>NC_083567.1:10940300-13340300 GCF_019925205.1 Metopolophium dirhodum | reverse complement strand
GAGACTAATGACTATAAAGTATATTGTCTAAAATAGAGTAATTTCAAAAAAAGTGAAATGGTAAAAATCTTAAGTATTAAAGCAATATAATCTGCAATAAAAATGAAAATAAAAACAACATATTTTTACATGTCAGAAAAACAAATTATGACCCTTTGCTTTTTTCAAACATTAAAAGTGAAAACAGTATTGATGCATAAATTAAATGATTTTCATTAATTAGTGTAAAATACTATGTCTAGATTTTTTTTAATTTATTATAATATAACCACTAACAGGTTGTTTCTTAGTGAATATATTGTACAGGTTAAATTAGTAGGATCTATGGTAGTAGCTATAGGTATCTAAATACATTTAAACCTCATTAACTAGAATCGGTCAGGGAAAAAAAAAGTTTAATCCACGAAAATTCAAAATTTAGAAAAAATTTTATTAAAAAAAAGACTTAATTTTTTATTTTGTTAATTTATTACATATGAAGGTGTTCGAAAAATTTGGAAACGCCTTAATTACTGTTTGCATATTTTTATACTTACATATTATAGCAATAATTATCACTTCATTAGTTATATAATATTATCGTTTATAAGTTATAATTAATCTAATGACCGTATCCAAACTTTTTGAATGGGTACCCTGTATGTATGTATAATACATAAATTTAAAAAATATAATATATGATGTATGCATAAACATTTAGAAAAAAGTAGATATTCTATAGAAGAACTATTTTTAGAAAAAATTGGTTAGTTTTTTAGTTTTGGATGAGGTTAGATAGGCTGTAAAGTTTTCAATCACGTTGTGCGCAGAAAAAATCTTGTTTGGAATTTTTGGCTGTTCTCGAATATATTTGCGTGATATCTGTAGTCCGGGCGACAGTTATAGTTTAAGACGATTGTATATCGTCAGAATCCGATTCTACGCCATTTGAATCGTTATAGGATCTTCTTATAGAACGTTAAATCATTGAGGATTTCATCATCTGCATTCTGAAATAGAATAGTATGTTGTTAATTGTTATAACATCAGAAACGTTATTTATGTACACACACATGCGTAATCTTTATATAGATATTAGATGACAATTCAATCAAAACCACTAAAAATTTTAGCTGGCGAAATTCTAACTAACGAAAAAATATATAGCAATTTATCAAAATAATGATATTGCAATTCAGGGGCTAAGAAGTCGCTTCGAGAGTAATCAACATTTGACTTAATAATAAAGACGTTTACAACTTATAGGGATTCCACTGTAATGATATATTTATTTTAAAGTCGGGCGTCGAGAGAACACGTCATAATATTATGTATAGATGATTCACCTAAACGTCCTAAACTATGAGAGTGGGTCGTATATAGGATCCCTGCAGTGCACAATATAATAATAATAATAATAATAATAATATTATCTCTGGACCAATATGACGGCACGCTAAAGTCCTTGCGACGTGTGAAATTTACTCCGACAGCAATGACCCACAAACCCCCAAAACGGTACGAGACGCCAACGTCGTGCTATTTTCAAACGGTGGACTGTATAATAACGCTGCGATATTATTATTATTATTATGATAATATTATAAATCGTACAAGAATAATGTGTCTACTCATCCGTGCGTGGTCCACCACTCCGCACATGATGCGCACGTGTCTGTACACGCGATCCCACGACTTTTATTTTTAATGCCGAAAAAGATAATTCTGGCGCAACGGTCGGCCGGTGATTCACTTTCCTGATTTTCACTATTGGCCACAGCCCACAGCCATCGCGGGGCAATATACGTTTTATTAGGTGCTGAAATTTCGTTTTTCATTTCTAAAGGTAAATTAAAAAATGATAGTGCGCAAACTACGTTTCCCGACACCGCGGTAACACGCCGTCGGTATTATCGATATTTATCATCTACATAGTTCGATATCAGAGGGAAACATTATGAGTTATTCTTACGAATACATTTAAACGTTCAATACAAAACGAAAATCTGAACTCTAGAACAAAATCCGTTTAAAAGTTTTAAAAAAAATTAAGATATATTGGAGTTATCTCGGACCTTTGGTTCAAACAGTAATTAATGACTAATGAGTTATGAATTTGAATTATTTGTTATACAAAGCCTATATTATACCTAGTTATTTAATTATATAATATCAATATATCATAATATTCTGAAACAGTATGTACATGTATAAAATATACACTCACATTACCTAACCTTTGAGTGCGAACGTTTTAAATACTTTTAGGTAATTTTTTTAGTATTTAAAACGTGCCTACTCAAATATTTAATAAAATTATAAAAATATCAGCAAATGAAATATGTATTACCAAAAATCCAATCCCAAAATGTATTATAAAATAAAATCAATATTTGATATTTAAATTTTACTTTTCTTTTCAAGTGAGAACATAATAAAAGTAATAATCAACGTGTGTAATTTGTATATTATCTGCTTGCGATATATTCTGTAATAAAATAACAATATATATTTTTGGACTTTGAGGTACAAAATATAATATATGATAATATCTGCATATTTAAAATAATAGGAAGGTTGTCAATATTCCTCTATTTTCGTCAGTTAAAAATACAATAAGAATGGTATTAATTTTAAACTTTGATTTAAATTTTAAGTTAATTTAAAAAATATTTATTTGAACCACATAATATACAAAGTTATAATAGCAGAAATAAATCTTTTACCTTAGCTGTAATATGATATTATATAATAAAGGTAAAAATGTACAATATACATAGAAAAAAAAACAATATATAGGTATATTGTGTTAATAGACATGTAATATTCACAGCTTTATTTATTTCAACAATATGTCATAATATGACAATTATAGTATATTATTAGATGTAATTACCCTTTAATATATTGCAATTAAACTAGATAAAAGTAGCCAACAAATTATCGTAATATAAGAGATAAATTTATTTTTTCAAAATGATTGCGAGGTTTCAACATTTTATACTTCATAAAGTCTAAGCCATTATTTTCTAATATTGTACTATCTTGATTTTAATGTAACACCTATTTACTCAATTTTTGACATTATTTTATAATAATAATAATAACCGTATTTAAAATTATTTCTGAAATGTTTCTAATTTGAGTTCCAAAAACTTAAGAACATAAGACTGACAATAATATTATACGTCCAATCAACCTACCTTCCTAATAGTTTAAAAAACACAAACGTAACGTATACATATTAAAGTAAAATATATCGGTGGAATATTATTTGGTTGGGTAACGAAACAGGTAATGGAGAATGTTCAATTTTTTTTTTTTTTTTTTTTAATTTACAAAGATACAAAGATGTTCTTAACATAATAAACAGTCGTCTAAGACGTCTTGATCTCCACATTTGGCCTGTTCGACGTATGCACGTCTCGCCGGGGACGCATTTATTTATTTTTTATACGTTACTTTTTTTTTTTCTACGTCCGGATCTGTGCTTTTGCAAGTGGCCGCATGTGCGTGCAATTTTAATCGGCGACCCAGGGTCACAGAGATACTTCATAAATGAACGTCTTGTATTATGATAAGCCAAAAAAAAAAAAAAAAGTGACCATTTAGTTTTTTTTTAAACAATATTAATACATATACACACGCCCGTGTATTGTTTGGGGGCCGAGTGGGAGGCGCGTTTCGTCAGATCCGAGCTTTATCTATTTCGAGCGGGACCTTATGACGGCGACCGAAAAAAAGTACCATCCGTTATAATTCAGTGGCGCGAAGGGACCGGCTCAAGCAACAAGACGGTTATCAGGTAAATAATACAATATTTATAATAAAACTTGTATATTTTTTTTCCCCATCCACACCTTTACCTACGCATTATCATAAATTATTATTAATTATTTTTCATAGTATTTTGATTTTATATTTATTACTGTTTTAAATGATTTTATTATTATATTAATTATATTTAATGATTTTTTTACTATCCATAATACAGTAGAGTCTCGATTTTTTTCTTGCCTTTTCAAATGTTTCTAATTTGTGTTTGAAGTATATAACTCGAAAAATACATAATAAAATTCGAAATTATTTTTATTCCCCTCGTGATTCTAGTTATCGAGATTCGACTGTATATAGGTACCTATAGGATTTAAATGTTATCTTCTCAATAATAGTTATCGTATTCTTTTAAATTTGCCCAATCGAGATTTCTATTTATTTAACTAATTCATGGAAGGAATAAAAAGTTTCTCATCGAATTGTAATAATTAAACCTCATTATAATACAACGAAGAAATATAAATATAAAAATGTAACTAACTAAATAATGTTATAACTTAAAACTTTTAATGTAGAACGAGTCATAGTTATAGTATAGTTAAAAATAACTGCAACTTACAATAATTACTCGGATTAAAAAATAAATATATTGGTACCCTTACAATCTACGTTCAGGTTATATAATTAAATATCAAAGCATAAATAAAACTCTAACACTACAAAATATCAAGCAATATATTATATTGATTTTATTTGATATTTCAATATTATATTGATCGTCAATAAAACGATAACATGAAAAAAAACTTTAAAAATAATAATTTAAAACAATATGATAAAAACATGTAGGTAACAAGAATTTACGGTGTAATACAATTTGATCGTGGCTTTTGTGATTGGTCCAATTGCAGAAGTATAATATCCAAATTTTCGTTTCTTGAATTCTTGTAACAGTTACACCTCTATAATACACGTCGTGACAATTTTATTATTTTTTTCAATAATATTTTCCTTCCATTAACCGTACAATATACGCGCGTAGCCTAGTTGGCGGACTTACAGTAAAATGCAATTCGGGTTTTCCCTTTTTCGGTCAGTGGGCTTTCGGTCTGTCCGATTGTGTGTCCGAAATAAGCGAAGTGCAAACGAACGGTGGTTGGCCCGGATTCCTCGGGTTTATTATAAGTCTTGGCCACCATCCATAGTCGGTATGACGGCGGCAGATTAGTGGTTTGCGGGATGTCTATCTTTAAAGTCTACTAGTTTGCACAATACTAAAGATCGCGAAATGTAAAATAACGACGAGAATTTATTATTATCGTGCGATAAAAATATGATTGTAGTGTTTCAATAATTATTCATTTTTAAGCGCAGCGTGTAACCATTTAATATAAACTCCGGTGGATAACTAACCTACCTAATCTGTTACACGTTTTTGGTAAGACGATTTCACAGAATCTACCGAAACACACGATTAGTAAAATAAATTATTATAACCTAGTATGAACTTTTATCCTTAAAACACCGTAACCATTAAACACATTTTGTATTTGTATAATATACATATACAATACAACAAATGTATGTATTATATTTTTTCAATACCAATATTTATGTAATATTGACGCCCAAAAGGGTAATAGAGTATACACAGAGTTGTTTATAATATAAATATTACATTCATTTATCTTTATAATAACTAAATTAGTTAAATTTATATTAAATATAACAACTAATATTGTACATAGGTAATAACATTCCAATAATATTATCAAATATTTTAAAATATTAATAAAATATCTTAACGCCTATACCTATCTGTGAGAACAATTTACTACTCAAAATTTAAACATAACAATATTAATCATCGACTCAATAGATTACGGGAGTGTGTAATTTTCGGTACGTGTTTATTGCCCCCATCATTATTATAAATTAGGCATCAACCGACTTTGCCAATACAATTTTAAATTAATAATAATATACAACACAAATTATATTAGGTAGGTACCTAGTTATCTATATTGTAGGAAAAATAAAAAAAAGTATTTTGAAGTTTTCTCACTTATACGCGTGTGTCGTATACATTCATGGTCAGACACGATGTATTTCGCTTTCGGATTATGTAAAAACGTACTCGAGAACCCTAAAAAAAAAAAACTCATTATAAACAGCCGTCCTTAGACAAAATAATATAAATGGGTCTCGGCTGAACACGGGGCTGTTGGCCTAACCTTTCTCAAGGAAAATACTTGACCCGGTGCCAATGATCAACGTCTATTTGTACACAAGTCCAAAAATCCATCATTTGGCTTCGAATTTACGCATGTATCAGTCAATAGCCCGTTGAATAATTGCATAATCTTAAAAGATGTTCTAATTATAATGAAATTTAATTGCTTTTCCAGACAGTAAAAGTCGTTATCGACATATTATTATTAGATTTGCATCCAATACGTTAACCGGTAAAATATTGATATAATAATATAAACTATAATATATAGGTAGGTAGTGATTTTATTATTATTTTTTTTAATATCAAAAGCGCCGCCGATGGATCTATTATTACTGTCCGAAATATACGCGTTTGTAAATAATACAACCTTGGTCAATATCTATATTAATAATAACATTATATCATAGCAGCAGGCTGTCAACAGCTTATTACCATTGGTATATACATTTATCTTCGAATAAAAAACAAAGTCCTTCTTCTCATCAACATCCGATGATCTTGGGATTTACGGGAAAGCAAATAACAACCAAAAAAGAAATCAAAAAAAAAAATAATAATAATAGAGCAAAATTCATCAAGGTCAAATGGCCAATAAACAGGCGTCACTTTTAAAGATGCGTGCAAATTACGGTATAATAATAGAGCAGGCTGGGGCGGTGTATGCCAAAAAAAGCCCACGGGAAACTGTCGTGTAGCCCCCAACGGTTTCCAGATGCCAATTCTGCACTTGAGTTTCGCTTCTCCCTCCAATCGTTCGCAATATTTATCATAACGAACACTAATTTATAAATACTATTCGGCCGAAACAACAATACGTGCGTAGTTCGGGAAATGCCGATGATGGTATCGTTGAAATAGGAATCTTCAGTATACTTCGAACTTGCGTGGCTGACTGGTGTGGTACATTTATCTGACTCACTTACAACAGGTAGGTAACCGACTTAACGTTTGAAACGGAATTACTCTTCATATCATTCACAATATTTCGTTATCATCTCTCGATATCCAAACAAATTTGTTTATTGATCTATTATAATACAACCGTTTTATTTTTAATCGGCTTTGATGAAAAATTACTTAAAAGTTTAGGTACGCAACTAACAATTAACATCCAACAAGTTTAATTTACCAAATAAAATAATAGGTAATTACAATAATATTTCACTTCAATAATATTTTTTTTTTAATACGCTCGGGATACGAATCGAATTGTTTTGATACTTTTAAATAATTTTAAAGATTTTTTAATTCACAATAATAAATTAAACTGTATGACGTTCAGTATACAAAATATATTATGGTGATCGCGCTTTCGTGATAAGATGGACCGTTTAAACGCTTTTCGTGATAAAACCAATTAAATCTACAGTTACTCCCTACCATTTTTATCAGCATAATTTATTATCTTCAATATTATTCAACAATAAATACATTTAAAAATTAAAACTATAATCGCTTACACTATTATAGAGTGCTAACAGTAAAACTTTGTCTTCGATTTCTGCTAACATTTTTTTTTCAGTAGGTAATAGTTCGAACTATACAAACGCCAATATAAACCCCCAAACACGTGGTACAAGTATATTGAACACTCAAATTGAGTTCTTAATAACAATGTGTTTTCTAAATGTCATCCAAAGAAGTGTACAGTAGTTGTAGACAAAGTGTTTCTACAATTGACCGTTCAAAGCCCGCGTAATTCGTTTTAAACTGTAAATCGACTGCGCACCATACTCCTGTTTCACTGTAATTGTGTGTCGGTCACACGATGGCTAACCCTCGTCACATCCTCCAGATTGAAGAGGGTCACAACACCTAGCGTATACATATACATCTAAAAGTAACGGCATGTCTTTTTTTCTTCTGTTTACAGGAAGTCTCTCGTTTTTAATTCATTACACCGTAGCCACACAAGAACACGAAAATGTTGAAACAACACCTTGACATGATCGGCAGGAACGAACCCATCCAGAGAAAAGCCAGATTCTGGCAATCCTACGTCAGAGCATTAAAAGGTATGTGTAATGTGCTATGTGCATAATAATATTATGGTTAGGCCACCGTACGATTTATTTTTCATTTCATTAGATATATTTTTCCCTCTCGTCTGCGGACGCATTCAGAAAATCTTATGAATAAATAAAAAAAGTTCTGCTTCCGAGAGACTTTCTGATCGTATGCGTGTTTTGTGCGATACGACGTGTGATACGAGTTATTTCTGTTGGTCGTTATATTCTGACCGACTGTAAAAAACACGCGACGACAGACAGTTAAATTTATTATCATCGTAGTAGAAACTAGGATGACTCGGCTCAAGTAGTACCTACCTATATTCAGCACGTTACAGTAAAGACCGTTTTGTTGTAAAACCGTATTCACGTTGTCACAACAACTCGTAGGCGTCTTTTAATTGGAACGTTTTTTTTTTTATGTTAAAATAGATTCTCGAGATCGTTAAAACACTGCACTACGTCCATTCAAATATAACTAGGCTAATAGATATTTTATGTCATTTTATTATTATTAATATTATTAATAATAATCGTATTAATTCAAATACAATTCACGAAAATTATGGCAGCTGTATGTAGGTAAAACGACGAGAGCCAAATGTTCGTAACGGTACATTTAGTGATAATTCAATTTTTATACAAAACAATTTTGATAATAATACACAAACCATCAACCAACTTACTGAAACCGAAATGCTCAATAAAATCTATTTATATCCATTATATTGTGTAGTGTCGCTCGTGGGGGAACTATTTTATAAACAACGCATTCCGAGACGAATATTAAATAACCAAGCTTTCGATTTGAATAAGTGCAGTTCCCTAAACGTTCGTTTTATCGGCAACTAAATATACACCGATGGATATCTATTGCACGATAAAAGGGTTTCAATAGTGTTACGACAATCCAATAATAAATGCAAATCGCTGGCCATTTGGACGTAAACGCGTTTTTCAATCAAATACGCAGTCGTGTTTCAGCTTTAACTATATAAGGGACAACATAATATGACAGTTATTTCCATCGATTCTACCACCTACTGATTTTGACAAGTGGTCATCCCATCAACTTACTATTGATTAAACAAAAATGTACATGAATAATAATTTAAAAAAACAATGTATTAATTGCCTACGAAATAATAAATAAGGTACTTACCAATCATCTACATTCTACAATCAAATGTAATAATCCACATCAATACCTATACTAATATAATAAAATATCAAATATCATAAAACAATATATTGTAAATTTTTTCAACACTTTGAATATCGTCACTTATTTATTTTTAATTACTTTTATTATAATTTTCACATACTTTCCTGGTTTCATTAAACTTAAAATTTCAAATTAGTAGAATCGAAAGCTAGGTTGTTTTAAAATAACCTGTATTGGTGGCAGGGGCTGCCATTGCACCTACTGGGATTTTTTAATAAACAATAAAAATGAATGTATAATAATGTAAATATGTGACTACCTATGTATGTATAATTCATTTAATTTTGCACCCACTGAGCTGATTTTCTGCGGGCGTCCCTGATTGGCGGAACCAATAGACGTCTTCCGTTGATACAAAAAAAAAATGCCTGCGGAATCGATTAAATGTCCTACTGTCTCGTAGACCCCATACAACAATTTCAGACCTATCTACTTGTGATTTGATTTTAAAATATAATAATATTATTTAAGACGTTACCTATACCTTTATATATACCTACATATTTTAAATATATAACTATATTATTTTAGTTATAAATTGAACTTTAAATTCAATAATAATATATTTATTATTTAACATAGGGATACCGAGAGTTTTTTTTGAATTAAAACGATATGTCATTATTAGATATAATATTTTAATCTTTTCGCGGGGGGGAAATGTTCGGGGGGAATGTGCTAATGTCAATCACATTTTGCGGCGTTCTAACGATATTGTTTCTGTTTCTCTCAAACAGGATCCGACGACATGAGGGCACCGGAAATCACACACTACCACACCCCCGGCAGAGGAGTGTTCAGGCCCATCTTGAGCGCCGACTACCCGACATGGCCCAGCTACAAGTCCATCTACGACGACCCAAAGCACCCATCGGACAGAATCAACACACCGGGATACCGTTACCTGCCAATCTCCAGAGACACATACGGCATATCGCCCAGGAACATTTACCCGCACAACTACCACTCCGACCGCTACCCTTCATACGGTACGTACTGATGACGACGTCGCCGAACACGCAAACCAACCACCGCTATATAATATAATAATAATATAATATGTACCGCTATAATAATAATAATAATAATAATAATACTATTTCTACACAGAAGCTATATTATAATATTATTATAATCTCTGTACACAACCAACAATCTAATCAACAGCAATAATAATCATATTAATAATAGTAATACATTGATCAAATTTCATTTTATTTCCGCAAACGATTTCGAAAAAATATCGCATATGTCACGTGCCGCCGAAGCGAGAATACCGATATATTATAATATTATGTTTATATTTTGTTTACTGTTATTTTTGTTATCGCGGAATTTCTATATGCGTGTACCCCGCTTTTGGGCCGGTCACGTTCGGCCATTGCGGTATTTTTTTCACACTTTCTACGTCCATTTCACACCAACCCGACCGAACGATCGGTGCAATAACTGTAATACTTTACGAACGACCGAGATCGCCATTCAATAATGACATGAAATCCCGTACACGTTACGAATTCTATTTCAAAACGTCCGTTGAATGCTCGGCACCGAGACAATCATTATTATATTATATCATATATTATACATCTTTATAATGAAAAGGCAATCTTTTTGTTTTTTGTTTTTTTTTTTTTCATTAAAATTACGGTAAATTTATTAATTTATTATAATTATTTAGATATCGCTTAGACAGACGTATAGGTGTTATCAGAAATAAATATTGTAGCGTATATTGATAAACTATATATTATTTTATACTCCAAAAGTATAATACTGTTACCGAATTCTGTTTTGTATTATGTATACAATATTGTTGTTGTTGCCTTTATTATAATTTTTTGTTTATATGATTTAATTATTTTTTTGAAATATAATTACTTACTATTTAAATATTTTGTTTCGCTATATTTTTGAAAACCCGTCACGCCTGGATAAGAAAAAAAGGGGCACCAAGTACCAAACGTGCAGTACTTACGTCCAATAAAACATCATTTGATGACGTAAATAAAAAATTCGTACAGAAAAAAGACGATGATCATTATGTATCAATATAATAATAATAATTATTATGTTATGTATATTATTATTATGTTCAAACAATGATTTTACTAAAGCTTCTTAAAGCCCGCTACCGCTTGGGTTCACCGAAAGTAATAACGTGATCTAACTTAATACCTAATTGATTGAATGGTAATTTATTTTTGTCATCTAAACATGCAATCTAAACCCACAGAAGCTTTGGAACCGCGTATTTATTAACTATAGTTCGTATACGAACCATTTTAAGCTTAATCGATGCGACTGAGTGAGTACAATCATACATAATATAACAAATCAATATCCCAGAGAGATGAACGCCTAACGCAGTAACCATATAGGTAAGTATGTAAAATATTATTATAATAATATGCACTTACAATAATATCGCAGTAGCAGGAGACGCTCTCGCGATGGATATTATTATTTTATAACACAACACAGTGGCGTATCCGGGATTTTGCCTGGGGGGGTGCCGCTTATGGTTACTAAATATTGTTACCTATGAGTGAGTTAGGAGGAGCTCACTTAGAATCCCTCAAAAGTCGGGTATATACCTACAACAAGATACACGAGGTGTACGCTGGGTATATAAAATGTCCCCAGCAACCTTATTCATACAAATTACAATTTTAATGCATGGTTACGTCTTCCGCGTAATACTTATTAACACAACCATTCATTTTTGAACTGTCATGAAATTTCGGGGTGGGGTGCAGCCCCCCTCCCCCTCTTACCTCCCGGTTACGCCACTGACATAGCAATATCATTTCCGATACAGTTTCCATCGATAACACGCATTATAATAATAATGCCTCTTACGCGCTGCTGCCATATACCTACATAACACACCTATACCTACATAACACATTATTATGCATAACCTACCTACGTGCCAACGAGTGCGATAAATGATAATAACGTGGGCCTATTATATCCGTGTTCAGATCACTATCACAGCGAACCGTACAAAGCGCTACAAGATTGGACGGATCATTTGGATCGCATGGCCGAACTGAACAAAATATTCCCCGGAGACCATCCGGCGTACTACGAGCCAAAGAAACCCTTACCGTTACCGGAAAGACGAGCGAAATCCCTACCGCCCGTCAGAGGTTACAACTTCTCAGGTAACGTTATCCGAACAGTCAAACTATTATACTAAGTACTTATGCGGCTATGCGGTATGCGGTACCTGTAATTAATAATGCGCATGTACCAGTTAGGTTAGGTTAGTTTTCTATCATTTTAATCTATTTTAACTATGCTATATATTGTAATCGTGTATATATTAACATGTGAGAGCAACTGGTACATTCGTGGGGGGCAACTGGTCAACAACATTAATAATTATATATACCTACTCATTATTAAATCATAAAAAAAGATGACTTGATATACTCGGGGGTATATCAATAAATCGTTGCATCGGAAAATCATTTCCAAAGCACAAACTGCTGGTGAAAACCATGATCGCTGACATATTATTTTCTTTATATAAAAATGTTGAAAACAAAAACGTACATTTTAGACTTTATAAAATCCTATAGCGGGATGTGAAAACTAAAAAAAATATTCTCGCGTCGAATCTCGTGTTACAAACGATAACACAATATCATCGTGATATTGTCCGCACAGATCATAGGTGCGCGTGAAATAAGATCATTAAGATCATAGATATTACGGTTTCTATAGTGTTGGTTAAAACATAATATTATTATAAACAGCGGTAAAAAGACTTAATGAGATATTCATTACAATAAGACACGCAGTTTAATAAACAGACTTTAACGCATATTATATTGTTGGGCTATTAAAAGTGTATAGTCAATTAGATATTAACGACGAGGAAACGCGTTTTGAACATAATGTCATAATGAGCGTTTTTGTGTGAAAAAAACATTGCTAATGTCTGTCAAAAAAAAAACTATACATCATTACGATTTACGACCGTCTATGCATTTGTTGCCCGTTGTTTGAATAAGTAAACCAGCTGATTCAGCTAACGTAATAGACATTCGTTATTTAAAAAACTATTAACGTTTTAGAAAATAATTTTTTTACATAATTTTAATTCGTTACAAAACAACATTTTTGAAAAAATTATAATTTTTATAATTTTTATCGTTTAAAGTATAAATTGATGTGTGGAGTTGTGAATCAACTTTTGGTATGCATGCCCTTGTGCTACAGACTACAGTTTAACTTAAAATAATTCTAACTTATAAACTTATAACTTATAGCTCATAAGCTACTCGTTCAATATTCGATTTTTATACAACAATTGGTTTTTATTATTTGTTGTATAATTGGTTTTTTGGTAAAAAAAATAACGCCTATACATAATATAGGTATAATATATTATCAAACTGTAGTCATATCGGGGTGTAGGTACCTACAATTTGTTTTTAATCAAAAAATTGTGGGTAGGTTTAATATTTGAGGTACATTCCTGTCCAGTTTTCATTGTAATATTAGACATTACGCGTCACGGCCGTTAAGGGCTAGAAAAGTCCCCAAACACAAACGAAATTGTGTGTTACTTTTGCCCCGCGAAACTCTGAGCCCATAGTCTATAATCGAGGTGCCTAAAATACACTTATGGGGTATAAGTGACATTTTTAAAAAATCTGATTAAAGTGCACAGCTAAAATACAAATTGTCCGTTTTATTTGGTTGTAAAGAGATGTTAGTGAATTATTTGTTATGTGCTGCGATCTGTTAGCGAATTTATTCTGGATTAGCAGGAAAGAGATACAAGTGCACTTATTTCATGCTTGACCATTACGAAATTTAAATAATGTCACTTATTGTACCACTTATGTTCTAGGCGCCTCATATAATACGACAATATGTGGTTTTTAATGTTGTTGTTTTTCTACAACAGGTTTACCTATTTACTCGACCGGCGGCGTTAAGAGACGACCACTGTCCGAGTTGTTTGAGCCAAGCGTATACACACCCAGGTCCAGATACGTCCGGGACCCATGGTGGTGGGAATACCCACATCTGAAACCCTTCACTCCGGTTAGTTCATCGTACAGGCCACCCGCAAAATCTTATCTGAGAAACAGCTACTTGTCACCGGTGAAGAGGACCTACTTGTGGGGACACCATCCCATCAGGCCGTTCAGTGAGTATTATTGATATAGTATATTATTATTATATTTATTATTTATAATATGAGTAATTATATTACTATTCGTATCATATTATTCACAGCGATTAGTTTATTACTCACGAGAGACATATTTAATATTTTGATTATTTTCCCATTGTTATTAATATTATTTAAACATATTAATACATCGGAGCCGTGCGCAAACACAGTACAATATTTACAAAACGTTTCTCTAATTTTGGCTTCGTGTTTATTTTTCAGCTCCAAGCTACTATTATTAAAAACAAAAACACAAAAACAAAAAAATGTCTCAAAAAAGTACAAGCTTTACCATGGGGCAGCCATCATCGTCTCCATCTAAAAGTTGAGTTCAAACATGAGACGCCACGCAAATAACGCAACCATCGTGAGAAGCTAAACAGTCGAAAATGTAATAATTTATTTTTATATACATCACTTCGAAACACTTCAGTCCATCAATTGCATTGTTTATTATTTATTAAATGTATTGACACACACACTGCGCTTTAATAAACAGAATCCGGAAGTCTGTTTTTAGCGTTTTAATCATTACTCAATAATACATATCACACACATTATAATATCATTATAAATGCATGTTAATATTGTACGAATTATTGACATGTTAATTGCCTCGTACACGTTTAAAAATAAACCATCTTACATTGATTTAAACTATACATCACATATTTTAATGCAACTGATCGATTATGAATCAAAAATGTAATCAATCATAATATTCAAGTCATACATTCTCATTCAGTCTATAATTAATTAATTGGCTACAATTTCGCAAAACGTATAAATATTTCATCGTTCTGTGCAGTACGAGCAAATGTTTATTCAAAATAAAACATTATATACGAGATAATTATAATAATACAATACCATTGAAGTCTGGAAAGGATGGCATACAAAATAAAAACGATTTTTTCAAGTATACAACTCAATAAGTGTATACTTATAATATTGATAGCATATATTTAGGTAAATATTAGACCACGTGACTGTAATATTATTATATATTACCAACCAATTTTGACGGGTCTTACAGTACGATGGATGAATTAACACGACCTATTGTAGATGTAGATTGGAATTGATACTGAATTCTCTCCGTGGCTAGTGGAATCCAGAGTACCTAACGGTTTTGACTTCTTCAAAAGTACCTATATAGGTTTTGTTGATTCGAGTGTTGAAAATTAAGTGTTGTATAACTTAGCTAGGCTTTCCTCATATTATTACAGCGACCACCGCCTATGGTCTCGTGTCAGCCTCAGACCTATACGACGAGCTGTTTCCATTGAATGATTGAATTTCATTTCAGTTATCGTAGTTGGGATCAAGCCCGGATTAAGACCTCTCGAGTCTCGAGGACCAAGAACTAATAATGGGTTGTGGGACCATTTAGCTTAAACGCTGGTACTCATGTAGGCACCTATCGCTATTTCGGTGGTTAGTATGCTGCCTACTGAAAAATATCACATACCACATAGGAACCTAGATAGTTAACCTACCTGTCATATTCTTATAAACGTTATACATTTTTTATTTCATCTTATCACGGGAAAACACTTGTTACTAGAGTCATTCCATTTACATAATACACAATACACATACAACATTGACAGTCATACAATTCTATAGTACTTAAAATTAACCATTATGGTAAATACCAATTATTGGTAACTGGTCCACCAAGGTCCAAGACACAACAACTTACTTTACTCTACATTTTGACGTACCTATAACAATATATTGTAAATTTATACAACTTTAAAATAATTGACAATGATGACCATCAGAAATACATTGAGTAAATTTTAGTTTAATAAATTGTAATTAATTAGTAGGTGGATTATTCTTTTGGTAGATAAATACACGCGTTTTGATTTTTGGTAGGTAGCATCCTACACGAGTACCTATCTGCCTAAGCCTAATCGCCTTCTAGCCAACCACATGTCTGAATCCTATTTAATCCACATATCGTTACCTACTTGCACATAAAAATTTAGTGTTATTGATTATTGTAGTAAATATGTAGCGCATAAGATTTATGTCATGTGTCATCAACAATAATATCATATTATTATAAAATATTTAATCAATTATCACCAACATTTTGGGTTCTAAACGCAACGCCTGGATAAAAACTGAATTAAACGTTTGCCGTGATAAACCGACAGAGTGCGTAACGAATATATTCTACACTAATAAAACAACGATGTGTCCAATAATATATCATAATTATTCATAATAATATATCAAAATAATAAAAAGCTACTTGACTAAAACTGGGTTGAATTTGAGTTGCAATTAATTTTATTTTTAGTTTTCATTATACATTTTCAATTTTGATTGGACGGTGACAATTGTCAATTATAATACATATACAAGTGCAGGTAATTACAGATATTACAATTTACAGTGAATGCCTTTGTCGGGTTATTGGAAAAGTTTCAAGTTTGCCACTCCATTATTTGTAATACAAATTATCTTGGCAATTCACGCACGACGTTTGATTTAGGCATATAATATAGAAAAAATGCGGTTTCGTTGACAAAAATACATATTAATGACGACGGTTGATACTTGACAACAACCACAAAAAAAAAATAACAATAATACACATGGCTTTTCAATATGGGTATGGTTATTTACAAAAACAGATAGTTTAATTGATTATAGTATTATGTAATGTGAACGTGTGCGAGTGACTGATCAGCTGATAATGACTTAGGTATTAAATTTATCTACGTGTAGTGATTACGTGGTTATGGCCTTTGGAGTGATATTGGGACCAGACGCCAATGTCTTCGTCCTCATCGGCATGTTACATATTTAGTGTGCAGGTCGTTTCACAAAAAAAAAAAATACACCGAGTAACCGTCCGTCGGCAGGAAAAAAGACTTTGTCTTTCACATGGCCCTATAGAAAGAATTCATTATATGATGGCATGGCGTCGTAAGGTCTAGTGAACTTGGGGGGTCAGGAATTGAGATGTTATAGTTCTGGTTACCTGCACGACCTATCCAGCGTGGTAGAAAGTGGCGATGTAGGAAGCTGCGAACTTCACGGTGTCGATATGAACGACAACAAATACCGCCTGGATATTGTTCGGGTGGTGGCCGCATTAAACAATTTGTAGGAATGTAAGAAAGGATTCATGAAATAATATACGTATTTACTTTTTCTGTAGCATTTATCAATTAAGAGTTACGGTCATTAAAACCATTGTATTCATTTTGAAACGCCCTGTATAATAATAATTAACACACTGCAGGGTTCAGAATTGCCATTAGTCCCGGTTTTCAATAAATAGCGTTCCGCTGTCCCGATAAAATGTTTCGGGAAGACCAATATTGTCTCGGAATCAAACATCAATAATTTATTATTTACATTTTGTCGTTTACTAAACATTTCTACAAGAAAAACAATAACATTTTTTTTTGATAAATAATAGAATGATAAAGTTTATCAATTGATTGGCTGCCAAAGTTTATTTTTGAATTATTTTTCTGGTGGAATATATTCGCTGTTTTCCCTCGACAGTTTTCGTTATCACTTATCAGTTATCACTAACTGATAATTCTTTTCTATTAGTAACGTTGAGTTAGTTTTTGCCTTACAAACTTATGTCGTAGAGCGCTGACCATTTCGAGTGATATAATAGTTACGTAAAAAAATAGTGTGTCAAAACTGGTTGAGTAAAATTTGATATGGCAACTCTAAATTAATTTGACTTTAACGTGAACGTTTCTTTTAAAGTTTTTAACACTACATAATATAATTTTTGATTCTAATTTATTAGAACAAGGGAGTTACTGCATGGCTTACAGTTATATGTATGACGTTATAATATCATTATATCAATATAATATAATATTTATAATTTAAAAGTTAAGTATCGTACAGTATAGTACCAAATACACTTATAGTGACAGCAGTCTCACTTTTTTTAAGAGGTGGGTAGTATAACTTGCACCTATGATGACATGATGTGTAATGTGTAGTTGTGGACTGTGGTGAGTGGACTAATCCCTAATTTCCTCTCCTCACGAAAAAATAATTTTGTAGTAGGAATGTGTAAACGTATGTGGTGCAGTATTTGGAAGAGATTTTATCCGTACTTAATCAATTATATCGTAAGTTAATATTGTATGATTAACTTATAAAGCTCATAATGATTAATGATGATGTGTGGGTGCCAGCTGATAAATTTCTAGCTTGGTCCACCGTGGAAAAAAAAATGATTAAACTGGGTTAGAAAATAAAAATATTTGTATTTGGCCCAAAAATATATTTATGTTAAAAGATTAAATGTAATTAATACCTACAATATTAATAAGAGTATAAACAATGATAGGTCTCGATATTGTTGACAGTAATGTAGTAAGATTGCCTATACTATACGCCGTCATATCTTGTACGTCAAAAAAATTATAATAATATTATTTTCATTTTTTATTTATTAATTCTTGCTATGATATAACCGACAGTAATTAAAAACAAAATGGAAATACGAAAATAATATTAATTTCTCGACGACACAATATGATACTCGTAGCTATTTGGTTGCCGCATGTCGGATATAATATGATATAGTTTCAAAATAAGATTATTTTTTATTCGTTTCACACAAATTATAACTGTTCATAATAATACACTATTTAAGTTTAGAATGGGTAATAGTTTTTAATCGTTTTTTTCTATACGTACACACTAATTATTGTCATTAAAATTAATAAGAAGTCAATAGGTAGCAATATAAACACTGTTCACTAAATTCATGATTACCCATAAACGCGTTACTGCGTTTCAGTAATAATACTATATTATAAGACTTACAAAGTTTCGACGTGTGCTTAATATTTAATAACGCGACAGCTTCAATTTGTTTCGCTTGTCGAAGTTTAACTATTATAACGGTTCGATGTTTCATGATCGCATTTCGGTCTTCTGAATACACCGGGAAAAGGGTTAAACATTATATGGTACATGCCTGAGCCACGGTATAGCAATACAACTATTCCAATATATCAACGCAGCAAACGCGATCGTTTATAATATTATTTTTAACGCCATTGATGATAATAAAATATTACACACGACAATATTATATCCGACAAAAAAAACGCTTTTGCTCGTCAGAGATAAAACTCAGCTATAAAAAAAAAAAACAGCCACAGTGATGTATTGTCGGATTTGCCCCATATCGGGCTGCAAGTCATATGTGTAAGTATGTGTGATGTATCACACTCGAGACCGGTCGGCGGTGTAGTCGCCGGATAAACCACCACCGGATGTGTTTTGGGTATATCAAATCGTTTCGAAGATCGATCACGACAAACCGGGCTGATTATACTTACAGTGTTACACAGTGCGTGGAAGTGCGAGATAAATAAATAAACATCGGAAAATAAAATATGTAGTCTATATAATATATATTTCTTGATTTTTTTGATAAACATTTATCTACAATCCACTTGGTCCTGTTGCCCAAACTATATAAATCTTAAATCGTACATGTCTTTAGAGTATATGACATATATATATATATATATATATCGTATATTATTATTATTATAATCTTAAACGTAATCTAAAATACATTTTAATTTTAATCAGTAATAACTTTTACCCTAGGATATTCGTTAATTTATTTCTAAAAATAACATGATAATTAATAAGGCTAAACAATATGACCAACGCTTTGCACCCGAATCGTCGACAAACAAAAAAAAACCATGATGTTAAGTCTTAACAGTTAAGATAATATACGAAGTAATATTATATATATTACCTCGAGATGTTTTTCGTACATCATAGTAATTGCATATTGCCATATCATACTCGAGCATTTAGATATTATATTTTTTTCTGGCTGAACGAACCCGAAAATGACGGTTTTGACGGTCAAATTATTTTATACTGAACTTGAAAAATACGAATAATGTAGGTGCAAAGCCTTGTATATTTAATACTACCCTTTTAATCGGTTCGGATTAGACCAACAGTGATTTTTTTCTATATAATACATCGATCGTGTGAATAAAAATAAACAATTGCATTTAACATTAACTTAAACTAGTCGTAATATTAAGTCGAAAACAAATTATTGTACAGCTCAATTTGTTTAATAGTAAGTATATTATATTATTTGTAAATAAACATAAAATAGGTACTATAGTTAAACATGTGTATCGAATAGTTTTAATTATTCCAAATCGCTATAATTATAATTTAGAGGTTTTGTTACATGTAATAATATATTAAGTTATAAGGTACAAATTTCAATTATAATTAATTATTTTGATAGTTCATAAAAAAATACAATTTAGTAATTGTTTTATGTGATCTAACAATTCAAGATATCTTATAAATAGTTTTTTTTTAATATAGATTGAAAATAAATGATTTTGTAGAAATTTAAAAATTTAAATTATTAAACGTTACTGTTAATAATAAAACCATTTCGTGCCATCGATTGATAAGAATTAATTTTATCGCGATATTTAGATTAATAGGTAAGGTATTAGTCTATATTTTCATGTGACACGTATTTGTGTATAAATTGTATAAAAGGCGTGTTACGATAGTGGCTAAATGATTAAAGAAATAATGTAATGTAACTGTGAAAAAATGTATAAATAATTTTGATGACTATTTCAAAATGTATAGATACGTCTATTTTATATCAATAGTATATCAATCAAATGTCAAACAACAAGATCAGAAATTAATTGCAAGGAGACTCAACGTTTAAATTGACGGTGTTGCATTTTATTAAGGACGCCAGAAAACAAAAAAGTTATAATAATTATACATTTTAATATTATTTTCAGAATAAAATATAATATAGTTACGCATTATTTTTATACAGTAACAAAAATAATTAGTATTTTGCTACTCAAGATAACAACCAAAGTATGTCACCTAATAATGTAAAATATAAAATAAAATAAAATTACTAATCATAAATTACAAATAATTTTTACTCGGTAAGTAGGTTTACTATTGAGCACAGCCAGTAAAAGTTTTTGACAGACATAATCATAATAATATAATAATAATAATACTAATAATAATAATAATTGTAATATTAACCGACATCTACATGTTTTTTTTATATTTTCTTTTGAAATTATATATTATCATAAATAATATTATCGAGCGAAAGAAATCTCGACGGTTGACAGAAGACAGACGTAGAGAAATAATATTACAAACTAACTTTAAGGTTCTTAAACACTAAAATTGGCTAAATATTGGAATATCATACTACGTCGAATGTGTGTTTGTGTGTGTGTATGTGTGTCACGGGCGTTGTCGTGTCTTTTTTATTTTTCTCTAACGTACTCCGCATTATGTTTTTATTGCATTAGTAGTTTACGTTAACGGGAGAAACGTCCGTTTTTTAGTCGGCCGCTCGGGAAGCGGTGTTCGTACGAAATGACTTGGACGCATCTCGAGTTTCTTTTTTATAAGTCCATGAAAACGGATAGCACGTCATGATAATATACATGAGTTAGGTAGGCACACCACCTGCCCGATGCGTATAGTGACGATACGATGTACACCTAGATACCTATATACCTACCTACCAATGATAGTGAATTAACGACAGTCTACAGACGATAATATTATTATAGATTAATCGATCTCGATAACATTACACGACCGTCACCGCCCAGGTCGATTCCGATTAGATATTATACCATAGTGATTATTATATATATTCTGTGTTTCAGGCACGGTTCAAGATATCTAAAACCGTGGTTGCAGGTCTCTGCTGCAGTCGAACCTGCACCGACCGACGTTTCCGAATAATCGTCTGTGTTCTGCGCAAGACATAGTACCTAATAAGTTTATTATACAGAAACATAATATTATAATGATACTATCGTCGCAGAATCGACTGCCACGAGCCATAATAATATTATAATATATTAAATTGTATTATTACGTGACGCAATCGCGATATGATAAAATAATAATACACAAGCCTCAGTTGTAGTTGTTAGCGTCCTATACGATCGCGTTACGGTGCGATCTATACCATGATATTATTATTAATATTATTGCGAACATTAAAGATAACGAAATCGCCATATGATATCATATTATACGTATCTAATACTATACGTGATGCGCGACTCCATTATAGCCACTGAAATAAAATTGTACGAGAGAAAAACGTTGCGGTTTTTCTAAATTCAAAGACCAAGTCCAGAGAGATTAACGATGTGTACAAGACATGTACGTGTAGTGCGTGTGTGTGTAATGTAAGTTTGTGAAAAAAAGAAGTGCCCGTTAAAATAGCAAATCGACCGGTCAATCAATCACACTCCGTTTTTTTTTTTTGTATCAGTATATCAAACACGCCGTCGTCATATACATATTGTATACCTATATATTATATACATATTTTATTAGAAATTCTATAACTATAGGTGTACTAAGACTATGGGTATATTACACGGGAATAATAATTATAATATAATATATAATATCATATTGTTATATGTTATTATTATTATTATTATTATCAAACGTTTATTAATCACTTGAATATTAGGCGAATCTTCCTATATAGGTCCAGTCTCTTCGATACCTAAGCGCACGCGACCGTCCTGGACACTCCGTGCCGAACAACCTCGCCCCCGCCAGACATAAATATCGATAATAATATTATATTATTATACAAAAACAAGACGACGATGACGACGAATTATGACAACGGTGATGATTATTTGCAATGTCTGCAGCGCGCGTTCGTTTCAAAGTGTTCCCGGGACTCTCGCAGATGCGCTTATAGTCGTAAATATTATACAACCGCGGCTTTAATACCTAATCAAATTTATCTCTAGAGAAATGGTTAAAAGAAAGAGAGAAAAAAAACCCACGTCCCCCAATAATAAAGGTTGATACGAACGGAAAAGAAAAAAAAAATTTGAGAAAAATGAAAAATACTGGTAAAACTCCAACCCTCCCACCCTCCCGCCCCCCTCCCCATCCATACGACGACCACAGAACGACGACCACCCGACCCGCACTAATCGCTTTTCTTGTATATTTGAGCCATTCGGCGGTCCTCGTCGGGCATATCGGTGTCGGACCAGCCGTACACGTTCGTGCACGCCGCCGGCGCCGTCGGTACGGCGTCGCCGTTGCCCGTCGCCGAGTCGGTGGCCGGCTGCTTGCGCGTACCGTCGCCGGTGCGCAGGGCCCGCTTGTTCACCAGTTCGGTGGGAACGGTCTTCAGGTCGTATGCCCATCCGATCAGCGAGAACGCGTCGATGAACAGCGTGGACAGGTTCAGCTTGTAGTCGAGCAGCTCGGCGTTCTTGTAGTCCCAAGGGAACGTGTGGTGATAGTTGTGCCAACCGTCGCCGCACGTGGCCACCGAGACGAACATGTTCTCGGTGGGATTGATGTTCCTGGCGGGCAAAGAAACAAACAAAAATTTTTTTTTAAAAAAACACAGCGACGTTATTTTTATGTGATACATAATACAGGTATACAGTGCCCCGACCGAAACGATGAAATATAATGTACCTATTGAGCAAAACATAAGAACTGACATATCATTTAGGGTGAAGACTGTCTCCCCGTACATGACGCTGATAGTCCGGGAACGTTCTTCATATCGTGTAAATTGCGTTCGTGTCTTACGTTAATAAACACCTAGAGTGTGGTATCAACTGTTTTACTAGAGTAGTCCTACCGACAGCTCTCGCGAACCAAACTCCAACCGGTTAACTCGTGGTATTTTGGTCACTCGAGTGTAGATAGAAGTGGGGGTAAAGTGCTGTAGGTGGCATAAACGGAAAATGGCAATATATTACCAATATTGTGCTGCTAACTTTTTTTTAAATATTTATAGTTTTTTAAATACAATTACTTTAACAGCTTTTAATAGTACCGAAATAGGTTAAGTTTTGCTGTAAACCGGTACCGCGCTATAAAACGGATTAATAGATTCACGTTTTGCGGGGTCGGGACCACCATCGACGCTCCGTATCACTTGATCCATATGAAATAATGTCCCAATGACTTATCTGCAGTTATAGTAAAATATATGGTGTATAAAATATAAACCCCCTAAAAAGACTGAACCAACTGATGTATTAATGATGCATATACATTAACATCGACCCCCCTCCCCCCATCGCACGACGGTTGACGAAACGCGTTATAGCAAAAGAGTAACTTTTCCATTTTGTCCATCAAAACAATATTTCCATACTATTAGAAGCTGTTTACAGCAGTAAGATTACTTGTAATACTATAAAATATTGAAAAACACTTAACAGCGTAATGGGTATACTATTGAGTACCTATTGAGTTGTTCTACATTTAAATACATTTTAATATTGTAAAAAGTTCATTGAAATCATTTTTTATTTTTTTTTTATATACAACAATAATAAGTATAATACTAATGATATTATTAAAACGTATAATATAATTTATATACATATACTATCATTTAGTATTTTCTTGGATAAATAAACTTGCTATTTGGAAACTTTTAGGAACACAGAATTTTTTTTGATGATTCGGTCAGTATCTAATTTGGTGGAAAAGGGTATTGTTGTAAACTTGTAACAGTAAAAAAGGTATGGTTTTGGTGAACGTGTACGTCCGTTATAATAAGCACCTGCCCAGGACTGAACGTAGTGTAAATACGATGTGTAGGTACTATTATAGTAAAGCAGTGTAAGCGGTTTTTCGTTTCCCTACCGAGAACCGACAGTCATGAGGGCTATGGTGGTATTGAATGGGAGTGATGGGTGGTGAGGAGAGGAGTGTTTAAGTCATGAGCTCCGCAATCGTCCCACCCATAGTATAAGTTCTATAGACCCACCCGATAAACCAAATATTCGGAGCGATCGCATTTCGAAGGGAATGAGTAACAAAAAAAAAAAAACTGTGACGGTTCGCCGCCTTTGATACATTGAGCCATATATATACAGCCAGCTAGTTTATCCTGCTGGATTTTGGAATTTTCATGGGGATTATATGTATAATATATATTATAAGTGCTACTGCCACTGAATATATAAACAGGACGAGTGGCGTAGTGGCTTTTCGTAAGACAACATACGTATAGGTGTAATAGAAATTTTAGAAATTTCTGCATTAGCTGCTTTAATATATACCTATTATACATATATGTACAGAATATGGTGGACATTTTGAAAAACCATAGCTCGGAAAGTCAAGAAAGTAGACGAGACTGGCTCCTATCAACTTGTGGGTAGGATTTTTTTGGTCACCGCGGTAAATGGCTATTGATATGCTATACCTATGGGTTGTGATGGGCAGAAAAGCTTATCAGTTCTTATCAGTTCATGACGCGATCAATAGCACCTCGACAGAAGGCGTTCAGCGCAACCGAACATGCGTTCTTTGGGTGTGTCTGGTGGGGGGACACATCGAACATTTATAGAGACGTGTTACACCAAAAATAAAAAATAAAACACCCGAATCACTTGTTTACGGTGGTTGATGAACTGTTCTTGAAACGATTTTTCAAATTAATATGATTTTTCGAAATTCTAAAAACCTTTTGTAAATAATACCCTGTATATAAAAGTTTGTATATAGATGTATGAAGTAATGATGAGCGTCGTCGTTACCGGCCCGCGATCGACGATTTTGTTGTTATACGACCAGTGGCGTACCGCCCCCGAAAATCGTTACTTTACGCGACGGCGGTCGAGTTGGCTCGAAGAAACAGAAAAACAGGGGAAAAATACACTTTACAAAATGCGAGTATACACGGGTAGTGGTTGATGTAGTGTGTCGACGAGGGCGTTCTATAAAAAGGCACTAAGTGACTTTTTTTTTCTAAACCGTACACCGTTGTACGGGACCCAATACACGTATTATAGAAAATTGGGACTTTTATACAGAATAAGACATTTCATCCGATTAAAGTAAATCTAGTTAATACCTCTGTTTTTATGACGGCGATATTTTGGATCCATGACCATATTATATTATTATTATCATAAATAGGTAACTCGTATACGGCCAATTGACTCGACTAGCGGGATAAGAAAATGTCGCCGATCAGGGTAGTACTAATATTGCAATCGTATCGGAACATTAGGAAAATCTGTCATTATTAGATATGACTAGGACGCTGTGCATTTGTTGGAAAATGTGCAGCTTGCTATTTTAAGGCATTGCTATCCTGACTTTCATTTTGACATATAAGATTATTTTAGTCTTTTAGTGTATTTTTTGAGTTTATAATGCATTTATCTGCATTCATTGAGATTTTAAATGAATTTTTTATGGTTTTTTAGTACATTGAATTCAAAACTCTGATTATTACGTATTATAACGATGATGACGATACCAGAGTGATTCGTCAAGCAAGCTCACTCCCATTATTTTTATTACATTTTGGTTTATTAAAAGTCTAATTTTTGGAATTGTAAAATATACATAATGACCCTATTATATTCAAATATTCTGTTTTCTATACCATTTAAGAAATGTCATGAGATGAAATAAACTTTTTTATCAAATGAGAACCAAACTTTTTCTTGTAAATAATTAAGCAGATGATTCTTTTAAAATTTACGATTTATAAAAATGTACATACTAAGGATAGTATAGTCCTTAAAAATAGTTTTACAAAAATATAAAGTGGATGTGATACTGGATAATATAGTTAACAATATAATATTTAATATACTCTGCAAATTGTTCATTTTTATTTAAAAGCAGAATATTTCTAGGCGAACCTACTATTATGTATTAAAATCGAATTTTTCTTAAAAAAATTATTACGAAAAAAATTATAATTTTTTTCCGAACATTGTATTTTGTAACGGTTTAAGATCGTTCAAAATAAAATATGTATCTCAAAACGATAGGGTCTTCTGAAATAGCGCGAAGAGTGTCTCGTAGCATTAAAATACGTATTATAGATCACCTCGTCTGTCACTGTTGGTACTATATATACAGTACACATATTATTCAGTGCTGCAGCTCCCCCCTCCCCCCTCCTAAATGTTAAGAAAATTAAAAATTATTTAATGGTCTATGATGGTCGCTCAAAAAGTCTTAAATTGTATTTAAAATATTTAAAACTTTACAATAAGTATTAACACTTTACAGCTTTATATCTGTGCTAGTACGTATTTAATGTGTAAAAGTTGATCAGCCCCCCCCCCTCCCGGAAGAAAAATCCTGGCTACGCCACTGCTATTATTACTATTGGTATCATAACGGCGGCGGAAGTCGTCCGCGATCGCACTCACTTGTCGTACGGCTTGAGTCCCCACATGTGCGCGGCGCTGTTGATGAGGAACGTGGAGTGCAACGTGAGCACTTGCCGGAGCTGGGCGGCCACCAGGTGCGCGACGAGTAGGTCCTCGCCCCACAACCACCATGGCACGAAGGTGGGCAGCGCGTACGATAGGACGGCGGCCAGCGGCGCGTACAGCTTGTACTGCCACATGACCACCCAGTCCGACTCCATGTCGGTCATGTCCACCGACGACACCTTGGACTCGAACGCCGGGTGCGGCAACATGAGCGCCCAGCCGACGTGCGAGTAGAAGAACCCGCGGTTCGAGTTGTGCGGGTCCGCGTCCGTGTCCGTATACTTGTGGTGCAGCCGGTGGTCGCGCACCCAGTTGTAAATGCTGTACTGGACACCCACCGTCTGGAACAGCGCCAGGATGATTCGCAGCGGCAGCTTGGCCTTGTACGCGTGGTGCGACCACAGCCTGTGCGAGCCGGCCGTCACGCCGATCGACGACATGATGCCGACCGCGAGCGCTGCAATAGAAAACGAATCACGGTTTCTTAGTTATTTCAAAAAAAAAAAAATATATTTTTTCGGTAAAAAAACGTTTACTGCAACTACACAGCGCCGGTTGTATAGTGACATAGGTACACACCGGGTCTAAAATGTATTATTAAAAGGCCCGGTGAGACTTTAACAACTATTATTTTTATCGACTGTTATTAAATGACCATATTATAATAATATAGGTACGTTGGATGTAGAGACGTTTATTTTCGGTGAATTTAGACAAATATTAATATTTTATCATATTGTTATAAATGGGGCCGGAGTGGTGCAGTGGTCACGCAGTTGACTACGAATCACACAGTCATCGGTTCGATTCAAAGCAAAGTGCAAAAAAATTGTGTGGTTCTACGCAACCACCGAAAATCCCCATGCTGTCGTCCGATTGCGTCATCCGGTTTCCAACTAGGTCCCACTCCACTGGGAGTGAAGACCGCACATGTCTCCTCTTGGAGAAGGGGGTAGTATCATGTATATAATGATATATATACTAAGATAAATAGATCACATGGTCTCCCTACTACCCACTTGTGATAAGCATTGACGAAAACCTTGAGGTCGTTTCAATGTACAAATACAATAAAAAAAAATATATTGTTATAAATTATAATCGACCGGCGCTTATGACATATAATATATTATTTTTATACTATAGCGTTGGGTAGTAACGTAACGAAAATAAAGCGTTACTGTATCGACGTTATTTTGTTTAACCTTACGTAATTTCGTTCTTTACTTTTTTCCAAGCAACGAAAATGTATAATTTGTTATTGTTTATTTTTTATAAGTCATTTATAAAATATAACGCGTCTCGAGTTTTTCGTGACGTGAGTGTAACTAAGTTTCGTTTATTATTGAAAAGTAAGAATATGTAGGTACAATTTGATCTCGAATATAGTAACGATAGTAAAGTGACTTCGTTACTTTTCAACGGTAACTATTGCACCCAACATTGAATTATTTATGTTAGTATTTTTGGATTGGAACGAAAGAGAGACGATGCGATGAATGCGACATCGGGTGTAGATAGCTGCGCTGCAGTGTTGCCCGGTGCACATACGGGGGCGTTTTACCGCGAGGCGAGTGGGCGAATCGCTTGGACTTTAAATGTTTTTTCCTGATTTTGCACTAAAAAAATAATGCTCTATACATTCTATATAACACTATATTATAGTCGTACTATTGTTAATACAGTAAAAACATCTCAAATATCGGTACATTGTACATACAGATAATTTACGTATGGATGATAATGAATTATTATTATTTTTACGGTTAAAATCGTATAATTTATGTACTTATTTGTTACAGTAAAATGTATGGAGGCGCCATAATTCCTGGTGACTTTTAAAGCGGGGCGTGTATCCAAAAAGCCTGGGAACCACTGCGGCCATAAATTAATTTAATTGCAATACGAACATAATTATTGTATAAGTAACGGTCCAATCGTACGACATCGACTATCAATAGCTCCTTTAAACGCATTTAGTAATTCGGAGTTTTTTTTTTATTTGTTTCATTAAATAAGGTTTCTGAATTATGTTGTAACTTATTTTCCCCTCCGAATGTGCTTTTGTTAAAATTAAATAAATAAATTATGTAATTCCATTTCTCCGAAATCAAACAATTTAAAAACAAAACTTTTATTTATTAATTTTCACTTTCCCCGCGAATTTACTTTTAATAGCATTTTTGACATTTTTAGATTTTTTATTAAATATTATAATGTATACCTGACGGCTAACATTTTCAATGGAATTTTCTACACATTTTACGAGTTTGAAATTTATTATAGAACGTAATAACATAATGGCACAAGAAAGAAAATAATATTTTTGATTTTATATATTATCATGTTAAATTATATTTTCATAACAATAACCCATTTGACTCGCTGTGCTCGAGTTATTTCTATTCTCAATAAGAGCAATTATTACCACTAACTATATATTGCGATAAACAATCGTTATTCAAAGAATAGTACAAAAATAATTGGTCAGTTTTCAGTAAAAGTCGTTAAAAAAAATTGTCATGTTTAAAAATTGCTTGTAAGTAGGTAGTCTGCTAGATATTATACTATAACTGACTGCCAACTTTATAATTTACGAACGAATTTTATATTTTATCATTTCGTTTAGATAGAAGATGACCTTTGGTCTTTTTCTATCTTGATTCTTAAACATAATTTTTCTTGGTTCATTTTGAATGATACACTCGATTTCGTATAAAATACCTATTGATAACTTATTAGCAGATTAAAACTAATTATATTTTTATAAACCATTTTATTTTAAGCATTGTAATGTTTTTTTTTTTTTATGTCACTATATAATATAATATTATACTACAAATTGATTTGCATTTATATCAATCTCATTTATTATTTTACATGTGTACGAGAGTTTTATTTTTATTTGTATGGACTCTTTGAAGAACTTTGTCTTTGCGCCTCTAATATGATATAGTTCAAAGACTGAGAAAAAAATGGACGACTAGAATCTTAAGCTGTCCCTCCCCCCTCCCCCTCCCCATCGCTGAACTGTACCGAATGACAACGCAACCACACCTCCTGTGTATTGAACTTCGCTGTGTATACGATGTGCAATATGTTTGAAAAGTGGATGTACCTACATAATATTATGGGAATCTATAGAGACTTACCGAACAGTACGGTGTACAGCTTCACCTGGCCCGTGACGCAGAAGTAGAGACCGGCGAGAGCCAGCAAGTGGATGCTTGTGAAGAATAAACGTCGGCGCCTCGTAGAGAATACTTCGTCAGCTGACAAGACCAATTCGTTGGCGGGCGGCGGGCTGAACGGACTGCTCCTCACCCTAGGGTTCATCGACAGCTCGTCTATATAAAACAGAGAGTTTACCCGGATGAATGCAAACCGCCAAAACGACGGTATCGCCAAAATATGGCATGTCAGCTATATACGTGCGATATTATCATATTTTGTTTATCATATATACTTACGCCAAAATATTATGTATGCCCGCAAACCATAGTACTTGACCATGGCGACCATTTCGTTGATTTTGAGAAAAGCTTGACCTTTCCAACAGTGCTCCTCGGCCGAATCCGACATGCTCGACCATCCATTTGCACAACCGTTGGGCATTTTTCTCTCCTCCCTGAGTATGGTACTCGAGTCTGTGGCGTTTGGACTCATTCTGAATATTATAAGTTTATACGTTGTACTTAATATATAAAAGTATATATTTTAGAATTGTTTGCAACACTATAAATCGTTACGGGTCGGCGTTTCTACGAAATGATTATTGTTTTAGAACAATATTATATTTATGATAAATTATAATAATTGTATAATATTTTTATATTATAACAATATAAAATATATATTATCGGGTGTATTATAATACCTTGTTGATTTATATGCTGTCGATGTGCAATTAATGTTACTTATACATTTTCGTCACTTTCGACACAATATGAACAGTTATGATCTGGAAAAAAGCAAACAAAACACATTAAAATTATTTTTAAGACTTTTTAAGATTCTATACAAAATAATATAGTAATAGACTATAAACGCACAATATAAATATAATAATACATATTTTTTGGAAAATGTCCAATTTCAGAGACAAAAACATTTCATTTGTTTGCAATAATTCGCGGTGCCGCACACGCAGTTACAAGACGAGAGTTATTATTATTATTATAAAATAATAAAATATATTATAATAACACTATGCTGTGTAATAAATATAACATAAGGTATTTATTTTATATTATATAATCCTCATGAGGCGATATATGTGGAGATGGAGGGGGGATATTAATTTGGTCCTATTGACGGATTTCTGCTCTTCTTAACAAGGCACGAAGCGGTGTTGTTCTGGTGCTTGAAATCGAATTTTCACGCGAATCTGTTCTGTCGCATACGCATCGACAATGAATCATAAGCAATTATGCAAAATTACTCTACAGAAGTGTAGGTATCTATATATATTACATATACATATCTAGAGCAATGGAGGTCAAGTACCGAGGTTGGTGTATTGTCCATGGGGAGTCGATGATGTACAGTTTTCACGCAGCGTAGGCGTATCGATAATTTATTCGCCGTTGTTTATTGCAAATGTTTTGACAATGCAAATGTGTGTTAGGTGCCTATTTCCCGTGACGTTATGCCGAGTATTTAGCTGATATTATGTTGATTAAAGTTGAGCGAACCGTACGTAATATTATAATTCAAAGGAATTCGCGCATGGAAAAAAAATTTTAATAAAATATTTTTAATAAAAAAAGCGACAAAAATACCAGGTATATAAAATTGTACAGATAATTGTATTATATACACTGCTTTATAGTGTCAATAAATTGGACATTATTGTCGGAGATAAAAGTTCATTTTTCAATTAGAAATAATAACATACCTACATACGTTATATCTTTATACTGTATTTTTGTTTTCGACATTTTGTTACGTGCATTTTTTTAAAATACCAAATGATCCATTTAACGCACACCATACTATAATTAACTTGGTCAACTTTTATGGTTGTACCTATACATATTATATTATTCACACACACACACACACACACACACACACATATATACGAGCATTGTAGGTACTGCTGCAATAGATACGCGTATCCCATTACTATATATGATTAAACACCACCGTGTCGAAAAAAAATTTAATTTTCACTATTATTATTATTTCATCGATTTTTAACAGGTTAGAAACATATAACAGGTAGGTATACCACCGGCATAAAAAAAAAAACACCAACCGCGTTTATAATTTAATACTACACACTGCTGCCGAATATTTTTAAATACATCACGCCCTTGTGTTATATAGTCTGTACGAGGTAGCATAAATTCCCCGGCCTTGTGTGTTCGCTGCAAACACCGAAAACCATATATTACTCTGTGTGCCATCGTTGGTTATTCATATACCTATACATTACATTCCCTTATTGCCCGACGTTTCGAAAAAAAGCAAACACCTTTATCATCGATCACACTATATATAACAATATTATTATTATATTATAATATACGACACGTAAATAGTATAATAATATTATGTACACAATATACCTATATAATATATAATACGCGTTGACTATAAATAATAGTTATGTAAGACACTATTTTAAACTACCGCGGCTACTAACGGGGACGGTACATAAAATATTAAAATATTACGAGTATAATAATAGGTGTTGATATATAGTTATAAATATTATAGTCGACACGGAGTTAACGCGTTGACGTTTAACTGTTTATAAGTAAACATCTGCACGCCAATTCGATATAAATTGTATAATATTTTAATAAACGACGAACGGGCGAAATCTGTCTTACATGATAGGTAGATATGTATAAAATAATGTATCTAAAAACGGATAACTATAATATTTTAAACATAGTTATACTATCATATTCAGACGTCATCGGTAAAATGTGGAGAAAACGAACGAGGGGTAGGTCGTAGATGTATACAAAGGAATGACGAAAATACTGTGAGTAAAATATATTTTTTTCGTTTCTCTTATTTCTTGGATAATATAGTATTTATAGGAGCACCCACCGTGCGGGAACATAATCAACTTCTTTGAAAGAAACCAAATTAAAACAGTCGTAACGTCGTGTATATTCATTTTTTATATCATTTCATATTCCCTGCAGTCCTGAATACATGTAAAAAACGACCGGAGCGGTATTAGATTCGACGAAACGATACAAAAATCATTACGAAATATTATAATGATAAACAATAATATTGTAATATTATATTATGTATTCCGATAAACATCAAACGTCCGAATCATCAAAAGCATACTCATTATTGAACATGATCAAACACAAAAACGAGTAAAAATAAATTGATAAATAATATTATTATATTGACCGACAGACATTTACATAAAAAACCTTTTGGAGAAACGACTAATGAGAGGTTATTTTTACATTACGAGATTATTACGCGTATTGTATTGCTATGAATGTAATATAAACGGGTGGGGGGAGGGGGCAAAGGTAACAATTCATTATTGCAAGTTCCGAATGTACAGCAATACAAAATATACATGTATACGAGAAGACATTATTTTAACAGTAAACTCTAGGTAATATTATCTCAAAAAGTATTGATTTTTTGAAAATATTTTTATTTACATGGGTAATTTAAAGTCACATTACAAAACAAATTTAAAAAATATGTATACTTATATATTTTTACTATTTTGTAAGTTTTTATTTCTAAAATGACAACATATTTATTTTAGGTTCTGAGCGGAATGGATACTGAATGTATTGGTTTATTTAGCTTTATGTACTTTTCAAAATAATCGGAAAAAACAAAAAAAAAACAGGAATATCAGCTGACACATTTATCAACCATCACTTTTCTCAGAATCAATTTTCGTATGCTATGAATTCTCATTAAATTTAAATTTAACACATTTTTTACATTGGCATACTCAATGACGAGGAACACTCAACCCTTACAATACATCAGAGTGACTTAACCATTTTTTTATATATTTTATACTCTGGAGCAGAATATTAATTTTCTGAGAATTTTTATGAATAAAAATCGAATTATGAACGAGTTGGTAAAGTTAATTTAATGTGTGAAATAACGAACCAACATTTTCAGGGGCCAGGCCCGAGTGCTCATCGTATAACTTTAAATACTTATACCTGATTAACTTACTGGTTGAAAGTTCGATTTGTACGTACTATGATCCTCGGAAACATATTCTGCTTTGGAAAATGAAATTAAAAAATGCAAATATTGTCGTTTGAAAAAATAAAACTTAAAAAAATTTACAACGATAAAAATTAGTAATAAAATTTTTTTTTGAAAACGCATTGTAATGACTTCAAATTATGTAAAAAAAAAAAAATATTTGTATTTTTAAAGACTACGTTAATATTTTTCGATACGATGCGAGGTTTTACAGGATTTATAAGGGCTTACGATATACCTACGGAGCGTTGTTGTACTATTGCGTCGAATGCGACTTCGCTATAATACCTAGGTACATGTATACAATACGTATATATGAATACACGTCTAGGGGAAGGAATAAAAATGCAAGAGGTTGCGAGGTTGCAGCGGCGGCGTGTGTTGTTTCGACCGAAAATCGATAAATCGCGGCGGGCGAGCGTGAAAAAAAAATTCTGCGGCGTGGCGAATAATATTCTTAGCTATGATATACGTATATTTTTTGTTAACGACAACGTTTTATTATGAAGATTTTGCACCGAACTGCATTTAAAAACTTGTCGACGTACGATTGTGTATACATATATACGCAATAAACACGAATGTCCACAGTGTAATACCTATATTATGCATAATATAATACGGAGACGCAAATTATACCGAATCAGTCTGTAGCTGGATCAGAGTTGAGGTCGGCTCCGGTTGTTTGAATGGCAGGTCGATAGAAATACTACGCGAGGTCTCCCACTGAAATATTGAATGAAGCCTATAATAGTATAATAATATTATACTGTACGATACGATTCTACATCGCTATATATTATCATATCAATTCAAATATTATTTTCTACACCCGCAGCGAAAAATCGTACGCCACACTTGACACCGCTGCAGCTTTAACACATATTATCATGGTGTAATAACTAATAGTAGTAATAATACCGTCTCCAATCAACCATTCGTTTAATAACGTTTTACTACTGATTGAATTCGATTGCGCAATCCAATCTCGGATTTCATTTAGCTCGTATAACCCGCACCATACACATAATATAAATACTTAAAATGTTATTCCCTTTGCGCATTCGTACAAATATATATTATTATACGCCATAAATCTATGGAAAAACAAAATTCGTGTGTGTGTGTGTAGAGTTTAGATACATCCGTACATCCACATATTTGCTGAGGGCGAAAATGCGTCATTCTCAGTATAACTATATATATGGCTATATATTATTTCTAATATTCTATGTACTAAAAATTTCTATATTATGATGTTGTTGTTCTCTCTCTCTCTCTCTCTCTCAAAAATAAATCACACGGTGAAATTAAATGGCAACACGGTTGCGGAAAATCGTAAGAATATAAAATCATAATATATAACGTTTCATTCCGATATACCCGATGGCTATATTATATATATATATATATATATATGTATGTGTAGAATATAGATATAGATATCATAATAATAATACCTATTATGATATTATATTGTACAACTCGTATTATGTATTTACGTCGTGTACGAGGTGCATGGAAACGTCGGTTCGAATTTGAGTGGCTTAACCCACAGCTATAAGATATTATATAATGATATGCCATAAAACATGCCACGTGAATCGATTCGATAAAGACGTCGTGAATACTGTGTATATATATATACATTCACACAATAAAACACAATACCATCGATCGGAATATTATTGACGATGAACAATCGGTGGCACCATAAACCGATGAAGGAAAAGAGACACAGATCGAATTTAATTATTGTGAGTGCGTATAAAAAACATCAACGAGTATACATATTTTTACTATTAGATATTTAGATTTAACGTCTTTCGTGCACTGTTGTATTTTTTGCCCATAATGATATATTCAATTTTACTTATTGCGTCAAACGTACTAATACTCATATGCGTAGGGCTGCCGATGTATTCGGTATACCATATATACCTGTATACCGGTATTTTGAAATTATTTTGTTAAATGGTATACCGTGAAAAACCTTAAAAAACGGTATACCGTAAAATATATCGGTACTAGGTAGATTTTATTTATTATTTCGGTATACCGTACCATATCGGTATTTTGGTATACCGAATCATTTCGGTTTCAGTATACCGTATATTTTCGGTATACCGAAACATATCAATACCGTAATACCGAAATATATTTTCAATACCGTCAGCCTAACTCATACGTATGGAAATTAAATGGATTTAACGCGGTCATGTTTCGATCAAATAGGTTGAACGTAAACGAAAAAGCATCATCAAAAATAAACTGATGTATCAATGGGGATGGAACCGTGGAGGACTGAGTGAGGATTATAGTATACGATAAATACGAAAATCTCAGGCGAGGGAAGACAGTAACAACTTCCTTGATGATGGGGTAATAGGGTATAAACAGGAAGTGACGAGCGGTCACTTAAATAAACATTTTTACCGATTATTATATTAGGGTGAATGTATAAGTTCTCACATGTGACTTAACAGGTAATTATTACAATCAACTGTACGTGAGTTCATACACGAAACTTCAATTTTAATATTTCTTACGTTCATAAGTATGATCTTACTACAGTCTTACACGTAAATAACAACATTTTGATAGTAAAACAAATATCCTTGTAATTTAATCAGACTTATAATATAACTGACAACTTGAATGTAGTTCTCAAAGGGGTACCGGTACCTATACGGGTCGGTTGACACCCTTAATAAAAATGGATGGTGAGTGGCTGGGTGACAGGTAAATTGACTGGTGGATTTCGTTATTAATGTAAAAAAAATGATTATTACTCTATTTTTATATTTAATAGGTTGTGGGTATTTCGTAAAAATTATTGACACCACTTACAGAAAATTAGTACCACTGGTTTCCTCGTGTGCAACGTGTTGACAATGAAATCTCATATAGACGTCGGTCTATGATCTCAAAGCTAACGTATATGGTGTACATATCTGGTATGCCAATGAGATGATTGTAAAATTATAAAAATTACTTCATAAAATCAACATTGTCCCTGAATGTAATGTTGTAATCACTAGGTTAGGTTAGATCGTAATATTAAAGTTTGTTTATTTTTGTGTTGCATGGAAGTCTTTAATTCAATTTTATACCTACATCGTATTATACCTATAGAGAATAAAGATAAATCTAGATTGTTAATACCTATTATGTTACGATGTTAAAACGTATTATGTTATACACTTGAACAGTATAGAATGTTATAATTTTAAACTTTTAAAGTAGACGTAGCTAGGGTATTTTCCTGTTGGAATTTACGAAATTCCATCGACTCCATCAGACCTTTTTTGTTAGGAAAAAAGGTATATCGATTTCATCAGTACGGATAGTTAAAACGCACTGGCTATCTCCAGGCCATTCCAACAATTATAAATTGTAATATCAACGAACCGAGGAAAGTAGGTATATGGGGAAAATATAAATTTACCAAACAAAAAATACAAATCGTAATTTAACAATTGTTTTAAAATTGAGATTGAGATTGAGAATTTGAGACCGCACGGTTGAATTATATAAACATTTTTTTGGTTTAACTCGTTTAAGTGTATAAGCATTCCTTAAAACTGGATTTTGAAAAAATAATTTTTAGAAAACTTACAACTTACGTAATGAATAATTAAAAATTATTACTTATGTTTTATAATATTATACTGATTATCTATTGCGTTTTTATTTTAATATCTAGATGATCGGCGTGCGCTTAATTTATTATTTTTTAAATTATTATTATTATATATTATTTTTCGACTATTAAAAATATAAATATTGGTTGTATACTAGATATGTCTACTTTGTATGTAATGCTGCAATTTGTATGAAATTATTTCCAAAACTTTTAACTTGCGTTTGATATTCTATCATTATTAGTTGCTTGCAAATTGCATTGTACATATAGAAATTAACGATTTTATCATTCCATTAGCATATGTGAAAAAGATATTATTTTTCAAGTTGAAGTGTACATTTTTTTATTATTTAATTACTAAAGTCAATAGTATAGATATCCAGGATAATGGCCAAAGGTAAAAATTGGTTTGTGGCGCGATCGATATTTACATGCATCGTTTTACCGCTTATACCTGCCACATGTTCCGTGGGAGGGGGGGGGCGCATAATATTATAATAATATATTATACGATATTATACCAAACCCATGTTATTGTGCCGCCGTAAAACGGTGGTCATCTGCAACACCTGATATTACATAAAGTAGGCTAACGGGCCTCGAAAAACAATAATAATATTATAATAAACCGCGGCCTTGATAATACTATAGGTATAATATATATATATATATCGGTAATCGTAATGAATAATACACGGTGCACCGGCCGTGTGGGTAGTGTGGCGCGTGTGTGCGCGCAAGTACGTCATAATATGTCCCGCGTCAAGACTGTACATGTTATACATGACATAGATTTTTTTTTCGGTTTTTGCTTTTTCGTCGCAGTATATTTATATACCTTACTGCAAGCACACACGTGCGTATATTATAACACGCGTCCGTCGTACGTTTTAAAACGGTAGCCCGCACGCGCGTACCTGGCCTAATTGCCCGGCGGTCGGCAACCTTCTGCTGTACACACCGCGCGCCGTTTTTAAAATTAGATTCGGATTTGGCATGGCCGCGCGCGGTCTTCTTCTTCCCGTCCGTCCGGCGTGCGCGCGCCGCGAATTCTTCTGCGCCGCGGAGGCGGCCCGCCAACAATACTCGTCGTGCGGTTCGGTGGTACAGAGTTGTCGTACGATGATAATATTATAATAATAATATGATACCGTCGGCGGCTATCCCGCGCGGAAAACTCGAGATAAATGCCACTGCACGCGGCTGTGGCGGCAAACCGATTTTGTCAAAGGGAGGAGGAGATAGGGGATATGAGGGATACAGGGGATTGTGCGGACCTATAGAGGGTTACAGTTGTAGTTGCAGCCGGGCAGTCGCGTATGGAGCTACAGGGTTACACGTCCGGGGAGGGTTACAAAAAACGGGAAACCTCCGGTTAGAGCTTAGCTCGCGTTCGCGGTCCACCGGCATGTAGGGTATTTTATAGACGTATAAGTACTGCGGCCGAGCAGGGGTCGCTCGTAAATATTTAGGTCGATATGTATCATATATAATATTATTCTATCGGGTGAAAATCCACTAGATGAGCGTAAATCTACTACCGTGACCTATACTCGTAACTGATATAGGTAGGGTTACGCGATTTCTGTAATTTAAAGTACACTACAGGTCAGGGCAGCAGTGGCGGGTGTGTTCGCTATGTAACGGAATCGAAAAAAAAAACAATTTATTTTTTGGAAATTCGGTTGGATCGTTCCTGTTATGTCCTGCGGCGAAAGACCTACCAATTTAAAAGTCCACGGGAGCAGGGCCGTCTGCCTGCACGTCCGACCCCGAAATTCTCAGCAAATACACACGCCACATGCCTATACCCCTCAGTTTATATTAAAAAAATTGAGTACCTGCATGGAAACGTCCGGGAAAATTCGTTTATATAATGATAATATTTCGAACGGATGGACCGGAAATAAGTCGCAGACGTTAAACCGGAAATCCCATCACCCGCGTCTCTGAGCGACGGAGTATTGAATTATTACATTATATTATTATATATATAATAAACGTCTACGACGAGCAAAATATAATATATTAGATCCCGCGATTGGATTCGTTCCAAATATAAACGATCACGCTGTATAATGTACATCGCACGAAATGTTAAACAACGCAGTCGGGACACTTTTTTGAACCACTACAGCGAATTGTTCCACTACGAAATATTATTATGTTTCATCGTTGATTGGCTAGTTTTCGGCTAGGTATGTATTATATTATTATAATAATTTTGTTGACTATAGATCGATCGAAATATTGGAACAAGTATTTTTTATCTACAGAAAAAAATGACACAATATTGCAGACGAGTTAAAGAAAAACAACGTTGGTCGGCTGTTGTGATTTTGGCTCGTGAATTACACAATAATGTCTAACAAATTTATATGAAAACTAAACAAATCGATCATATCAAACACTCATGAGGTTACTTATATTTTACAAATACTACTATATATAGGTAGTAGGTAGGTACCTACTTATTATTAAATTATAACTCGATTCATATAATATTCAGTGAGGTTTTTCTACTATTCTCGAAAACCAAATACCATCATCATAACGAATTTATATTCATAAATCAATAAACAAGGAAACTCGCTTAGAATTCCAACAGAAAAACTAAAATCGATTCATTTAAAATCGTTATTTCATGGTTGAATATCTAATTTTGAAACAATGAACTTGAAACGCTTATAAAAAAATTGTTCGTACGTAGGTATTTTCGATATTTTAAAATATTTATTAGAATAACATATGTGATGATGTACCCATGTATTAAATATTCAATCTTTTGATCGAAAAAAAAAAACAAGTTTGTTTAGTGAAAATGTCAAGCCATGTTCTTTAATTGTTCTCTGAATTAAAACAAAATCGTACCAACTATAACTACAATTTGCTACCATAAACAGTCCCCCCTTCGACGTTGAAGATTGAAGCAGGTTGTCTACTCTAAAACGTTATTACAGACACAAAATAAAATACACACAGAATTTTAGACCAATACATTTCTCATTCCATTCAAAATCTAAAAAATATATAATTTAAATATCATACCATAATTATACATTTTAACATGCTTGTCGGGTGGCACTACTGAGTTCCCTCCCAATATCTGTTGGCGTGGGCGTTCTCACGGGGAGGGTATGGGGGTTGGATCCCATATGACCTTTTTTTTTAGGTGAAATGGATTTTCACGATTAACTGATAAGAAAATTAAATAAATGAATAATATGCAATTATTATTGGTATACAGATAACAGATAACAGATCACAGTTACAGACAGTAATATTTGTAATCTAATATTATATTGATATTTAAAGTAAACAATAAATAATTAGTCTCATGATACCGTCGATTATACAAGTGATAACATATTTTCCAGTGTTTATCAATTGATTTTAGTGATTTGCATAGTGTATTGACGAGTATGATGACTGACTTGTAATTTAATTTTTGTTCAAAATGAAACGAAATAATTCAAGCAGTATATTGAAAAAAAAAGTTGGTTCCTCCTACAAGTTCTGATGTAGAAAGTATACAAGCTGATGGTATGGTTGAAGTAAACAAAAAAAAAATTGTCTGAGCAGCCTGATGTAAATTGGCTCACCTTTGAATAAATATTCATATCCCCCCCCTCCAATAAAAAATCCTGAGAAAGCCTCTGTCTGTTAGTCTCACTAGTTATATTATCTTTAATCAAAACTATTTATTGTACCAAATGTGTATAGATTGTAATTATGTATTTTAAATAAAAAAAAAAAAAAAAACATGCTTATATTAATCAATACAAATATACAATATGATATTATATGATATTAAACAAATATCGATTTTAGTGTCACAATTTATTTTATAAATCGCCTGTTTTATTTTATATCATACTTCTATTTTTTTTTTTTTATGTTAAGCGTAGTTGAAATATTTAAACCATAATTTAATTTAATATTTCATGAACAACAAGAATGTATACATTTTATTAAAAGGGAAAAATATTATTTGTCATGTCAAGCAATAATAATTTTTAATCGCACAGTTTAATTAAAACACATTCAGTCTGGGTACAAATTAACAAGGTAATCTAACTTATACACATTTTAAAACACGTATGTATAAATATAACAAAAATGAAAAATATAACAGACAAATTAAGACGAAGCTTAAAACATTGCAGGAGTAACGTGATAACTGATTAATATTATTTTATCGTCTATATTATTTAAATAATACAAATATTAATATACATTTAAATAACAGACAATTTTGCTGTTGAATATACACTTTATATTTATACGACTTTATTTATTTATTTAAATGACTTTGATTTAAATTATAAAGCAAAATTAATCAACACTTGATGAATTAATATAACTTTGAAATTTATGTAAACTTGCTTGAAATCAATTTAATAATATAAGTGGTAATATTAAACTGATTACATGTATTTACTTTTTTTTTTTTTTAATAATTTATAAACACCCACAAATGTCAGTATTAATAAATGTATTAATAAAAAGACATTAAATCGAATTATTTGCAGATGTTCTCTATATTTTGCAGTACTTACATTTTTTTATATATAATAAATTAATAACCTGAATTAAAGTTTATGAAACTAATCGAGTGCTAATAATTACCTAACTAAATAAAAAGAAATATAGTAAGTAGCAATACAAAGAAACACTAATGCATAAATTATAAATGTTTAATGATATTATATTGCAAGGGTTTTTTGTTCGCAAACGTATTTATAATTCGATTCAAACGGGCGTTAAAAATATATATAATATAAGTATACTATTATAAATTATAATACATACACAATGAGATTTCAAATTTTCGTTTAACACCCGCAAGTACATCCGGAAAGGGCCATGGGAACTGTTTTGAGTGACGTACAATAATAATTTGGGGACCACTGCGACACTGGGTTTTAGAACGATTTATTATCCGCGTGACACCGATAATGCGTTTTTGTAACATATATTAATTATTTTGCTTCAGATCGGGAAATGGTTAGAAAATCAAATACATTGTTAATAATGTTGATTAATGTAATGAATATTATCGGTATTGAAAATAATTTACAGAGTTCTTTAAATAATTAAACGGAATAATAAATTTAAAAAGTTGTGTTTTCAAACAAACATTGAGTTAATGGTTTTCATTTGATTGCTCATAAACATTTTGCCACTTCGAATGAAAATATTTACATAAACAAAACTTTTTCATTTCATTTATATTACTTCAGATGTCCCGTTATAATTTATATGTAAAATTCCGACACTGAAATTTATACTTTTGTAGGTTAGTGGGTACCTATGTTATATTAAATTATAAAACCAATGCAATAGAAAATTCAATCAATAATGCTGTCGTGCATTTATTTCTCTGCAGACCTTGCTAGGTCAATAAAATATTGATAGAATTAAATTCAAATCCTAGGAAGTCGTCGCGATGTGTTGATAAGTAATAAAAAAAGTCTTGTATATCATAAAAAAATTGAATTCTTTGACTCTATTCCGCATCTAGTGCCTATACTTATTTGGAAAATATATAAAACCTTCTATTTGTGTCTCTCGTCGAATCACTTTATAAATATCAATAAAATAGGAACATGAATATTAAAAGACCCACGTGTGTGGTGTATACTGTATTAATTATATTATTATATACAGTAGTCCAAAACGATCGCTTCCGGAGTAGCGATTACAAATAATAATTAATACCTAGGTAATAGCATTAAATATATTATACGCATCGTCAAAAAACGACTTAAATCGAAAAGCTGCGCGTGTCACGACGTAATACCGTAGTACCTGCACAGAAATAATATACCGAAGACTGATTTAACTCTACCGACGACGCCCACGACAATAACGTAAATCCGGCACAATTCAAAAACGGTATTTTGTTGTCGGACGCGAGCACTCCAAAAAAAAAGCAACAATTGCCAACGTTTTCTTTGCGAACAAAAAACGTTTTTATCGAGATATCGGTTTGGTTACCTAGGTATATACGATGAATGGTACCTACTACCTATGCAATAAAATATAAAGAAAATCAATAACAAGATAGATACGACTCGGGTAGGCGAAAAATTATATTCGATTTTGCAGCGTGTTTTATCGCCTGGGTTAGCCGATTCATAGGTTAAAATATTACTTTTAGGTTCACAGACAATATTGAAAAAAAAGGGACCGGCCAAAAGTGGTGTTTTCTCGTTTTCTGAATTCCAAATGTACATCCAAGTATCTGACTATATAATATTATGAAATATTATTATTCGAGACCATCGGGCCAAACGGATCGATCGATATTTATATTATTAAACATATTATTATGCACGCGAATGACACCCAAATATTGATTACAATATAATTTACAGTGTTACTAACGCAAAGAATGCGCCATGACGTTTAAAGCACGTAGTCCATAATAATAATGTCCATATATTAAATACAGAGTTTATATATCCAATTGGGTTTCACGTCCCTGAATTTAACTCAAGAAATAATTATTCATGTTTCCGTCTCCCCTTCGCTTCTAAGGATAATAATTACGTTATAAACTACAGTTCAATATGTCACCTGTAACTTATATACGCCTTGTAACAAATCGGAGAATTTCGATGTTAAATTGAATGTAAATATTTGCAATGATTGCTTGTGAATGTGTGTAGATAAGCTAGAACAACGTGCAATGTATCAACTTTACCTCTTGCAGGTGTTAAACCATTAAATAAATAAAATGTATATCTACACGGGCCGACTGTGTTTTCCCGTTTCCTTGTTTGAACTTATTCTCCCTGACATGGTGACACCGCCGTGCGAAAACATGCGAAAACGTGTGCTAACCATATTGTTATGTTATGTTAATAAATTATCGTCTAACATTTAAGTATGATCACCCTATGATATCATAATTGTCCTATTATAATTTTTAATACGTGTCAACACAACTGTAATATACTTTAATATTGTAACTTAGCATGATTAATAGTTAAAACGATATTGCAGTGTTCTGCACTTAATATAATTTACATTATTACTGCTTATTACTGACTATCCCATATATTATCAGTACATCACATATTAATACAATAGAAGTCGTTTATTATGACATTCAAGAGGCCAGGAAAAATAGATCATAGAAAGTGATAGTGATAACAGCCGACATTTAAAAAAAAGTTATAGTAAACAGCGCATACATTATATTATTATACTTTAACCACAAAATGTTTACTCTAATTATTATGTACTTACTACTTATATTATTAAAAATTAAAGTGTATTTTTATTACATAGGTAGGTACATACACACCTACCTATTAAAAAAATGTGTTTTTTTTAAATAAAAATCTTGTATTTTCGTTTCTGTATTTTCAAAGTTTATTTTGAACTTATATTGTTAATGGCCAAGTAATTTGACACCGATTGTTTAATATTTTGCCATATATTGAAAAATATCGTTGACATAAACCTTCGATGATACGACGTGGTGATAAAAGATCAAATATATTTGTCTATATTCATGCACCAAAAATAAACGTCATTACATCCGTATGGTCTTTATAAGAACGTCATAAATACCGATAAAAATTATTATATAAAACAGAAGACTATATTATTATAGGAATTTTGCATGGAAAACTAACCCGGTATGTCACTAATACTGCTGTCATTATAAACGATTTCTAATGTATTATGAATTTTGATAGAGTACATAGAAATCGTCAAATTTCCACCGACTTATCAAAACGACGTTCACAAGAGTTTCACTATAAAATCGGTTAAATATTCCATTAAGATAAATTAATATTATATTCCTATTCGATTATAATATGCATATATTATTAATACCATTTTCGTTATTCAACGATTATCTTTCGAGCTTAAATGTTTACACAAACTTAATAATTAATATAATATGCTATGCAATTTTATAAGACGCTATATGGTTTAATGTTCATGTAAGTGTGTGTTTTTTCAATCATGCCTTCAATGCAATGACACCTGCCAAACTTGAAACTATTAGTATTATAGAAATCACATTTTGATTATGCAACGAGATATTTTTTTTTTAAAAATACATATACCTATATTATAGGTATTGATTTAATACCATAAGGGCATGTTAAAAGGGGAACGTAAAAACAGCACATGCAACAAATCACACATCTGAATATTCATTTCTTGAGCCGATCAACTGTGACACGGGCTACAGGAAGAAGTTTAAGGGGATTATTTTTTTTTTTTTTAAACAATTATTATAATAGCTATTATAACTCATCAGCAGGAATTAAGGATAGGATTTCATGGCACATAAAAAACTTTGCAAAGTAAAAGGGTGTTTCAATTAAACGTATATGATATTTAAAAATAATAATAGTACCCAATAAATATGGGCCTATAGCCGATTCGTGCTGCACCTGAAACCACCGGTGTATGATGCCAATAATTATTGCGATTAATTAAAAGTATATTAATATTTAATCGGGTCGGGACGAATTTTATCGACGACACCTACTGCAATATCATCTATAATCCTTTTGGCTGCTGGTAAAATCTTCTCGAGTATTATTTTATAGTACAGTTTAGGGACAAAAAAATGTCCATCTTCAGTGGGCTTTACATTATTATTATTATAATAATAATATACGCAGGCACTTGGAGACGCGCGAGCGCCTCATTCATTTGTCATCTGTCGTCACCGCAATCGTTAAACGCAAAATATTACATATTATTGTTATTATACATTTAATCAAAACGAGCAGTTTATGCGGCGGCAGTTCTGGCGGTACTTAATGCGATAGCAAGGATTTTCTTTATCTGTACGTGTCAATTATGAATCTGGTTGACGGCCATATTATTGCGATGTCGAATAAAACTCAGTTCGCATAATATAGTTGTTATATTGTGTGTATACATTATAATAACGATGTAGATACATGTTTTCCCTTCAAACCACATTCAGACCCGCCGAAAAAATCAGCCATATTATAAGCCGTCAACACGCGTTTTCCGAACTAAAATATTTAGTATACAATAATAATAATAATAATAACAAATATTATTATTATTATTATTACCATCACGTTAACGATTCGGCGGGATTACATCCGTCAACAGCGATTTTGACGGTCGTTAAAGGCGCGGAAGGAAACACGGCGCCGCTTGCCATTATGTAATGTAAATATAATATTATATTATTATATATATATGTACAGGGTGATTCATTTATCACTAATAGCAGTAATTTCCTCGGTTAGGTTAAGTTTATGTTTTTTAAAACTTTTTTTTTCATTATTTCAAGTCATAACAACACAAAGATATTGGCATCTAAACTTTATTGATTAATTATTTCTGAGTTTGAAATTCCATTTCCGTGACATCGGTCAGAGAAATATTTTGTTTTGAAATGAATGTGAGTATAATATACAGAAATAAGAAATGTTGCGATAGCATTTGAAAAAAAAAACTAAAACGGTCCAAAGTGTTCATAACCTAACCATATTATACATTCGCGTAGAAAAATATAATACCTATACTGATAAGCGAAAAAACAACAATTGACTTACAGGGTACGCGCACATCTCGAGGTTAAACGTCGTCGGAGATTGTGGTAAGTGGGGAGCGGTTGGGAGAGGGGGAAATGGATATAAATCCTCGAAACGCCAAAATCCGTCGTAGTAACATCATCATGGTTCGTATGACGTACATAGGTGCACGTATATTATAATATTATGTGTATACCTACGCGAATCATATATACGTGCTTGCCGGCAACTGAATATAAGTAGCCGAAATTAATGAAACAATAATTGTTATTCATAGATTATACCTAACTCAATAATATTATATAGGTATATACGGCATACGTATATTATACTCGTATATAATATGTTCTGCCGAACGGACGTTTTGAATACGAATCGAAAACTAATGTACCTAAATAATAATTTAATATTATATGCAAAGATATATTTGTTATATTAAACTTTCCTGCATATAATACATACGTCGTCGTTATACCTAACAGGCGCGGGAACGTTAAACGCACACGAATAATAATATTATAATAAATGTTAAATTATATTATTTTAGTGCACGACTGGCGAGGACACCAAAAAAACGTAGCGATATATTATAACTGTGCGCATAAACGACCGCGGATGCTCATTGAGTGGCGGCCAGCGACCACTGATGCAGTGTAAAATATGTAATCATCGTTCTACAACTACTGTAACAGTGGCGGGAGAGGCTGAAGTCTTCCCATTGAAAATTTGGGAAAATTCGGAACGCTTTCAGTGTTCTTTGAACGGCGAATACCAGCTGTATTGCGCGTAAGACGTAACAGCGCACGTATTAAAATTGTAATTTGTACGAAGGTTGATGTACAAAAGTCTACAAAATGTTAAAAGCCCAAGGCATCAGCTACATACCAAACTCGTGAGGGAAGCTCGTTAGTCGTTAAACCTCCCCTATATAATATAACAAATTATCAGCCGGCGCCGCCAACTCAAAGCAAAACCCTGGCTACCACACTGTTCTACAAAGTCTGTGTGCAATATACGTTTATATAATATTATATATGGTATATTCAGGTGTATGATGGTAGTGTATAACCACAGATATAATATAAAGTAACTAGATAGCCGACTCAAGAACTCCTCTGTGAATGGTTGTGATTCCTATCCGTTATACTGCAAGAGTGCAAATAATATAATTCTAATATTGATCATTTTATGAAAATTGATAAGAATGATAACATTGTTTGCACTCTTAGTAAATGGCAGATAGGCATCATTGATAAAGTCGAAGTCAGCTATCTAATTACTTTATATATCTGTGTGTATAACTCAATAGTATAGGCTTGTCCAATATTTTCAATGCTCTCCATGGGGTAAGGATTTTAGATTATAAATATCAATAAAATGTTATCTGTTGAGTAAAAAAGCTTGAAAATTTAATAGAAGGCTCCTAAGTTATTGTTTCAAAGGCAGATGAAAAAAATTAAAAATCCTTAGTCACAGTTTTTATTTATAAGCATTTAAAGTTCAAATTTTGACAAAATACGGAAAAATCACGAAAATTAGCAAATTATTTTGAGTTGAGAATTCATAAAAATTTTTCTTTTTAAATCTAAGATTTTAAAATGTAATATAAGATTACTCATAAGTTTGTCTACCTTTATCAAAAAAAAAAATGTCTACAAGAAACTTAAATTAAATTTTTATGAGCGTCTGAAATTTATATTTTTACAACATTTGATATTTACTCGATTTCTTATGTAACAATTTTCTTATTTTATTGTAATTAAAAAACGAATGACTGTAGATACTTGAAAATTTCACTGAATGTTTATATTAGCATTTTCTATACACCATATAATTTTGAAAATATTTTGACTCTTTTTGAGCGGTTTACGGACATTGTCAGTTTTCAATTTTTTTAGTTTTTTTTCTATAAATATCAATAAAAAAATTTTTGTTGGGTAAAAAAGCATGAAAATTTAATATAAGGCCCCTGATATATCGTTCTAATAGCAGTTGAAAAATATTAAAAATGCATAGGCACAATTTTTTTTTATAAGCATTTAAAGTTCAAATTTTGACAACATTTATCAAATTTATAATTTATTAATTATTTTGTGGTTAAAAATTTATAAAATGTTTAACTTTTATGGCTAAGGATTGAAAATTTAAAACAAGGCTCCACGTAAATAGGTTATATATAATTATATAAATTACTTTATTCACAATAATATCATCAAATATACTTGGTAATATCATAGGCTGACTGACCGTTTTCGCTCAGAATCATTTTTCTTATACAATGATATTATATCATTGAATTCAAATTTAACACCATCCATACAGTGGCCCACTTGTAGCCTACTGTACAGCAGAGCGACATCCACTTATCCACCTTTTTTTTTTTTAAATCTCGTATTTTTGTTACTACTTTTTAAAACTTTGTTTTTGATTTTATACTATTAATAACCATATAATTTGACTCTGAATATTTAATATTTCACCTTATCATGACATTGAATCTAGTCAAAAGCCATCGCGTCGTTAATATGTCTCGAATATTCATCTAAGTTTACTAAAAATAAACGTCATTACATCATCTGTTTTATCATAACGATAACGTCATAACCTATCAAAATTATCATATAGAACTTAGTAGTTTAGCCAGGACCTTCCATTTAAGGTCATTAAACCCGGTATGTCCCCACGACCGGTGTCGTTATAAAGGATTTCTACTGTGCGTAATATTATAATAATCAACATAATATTGAACGCTAGCAGAACTACCAGTAGTGATGTACAATGCTCTCTGCTACCCCTCAAATTTGCTGTCTGTAACACAAAGTTCTGAAACTGGTAGCTATAATATATAAGAATAACTGCAAGAGGGTACTTCAGTATAGATTGTAACTTGTAAATATCATTTTACGTAAAAGAATTTTTAAAAAAATGATTTATAGGTTCACGACAAATTATCCATAGCATAGGTAAGAGTGATGTAATCTTGCAGCCACCAAGTTTTTGCGTATATAGACCGACACCAGCTGCTTATCGGTCGCATCCATCAAACACACGCGAGTAAGAATTATGTGACATTTAGAATTATCGCATAAAAACAATGAATAAAGTTATTTCACATTATATATTTGCAGTATAATATGATATGTATTTATCCGAATTTGATTGAAAACCCGTCCAAAAGTATTGTGGTTCTCGTTAGAAGAATATATCAGTATCGGTATATATCACATTGTTTATAGGTTGAAAAATTGAAACGTCACGGAAGACACGTAGTGAACACGCAAAATTTACTATACACACACATATATATAATATGTGCATTATCTCCGTAATCCAATCCAAATATAAAGTTTTAGTCCTATCAAAATGGGTTATGCGCTCAAAACTGTCAATTTTTAAATGTCTAGTGTCTTATAAAAAAAAATATGTATTTAGTTTCGAAAAGTTTTAACGAAAAATATAATAGATGACTAAAAAATATTTGAAGCTATTTCTACAGAACCGAGACTTAAACATTTTAATGCTTTTTTCAGTGGGTGACATATATTATGAATTAAGATTTAAGGTATTTGGTATACAATAATACAGATAAGTTTAATAATTTCAGGAAATTTATTTTTATAGAACTAAAAAGTATATGTTCGCGCATTCCTCTAAATATTATGAACCTATAATCTATATAAGTATAATGTATAAATATATGAGATATATCAAATTCGTATGATTATACCGATATTATTATATTTTGGGTTTTTATAAGATTGAATTGTCTTTAATAATGAAATATCTATCTATATTGTTAGTTAGTTCTGTTTTTCACGTTCAAAAACGATTTTAGATTATTAGAACTCAGTCATACGAGCCAAATATGTTATTAAAACTACTCTTAACAGTATAAAATGCTTTTAGAGCGATAGTTTTTTTCAAATATGGTTAATATTAGTTTTCGTATACATTAGTTGCTAATCTATAATATACCATCTATGTACTATCATTATCGTAGTATACTAATGATTAGTATTTAGTATACTACGATTAAGATATAATTTGAAAAATAATAATAATGTATGAATTTAAATTACATAATATTTTTATGTAATATGATAAAATATTGATTTTTTAGGCATTTTAAAAATTTTTAATATTAATACCTATCCAAATGTTCCAGCGACTGACATCATACATAACAGTTAATAGACTAGAGCATAATATTTAGTAGGTTCCTCACCACTTGAATGTATTAACTTAAATAAAAATTTAATTAACATTTCTTCAGTTTTATTTCAAATTTAAAAGATGTGATTTCTTTTAAGCCCGTAATATGGATTTTGGAAATGGTCCAACTCAACGCTTAAACAGACCAAAAAATAATCAACTAAATAACTTTGTACGACAAAATATTTTTTCGTGTACATAAATAAAAGGTATAAAAAGTGTTTTATTCTGATTATCATTAAACACAATACAATGTTTTACCAAGTTATTTTTCGATATGATGCTATAACACTTAGCCTCTCAGTTTTGAGGAATAAAATTATATATACACTACGTATTATAGGTATACAGTGCATCGATATTAATATAAAAAAAAAATCTTATCCAATTGAAAATGGCAGTCTGCAGAGTTAATTTATTTTGAAAAACAAAGAAAAAACCTTTCTTATTAGCCATTTATGTCCGCTAACGATGTGAAATAATCACAAAGGTCAACAACGACAAAGGTCAAAAATACTTGTAGTATAATAATAATAATAATTATTATTATTATTATATTATATTCGTCAATTCGGTGCAAATGCGCCGGGAAAATAAACAGAGAAACGCGCGGGAAAAAAATGATTAAATATATAATATTACAGCGAAGTAGCGGCACATTCCCTAATCCCAACACACAAGGTAATAAATAATTCTGTATTGTTACATGTATCGCGTATAGCTACTGTGTATCGTTCATTTATATTGCCCGTCATGAATTTGGCCGCTGAACATAGAATAATAACCGGACGACCGTGTATAGTGTCAAATTCCCAGTTTCGACGGTCAAAACAGGGCACAGTTCGGTGCTCTGCAATACTACACCGCTCAAGTTTGACTGCTAACTACCCACTAACTGTTATTATTATAATGTACCTACGCGTTGACTATAATATATTATTATGGCAATTATTATTTAAAGCGCCCGATTTTATTTTTAAATTTACGACTTTTTTTTTTTTTTGACAATCTGCGGGAATAACAAACCCAATGAAACGGTCAATGAAACAATAATTTTCGTTGAAATATTATTAACCCCGGTGGAAATGCCATAATTCATAAACATGACGAATTTTATATGAATATTATACTATAATAATATGCAATATACATCTGTGTTTACGCCGATATACCGGGTGATCCGTTCAACGCATAACACACATTATTTCAAGAAGTTTTTGAAAAGATTTTTTTCAAATTAATTTAAGCCGTTAAATACAATGTTTTTCTAAAAAAAAACGGTTCTATACCGTTATCATTTATTTATTTATTTACTTTTTTAATGACAACGTGAATTTTTCATTCCTTATTCCGAAGCAAAATATTTTTTTGAGTATACTTGTCAGTTATCGAAGTATAAAAATCGAATTGTGAACGAGTAGTAAGTTTAAATGAGCTGCAGAGTTGAAAGTGGAAAGGCACAGGGAAACTAAGCAAAATCTTGGTCCACTACTCCGCTCATCAAAACTTTAAATACTTATAAACTACTTGTCCGAAATTTGATTTTTATGAATCGAAATATTCTGAATAATATTCTGCTTCAAAATATTAAATTAAAATGTATGTTATCATTAAAGATAGTATAAAAACTTAAAAAAATTATAACAACAAGATATAGTAAAATAAATAATTTTTTACAAAAATGTTGTATTGTAACGATTTCTAATTGGGTAAAAGAAATATTTTCAAAAACGTTAGAACTTTCTAAAATAATGAGTGTCTTACATTAAATGGAACACCCCGTATGTTACCACCGGGTGCGTCGTTGCAGAGTTAATTTATTGTTAACGTGTATGTTAGAATATTTTTTTTTATGTTTTCAACTAGGTATATGATCGAACCACAAACTGTCACTGCAATGCGATACACAGGCGGTTTGCAGTCAAATTTGCTTGCAGTCGCAGTTTCGTCTAAAAATTAGTGTACCCGGACCTAAACACCACCAATTGGATTTAAATCATATCGAGGTTAAATTAAATCCTGTTATGGCTCCTTATTATAGGGATTAGTAACGAGTAACGGCTTTACTATATCATATTATATGTATCATGATATTACATCATATCAGTATCCGACATCCATATAGGGTAGGTATATAATAATGATTGTAAGTGTTATGGGGTCGAATAATAATATATACCTATAACTGAAATGAATAAATACTATACTGAGGGGGTTATCCACTAAATAACTAGTCATTATTATTATATTATATATTAATTTTTATCATAGATCCGGCAAAATACAGTTGAATAGAACGATTAATACCTACGACAATAAACCGAAAATACGTATATAAATATAGGTACCAATATTATCGTTTGCAAGTTGAATTGTGTACGGCGATTTTCCAAATTAAATTATGCACTTTATAATACAAACTTCACGGCGGGATCCGATGAATTCGTTAGTGCTAGTGGTAAAAGTTAACATTACCTATTAATGGCAAAACGATAATCTAAAAGTTTCAAACAAAATTAACGAGTCGAAATTATATGCAGTCTAAACATAAATGTGCTGGTAACTAACAAAATGTTTAACTTATTGTAAATTATTGTTTATGCTCCGCTTTCTGCGGTTTATCAAACCATCCGTAAATGTACAAATAAACATTAAATGTGCATACATCATAATTGCACATTAATAAAAATGTAATACAAAAATTAAATTTTAAAATAGGTCGTATATACATAATAATACATTATAAGTATAATAATAATTGATTTATTAACAATACGATTTTAACTTTTAATTTATTATGCTACTGTGATTATGCAGATTATCATATAGTCCATCCAATTATTTAATATTTTTGGTTAGTTGTTGAGCTCTAATATTTTGGCTAACGAAAGCTGTTATACATTAAAAATAGTATTAATAATATGTTGATAATTATTATATTATATGATAATATTAATCATAATATATAATATATAATATATATATGAATATATAATATAATACAGCAATTTTATTTTATTTTGGGACTTTCACCCTCTGCACTCTCCGCTTAACAACCTCCTTGGATACTTTGTGTAAAATGTTTATTTATAAAATATTAATATGTATTTCAATATTTCAAAACTCTGATTAGTCAATTTACTGACTTAAATGTAATTTTTTTTCTGTGCAATTATGCACTAATAAATAACATCCAATACTTTTTAGTTTTTATTTAATATAAATATGCTAAAAATTCAATTTTATCTAAATATTTATTGTATTAATTAAATATAGGAGATGTGCTTATTAAAATAAAATTTAAAAATATAATAATATGATAGTTAGTTATTATTAACGTGAATTATATTACTCTACAGAACATATACGAGTAAAAGTATTAAAATTTAAATATCCCCTACAGTTAGTATTACAAGTATTAAGTTTAATATTACTGACTGATGACAACGTCACAACCACAAAACCAACATCCGTAAATGAGGCAAAGTTACATTAGCAGCTTGCATGACTATATTATAAAAGTATTTTTTTCCATAAACAACGATTTATTTTAATGGAATATGAAACTCAAATAAAATAAAAGTCTCGACATAGTGTAATCAAAAACAACTATTCAGGTTCATGTAGTCTGCAAGGAAAAAATTTAGGATTTAACGACTTAAATTGGAAAATTAAATAGTAGTGAACTAGCTTTATAAAAATGTTTTTATTTTTTTTTTAAATTATCAAAGTAAAAACGTCTAAAAGCATTTTTTTTTTTTTACTTAGTTATTAAGTAAAAAAAAGTCTTACCAGAGAGCTTGTCGCGCAAAGAGTCTTTTGTCGTATAAACTTTAAATGACTCTCATAGAAGGTGTATATATATATAACAAAGAGAGAGAACAGTCAGGCTATACAACGACTCCGTGTACTATTGTTATTACTACAGAGGCCTCAAATTGAGTGTAAAATATTTAGCACAGTTCGCATTTAACATGTTAAAGTTTGTATGGTAATGAACGCCTAATGACTAATGAGTGAATGTATATTTATAAGCATGCAGTAGTCGTGCACGAACATGAATACAATAAATACTCGTCCTAATAGGTATTACAAAAATAAATTGAATTTCAGAATTTTTTCCCATGATAAAATATGGTCCAATATACAATCATAATAATATAAACATGCATAATACTACCTATATAATAGTAGATTAGGTTAAGTGGGTTAATCGTTATTTTGGTATTGAAACATTCGAAACTATTCGATGTAATATATTATATACAATAGTTACTATACTCTGTCCAGCGGGAGAACACTGTAAATCGAAAATGACAAAAATGGGAAAATCGGTTCTTCTGCTCATAGTGAAATCGTTTTTGACGGCAGGGTTTCAAGTGGAGATGCGCAGAATTAACGTATTTTCTCACTGAACAATGTATAGTGTAATTCTATGGGTAAGCTTGTAAGTTGTACTGAATCAAAATAAAAATAAAATATTAGATTAAGTTAGATTAGGTTCAACCCGGGAAAACCATTTGATCTCGGAACCATATACATATATTACTTACAGTACAAGAATCCAGACTGGAGGAGTGTCCAACGCCGGGCATAGAAGAAGACAGTAATACAGTATATACATGACAAAATATAAAGGTTAGGACTTAGGTTATGAATGATCACAACTTATTTGATACACACATCCCACTCAAATATTTCTCCACTTCATTTATATCGTATAGTTCTCCATTTCTTATTGGCTGTCATTAAATACATATATACATTGTGATACGTACAAACATAATATGATATAACATATTAGGGAAAAATCGACCAATCAAAAATAGAGAACTACAATATAGGCTGAGTTATATTCGGCTATATCTACTTGGTCATGGTACAGTACTATAGATTCTAGGACGGGTGGTCTTGAAAACTTGGCCAAATAACGAGTACGGAATCTTCACGATCAGTCTGGTGAAATGTGAGCCACTTGGCAAGCCTAATCCCATTCGGATGTATAATAATAATAATTGTTAATCTCCTCCATCCACTTGGTAGGGAGGATAACCTATATGGGTTGTGTACCTACATTGTTAGATAAAATAAACGATGGCGACAAGTCTATTATAGAGTAATGCTTAAAATAAACAGGTCCTACCTCGTCGCCGGCCTAATATGGGGAAAAAAGGTTAGGTTAGGTTAGGTCTGAAATGGAATTACGCGTTAGATATACATTATTAGCTGCGTGATACATTGACCTAAGATTACTCACGCACTGTGTCTAGTGCACTGCATATTTCAGCACGCGCTTCGTATCAAACGATAAAATAGTTTGTTATTACATTTATTTATTTTTTACAATCAATACTTCGTAATACCGACGTGCATTCAGGCCTGTGAAAACTTGAAGAAACAACACAAAAAATGCAATTGTTATAGTAAGCATAAAATCAAAGGCATTTTTTTAAAACTATTATGTCTGATATATTACACTATATTCAATACTTATAATTCAATGGCATTACATATAAAAAAAACTCATATTCTCCTAAATTGGGAATCTTAGAATTACGAGCATAAAACAACAATTTATAATTCATGGTTATTTTTACTAATAGTTTAAAAAGGAATCAAATTATAAATTAAAGTATGGAATATTGTGTTAAAAGATTTTGAATGTAACTTATGAAATTTTACTGTGTTACTCGGTTTTGTTATTCTATGTTATTTTATTGAAATTAAGTTGTTTTATTTTTAGTATGTAATTGTTGTGTCTATTATGTAATGTAACTCTCTACTACCATCACAAGCATTGCGCTTAAAGGAGGTAGTAGATACTTTATTGTAAATATTTTAATAATATGTAAATCATCTTATTTATAAATTACAGTAAAATTATTAAAAAAAAAAAAAAAAAGGTGGGTAAGTTGATGTCGCTCTGCTGTACATTAGGTTACAAGTGGGTCACTGTGTCAATGGTGTATAGAAAATGCTAATATTAATATTCAATAAAAATTGCAAGTATCTGCGGTCATTTGTTTTAGAGTTACACCAAAAACCAAAATCGATTTAGCAAAAAATGATTTTGCGTAAAAATTCCCGTTTTTCCTTAGTTTTTTACTTTTGACCCCGCAAAGTATCAACTAGATTCACTGTCCTATCAGACAAGATACTGTTGAAGAAAATCTAAGTACTTTTACTGTCCTAAAAGGTGATGAGACACAAAAAATAATAAAAAAAACACACACCATTGTAAAATCAATACATTCATCGTTCCACTCGGAATCTAAAAAAAAATATTGAGTTTATTAGGTACTACAATAAATACAAATATTTTTTAGCATACCAAGTTTCCAGGATTATTAGATTTTGATTTCTAAGAAATTAACAGAATTTATTTAATTAAATATGGACGAAAACTTTGTTTTGAAATAGGAAGTTTTAAATATTATGGTTCTTACTGCGGTGTATGGGTAACTATAAATTATTACATGGATATATATTTTCGAGGTCTTCTGATAACCTTTTTGACTTTTATTCTTTTTCATTCCCACGGGGATGATATAAAATGTATACCTACGTGTTAGTGATAGTCGTGCCGTATAAATATATAATGAATCATTTTCAAAAGAAAAACAGCTGCACGTGAGACTATATTGTATAATCGATCCTTGGACTACCTAGTTTGTTTTATGAATAATTTACTTGTACCCCTAAGTTAGATAAACGAGAAAATATATTATACGAGTGGCCATCGATTCACGTCGCGGACGCACGCAAAATAATCACCTCGTCGATGTCACTTTAAGGTGTCGAGCGATGTGACTATGCATTATTTTGTTATTAGAGTATTCTACTTATGGTACGCGTACGTATAAGAAAGTAAATCACTAGTATGTTGTAGGTAAAATACAATTAATGCATACATTGCAGATAACCTCCAAGTAACCACGAAAATAATGGCTCGATATTGACCACCAACATTTGATATTGAATGTGTATGAAAGTTAGTACGTAGTTAAAAGAATAGTTTAAAGATAGAGGCAGTCGGGATACAATAAGATCCGGTGTGTAGTTCTCATATCACTTCACTCACCTTGGTACAAGATAATGGTTTGTTGACAGTGTTGAAGTAGGTATTAAATTTGAAAGTAATGATAAATAAACATTAAACACATTTCTCGAATTTTGTTAAAAAATGTTTGATAAAATACATGTTGTATGTATTATTATACGCTGTTGCAGACTGCAGAACAAATTAAAGAAAGATCTTTTTAAAGTTTCATCAGAAATTCAGAACTCGATTTACGATCTAAAAAGGCGCTACATGAAACTTTTTGAGTACCTAATCCGTAAACTCGAAAAAAAAATACTGTAAGTGCAATTTCTATTATGTTTTTATATATTATTTATAAATATAATAAAAAAAAATATATCAAAAATACATATCTATCATAATATTATATATTGATAAATACGCAGAAGAAAGAAGTATAATGAATATTGGATAACCTCAAAAACAATAATTTAGAACTATCAATAAAGATCTGCACAGACTTTGACACTTTGGCGTAATTCTGTAAGCTCACTATATACTACAAAATAAGTAGATAGGAACTATCGATTTTGTAATCCACCGCGTGTGATTACTTCTTGTTCGATACAACTAATATATTTTATCTGAAATTTAATACTCAACATCTGATATCCCTCTAGTCTCTACATTATTCTATTTACAAAAAGTATAATGGTTCATGATATATTTATATTATATATATTATTATACATATTATATTATTTACTATACGAATTATAATTTTCACGATTATACTCGAGACGTCTGAATATATTATGCACATTTCCAGTATTTATATTTTAAAATGCGAACTTTAATTTGTATATTATAGTTAATAGTTATACTCCATGCCTAGCCTATACTAAATAGTAAATGTATTAAATATTATTAGTTATTACCCTAAAACACTATTTTCAAACTATTAATATTTAAATATTTTGATGAATTAGGTCCGATTATATATCAAAATATATTTTTTTTCGGACAATTTTCTGTAACTGTAAAAATGCTTTGAAAGTATACTTAGTCCAGTAGAATTTAGAATACATTTAAACATATCACTATATTATATTATTCAGACTTGACAAATTTCAGATTTGTGAAGTTCCCCAAGGAATTTTTAGATAATAAATTAAAACAATTGTTGATAAATCTGCAGAATAAAATATGACTATAGGTAAATCATAAAAATGTCAACCTAATAGTTCATAATATTTATAACAACGTTGAATAGTTATCAAACGAATATCTTATAAAAGTTAACTATTTATTATTTTTTGTTTTTGTAACTGTTGTATAACAGTAGTTATAATAAATATGTTATTGATTTTCCACGCATCTAATTAGGTTGGACAGTGTTCTCATTCAATTTTTCTGCATTCCCCAGACCCGAGTAACACAATAACGAATGCTCCAACTTATTCCAAAGACAAAGCATTGAATTGTACAATTAAAAACACATTGTGCATTATATAAATTTATGTATCACATATGTACATTAAGTATATATATATGTGTATAACATATATATTATGTATATTTTATAACGTTCTTCCAATTGTTGTACGAACATTACAAGGTTCTAGTATTAATGCATGTTTTTTGTAAGAGTATAAAAAATACAAGTATTTAGATATCAAGAGCCTCTAGAATGAAATAAAAAAATTCAACTTTATACATCACTCATATTTTATTATTTTTTTCGTATTGTCGTAACACGCTCGCTCTCGCTGCATTAATTCATTTTCCAGAAGAGGAAATAAAAACAACGGTGATCTAAATTAAATTTTTCTACTACTACGTCTATGAGTTAAAGATTTATGCATCTCCAGTTGGCTACAGTGCTATTATATAATACTAGGTATGTTTTAAGTTTAAATTCTTAGATTTTCGTATTTTATTCATTATTTATTTAGTTTCTTATATCTTAGACATCCGTAATCTTTGTAAATACTCCAATCTTTTTATCTTTAATCTTCATATACTTCAGTATATTTCATCATAAGTTATTAGTTATTACATTTTGCAATTGACTTTACACAGCTCTTCAGTTATTATAGTAGGTACACCACGTTGTAATTAGTTTAGCAATCATTTACATCCTGCCAGTCAGTAATTAGTTTACTCGACTCAAAATTAAGATTTAAAATCAAATATTACTATAATATTTTTTTTTATTATTATTAATTTAGTTTGTATTTAGTATACTTAAGTTTTAATTAATCATTATTATGATCGTTTTTCTTTTATTTTTCGTTACAAATATACTAAGAATGTACCACGACTGTACCAAGTATCTTACTATAGTATATAATTATTAATCTTACTGTAACTCAATAGGAAAAGAATAATTAATCTGAATTACTTTTATCGAAAACCAGATAAATATATTGTACAAGAAAACATGATAAATTAGTAAGTGTAAATAGTAGTTTATAATTAAATGTTATATAAACGTTGAATACTGTATAGTTAAGACCAAATGCTAGAAATAAATAATTTAACAAGTCGCAAAGCTGAAACTAATAACATGAAATCTGAATAATTGTAAATAAATAATGATCATTATTATAATTTCAGTTTAAATTATGGTATTTGTACTGGGATCTAATAAAATATGTAAATGTTGACTCAAAAATGAATAAATATAGACAGAATGAAAATTAACAGTTAAAATTCATCGTAAAACTTTAAAAAAGGATCATCATTTTTAGATTAAGTTAAGTTAAGTCTTTATTTTTTGTTTAATGAAATATTAGTGGAACAAAAATTTATTTTAAATGTGAAAAAATGCAATTGTTACATAGGAAAAACACGCACTCGGCACTCATGTTTATTTTAATAATATGTTTTTATAATTTTCATTGTTTGCCTGTTTGGTTATTTCTTAAAATAACATTATTTTTAAAATTAATTTCAATTTCAGAAAACCTTCAATCAATACCTTAATAGATACCATAATATACGTATTTTATAAAACAAGGTATAGCAACCTAAGTCGTATGTCATTCCATTATTAATTATTAATAGACAAAAAAGGTAGCTTTTAATTAACCGTTTAAATTGTTACTCTGAAATGTAACATGAAAATATGAAGTGTTCTCATTATTTTCTAATGATTTATCTTTTATACAGATGATTCTGAATCAAAAAAAATGTTAGTAATTTAAATCCTTCTTCACTTTTCTGCCTTGTATACAATATTGATCTAACCAGCAATAATGTTTATAATATGTTGTTTGAAAATTAAAATAACCGTTTTATTAAATACTGCGAGTATGGAAAATATTCAAACCTTCCCTGGTCCCATATCCACTCATCTAAGACTCCACAAAACTAATTGATATTCATTTTTAAACTGTTTTTGCAATAATTTCAAAAGTTTTAAGGCACGTGTGGAAGATATGTGGATGTTTACAATTTCAAACCATTATTCAAGGACACAATATACAGGGTGATTCACTAAGCATGACACCACTTCCGTCTTTTCTTTTCATAATAATAAATGTGTTCAACATTTTGAATTTTAGATTTTTAAATACACGGGGTACTGAAGAATCCCATTTTCATTAATTTATTTTTATTTTTATAACATTTATGTGTGTCTGATATAAACGTCGTTTTTCCAATGGGAACCAATCCTTTAAAAATTGTTTTACAAAAGTGTAAGATGTTATATTGGATCTAGTATATTTATTATACTTAGACCATTTTTACAAATTATAAATGTTGAAAGACTAATAATAATTACTACAAAATGTTCAATTCATCATACCCTCCATTTCTTCCATACCCATGATCATGGACCTATTATCCAAGTAACTATATACTCGTTGGAATTTTGATTTGGATACATCAATATTTTAAAAAATGTCATCTACTTATCAATTTAAAGGGGGAAAGGTGATTCTCATATAAAAAAAAGGTATTGGTATCGCCACATGAAACTCTCTAAATGGTATACAAACTCAAAGTATTTGAGAATATGGCCATTAAGTAAACTTACTTAAAAATTCCTAGTCAAAATTTGAAAAAAATCATTATTAAAGGAGTAAATGGAAATAAGCATGCTTAGTGAATCATCCTGTATATTATATTAAATATACTTAGACGCTATATACTGCATTATAATAATAAGCAATGAACGATTGATAAGAGTATAATCATAGAAAGTAGAAACTTGTGTTTTGTACTTACATGGAAATATATTTTTAGTTTTGGTCAAGAGAGTGCGGATTGACGAATGAAAGTGGTGAAAAATGGTCGGATTGATGATAAAGCATGAGCGTACATTTTTCTGGCCATCGATAATAATCGAAAAAAAAACATCCTTGACGGATCACTTCATTTTATTTATTATTCTCATGATCAATAATCCAATTCATTTTTTGCCATACCCGTAAACAATACAAATCTTAAAAATAAATCTCGCTATCAAATACTTTTTTAATACCTATGCAAAAGACAAGCACTTTCACACATTCATACCATTATATTTTTTCTTGATAGATTTATGGTACAAATAAAAACATATTAAATAGTTCTATTTTATGTATTTTAATTTCCAGAATTCATTTAACAATGCTCTCTAGATATGGTCGCATCACCTATCTCAGCTATTTAAACAAACACTTCAAATTAAGTAAAAAATTAAATCTTGTACATACAATATTACGATCCATCTGGAACGACGACGACGTTATCACGAAGGTAGTGTTTTACAATAATATATTTTCCACAATATAGCTCAATTCCTTTGTTCTTATTCCTTTGCTACTTCATATACATTAATGTTCCATTACCAGCGTTCTTATTTATGTTAAACGAAGCATTTTTAACTCTCATCCTAAACACACTATCCCCATTACACATGGTCGTCTTTTATCTAAAACTTTAAACCGTAGGAAATTTGATAGGTGCTTTAATGGCACTTACACAAAGTACACAAAGTAAAATTAAATATTAATAATAATATACATATACGATATAAGCTAATACAAAAGGTATAATATATGAGTGTCAGATTAAAAATTAAATTTGCGGTCTATAGATTGTTATTGTTTTCACCGTTAAACTTTACGCATTTGGACCATATTCAAATTAGTTAATACGTATTAACTTACAACGCATATGTAATGTTTGAACAAAAACTAAACATTTCTTTAATTCGAAATTTGGCTTGGTCGAGTGTAAATAAAAACGTTTTATTTGGGTCATGTAGTTCAATCATTAATTAACAGTAGTTTTTCACAGTTATTGTACATAGTATACATACACAACAGTTAATGTATTGACTGCCAGACTTGTTATACATAATATCATATTGTTAAATTATTTTATCCAAGTTCCATACTCGTTTTACTTGCAGCGATATTAATGTACGGAAATACGCAAACATGTTAAGCAATATAAGTAGTTTGATGGTAGATATTGGATCGGACAGACGTTTTTAACAAAAATTAATATTGTTTATAGTGAGACACAAATTGCAATATTGTATAACAAGTATAATACCTACGCCATAATTGTCATAACTTTTAAATAAAAATCAAATTGTTAACAGAATACGAGAACGAAATGGAATCATTCTTGTTTGCGAGACTATTCATTATATTTCTATAATATATTTTATACTTTTAACACATTGTCGTGGTATTTTCATAGCGATTCATTAATTAAATGATGCTTGCACCCGGTGGCCTTTACAACGAAACGTATGTGATGATACCTATAATAATATTAAACGAGTTTTCAAACTTGAATGATCTTCAAAAGTTTCGTTCGTTTATAACACGATGTATCTACCTACGATGTAACTATTGTCAAGAATATAATATATGTTAGCTAGGTATTACTCATTAGTCATTACTAAATTTAATATAATAATAGTATTACTGTTAAATTATCAAAATGATAGATGTTGAAACGCAAACGAGTGTCGTAAAAAATGAATTATAACCGAATCAAAATAACACACTTTTAAAAACAATATAATTTAATAATAATATTATACTTAAACGCGATAATTGAACAGGTAACTATAATATTATAGTGTCGTACATTTTTAGAATTTATCACGCCATGCGTCAAATCATTAAATTATTAAAATTATGTGAGGTTGGACGGCAGTGATGGGTAATAATAATAATAATAATAATAATATATAAATGGAGTTTGAAAAACAATTCCTACGACGGCCAGTGTGCGATAATAATAATAATATAATATGCCTATGTAATAATGTGTCAGCCGTCGAAAATCATACGGATAATTTTTTTTCATCTCCTATAGAAATCTGACGGTATAATACTCAGAACAACCGGAACAGATAAGCGTTTATTGACCCTGCCGTGATGAAATGACTAAGTTACTTCATTTTTTACGTGTACCATCAAGTAGTGCAGTCACAAATATCGGATAGTCCATTGTCTGGCGTCACGCCAAACCGCCTAAAACGAAATGTTTGCATAGCTACACATATTATAGGCATTGTTTTTTTCGCTCACGAAGAGAAAGAAACGAATCCATTCGGACTATCCTAATAAATTATAATATTATTATTTTTATTATATCACAACGTGAACTGTTTGCGATACTGAATGATCATTATTAAACTATTATTATTAAAATATTATTATTATTATTAAAATATTATATTGTGGGTCCGAAGCGAAGACTCGACCGTCTCACGGACAAATATACGGTGAAGTTTTTTTTTTTTTTTTATTAAGCTTTTAGTAATATATTATATAATATTATAATTATAATATTATAAATTAACAATACATTTTAGTTTGATAGTTAGTGCTGAATTAGGACTATATACCTATACGACACGGCCCGATTTCTTCAACGTATGAGGAACTAAAAACAGTAAGTCAAATTTCTATAGGTAATACTAAAAGTTACCGATAAAACTTTTACAGGAAAATTAAATGAGAATTGATATATGTGTATAATAAATTCATTCACGAGTTTATAAATATTAGATAGGTATACATATAAGTACCTATGTAGGTACACTCGAATAAGTTATGAGCGTAAGTTCCAACTTGTTAATAAATGATTTAATATGATTATATACATTTTAAAAAATGTCTACATACTATGTACGTTTATGTTAAGTGTTAACATTATCAAAATAAACCACACAAATTTAAATTTATTTTTTAAGTACTGTGGTTTTTTTTTTATTTTTGGCTACATTTTTACAATTATACATTTTTGACGATGTCAATATTATTTTTTAATATTCCGAGTTAATACACACTTAGATATGAGTTATTTTTTTGAACTTGCAATAAAAAACCAATTTTTAAAACACTGACACGATTCTCCAGCCCTAAGTATGAATGATAAGGAAAGGTAATTGTTGTTCAACTTCTATATATTTTATTCTTATTTATATTTTATAGGAAATCATTCACCATATCCATATACTACATATTATACCTCGTGTAGTTAATTACGCTCATTCGAAATATAATCTAGCTAAATATGCTACCTATATAGTAGGTATTAGGTATACTATATTATATAGCTGGTAGGTAAAATTAAAATACTAATTACTAACCTAACTACATATATGTATATATATGTTTAATACACATAATTATAGATCCATAATATTATATTATTATAATTTTTATATACAATCGCTCCGCGATACGACTGCCAACTATAATACGTCGTAATATTAAATATTATTATAATATACGACAGTATAGGCATATTCAAATTTCGAAGCATACGCTATGTTACAATTAATTACATATATTAATTACATATAGTTGTCTGTAATCAACGATTATACGCTGCACTGGACGGCCGGCGTGTTTCACGGTGGTTGCTTGGTAAGATTAAATGTAATAATTACAATATTATGTTCGATGATCGCACTGTCGAGTACTTGACATTGGCGATGGAGCGTATCAATAATGACTGCGACGACGACAAACGAAACTCCACGTGCAAGTCCGATGGTATTGTATTATATAATATTATATCAAATATAGTCGTGGGGGGAGTGCCTACGATATTGAATGGCAAAAGCGCGTGGTGCCGATGCCGTCATATCGCCTACACCAACCCCCCTCGCCCTACCCCGTCCGTGTTACCGGCTGTATGGTCCTGGCACGTTCGAGTTTTTTTTTTAATTGAAGCATCCTGCAGGACCCAACTGATCCACCGCGGGAAGAAACAATATATATGATATAATATATGCGGCGATAGATTGGAGAGAGAGAGATACGCACATTGTTTCGTGTTATATTTTTTTACAACACAATATAATACCATGTATTATTATCGTGATGAATGAACTACAATACTGGCGGAGAGGGACCGACCATCGAACTATATGGAGGTGATGAGAAAAATATTATTGTATACGATAACGCATTACGGGTGTGTGTGTGTGTGTGTGTGCTTTAATTATTTTGTACATTACATCGTATTCAATTTACAATCCGCTGATTCGTATAATATATGGCGCGAGAAATATACATTATCATCGATCAGTTTCTCGGGTTAATTAGAAATTTATATCCAAACGGATGTATACATAATATATAACACACACATAGATATATATATTATATTATTATATACAGATATAAATCATTCGCGAGAATCGGACTCTGGTATATCATTAATATTGAGACGGAAAACGATAAAACTAAAATAGACATTTACACGATCGTCGTTGCGTGCAAATAACGATGTTTGGAAATGAAAAAAAAAAATTCCGTTTTTGTTTCTTTTAGTCGCTTCACTAAACGATTGCCGTTCTCACTGTGTAACCATTTCGTGCAGCAACGTCTCGATTGAGCAAGAATAATTTTCAATAACAGGTGTCCGAGAGGTTCTCGAAATGAATATCGTTCCACATCACGCTTGTTGATAAAATTCCAATATTTGTGTATAGGTTACACGTACACAATGTTTTTTAATAAGGAATCTCGAACCTAACGTCGCTACTGATTGTTTATCATCCGTTACGTAACATAAAATTACCGCTATCTCGTTCGCAGCTTACATATTTAGTAACAAAATATAGTTCAATGCAATTATCATGTATTTTTGTTAATTTAATGGTGAAATTGTCTACATCAGTTAACTCGTCCAAAAGCATTTAGCCAAAAATGTAATATCCTCATTGTATGTCTGAGTTCAGGAAATAATGAAAAAGCAACAAAAACTTTCAACCTTTTTTATGTATTCATTATTATATAGCTAGTATAAAGGGTGTGTGAGATTAAAAAAGGTTGCATTTTGTGGGAAACGTGACAGCGTGAAAAATCTCTATTAAAACACGTACATAGATAATAAATGTTTTTTGCTTACAAATCTGTTTATTCAAAATTTAAACTTTAAAAAATATTTAATCTCTTTAAAACTAGATCAAGTGCTTTAACACATTATACACGCTCTTTTCTCAATTAAATGTCTATAAGCATAAAAAAAAATTATGCATTGAATTGAAAAACACTACTACGAAGAAGCTATTCTCATGTTGTACGTATACAAACCGAATTTAAATTAAATTTCGACTACCTAATTCACATAAAATGTTTTATTTCATAAATATTTCAGGAAACATAAAATCGTGTGATTCGATTTTATTAATTTAAGGGTACGCTACGCACAGCAAGTGCGACAAGCAACCGACTGTTTTAAAACATAATGTACATTAGGATACGGCGGAATAATAAACCCAGGTTCCGGTGCCATACATAATGCAACAGTAATTCTACTGCAGCCGAGTCCGTTTATTACGAATTTGTTAAAATATTTATCTCTCTATCCTTTAGAAACCAAAACAAAATTGTTATACACTACACCGGCGGATTTGACTTACGTCCTTTTGACGATAAGTGTATAGGGCGTAATTCCACAGTATTATCGTGGGCGTGTGCACAATAATACTATAAAAGCGTGTTGGTTATAAGCACGTCGAGAACATTTTCTTGACACAGGAAATTTGTTACACTATCAATTTTACCCCCGACCAAAAGCTACCCACCAGCACTTTCAAAAGAAATTACTGTACATAATTCATAACTGAACGATAAAATATACCACGGATGATGGAAGAACGCCGCGATTTGTTATCTATACGCGATTGTTGTGTGCGCGTCACGCGATTAAATAACACTTAAAACATCATGCCTTACACAATTATTATTATACACGTGTCAAACGAAACTTTATAATATTTTGATAACCCAAGAAGTGATCTGAACAAATGCGATACAGATTTCAGTAATATTAACATAAATATGATTTTGGGTTGGATACGCGTTTTCTGTTTCTTACCGATTTTCCGTAAGGTTTTCGTTGTCATGGTTACTTATTAACGAAAACATATTTATGATTCACAGATTTTCACTGTAGAGGAAAACAATTCGTGTAGTGTGCTCTTAATAGGCTCAGAGATACAGTCAGGTATTGTGGCGCGGTATCAGAAAATTATTCTCTCTCTAAATAAGAATATTATACCTACATGCAACTAGCAACTAGCAATTATTGGTGTATTTTAGTAGTATTAAAACTCGTTAAAACTAATTTCAAGTTGGAGGTATTTATAGGTACACGTACACGGTATCGATTATGCGTGTTCTCTTAATATTTAAACTAGGTATAACGAAAAATATCACACCGCAACTTCTCATTTTTCTTTGTCGATGTTGAAAAATACAAATAAATAACATTACTAAGGTATTAAAAATGTAAAAAGCACTTAGGCGGTCGAAATGACTATAGTCTCCAAAATTATTCAAAATTAATCTAGTTATAAGTATAAGCACAACATGCAAACTTAGATGAAACGATTTTAAACTATAATTCTGATATTCTGGTATTCAATAGTATTCGAATTCGTATGATATGTGTACGATAAATATAAAAATATAATTAGCGACAAAAAGTTGAACTGAAGGTACAATTTATGATTGTCAACATTTTTGTATATTTATAGGTGTATAAGTAGTTACATTTAAGTTTGATTGAAATAAAAACATATCTGATTAAGAACTGCAGATATAATTGGAAAAATATATAATATTGAACAACTTATTAAACCTTGCGTGACGAAATATCAGTGTACCTACGCACGCTTGACAAATTATGATCGAAACGCCTCATGGGATATCCCGCAGCGATTTAATAATATTGTTTTAGCATTATATATTATATATTATATTATATTATATTATATATTATTATATTTGAAGGAAAAAAACATTGTACGAACACTGCAGCAGTCCATCGAAACTTAAACACGTCAACGGGGAAAAGTTTAAAGTAAACCTGCCTAGTGTGAAAACAACAGCAAACCAAGTTTTCGAAACGTAATTCGAACTCCGCAGCGATTAATCGGTCCGCGATAGAACATTTCGTTCATGGGGTCGTTATTCGTATTTTCTGTGAGCCGAAAACGGTAAAACACCGTGACGAACGCATCACGTAGATACCTAAAGCCAAGAATAAAAAAAATTACGACTGTTGGATTTTAGGAGCATTAAGTAGGTACCTACGTTTGTAAATTTATAACACCGAAAAACGATAAAATATGCGTTGTTTCCACATCAAATAATTATGTCACGTCAAACTCAGTGTACCTATGCACTTATAATATATTGTATGTCTGTATTATGCACATGTGGCGACGAACTATTACAACCTCTAACCGCGGCCCAAGGTGGCGTAGCCAGAATTTCTGAAGGGGAGGGGGGGGGAGAAAGACATTAAAAAATAATTTTTTTTATCTGTTACCTACCTATACTTTATAACATAAATCTAAAAATATGTATACCAACATAAACGAGTCCATTGTTATCAATGTGAAATTATATCTCTTTTTTATGGTTTTAAACTTATAACGATCATATTCTCCTTTATTTATTTATTTATAGTAAGGTTATTCTTCTTTTAAACCACACAGCTATATGCGCTATGATTGTGTTTTTATAGGGTTTATTAAAAATTGACATTAATACCACAGAATACTTTCATTTTATTTTTCAAAAATGATACAAAACCAATACAGCCAAAAAAAAAATAATACCTTTTTATGTATAATATTATGGCCAATGGGTGGGCATAGCACTCATGCCCCCCTCTATCCCTTGATTACGCTGCTGGCGGCCCTGTTTCTGTCTGTAATATTATTACGGGATGAATAATTATTGAACAGACGGGAGGAATAATATTATGCTGGTGAAACTAAAACTATACGTATATGTATAACTAAGGTACCTACTAAGTTATTAATTTAATTCGAAACTAAAACAAAAAACTTTTTTTGCAATAATTTTGAGCGGAAAATTGCAATAAAAAAACGTACATACAGGTACTTTTTTCTACTAAATAACATTCGGCCGTCGTCCAAGCACAATAAAACTATTCTTCTGTCGGAGACGTTATAACAAACGACATTGGTCAACAACAACGATTGCGATTTAAAAGACGAAACAAAACTCGATGGTTTCGAGAAACTCTGAGCATACTATAGTTGCCTCCCAAAATATACCTAACTATTGCTTCCCATCCTTATCATAAAGAAAAGTATTTACCAGTTGCCTCCGGTGTTCGGGTATAGTTCATAACTATTATTTACTAAAATATACCATGGAATCAAAAGATGAATTTATGAATACATAATTTATTGTGCGATAACTATAAACAATAAAGTTTAATATCTATTTTATTTAATGTAATAATAGTATAACGAAATTATAATATTCAATGTATCGAGATGTAACGAGACATTCACAGTTTTACACTTTTACATGATAATAATAAATATCAGACTATTAGGTACACAGATATTTTTCTATTCGTCTTCAATAACAATAATTGTAGTACGACCATCATGGTTTCATTTTAAGTCTTTGAGAACCTACCAATACTTAAAGTATTGATAATAAATTAAAATTACTAAGTGACTAAAATTACTAACCTCAATCTATAATGTACTACTTTGAAATTACAAATCTATTTTGATGTTTGAAAAATTATGAATCGTTTTTAAGGAACCACTTGCACATTTACTAATCAACCTGCCCCATAATGGGAGGAATAGAGTATACTAGACCCTTTCCGTTAATACGATAAAATGTAGGGTATGTCGCGGGAGGCAACTCGTGATGGTGGGTACTTGAAATTTAAAAACAATTACCTCGTAGGCGTTTCAAAATACATCGGAGCTTCTGCCCGAGAAGCCATAATGGAGTACGGCACACCGAAGGGTTAAACCCGCCGACGGGGGTGCGCTATTTCGGCTACCTCGCCGGATTCGAACACAATATTATAATATTGAATATATGTGTAGGTGGTATACACGGCCGAGGCGTTTTACCTGTTGGTGCACGCGGTACACAGATGGATAAGTGCAGTAGGTATATAGACGTGCGGTTTATAGACGATATAATATACGCAACGACAATGCGATGACCTATTGAGGCTGTACAGAATGATTATAATACAATCATTGGCAGGTATATAGGGTACTGACCGTGTCGTGCGTCTCTTCACGTGCGCCCATTCCAACGTAGCGATACGACACACACACAAACACAATACGCCTATGACGTCGTGTAAAGGGTCTTACGAAAATGTTCGGCCACAAAAACGGTAGGAATCGCATGGAGTACGGCCGACGCACATCATAACCCCCCCCACCACATTTTTAGTACGAAAGACCCCGTAGTGCCTATACTACCACATCGTTCCCGTGTATCGTTATCGTGCGTCCGGCGTGCCCCGAAATTAATGGTGATTATATAATAGTCAAGATAATATCGAGCGATAGATTTGTGCAGTGTGTCGACGGTACAAAATCGAGCTTCCCTGCGGACCCACAATGTTAGGCACATATTGCGCGATATACCAGCGAAACGTACTGAGTCGGTACGTGACTATAGTCTATAGATACCACCGTATTACGACATGTGCACGTATCGAAATTTCTCCGCGAAAATTTGGATCATAGATACCGTCGGTTGTCCGAAAATCGCGCGGTGAACGATCTCTGCCGGACGCGCGGGGGTTATGATGGAGGAAAAAAATATCGTTATAGATAATACTGTGCAGGGTTGTATAATACGATGTGGGTCGCCGCGGCGTATACCGATGTGGGTAAAATAATATAATATGGACCCGCGGCGGTTCCGCTGTATAGCTATCCGGTCGGCCCGACTGCAAACACGTTCTCGTGAATCATTTTTCCTATTATTTCATATTCCATTCGTATGAAAACGTATAAAAAAAAACCTACTTACCTACTATAATATTATTCGATTGCGTAAACTCATAAATCCGATTGCGGACTGTGCGCGAAACCGACAATAAAATATAATGCGTAAGACAAATACTGAGACAATATTATAAGAACATAACAATGACGACGATAATGATAATAATAACAATAATAATAATAAAAAGGGTAGATGGTACTCACAGTATAATAACAAAATATTGTGCGTTGATGCGACGATATCGTATCGAGCGGTTACGCACGTGGTGCCGGTGCGTGTGCCGAGGGTGTCGGTGACCGGTGTAGCGGTAGAGAGTGGGCACACGGAAAACGAATGCGACTGCTGCGGTGATGAGTCTACGACCGTGTACTTGGTGGCCAACGGTGGTAGTGTGCCGGTGGTGACGATGGCGACGGCTGTGGTAGAGTGGCGGCGGCAGTGGTGGTGGTGGTGGTAGTCGACGTGAACGCCGGCGGCGAGCTGCTGTTGCTGGACGCTCTTGCTGCTGCTGCTGCCGTTGATTCTGTCACCGTCTCCGTCGGTGCATGCGTGTGCGTGCGTGGCGTGTACGTGTGCGCGCGCCCGCGTGTCAGCGTGTGTGTGTGCGTGAGTTGGTGTGCGCGCGCACGCGACGTGAAAAGATAATAATCACAACGACTACTCGGACGGTCCCTCTGCCGCCGCCGCGAGTGTACGTACGTGTGACGGTAACGTTCGAGCGACCGTGTGCGCGCGCGCGATTCACAGTCGGCGGCGCGGACGGGGTGAGTATCTGATCGGCCGCCGCCACACACACGCACACGCACACGCGGCATACGGCACACACAATCGATAGCGGCGGCGTGCGCGAGAACCGTCGGACCAACGAACGGACGGAGATAACGGAACGGCGGACTTTTGCGGCCGGCAAACTCGCGACGCGACAGACCTACCTCAACGGCGGTCGTACCTAGGTAATGGTACCTTTGACGTTCCTGAGTATACTTTTATACATTTTCTAGGAGACGGGGCATGACGAAAACAATAAGATTCAGACTGAGATATATTATTATTATGTTTGTACAACGTTGTTCTGTCGTTACAACTGTGGTGGGGAAGGTGACTACCCGTCGAACTTTGCAATCAAATTTTCTGAAATAAAAATTAAAAACAATATTAAGTACGTCCAAAAATTATATATTAGCTGTAAAAAGCACGTTGCTCCGACGACTCCGCTACGCGTTTGGCGTTTCGTTAACAGTTTCCAAGCATAAGTCTGTGCTGTGGAGTGTGTGTGTGGCGACCACTGGATGGGGAGGTGGTGAGAAATGACTGAGGGTTCGTCGACCTCACCGGATAGATGCGATTGCCCCTGTTGATATCTATGTGTGGCGCAGATATACAATATATATTATTATTATGTGTATTATTGGCAAAACCAACAACGGTATAATACACACGACAGTCTACGTGTCATTCCTACGACGATTATTATTATATTGCACCATCGCATCGTTATTCGTCAACTGTCAGTGTATCCGGCATCCATCGTTGTGCGAGTCTAACTGGTTTGTGCCCATATAATATATATGTATATATAAATATATTATATTGTATACCAGTGTTAAAAGTACGACTATAATTTCATGTGTTTAATACAATATCGATAATATGTGTGAAATATATTGATTTTATGTACAGTTCAAATAATATATACGTTTTTTAAACTCATTAAAAAATATATAAGGGGGGCGGAGTGGCCGAGCGGACTATGGCGTCAGGTTCGATCCCGGCCACGGGTGGCATATTTCTTCGGATAGTCACGGTGTCCGGAGAGAGAGGCCGCCATCCCCCAACCAGACATGGCAAATACCTACGGGTGTCCACTAGAAAATTCTGCCAAACACAAAAACGTGTTCCTCCAACCGTTCCATACCGTACCAAAAAACCCTACAGCTAATAGCCTCGGTTGCTGGGCTTAAGACCAATGAACAATAAAAAAAAAATATAAATTGTATTTTGAATAATTTTTAACGTGCGGTAAGTATGCGTGTTTCGTATTTGCTATAGGTAGTATGATCCAATAAGTAATAACAAATTAATCAATTACTTCAGAGACGTATTTACACTTTTGCGTCCTGGGTTGACAATATTTATACGCCCCCCCCCCCTCCAATGTATCAAAAGTTGGCCACCTGGAGCAAATGTCCCCGTTGCCCCCCCCCCCTTAAATACGGCCATTTAGCTGCCAAAGAAATAAACCTACAAGCCCATATAAATTAAATGGTTCCGAATTACATACTTCTTCTACCATTGATGATTTGGACGTTATGTTGTCATGAGACTTGACATTTAATGTCCATATAGATACTATTTATAGTAAAGTACTAAAGTCTTACATGCTATTGGCTTTTAAAAACGAAACTGCTACGATCTTACTCCGACATTAGATGTCTTAAAGTACTATACCTACTACTCTCTTGTGAAGTCAATTTTAGAATTTTATCAGTGATATGGAACCCTAAACAAAAATACCTAATAGATAAGCTGGATAAAATATAAGCTTGGTCGTGTTGATGCCTCCTTGTAGGCCGAGGCTATGGATTTAGGTCTTGACCCATTGGCTTCCAGGTGGTTGTTCAATGACGTGGCTTTCATACATAAAATAATAAAAAATAAAAAATCATGTCCTGAACTTTTAAAAAGAATAAACTTAAGGTACCAGCCTTTAATTCAATAAATCATTGTTTCTTTTTAGTTCTAAATTGCTCTATTAATATTGTCAAATTCAGCCCGGAGTACCAAATTTCGATTTTTTTTTCTTTGAATGTGTAAATATGCCGACTTAAAATAGTTGTTGTAAATACTAGACTGGGGCAAGTTCCCCAGTTGCCCCTCACCCCTAAATGACGCTACTGGCTATCACCCATATCTCGATTCCATATATGAAATAACTGATAGTTCAAACGATGTACAAAATAACACTCAGCTGTTGTTTATTAAATATTGATTGCAAATTACTGAATATAAAAATTAACTTACGGCTTAGTCACACAATATACTATATTATAATATAGTCAATATAAATCTTTCCATTTTAACCGGAAATCAATAAATAGTATTAGATATTTAATAGAATTTACTCTTTCAATATTTTAGCGTAGGTACACTATAGATACAGTTTGCATAATTAATTTTCAGACAAACGGTTTTATCTATACATAATTTCGATTAATATTTTTAACATTAAACATAATATGTTTGGATTTAGTTTAATTTAATTCAAGGAAATCATTATTAAACCACAAATGTATGGCCCTAATTACTTAATTAGCTTTTGTATATTGTATATAATTTATCAAATTCTTTTTTGTAGAAGAATAACAGTATCATCTATGAAACACATTATGTACCTATATTAGCATCAACATTAATGCTATAAACAATCCATTTATATATATAATAAATACAATGAGCCAAAGTGATTTATTTTAAGGGAATACTGTATTAGACATACATTTCAATTACCTGTAGCCCATTTGTATGGTTCTATCTAATAAGATCGTTTTCAGTACCTCTGATTCGAGGTTAACACTACCAATTGCCTTTCTGACATTTAGAAAAATACCCATAGTTATTTTATTACTCAAATCTAGATGCTTTAAAAGGAAAAATATCGATTAAGAGGTTTTGTTGTATGGTATAAATAATATTTGGTCATATTTATTATGTAGATTTTTGTAAAAATAAAATGCGGAAATAAACTACAAACGTCCAATTTTATCAAAAACATCTCATATAATATAATATGACCAAAATCGTGGTGAGAATAGTTTAAAATTAGTCGCATAAAATATGGCGCAGTGTCGCGGTGATAAGCAGTGATAGAGGTGATAACCACGGACTAAAAAAAAAAAATTATTAATAGGTCGTTATCATCTATGCCCTATGGTGTCGGTGTAAGACCCGGTGAACCGTGGTGTAAACGTTGCAAAATGTTAATGGCGACTGTACTTCAGTAGTTCAGTAATCAGTGGTAATGTCGAGTAGTCTAGTTGTTTGTTCAAAAGACTCTGGTCCATACACAATAAACATATTATTTAACAAATAAACAATTTTTGGGTGGAAGAAATTTCAGGGGGGGTTGAACCCTAGAACCTTACCCCTGCGTACGCCACATAGATGCGAGTTGAGAAACAAGTAGATTGGAATGACGATAGTATAATCGGTTTTTGTAGCATTTATATAATTCCGTGACTACAGATATTATTAGATCAGAGTTGAGAGATTTGAGACATAGAATGGAGCTTTTGAAATGGTACGAAGAATTTTTGACTGAATTCTTTGGATACGATTGGTATTGGACATTTTTGCTGCGCCCCAGAGCTGGATGCCGTATGTCCAGATGGGTCTTAGCATTAGTTTGTAAATCAATAATTTATTTGATAGTTTTATATTTTTGGAGGTTAGTAAGGGATGGAGCCACGGAAGAGGCGTAGGCGATTATTTAGAGATTGAACTTTGTTTTTAATGTGAGGTACCACGGTCGATATGAATACCAAGGTAACGTACACATTGAGCTATATTTAAATGTTGATTATTGAGAGAAAGTGGCTGACATATTCCCTGATGGAGATTGAAGGTACAATGGATGGACTTATTCTCGTTAATTTTAACTCTCCATTTTCTATACCAGGTTTCAAGAAGGTTTATATGATTTTGGACGTAGAGGAAGTCTTTGTCATTGGAAAAGTCACCGACTAGGGTTTGATATTAGTTTAGCTGATCAGAGATGAATATGTTTAAAAGTAGGGAGGCCGTCACTGCGTACACCAGCATTAATTATTGTCGGAGGGGAAGCGGTCTTCTAAGTAAGATTTTAGAATTAAATATAGTAGTGGCTGGGTAGTAAACATTTTATTTTACAAATTAAACCAGCATGCCACACCCTGACGAACGTTTGGGAGACATCAAGGGAGACATCAACATTACTGCACCAGTACAGTTAAGTGTTTGTCTCTTCCAAGGTGAATGAGATTTTGTCAACCAGTCTATGTACTTGATGTATAGTAGAATGACTATTACGAAATCCAAATTGGTGGTTAGGTAGAATATTTGCATTATTAACTATGGGTAGAATACGTTTTAGAAGTAGTTTTTCAAACATTTTTAATAGAATTCGGAGAAGGCTTTTTGGCCTGTATGAGGAAGGGGAGCTTGGTGGTTTGTCATATTTTAGGTTGTGAATGATGGTTGAGTATTTCCATAAAAAATGGAAGTAGCATATTCTGATCATTGAGTTAAATATTTGGGTAAGGTTAGGAGTTAAGGTACGGAGATTCCTCCGTTTTCTGAGGAGGGTGTCTATAATATTTAATAATCTACTTCACTGGGAGAGAAGTAACGAGGAGGAAGTGACATTGGCAAATGGTGATTCAAAGAAATTGTCTACGTCTTTGATCCTATTTGAAGATACCATATTATATATTATAGTTTAGCTGAAAGGTAATTTCTAGATGTTTTGTGAAAATATTTGCTTGGTCTTGTTCGGAACGATCATTTATAAAAAAATAAAACGTTATACAACATTTTAAATACCTATAACTAATAATAGCATTTGAACAATTACAAAATTAATTATTAATATTTGATGGAAACTATAACAGAAAAAAAATGTGCAGAAAAATATTTTAACGAAATAGTATATTTCTACAGAATATTTATTCGGATGGAAAAAATTCATAATGGATAAAAGCATGGCTTAGAAATTAAAAAATTTCGTGATAATACTTTCTTTGAATATCAACCGGGTGAATCAATATGAGATCTTACACGATGATAACATTTGAAAATATATGATAGTCTAAAATAATAGATTTATTGTTGACAAATAGTACATACTTACTAGTTTTTTTTTTAATCTATTACAATCATCATTTGTGACGGACCGTGGTAAATAGATAATTATGAAATAGAAAATTCTAAATTGATAATGAATTAATAAAATAATACAATATATAGTTAATAACAACGCTTAAATAATACAAATTTTCATTAATTATTACAGTGTTTAATACAACAAACAAATAATAAAATGGTTTTTCTTTTAAGTGCTTCGAAATAGATTTAATTTTGTACAATTTATAGATTATGGGAATGTTGCCCTCGTAAAGAAATAACTATAGGGATGCCCTCTAGAAACTCTTCCAAAAGACCTCTAGCACATTGAACTTTAATAAATTCGAACAGTTTGAAATTCGATAAAAATTTAAGCTAAAATTGGAATTGGCAAAGTTTGATTTCGAACATAATCAAGTTAAAAATGTTTGACAGCAGATTAATTTTAATATCTTAAATTGTTAGGTTAGGTAATAGCGACTAATAGGTTATAAACTTATAACTAATAATACTGTTATACTTCTATTATATTTAAAAAAATGTTTTTTGTCAACATTGTATAACCATCCCTATTAATAAAATGGATTTTATATTATTAAATATACTTATATACATAATAAGAAATTAATATTTATAACTATATAATTCAAAACATTTTAGACATATATTATATTGTCCGTTGATAACTTAAAATGTATTAATGAAATACAATTTGTATACCTCAGGTTAGGTTAATAATATATTTTATTTACGTCTACTATAACTGAACAATAATATAGTTGGTAATAGCTAAAGTAATTATGTACTTAACTTATATTTTCTTTTAAATGTATACCAAATAGTTGTTATTGAAGATAACAAAAATTTAACTTCAGCAAAATAGTAAATTACCCGGGTATTATTTAATTAACTCAATAAATATCTTTAAAATAAACTATTCAACTCAATTAAAGATAAATATTATTTATACTTTCTAGTGGTTAGCGATCATAGTATGTCCTTTTCGGTGTTATTTTTTATTTTAACGACTAGGAAAAAATGAATTTGTCTCTAGTTACCAGTAGTAATAATATTGCATGTCATAGAAAATAATTATCAAATAGAAAAACAAATTTTAAAAGATGCTTCCCGCTCCATGTATTAATAATTATAGCCTATAGGTATATTACCCAAGATTTTACGTCACCCGATTCTGGCAATATATAAATTCAAAATTGAAAAATAAATCTTATTACTAATTATTAAATCTTAAACATGATAATATACGTATAATAATCAATAATTAATAATTAATAACATACCCGGCAAGCAATTTCACTCGTTTTATTGTGACATTTTATTACTCTAATATCTGTTATTTGATCTCACGTTTCCTCAAACTTTATTTTACTGTTCATATCTCAAGAGCAAAAACATGTTTTGCACAAACAAACCCTATTATTCAGTGTCCATACACTAACTATTATAATAGAATGTTTTAATTTGTAAAGTTCGTTGAGGAGAACTTTATCTATGATGTACCATTTTTATTTATATTTTATAAAAATGTGTAGTAGAACTAGAATAAAAACTCAATATTACAGATAAAGCCATATTCATTTTACAATTTTGGATACTGCTGATTACTTGAATGGGCATGGTGTGTATTCGTGTGAAAAACAGTTTTACATATTATTCCGTTTATATCTTTTAAATTTTCCATATCAAACCCCTTCAAAAACTGGCTTGTGATAACTTCTTTAGAAAGTAAGGGTTGATCTTAGAGTATACGATTAAAATGGTTTCCATACAAATTTGTATAAATGTATCAAATAAAAAAACACTATTCCATTAAAATATGAAACATTTCTGTAAGTATTAAATATTTAAATTCCGTAGTATATCATGTGCTACATAGTTATCATAGTTTCAAAATTATAATTCTAACTATTTGCTATTTGATAAAAAAAATACATTCATATAAATTTATAATTCCATCATAATTAAACGACACATTGGCTATGAATTCCGTGCCCTTTGTCCATACATCAAACATTTATTCCGTGGAAATTTAGTTTCATTAAAATTATATTCCAAACATTGTTTCCATAGCAGAAAAATTCCAAAAAAATTATTTTCCACTATAAATAGTGTTTATATAATGCATATAGCATATATATTATAACTTCCAACTTTTTATGTGCCTTCCGCGTATAATTACCATTAACGTCAATATAAACAGAAACTAAATAATTTATCTACCTTGATTTAATAATGAACGTTGCATAATACATTTTGTATTAAGCATGCACTTCAAGATGACATCACAAAATAATTTAATTATTACTGAATGCATCAATATTAAATTAAAAAGTTATGTTTATTATATTATGTACGGATAGATAGGTACCTATACCTATAAATTAACTATTATAGTGAATAATTAAAACCTAGGATCTCGCTTCTGCTGTATATAATAGCTCTCGATTGAACATACTTTGTACCTATAATAGTCATTGAGTTAATCGGTATTTATTTTTTTTTTTGACAAACACGTGTATGTGTGGCAAGGTTTTTACTACTACGAAGCCAGGTGGTCACCCACCCGGCAATTAGTAGCATCGGGCGTTACTTACTCTCAGTCGCATTGCGCGACTGGTAGCAGCCAACGCGCCGCGCACACCCACATTGGTCACTGGTCAGTATTATAATAATGGATCATGTGTTAAATTTGAATTCAATGATTACGGAAAAACAATTGAGTGACACACAATAGGAAATTAAAATGCATATAGGTATCAAAAAGAAAAAGTGTACTTAACTATGTATTTTCGGTATTATTTGATTTCTGTTAGAATAACTTTTAAGAAACATTGTATTACTGTATTAGGTACGTATATTATTAATTTTATATATAACTAAACATGAACCAGAGTGATTAATAAATTCAAGTGCTTATAAATAGCACAAAATTAAAGTAATATTTTGAAAATGTCATTGTCTATGAACAATTATAAGTACCTAGGTATAATAGTAGAAAGATTCAAAACTTAACGATTAATATTTTTTGAGTCACAAAAAAATCAACCAAAATCATAATTTGATAAAAATTAGATTTTAAAAGTTTTGACAATAGAAGGTACTTTTTATATTTATTTTAATTCCAGCATAAACAACTTATAAGGAACCTTTATCAAATTTTCATGATTTTTGACCTTTTGATAAAAATATTTAATATTATCAAAACAAGGCGAAACAAAAATTATGTTATGTCGATAAGTATTAAATATCTATATAATATCTATCTCAAAATAATATTATAAGTATTTGGTGAAAATGTTAAGTCTCTACGGCTAGTCCTTTCTGAATTACTAGAAAAAAAATCAATTCGTCTAAAAGTAGTGTTGCGTAAATATTTCAGTTTTGCCACTGTCTTTATGTTAGTTTTTGGTCAATAAATTAGGTAGGTATTTAGAAAAGTAGTTACTATTGGTATTTTCGATTTTTGACCTTCAATAAAAACTGGATCAAAAGTTACCCACCCTCAAGGTTACCAAGAGTTAACTCAATAGGTACTCACTCAACTGTGTATACATTTATAGCTTCATAGGAATATCTGGAGAAATAAATCCCTGTTGGTAAGTATTGAAATGATTTGAAATAGTGCTTTAATTAAGTATTACAATAGCAGTTAGTAGGTAAGTACTATAGCATTGATTCTATATACTACAGTATAATACTAGTATCTAGTATTTATAATCAATGGCACTATGTTCCTATAAAATATTACAATAGACATATTGACATAGTAGACTGAATTATAGTACTATATTATTGTATTAATTGTTCAATTTTCACTGTTCCTAATTTAAATTATCTCCTCATTACGTTGATAAGACCTACAAAATTTAATTTACCAAAACAAAGTTTGCATATTTCCTAGATTTTAGTACTTCTTATAGAGCATATTTTGGCTTATTGAGTGAATATTCTAGCGCTAAAAGTTTCTTTTTTATTGTTTTAATTTCGAGCCCTACTTATAACTATGCTGCAGATTGCAGATATGACCAATAATTAACAATTATTTTTTTTGTTTTTACATTAGGTAGGTAATATTATGCGATACATAATATAATAATATTGGCATCACCAACGAGATTATTAGACGAAGTGAATTATAATTTATATTGCTTACCTACATTATTATGATTGATTTATATAGGTAAATCAAATTCACAAATAACGCTGCCCGCTATATTAGATCACCTGTAATCATCATAACGATAACGCTGATTATTAGTGATTAACAAATACCGATTATTATAGCTGTAACCACCTTTTATCACAGAACAATCAATTATTTTTTTTTTAATATCTAGTAGTATTAGTGTTTTATTTGTGTATCGTGTATGGTTTTATACTTTTATTAGATATTACTATATATCTATATTAGTATACCAGACACCCATATACTAAGAAATAATGAAGTATTATATACTTACTACGTTCGACATTATAATGAATCGAGAAAAAAAGACATTGTGACGGAACGATGGACCGATAAATTATCATGTCGGCGGGGCCTCTAATAATTTCTCACAATATTGCTGTTGTACCTAATTCAGTACCTAGCTACTGCCTACGGGATACGAATAGCTCCTATAAAGGCTTAACATAGACCCTTAATGTCAACGCAACTACATTATGTATATTATGTATGTATATTGTATACCATCCAATCGTATATTATAATATTATTATGTCTGAAATATAAATGTAAAATACGCATTTCGTGCAGGTATTTATGTATAAGTATAATACTTATAAATATTTAATAAACCCACTGTATAACCGTATAATATATTACACACAATAGGCACCTATTAGGAGGGTATGATATCATGCTGCTGTCGCGTGTTGGACAAGAGCTGCTGACGACCAATAATTCCGCTACACGGCACGCGTCTTCCTTTCGGTTCGTATAAATTATAGGTATAGGTACAGTATATAAATATATAATAATATAGTAGTCTGCAGCACTCTAAAATCCTGCAGTATAACTGAATAAGTATACCGCGGCATACCACATATGTATAAGTGTATAATGTATGTAAACAGCCTATGGGCAACCGTCATATACCTATATAATAGAGTTTAAGAATTAGTAGATAGCCAATTAAATAAACATTTTGTATTGATACAAATTATGTTTGCTTAATCAAATTTAATATTTTAGGATCATTACTCATTTTAAAAGTCACAATAATACCTATAGTGTTTCTCATAAAAATAAATAAATAATAACTACAATTAGGTACTAGATAGTACTTATAAATTATACCTACTATTATATAGCCTATACAATTATATAACTAGTAAGTATAGTTATAATAATTATTTGTGTAAGTATTTAGTCAAATTTTGTATTACCGCTGGTTTCGTTTTAATGTTTTATGGTAATTGCCTATTGTGTATGCTTATAATATTTGCAATTTGTTGGTTTTGATATAATCAAATACCTAACTAATACTAGGTAGGTAGGTACTCTATTTAATCATATTTTGTTTTACTAATTTTAATATTTTATCTATATTTTACTTGACCTGTCTTGACTCTTGGCCCACTATTATTTGGTCATTGTGCACAATGTAGACTTTTCCAACATTGACCACTAAAATCGGGCATTATGATTTCCTATTTAGCCCATAACATATACATTTAACACGAACACTGACAATACCTATAACATGATGTAATTAACGCAATATTTTTAAAAAGAAGAAAAAAACATTTCTATAACCAAACGGGGCCAAATATATTATAACAATAATTAGATAAACAAATTTATTGACTAAGAAATATTATAACTGTGACGCTGCAGACTGCAGTGCATATACTTCTAACAAAAAAAGAACATATAAACACTGCTTTAAGAAAAACTTACAACATTAACAAACGACACATCCACTATTGTAAGGCACGGCACACATGACACATGTTATAATTTCTAAATTATAATGATAATAGCATATGATTACTCATTGTTTGAGCGTTTAAAAATCAAAATGTATATTTACTAGGTATTTGGTATTTCCCTACACTGCTATATAATAGGTGCCTACGTTTCAACGCGGGAGCAGAAGCGAAACTAAAATTACCAATATTATATTTATATGGATACAATATATACAATATATATATATATATATATACCTATTGTGCCATGCGACGACTTACCAGTTACGAGTACAACATTAAAAAAGTAAAAATCAGGGACATTTTTTGTTGCGCTGTAGGTATTATGTGTGTAGTACTGTAGTGTAAGTAGTAGGTTTTGAGTGTACCTCGTCATTAAGTAGGTCGCTGTAATAATGTGTTAAATTTGAATTCAGAGAAAACCATTGCATACGAAAAATGATTCTGAGCAAAGACGATGTAACAACCTCTATTTCTAAAAATATTTTATAATTTATTTATTATTCGCCATTAGGTAACACGAGTGATTTATTTTCAATTAACAATAATAGGCGTAATAGGTAGGTTGAAATCAAAATATCAGGTGCATTTCCTTGGCACCCCACCTTGAAAAAATCATTAAAAATCAGGGTTTGCTGCACCAAAGCTCTAAATCTAGGCCCAGTGGCGGCGCCAGAATTTTTTCTTGATAGGGCCAATAGGAAGCTAAAATGTAAAAAGTCGGGCCATCCAAAAATTCTAAGATTAATGCCCACCCCCTCCGAGACCTCGGCAATCGGGGTAAATACAACAAAAACATCGTTATTTCTTTCATCAAAATCAGAACCTCAAATTTCTATTAAAAATATATGTTTGTAGAATGCTTTATTTTAAGCCCTGCAATTTATAAAATACCTCATATTATACATTTTCAAGCTTAAGCTATCAAAATCTAATATTGTATGCTTTTTTTATTACAAAATAATTTGTACATTTTCGGAATTTTTGTTGAATTTTGTCAAAATTTGAACTCCAAACGCGCATAAAAATAATTGTGACTGAATTTTCAATATTTTTGAATTGCAGAAATTTTTATTTTTATATATCAACATTAAAATTAGATCCAATTAGCTAACCACTTTTAATATTCAAAATTGAAGCATTTTTTCTGCTGGTGGTAAAAAGTATTTTCTGTCACAAGAAAAACACATCATTGCAAAACCAATGAATGCCATCGATTCGTTCAAAATATAAAAGATAAAAAGTCCTTCTAAAAATGTTATGCTGAAATTGGAATAATTCCAAGTACCTACATACCTAATACTTTAATTAAGGCAACAAAATTCCCACAACTCCCAAAAAAAAAATTGAAATACCGTAAAAAACTCGCCACAAAACACAATTAATGTTCTTACCTAGATGTATAATAGACAATTCACTCTAATATTAAAGCTCACTACAATACACATAAATACAAATTGGAACAGCTAAACATAAATTAACTATATGTTGTACGTTTGTATAGGACGGAAATACAACATGCGTGGGACGGGATTCCTCTTAATAAATTTTATTATTTTATACCGGTGATGGGGGGGGGGGGGGGGGGGGAGTCTGGACCCGGAGACAATAATAAAATAGATAATTTATATTTTGTCATGCCAGGGACCCACAGGATTGTCCGATTGTGTAAACATTAAAGGACTAACCACAAGGCATGAATAGGCAATATCAGAAATCTGCCATAAGTTACACGCTATCTAGTTGTTTACATATACCTACACGAAATACCATTAAAATCATAGACATAGGTATAAACTAAGTTAATTAGGCCTTAGGTAAGACTCACTACTAATTTCTAAACTTAGGTTATATGGTGGAGATTAAAATAATGAGAAAATGTATGTAAAACCATGTACTACCTAACATTTAAAATTTAACAATTAAATTAATATTCAGATTGCAGAATCTTTGTTTTATTTTTAGATTCGGAGCGAAGCGATGAATGTATTGATTTTACAATGATGTGTGTTTTTTTTTATTTTTTTTTGTGTCTGTCATCACCTTTTAGAACAGTAAAAGTGCTTGGATTTTCTTCAACAGTAACTTTTCTGATATGAAAGTGAATCTAGTTGGTACTTTGGGGGGTCAAAAGTAAAAATGTTCCAGTAGTTTTCGAAAGCGATGTGGAAAACAAAAGAAAAATTAAAGAAAAACGGGAATTTTTACGCAAAATCTTTTTTGGTGCAACTCTAAAACAAATGACCGTAGGTGCATGAAATTTTGACTGAATGTTTATATTAGCATTTTCTATACACCATTTCTTTACCAATTATAAATATTTTGAGCTTTTTACATATATTTTCAGTTTCCATTTTTTTTAGTTTCTTTTTCTATAAATATCAATAAAATTGTATTTGTTAGTTAAAAAAGCTTGAAAATTTAATAGACGGCTCCTAGGTTATTGTTTCTAAGGCAGATGAAAAAAATTAAAAATCCTTAGTCACAGTTTTTATTTATAAGCATTTAAAGTTCAAATATTGACAAAATACGGAAAAATCGCGAAAATTAGCAAATTATTTTGAATTGAGAATTCAATAAAAATTTTTCTTTTTAAATCTAAGACTTGAAAATGTAATACAAGATTATCCATAAGTTTGTCTACCTTTATCAAAAAAAAATTTCTACAAGAAAGTCAAATAAAATTTTTATGAGCGTTTGAAAATCATATTTTTACAACATTTGATAATCACTCGATTTCTCATGTAACGATTTTGCTATTTTGTTGTTATTCAAAAACGAATAACTGTAGATACATGAAAATTTTACTAAATGTTTATATTTTCATTTTCTATACACCATACAATTTTGAAAATATTTTGACTCTTTTTGAGCTGTTTACCGACATTGTCAGTTTTCAATTTTTTAGTTTTTTTTTTCTATAAATATCAATAAAATTTTATTTGTTGGGTAAAAAGCGTCAAAATTTAATACAATGCTCCTGGTATATTGTTACAATAGCAGTTGAAAAATATTAAAAATATATAGGCACAATTTTTTTTATAGGCATTTAAAGTTCAAATTTTGACAAAATGTATCAAATTTAAAATTTAATAATAATTTTGTAGTTAAAAATTTATAAAATGTTCAACTTTTATAGCTAAGGATTTAAAATTTAAAACAAGGCTCTTAGGCTCCACGTAAATAGGTTATATATAAATTACTTTATTCACAATAATATCATCAAATATACTTGGTAATATCATAGGCTGACTGACCGTTTTCGCTCAGAATCGTTTTTCTTATACAATGATATTATATCATTGAATTCAAATTTAACACCATCCATACAGTGGCCCACTTGTAGCCTACTGTACAGCAGAGCGACATCCACTTATCCACCTTTTTTTTTTTTAAATCTCGTATTTTTGTTACTACTTTTTAAAACTTTGTTTTTGATTTTATACTATTAATAACCATATAATTTGACTCTGAATATTTAATATTTCACCTTATCATGACATTGAATCTAGTCAAAAGCCATCGCGTCGTTAATATGTCTCGAATATTCATCTAAGTTTACTAAAAATAAACGTCATTACATCATCCGTTTTATCATAACGATAACGTAATAACCTATCAAAATTATCATATAGTACTTAGTAGTTTAGCCAGGACCTTCCATTTAAGGTCATTAAACCCGGTATGTCCCCACGACCGGTGTCGTTATAAAGGATTTCTACTGTGCGTAATATTATAATAATCAACATACATTAACATTTTTTAACCAATAATAACTAATAAGTAATAACATAATTTTATTATATAACATAAAGTTACAGCCGCGGGCATCGGGCACAACTTGTCCCGAAATTTCATGAGGTTATCTATATCAGCAGTGGTTGTTGATAGATTGTAACCACGGTTTAAGATATATAAGATAGAATATATAGCATAGATTTATTAACTTAGTATATAGGTCAATGGTATATAGTATACTAGGCAGCTAAGTATTAAATGGCAACTACTGATATACTATAAATCATAGAGCATAGAAAAATAATACAATAAGTTAGTAGAGTAGTAAAGAGTACAGAGTACAGACCACAATTGGAGCATAACAGTGAAACAGTGTGAAGGATAGTATTAATATTTAATAATTAATAGTAACATTGTAATAATATTTTTCTTTATACAATCATCAATAATAATAAAATTGTCATGTCGATGTCTTTATTGATTCAAAGATTTCCCACAAGGAGCGCTCACTAGTTCTTCATTCTTGTCACATTCAATTATGAGAAGGTCCATTTCATTTCATAAAGTTATGTAACCAGTATATCTTAAACCGTGATTGTAACCCAAGACCGTGGTTATAACCGAAACGCTGATAATGTCGGTGATAATCTTATCAGTTTATCAGTATAAGCATGGCGCGCACGAAAATGCGCGATAAGTGAATAATATTTTACACTAAGAAAGTATAAAACATAAAATTATTGTTGATTAGGCATTTAAATTCGACATTATTATTTTTTAAATTACCCTCTGTTGTAAGTGAAATAATGTCCATCTTACATTGTTTCGGCTTTCAACGCTTCTCGTCACATACAAAATGCGAGTGTGTTGTCTCCGGGTGTTCGTCGGCGGTGAACTGTGGGACTGCCTGTTGATAGTGAAATTCAATCGAGAATATGTGCTGTACACGACTGTTGACCAGCTGCCGTTCAGCATGTCGGCCGAACTGTGCTCTTTAGGCCTGAACGGTGCCCAGGAACCCATGCCCACGGTAATGGACGCCAATTGTCTGGAGTGCGTCATCAAGGCGCTAGCGAACAGCGACACGCTCAAGCGATTGGTCGTAAGGCGGATGAACAGCGTCACATCGGTAGACAACAACAACATTGTGGTTGGCTTCAACGACGTCCGGCTGGTGACACCGGATAAATATAGACTGCCTTACACATGGTAAACTACAGCTGTCTGCAAAACACTTGAGAAAAAATTTGATGTTTTTGTTTGATTATTGCTTAAAAAAATGTAAACTGTTGTTTTCATCAAACGTATAATTTTAGGTGCGAACTGTATGAAAAAACTGATACTGAATACAGAGAGCTTGAAAACATAATGGCTTGGTTATCAACTCTTGGTGGAGCTTTTTCTTCATTGGGCGATCAGACTGAACACTGTGTAAGTACATCTCTACCTAACACAAAATGTTTGATACTATGCTTCTTTTCTGTTCAATTTTTATTTTTTCTTGTTACATGAGTAAAATAATAAAGAGTGGTACCTAACATATAATGCAAATAAAAACATAGCAATAATATAAAATATTTCATTTACTTTTAGGCAATTGTAGCAGGGAATATTTCAATGCAACAATTAAGAATTGCAATGCGAATTGGTGATCCTTTGACCGCAGCCCGGTGTAAACTGTATGCTGCTATTAGTCTCATGCAACGTGGTTTTCATAAGCAAGCTAAATTCATTGTTCAGAGTCAATACATATTTATCAAATCTCAATTAGTTGTTGATGAGCGACTTATCAAAATGTGTTGTGGTGTATGGACAAAGTTACGTTATGAATGGAATCGAAAAAAATGTCTTAAAAAAAAAAAATGTTATACATTTTTACATTAAATCTTAAATTATAAATGAATTAAATTAAAGAAAAATATTTTTACCAAACTCCTGCCTTATTTTTGTACATTGAACATGCATATACATTTTAGAAATAAGAAACCACAAACAGGATCTTTTATTTTTTAATGTTCCAAGCCTATTCAATTATTTTTATTAATATAATTTATAACTATTAAATAAATTCTAATAATATAAACTTATTCTCGATTACGCCTACTCAAAATATTTATAAATAATAACAAACGCACTATATATGATCAACACTAAATGTCTGTACAGCCAGGTCAATAAAAAGGTATAACAATTTTTTTTAGTACCCCCCCATTAAAAAAATTTTTGATTCTTGCCTGTCTTACATTAACCCATTAATATGAAACATGACAATTCCTTCCATTCCCCGGTGTCTCAAACAAAAATTGTGTTGTCACCACTTTACCAGTCTAAACCAGAATAGGTTCATTCCCGGAAAAAAGTCAACCGTTTGATAGCTGCTCACGAAAATATTGTGTATTTACTTCTTATTATTAGTTCATTAAACATATTGTACCAATTGTGCCTCTTAGGCACAGATTGTATATTGAAAATAAATAAAAATAAATTAATATAAACATAATACTTCACTATGAAATGAATACAACTCAGTTAGTATGAAAAACCAATCACTATACAATTGTAAAGTAATATTTTGTCAACCAAAACAATTAAATTAGTATACAGTGTGTCCCAGAAGTCCCGTATCACTCTTAGTATCTCCGTAAAAAATCAATATATTTAAATGCAATTTTTTACAGTCATAAGTATGGAAATTCTGATTAAATAGTATAATATTCAATTTTTTTTTCAAAAATTAACAAAAAATTTTTTAGGCAAGTTTTCTAAATTTCCAAGATAGCTATTTTGTTGATTGTATTTCCTAAAACAATTAAAAAAAAAAAATATTTAAATGTAATGAAAATTGCTCAAGTTAAAGCTAATTATTGTTTTAAATTTCTAAGAATAATAGTTATGTTACCTATGCATACAGCATAAGCAAAATAGTAAATATGATTCCCATGTTATTACAATCACGCTGATTTTTCGGCTAAACTTAAAAATAATAATTAGCTCTAACTTGGGTGATTTTCATTACATTTTAATATTTTTTTTTTTTAACTATTTTTAACTATTATCAACCAAATGGCTATCTTGGAAATTTAAAAAACTTATTTGCCTAATAATTTATGTATTTTTAAAAGAAAAAAAATGTATTATTATGTTATTCAATCAGAATGTCTATACTATGATATAGTATAATGTTACTAAAAAATAATTTACTAGTCACCATTACTTAAACAAAATTCAAATATTTAGGATATTACGTATTGATAAACTAAAATATTAATATAAGCGTAGAAATGTAGGATTATGCTCCTGAAATATAACTTAAATTTGTCAATATCCATATTACAATTACAATCTTGACTAAAATAATATTATAATAATTATTTAAGTATCATAATACAATTATAATGTACAGTGTACAAACGTCAAACAAAGTTATTAAAGACTCGAGAAAGTGTACATGAACACTTCAGCTACTACTTACGTGAACCCGGGAGATCATAATTCAGATTTTTGGAAAGGAGGGATATGAAATTTTGGCTATTCTCAGACTATAATTAATTTATCATATATTTTATTTGAGAAATTTAAACCAAGTGAGGTGGGTGACATGCTCATCACTCCATGACCACCCTTCGGCCCCGTGGGAGAGTTTAGATGTACCCATCAAGTAGTATTGGAGTAATCTCGGGAGAGTTAACCATCACAAAAGACAAGAGTTTCAGGTTATTAAAATCGGGAGTGTACAATCACCTAATCAAAAAATATTTCCTATTGCAAATTCAGTCCTGAATCTATGACAATACCTATTAGGTATATTATATACTGTATGTCTGTACCTACCTATATATTAACACGGCAATAATTTTCTGATTATAGATTTTGTATTTGGTATTGCAGACTTAAAAAAATTTCCAGAAGGTGGGCATACCGTGCATATGAAATACCCTGAACAATTTGCTTCGATAGTGGATAACTTCCTTTCTTCTATGCTGTAGTGCATAGGTAACCACAATCACTTGCCACGCATTTATAAGCTATATTGTGAATGAATTAATAATACAAGAAGTTATTAAATGTTGAGTTATCATAAAATATAATGTTATAACTAAATGTCCTGTGGTATTACATTATCTAACCACTATAAAAACCTAAACATATTGTTATACCCTACAAATCAATAATAATAAGCCATGATCAATTGACTGACTTACTGACTGACTGATCATCACCTAACCGCCGAAGCTATGAGTATAAAATTTGGTCAGATGGTCAGTAGTCTCGTTTTATGATGTAGAGTTCCGCTAAGAAAGAATTTACTAAAATTCACATCTTAAACAGTTCTTCAAACATTGATTTTGAGATACAAGGTGGAAATTGATTTTTTTTACTTATACATTTTTACCATTGGTTACTCTGCAGGCAGATTAGGTGACAAGCATGCAATAAATTGTCGCGTTTACATAGGCTCGCTTACATATTTCATACTATAGACTTATAGAGTAATATAATGATAAGAATACAACTAAAAGTGTTTTTTTTTTTATAATGTAACATAGTTAAGATTTAGATGATTTGAAAAAAATGTATAATGATATTTATTTTTAAATGATTTTTAGCCCTATCCATGACTTGATAAAATTCTAAGGAAAATAGCTTTTTACTAAAATTGGCCATCTTTAGCTAATTCATTCTGGTAAAACTTATATGAAATTTACGTCTTGTTGCTTACTATAGTTGACAGTTGAAACTTGATAAATTCAGCCCGTTAACTCACCCCTAGTGTGGACGCCACTGAATTTATCTATTTCGTATAGAATATTATTTTCTATTGTCATGAGCTAAAGGCTTCTAGTTCACTTTATGTACTAAACAAAAACAAAATCTGCAGTGTATATATTTATTTTTTTCTATAACATTTTTTCCATGCTTTTAATTTTATAAGTTAATATTATATTTGAGCTAATTTTATTTGAAAATATTTTAGCTCATTTTTATTAAAAATGTTGTATTATCTACTACCTAATATACGTAATTGTAAACGTATTTTACATTTTATCATTTTATTTATAAAAACGTTTTACTCACTTTTTAAAATTGGATATTTTGACCTAAATTAATTTTTTAATCGACGACTGACATCATCATCGGGCCGAACTAAATATAATTGCCAATCTTAGGTATGTCGTACGCGTAAAAGTACTCCCTTTTAACAACGATTTATACCTATTTAAAAATGTTATTTTTATGTTTAATTTACGCATAAATGTGTAAACATTTGTGTTAAAGACGATTGAGGCATCAGAATATTTGCAATATACTGTTTAGTTTTTTTTTTAATATTAAAAATACTAAAAGAGATAATGGCCGGCTGCAGCGCTATACGTCGTGTCGCGAAAATAGTGACTGTTGCAATTACAATGCGTGCGTAACGAAAATGTATAAGATTTTAAATATTAATTAAAAAAACTGAACACTTAGGATAATATTTTGGTTCCACCAACGTCTTCAGTGTATAAAAACTCATCATATATTATCGTCAGCCTAATTTAAAGATATCGTAAGAACTCCATAATGACTACTTTTTAGGAAGAAAATAAATCGTCTGATTAACTTGTAAAACATTTTTTTGTTGGTTCTTGATCTAGACGATATTATTATATTATTTTATTTAATATCAATAACTCAATAAATATAAATAATATTGTAATGTTATTTTGATGAATAATATTTTATCGAAAAACTTGTGAGATACAACGATTTCCTTTGGTTGGAGTCTAATAGTCTATAATCTATATACTTGTTAGTATAGAAGTCTGTGGTTGGAGTTGAGCTAATTTCGTCGGAACTTTAAGGTCTGATTAATGGAAGTGAAACTGTCTTATCATGAAAAGTGCAGAGTGAAAAATATGGTTTTGAACAACGCGTCATTATTTTATAAAAATAAAAAATAATTATCTCAAAATCGCAGTTTTGGATTTACGATAATTGCGAATATTGGGCCGGCGATATACAATGTATATAAAATACCAATTTTTTTCAATCTTCAACTTATAAAATTGTATAAGAAATAGGCAACATAACGGCGTGCCCGGCCTGTTGACATCATTCGTTTTCATTAAATCCCTCAACAATTAATAAATAATGCGAGTAGAAATGTTAAACTTATACTTACCATTTTGATTAGAATTGAATTAAAAAATAAAACCTATTTTTGTGTTATATGCCCCTTTAATAAATTATGTACAGATATACTAAATTTAATATTTTTCGAGGGAGTGGTTCGATTATGATAATTACCAGAACATGAACGTAAACCTTATTTTCCTAAAAATTATAAGAAAAAAAATATGTTTCCAATATATATAGTAGTCGAGCACAATAGTGAAAAACTGAAATTATATTTATTATTAATTCACTGATACATTTTGCACCAAAAAGGTAACATTAGATAAATCTACGTACAAATATTAGCCAATATTTCGGATTCAAAATAAAATAAGTTGGCGACTTTATCGTCGTGCTTCAGAGAGAAAAATTGATTAAGGTATTTAGATTATTATTGTAATCTAAGTAAATAGTAATATTATTACGCAGCAATAATTGTACAATTGTACTTATACTAATTAATGTCCTATTTTACCAAAATATCTTTTGAGATATTTATTTTACAAACTACAACTAAAGTTAAACTATTCGACAAATTCCTGTTATACGTAGAATTCAAAGAAAATCAATGTCAAAGGTTTCGAGATAAACCACTTTCAAGTTGGAAACGGACCACATAAATTGTTGATATTTCACGGAATGCTGGGTAAGTCTATAGACTATAATTATATAACATATTTATCTCCATAATTATCTTTGTCCAGTAAACAGTATATTACTATTATAGCGCAAGGCGTTTGCCCATATCGAATTTGTTCACTGTAATAATGTAATATTATAATACATTTACTTCTCTAGGTCTATTTAGTCGTTTTGGACCGCTGACGGAAAACATCGATGGTGAAAAATATATGATGTACATATGTGATCCTCCAGGTTACGGTTTGAGTCGACCACCGAACAGATATTTTTCACCGTGATTTTTAGACCGCGACGCAGATTGTGCCATTGCGCTTATGGAGGTAAAATATTGTAAAAGTGTACCTATACAACAACCAGTGTCGTAGTTATGCGGTGGGGTGGTGAGGGGGTGACGAGGATGGATCACCAGATCTCTTAGATTCCGAGTGGAGCGATGAATGCATTGTTTTAATGATGCTTTTAAAACATTTTTTTGAATCTGTATACACTATATATACAGGCAGATTTTATTACTATATAGTGCCTACAAGATTTATTTTTTGAACTAACAGGCGTTGGGTCTTGTCACATGCCTACCATGTTTACGGTGTTTCAACTGTTTCAAGAAAAGAAAAATCATAAAAAAATTTCCTGATGGTAACAATAAGGGTTTAACTATACTTAGTGGTAATAATAAACTACAGATTAAAACACATCATGTAATAATTGATAAATTTTGCTCAAAACTTGACAAAAGAATAAACAGAATATTATATTCTACAACATTTAAGCTTTGATAAGACATTAGAAGCATTTGCTACACAAAAATCTAGAAAAAAGACTTATAGAAAATACTAATTTTAATTGTAGATATAATATGTATTATAATAAAAAATAATATTTTTTTTGTTTTTATTGTACTTAATTAAAAAGGTTTAAATTTGTTTTATTATACATTTTTATTGCCTATTTTAATGAGTTGTTTTCAGTGGGTGGGGGGGGGGGGGCAAGACTACATCTTGGCCCCTGGGCCCCCGAAGGTCTTAATCCGGGCTTGACATAACTTAGCATTAATTAATTATTTTCATTAACTTGCCCACCTTTGGTTAAATTTCATTTAGTTATAATTTAAAATACAAAATAATTGGTAATAAATAAATAGATATAAACAGATAAAAGATTAGAGGTATTTATTAGTAGAAAATTAATTCACTCAAATAATTATAAAAAACAAATAATAGTTAATGACACACAAATAAAAATCATATTATCATAAAATGTCGAGAATAAGAAATATGATCATACTTTAAGGTTTCATTAATATAATAATATTGAATATATAATTTAATTATACAAGTTAGAATTTTCATTAGTTATGTATAAAAATTAACAGTTTTCAAAAATAAATAGTAAATACTAAATACTAAATATGATTCAAATGTTTATAATTTTATTGTTTTCATACTAATCTTCTATTATAACATAACTATAAACTTTAGTAATTAAAACTAATATTATAAATTTAAATATTTATTACTTAGGTTTCATATTTAATTATCTTTTTTATTTTGATAACTGCTAGACAATATGACATTTAAAAATAGTAATTGATCATTAATTTATTAGTTAATAATTAGTAATTTAGTGTGATACTTGTAAATATTTTTATAAGCTTGATAAAATAATATCAAAAACAAACTTTACATTATATTGTAAGAATAAACATGAACAAATACATGTAAAAATAAAAAGAGAATTATTTGAGTAATAACTATTGAAACAGAAGGTTTCTAGCACCATCCATCTCTGATGCTACGGTAATCCCTGAAACATGTCGATGACTCTGTCCGCCAATTTCTACTTTGCATTCAGGACAAATTGACTGCTGCATTGGCCCTCCACATTCCGTAACACAATAAATGTGGCCATTTGGACATTTACACCAATGTCCTTGAGCTTTAATGCCTCCTGCAAAATTGGTGGACATAGCGGCATGAATCATACGTCTTTCATCATCCGTTATTAAAGGAAGATCATCAATTTTTTGTTGGATTTTTTCTATTAAATTATGTATATCCTCATCCCTGTTTGATGTGTATATGCTGCATGACATTAATAAAGCCTCCATATTATCTACTATTTTTTTTATTTCATTTGTATCAGAAGTTTGCATTGTAACTGCTGTCTGAAATCTTTTATTAGACATGATCTCAAATAAATTTATGATTCTTGAGCCACGTGCCATCTCCTTTTTTATATCTTTTTTTTGCTGATTTGACAACTGTTGCGCATAAGTGAAAGCAACAGACAGTATCCAATCAAAGTGATTAATGATAGTTTGTTTTCTTTGGCCATCTTTGATTTCTTTAATTCTATTTTTAAACTTTGAAGTAGTTATAAACAAATCAATGACAAAATTTAACGATTCTATATCATTGGCGGGTAAAGTGAACTTTGAACGTTTATTATGCAGACCAAATAAAGGCTTGCAAAATTTATTCCATGAACGTTTAATACTATGATGCCTATCACCAATATAATTTGAAATAAAATTTTTATCCAAGGATCTTAGTGATTCAATTACTGTCTTCGTTTTGCCACGAATTACAGCTAATTCTCCATACTGTTTTGTTTTTATTTTTGATACGTCTTTTAATATAACTTTTACTTGGTTCAGGAAACGTTGGGTTTTTAAAATTGGTGTTTTACATAGCGGACACTGTTTCAAACAAATTTCTTCATCGTTTTGATTCATCCATTTTGTTAAAGCATCGGATTCTATGGTATGTTCACAATCTTCTAAATAAATAAACCTAAAATATAATATAAATATTACATTAACATTAATATTAATATACAGAAAAATCAAAACTGGTGCAAAAAAAATATTACAAGTTCCTATGACATAATGTATATTTATTGTAATAAAAATATGATATAATTTTATGACATAATATATCCTTAGTTCATGGCAAAGCAAAATATCTGATTCTAAAAATATATAAAATGACTAATTCAATTTTAATTTCATATACCTATACTAAGAATATAACTAATAAGTAATAACTCTGAAGATTTTTAACAGAAATAAAATACAACCGTCTTACAGATATTCCTTCCAATTTACCTTGCATTTGGTTCATCTTCATTGCCAAAAACTATTGTAGTAACTTCGTCTTCTTGACAAATGCGACATAAAGGAGGACATGGTTCACCACAATAACCAATACACTCATGCCCACATTTCAACTTTAGAGAGCAAGGCTCATAACAAGGTCTTCGATTACATAAATCATAACATTTTCTGGTGCATTTCAAATGTTTACACTTCCACTCACATTTTTCCTGTTTTTAAAAACAACAAAGATAAATCATGATTAAAATGTTCAAATATGTTCAGCTGGATGCACTTTAGTGAACCTATTCACAAACACAGCGTTAGTCATTACTAGAGACCGGATTCTCGTGCAATTGCAACTTTTTTTCCTTTGCTTTAAAACATATAAAAACAAATTATAAATCCGAATCATGAGAAGTAGATTAATTTAAACGTAGTTTTATTTTGCACGAAATTGCACGTTTTGCACTTTTTATTCTAAATTGCACGATTTTGATTTTCATTGCATGAAATTGCATATTCTGCATTTTTAAAATTAAACTAGATAATATTTCAGTTTTCAACTATACAAAAGGAAAAAGTGAACTCAAGCTGATAATATATTCTTAGAATAACATCAATTTATTAGTGTTTCGTAGTAAAAATAAATGACAGCAAATACTAGTTAGATAATAATTTGGAATCCCCGGCCATTAGCACTTTAGTTCTGTCTGACTTAGTGTTTGATTGAGTGTTTCTTGAATCGGTTAGTGTAATTTACGTCGGTGTCGTGATTGTTTCATTACGAATAGTTTACGTAAAGAAGTATAAACAAATTTTTAAAATGCCAAAAATTGGGTCAAGAGTGTCATCAAAAATTAAAACCTGGATATCAAATAACCCAGAGTTGAAATTTGATGGGAAATCTGTCTTCTGCGCTTCTTGTGAAAAATCAGTCGGATGCGAAAGGAAATCTCAAATTGATGCTCATTGTAACACAGGTAAGAAACTGGACAAGATTTGAAAACATTCTACCTAAACATGATCCATGTAACCTGTGTAGCCCACGGGTTAAATAGAGTATTAGAAAAAGTCCGCGAAATTTTTCCAGAAGTAAACAAGCTAGTAAATAATGGTAAAAAAATATTGCTTAAATCACCGCACCGAGTAGAGATATATAAAAATATTATGGAATGTGAACTACCACCGGAGCCTGTGATCACAAGGTGGGGAACATGGTTGGAAGCAGCTTTATTTTATGCGGAAAATTTTAATAAATTTAAAATGTTTATTAATGCATTGGATGAAGACGTACAGATTATCAAACAATTGAAGAGAGTCATAACTTCAGCGTCAATAATTTCTGATTTGACTTTCATAAAATAACATTTGTCAACTTTTCCCCAGGCATTAACCCAGTTAGAAACCCGAAATTTATCCCTCAATAAACAAATTGAAATATTTGAAACTATAGGAGAAAGTCTTAAAAAAATAAATAACGAGAAAGGACAAATTATAGCTCACAAATTTAACTCCGTTGTGGAAAAAAACACAGGTTACGCTCTCATAAAAAAATACAACGACTGCATGAATGGTACGAAAAATATGAATGTTGAACAACAGCCTGCAATCGTCGCTTGCTACAAAATGAGTCCTATCACTTCTGTTGAAGTAGAACGAACATTTTCCAAATTAAAGACATATTGAGTGATAGAAGGCACAATTTTTCTGCAAACAATTTTGAAATGTATAACATTGTAAATTTTAACTCAATAAAAAAATTAATTTTTTGATGTGTTTAAAAATAAAAATGTTTGAAAATATGTATAATAGTTAGAATTAAAATTAAATAGCTTAACTCTGTTGGTATGGTTTTTTTGAAATGTATAACATTGTAAATTTTAACTCAATAAAAATTTTTTTATGTATGCATAAAAATTAAAATTAAAATTAAATACCTTAACTCTGTTATGTTTTTTTTACACAATGTGTATATTCTTATCAATATTTTAATTATTTTTTAATTATTAATTGCTAATACTGTAATAGAGTAAAAAACTGGATAAATAAAGTATAATTTAAGGGTTTAAATCAATGTACTTTGAATGTTTACAAAATGTTGGTAAGTATTAAGAGATTTTAGGCCAAAAATACATTTTTGCACTATTTAAGCACTTAATTGCATGTTTTTGCAATTTTTAAGTTATTAACTGCACATTTTTTTGATTTTTACTGCATGAAAATCTGGTCTCTAGTCATTACTAAGATTAAATCCATCGCAGTCAACAGATAGTAGAAATAAGTTAAAAAAAATATACATAAAATAAATATATTTATTTTTATTGGTTATTAGTTATTACCTGGCATGGTACACATTGTTGTCCACACACCTTACTACATCTAGAATGCACACAAGAATAGATGCATTTCTGATTACAAGGCGGACACCGTTCCTTACAGGGAAATCTACATCTGTAAAAATAAATTATTATTAAGAATAAATTAATCCATGATTTTAAAAAATTTTACACATACGTATGATTGCATGGGTTTATCTTATTGCAAATCTCACTGCAAGGTACATGTAAACGTCCTTGTTTACATTCTCCACATGTTCCGAAACAAACATCATTACAATTTAATGTTTGTAAACATGGTTCACGACACTTATCAAGTAAATATTGACTATCCATTTTGAACTCTAAAATATGTTATTTTTGTATAATAATTATACTTGCCTACTATTTACTAGTTAGATACTTGATACCAGCAGTGTATATAAGGGACAGGCCCCCATGGGGCCAGAACTCAAAGAGAAAATTCCAATTCAATTAAAGTTAAATGCATATTTACACTGTTTACAACAAGTTCTACAACATTATAGATTAATTAAAATTTTTTTTGATAAATCTAAAATCAACAAGGAAATGTAAAATTTTCTGGACTTGCTTTAATGATAAAATTGTCAATATTTTATTTAAAAAAAAAAATGTAAAAATGAATTTTACATAATATTTATGACATCAAATTACACATTCTATTTGTATTGTTTGTCGTTTGTGTCAGAATAGAATTATAACCACCCGGCTCCCTAAAAAAGTTGGGGTATGCTATGTTTAACTAGTGTTGGCTCATAGTGAAAATACTATATACACTGCCTACTAGAAGTAAAAATAAAAATAATAAAAAAATGTTTTGCAACAATTAAACAATATTACCTAGTTAAATCAAAATATAATTTTGTTTTTTAATATTCTTATAAACACTTAACAGTATTATTATAAATTCATCATAATAAACTAATATAAATAAGCAAAGGTCAAACAGTTATTTAAGGTACTTTTTGGTTAGTGCTAGAAATCGGATTTGTATGCATTTGCATATTTAGTCTGGTTGATCGTATAATTATTTTATGATTTTAATTGAATATTTACATGGTTTTACATATTATTTACTACTTTTAATTCATATTTTGGTGTTTTTTATTTTCTTAGACATTTTTTTAAATAATTACTATTGTCATATAGAAAAAAAAAGTATTATATTTTAATAGTTTCGATCAATATTGAAATAAATGAATAGGTGTATACTCGTTGGTATAAACGGTTTTCCCAAATATATTTGGGAATTAATTTTTCTAATAGATTAAAACTACCAACAAAACAGATATTTTAAAGAAAAGTATTTATGCTACTAGCATTCCATAATTTTAAATATATTGTTTTAAATAATTATTCAGAAAATAAATTACTTTTTAGCAAATTGTTGAGTGCATAAATTATTATTTATGCATATTTAAGATTTTTTAGCGCATATTTGGTAGGTTTTTAGTGCATATAATTGTGCGCTATAGTTATTAACAAAACCAACAAAACACATAAGGACCCGGCAAGGTCACTCATTTGCTTAAAAAATTTAATTTGACCAAGCAAGCGAGTCTATACTATTTTTAATTTTAGTACTAAATTCTGTACTATTCAGGGTGTGGGGAGTCTATACTATGTTGGTAGTTGCGACTTCTGAAAAGTACCGAAGTAAGTACTTAAAAAGCTTTAGCACAAAATAATATTCATGAATTTCAAAAAATCATAAATTGTATTGCAATACCAAATTTAAAACAAAAAAATTTAATAATAGTATGATAACAAATAATACCTTTATATTTGTCACAACATAAAACCCAAACACTGTTATGACCACAAGCGAGTTTACTATTTTTTTGTAACACTATTTCCTCACAATCTATAGCTGTACATTCGTTTGCACATACTCTCTTACACATGTGCCCACAATCTAATATTCGTTCACAATTCTTAGTGCAAAGCATACGTTCTGGTATAGTTTTACATTTCATTGTAATTGTATGGCCACAGTCTGGTATAACTTTTACTACCTGAAAATAAATTTTAATAAACAAAACGGATAGATACATTTAAATATCTAACTTACTTGATTTTCACAAGGTTTACATTTTTCATAACATTTAGATTGACACTTATGGTCGCATTTTAATGGACGATCACATGGAAGAATACATTTAATTTCATCAACATTTAATCCACAAGGAACATCATTCTTAATGTGTTCACAAGGCAAAACTTTCTTTACTTTAACAGTACACAATGAACAATCTTCATAACACATCTTTTGACATTTGTGATTTAAAGAGCACTTTTTGTTTATATTTTCACAAGGTTTTAAGCATTTATACTGTGGATAAATTAATAAAATTACTAAATTATTTCAATATAATTCTTATAATATAAAACACTTTTTAAATACGAAAACTACCTCTTCGTGATCTGGATCATCGTTCTTATGGCAATTTTTTTCACAAGCATGACCACAATCTAATCGATCTATACATTTAAATGAACAGATGGGTTTTTTTTCATGGCATCTATTCAAAATTGTATGACCACATTTTTCTAGGACAGATTCTACCTAAATTTTCATATTAATAAGGATAACAATTAATTAAAATAATATACTATGAAAAATAATAGTAATAAATCCAACCATTTCTTCACATGGAAAAGTAAGAACATCTACAAAACATGGCAATGTCAATTGGTGACCACATGGTAATTCTTTGATCATTGACACAGTACATTTTCCACAGTCCATATAACATATTTTCTTACATGGATGATTATAAACACATGACCTATTATACATAGATTATGATAAATAATACTTTTATATATTTTTTTTTATATAAGAAAAATGTTTTAATATTTTACTTGTTACACAGCTCCCTGCATTTCAATTCTAAATGGTCACGGTCATGAGAATGACAAATACTTGAACAATAATGACCACACAAGAGCAATGATTTACACATCATGGAACAACCACCTTCCATGATTGTATTGAAGTCATCATCTTTTGCAACTTTAGTGTTAATACCAGAGTGAACAGCACATTCTAAAGTCAATTCATCGCCTTAAAAACAATCATGTATAAAAATTTTAATTTAGTCCATCAAATTATAAATAATGCTAATACAAAAATATATATTTACCATATGAACCCTGATTTACTAATGTTTCTTTTATTTGTTTCCACAAATTACCAGAATTGTACAAATTTTCCATGTTACCCATTATGTAAAGTCCATACTTAGCTCTTGACAATGCAACACAAATTCTGTTCACAGTTTTCAAAAATCCTACATTTCCCATTTCATTACTTCTAACTAGTGATAGCAATATTATATCACTTTCTTCTCCTTGATAATTATCTACCACCGTGATCTTCATCCCTTCTAATATTGAATATTTTTTTCTTAACTTAAAATATATTATACAATGAATTATTAATACTTTAATATTTAATTATTTCAAATAAATATCAGAAAAATTATATAAATAATGCTTTGAATCAAATTAGTAATCATTTATATTGTTTTATATTATATTTATATTGTTCACGAATCATACAAAAAATAGCCTGTCACAAGAATTAAAAAATAGATATGCTTACCGAACGAATCAGAAATAATTGACCACTGTAGGTTGTTAATATTGTCACTTGATCAGTTTTATATCCTTGTAAAATTAAATGCCTAGCAAACATAACCAAAAATCTAGCTTCATGATCATTAGTTTTGCTTGAGATTTCCTCAACCTAAATACACAAACAAATTGTATTAATTTAATTATAACATAATAAAATACAATCACAGATATAACATACTTCTTTTTCATATATATTATGATTTAGGAAGAATATATCTTTTGTAACACCAACAATATGTTCTCTATTGTGAACAGAAATATGATTTTTCAATTCATCGTATATTGAAGGAGTTATTAGAGATGCTATTTCAGGGCGCATTCTATGTTGTTCGCCCAATGTGTAACAAGGTACTTCATTATTGACCATACGTTCAAACAATGAAATATCAAAATTAAAATCTTTTGCTAATTTGTAAACTGCATTACTAGGACGTAATTGTTTATGGTCGCCTTTAAAATGAAAAATAATTGAACTATGATCAAGATATACTGAATCTGTTTTCTTATTTGGTAAATAATACCTACCTATTAATATTAGATGTTGACAGTGACTTGTTAATGAAGAGACTATGTGTGCTTCTAAAACTTCAGCAGCTTCTTCGACAACAACTAAAAATTAAAGTTAATTATTATATATTATATATATAAATAGTAATTTACGGATGTGGAGTAATTATTTAGTATTATTTGTATAATTTTAATATGATGATTTTACGATTTGAAGTAGAATAATCTTAGTCATTACTCATACTCATACATTCACTGAAACTTAAATTATATTTTTAATTTATAAAACAAATTATGGAATTATATAATCATTTATTTACTTCAATAAAGGAAAAATAAATAAATGTTCTATAATTTATTATACAATAATAAATTCTTGGTAAATAATAAAATGTATATAAAAAAATTACCCCACACACATAGTTATGAAATCTGATAACTACCCGGGACATGGAAAGTTTTAAAATCAAAATCTTAACTCTTACCAATTGGGGATTCTAATCCTTCCAGCATTATTCTGTGTTTAGCAGCACCAGTGGTAGTTAATGCTATTACATGCATCTTATTTAAAAGTTCTACGTTTTCCAACTCTCTTAATTCAGCATATTGCTTATAAACTTGTGTATATTTTTGTTCATAGCTTATTATTTTTGGATCGAACATCTCTTTTGTTTTTTTTACCCAATGGAAATATAAATACCATCTTTGTCTCATATTTAATACGTATAAATCTAAAGTTGACCGCGGTAGTTCAACATCATCATTAGCCAAACTCAACATATTTTCAAAATAATCATGTATGTTTTCCATTACACCAAAGTTGAATTTGGCTTCTTCAGATTCATTAAAGTAATTTACATTCAAATCAGATAATTCCTTTAGTCGTATATTCTCAACAAGTAATTGCTTACAAGCATTTTTTATGTCATCTAAAGTTATACTATAAATAACAATATCTTTATGATCATGTTCTAGATCTAAGTAATATAATTCATACCGCTTGGCTTCATCGTCGTTGTCATCAAACTCTTTTTGAATTTGTAAAAATTTTTCTGAATGAAAAACTTTATTAATTAGCTCGTTTCTGATTCCAGTTATAAACCCAATTGGGTCTAGACCAAAATAATCAAAATCTTGAAATAACCAAGAGAGAAGATCCAAAGTTGTTTTAAAAAAATTATGATATTGTTTAGGCATACCGTTTTTCAACAATGATAACTCTAATATTCCAGCATTGTATGACACAACTTCACTACATTTCTTAAAATATTTTATGTTATCCATAGTAGTTTTTACTTGATTTTCAATATTCCTAAGACCTATATTCGTAGTTATGGATCTTCTGTGTTTCCGTGTTATATTCCTTAAACTGTATTCTTCAATAATTTTTGACTTAGACTGACCCCCAATTCTGACAACTTTGTTTGTGAAACTCAATATGCCTTCCATAAATTGGTCAAGGGCATGATTTGTGTAACATACTACTAAAATTGGTTTCGTAAGGAATGGTTCTTCATATAAATTACTTATAATTGTATTCATAATTTTCAATCCAATAAACGTTTTTCCAGTACCAGGTGGCCCTTGGATAATTGTAAATTCTTGAGTCAACGCTGCTTTAAATGCTCCATATTGCATTTCATCAAGTCCTAGCTCTTCTTTAGTTGGCCAATTATCATGACTCTGAATTTCAAATTCTTTTAAATCAATTTCATATTTATGATGTTCAGGTAACTTGTCGAGATAATATGGATAGTCTATCTTATTACAAGCTGATATTATATATTTTTCCATAGGGAATTTATGTGTGTTAATATTTTTCAAGGCTTCCATTGAGCATTTATATGGTTCAAAATATACTTCACTCTCTACCATGGTCAGAGATGTATTAAATATAGGTTTTGCATCTTCTAATAATTCCACAATTAATTTTCCTTTTGTCAAAAGTTCAATTTTTCTTTCCAAAACAATACCCATAAAGAAAGTCCTAAAATTATTTCCAGAAAATAGCAATAAAGAACCACACATAAAACGTTTTGCCATTTCCCAATTGATTCTTAATTTATTTTTCCTGTCAAAATTCACTAGATAACCATATTTATCATGAACGAATTCGCCTTTTTTTTCAAATTCAACATCACCATAAATACGAATATTGTTTATTTTTTTTCGACGTTGATTATTTATTGCGTCTTTATAAAATTGTACACCTTCTCGTAATGGTGCAATAAAATCTTCACGCAAAAGGCGAAATTGAACATCTAAATAGTGTTCTACATTCTGATAAGCTCCTTTGGATATATTGGGTCGTAAAAATGGTTCTCCAAATTCAAGATCGATTGCAGTTGGATATACAGTTAGTTCTCTAAAATTTTCAGGTGGAGGCATTAGTTGGGCAATATTTTCAATAACTAATTTTTCTTTCAATTTTAATTCCTCCGTTAAGACTGTAGCCTTGAGTTTTTCTAGCAATTCATTCATTTTAATTACTGTAGTTTCATCAATTTTTATATGATTACAATAACTTTTAATACCATTTAAAGCAATATTACTACTTACTATTATTTCCTTTAATTTTTCTTCTGCTGTTTTTGGAAATAATGTAGTTATTGATTGAAACACAACTAAACAATCTTCATAAAATATATTCATATTGTTGCATCGATTTAAGTTTTTCTCTGTTGGTGTACTCAATATATATGTTTTTAGATGATCAAAAAATTGATTACATATAAGTTCTGTTAGTAAGAATGTTTTGCTTTGTATTAATTCAGTAGAACAAATCTTAGCTGATACTTTCATAAGCAAAAAAATCCAATCTGGTTCTTTATTTTGTTTAAATAAGTCCATGAATCCGTTAACCTTATTTGACATCACAAATACAATTTCAGACGCATCCTTGTTACATAATTCTTCAAGTCGTTTGTATCCAAATTTAAAATTATCCTTTGTTTTAATATAATTTTGATTAGTATGATTATCATTTGATTCTTTTATTGAAGATTTTGGTTTATATTTATGTTGATCTTGGTGATTAGAATTATTTGATTGTTCAAGTCCATTTTGCATTTTAGATGATTCAATATCATATGAATTATTATCTGTATTTTCTAATTGTGATGGTTTTTTGAAACCTCTAGTTTTGTTCTTATAACTTTGATCATCTTGGTTTGAGTGTCTATTATTAAACTTCTTTTTTCTTGGACCCATGATCACCTATTAACATTTATAATCTACAAGGTTTATAAATTATTATAAATGCAGCATATTAAACATTGTTATTTATCTATATTTTATTTTTCTATCTAAGTTTCTTAGTAAATTGTTTTGTGACATGGTTTTATATAATATTAATTTAATATACACGGAAGTGATATTAATATATTATTAATTATTATTCTACTTTTTTTAATAAATATACTCATTATAGATAATCATTCAAGATTTTCAAGGAAGAAATTTGAGTTCAAGAGCGTTCAAGAAGTTACACATGCAATATAGGTAATAAAATTTAATTATACGCACACGTTGTTCTACACTATAACCCATCATGCTGATTGCTGATTTGCCATACGGTACTGAACAATCCACAACAATTATGCAGATAAGGCTTTAATGACATTCCCGATATATCCGATTAAAGTTCGAGCGCCTCTATTGAAAAACCCTATACAAGCGATACGTACCGGACCCGTATCGGACTCAGACTTCGATACGAGCCGGTACGTATCTATTCCTGTCGGTACGTAACTATTCCATATCGATACGTCATATCGAATTTCTCTTCTTGAAAATCTTCATTAATATAGGTTATAAGCAGGGGCGTATACAAGGGGGGGACGTGGGGGTCAGATCCCCCCCCAATAGGCCTTTTTTTAAATTTTATAAAATAGTGTTCTTAATGACTTAATGTAAGGAAATTACAAGGAAAAAAATAGGAAGGATTTTTTGTAAATTTTTATTTTAACACATTCAACAATTAATTAAAAATAATTTACTTAATATTAATCTGTAATCATATATTTATTTCATATTCATATAATCGTATTATGTGATATTTGATAATATGTATATTATATATATAAGTATAATAAATTATTATAAGATAATAATATGTGGCAGACCAGCCACGGGCCGTCGCCAGTCGCCACCGTCACCGATATCAACGCGGCGGAGACGACGCCCGCATGTCCGTGCGTATAATAATACATTTTCCTATACATTAGAAAAAGAAATATAAAAATAGCTTAAATAATAAATATTATTATCTAAAAACATCAACAACAAATATTATGTCAGTTGTACGAACAAGTCATAACAGATGTAATAGTACCAATGCCGATTGCCGAATTGAGTTAATTGTGCGAAAAATAAAATATAATGAGGAAACAACAATCTTTGAACAGTTTTATAACTACTTGTAGAATTTAAAATAAAATGTATTGAATATAATATATATGTTTTATCATTTATTAGGTATTTAAATGTGCACATACCTAGGTTTAGGTATTTTTGTTCCATAATAATTTGTTTGCAACTGATCCCCCCCCATACAAAAGTTATGTATACGCCACTGGTTATAAGTATATTGACATTAATCATAGAGTAATTACTCTATGACATTAATACTACCTATCATATTACATAATGACATACATTATTAGTATTATGTGTTTGCTGCCGGTTCGCATAATATATATAGGTGGGTGGGGTACATGTCTTCGAATGTCATGTTTTCGAATGACGAGAGTTAGAAAAGTTATTTGTTCGAATAGTAATGTAATCAAAACATTATTTGTTCGAAAAATATATGTTCGAAAAGTTGTTTGTACGAAATATTATTGTTTTATTTTTAAACGTAAATTTTTACAACGTTCCGAATTGGTGATTAATATCGTTGAATAAAAGTAATAAAGATAATAGATAGTAGATAACATTGTTTATAGCTTATTAGTAATGAGCACGATTATAATACAGAACTTATTATAAAGAAAGTTCTTTATAATCGTGGTAATGAGTAATGACTATATTGTGGTGCGGTCTATAGTATACATCAAAACGCGATTGTAGTCTGTACTGAAGCTTAGTTTGTTGCGAATTTAATACGTTTTATGTAATTATATAACGTATTGTCTTTTTATTTGAATAAAATGTGTTCTATAGAAGTTATAAAAGTATACGTGGGGGTAAAGTGTAAATAATTTGTTATACATATTAAATAAAAATTATAAAAGAAAACACGATAACCAAAACGTTTTTTACTGGACATGTTCATATTGTTCAACTAAATTTGGAGCAACAATTTGTACTGTTGAAACATCGAACGGAGAACACGAAACCGACGAGTTTTCTACATTTTCAGAAAATCAACACTCTCACGAGTCTCACGCAGCGGACCCAATTGCTATTGAAGCAAAAAAAAATTAAAGAAAATATTAAACAGCATTAAAAAACCTTTTTTTTGAAATGTTAATATCCGGTCATCAAATAAAGAACATTATTCGAACAAATAACTTTTCTAACACTCGTCATTCGAAAATATGACCTTCGAAGACATGACCCGCTCCCAGTGGCGTATTTACGGGGGGGGGGGGTCCAAGGGGTCTGGACCCCCCCAATTAACTCGTGTCTCGTACGTGTTAAATGTTGTGTTTTTACATGATTAAGAAAAACAAATTTTATCATAAGATACAAAGGATTTTGTAAAAAAATTTCAAAGCTTCAGTTATCAACATTTTCAATTAATATCGTGATTTTTTTTTTATGAGTGGTACCGAAATGGTTTAAAAATACCGAGTTTATTTTTTAATTAAAATATTTTGTAGTTTTGAACATTGCCAGTATCTACCAGATAGATTTTTTACAACCTTAAAATCCTCAAACCTTTAGGAAATATTTTTATAAAAGTTATAAGTTATAACATATATATTAGATTCTGTCATTCTAAGCGGAGCGATGAAGCTATTGGTTTTACAATGGTGTTTATTTTTTTCATTTTTTTATCCAGTATACAAAATTTTCTACCAGAAGGAGTGCTTCGATTTCAATACAAGTACCTTATCTTTTAGAAAATTGTATCAAGATGGTACTTTAGGGAGGTCATTTTTTGATTTTCTCAATAGTTATTTAATGCCACGGGAAAAACCACCTAAAAATGGGATTTTAATTTCTAACGCTTTGTTTATCACCATAGAAATGAATAAAAAATAAAATAATATTTCAATATTAATTCAACTTACAGGCTATAATAAATAATAACAATATAAAATATCCTGACTGACAAATCTAACAGTCTCCGCTCAGAATCGTTTTTCTTATACAATGATATTATATCATTGAATTCAAGTTTAATACAATCCATTATACATTGACCCACTTGTAACCTATTGTACAGCAGAGCAACATCCACTTACCCGCTTTTTAAAATTATTTTTGTACATATTATTTAATAATTAAAAACTCAAACATTTTATAATCGTCTTATAAATATGGTATATTTATTTAAAGAGTAATTGGGTGGTAGGTTGGCTTTGCCCCCGCGGCTCTGTTTTCTGAAAATTATCTGGACACTTCCCATGACAAATTTCTAAATACGCCACTGCCGCTCCCCATATAACCAGTGTTGAGAATTATCTAGATAAGATTTTTTGAAATAAATTATCTTCTAAAGTATCTAGATAATTATGTTACGATTTATCTAATGTTTAGCTTAGATAAAAAATGGGCTTATCTAGATAAATATTATAGTGCCCCTACAAAATTATAAAACCGATGTTACTAAAATTCTAATATAATATAAATTATTTATAAAATAAGAAGAATATATTTGTTGTTATTATTGCCAACGACAATATTAAGATAATACGAGAACCTGCATGCGGGCTTGCAATTACATCGTTCTCTACTAGCCATAGGTAATAAGCATATTAAAATTACTTAAATATTTATTTCCCCATCCATTTTAAAAATAAATTTAAATTAACTTCGTAGAACTGTATTTCAAAGGCTCAATTCGTTGTTATTTTAAATATTATGTCATTATATTGATATAAAAACTATTACAAAAATACTAAAAAACAATAAAAATAAGTGTAAAAAAATTATATTTATCTAGATATTTATATAGATAAATGTATTGTTGTATTTATCTTTATCTAGATAAATTACATTTATGTTATCTTTACTTTTATCTACTATCTTGTAGATAATTTTTTAGTTATTTATTCCCAACACTGCATATAACAGCGCACTGCGTAGTAGGTATAGACCTTAATAATATATATTTAAAATATAGCACCAATGCTTAAAATAAAATAACACCCCTAAAATGTTGCAGCCCGGGGCCCACGCCCTCATGAGTACGTCATTGACCATTAAACTACACCTTCATGTTTGAAGTTCTCAAAATGTATTATTATAATTTATAGCTAAACCTTTAATCGGATAATATTGCTGTACGGCGTGTAGCAGGGCCTAAAGGCTAAAATACATCTGATTTCAGGGAACACACTACACACTTATTAATTGAACTATTACTTTTGGGCTTTGACAGTTTTCTATAGCAAAAATAAAACCTGTGGGGGCTATAGGCGTAGTTAGGGGGGCAGTCTTGTAAAGTATTCGAATACTATTTTAAATACTTTTTTTAAAAAGTATTCAAATACGTATTCCGAAAAAATTTTATCTGTATTTTTTATTCATTAAAAAATATTTTTTTTTGATCCAGAAAAATAGTTTTATATTTGTAACAAGACATATTATAAATCATAAACATTAATTTTATTCTTTGAACGAATTATAATATTAGTCCATGATATGATTATTTTTATAAACACCAATGTGTGTAGTAAATTGAAAAATTGAAAAATATTTTTGTATGTTATTCATCATCGATTAGAATATAATTTATGTAACAAAATAATTTATAAGAATATTCAACGCTTTTAAAAACAAATTTGATTATGTTTAGAAAATAATATTGGGTTTGTTAAATAAACTGTAATAATAAAATATTATATGTATAATATTATTATGTATGTAGATCCTTTTATTTATATTTATTATAAGACAAAATAACTATCTAAATCTTTAAAATCCGATTTATGATTATAATAATCAGTTTAGTACTTTCATTTTTTTTAAATATTTTAACTTATTTTAGACTTAAAATAAACAACAATACATATTTATAATATGAAATAGTACCTATACCTAATTATATAATATTATGACAATATTCTATAAATTATGATACTCTTACTAGTTAACTTTTCAGTAGATATTAAGGTAAAAAATATTGCGTCTCAAGTTTCAATAGACACAGCATAGAATAGTTTAAATATTTTATGTACCTTCATGTTTAGTTATTTTATACTAAGGCAGGTACCTACCTAATTACTTTGAATTGACCCATTAGCATTTCTTCTTTTTTTTATAATAAACTTGTCCATAATATAGAAATAAAATAAGTAGATAATTAACTTAAGTTAACAGAATAGGTAACTAGTAAATTAAAATATTAAACGTTTAATGTTTGTTATTTTTAAAAATACTAAAAACACGTTTTAAAACCTGGGACACACATTTGTCATTTATTTTAGCCCCTCGCGTGTAGGTACTTACCAATTCTGCAGTTATTATAATCTGTATATTTTAGTATAATTAACATAGGCCATTGATACAGACATACAGTTTTAAGGAAAAATTATGTAAGAGTAGAGTATGATAAATAAGTACATTACCTACCTTGAAATATTTGTTCTTACTCGATGTATATCGATTCAAAAAAGCACACCATAAATAAACTATATTAGTATACTAAATACGTCATGTTTAATGTGTTATAATTAATAACCGAAAGTTATTCGTATAGTTACTAGTTAGTTTACCTACTTAGAGTCGTCGCATGTTCAAGTCTATATAAATTATGTTAAATGTATACACAGAAGCGAAATTAACAATTAAAGAAAAAAATTATACAAAATTACGCATAATGAATAATGACACGAACATATTGTCTTCGGAGGTTATAATGTAATTGAAAAACAGGGATGCAGTACGATGTACTCGAAGACCACGAAGACTAACGTATTCATGACTCAAAGACAATATAATATGAATATATTACTATGATGTACTTGTAGTACCAACTTTGTAGTAGTTCAAAAAAGTAAATTATCTTATAGTTGGCACTTGGCATTTTCATTTGATTTTTTATAATATAATTTTTTTTATATTAGTATAATGCATGCCATTCGCCGTATTACCACAGAATTGAGAATTACTAATTTAAAATTACGAATTTACATTAGGTAACTTATTTCAAATAAATCCTCAATAGAGACATTATGTATATTATTGAGCAATATGATGACACTATTAATGTTGGAATAATTACGATAATGTATGATGTACCAAAGAATCACAATAAATCCAAATTTTTTAAAAATATTTTGCTTACTGGCTGCATGCATTTTACAAAAGATAAGATTTTTATTTTTTAACCATTACAACTCATTTGTGGTTTGAAGTAAATCCACATGCAATTCGTATAAGGGGGTCCCAGTATAAACATTTGGTGTGGATTAGTTGAAAATACTTTATTAGGCCCACACGAATCACCTGCTAGATTAAATGTATAAAGATTTTTACATTTCATTATATATAACCTCCGGGTAATATTGGAGAATAAAAAACAATGTTGTTTAAGTTAGTTGGTTCACTTTATCGGTGAATCATCCTACAAATACAGCCCGTCAACAACTGCATTATCTTTTTCCCGACAAACTTATTAGTAGAGAAGCAAGAAACATGTTCAGTATCGCCCAGACATAACATGGCCAACCCCGCAGTCCTGATTTTAGCCCAAGCGAGTATATCTTTAGTGGTTTTATGAAAGATTAAGCTTATGCCAAAGAAGTAAATAATAGAGATGAACTTTTTAAGAGAATTAATTGTAGCTGATATATCATTTGTCAAACACCAAATTTGTTGGAAAAAACTGGGAGTTCATTACATTATCGTATGAAAAAGTGCAACGACGTTTAGTGACTCACATTAAACAACTTTTGTATATATAAATTGATTTTTAAAATAAAGCGTATTTAATTATGGTTATGAGAATGTAAAACAATGTGTGAGAATCATGTATGAGAAATGACAACAAATAATATCACCACTATTAATTTGAAGTATTTCATACAAATCGAGTATAATTGACGTATTTTAGAATACACTACTTTTTTTTTAGTCGGCGGTTCGAGCGCGACAAACAAAAAAACGATGTGACACCTAGATTTGTATGAGAACTTTGCAAAAAATTCAACTTGAGAATTTATTTTTACATATAAGATAATATTCTAATAAAACACGTGCTTAATGAGGGTGTCATCTCCCTTAAACTAGTGACGTAGGCAGGAAACTTTACTGGGGAGGAGGGGCTATATATTCAAGATTTTTAAGATAAATCACAAGGTAGCGCCCTTCTCACTAATATTATAAATAAAAAAGTGGGTACTGATCTGCATTCTGTATAGGTGTCTAGATAAGTAAATTTAGAAATGTATTGAAATTTGTTGAAAAAAAACTTAAAAAAATTAAAATGTCTATTATATGGGTATGTAATAGATTAAAATGAATACAATTTTCAATTTTCATGTATAGAAAATGATAAAATAAAAACATTTGGTGAACATTTCAAGTATCTACGATTATTACCTATATATTTATTAGTTTTTGAATTACAACAAAATAAGAAAATTCTTATAAAATGTTGTTGATTTACCGGTGAAAATCTTATGTCAAATTTCAGACACTCATAAAAGAATATTGCGGGTTTATGCTCAATACTTTTTTAATTTCCAATAACAAGAACTTATGATCAGCCTTGAATTATATTTTTACATTTTTTTACTAAGCTCAAAATTTTTATGGACAATTTTAAAAAAATAATAAAATTTGAAATTTTCTTCCGCCTGTAAGTAAGTTAATAAGACACAAAATATTTTGCAAAAGTTATCGCGTATAGAAAATGGTAATATAAACATTCGGTGAAAAATCCAAATGACAGCTGTAATTATTTTTAAGAAAAATTAAAGAAAAACGGAAATTTTTACGCAAAATCTGTTTTTGAGAAAATCGATTTATGTTTTTGGTACAACTCTAAAACAAATGACCACATTCATGAAATTTTTACTGAATATTTATATTATTATTTTCTATACACCATGCTTTTTTTAAAATATTTTTACTTATTTTGAGCTGTTTATAGACATTTTCAGTTTCCAATTTTTTTAGTTTTTTATTTCATAAATATCAATGAAAATTTTTTTGTTGGATACAAAAGCTTGGAAATTTAATAGAAGGCACCTAGTTATTGTTTCAAAGACAGTTGAAAAATATTAAAAATCTAGTCACAATTTTTTTTATAAGCATTTATATAAAGTTCAAATATTGACAAAATACGGAAAAATCACGAAAATTACAAATTATTTTGAGTTCAGAATTCATAAAAATTTTTCTTTTTAAATCTAAGATTTGAAAATGTAATACAAGATTATTCATAACTTTGTCTAAAAATAAAATGTCTAAAAACAAATCAAATTAAATTTTTATGAACGTTTGAAGTTCATATTTTTACAACAATTGATATTTACTCGATTTCTCATGTAACAGTTTTTTTATTTTGTTGTATTTAAAAAACGTTTGGCTGTAGATACTTGAAAATTTCACTGAATGTTTATATTAGCATTTTCAATACACGATAAGATTTTTAAAATGATTTGACTCTTTTTGAGTTGTTTACGGACATTGTCAGTTTTCAATATTTTTAGTTATTTTTTCCTTAAATATCGATCAAATGTTATTTGTTGGGTAAAAAAGCGTGAAAATTGAATGCAAGGCTCCTGATATATTTTTACAATAGCAGTTGAAAATATTAAAAATACATAGGCAAAATTTTTTTTTATAAGCATTTAAAGTTCGACTTTTGACAAAATTTTTCAAATTTCAAATTTAAATTATTTTGTAATTCAAAATTTATAAAATGTTCATCTTTTGTAGCTAAGAATTGAAAATTTAAAACAAGATTCCACGTAAATAGGTTATATATAAATTACTTTATTCACCTTAATATCATTAAATATACTTAATAATATTGGCTAACTGACCGTTTTCGTTCAGAATCGTTTTTCTTATACAGTGATATTATATCATTGAATTCAAATTTAATACCATTCATTACAGTGACCCACTTGTAACTTACTGTACAGCAGAGCGACATCCACTTACCACCTTTTTTATCCTAATTTTAACATTTGTACACCTCCCCAAACCTGAGAAAATAAATTTTCCCATGGCGGTATCGGTGTTACCGTTACACCGGTACCTGTACGTATGTAATCTAAAATATTAGGTATAGATAGCCAGACAGGTAATATAAATTATTTTCAAACAAAATAAATTTATGTGGTTAACATTGCTACAGCTTTTTTTGAAAATTATGCAACTGTATGGTGTCGTGTTCATTTGTATTTCGCTGATAGTTGTCCCCGTGAATACGCATTCGTTATATTATATTTTTACATAATTATAAAAAAAACTATCAAGTCAACTAACCTCTCTCTCCCAGATAATACTTTCAAATGCCACATTTATGACGTCTTCTTTATTGTCTATTTTAATGGAAGTAAAAATAATGGCGAATAGTGAAAATTATCATCTATGATCTATCTGCAATCACAATATTTTCTGAGCTTATGTTTACACAAAACACTTTCATGACATATGTGACAGAAAAACTAATAGTTTATTAAAATATATTATGACTTATATCCTGCATTACCCATCCAAATATACAATATTTACCAATATAAATAAACAGTACTCACAAGCCATAGACGACAATTTTCATAAATATTGATGTGAAACAAGGTAAATGTTTGGATGTGCCAATATATTATATTAAAAGTTAATAAGTCAATACATACTATACTATAAAAATTATGTTTTAAACACAACATAAAATAAAAATGTAAAAAAATACATAATACATTAAAATAATACTCGTATTAATAATAATAGGTTTCCTTCCTTATTAAAATAATCAACTTTAAAACATATTTCTAACGCTTATATCACGCCTGAAAAACACGACTACTAATTCGGTGATTACATTGAGGACAATTAATAGACAGGATTCCACGACAAATGTGGTCATTTGAACATTTGAACCAATGACCCTGACCTCTATCAAGGCCTATGAAACTTGCGGACATCGCAGCGAGAATAATTTGTCTATCATCATCTGTTACTAATGGAAGACCATACAATTTTTGTTGGATTTCTTCTGTCAAATTTTGTATTTGTTGATCCATGTTTAATGTATACATGCTGCATGACATTAACAAATTATCCATGTTTTCTACAATTTTTTTAAGATTTGTGTCAGAAGTTTGATTTGTAACAGCAATTTGAAATTTTGTATTGGACATAATTTCAAATAGACTTATAATCCTTACACCACGTGCTATTTCCATGTTAATATCAAATTGTTGTTGCTTTGTCAACTGTTGGGCATAAGTGAAAGCAACAGAGAGAATCCAGTCAAAGTGATTAATAATAATTTGTTTTCTTTGGAAATCTTTGATTTCTTCAATTCTATTATTAAATTTTAAGATGGTTTTAAACAGATGAATGACAAAATTTAAAGATTCAATATCATTGGCAGGTAAAGTAAACTTTGAACGTTTACTACCCAAAGAACCTAATAAAGGCTTGCAAAACATATTCCATAAATGTTTGATTTTATCAAATCTATAATTTGTATCACAAATATAGTTTGAAACAAAATTATTATCCAAGGATTTTAATGAATCCATTATTGTATTAGTTTTGCTGCGAATAACAGATAGTTCTCCATATTGTTTTATTTTTATTTTTGATATATCTTCAAAAATAAACTTCACTTGGTTCATGAAACGTTGGGTTTTTAAAACTGGTGTTTTACATAGTGGACATTGTTTCAAACATATTTCTTTATCATTTTGGAACATCCATTTTGTTAAAGCATCAGATTCTATAGTGTGTTCACAATCTACTAAATAAATAAACCTAAAAAATAATACAAATATTATATCAACAATTAATATACAGATAAATCACAGCTGGAGTAAAAATAATATTATAAATTCATATGACATCATCTATATATTTTTTTTTTTTTATTGATTGTGAAGCCCGGCAACTATGGCCATTAGCTGTTTGTTTTTGTTTGTTTGTAGGGGAGGAAACTGTAGGTGTAACCATGTATGTGTAGTTTTGGCACTTTTAGAAATCTGCTATGCCCGGGTGGGGGATGGCGGTACTTCCTTCCGGACACCGTGACTTTCGCGAAGAGAAATGCCGCCCGTGAACCGAGGTTTGAACCAGCGTCAGTATGAGTCAAAACCGACGCCTTAGTCCGCTCAGCCCCTCCGTCCACCAAATAAAATATAATTATGATACAAAATATAATATATAATGACACAGTCTGTTATGCCAAAACAAAATATCTGTTTCTACAAATATATAAGTTACTGATTAAATTTTAATTTCATATATACTAATAGAATCACTAATAACTCCCAAGATTGGTAACATAAAAAAAAAAAAAAAGTCTAACAGATATTATTTTTAATTTACCTTGCATTTGGATCATCTTCATTGCCAAAAATTATTGTAGTAACTTCATATTCTTGACAAATGCGACATAGTGGGGGACACGGTTCACCACAAAAACCTATACACTCATGCCCACATTTCAACTTTATTGGGCAATGCTCATAACAAGGTTTACGATCACATATTTCATAACATTTCCTGGTGCATTCCAAATGTGGACACTTCCACTCACATTTTTCCTATTAATAAAATCAATATAAACATATAAATTATGATTAGAATATGCAAGTACTTTCAACATGAGGATGTTCATTTAATTTAAACATTACTAACAACAAAAACATCACAGCAGTGGCGTATATACAGGGAAAGATCAAGGGAATCCATTCCCTTCCACCATAGGCTGTACATGTATAAAATGTAAAAGTTTTCGTTGTCCTAACGTAGGGCATGTTTTTAAAGGTGTGGCTACTGGTTAAAATTATATCCCCCCCTCCAAGACAAAAACCTAAATACACCACTGCATCAGATGATAGACTGCAACAATAAAAATTAGGGTAAAAAAAAAATTTTAAAGAAATCTATGTATACATTTTTATTCTTATTGGTTATTAGTTATTACCTTGCATGGTACACATGGATTACCACAAAGACGAGTACATCTAGAATGTACACAAGAATAGATGCATTTTTGATTACAAGGTGGACATTGTTCCTTACAGGGGAATTTACATCTGTTAAAATAAAGTATTATACATAATGACAAATAAATCTAGTTTTAAATAAATATACACATACATATGATTGCATGAGTATATCTTGTTGCAAATGTCACTGCAGGGTATATGTAAACGTCCTTGTTTACATTCACCACATGTTCCCAAACAAATATCATTACAATTCAACTTTTGAAGACATGGTTCACGGCACTTGTCAAGAAGATATTGGCTGTCCAGTCTGAATTCTGCAATATATCATGTGTTTTTATTAATAACCTCTTGTGAACATAATTATTATATTGGTCATACAGTTATTGAGTTATAATATGTATTTTAAATATAAAAATGTAAATTAACTTTTAAAAAAATTGTATTATATGTTTTGATAACCTACAAAAAAAAAGATGTTATTATAATATATGATTGAAAAAGTTACCTTTATCCTTGTCGCAACATAAAACCCAAACGCTATTATGACCACAAGCAAGTTTACTATTTTTTTGCAATACTATTTCTTCACAATCTTTAGTTGTACATTCTTCTGCACACAAATTCTTACACTTATGCCCACAATCTAAAATTCGGTTACATTCCTTAGTACAAAGCTTACGTTCTGGTAAAGTTTTACATTTCATTGTAATTGAATGGCCACAGTCTGGTATAACTTTAACTACCTGAAAATAAATTAAGTTATATAAACAAAACAGAAGGTCATAATAAAATATCTAACTCACTTGATTTTCACATGGTTCGCATTTTTTATAGCATTTACATTGACACTTATGGTCACATTTTAATAACCTATCACATGGAAGAATACATTTAATCTCATCAATATTTAATCCACAAAGAACATCATTCTTAATATGTCCACAAGGCAGAACTTTCTGAACTTTAACATCACAATATAATGAACACTCTTCATAACACATCTTTTGACATTTGTGATTTAAGGAACACTTTCTGTTAATATTTTCACATGGTTTTAAGCATTTATACTGCGGAAAAAATTATTAATTAAAATTATGACTGTATAAGATCATAAAAAACATTTTTAAAAAACAAAATCTACCACAACATGTTCTGGATCATCATTCATGTGACAATTTTTTTCACAAACATGAGAACAAATTAAGCGATAAAAACATTTATATGAACAGGTTGGTTGTTCATCATTACATTTTTTTAAAATTGTATGACCACATTCTTCTAATACGGATTTTACCTAAAATAAAATGTTGTAATTAAAATAATACATTAGGCAAAATAATAGTAATAAAACCGACCATTTCTTCACATGGAAAATTAAGAACATCAACAAAACATGGTAATGACAATAGGTGACCACATGGTAACTCTTTGATTGATGGGAAAGCGCACTTTCCACAATCCATAAAACATGTTTTTTCACATGGATGGTTATAATCACAGGACCTATGATACATTATTACATAATAAAATAAAAATATATTTCAAAGAAAATAATAAATAAAAATAGTATACTTGTTACATGGTTCCCTGCATTTAAATTCTAAATGATCACGGTCATAAGAATGACATACACTTGAACAATAATGACCACACAGTAGCAGTGATTTACACAACATGGAACAACCACCTTCCATGATTGTATTGAAATCTTCACTCTTTACGACATTTGTTGTAATACCAGAATGAATGATACATTCTAAAGTCAATTCATCACCTTAAAACAAATAATGTTAATAATTATTTAAAACTTAATCTATCAACTTTATAAAAATTATTTGAACTTTATTTATACCATATGAACCGTGATTTACTAATGTTTCTTTTATTTGTTTCCACAAACTACCAGAATTGTACAAATTGTCCATGTTACCCATTATGTACAGTCCATACTTGGCTCTTGACAATGCAACACATATTCTGTTCTCAGTTTTCAAAAATCCTACATTTCCCTTTTCATTGCTTCTAACTAATGACAACAATATTATATCACTTTCTTCTCCTTGGTAATTATCTACTACCGTGATCTTCATCCCTTCTAATATTGAATGTTTTTTTTGCAACTAGATATATTATAAAATTAATTATTAGTATTTTAATATTTAATATTATTTAATTAATTCATTAAAATAAACTTTATAATAAGTACAACGTTAATATTTATTATACAAGTTATAGTCATTAAAACTTTGAAAAAAAAGTATCGCAGAGTTCACTTACTGAGCGAAATGTAAGTAATTGTGCAGTATAAGTTGTTAAAATTGTAACTTGATCAGTTTTATATCCTTGTAAAATTAAATGCCTGGCAAGCATAATTAAAAATCTGGCTTCATGATCGTTACTTTTGCTTGTATTTTCCTCAACCTAAGTTCACAAACAAATTGTATTTTTGTAATATAATAACAAACTTAATTACAGAAAATAAATTAAATTATATTATTTTATGATTATTAATTATTCGTTTGGTAGTTTAAGAATAGTAAAATACAATTACAGTTTAAACATACTTCGTTTTCATACAAATTATGATTTAGGAAGAATACATCTTTGGTAATACCACGAATGTGTTCTCTATTGTAAACAGAAATATTATTTTCCAATTTATTGTATATGGATGGAGTTATTAGAGATGATATTTCAGGACGCATTCTATGTTGTTCTCCTAACGTATAACAAGGTACACCATTATCGACCATACGTTCAAACAACGAAATATTAAAATTAAAATCTTTTGCCAATTTGTAAACTGCATTACTAGGACGTAGTTGCTTATGGTCACCTTTAAAATGTAAAACAATTAACTGTTATTATGATTTACAGTACCATTGATCACATAAGGTAAATGATAAATACCAATTAATATTAGATGTTGACAGTGATATGTTAAAGATGAGACAATATGGGCCTCCAAAACCTCGGCAGCTTCCTCAACAACAACTATAAATCAAAGTTAACTTTTAAATTTTCCTAAAGAAATCTTAATTTAGACCTACCAATTGGTGATTCTATTCCTTCCAGCATTATTCTGTGTTTAGCTGCACCAGTAGTTGTTAATGCTACTACATGCATCTTGTTTAAAAGCTCTACGTTTGCCAACTGTCTTAATTCAGCATGATGCTTATAGACTTGTGTATACTTTTGTTCATAATAAATTATTTTTGAATCCAACATATCTCTTGTTTTCTTTACCCAACTGAAATATAAAGACCATCTTTGTCGCATATTTAGTACATTTAAATTTCTTATTGTTCTTGGTAGTACTATATCATCATCAATCAAATTCATCATTTTAACAAAATAATTATGTATATTTTCCATTACACCAAAGTTGAATTTGGCTTCTTCGGATTCATTAAAAAAATGTACACTTTTATTTGATAGATTCTCTAATCTTATACTCTCCTCAAGTAGTTCTGTGCAAGCTTTTTTTATGTCGTCTAATGTTATACTATTAATGACAATATCTTTATGATTATATTCTAGATCTAAGTCATCAGATTTATAAATGAATGATTTGTCATTATGTTCATTTTCTTCTTTAATTTCTAACAATTTATCTGAATGAAAAACCTTATAAATTAACTCGTTGCTAATACCAGTTATAAAACCAATTGGGTTTACACTAAAATAATCAAAATCTTGAAATAACCAACAGAGAAGATCTAAAGTAGTTTTAAAAAAACAATGATGTTGCTTAGGCATACATTTTTTCAATAATGATAACTCTAATATTCCAGCATTATATGATAAAACTTCACTCCATTTCTTAAAATATAATATGTTAGTCATACTACTTTTCAGCTGATTTTGAATATTTTTTAGACATGTATAAGTAGTTTGGGATTTTCTGTGCTCACGAGATATATTCCTTAAACTGTATTTTTCTATTATTTTTGACTTAGTTTGACCTCCAATTCTAACTACTTTGTCTGTGAAACTCAATATACCTTCTATAAACTGATCTAAAGCATGATTCGTGTAACACACTACTATAATAGGTTTTGTGAGAAATGGCCTCTCATATAAATTACTTAAAATTGTTTTTATAATTTTCAATCCAATGAATGTTTTTCCAGTACCAGGTGGACCTTGAATAACTGTAAATTCTTGAGTCAACGCTGCTTTAAATGCTCCAAATTGCATTTCATCAAGTCCTAGTTGTTCTTTAGTAGGCCAATGATTTTGACTCAATACTTGGAATTTAATCAAATCATCAATTACATAGTAGGTGTGTTCAGGTAACTCATCAATATAATATGGATGGTCGATTTTATTATAAGATGATATAATATACATTTCCATAGGGAATTTATGAGTATTAATATTTTTAAGAACTTCCATTGAACATTTATATGGTTCAAAAAATACTTCACTCTCTACCATAGTAACAGATGTATTAAATAAAGGTTTTACACCTTCTAATAATTGCACAATTAACTTTCCTTGTGTCAAAAGTTCAATCTTTCGCTCCAAAACAATGCCCAAAAAAAAATTCCTAAAATCATTTCCAGAAAATAGTAATAAAGAACCATGCATAAATTGTTTAGTCATTTCCCAGTTGATTTTTAATTTATTTTTTTTATCAAAGTTTATCAGATAACTATAATCATCACGACCAAATTCACATACTTTTTCAAATTCAACATCACTATAAACACGTATATTGTTTATTTTTTTTCGACATTGATCATTTATTGTGTTTTTATAAAATTGTATACCTTCTCGTAATGGAGCAATAAAATCTTCACGTAAAAGACGAAATTGAACATCTAAATAGTGTTCAACATTCTGGTAAGTTCCTTTGGATATATTAGGTCGTAAAAATGGTTCTCCGAATTCAAGATCAATTGCAGTTGGATATACAGTTAGTTCTCTAAAATTTTCTGGTGGCACGGATTGTGCAATATTTTCACTTACTAATGTTTCTTTCAATTTTAATTCCTCAGGTAACTTAGATTTAATGAGGTTTTTTAGCATATTGTTAATTTCAATCATTGTAGCTTCATTAATTTCAATATGATTACAATAACTTTTAATAACATTTATGGCAATATTACTAATTATTATTAATTCCTTTAATTTTTCTTCTGCTTCTTTTGGAAATAATGTAGTGATAGATTGAAAAACAACTAAACAATATTCATAAAATGTACTCATATTGTTGCATCGTTTAATATTTTTTTCAGTTGGTGTACTCAATATATATGTTTTTAGATGATCAAAAAATTGATTGCCCATAAGTTCTGTTAGTAAAAAAAGTTTACTTTGTATTAATTCAGTAGAACAAACCTTGGCGGAAACTTTCATAAGCAAAAAAATCCAATCTGGTTCTTTATTTTGTTTAAATAAGTCCATGAATCCATTAACTTCATTAGACATCACAAATACAATCTCAGAAGGGTCCTTGCAACATAGTTCTGCAAGGCGTATAAATCCAAAACCATACGTATTTGTATTTTTTTTTTCAATTTTACCATTGTTAAAATATTCATTTAGCTCAAATTGTTTTCGTTCCCATCTTTCTGGACTATTTTCTGAATTATGTTTTTCCCCCCACTGTTCTGGTGTATTAGGTGATTTTTGTTTTTTTCTCCATTGTTCCTTAGTATTAGTACTACTTGACTGTAACTGTTCATTTTGCTCTTTGGATGACTTTAAATCAGATTGAATATTTTCTTCGTCTACTGCTGGATTTTTTTTGATGATTTTATGCTGGTAATTTTGACTTTGGTTATTCTGGTCTATGTGTCTGCTGTACATTATTAATTGAATTTTAGGTTGGTCTTGGATTTAGATTTTTATCCTGTCATATAAATACAAATAATAATAAATTATAGATTTTATACTTATGATACAAATTTTTTTTAGAAAGAATACACTTTGTATATAATAACAACATTTTGTTACAATTTTAATTGACATTATTTGATATCTTAATAATTAAAAGGTTATTTATAAAACAAATGCAACATTCCCATCAAAAAGAAAAGTAGATAAAAACTTAATTGTTATAAAAATATTATTTATTTATGTACAATCGACGTCAGATAGATTGGCACAACAGCGGCAACGATAAACAGTTTCCTGTGTTTAATATTAATTAATAAACTCTCTATTTTTTGTTAAAAAAAAGTTTAGCAGAATATTTTCTTTTAAATTAATAACATAAATCAGTCATGTCCACCAATCTATCATGTGCTGATTGTATATAAATCTCCTTAGCACAAGTTAATTAGTTAATACTATCTAAATTAGTGTTTCTAATTCATTATGACATTTTTTTTCACTTATAAATATATTGTTATCATTTTTAACTTAATTTTATAATTATTTGTTTAGCACTGTTGAAAATAAAATTATGTGTAAGAAAGCATTAGTAGTCTGAATTTAAGTTGAGAAATAGATTTATTGTATAATTTAAAATTATAAAAACATGTTTTTGGGCACGTCTCTATTTCAATTTCATGAGTTTGGCTCAATATAGAAAAATTATGGCCTACCCTGGCCAATTCAAGTTATTGAAAGGATAGGGACTGATAATTGACTAAAATTTGTCTAGCAAGAGAACATGTTGATTCTTCACAGAATAACCTATTTACATTTGGCAACTACATATTCTCACGCTGGATGAAGTATAGACAAGTCAATCGATACCAAAATTATATACACAGGATTTTTAGTTTTTTAGGCATCAAGTATTAATCGTGTAGTCTAGCTGCATCATAGTAAGTAACAAATTGAATGCTAGGTATGTTGTACGTACATGGTCAGGGGTTACTAAGTAGCTACAGACTACAGTAATAATCAGAAACCAATCTCATTTCTTTGCTGAACAAATATAAATTTATACACAGTATACTCTTGAGTTTCTTTTACCTCGACATAACTTGCCCACCAGTGATTTTATTTTATTCAAGTTAATAACTTGGCAGCAACCAGTTTTCGTCAAGTGGTAGTGAAGTTAGATTCAGATTTATTTAACGGAGAATGCAAATATCGCTTATTTAAAAAAAATAAAATAAAGTGTCTAATATAAGTATTTGTGTGTGTTAAAAATAACTTATACAGTAATACTAAATACAACATTGTAATCAATTAATAAATACCAAACAGTAAACTTAAGACAAATATGATATCAAATTAACAAATACAGTAACCAGTAATCTTAAATATAAACTACCAATATTGGATTCAACTATTGGCTTAGCATAGACAGTGGTGCAACTTGCGGGTAAGTTAGCAAAGTAAAACTAAAAAATAAAAATTGGTTTTTAGTATTTTTTCACATTTTATAATTATTATAATTACCTATACTGTTATTTTAATAGTTATTGTTAATAGCCTATGGATTACCTATATTACACTACGAGTTATTGATTTAATAATATTATAAAATCATTACCATGGATTAATGTGTTCTAAAATGTATATAACAATCAACAGCCTACTCGTATTATTATTATAAAACAGGGACTTATGTTAAATCAATGTGAAAATAATGTTTAACAATACAGTAGAATCCGCTTAATTGGGACACATCGGGCGGTGACCTATTTGTCCCCATTATCCGACTGTCCCGATTAACCACATATTTGTACATATTTTTTGTAATTACATTTCACTGATGGATATCATAAATGGGAATTTCCACTGGCACTCGCATCTATGTATAATATCAAATATTACCAATCAATATTAACAATATAAAATATTATGTCTTACAGTGTTTACAGTCTCGACTCTTGAGTGTTAAGTCTTGAAATTTATTTAGTTGTGCCTTTCGCGTGTGTGTTATAACTCATAATAAATAATGATATGAATGCCTATAATATGATAATTTTAATTTTAATGATACGTATAAATTAATTATTCTATTTACTATTTTAGTAAACGTGTTGTTTATGGACAATGGACTATGGTAATAGTATCTATATATTAGCTACATTCTAAGGGCGAGAAGGTGAATTTATAAAAGATTTATTAGACTTAAATTTCTTTATTAGTATAATATTATCTATTTTTTATTTACGTAATCGTGAAGTATTTTTAAGTAGTTAATTTGTGTAATATCAGTATATTTTGTATAGCTATTATGTCGACACGAAGTACAAAGTAGTTTTGCTTAACGGAAGGCAAAAGAACCACCAGTTTGGATTTAATGAGTCAAATATCAAAACTTGTAGGTATTTTTTAAATAAATTGTATAATTGAACTGTAGACAAAGATGATAGGTATATAAAAAAAAATACTATACTTCAATATATATTTTATATTGGCACATCTAAATTACATTAGATCATAATATTATGTGTTATATAAACTATCAAGAGTTGATACTCTCTTCTATTGTATTTCTCAATATTTTGTAGATGATTTTTACAAAAAAACTAAAAATATTAATACTTATTCTATTTTATACATTTATAATATTAAGAAAAAAGTTTGTTAATAAAATTATTTTTAATGTTATGAAATTACTAACTGACTCAATGCACTTCGTTGCCCGTTAAAAATGGAAATATGGATGTATAAACTATCAATAAATTGGATAGTAAAACTTTTATTTAATACAATTATTTTATTATTATTTAATTCATTTTTTTTGCCGGACAGATGCCCTGTTGTATTTCTGCTTTCTAAGTTTTCTACTTTTCCAGTGGATTTTGCTAAAATTTTCTTTCATATTAACCTTTATTAATTACGAACACATAAAAAAAATAACAAGCCAAATCGGTCATGCATTTTTGGAGCCAACCCGTAACAAAGATTTCCATTTCGCTTTTATATATACATAAATACATATTATTAAATTAATACATTATTAACAATGGAAAGGTTTTGATTACCTTATGGGTGGGGAGGAAGCAGTATACCGTGTACCTTTAATAGTTTAAGACCATTTACATTTTTTGCTAGGAGGCCCCATTTTATATTTGACTTAAGGGTCTTTAACATGTTGACTGTAAGTAGTTTAAAGTTTTAGTTTTTGGTAGAGGTTTTTCTTTGTTACATATCAAGGAGCAGAGGTTAACTGCTGCCGTCTGCTGAACATACATTTAGGTATGTAGTGCATTAGTAAGACAACACATGTGGATACAATGTCCTCTCAACTTAGAATAAAAATTATATCTTTTACTATGTTTAACATTATAATACAATTGTCTAAGTTAAGTAACCGAACCTACAGAATATTTATTATGTTATATAAATTCCGACTCACCCACTAGAGTTCCCAAGTCAAATCCAAAGCTGACGATCCTGTTCGAACTCACCTGATTAGGTTTGGTTACCAAAGGAAAACGGGTTGGCGGAATGGATTGTGGATATTCTTTTTTATTATAGAAAATTAAAAAAGTACATACATTTAAATACTTATTAAATTATTATCATATTATATACTTACTTTTCCGTAATAATTCCACAAGAGTTACACGGCACACAAGCTTGACGAGCCATGAAGAAATAACATAGACAAATAGACAATAATGGTTGTAAGAGGCAACATGCAAATACACTCAATTCAAGATTCAACAGATGGGTGGCGGGGTTGAATAGTTCAACGCTTATATTATGTATCTAAAATTATCCAAATCAAGAAGGCACCCAATTTAATAATAACAAAAATAAACACTTGTTGACATCACTGTTACACCAACCATTAACCAAACAGGTCATAGAGTAAAATTACCATGTAACATACATTGTTGACACCATACGAGTTCCTCGACTGGCTCGACTGTAGTTGTAGTACCAGTGGACAGTGGTATGACCACGCGTGATAAAATATATATTTTATAAATATTAAAACAAATATTTAGTAATGTGACCACAGAATAGATATTAATATGATTGTAATGATATTGTAACGGTATGACACTTCGACACTTCGAAACGGCACGGCATACGTGAAACAGGAATAGGAAACAAGCATCGCAACTTTACTGCGTACCCCGCCAACCTAGGCAGTAAACGTTTTCGTAATAAATACTGGTAAACAAAGTACAAACTAGTTCTAACATCATGTTGGTGAGCGGGCTCGTTTTCCTGTTTTTAGGTTCAGAGTTCGTAACACTTGAGAGAACTAGACAAGCATGAAGCTAACATGTTTAATCATGCATAGCCACATAGGGGGTTATAAATCAAGTTATTAAAGAGTACTTGGATCTTTAATCTGTATTTCTATTTTCTTATCGAAACATCAAAGTGTCATGGATATTTAAGATAGGTTATATAAGTTTTTTTGAACTCTTGAGTTGATATTATAAAAAGGTCATTATTTATTTTTGAAATGTACAGGTAGGTACTAGGTAGTATTTGAGCAAGCATTGAGCTTTGAGTAAAAACATAAACAATTACCAAAAGTTCATTACTTAGTATATAAAAACATTTGGTTTATTCTATTATAAATTGTAATTATTGTTCAGAAAATAAGTCATAAAAACTTGACAATTTGATCAATTTTAATTCATTGTTCATTTTATTGTCAGATTTATACTTTACATTCAGGACAAACAGACTGCTTCATTGGAACTCCACATTCCATAACACAATAAAAGTGGCCATTCCGACATTTACGCCAATGCCCTTGAGCTTTAATGCATTTCGAAAAACTGGTGGACATCATGAATTATCTGTCTTTATTCAACATTTATAACTGCCATGCCATCAAATTTATCATAAATCAACTCAGTACATTTTTTTATTTTTATATCTACAAAGACACAAATTATGTCGATTATTTTGTAAAAGACTGTAAGACATTGGCCTCAATAAATGATAAATATCCAAATGGAAAAATGGTTACAGCATTAAGTAAATTAAAGTATTATTATATTAAGTTTTGTTGTGTGCATGGAGGTAGCTACAAAAAAAAAAAAATACACTTGACCAACGCTTCACATCGTAAGTAGATTTATTTAATATAACTAAGTTTTAAAAGTCAAGATTCAAAATATTAAAATTGTTTAAGTACAATGCGCCAATAATGCGAAGCTGGAATTTATTTGAGAGCTTCAGACGATGGTAAATCACTTGTAATCACCAAAATGACAGAACTTTACAATCATGAAATTTCCCGGGTGTTATACAGTCATCTCCCTAATCAAAGGAAAATCACACCTGCAAATAAGGCTATTATATTAGAGCTGATGGACCTGAAGGCCAATAAAAAATGATACAAAATAAGATAATGAATGATAGTGGCAAAATTATAACTTTGAAGACTTGTCAAACATCCGTACTACAATCAGTAAGAAAAAAATTACAATTTAATTTAGTGATTTCTTTTTTTAATTTAGGTGATATTTCTATAAATACTTTTTTTTTTTTGAAGGAAAATATGATTCAAACAATAACTTAGTTGAAGTTATAAATAAATTGAAGACCAAACATAATTGTACCGTTGAAGTTTCAACAGATGAGGCGAATAACTTTAATGGAATTTTCATACAAGACCGATCTATGGCTGAATCATTCCATGCATTTCCTGAAGTAATATTTTATTACAATTTAAAAATCTATTTAAAACTACAAAATTATATAATATCCACTATATACTAAGAATTTTCCGATATTGGTTTTAAAGGTAGTTTTTGCTGATGCTACATACAAATTAATTGACTTAAGACTGCCAGTATATGTATTGATGACGGAGGATGGAAACGGCCAAAGCGAAATAGCAGCAATTGGCCTATTAGTTAATGAGGAAGAACAAACATTGCGCTGGTTTTTTGAAACTTTTAAAAAACATAATCCAATTTCAGTTAATACTCGGGGATACGTAACGGACAAAGACATGAAAGAAAGAAAAGTAATTAAGCAAGTCTTCCCTGAAGTTTCATTAACCATATATTTGTTTCATACATTAAGAACAATAATTAATAGGGAAATTACTTGTGACAAATGTAACGTCACCCCTGATGAAAGGGATAGTGCAAAAGAAATTATTCAAAATCTAGTATACTGCAAGTCAGAATTGGAATATGCCAATTTATACCAACACTTTCAGGATATAGCACCAGAAACTGTTATTGAGTATTACAATAAAAACTGGCATGGAATATGGGATGAATGGGTTATAGGCATGACGTACATGACTGGAAATTTTCTAAACAAAACAAATAACAGATTAGATAGTTTCAATGGTAAACTCAAATCTGTTATTTCATGTTTTTCCACTTTAGAAGATTTTGTGGATAAATTATTTATTGTTTTAAGCTACGTTAGGTTAGAAAGAGATAAGAATGCTGTAAAATTAGTCCAGAAACTGAATAGGCTTCCTGAACTGCAAAAATATTATACTCTCTTAACACCTTATGCATTTAGATTTTTAATATAACAATTTGAGTATGAAGACAAAAGTAATACTCTTCAAATTACAAATTAGTACACCTGCAATTGTATTTTTTACAATTCCATGAAACTTCCATGTCGTCATATCTTAAAATTTCGAAATCTATCACTGACACCTTTGTTTGATGCTGATTTATGTGATAAAAGATGGACGAGACTATTATTACAAAAATCAAAGAGTGTTTAAAAATGTTGAGGTCGTTCATTGTGATAGCAATACAACAGTACACTACACAGAAAAAAAATAAAAGTCCCATCTATTCATGAGAAGTTCCGTAAGGCGTCAATAATAAGAGCAAAGATTGCTGACCTAGTTTCGAGATCGTCAAATATTCACTACCACCGAAAAATCGAACATTTGGAATTTGTTTTTAACGCTTGGTTAAAAGGGCAAGAATTAATATTACATATATTGGGTAATTTAATATTAATAATCTTTATAAAATTTGATCATTAAAAACTAAATTACTATATAGGTGCAGATGATGAAGAAGAATGCTGTGTAAACAATGATGTTGTGGATGCCGATGAAGGTAACTTTGAAGTAGTTGAAGATGGAGATAACTTTGAAGTCGTTGAAGATATTGTGTCAGTAGAAAAATGTGATGTATTTGTAGAAGGTAAAAAATCATTAATAATCAACATAATATAATATGTGTTAATTTGAAACTAACACTATATAGGTGCAGATGTCATTGATGTCATGGAAAATATACATGTCACCTCGAAATTGTTAATTTTTTTAACAGCCAGGGTAATTATTTTGCAAACAGAGAAACAGATGTTTATACAAATACTTAAGTACTTAAACTGTTTAGGTATAAAATCAATTATCTTACCTACTAAAGTAAGAACATGTGGTAGGCCAAAAGGGGCAATTATGACATCAATCGGCTTCCCTAAAAGGCATAGAACTGGAACAAAAACTAAAAAGATTGGAAATAGGGATATAGCTGTCAATTCAGATGAACCAACCTATTGTCTTTGTAATCAGATTTCATACAGAGAGATGATATGTTGCGATAATGATTTATGTCCAGTAGAATGGTTTCATTTTTCTTGTGTTTCATTATCAACAAAACCAAAAGGTAAATGGTTTTGCCCCAAGTGTCGCGGAGATCGTCCAAATAAAATGAAGCCTAAAGATCAGTTTCTCAAGAAACTATACAATAAAGAAAAAGAGGATAAAGCTTAAGATTTTGTATTTTAACTATTAACTCATATTATATTATTAATATTTTAAGATGTGATGCCTAATCTATGGAAGATATTATTTATCAATGTGTGGGTTGCTGAGTTGGTAAACTTAATTATTTACATTAGAACGTCAAGTATTCCAAATGGGCAGCAAATTATTTATGTCATGTATTAACGGGCATCTGTCCTTTACAAAGTATTTAATAAAACATATTCAGACAAATAAGTAATAACTAATTTATTAAGTGTAGTGATAAAAAAATAATAATTATAGTAATATATAAATAATTCAGACTTATAAGTACATATATATTATGGCAAAATATAAACATTTTTTTTTCTGATTTATGAATATATTTTAGTAGTATCATTGATTTTGTTTTAAAGCTATTACGAAAAAGAAGAAATATGTGTGGAAATTAAATATTATGTCTTTGTAGGTATTATATATTGTATTTATAGAATAATAAAATGTTTTGTAAGCAACACTATAATATGAACCTTTTGTTAAATGTTCATACTTTGGTCTCGACACAAACGTTGCTTGTATGGAGTACGTATACAATTTTTAATGTAAATATTATTTAATATTTTAAAGTAAAAATTTTAACACTGATCGGGTGTTGAGTATAAGTCGAGTAAAAATGTAAATACAAATTGAATATTAAAAAAAGTACCAAGTATCAACTATATAAATATTAGACAGTAAACAGGAGGTTTATTTTTGTAATTCGTAGAAGAAAAACATGATTTGTTTATAATCAACTGGCTATTGTAAATCAGTTCAGTTATTCCAATATGTACCAAAATAAATTATAATTTATTGCCCTAGAATTTTAGATTTTTCCCGTTATATTAATTTGTATGCATATATTTATAAATAGATTATCAGCATTTGCCATTGGATATGACTCGAGTAAAAATGTAGTTATTACGCCGGTACCGAGTAAGAGCCAAGTCTTAAATATGATATCAAGTACCCCGCCATCGAATAATTGCCGGGTACCCGGAACATCTCTAATGTCTACTGTTATATAACGTATTTTAGGTAAATTTGCAAGATAAATTTAATTAATACATAAATAATAATATAAAAATCAAAGAACCCTGTTGTACACTTTAAATAATAATCTTTATCTATATTATAATCAATAAACCTTGGTGTAACTGTAGGTTATTTTCATAAAGATGTCAATTTATAAAATTATGTAAAACTTTTTTTGGATTTGTCAATATATTATATTAAAAGTGATAAAGCCAGTCTTGTATACTACACACTTAGGCTCTTATCCACAATTTTACTTATATTATTGTTTTAAACATGAAAAAATTAATTAAATCCAAATATAACATCGAATCTTTGTAAAATTAAACTGATAAAATAGTAATTTCTGAATAAATAGGTATCCTTATTATTCTTATGGTCTTTGGTACATGAGATTTCTTGCGCCATCCATCTCTGATGCTACGGTAATCCCTGAAACATGTCTGTGACTCTGTCCGCCAATTTCCACTTTACATTCAGGACAAACCGATTTCTGCATTGGCCCTCCACATTCTGTAACACAATAAATATGGCCATTCGGACATTTACACCAATGTCCTTGAGCTTTAATGCCTCCTGAAAAATTGACGGACATAGCGGCATGAATCATCTGTCTTTCTTCATCAGTTATAATTGCAATCCCATCAAATTTCTCATCAATTAACTCGGTAAACTTTTGTATTTCCGTATCTCTGTCAACAGTGTATATTTTACAAGACATTAATAGAGCTTCCATATTTCCAACTAAGTCTTTTAACTCCACTGCATAAGAATTGTATAAATCATTTTGTGCCATCTGAAATTTTGTATTGGACATGATCTCAAATAAACTCATAATCCTTGCACCACGCGCCATCTCCATGTTGATATCAAATTTTTGCTGATTTGACAACTGCTGCGCATAACTGAATGCAACAGAAAGAATCCAATCAAAGTGATTAATAATCGATTCTTTTCTTTGGACATCTTTGATTTCTTGAATTCTATTTTTATACTTTGAAGTAGACTTAAACAAATCAATGACAAAATTTAATGATTCAATGTCCTTGGCAGGTAAAGAGAACTTTGAACGTTTATTATTCAAAGATGCTAATAAAGGCTTGCAAAATGCATCCCATAAATGTTTGATTATATTACATCTATCATTTGTATCACAAATATAATATGAAAAAAAATTATTATTCAAGGATTTTAATGAATTGATTATTGTTTTTGTGTTGCCGCGGATTACAGATAGTGCTCCATACTGTTTTGTTTTTATATTAGATATGTCTTCTAATATAACTTTCACTTGGTTCATAAAACGTTGGGTTTTTAGAATTGGTGTTTTACATAAAGGACACTGTTTCAAACATATTTCTTCATCATTTTGGTTCATCCATTGTGTTAAAGCTTCAGATTCTATGGTGTGTTCACAATCTTCTAAATAAACAAACCTAAAAAATATCACATAGAAATGAAATAATATATAGAAAAAACAAACCCAGTTGATGCAAATATTTTATTATTTGTTGTTTTATCGGTTCTATGACATAATCATTTTTAAGAATCCACTGAATTATATTACATTCTTATAATAATTAAAAGGTTGTTACACCGACATTTGTTGTCCCCATCTTACAAGTGTGTAACATAGCAAATTGTAAGCTCAGCATAAGACGTTTAGCTCTGTTGGTTTAAAAATTAGTGAGTTGACCTCTTATAAAATGTAAAGGTAAGATTATTATCTAGCCAATCTTATCGGATTTTTATTATATTTTAATGCGAGTTATGAGTATTTTAAAAATTTTTAATTGTTTGTACATCTTAAAATACTCATAACTCGCTTTAAAATTAAAATATAATAAAAATCCGATGAGATTGCCCAGATAATAATCTTTTCTTTACATTTTATAATAGGTCAATTCACTCTATTTTTTTAACTAACGCAGCTACACAACACATGTTCTGCTGAGTGTACAATTTTTTATGTTACTCACTTGTAAGACTGAGACAACAAATGTAGGTGTAACATCCTCTTAATTATTATAAGAATATAATATAATTCAGTGGTGTGGGCATAGGCATGGTTTTAGTATTGAAGTACCCCTCTCGACGGTATTTATGCAAATAATATATTATTTACATTCTATTTTATATTAGTTGTTATTAATATGGAGATTCTTGGCTATAGTGGTGAGTGTGTAAAGCTCCACACATATTATGTTTAAAAATAAAACTTAAACACCTCCCTAGAAAAAATTCTGATTTCAAGCCAGATATAATTATATAACATATTATAACCTTAATGTGTCATGCCAACATGAATTATAAGCTTCAACAAATATATACAAATTAATAGATAAATTTGAATTTCATTTAAACTAACAATATTACAATAATTTATTAACTTCCCTAATTAATAATTTGTAATAGAAAAAAAAAAAATAATATTTATCAGTTATTCCTTCCAGTATACCTTGCATTTGGTTCATCTTCATTGCCAAAAACTATTGTAGTAACTTCATCTTCTTGACAAACGCGACATAGGGGAGGACACGGTTCACCACAAAAACCTATACAATCATGCCCACATTTCAACTTGAACTTGCAAGGCTCATAACATGGATATCGATTACATAATTCAAAACATTTTCTGGTACATTTCAAATGTGGACACTTCCACTCACATTTTTCCTGTTTATAAAATTAACAAAATATACGTCATGATTATAAGGTTCAAGTATATTCAACAGGATGTAATTTATTCATCCACCCACGACCATAATATTACTAACATAAAATCCATTAAAGATAGTGGAAATAAAAATCAAAGTTAAAAACAAGAAATTCATTCATTTTTATTTTTTTGGGGATATTAGTCATTACCTTGCACCGTACACATGCAGCACCACACAGACGAGTACATCTAGAATGCACACAAGAGTAAATGCATTTCTGATTACAAGGTGGACATCGTTCTTTACAGGGGAATTTACATCTGTAAAAATAAATTATTATTTAAGAGTTTATAAATTAATCCATAGAATTTTAATAAAAACTAATTACATACGTATGATTGCATGGGTTTATCTTGTTACAAATTTCATTACAAGGTACATGTATGCGTCCTTGTTTGCATTCTCCACATGTTCCCAAACAAATATCATTACAATTTAATTTTTGTAAACATGGTTCACGGCATTTATCAAGTAGATATTGGCTGTCCAGTCTGAACTCTATAAAATATTATTTTTACTTTGAATTTCTAATTTACTGAATATAAGTATTACTAACCAAAAGAGACAATGGTTTACATAATTAAACATGATTTCCAAATATTTAATAAAAACAAGATCGAAATTTTTTTTAAAAATATTCTTATTATCAGTACTATAATAAATTCATCGTGACATACTAATATAAATATATAAAAGTAAAATGTTAATAAGTACTGTACAAACAATACAAAAGAAAAATCATGAAATGTGCTCCATTAACCAATTCAAAAAAAATTGTTACAAATAAAAATAGTACAATAACAAACAAAAATTACCTTTATCTTTGTCACAACATAAAACCCAAACGCTATTATGACCACAAGCAAGTTTACTATTTTTTTGCAATACTATTTCCTCACAATCTTTAGTTGTACATTCGTCTGCACAAAAATTCTTACACATATGCCCACAATTTAAAGTTCGGTTACATTTCTTAGTGCAAAGCTTACGTTCTGGTAAAGTTTTACATTTCATTGTAATTGAATGGCCACAGTCTGGTATAACTTTTACTACCTGAAAATAAATAAATAAATAAAGTTAAATAAACAAAACAGAAAAACACAATAAAATATTTAACTTACTTGATTTTCACAAGGTTTACATTTTTCATGGCATTTAGATTGACATTTATGGACACAATATGTTAATTTACGGGTACATGGAAGAATACATTTAATGTCATTGATATTTAATCCACAAGGCACATCATTCTTTGTGTGTCCACAAGGCAAAACTTTCTTAACTTTAACAGTACACAGCGAGCAGTCTTCATAACACATCTTTTGACATTTGTGACTTAGAGAGCACATTTTGTTTATATTTGCGCAAGGTTTTAAGCATTTATACTGTGGATAAATTTATAAAATTATAAAATTATTACAATATAATTCTTATAATATAAAACACTTTTTATATACTACAACTACCTCTTCATGATCTGGATCATCATCCTTGTGGCAATTTTTTTCACAAGCATGACCACAATCTAATCGATCTATACATTTATATGAACAGATGGGTTTTTTGGCGTGACATTTTTTTAAAATTGTATGACCACATATTTCTAGGAAAGCTTCCACCTAAATTTTAATAAGGAAAATTATGTAAAGAAAATAATACATTAAAGAAAAATTATAAAAATCCAACCATTTCTTCACACGGATAAGTAAGAACATCAACAAAACATTGTAATGTTAATTCATGACCACATGGTAACTCTTTGTTCAATAGCACAAGACAATCTCCACAATCCATGTAACATGTTTTTTTACAAGGATGGTTATAATCACAGAACCTATTATACAATAATATTAAAATTATCTTAAAAAATAAAAAAATAAAATAATTTTACTTGTTACACGGTTCCCTGCATTTAAATTCTAAATGATCACGGTCATAAGAATGACATACACTTGAACAATAATGACCACACAATAGCAACGATTTACACAACATGGAACAACCTCCTTCCATAATAATATTAAAATCTTCACTTTTTGCAACCTTTGTCATAATACCAGAATGAACAGCACATTCTAAAGTCAATTCATCACCTTAAAACAAATCATGTTAATAATTTAAAATTTATCTTAATAATACTAATAAATAATATATTTTTACCATATGAACCCTGATTTTCTAATGTTTCTTTTATTTGTTTCCACAAATTACCAGAGTTGTACAAATTGTCCATGTTACCCATTATGTAAAGTCCATACTTAGCTCTTGACAATGCAACACAAATTCTGTTCTCAGTTTTCAAAAATCCTACATTTCCCTTTTCATTGCTTCTAACTAATGATAGCAAAATTATGTCACTTTCTTCTCCTTGATAATTATCTACCACAGTGATCTTCATGCCTTCTAATATTGCGTGTTTTTTTCTTAACTATATTAAAAGATATTATACAATGAATGATTCATACTTTTATATTTTATACTTCTAAATAAATAGGTAATGAAAAAATGATAATAATGATAATAATACTTTGAATAATATTTGTATTCTAATTTATACATTTATATTGTTTTATCTTGTATATCATATTTATATTGATATTGTAATTAAATAAATGAAATAATAATTATTATTATTGTAAACAAAACATACAAACATTAGTTTGAAAAAAGTATGTTACTTACTGAACGAATTTGAAATAATTGACCACTGTAAGTCGTTAATATTGTCACTTGATCAGTTTTGTATCCTTGTAAAATTAAATGTCTAGCAAACATAATTAAAAATCTAGCTTCATGATCATTACTTTTGCTTGAAATTTCCTCAACCTAAATGGTCATCAAATTGTATTAATTGACTTAGATCATCATGAGATGATTAAATACCATCAGAAATATAACATACTTCGTTTTCAAATTTATTATGATTTAGGAAGAATAAATCTTTTGTAACACCACGAATGTGTTCTCTATTGTGAACAGAAATATGATTTTTCAATTCATTGTATATTGATGGAGTTATTAGAGATGCTATTTCTGGACGCATTCTATGTTGTTCTCCTAACGTGTAACAAGGTACTTCATTATTGACCATACGTTCAAACAATGAAATATCAAAATTAAAATCTTTTGCCAATTTGTAAACTGCATTACTAGGACGTAGTTGCTTATGGTCACCTTTAAAATGAAAAATTATGAACTTATAGATATTTTTTCATGTGGTAAATTATAAAAATCTACCTATTAATATTAGATGTTGGCAGTGACTTGTTAAAGAAGAAACAATGTGTGCTTCCAAAACTTCGGCAGCTTCTTCAACGACCACTGAAAATTAATGTCAACAATTATATTTGTTTAAAAGAGTAATTTAAAATTTTAATGTTTACCAATAGGTGATTCTAATCCCTCCAACATTATTCTGTGTTTAGCAGCACCAGTAGTAGTTAATGCTATTACATGCATCTTATTTAGAAGCTCTACATTTTCCAACTCTCTTAATTCAGCATATTGCTTATATACTCGAGTATACTTTTGTTCATAATCTATTATTTTTGGATTGAACATCTCTTTTGTTTCTTTTACCCAACTAAAATATAAAGACCATCTTTGTCTCATATTTAACACGTATATATCTGTCATTTTTTGTGGTAGTTCAATATCAGTATCAATTAAATTCAACATATATTCAAAATAATCATGTACTTTTTCCATTACACCAAAGTTGAATTTGGCTTCTTCAGATTCATTAAAAAAATGTACACTTACGTTTGATAGATTCTCTAATCGTATACTCTCCTCAAGTAGTTCTTTGCAAGCATTTTTTATGTCGTCTAATGTTATACTATAAATTACAATATCTTTATTGTTTTGTTCTAGATCTAAGTAATCTGGTTCATATCGCTTTTCTTCATCATCATCTTCAACCACTACTTTTTTAATTTCTAACAATTTTTCTGAATTATAAACTCTATTAATCAACTCATTGCTAATTCCAGTTATAAACCCAATTGGGTCTACACTAAAATAATCAAAATCTTGAAATAACCAAGATAGAAGGTCCAAAGTAGTTTTAAAAAATTTATGATATTGATTAGGCATACCATTTTTCAATAATGATAATTCTAATATCCCAGCATTGTATGATACAACTTCACTACATTTCTTAAAATATTTTATGTTCTCCATAGTAGTTTTGACTTGGTCACCAATATTATGAAGACCTCTATTAGTTGTAATGGATCTTCTGTACATACGAGATATATTCCTTAAACTATATTTTTCTAATATTTCTGACTTAGATTGACCTCCAATTCTTATAACTTTGTTTGTGAAACTCAATATACCTTCCATAAACTGATCTAAAGCATGATTTGTGTAACACACTACTAAAATTGGTTTGGTGAGAAATGGCTTGTTGTATAAATTATTTATAATTGTTTTCATAATTTTCAATCCAATGAACGTTTTTCCAGTACCAGGTGGCCCTTGAATAACTGTAAATTCATGTGTCAACGCCGCTCTAAATGCTCCAAATTGCATTTCATCAAGTCCTAGCTGTTCTTTAGTAGGCCAATGATTTTGACTCAGTACTTGGAATTTAATCAAATCATCAATTACATAGCAGGTGTGTTCAGGTAACTCATCAATATAATATGGATAGTCTATTTTATTACAAGCTGATATTATATACTTTTCCATAGGGAAACTATGACTATTAATATTTTTAAGAACGTCCATTGAACATTTATATGGTTCAAAAAACACTTCACTCTCTACCATAGTAAGAGATGTATTAAATATAGGTTTTTCATCTTCTAATAATTCCACAATTAACTTACCTTGTTTCAAAAGTTCAATCTTTCGCTCCAAAACAATACCCAAAAAAAAAGTTTTAAAATTATTTTCGGAAAACAGTAATAAAGATCCATACATGAATCGTTTTGCCATTTCCCAGTTGATTCTTAATTTTTTTTTTTTGTCAAAGTTTACTAGATAACCATATTTATCACGAACAAATTCACCTTTTTTTTCAAATTCAATATCACGATAAATACGGATATTATTTATCTTCTTTCGACGCTGATGTTGACGTTCATCGTTTATTGTTTCTTTATAAAATTGTATACCTTCTCGTAATGGAGCAATAAAATCTTCACGTAAAAGACGAAATTGAACGTCTAAATAGTGTTCAACATTCTGATAAGCTCCTTTGGAGATATTAGGTCGTAAAAATCGTTCTCCACATTCAAGATCAATTGCGGTTGGATATACAGTTAGTTCTCTAAAATTTTCAGGTGGAGGCATTAGTTGGGCAATATTTTCAATAACTAATTTTTCTTTCAATTTTAATTCCTCCGTTAAGACTGTAGCCTTGAGTTTTTCTAGCAATTCATTCATTTTAATTACTGTAGTTTCATCAATTTTTATATGATTACAATAACTTTTAATACCATTTAAAGCAATATTACTACTTACTATTATTTCCTTTAATTTTTCTTCTGCTGTTTTTGGAAATAATGTAGTTATTGATTGAAACACAACTAAACAATCTTCATAAAATATATTCATATTGTTGCATCGATTTAAGTTTTTCTCTGTTGGTGTACTCAATATATATGTTTTTAGATGATCAAAAAATTGATTACATATAAGTTCTGTTAGTAAGAATGTTTTGCTTTGTATTAATTCAGTAGAACAAATCTTAGCTGATACTTTCATAAGCAAAAAAATCCAATCAGGTTCTTTATTTTGTTTAAATAGGTCCATGAATCCATTAACTTTATTTGACATCACAAATACAATCTCAGATGGGTCCTTGCTACATAATTCTTCAAGGCGTTTAAATCCAAAACTATACTTGTTTATGATTTTTTTTTCAGTTGTGCTGTTATCAGGATACTCATTTTGCTCAATTTTTTTACCTCCCCATCTGTCTTGTCTATTTTCAGAGTTTTGTTTGAAATTTAATTGTTCTTGTCTAGTTTCTGAATTATATTGTGGTCTCCAATGTTCTTGTCTATTTCCAAAATTTTGTTTTTTTCCCCATCGTTCTCGTCTATTTGGTGATTTCTGTTGTTTTCTCCATTGTTCTTTTGTAGTAGAACTACTGGGCTGTAACCGTTCATTTTGCTTGGATGACTTAAAATCAAATTGGTCGTTTTCTGCATTTACTGATGGATTTGTTCTGAATCTTCTATGCTGGTTATTTTGACCACGGTCATTCTGGTTTGTGTATCTATTATTATACATTATTTTTTCAATATTTGGCTGATAGTGTGGTTACATTTGTATCCTGTTATGGTATAAATACAGAAAATATTAAATTAGTAATTTTAAACTTTTTTTAAAAAAAAAATACCTACATTTTTTTACTGTTTTAATTTTTAGTTACTGGGCGGAATGATAAATGTAACGGTATTTACATTTCTTTGTGTTTTTTTTTATTCATTTTTTTTTTGGGTCTGTCATCATCTTTTAGGACAGTAAAAACGTTTAGATTTTCTTCAATAGCATCTTTTCTAATAGGAAAGTAAATCTAGTTGGTACTTAAGCGCCGGGAAAAATACCGCAAGATCTGTTTTCAACAAAATCGATTATAGATTTTGGTTTAATTCTAAAACAAATGACAGTAGATAGATGATATTTTCACTGAATGTTTATACCTATTAGCATTTTCTTTACACTATAACATTTTCAAAATATTTTGACTTGTTTACGAATATTTTAAGATTCCAATTTTTTTAGATTTTTCTATAAATGTTAATAAAATTGTATTTGTTGGGTCAAAAATCTTGAAAGTAGTTACAATTTTTTTTATAAGCATTTAAAGTACAAATTTTGAATTATTTTTTTAGAAATTCATTAAATATTTTTTTTTTAAATCTAAGATTTGAAAATTTTATTCAAGATTCCTCATATGTTTGTCCACCTTTATCAACAAAAAAAAAAAACGTTTACCGGAATGTATTCAATTTTTATGAGCGTTTGAAGTTCAAATTTTTACAACATTAGATATTCACTTAATTTATCATGTAGCGATTTTCTTATTTGTTGTAATTCTAAAACGAATAACTGTTAAACATAGATAATATATTATCTATGCTGTTAATACTTGAAATTTACACCAGATGTTTATTTTATCAATTTGTATACATACTTGATACAATTTTAAAATATCTATCATTCTATCATAATATAGTATATATAATCATCAAATGACTCATTTAAAGCGGTTTACGGCTTTTAAATTTCAAATATTTCAATATTTTTGGTTTTTTTTTTTCTATAAATGAAATTAATTGTTGGATCAAAAAGCGTGAACATTTAATACAAGGTGCTCCAAATATTGTTACAATATCAGTTGAAAAATATTAGGATTATAAGGATTGAAAATGTAAAACAAGGTTGCATGTATCTATAAAATATTAAAACTCAGTTTTTTTCATAGTTATTTTATGTTCAAATTTGGACAAAGTTTAAATGAAGAAGAACGAGTTTAGTTTAGTGTTTTATTTTAAGAATATTATTCGTTAGTACTTGAAATTTCTCATGTATATTGTTTTATACAAATATCGAAATATAATATTAATTCAACTTACCGGCTACCGTATTAATAATAACAATATAAATATTATATAAAATATCCTAGGCTGACAAACTGTCTCTGTACAGAATTGTTTTTCGTATACAATAATATTGAAACATTGAATTCAAATTTAACACCATCCATTACAGGACCCACTTTTAACCTACTATATAGCAGACACCCACTTATCTGCTTTTTTTAATTATTAAAATGTTTGTGTGTTTTATTGTTATAAATGATTTATATTGCTCAGTTTTTATTATAACCATATTGACATTTATAGATAAATGCAGAGATTTTTTGCTGGGTCCAATAGCTTCATTAAAATATAACCTATTATATTATATATTATTTTATATCTACCAATTTTGCATTTATTTTTAAAACAAATATTGCATCATAATTCAGTTTTATCTTATATTTTATTGATTACTCTATGATCTAATAGCAGTTATTTAAATTAATTATAATGATTACCAACATAAATATTTAGTTAGTTTTGTTTTTATTTAATTATGAGTTATTAGTATCAGAAAAAACAGTACCATTAATTTTCCAAATCTAAAGTACCTATTTATGACATTTATTTTACATATAAAATATTTTAATCATACTTAATTGTATTATTATATATTTAATATTGTTTGAATTTAAATGAAATATAAGAAAGCATCAGGGGAGTAATTAAGGGGGAGGGGGGATTAGGGGAAGGGATCCCCCCAAAACTTTTTTTTTACCGTTAACATTTTGATCAAAGTATTGATAATGAGTAATGACCATTCATGTTTGCTAAAAACGTATATCCACCCACCTCCCCAAACCAAATTCCTAATTATACCACTGGAAAGCATTAGAGCCCGTATTACAATAGCTAAACTAAGGTTAAACCACCGAATTTGGCCGGTAAAATCAGTGGGTTAAGCGTAACCGAGGTTTAAATTGTGATTGTAAAACGGGCCCTCAGTTATCTGAATTGATGCTAAGTAATACACTACCTAAACCTAATACACATTTTATTGTATAATTTTAAATGATGAATACCTAAGTGTTTTTTGGCACATATTTCTGAGTAACCAGAGGCGTAGCCATGGGGGTTTAGCGGCTATAGCCCCCCCCCCCCATTTACCGTGTTCATTTTAGCCTATATCATTAAAATATTATATTTAAAAAATGATTTTACAAAAAACCCTGTAGCCTTCCTCCGATTATTTAGAATAGGTATATTTTTACGGCATAATAATACTAATAATAGGCTATTTACATACCTACTTCATCGCGGATAGTTCAATAGTTGATGTCTATTGGTAGGTACACAAAACTATATTTTATAGTAAAACAATACAACGCTGCGATATATGAAAAAAAAAATGTTATTAACCGTTGGAATCATTGATCGACCGCCATAGCTGTAAACACTAATAATTATAATTTATAATACACTATACGTCTATACCCTGCACTGTCACAAAATGACCACTATGAATACAGACTATATGCATAGGCAAGAATACTAATGAGTAATGACTATATGAATACGAGACAAAAAATAATAATTATTGCTGAGTGGACCGGTGCAGTACTGCTGACAGCAGACCAATAATCAATACGTTATACACCCCACCAATTGCACCGTTGCAGAGTGCCAGACTGCAATGAAAACAAAATGTCAAAATGTAATCGCGGTGGTCTAGACTCTAGACTCTAGAGTCTAGACACTAGACAGTGCCAGCCGCCGGGATTTCGTTACGGGAGGGGATGATGACTCAGAATTCAGATAATCATATTAGGAGTTAGGACATTATATTATTAAAATATCAAGTTAAACAATAACAATATTACTTTACGTGAAAACCAGAGTTTCTCCAACTATTTTTTTCTTGTACCTACAGCCTACAGGCTACAACCTACTGGCTACTACATTATAAACTTAAACTGAGATAGTTAGTTATTATTATTATTATCTTAGTTAATTATTATAATAACACGTTGTCCGACAGTTGCCAAATATTACTGCTATAGTGCTATGGTAGTAATACGAATAGTTGACGTGCTAATTGCACCACCACCTAATTGCACCTTTGGCCCTGGGATTTGAATATTTGATGGGCCCATGGAGGGCATTATGGAAAAATGCCCACGGGCCACGACCCGATTTCCCGGACCATCAATCATCACGTCGTAGTCTTTTGCGTATCATCAGTACGCGTACCTACCACAGTTTGACTGTTTTAGAACTTTTGGTATACACCGGCGACCGGCTCATCCAGACAATCGGCGCGACGAATTTTACCATAGTATAATATGTACACAAATACGACCCACGCCTATCAGTGTCTAAAGGATAACGAATTTACGAATTAAATAACTAAGCAATAACACAATGTCACAATGATGTAATAATATTATATTATTATGTTTATGTAGAATGTCGATAACAGCCTACCGAAATATTGGACTCAAATATTGGCCTCAAGGTCAAGTGTTATGCTTAATCGTCTTTAATTCTGTTCGAATGACAATTAACAGCAATTATTATGACTATATGCGTGTCAATTGACTTCCTGTTGTACCGATTAGACCAACATTTAGTATTGGCTATTGACATTTTTTATGGCAATATTGTTTTTAGATAAATGCATTGTAACTTGGAAGAGGTGATTTTCGGTCTTTGTCGAACCAGTGCTCGAATTGGGAATTATTAAGTAGAGGAGCTCAATCTAATAATTTATAAACTGCGTTCCAAGTGCAAAATTACTTAACGCAGACTCGTGGGATCAGGAGTAGCATAAGAATTAAGAAGTATTCACTTAAAAAAAGCATTTAATTTATACAAAAAAGCAATTACAATAAAAATTTACTAAAAAATTAAATAGTTTGTGTTAAAAAAAATTTCACCACCATGTACCTACTTAGGTCTTAGATAAACTGTCTTCAGTAAAATGTTGACGGTTTGGGCTTAAAATGTTTTTGTACATAGAAAATGATCTTTATTCTACGTCCACGGAAGTTGTCGGGGCAGACCGACGAACAATTTTGAATCTAGTATCTACGCATTATGAACATATTTTAATCTATATATATTAGATAGGTTGTATTGGTACTTTTATAAACGTAAAATTCAAAGCTGGGCAGAAACTAGTTAAAAAGTTAAAAGTTACTTTTTTTGAGAACTTTTAACTTAACTAGTTAAAAAAAAAAATAAAATGTAGAAAATAACTTAGTTTTTTTGTTAAAACTAAAGTTATTTACAACGATTTTCCTATTATGATTTATGAACTGTATATTATTTTGATATTTCTGAGAACCGCCAGGACGATTGTAGGTGTGTATATTATTATATGTATTACCTGCATTACTATAATATAGGCCTATAGTAATTAGTAGTATTATAGTGAATAGTGAATAGTGATTATTATTATTTATTTATTACTTATTTGAAATATAACTAGGAAGTTTATATTTTCTATGAAATGACAACGGTTAAGATGTATGTTATATTGTTACTTGTGTACAACCCAAATCATGTAAGTTATGTGTATAGTATTAAAATGCCGATAATGTATTACTTATTGGTTATGATACATCTGAAACAACTCGACAGATACATTAAAACGATGTTACAAAGTTGCAGTCAGATGTGGATTTAACACCTGAGATTTTGTAATTGTTTAGGGCCATATCGATAGTAGATGCTTAAGAATAAGTATTGCTCAAGCTAAAAAGTTTATATTGTTATTTATTCATAAGGCATAGATAATGATAAATAAAACGTTATATACTAGTATACGCTATATGTTCACAACTATAACACAAGGATGTTTGCTATATTATAATGGAACAAACTATGTGTTGGGACTATGAATAATGTTGATTGGTTTCTATTTTACTACTTTGATTTTTAATATGATACTGAGCCATTAAATTAATACAATTTTCAAAATAATTTAATTAATATAGTTGTTTTTTTTTCTATTTCAGTTAGCAAGTTTCGGTAACTGGTGTATGCATGTACCCAAGCCATTTAAGAGATTATTCTGTTTGGAAAAACTTCTTCTGAAAAAACTATTTCCACCAACTGTTCTACATGGCGGTTAACGAGTTATGAACAAAATGCGCATCTACCTTCAACTTCTAGGTTTACCCTTGAAAAAATGTCATTAAGTTATACCTCATGGAGTTGTAAATACCGTTTCCGGATAAATGCCGGTGTATAAATTTACTTTAGCTACTTCTTACACTTTAAGTACAAAAACTTACTATTTTATAAAACTAAATTACAAATTACAAAATCTAATAAATATATATTACAAATAAAACATTGAGAAAAACAATTTTGTATTTTTTGAAGTTAATATGTTTACTATAATTGAACTCTACTTTAGAGGATTGACATTTTTCTTATAAATAGATACAATAAAATTTTTTTTTTTATATCGTTTATTTAAATATACACAATCTATAAATGTTGTTTTACAATAAGTGCATGTGATGGAGGTGAAATGGCTTGAGTGGCTGGAGATAAGAAGCCGCCCATTGGAGGCACTTAAGGTTAGGATTTTAGGCTAGGATTTTAATTTGCTAGTAAGAGAGGGCAGGATTATAAGATTAGGGGAGGTAGAGGTATGAACAATTTTAAATTAGTAAGTCGCGACACCAGGTACGTTTTAGACGCCTTCTGGGGTCACCAGGAATAGCGTTGGTGGATAGCTGTGAAGATACAATAAAATAAAATAAGAAACGGTTGAAATGTAATTTAAGAAACAAATTTACATTTTCAATGTGCTAAAATAAAATTTCCCTGGTTGGTTGATTGAATTTATATTTAAATGTTTACTCAACTAAAAGATTAAATATTGTATCACATCACTGTCCATCCAGTTGTCCATATTACCACAGAATAGATTAAATCTATAAATCTATAAATCTAAATTTAATCTATTCTGTGATATTACTCTATTGATAAAATAATATCTCACCTTTGATTACTTGTTTGTTGGTTTAAAATAAATAAAAAATTAAGTTAAATAGATAATTGAGACTAATATTAATTATAATTATTAGATTCTGAGCGAAGCGATGAATGTATTGATTTTACAATGATGTGTGTTTTTTTGTTAATTTTTTAATTATTTTTATTTTTGTGTCTGTCATCACCTTTTAGGACAGTAAAAGTGCTTGGATTTTCTTCAATAGTAACTTTTCTGATAGGAAAGTGAATCTAGTTGGTACTTTGGGGGGTCAAAAGTAAACATTTCCCAGTAGTTTTCACAAGCGACGTGAAAAACAAAAGAAAAATTAAGGAAAAAACGGGAATTTTTACGCAAAATCTGTTTTCGAGAAAATCGATTTTGGTTTTTGGTGTAACTCTAAAACAAATGATCGTAGGGACATGAAATTTTGACTGAATGTTTATATTAGCATTCTCTATACACCATAAAATTTACAAAATATTTTGACTCTTTTTGAGCTGTTTACGGTCATTGTCAGTTTTCAATTTTTTTAGTTTTTTTTTCTATAAATATCAATAAAATTTTATCTGTCGAGTAAAAAAGCTTGAAAATTTAATTGAAGGCTCCTAGGTTATTGTTTCAAAGCAGATGAAAAAAAATTAAAAATCCTTAGTCACAGTTTTTATTTATAAGCATTCAAAGTTCAAATTTTGACAAAATACGAAAAAATCACGAAAAATAGCAAATTATTTTGAGTTGAGAATTCATAAAAATTTTTCTTTTTAAACCTAAGATTTGAAAATGTAATATAAGATTACTCAAAAGTTTGTCTACCTTTATCAAAAAAAAAAATGTCTAGAAGAAACTTAAATTAAATTTTTATGAGGGTCTGAAATTTATATTTTTACAACATTTGATATTTACTCGATTTCTCATGTAACAATTTTCTTATTTTATTGTTATTAAAAAACGAATGACTGTAGATACTTGAAAATATCACTGAATGTTTATATTAGCATTTTCTATACACCATAAAATGTTGAAAATATTTTGACTCTTTTTGAGCTGTTTACGGACATTGTCAGTTTTCAATTTTTTTAGTTTTTTTTTCTATAAATATCAATAAAGTCTTATTTGTTGGGTAAAAAAGCGTGAAAATTTAATATAAGGCTCCTGATATATCGTTCTAAAAGCAGTTGAAAAATATTAAAAATACATATGCACAATTTTTTTTTATAAGCATTTAAAATTCAAATTTTGACAACATTTATCAAATTTATAATTTATTAATTATATAATTTATTTATTAATTATTTGTAGTTAAAAATGTATAAAATGTTATGGCTTAGGATTGAAAATTTAAAACAAGGCTCCACGTAAATAGGTTATATATAAATTACTTTATTCACAATAATATCATCAAATATACTTGGTAATATCATAGGCTGACGGACCGTTTTCGCTCAGAATTGTTTTTCTTATACAATGATATTATATCATTGAATTCAAATTTAACACTATCCATTACAGTTACCCACTTGTAACCTACTGTACAGCAGAGCGACATCCACTTATCCACCTTTTTTTTTACTGAACTCCATATAAGATGTAGATGATTTTTATTTACTATCTTTTTAATCTGTCAACAAACTTATTTTTTTATACTATTTAAAGATAAATTTGATGTATAAAACACTAAAAAAAAATAGTGACTTCTTGTCACTGGATATTTACATTCTTATAATACATTATTTTGTATTCATTTAAATTAGTTTTGTATAATTATGTTAAGAAACAACTCACATTAGAATTGATTAATGATTCAATTAAATGAACTTGTCACTGGCGGTCACAAACAAATAGATTATGATTCTTATGATCAAATGATTCACTGTTCAGTCTGAACCAGTTTATTTAATGGAAAAAAATGAATCAGTTAATTAAAGTAACTTGTCCCATCTCTACTGTATTCAAAAATGTATTCTTCATACTCATACTTCATACTAAGTTATATTTTGTCTATTTAATGTATGTGTATATGTATTTTTTTTTTTGCGTCGTTATTAATTGATAAACTTAGACAAAAAATATATATATTATACTTATATTTTAAATTTCAGCTATAGAATTTTTTTTAATACATATATAAAATCTTAATTTTATAATTTATACATTATTTATGTTTATGTCTTATGTAACTATGTTCCTTATACATAAAATATGTATAGAATAAAGTTAAGTAAATTCAATTTTTAAGTTTTATACTGCTTATATATTCTGATGAATTTACAATTAATATTAATAATATACCTATATGTATGTATGTAAGTTTTTGAAACTGCATTTAAAACAAAGAACTGTTGTTGAACATAAATTTAATAGCATTACACCATATTCATCATATGTTGCATCATATTGTTATTGGAAATGTATATCTTGATCACTCAATAGTGTATTTCTATAACAGCGTCGTAATGTCATTGCTTTATAAAAGAGTACAAATGGACACATAATATTATTTTATCAATAGTTAATTAAAAATAATCAAAATTGTTATGAGTTCTGTGTTACAAAGATTCACCAGTGGTGTCACAAACAAACTATTTTTGAGCATTCAAGTTGTAAATGTTTGTAAGTTAAGGTGGGTAGTAATATTTTGTTTTAATGAAGATTGACGTAATTTTGCTGTGCGATATCGTAGATGCCTTAAGGTCAGTAGCTCAGCAGAAGATGTTTCACTTTGTTTCTCGAAGTATGTCATCAACTGCTCCAGCATTGCAGTTGCTTCACCATGTGTTGGGCTCGTTGATTGATCTGTACTATCTCTTCATCTTCTGAACTGTCAACTTCTATTTCTATGTTTTCAATACAAGTAGGTATAAAATAGTTTTATTGTAATTTGTAATTTATCAAGAGATACTTAACAGTAATTAAAATAGATGGAGCCATAAGTATTGTTTAGTGTATGCAGAATATAAATCAGCCCACCACAATTATGAGGAGGAGGTTTGGGGGGCTAATCCCTAAGATCCCTATTTTCGGATATTTTATAGGTCACCGTATTAGTTGCCAATGGTTTTTTTTGTTATTTATAAAGTGTAAGCTTATTATTTTATTATTAGCTTATTTATTATCCAAGCTTTTTTTTTTTTTTTTTTATTTATTTATTATTAGAATATTTACAATCTATGCTACAATAGGCATAATAAGCAAAATTGAACACATACCAACAATTTTTTTTTTTTTATAACATGAACACATGAGGAGGGAGGCTATCCAGTGATAGAACCCAACGTTATTTTAATTATTTATCAATTATTAACTTAAATATATAATATACTTCAAAATATTTTTTCTGCTCAGAAAGATTGAATATGAGTATATTATTGGCATGTTGCTGACACATTGAGAATAAACTCTATCGATAAATTGGCCATATCACCTTCTACTAAATTGGTCAAACTATTATATTATCATCAATAGAAGAAGCAGTGGCATAACTGGATAAAAATCTAGGGGGGCAATATAATTTATTCATCATAATCAAAACCCTGATTTAGTCTTAAAACTAATGTTATGGTTTATAAACAAATTGCAGGTAACAGGTACCCATATTGTAAAAATATTATTAAGTACATAGAGAGGTCATTAATAAAAGGTGCTATAAGTAGTTTAAAAAGTAAGTAGTATAAATACTAAATAGTATACACATATATTTTATGTTTGGGAAAAAAATATTTTAATATGTTAACAGTCCTGTTAAGAATACTTTTTAAATGTGGATTATTTGGGGGGGGGAAGTTCCCCCCCACAATTACGCCACTGAGAAGAAGTAATTTGACAAAAAAATTTTTCAATCTTAACATTTAAATCAAAAAATGAAATATCATATATAATAACTCGTATATTCTTAACTTCATCTTGATTTGAAACTCTGAACATTGTATATTTTAGTTTTGATTATTAAGCTACAGCTACTAAAGTTGATTATTTTGTCCAATTGTTGGGTTGATTAATTTAGTTAGAGTGAATTTTAGATTTAGTTATTTCATTAATTTTAGCTTGCGTAATATTATAATGTATAAATTACAATGTATATAGCCTATACTATTGTACCAGCATTAATGACCAATGAAACAAATAGTAAGTAATCAATAAAGTTATATTAAATACACGATAACCTTGACAAAAGGTAACCGTAACAAGTACTTTAAATTATAATATAACTTACTCAAAACACTATACAGTATTAAATTAACAAATTAGTTTAACTATTTTTTTTATTACGAAAATATATATCCCGTCAGTAATTTATACATGTAAATATTTATTTCCATTAATTTCACAATTATTAATGGATAATGGTTTTCGGTTACCTACATAATATTGTGTCATTAACGATTGTGTAATACCTATACCATAATTTTATTAAACCATCTAACCAATAATATTATATATTTTAATAATTATTATATTTTTTAAGTTGTGACAATTTGATCAAAGATTGATCTCTCCATAATCTACGTTTTGGAAGGTCTTCCAACGGAGTATTGGTATTTAATTGATCTCCGATTTCTTTTACCAATGGTCCTTCAAACTTAGGAGATGGCTTGAATTGTTGGCATACACCATACATAGAGTTTGAATAACGCTCTGTATAGTTCACAAAACCTAAAATTAATTTTTAACAAATATTATAATAACATAATAAAATAAATTATAGAAAAAAAGTAAACTTATGTTTAGTTTTTATTAGAAACTTGACTAGTCCTATCCACAATAGGATTTGGATAAAATATTAATGAAAAATAAATCAGAAGTGAGTACCTACATGAAATAATTTGATAGATTAACTATAGTTTAAAAATATGTCATCAACATACAATATAGATTACTCAACTATCAAATTAAATAAATATGACATACCTTCAGCATTTAAATGAGCAGTTTCTAATGGACCGAGAAATGCATAACGCATACCTAGACCTTCAGACATGACTGTATCAACATCTTTCACATTAAGTACTCCATCATTGACAAGATGCCAACATTCATTCAATATAGCATACCTATTCAATAATTAAGTTGTAATTTCAATAACATTTGTGTACATATTTAATTTTAAGTTCTTAACTGAATACGGTTCAAAGCAAATCCAGGTACTTCTTTAGCAAGAGTTACAGGGGATTGTTTGATTTCTTCCATAATTGCCCTTGTTTTTTTAATTACCCAATCTTCAGTCCATTCAGATGGTACAATTTCTACTAGTGGCACAAAATATGGTGGGTTAACCTTTAAAAATACATAATATGTTAACCTTATTTAAAATTAAAATAATACAGATTTTGCATACTGGGTGTGAAACAATTAATTGATTACGATGTTCCATTTTTTCAGAAAGAGCCGATGGTAAGAATGTAGAAGTTGAACTGGAAATTATAGTTTGAGAGCCAACAATTTTATCAATTTGGTCATACAACTGTTGCTTTAAAGATAATACTTCTGGTATACATTCTTGAATAAGAATTGTACCTTCTACAACTTCTTCCAAGTTAGTTACACCTGTTTTATAAAAATGACTGTAACAGATTCTGAAATGTTTCATGAGGAGAGAGAGAGCAATATTTAATATTTATAATTAAATGTTTTATGAACAATATATTAAGATTGTTTAAAATGCTTACTTAGAATAATTTCAGTAGGAAATTTCCAAACAAAAATAGACATTTACCTATTACCAAGGGCGTTCACAGGGGGGGGGGGCAAGTAGGGGCAGTTGTCTTTCCATGGCTTTTTCTGGGTTGATTATCATCAGGACTGTGAATTTCATGCACTAAAAAAGTCTTAAATATGCATGCATATATGCACTAAAAAATGAGTGAAATATGCTTTAAAATATGCAATTTGAAAAAAAATTATACCCACATATGCTGGATGAAAAAATATTTTATTTAAATAAATATTGTAATTATAAAATGACTGAAAAAATGGACTTATAAAAATAATAAAATGAACGCATCATCTGACGTGGTAGAACATACTTGAAATATGCCATATCACTACTTGTTAAGTCTTCAGGTATATCTGAAACTACAAACGTTTTCTTCTTCTCCATTTAATATTTTATTAATTTTATTAATATTAAAGATGTTTCAAGTTTGATTTTTGACCACAGATATAGACACGTGATAACAACAGGAGGTTACGGTATTGCATGCCACTCCAGACCGGGTTTAGCACATATTCCTGCTATTTTTACCACTGCGATAAAATTACAACTGTAAAACTGTATCGTCCAAATTCAAGAAAATTTACAAATGAGAAAAAAAGCAAAAACAAGAAGAACTCGCGAAATCATGCATTTATATGCCCCTACCGGTTAAATATGCAAAATAAGATTTCGTATTCAATTTATAAATAACGTAAAACACATTTTGATCAAATTCATTTTCTTATACAAAGTAGCAAAAAAAAAACATGCAAATTCACAGCCCTAATTATCATATATTATTATTGTTGATTTTAATGTTTTAAAAAAACTAAAAAATGCCCTAACAATTCTAAATAGTGCACTAAATTATTTTTAGTTTTAATACTAAAAGTATAAATTTTAATATACATTTTAAACTTTTAAATGATAGTAGAAAAGTTTAACAGACAGAACTTATCATTTATCAGTAATACTTATTTAATCTGAAAATTAACTATTTTTTTTCTGTAACTATAGGTTTAGATTATAATAGATCATATATTTATTATAAAAATCATATAAAACAGGTGCAAATTAAAAAATAAAATTTAAAATTTAAGTTTAGAAAAAACTTCAAAATGCTCTAAAAATCTTTAAATGCAAAAAATTACCTTAAATTTAAAATTGTCAAAAAATTCAATGTACGTATGTTATAAAACGAGTATTGCGTAGATTTGGAAAACAATGCAAATTGCATTATAATCCCAACCTCAATCATTACCGTTGTAATATAAAATATCGCAAAACAAACTTTTTTTAAAATTAACAGAGTGATTTTTATTACACTCGATTCAGAGTCAGAACTCAGAGCGTTGCTTTTATAGATTATGAGATTGGTGGTATCGTTGACTGAATAAGCTAGAAATATTTAATTTTATAAATGACCTAAAATTATAAAACCAATGGTAACATTTTATCTATTAAAAATAATGTATTTGATAATTTAAAATTACATAACAATTAATTAAAATTAATGCTGCTTGTTAAGTTTTAACTAACTATGTACGTATAATTCATAAATTTTTTTTTTTCATTCCTTGTCTATACGTCACAAAAATACTTTATAACTAATAGGATAATGAGACAAAAAATGTAAAAAGGAAAATATTTTGCCCTCCCCTTGACAAATTCCTGCGGGCGCCCTTGCATATTACTATTTTTCTAATATTTTACTACATAAGTTTAATTTATGTCTATATAATACATCTTATTTGTATATTTGTACGTTGGTAAAAACTTAAACGTAATTATTCTTTAATTCATAACATATTAAATCAATACAATTTTTCAAGTACCTTTAATAAGTTCAATTTGCTGTTCAGCAGTAATATTGCCCCTTAGAATTCCATTTTTTTCCATCGTTTTCAATTCTGTTTTAATTTTTTCGCAAGCCGTATTTACTAACTCTAAGTTAATGTCATAGATGGTTACATTGTAACGAGCACTTGCAAATAACATAGCCCAACTCTGGCCTATTAGACCACTGCAAATAAAAAATACCTTAATATAAGGATGCGCCTAATAGAATTTTATTTTCTCGTATAGTATTCATAATCATATAATATTAATATATATTATTGCACTCGTATTAATATTTATTTTTAATTAAGAATAAGTATAAAATTATAATGGCAACACTATAATTAATACAATTTATATACCTTGTTAACACAATTTTCAATTTTATTTCATAAAACTTGGTTCTTTAAACAAATAGAAAACAATTTGAGGAAATCAATAGTTTTCAAGTTATATGCGGGGATTGGTGAGCGTATAGGCATATATTATATATTAATAATTAATATTATACAGCATTTCCCTAAAATACCGAACTTGATTGATCCAAAGCAGTGTATCACACTAGATATTATCAAGATTTAAACTTATTGATATTGAATAAAATAAATATGGTTAAAATATAATAATTTAAGTACATAGGTATTTAATAATATTTATAATAAAAACTTAAATAATAATGTAGTATTATTTGCTTTTACCTTCCAATGATTCCAATTTTTCCTTTTTCAGCCATATTAATATATATATATAGGTTAGGTTAAGTACCTGAAATGGTTTTAAAATGGTTAGTATTATATTGTAATTTAATGAATTACTTATAATGAATTTATTATACTCAACACTAAAAATAAATGTATTTTAATTCGAAAAATGACCTACCTATTTAATTCTTTGCAGTAGTGCAGTGATCTGATGAATATCAATCTGATTATAGGGATTATAAATAACAAGAACTCTCATTAATTGTATTTTATATTATTATCTTTATGTTTCAGTTAATTGTACCTGTAATATAGTTCATTATAATAATGTATAATAGAATACGGACCAATGATCATAATACGTTCCAAACCAAATAGCTGATTAGAAAGTAGTTGTGAGCAGAGTGAGGACTGTGAGGTAAACACTGTTAGCCACTATTCAAACATTTCAACATGAAATAAAATATTTCATCATATTTTATTTCTAACATAAAGTGAAGGGGGTCAACAAAATTTGATAGTTTGAAACCCCTGATATGTCCTGATTTATGCTTAAGACATTAATTTTTGTATATTATTTACTATTTAGTATTTACGTAAGGTTAGGTTAGGTATAGCTACTGACAAAAAATGTATTATCTATCTATAAATATAATAAGTAATAATACATAAATAATATATTTGTGGACTGTGGTCATAGATAAGTATACTTCTATAATACTACCAATTAGTTATTACTTATTAGTTATTACTTATTAGTAATTATTACTATAGGTACTGATAAGTGAGTAGGGACTGACGTAGTGACGTCCGACTTTGGTTGACGGCATAGATAATTTACTTGTATATGATATTAATAATATGATCTAAGGCCTAAGCACAGTATAAAGCAGTACTTATTATTGAGTATGAACTAAAAATACGGTCGTCCACTCATCCGTAACCGGCTAATATTAGTTGCAAATAAATAATATTCAAGTTTGATAATATATTATCAGTTTTACTTTCTACGTTAACTTCACGGACTAAGATATAAATGTATAATGATATGATTATATTGTTCTATGATATAATATGATATAATGGACTGGAAACGAAATGGTCGGAGGGGGTCGAGGGACGGCCACGAAAAGGTGTCACTTAGCTGATAAGAATACTGTTCTTGAAGTTTCCAACGCTACCGGTGGGTTTTATTTGGCTACACAATTTGTATCTCGGTCCGTGTAAATGCAGAGGGCGCTGTGAACTCCAGGAACACAGGCGACCCCTCGCACTTTGCCTCTTTTACATACATTCGTGGCCGTGATAAGCTGCTCGTTTCCAGTCTATTATATCTTAAACCGTGGTATAAACAATGTTTATCTATCTCGAATCTTGATGCAGAATATTCCGTGTCTTATAAGCACGGTTATCTACTTGAAGATAACCGTGGTTATAAGCTCGATAATTGTTATCTACTTGAATTTGAATACTTGATAGTTGATTTCTATTTGTAAATTGTAGGTATCTCACTCTATTTGTCAATATATTATACCCATTGGCTATTATATTATTTAAAAGTTGTACAACACATAGGCACTATATAAAATATAGTCAATAACTCAATTACCACCGTAAAAATCCATTGATAGTTGATTATTGTATATACCTACCTATTATAATTATATACCTATAAAATAGTTATTCGTTTTCTAAAATGGCCAGTTTCAATAATCCCGAAGAGATCATTTACCATTATAAGATCATACTAAATAAAACAAAAAAGTAATACATTATGGTTTTATTTATAATATATTTTGCCATTTTGGTTCTTTAAATAATCACATTTATATTTTTTAGAAAATTATTTAGAAAGTTAAATACACTGGAGCCTAGTGACCAATTTGGTAAGATTACTTACATTAATTATTTTAAAACCTATTAAGGAAAATAAGGAACATTTTTAATATTTTTTGTTTTGTATTTTAGCTAAACTAGCAAATTTTTGCCAAAAGAATGATAAACATGATTATGCTGCATTGTGTTGGCAAGCTGTGGCTAAATGTGAAGAGTCGATGGGTCATAACTGTGAACAAGCTCTTGCTCATCAGAAGGCAGCCCGCCAGTTTTTTTCAGAATTTAAGAAGACTGAATCATCTGGTTTAATATCTCCTTATAATGAAAATTTACAAGTTAGATATTTACACATGAGACTAGAGTTCTTATCTAATTGATAGTTAAATTATTTATAGAATTTTTAATACTTTAGGCTGGGCTAAGTGAAATGCGACATGCCGAGGATAGTTGGCAAGGGAACTCGTTTGAAAATATTTTGAAAACTTCGATTCGTCTTGAAACAGCTGAAACTCTTGTATGTTTAGGTAAATTAGATGATGCGGCTTTTATTGGGAGTAGTATGATTGATGTGCCACATGAAAGTCATACACTTAAATTGGCTATTCTTGAACAAATAACTTCCATTCAAATTCTTTCTGGTAACTATTTTTATTCGTTCTTAGAGTATTTATTATTTTAAATATGGTGTATTGTGTTGTAATTCATGCAAATGGTACTTTTTGTAGAAGATTATGAAGGGGCACTGTTAACATTCACAGAAATTGCAAATACTATTTCTTGCATAGACAATGAAACCATTGGCATTTATAATGATATTTTATTCAGGTAAGTATTTAATTTAATTTTCATTTAAAATTTTAACTACATTTTTTCTTATATATTTTAGATGCGAAATATCACGAGTATTCTTACTGCTTATACTGAAACCCACTCGCCAAAAAATGCCAAGTGATTTAGCTTCAGTATTGGAGAAATACATGTGGATTAATGGAAATTTTGATTCTCCAGGTAAGTTTTATACTAATATGTGTATTATATAGTTATTAAATATTTAACATAATATTTCACTTTCTTATTATTTTAGTTCCTTATATATCAGATATAATGTTCCGTCTTCTTCGATCTTTGGTTAAAGCATATCAACTTGGTGAAACTACCTGTTTAGGTACAATTGAATCTGATTTTACTCCTCATTTAACATCAGAACAAAGACATTTATTAGCGGTATTAATCAATACACTGACATAGTACTATTTTGTACTACCTAATTATATTTTATACATTTTATTATGTTTTATTGATTTTTAAAAACTATCAATATTAATTTGTTATATTATAAATTATATCTTAGTCTAACTGTTTTATACTAGATTTTATATGCTAAAATTGTTATTTTGTTGTAAACATTTTATAGATTATTAAAAATAGGAATTTATTCCAAATATACTATTTGAAAATTAAGTTTATTTTTTAAAGTATACTAAGTTACTTAATCTCACCCCCTCCCAACCTTTAATTAGAGTTTAGACTACCTTTTTTTATTCATATAAAATAACTAAATATTATACATTTATATAACTAATGACTTATTTTTTTTTCATCATTTAAAAAAAAAAAATATATAAATCAACTTAATAATTAATAATATTATTTTTATATTTTTAATACAATTTTATAAATATTTTTATATTAAACGTAATAAATAATATTAAAATATTATAAGTAAAGTTAATTTATTGTTTTAAATTTCACTGATAGTAAAATGGAATAATTATTTTAACAACAACATTTTTGTTATTTCATCATTACTGTATTGAGTATTCCTCCCCTCCAGTATTTAAATTTAACTAAAATAAAAATAGCTTATGGGTGCCTTAGATATTCTTAGAAACAATTCAATTGTGAGCTTGCATTGCTGCATTTATACTTCAAAGTGTTACAGATCAGAGATGTAATATGTTAATTTTAAAATTTTTATTATTTAATTTTGCATAACTCGGTAGTATAGTGGTAAGTATCCCCGCCTGTCACGCGGGAGACCGGGGTTAGATTCCCCGCCGGGGAGCCAATTTGACACAGCTACGGGGGTGAATGATTTAATGCTGTCGCGGTAAGCCGGTCTCTGTGTGTGGTTGTGATGGCGAGGTGATGGTCACAGAACAAATAAAAACAACGCACGCTCAAGAGTTTTGGATTATGTCCGGAGGGACGTTTATTTGTGGTGAATAGTAATGTTATAAAACGGTGTTTGTGAAACAATATATATATATATATATATATATATCATATGATGATGAACCGGAACACAACAACGATGGTGGGTGGTCATATTAACGGTCGGTGAACAAGAGCGAGACGATTGCCGGCAGCCGGTACTCGTCCGGCACGACTTGCCTTCCCGTCCCACCCTGTGCCGTTAAGGTGCAGTGGGGGAGTTGACGGCGTCGCACTGTTGTAGCCCGTGGTGGCGGTTGAAAAAAGTGTAGACCGGTCGCTGCGATACCTGTACTTTGTACTAGTGGCCGCTGTGTACCGTGTCAAACTACAGAAAAGGTCAGCAAAATACATAAAAATACGGTTGTTCATAATGATTGAGGACTTGCAATGAACAGAATAATGGATATTATCACTAAAGTTCAAATGCTTGTAAATAAAAGCTCATAATTTGATATTCATACATACAAATATATAGTTTATGTAATTAAAAATATATGTTTCCATTTCAAAATCAAATGTGACCCTGTGGATTCACTAACACATATTAGAGTGAAAAAAACAATGACAATATTAAATGTTAGGGTTGCATGTATTTAAAATATTTCAACTATTTTTATTACTATTATTATACAACTATTTAACTATTTGATGAATAAACTGATATTATGGTATTGTAAATACTGCATGATAATTTACAATGAATATTAGGAAATCTACAAGCTACAACAAAAGGTAATGAATTCATAAAATATTTTTTTAATTTCTGACTAGGTTAAAATGCAGTAGTGTCATAATAATATTGTGTTCATATATTAGTGTCAATTTAGTGTGCATGTAATATTTAATGATTATTAATTATAATTTTTCAAAACTACAAATTTAACAAATTTTTTTTGTTTTTAACCATTCTATAGTACATAATTATATTAGTTACTATTTAGAAATAATAGTTTAAGCTAAATGTTATACTAAATATTTCATCCTTTGTAAATTAATAAAAAAAAATTGTCTTATCTAAAGCTTTATGTGAAGTGCATAACAAATAAGATAATATATATATTTTTTTTGGAATTAGTCATACTTGCTTAAGAATTAGTTATCCAAACATTATATTATTATATAAATTAATAAACATTATAGCCTATTATTTCTTCAACTGTCAACAACTATTCAGTATAAGAGCATACCAAAATTAGTAATGATAAGTATATTTATTAGTTCATTTTAATACAATGTTTAAAAATTCACATAGTTTTAGCTAAAACAATATGGGTATTGACAATTTACAAATTATATTTGATAATCCAACAGCAGTTTTCATCCCTGGTGAAATAATTACTGGCAGAGTTCTAATTATTGTTAGCAATTCTGTTAAAATAAAAAGTGGGTAATTTAAATCTGGTAATTAGGTGTATAAAATAAATGTTTTATTATGTTTCAGAAGTAAAATTAAAATTTAGAGGAGAAGGTAATGTGTTGTGGAGAGAACATAATCTTATGACCCGAAGAAATAGTAAGAATGGAAGTAGAAGGCATAGCCTTACACATAATAAGACTAAAACTGAAAGATATACCGCAAAAGAAGAATATTTTAATCACAAAATAATATTGGTGGGTGGGGAAGGTGAGTTATTCATTTAATCCATTATGTTATGTATTTATATGGTCTGATATCTTGTTTGAAAAATTCATCTCAATGTGGCAATAAAATGTTAATACACATCAAACATGGTATTCTTCAGTATTTTTGTATATTTTTAAATCTATGTTTTTCTCATATTATAGAAATTATAATTATATACAATTTTTTTTAAATAAGTTTGATAATAAAAGATACCTTTAGTAAAATATTGTATACATTGCTATTTCTTGCATTTTATTCGGATCTTAGCATTTATAAATGTTATAAATAAAATAACACTAAGTAGATAATTAAACAAAACACTAAATTTAGGATTTTTCCAATTAAAAAAAAATATTTTTGTATTTTTAGGAAAATTACTTTTAAAAGAAGGGGATCATGTTTATCCATTTAGTGTTTCCTTACCTGATAACTTACCGTCAACATTTGAAGAAGAGTACGGACGCGTACAATATACAGCTAAAGTAGTAATTAATATACCTTGGGATATTAAGAAAGGTAAAGAAATTGCATTTGAAGTTATTTCCACCTTACATTTGAATGATGAACCATCCTTAGCAGTAAGTATTAGTTAAAACATGTTTATTATTATATCTTCAAAGATTTAATGCAATAGCTGTAATATTGGAACAAGTTTAGTTTAACCATGCCCACGAGAAACTAAAAACCAACTACTGGAACTTACTTTTTTACCGACTTAAAAACTATGGTGCAATGTGAAAAAGTAGCTTGGACTCGAGATTTTGGTTTGAAATAAAGAGATAATGATAATATGGGGGTAATTGGATCACTTACCTATGGGTGGATTCCATGATTGATAAATTATAAATTAAAAATGGCTATTGGGGATTGGCATTGGCTGTACACCTTTACCCACATATAAATATCAATATCTAACTTTAAAACAGGATCAAAGAGAACATTTCTAATTGCCCTAAGCACCATGAAATCTTCAAGTTCCAAAATATTTTTAATTTCTTGAAGGGCGTGTGTGTTAAACTAAACTTTAGCCAAATTATGAGAATATCAATATGGAGCTTGGTATATTTTTGTTGATTTTACCTCAGTCCACAAAAGCTGTCATCGGTGTATCTCATATTGTGTACAAATCCAACCAAGATGTGCAATCCGCCAGCGCTTAATGTATATCGCGTTAATAACTCCATGACTTCTTGAACAAATTGGTTTAGATTTCCTCCGCATAAGAAAATTAATAACAAATGTAACAACAAAGATTTGTTACATGATCAAGTCAATAGTTCTGTATGGAATGTTTTTTAAAAGTCAAATTTTACATGTTATTGAATGTATTTATATATTTAATATTTAATGTGTAAATAAAATATACATAGTTATTCATAAATATGAGAATACCATACATAACATGTATTTGTACTTGTACATTTGAATACTTGTAAATAAAACGTGGTAGAATAATTCCTTATAATTTATATTTTATACCTTCAATTTATACACACCATATACATATTGTCATTGAGTATATAATATACTCACTATGATGTACAAATATTAAATATATACCAAACAACTAACAAAAGTACATAAAAATATATGAAATACTATATAGCAATACTAATTTCAATGCCATAATGCCGCATTAAATAAAATGTCATAAATAACAATTTAGTTTGATTAGACATTTTTTTTTAAATACAACTATTAAAATTATACTTTTAGGAACCTAAAATACTAGAAAGAGAGAAATTTTACTGTTGCTGTTGTTGCAAGTCTGGACCGATGACAATGATTGTCTATGTTCCTTATACTGGTTTTGTTCCAGGACAATCTATACCAGTTACAGTTGAACTGGATAACAACAGCAATGTGGATGTAGATTCTATTATAATAATACTGGAAAGAGTAATAATTTTCTCATAATATATTAGGTAAGGTAATAAATATTAATTTTTGATTTTAAGAATATTGTGTTCTATTATATAGGTACTAAAATTTAAAGCACGGTTCCCGAGTAGCAAAATAAAATGTAAAGCATTAAAGATTGTTAATGTATGTATAGATGGTGTTGAAAAACACACTTCGAAAACTCGCGTGGAACAAATTCAAATTCCAAGTAGTTTGATAATACCAAATTTAAAACATTGTGGAATTATAACTGATACATATTCTCTACATGTAATTACATCACGTATTATTTTATGGGAATAATTTAATTAATTTTTTTTTTTTTGTAGGTCGAGGCTTGTATCAATGGTGGATACATAAATGAAGTAATTTCTGTTAATATAATATTGGGTGATATGCCATTGACAATAGCTACTGATGCTCGTCAATTTGATTATTCTTTTCAACCATCGAACCAAAGTTATTTTTCAAGCGAACATCCGACAAATCCTCTTCCACCTGTAGATGTTAATGAGACAATTTCTGTTCCTGGATATGCTCATCTAGTAGTTCCAAGTAACCAATTTTATTCTGCGCCACACAATAATCTAGAAAACGGGACGATTCTCGGACAAAATAGTTCACTACATATCAAATTTTCGGCATACCCAGATCCACCACCACCATACCAATTTTCAGATCCAGAAATAGCAACTGATATACAAGTACCATCTATTAGTACATTATCTGTTTAGTTATAACTTCCTTTTCCACTTCCACAGAAAATATTAAACCATTAGATTTATAGAACCAATTTACTCAACTACCAAATACCAATGTATGCTATTCAACTATCAGATTATCTGACTACCTGTTAAATTAAAATTAACTTTACTTTAACTAAATTGAAGCCAATTATACATGTATTTTACATAATAGTATTATACATGTATATATTACGCATATTAAATATATGATATTATGTACATGACTAAATAAACAATTTAATGAAATGTCAAGTCCTACATAGATACATGATACATAAGTTTAAATATTTAAGAAGAAGTCATTACCGCATGATATTTTGTCTCCGTCTTACACACGTATGACATAGCAAATTTTCGTTCACCAGTTTAAATAGTATGCTGTTAGTTTTGGTATTTGAGTGAATTGATCTATTATCAAACTTTTAGGTAAGAACATTATTTGTGTTCTCTCCATTGGTTATTTACGATATTTTAATGTTTAAGTGAGTTATGAGTATGTAGAATATTACCCTGTATTGTTACTTTTGATATTAGAGTGAATCTTCCCATTATCAAACTTTAAGTCAAGAACATTACCTATGTCCCCATGTTAACTATTTTATGATATTTAAATTTGTATATAAGTTATGTACATTATTACTATTTAAAAATGTTTATAAATTATATAACAATTAGAATATCGTAAAAATGCCAACGTAGGAACACAAATATTGGCGGAAATTGGGAGGGCTTGAGGGGGCTTAAGCCCCTTCTTTTTTAGTTTTGTAGAATAGAAGCTCACATTGATGTTAATAAAGTTAGCCCCCCCCCTGAAATTTTAATAGATTTCCGCCTATGGACACAGGTAATGTTCTTAGCTTAAAGTTTGATAATAGGTGAATTCACTCTAATATAAAAGCAACAGCACAGGGATAGTTCTACTAAACATAAATTTGTTATGTTGCACATGGGCCAGAAGATAAATCAAATGGTGCGCCAACATCCTCTTAAAAATAATTGTAAAAGAAAAAGGTGACACAAAGATAATATTGTGGTGTAAATTATAAATTAAAAATTTAATAACATATTAATAATTTACTACAAATTTACTATGAAGAACATAACTATTAATTGTGATGGCTGAGGATAGTATTTAATTCATATTATTTTATGAACATTGAATAAAATTATTGTAATAATCTACAATTCATTTTTTGATTTTATATAAATATATAGTTCCTTCATATCTTAAATTTTGTTAATGTAATATTTTAAATAGTAGATACTACAATAATAATATAATACACTGTTGTGATTCCTATATAATATTATATTAAAATTTTTTTTTATAATTAATTTTATAAATAATATATGTGATATAAATAATAATACTACCACAAAACTCTTCATTTGTTTTACTTTTTATCTATATTAACCATTATTGAAGTTGTTAATATTATATCTAGAATCTAGTGGTTATCTCACACTATTTGCATTTATATAACGTCATAAAATCAATATCTTAGTTTTAATATTAGCTTTTTATAATTGTACCTATATGTATATTTCATTATTATCAATTTTTATTGACATATCTATCCATAGACTATTTTTAAATGTATAATATGCTGAAAAATAGACAACAGTCATAAACCATAGGTACTCATACTATGTATTATATAGTGTTATGTAATGTGTAAATATTTGCTTACGTAAATATTTTAGATGAGATTCTTCCATAAAAAAAACCTATTCAAATATCAGTCAGCAAATCGCAAATGCCATAAAAAGAGTGTTCTGTATCTTATAAGTTATAGTTATATAAAAATTAAAAATAGGTATTTTGAATATTTCAAATCTGAGAGATTCCTATGAAATTGTTTGGGTAAATAATATGTAGCTATAGTTGTTGAGTAATGTTACAATATATTACATTACTATTAATACCACCATTGCAGTCTAGACTGCAAAGACTGTAATCAGTGTATGTCTGCCCTCCGATTGTAGTTACCTACTAACCTACTAAACACTTCTTGACATCATAGACATTTTTAAGAAAAATTAAAAATGAATTCACTTTAAATAAGACAAAAGCTGTTTGTATTAATTGTTGTGATATAAATCAAAATATAAAATTATGATATTAGAAATGGGTTGCTATTTAAAACGACATTTGTATCTATAACTGTTTAAATATGTTTTAGAAATCAATTAGCTGTATTCGTACTTATATTATGATGAATCTTCAATAACTAACTTATGACTCTTTTGATACTGCCTATTTAAAAAAATGTATACTTTGTTTTTATATATTTATTTAATTATCTTTAAATTGGCATTCAAATGTCACAGCCAGAGATGAAATGTAGAGAGTGCTAATATCATGTAACTACTATAAAGCCTTTTTTCAGGATGTTAAAAGGTAACGTATAAACGAGTCACAGATTTTTTTTAATTGAATAGGCCTGAATTGAAGTAAAAAGTAGGTCCAAAACTCAAGAGTTTTTAACATTTAACATTATCCAGAGGACAACACAATTCAGGAGATGATTCACAATATCTACCAAAAATATTTAGTAGATGGTCACTATGGTCACCAGTAACCACATCAAAATTTCATGATGATTATAGACCACTAAATTTAAAGTTTTTTTTGTATATATTATACTGTTTGAACCCAAATTAAAATATATTGGAACTTAGAGTTAAACAGACAACATTTATAGAAATAACAAAAAAAAATAGTAAGAAAATTAAATTGAAATAATACAATAATTGTAATATTTACAACACTTAAAATAGTAATAATAATAAATAACAGTAAATCAAATGAGAAATGATGGGACCTCATTGGCCAAACAACATCCTATGTCTGTCAACTTTACGTTACTCGTTACATTAAATATTTTCATTTAAATTACATTCACGTTACTCTACATTATATTTTATCACATTTCGTTACTTTTTCATTCAAAAAAGTATGGTGTTAAAAATAATGTTACTTTAAAAAAAAATTAGTTACAAAATCAGTCCATAATGATTAAGAAGCGGTAGGTAAACTATTATATAAATTGTATAGCTGTATAGGTACAACATTGATGATTTAGCTATATTGTTATATGTTAATAAAAAAAATCTATAAATATTAATTCCTGGAATCAGTTATAATATTGTTGATTATTATCTAAAACTTTTGGAATCGTAAATAAATTTAATTGATTTTTAATTTTGCTCAGTCACCCTAGCTCCTAGTTTTTATCATTTATTCTACATTCATAACTTATTGTGGAAAATAACACGTTAGTTCATAGAGATATATTTTTAAAATGTAATTAATAATTTTGCTACAATTGCAATAATTTAAATAAAATAGAATGAAATTATTACAGCATTACTGCAAAAAAAATTTCATTACAGTAATTTGTAATTTGTGTTACATTACTACCCAACACTGAGTATTACTGTATTAGTGATCGGATCCTAGACTACTGTCCCATACTCCAAAACAGAACAAACGGTTGAGAGAGATTTAATATAGGCAGACAACTTAAAACCTATTCAAATACTCTAGACAAAGCCTAACAAGTAAGTGCTTTATAGCACTCTAATAGCTGATTAGATAAAGTCTTGCCAGTCTTGGATGGATGATTCATATTTCCAATTAACAATTCATTATTTGTACAGTCAAACGTGGTACACTCACTTCTTTTACTCAAAATCGTTGATACCTCAAATTTTTTCCCGGTCTCTAGAATTTCCCACAGTTGTATTATCATTGGATAACTCAAATTCTTGAACAACTCAAAGTTTCTGACCAGTCCCTTTAATTTTGAGCTAATCACGTTCGACTGTATTGTAATTTAGATCTCAGTCTATTGAATTGTCATCAGTCTGATCTTCAACAGTTGACTTTTACAGAATATATCAAATATCTGTTTGAAATTATAATGGGTGTGCAAAATGTACAGATAATTTTTGATGATCCAACAGCAGTATTTACACCTGGTCAAACCATTACTGGACGAGTTTTAATTGTGATTAGTAATTCAGTAAAAATCAAAAGTAAGTGATTTATTAGGCAGCTTGTGGTAGATTAGTACATTGTATATGTTATGTGTATAGCGACTATTACTGGATGTTTTTATAGATATAAAATTAAAATTCCAAGGAGAAGCTAATGTCAGATGGACTGAAACCAAATCTCGGACTCATAATAATAATCGAAGAGAAAACCATTCAGTTAGTTATTCTGCAAGAGAAGAATATTTTAAAAATAAATTTTTTCTGGAAGGTGCAAAAGGTGAGAATGTAGAAATGATTTGTTTAATTATTATTTTTATAATAAATTATTGTAGTACCTATACCAGGGGCGGTGAACCATTTATTCACTTTGATATCAATATCACTAAAACTATTATTATATTGTAAGTAATTCTTATACCTTGCCCAGGTGGGATTTTATCCTGTGGGTGCGCTTGGATCCAAAACTCTGTAATTAGTGTTAAAAAATAATGCCAGCAATGTGTTCACACTACAAATAATTTTTATTTTTTTGTCTCATCAGGGAGTTATGTTGTTGAGATTAGTTACAAAATGTACAAACAAAGTATTTAAGGAAGTTTTTATATCATCTTTAGAAGTGTTCCAAGTTTTCAAAATGCTATAATTAGTAACTATACAATTTATAAAATGAAACAAAAATGTTTTTGCATGTCTTCATCCTAATGCATAATCCGCATGTCATAGGTTTACTCTTGGCCTACACTTACTTAAGCAGTTCACCATTGATAATGCAATTTGATATGTTATTTATTTGTTTATACTTAATTATTATTTTTAAGGTGAATCACAATTAGAAGTTGGTGAATATGTCTATCCATTTAATTTTTCTTTACCAGACGAGTTACCATCAACATTTAAAGGTGTTCATGGAAAAGTATTTTATGTAGCAAAAGTCAAAATTAATATACCTTGGAGAACAAATGTAGAGGAAAAAATAATGTTTGAAGTTATTTCTCTTATACATTTAAATAATGAACCATCATTAGCTGTAAGTATAATATTTTTATTCAGAAATTATACCTAATAAATAATAAATAAATAAATCCCTAACAATATATGTCTGTCATCTGTAATTACCGGAGTCCACTTGTAATGAATGATGTAATTTGTATTTGACGATCAAGTACCTAAATATGAAACTGCTATCTCCCAAAATGAGGTCTACCACCGTTTGATGTACTACCTAATTATAAATATGGAATAGTATGATATGGTCTATTATGGCTGGGATATCCTCATCATTAATATTAACTCTTTCACTGCTTCATACGTACTATTACGTTCCTATATATTATAATATTAGCATTTTTTATTTACCCATAAGCACACAATTTTAGGAAAGCCTGGCACCTATTTTAAACTGAAATCATTAGGTCAATTTAGATCCCAAAATTAAATTTAAAAAATGAATGCTTAATATTAAAAACAAAAATATTTTATTTTATATAAGCGAGTATGTCCGCAGTTTAATCGATAAATTATATTACAGTGCCCGAGTGTGTCCGCCATCTTATCAACAAATTATAATGAATAACCCGAGTGCATCCTTGGTCCACAGCTGCTATAGGTACCTACTTATTTAAGATAAACTAATCGAATAAAAACTTTTAAGATACCTACATGTTTGACGATCGAATATGGTGGTTCAAATGTACAACTATAATACTATCATTTGTACATTTATGACTGTAAAACATTGGAAACGGTAGGGAAATTACCTAGTTATATATACATTTTTAATGGAAATATTAATAAAAAATTCAAATTGACACCAAAAATAGCAAACTAAACGGCCACACAAACAACAAGAAACCCAAAAAGAAGTATGTGCAAGAAAATTACATACATCAAAGACAATATAAACGGCATTTAAACACCACCCTATATAGATATGATAATAACAAACATTTTTTAAATTGTACGCTCACCCAATCTTAACAGTGTAAGCAAAAATAAATTAATAATAAAAATAAAAATAAATAATAATAATCATAAAAATAAATAATAATAATAATAAAAAAAAGTAATATTTTTGGGGTGTAAGCCAGTTCACCTCCTCGTTGTACACCCTGGTAATTCTAAATGAACTAGGACGCATTCGGGCTATGTATAAAATATGACCTTTTTTCTTGGGACGCACTCAGATGATACATTTTTCTGGACGCACTAGGAACATTAAAAAATGGTAATTTCGGGAAACTCCCGAAAAATTGGGCAAATATCTTGGGTCACCTTCACATAAAGGTTCTCAACTGCTGATCTATAACAATTATTAATAATAATTATATAAATGTTTTATTTTTTTAACCAATAAAATCATGCTATTTTCACAATTAAATTTCATGTAAAAACACAAAATTTAAAAAAGTTTGTATTATGGTCTGCGTGTTCTACTTTTATTATTATTACCGTAGACCCTAGTTAATTTGTATTTTTTTTTTTAGAAACCCAAGACAGCATCAAAAGAAAAGTATTACTGTTGCTGTTTGTGTAAATCTGGCCCGATGACATTGGTTGCCCATATTCCTGTTAGTGGTTTTATACCTGGACAATCTATACCGGTTACAGTTGAATTGGATAACAACAGCAATGTAGATGTGGATACTATTAAAATAAAGCTGGATAGAGTACTAATTGTCTCATATCTTATTTATTATATATAGAGATTTTAAGAATTTGTTGTTTTATAGACTTTGGAATATAGATCACAGCTCCCTAGTAGTAAAATAAACTATGAACACAATGAGATTGTTAATGTATATATAGATGGTGTAGAAAAACACAATTCGAAAACACGTGTGGAACAACTTCAAATTCCGAATGGTTTGACTGTACCCAATTTAAAACATTGCGAAATTATAACTGATAAATATTTTCTAAATGTAATTACATTATGCTGAATAATTATTGTTTTACGAAAATAATTGAATTAATATATTTTTTATTATTGTAGGTTGAGGCTCATGTTAAAGGTGCACATTTAAATGAAATAGCTTCTATTAAAATAAAATTGGGTAGCATACCATTGACAATAGCTAGCAATGATCGTCAATTTGATTATTCTTTTCAACAATCAAATCCTTTACCGTCTGTGGGTGTTAATGAGCCAATTTCGGTTCCTGGATATGCTCAACTAGTAGTTCCAAGCAACCAATTATATACTGTGCCTCAGAATACATCTTTTCACAATCCAGAAAATGGAATGATTTTTGTACAAAACATTCAACTTTCTGAATTCCCAAATCCACCACCACCATACCAATTTTCAGAGGATCCAGAAATAACGTCTGCAATTCCAATGACTTCTATAGAAAAATTTTAGATGGCGACCTAGAACTAACTCACTAAAAATGGTGGTAGTCATGTTCAATGGCCCCACTATCCACTTGTGATAAGCATTGACAAAGACCTTAAGGTCATTTCAATAAACAAATAAAAAAAAAAAAAAATAATAATATTAATTTTGAACAATGTTTTTGATATAATTAACATTTATATTATAATCAATCATATCAATTTGATGATTAAATTATATATATATCTCAAATAATAAAACTTTCATCAATAAACTTGTAAACTCCCGTTAACTGGGGGAGATAGCATTATGGGTCTACGCAGTCGGGTAGTTCAGTGGTAGAGCAATCGCCCGGCAAGTGAGAGACACCTCTAATAGTAATATAATTTTAATATTTTAGAACTTGTATTTCTCTAATTGTAAAGGTACTATGATGTGAATTTGAATCATTGCACTGGCTGATGAAAGTTCCCTTCATAGTAATGTGATTAGGATTTTAACAATATAATATACACATTATTATATGCAGTATGTTTGTAAAAATAATTAATATTTATTTAATTAATAATAATAAATAATAAATATAAATTATGGTAATTTTAATTTACTGTGCATCATCCAGAGTTTCCAATTTATTATTTGTTATAGTTTACATTATCAACGTATAGTTAGAACTTTAAATCATGATGATTTTAATAGATTTACTACTAAATGGATGATCTAGTTAAGGTTATTAAATTCTCAAACATATTTTTAACTAGTTCATAATATAATACACATTGGCTTAATTAAATTTATAACTCCAACAATATTGATTAGTTATGTAATATTTTTATTTACAACTTTTATTTTCTATTTATGTCTAAGCGAAAGAATTCAAATACATTTTAGGATATCATAAAATGGCTTATGAAAATAAGAAACAATAATTTAACCAAATATGACTATACACATATGCTTTCCACTAATAAATATAAATAATCAATCATGTAATATAATTTTAAAAAAAACCATTGTGGTTTTAATAAAAAATTATAAATAGAAAAATTATAAATGTGAAGTTAAAAAAATTAACATTCAACAAATTACAGCATTATGTTGTTTCTAATACATATATATATATATATTATCTTGTTTAATACATATAAAACACAAAAATTATAATATTAAATTATACTAAATCTACATTGGATGATATTTTGTACACATTTTATTTCATTTTTCTAATATTTAGCCCATTATAGTGTTTATAGTATTAAAAGCATAAAGTATAAATTAAATTATTTATTAAAATTACGAATTCAGTTTCATAATATTGAATAATATATTATATAATATATAGTGTAGATAAATAAACATAATTCAAATTATGTTTTATAATGAAAAAAAAAAAAAGACATAACAATTTCAACAAACAATAGGTAAAATTGAAATTTACCAGTTAGGTAGAAAACAAGCATTATAATGTCTACTAATAAATAAATTAAAAGTATTTGATAAGTTACTAATTACAATTGAGACTCGGGTGATTTAAACCAGTGTAATTGAAATACATATAAATTCACATACAAAAGAATTCATATATATACAAAATACCTTTTGAAATAACTAACTGTCAATTACTAGTATAATAATGCATAGTCATCAATTATTGTAATTATGTTATAAACATTCATAAATGGTTCAAATAAAAATGTATGGTTAATTGTTATTAATTGAATGTATTTCTTTCATCTTCATGTATTATACAGTAAACTCATATTGTACTAAAATCATACTTGCATTTACTAGAAAAGACTAGGAATTATTTGTATTATTCACCGCAGGTAAATTTTGATCATGATCAGTTTCCATAGGTTCAACATCAGCAGATGAAGATGACAACCGTTGGTCGCGTAAGTTTCTAGCTGTGACGGATGAATAAGTGGACATACCTGATGCTGCGGCTGGAGTCTGTGTAGCTGATGACGATGACACAATTGGCAGTGGCAAACTAATACCAAGTTGTGTAGGCCAGTCAGATGATGTAGATGCCATATCATAATCATTCATTCCCCATACTGGATCAGCAGTATTACGCGGGTTGTTACTACGAGCTCTATAATAATACAAATATAAAATAAATTAAATCAAATGTAGTAATATTAAATAGTTTTAAACAAATATTTTATTAATAAAATAGTAGAAATATTCAATAAAAATAATTATAGATACCAAATGTAATGTATCATTTAAAGATATGTTAAAATTTAAAATCTATAAGTATCAAATCCAATTCAACTATCATTAATCTGGCGTACGGCGCACGGGGTAAATAATTACCCCAGACATTTTAAAAATGTTGATAAAATATGTAATATGGTATGCGGATATTTGATCACCTCAATAGCCTCAAATATTACAATTATACAAAATATTATTAAAAAAAAAAAATGTTACTCTGTGTAATCTAAACTCTCTTTATATATCTATATATTTCCGCCTGGTAACTTTTTACCCCGTGCGCGTAAACGAGACATCTAAAACCGTGCGCCGTACGACGGGTTAAAAACTAACAAAAATAATATATGTATAAATATTAAATATATATATCAAACCTAATGAGTGCTGCTAAATTTGGTCCAACACCTAGACTGATTCCTAGTGGATCCGAATTAATTGAACTTAACCCATCATCTGCTAAGTATTTACGACAAATTGGACACGTACCATGCTACATAAAAATTAAAAATAATAATATCATACACCATATATATTAAAAGGTAAGTCTGATCACCTATTAGATACCCAGTTTTACTAGTAAATGTTAGGGATTTACTAATAACACTTAGTAAAATATGCAAATTCATTTGAATTTTGACTAAAAAACTTTGAATACATCAAAACGCTGACAATAAAAAAAATTAATGAAGTTTTTGAAAATAGACCCATCATCGTTGTATAACTTTTTTCTCTTGTTATTGTTACCATTATTTGCATAATTTGTTTTCAATATCTATTAAGTACTAGACTAATATCACCCAGCCCTGGGAAATTTACTATCGTAAATTAGTTCTGACTATGCAAGTTAGAATTTATTATCTGTAATAAATATTCTAATAATACCAATACAATAATTAGTATCTAGTACAGAGTTTTCCATAAGAATATTAGGTTATAATAATAATAAAAAATAAATAAATACATACCAGGTGATTCTTTTATCAAACAACACTCAATTTTTCAAAAAGTGTTAATTTTTTTGAAAATATTATTTTACATAATTTCAAGTTGCTTATAAAACAACGTTTATATTAAAAAATTATATTTTATAATATTTTTTATCCTTAATTTTTTTTTAAGTTTTTTACTTTTTTGAATGACAACATAGGGTTTTAATTTTATATTCCAAAGCAGAATATTTTTCTAAGTATTTCGATACATAAAAATCGAATTTGAGGTGAGTAGTTTATGAGTTATAAGTATTTAAAGTTTTGATGAGCGGAGTGGAGTGGGGTTATCCCGCAAAATGTTTTTTTAAAATTCATGGTGTAGGATTAGATCCCACGACTCGATAAATGTAATTTGGTAAACTTAAGTAATTAATTTAGGAACCGATATCTTATCAATTTAACCTTGATGCTCTATAGATGATTGCATGCGTTTTATGATTGAGGAAAAAAGTGACTGTGACAAATACAACTTAAAAATAAAAAAAGCAAAACTTACCAATTCTAACCAAGGTATAATACAATCTCTATGAAACATATGGTCGCAAGCTAGTTTCATTACTTTTTCATCAATTGTAAAATCTTCCCAACAAACAGAGCATTGGAGTTTCATATCTAAAAATTAAAATCCATATTTTATTCTAGGTAAATTTTTGTTCAATCAACAGCTTTATCGTGTCAATCAAAGATACTTATAAACTAAAATCTATATTATAATACATAATTCCATAAGTATTTTTACCCAAATGTTCTTGACAAATAAGTGCTGTAGGTATTTCTTGTATTTTCTCTTTTGTTAATGGTGGAGGTCCAGCTCCATCAATCTGATTTAATAACTGTGACACAATTGAATCTAATCCATCTCTTCCCCAAACGTAGTCACCAGGATTACCGAGTAAAAATCTACTGCTGAAATTTTAATTTACAAGAGGTATAGTTTTGATACATAAAATTATAATATAATTTTCTTACACTGGACTTCCACCCGATCGAGCATAATCAGCAAAATTTACTATGACATCTTCTACTAAATTTTCAATTGTCCCACCTGAACTACGCCTTGGGCCTCTGAAATAATACATATTTTTTGGATTTATTTATGACCTCTAAAGAATAATTTAATAGGCAATATTGTTTGAATTTGTTATGCTTGTATACAAGTTTTGTTATTAAGTATACCATTTGTTATAAGCTAAGTTCAAAACTCATAGCAATTGCATATTTTTTTTTTAAAACTTGAAATTATAGCAGAGTAAGCTATAAATTCAATTCAAACTAAAAGGAGTCCAGAAATAAAAATCTAGTGCTATATTTTTTTTTTGTTTTTTTCTTGTGCAGCCATCTTGCTGTTGCAGTTGCTTCACAGCTAAATTATTTCCATGTAATTTTATGAGATTTTCGTCAGATTTAATTATATTGGTGTTATTTCTAAATACAAACAGTCGACAGATGATCACATGTTACTTTTTTAAACTGATAAGCCTTACATGCAATAATCAGCTACATTGCTTAAATACTACATGAAAATGATCCATGTTATGTGTGTGACACATGGTATTCAAGATGGCAGAAGAAATAAGAGTACAAAATAAACCCGTCTAGTATTAAAAAACTTTTAACAATGTTCCAAGTTACATTGATCTTTAAGACCTAGATTCTCGCATAAATATGTTTGACTCCACAACCATTCATTACCCGTCAGGGTATATGGATTAAGGCAGCAAATTGTATTTGTTTTTTAGTATATTTTGCAACTTTTTATTGTATATATTTAGCATATTTTAAGGTTTTTTTAAAAAAATATTATAACGCGTAATATATAGTTGTTTTATAGTGCTATAAGTAGTCTTGAGCCCTGGTTAAAAGTATATTTAATAATAAATATAAAAGTCCTATAATCACATTTCAATATAAAAATATTTAGTAGTAAATTTATAAAATTATTGTTATTAAGTAATTTATTATATTATTAGATATTAGTAATACATAAGGTTAGGTTTTGCCGAAAATATTGTATTTGAAAATGTCATAGCATGTATAAAATATAGTAATGTACTTTGAAAGTTTCTTGTATCCACAAATAATATTTTTAAATTACAAAAAAATAACTAAAATTGTTATTGATTGTTTAAATATCTAATTTTAACTTAAAATATAATTTTTTTGTTTACCTTCCAGGTTGCAATGTCATTACATGAGGACCTCTTGTTGTAAATCTACGACGACGAATATTTGACCTCCGTCTTCCTGCAATATCATCTCCTAATATACCATTAACCTAAACATATGTTATATAATTAACATTAAAAATCTGTAATCGTGAATTAACGAAAATGATTTAACCCTTACTTATACATATTTTGTGTATGAAAATGTGAGATGACAGTATTAACATTAGATATACCATTTTAAATACAAATAAAACAACTTAATCACTCTTACCATTACATAATCTCAACATAATTATTAACATAATCCAAATTCCAAACATTAAAATATAATATTTTTAATTCATTACTCAAACTTTTAATTAAGAAATACCTCAAATGTCTGAAATAATTAAAACACAAGTATAATTATTTTTTAGTTTGAAGTACCTAGAGAAAACAAATGAGCATATGAAGTTAATATCCAATTCATAAACTGGGAACTAGTTTTTGAAATGATTAATATAATATAATACAAGCAATCTATCTGCGATTTCCAAAAGAATTGAATTATTAAAAATAAAATGTTATTATTGATGTTTAACAAATAGATTTTACATAATATGAAATTGTATAATTTAATATACTTAATACTTATTTAAATATTTGATTAATTCTTATCTAATTTATATCCTATTTCAAAATATAATTTATCAGGGAACAACAAGTTTCTGTTCAGAAGAGCATATTCCTTTCGAACAATTGACCAACAAAACTGCTAGGTTCAAAGTTGGACGGTTTTTGAGTTTGTCAGGTAAGTACAGAATAATATTATTTTTAAAGAATAATGGGGGAGAATATGCCTACAAACAGCTGCAGTCACCTATCATGAATCATTATGCATAGAACTGGTATATTTTATTTTGTGCCAGAGTAAAAGTATAAGTTGAAAATATAATTAAATGATCATACTTAAGTCAATAATAATAAAAATTGATAACAGTATCTACACCTAATTAAAATTTCAAGTTTACCCAAGTACTAAGTAGTAATGAGAATTTTACAATAACAAAGGCAATGAAAGATATTAGAATGACACGTAACTAAGTATACAACTATAATAATCTCTAATTAGTTATCACATATTTTACTCCAAAAATAGTATTAATAAAATGGAATAATCAAACATACCATAAAGTGTGCATTTGCGAATTCCATATCTTCGTCATCTGGTTCCTCGGGAGTTTGTTGCTCTTCAACTTTTTCAATAAAACCCAAATGGCACGTCGGGCATGTAAAATCCTTAAAGAAGATATTATAGCATTAGCAGGTATAAATCAAAAACTTTATAGTTAACACATGTAATGGAAAAACTTAAAAACATACATCAGCAACGCTCCCTATTTCGGCATCACAGCTGTGGCAAAAATAGCGATTATCTGCAATACTGTCAATAGGTCTTGATGCACTATCCATTGTAATTTAGGTAGGTATGCGGTATTACAATAAATAGCAGTTGCCCGTTTCTGGCAAACTAACGTGTAACTCTCGCGAGAGTACGACAATAATGACTAAACTTTGATCACCGAATAACGTATCAGCCACACTATAATTGAAATATATTTAAAAAACGAACTACTTTTAATAATATACTATTGTAAGAGTTTAGTCAAAAGTAGAAAATTATGTTAGATCCTAAACACTAGAATTCGTAATTTTATAGTTTGTAGTTTGTACTGATAAGAAAATTACTTTTTTTAAGCACTCGCAGTCTCGGAGTTTCGCGTCATCATGAAATCGATTGTTTCCTAAACATATTATACATGTATCTATTACATAAATATATAAATGATAAATCTATTTTGTGATTAAACATTTATTACCATACTGAACAAATTACGGGGTAAATAATTAAGCTTAAATATTTGACGAGGCGATTATCAAAAATAATTACCAAGGTGTAAATTAAATAATATTTATGAAACAAGATGTACAAATAGTTGTGAATTTTAAAATTTTTAATTAACCAATCAGGTTACTCACCGAATGTTGGGAAAAAAACATCGATGTTTGTATCACAAATTTGAAATTACTGCAATTACTACGATGGCGTTCGCCGGACGGTGGTGCGGCCACAAAATGTGTGGTCGACGGTCGTGATTTGCTTCGTTCTATAGGTTATGTACGATGTTCAAAATTTAAACATTATGTTCTGGGGTGATTGCCTACACTGGCCCACTGGTCATACTGATACGTTAGGACGGAAATTCAAAAAATTACGTATTCCGATTTCCGAATTCTATAGGTAGATATATTCTAATTAAAAGTTTTGGATTGTCATAAATTCATAACAATATCATCCAGTCATTACACTTATTAACTCATAACTTCAGTCTTCATTTAATCGTAGTGTTAATAGTTATGTGATTGTGGCCGGTTGTCGTTAGCATTCCGTCTGACATGGTACACAATAATATAATGTTTGCATTAATAACTTCCGGCGTTTTAGCTTTGTCCTTCGTTTTAGTTACAGTTTTAAAATATAAATTCATAGCCAAGAAAAAATGTCTAATTGGCCGTCATGTTATGGTAACACAAATTATAAAGTTTTTATTTTTTACTGGTCCATTATATTTTCATTTTTTCAGGTTACTGGCGGTTCAAGTGGTATTGGTAAATGCATTGCATTGGAGGCTGCTAAGATTGGAGCAAATGTTACTATTGTTGCAAGAAATGAAAATAGACTTCGTTCAGCATTGGAAGAGATTAAAGGACAATGTTTAAATAATGATCAAAAATTCAACTTTTTGTCTGGTACCTTTGTTATGTATTAAATACTTGGATAGGTACCTACTACCTACCATAACTAAAAAAAAAATAAAATAAAATAACTTCAAATAGGATATTTATCTTTATTTTATTAGTCAATGAATTAACTAGTACATTTTAGAAAATATTGCCTACACCTACAAAATATAATTGTTTGATTAGTTGATTTAGCGGGTGATTACAATATGGTGAAAACAACTTTTAATAATGCAATTGATGAGATGGGACCATTATGTTTGTTCATAAACTGTGCTGGTATGGCTATTTGCGGAACATTAGAAGACGTTTCCACCCATGATATTATGGTATTTTTAATTTTTAATATAAAATATTATATAAGTAATTTATCTAGTACCAATTGTAACAGAAAATGATCAATACTAATTTGATATCTACAATCCAAGCTACTAAAGCAATAGTGAATGGAATGAAACGAAATGGTTATGGAAGTATTGTTATAACTTCATCACTGGCATCCTTCTGTGGTATTTATGGTCTAAGTGTATACTCTGCCACAAAATTTGCATTAAGAGGGTTTGCAGAAGCTTTAAGCATGGAAGTAAATACATATTAAGCATCTGAGGATACTTGAAACAATATTTACCTTGTTATGTTTTTTAAATCATTTATTTATATGTAAACTTGTAGACAAAGAACTTTGGAATAAAAGTGACGTTGGCCTTGCCCCCTGATACGGATACTCCGGGGTATGCTAACGAGTCAAAAGACAAACCACTGGAAACATTATTGATTTCAGAAACAGCCAAATTGTTTACACCAGAAGAAGTAGGAAGACAAATTCTTCAAGACACATTAGTAATTAAAAAACAAACTTATTTTAGTACTTTATTTAGTACAATTTCTTCTTATTTAAATACTCTAAATGTACTATTTAGGATGGACGTTTCTTTAGTACTGTTGGTTTCGAAGGCCACATGATGACTATTTCTTGTGCTGGAATGGCTCCATACACTTCTTATTTAGAATTAATATGTCAGGTAAAAAATATATTGATAGATAGTTATTTATATACATTACTGGCCACAGAATTTACTAATAAATTGTTATACATTTCAGGTTTTTTGCGCCGGAATTTTAAGGTTGATAACTGTTTACTACCAATCTACGTTTGATAAAATAATTAAAAAATGTAAATTAGATAGAGAATATCTAAAAAATAATAAAACATAATATATATGTATGTATAAAAAAAAGTAAAAACATTTATTTTCTACCTATACTTATATGGTTTTTGTTAATAAATATTTGTTATGAATGTTGAACGAAAGGTTTTGAATGTTTAAAATTCCTTGATTCTCTTTATTAATATAACAAGTGACTAAATAAAAACATATACTAAATTATAAATATTTATTTTAAAGTAACACAATTATTATAAAAGGTCATAATAAAATTAAATATATAAGATGTTTAATTTAATTAGTTTATTTTGTCAGTAAGAAAAACAATCAAAAAAAGTAGCACCTTTATTTCAATCATTATTATCTTAAAAATAATTAATAGTGTTATTGAATACAAGTTTTTCAAAAGTATAATATAGAAAAATTAGTTATTACAAAGCTATTCAAATGTTAAATGTTTTAATAATCTAAACCTAATACATCTATAATAATAACAAAATTATGTTATGTAGGGCTCATTAAAGCTATAATTTATGAAGCACATCAAGGACTAAAGCAAATAAAGGTGCATTGAAGGCATGTTAAATATATGTTTAATATCTATTTTCATAGATTAATTTTGATTTAAACTATGGGACAATTTTAGAAAGCATTTTATTAATTTAAATTGAAACCCCATATTTCTTATCTACTAATACATTGTTTTTTAATTCAATTTTTTTTTTTTTTTGATAGTAATATTTGTAAAAAAAAGTTTTTAGGTGGAACGATTTGTTTGAAGGTTATAATTTACCAATTATTAAATACTAGTCATGACTATCTATTCTCTATTTAACATAAGAAGCAACAATGACGACCGACTTGAGAATGTGTGGATGACATTGTTCTGTGTATTTTCTATTGGTGGTTGATTAAGTAGGGGAACAGTTTTGTGTGAGCTAATTGACAAAAAGTGTTTGCTCCTTATGCTAAATAGAGTATATATTACAGGTCAAATTGAAATGTTGAACAATAACTGTATTCTATAAAGTTTTCTATAATTAACAATTAATATAACTATAACAATTAAGTTAGACAAGTGGATAAATACTATATGTAACATTAATAATATTTAAAAAAATTATAATATATGGTGTAATTTAATTGTTTAACATTTTGTTAGATCGACTATTATACAGAATATATATATATACAATTGTAACAATTTTTACTGAACTGAATGCATTTCAATTTATAGAAATCATGTATGTTTAAATTTAAAATAAATGTATACATATAACAGATCTTTAATAATCTGAAAGCAAGCTGAATTTATATTATCATAGATTACAGAGAAGGGGCAGTTGCAGTAGGATAAGATGGATTAAATGCCGGCTGTTGTACATTCACATCTGGGTAAGGTAATTGAGATTGGTTATACATTTGCATTTGAGGATACAATGATGGCTGACCAGAGATTAGTGCTGGGTCCATGGTTTGTTGTGGGTACGAAGAAGTAAAAGGGGGTTGGCCATATGGTGGAGGAACTTGTTGTGCGAAGCCAGGTATAGGTGCAGGTAAATTTATAGGATTCATAGAATTTGTAGGGAATTGACCATTTGAAGGATCGTTTTGATTAGGTGATTGAATTGGAATGCCAAATTGAGGTGCATCTTGGGCAATAGTTAACGGAATATTACCCATTGTAATTTTCACGTTAACGTCAGTGTTTTCATACATACCCCCAGCAACAGCTTCTACCTGTAAACAAATAAATATTTAAAAATGTCACATAATTGCAAACAACAGATTAAAATAACTATTATAAATATTATTTATATTACATTTAATATATATTGGTCAGTTATAATTCCACAATACTTTAGATTAGAGAACATCAAACTATTTGGAACTATCATTTGCTCAGTCCATGTTTTTGAAGCATGAGCTTCAATACCTTGTAAACGTAAAACTGCAAGCTCTGAAGAACTAGAGTTTGTTTTTTCACTAGGGTGCCTTCCTTTAAATAATAAGTCCTAAAAAAATTAAATATTTTTTAATAAAATCATAAAAATACACCACATTAGAGCATTACTCGTTTCAACTTAATTTTGACTGCATCAATTGTTACATTACTATTGTTATCCAGTTCAACAGTAAGAGGTATAATTTGTCCAGGTACAAAACCACTATAAGGAAGACAGACTACCAATGTTGTTGGACCAGATTCGCAGCAACAGCAACAATAAAACTTTTCTTTTTCTTCTTTTTTGGGTTCCTAAAAATGGGCCAGTAACAAATCTTAGTAACTGTGTATAAACTATTATTTTACATTAGATAAAATGTTCTAAAACCTAATACTATATTGGTTGAGCCACTAGTTAAATTATTATGTTAAAACTATTCTGAAAGATAATGTGAAATATTGTGTTATATTTTAAATTTAAATAATGAAAAGAAAATAATCAAATATATGAAATATGGATAAAATTATATAAACAATAAGTATTAACCTTATTATACTTTGCTTTCAAAACGAAAACCCAGAAATGAAAAATAATATACACTTTGTTTTATACAGGGAACAATGATACAAGTGATTCAGAAGAAAATATTGTCTTGATTACATAAATATAATACTTGCAGCTAATGATGGTTCGTCATTTAAATTTAAAGGAGAAATAACTTGAAAAGTTATTTCCGTTTCTTTATCCTTGCCCCAAGGAATATCAACTGTAACTTTTGCTGTATAACGAACGTGTCCATGTTCGCCATTAAATGTTGATGGTAATTGATGAGGTAAAGAAATATTAAATGGATAAACCCGTTCACCTGCTTCTAATTGTGATTCGCCTTAAAAATAATAATTAAATATAAAAAAGATTCTTGACAACTTAACTTTTACCAAGTTGCAGTATTAGTGATAAAATACAAAATAAAAGTTATAAAATCAAATCATTTTCATTTACCTCCGCCTCCAACCAAAGTCATTTTATTTTCAAAATATTCTTCTTCAGCATCATATATGACAGAGTAGTTTTGAGTTTCACCATTATCGCTTCTACGCGATTCTTGTTCAGTCCATGAAACTTTAGCTTCTCCTCGGAATTTCAATTTAATACCTAAAATAACATACAGTTTTGGTCGTCAATTTAAACATGAAAAATATACCAGATTCCAACTCTTCTGATAAATCACTTACCTCTTATTTTTACAGAACTACTAGTAGCTACTAATACTCTTCCAGTAAGAGATTGGCCGGGCATAAATACAGCCGTAGGATTGTCAAAGATGATCTGTAAACTTGTCACACCCATTGCAATTTAAAACAAATAGTATATTATATTGGGTACAAAAAGTAAACTGTCAGCCTGATGACAATTAAATTGACTGTGCTCTAAATGACAATAAAAGTAATAAAACAACAAGTATATAATTGTAATCGACTGCCTGTTATAATATTACTATATAGTATATCTAGTATCTAATATTCAAATGACTAATTTTATTGTAGGTAGTATTGAAGTATGTAATTAAGTAGGAGGTATGCCACAGTGCCAGAGTTATGAGCAGCGGGTGAGTACAGTCATCGTCCTGCTGACAGTATAGGAGTCGTAGATAGGCGGGATAGCAGTTAAAAATAACATCTTGCGTCGTATCAATTATTTTCTTATCATACCGGTCATTAAATATCTTCAAACCACGGATATATCCATATCTCAAACCATTTGTTCTGCGGTTGCAGGTGAGCCAGTTGTATACCTGGTAGGCCTAAGTATTTATGTATACCGTGGTATTTTTAGTAACTCCTTGGTTCCATGATAGTATAATGTTAAATTTGTTATCAAAATATTACCTTCAATATTGCATAATAAAAATAATAATATTATATTATACTATATATATATACAGTTTTTTTGCATTTATATTATACAAAATTTTTTAATCCAAAAATCTTTTATAATGTGCTAAAGTATTTGTTGCAATTATACAATTTAATCTGCACTGAAGCAATTAATTACTTTTTAAATTTAATTTTCATTAATTTCTGAAATGCCTTGCTATCAAATCATATTTTATCAGATTAAAAAGTTTTCTTAATTTTAAGGTGTAAAAATTATTTTAAATTATATAGCTACAAACAAATAAGTAAGTATTTGTAATGGCTCAGACACATGCATAAATATGTGTTTTTAACAATTATTGTCTATGCTCTATGAGATTATTGTACTTGAACTAATGATGCATGATGCTTATTGCATATTATGATAATAAGTCTCAAGGACTCATTGTTTTTCTATTGCCTGTTCAATTCTTAAATGTCAATATGTCATATTACTATTTTATTTTAAATAGTTAATTATTTTTTACCATTCAGTTATGATAATATCAAAAGGTTATATTTGGAATACCGAATATTTAGCTACTTATGTATTTGCCTTTATAATTTTGTATATTACATATTTTATGTCATTGATTTCTTAATACTGATTTTCTCTCAAATTTTAACAAATAATGTGTATGTAGAATCTTAAGACGACACTTTTAGATACCACTTAATAGATTTTGATATTCATGACAATATAGTAAAACACTAAAATATTCTTGGCTTCTTGCAGATCAATTTTATTTTACTATGATATGGTCACCTTTTGTATAAATGAAATAAAATAAGACACAGTTATTATGTTAGATTATATTAAAACTTAAACGAAACAAAAAATTAAAGTTTATGAAAAATTAAACTTTATTTTTGGAAATATCATTAAAAGTACATGAAAATTATAGTACAGTAACCTCACTAACCTATTAATTTATTTGTATGTAATCATATTTTTACTATGCACATATGAGTTTGAAACCAGAAAAGAACATATTATATCAGTTTACCATACTCTAAAGAACTTGTAAAGTTAATTAATAGTCAAAAACTCAAATAATAAAATTAATAGTTATCACTAAAAATATATATATTTAAATGGTATCACTAAAAATATATATATTTAAATGGTGAGACCTACTAAACTAGGGGCATACTGCATACCTACTAAATAATATACAATATTAATTAAAATATGTTGTAGAAACTTAAAATTTATTATAATTATAAAATGTTTATTGAAGATTGACTAAATGCATAAATAAATACTGAAATGTTTAATTAGATATACTTCACACTCTAATATTTATATTTTGTTTTGTCTATTTTCCAATATATTTTACAATAGCTACAGACTGATGTGAAAAATTGGCTCTAGCAATCATTCAATTTGGACCACATATAACAAAAATATTTGTCTTTAGTAATAATGAATATCATTAATTAATTCAACATTGCCCGAAAGATATTTGCTTGTTTTTAGCTTAAAATCTTAACAGCCATAAGGTGTTCTTAGTTCTCTTGCCTTCCGTCCTACATTCAAGTATAATTTTTTATTACACATCAGAATTTGGAGGTCTACATACACTTTATCATCAGTTTTAGTTAATTTTCCATGAGCAATAGTAAAATACAATTTCCAAACATATTTTATTATACTTTATAGTAGATTATCAAAAAACTGCTATTATTTTTTTCTTCACATATCCACATAATATTATACTCTATTCAAGTTATGAACACAGCGTACTTGGCGGCTAAATTGTGCGCTGATTTATGATTTTCACCACACTGCAGACATACAGATGATCAATTTGGCAGAGGTGACAAATGGGTATTATTTAATTGCAGCCCAATGAAAACCGATTGTTGTCGAGTACGGGTTTTAACTTAAATAGAGTATACAATATAATATATATAAAACATATTATTTTCTTTACTAATTTTTTTATGAATTATTTTAATTCTTTAAATTCTTAATTAACATTTTTTTTATTATAGGCAACAAAATATGAAATTGGAATCATCATCTCATAGAGTATATTAATTAATTCTATGAATTCACATGACTTAAATATTGTGTAAGCATTTGTGCTTAATATGTCATATGGTGAAAGCAGTGGACAAGAAAGTGATAAAAATGGTATATTCTATTATATATATATCAATAATTACTACTAAATGTATTCCATTTTTATTGTAGCAAAGAAGTGCTACTATGTATAATATATATATATATTTTTTATTAATTATTTTTTATTATTATCTATAGGGTTTTCATACATTGATGACATTCCAGTTAAAATTATTGAAAAATACAAGCCTCCCAAAAAGATAGCATTACCTGGTGTACTACAACATAAACCTACATCTAATGCATTAAAAATCCAGGTAATAAAATTACAATATTCTAGATAAGTGTAGATTAAATTATGCGTTAATTTTCTGATTTGTGACTATTTTTGTATTAGTATGATTTTAATTTGGAAAAAAATGTACTTGAGAAAATGGCAATATGGAGCAAAATAAGAGAAGAAGCTCAAACTAAACGCCATTCACAGGCTGCTGAGTTCAAAACACAAGATTATTTAGATTTAGATAAGTTGACGCTATTAAATCCAACACAACCACAAAATACTCAAGTTTTACAACCAATACCTGCTCAACAAATGAACTTTAAAATGTCTTCATATGACACCATGCTCACAAAAAATATAAATATATCAGATTTTGAGTCCGATACATCCAGTCCATTTGACAACATGGAATTAAAAACTATTAATGATTTAGAAGAATTAGCTTCTGTCTTAAAACCAACATCAATCTACAATAATACCAATATTAAAAATGTTCAACCATCTGATATAAATGTGTCTCAATATTATCCAAAACCTATTTACAATAATTTTCCAGAACATTTTAGTAGCAATGAATTTTTACATAGTCCTAATACTAAAACAAACCAGACTATTAGTTCTATCCGCATGTCCAATTCAAATGTTTTTGATGATAAAAATAATAAAGCAGATTTGCCACCCGTTACTATGCCAAATATTTTATTACAATTGGAGGCTGATTTAAATACTTCAAAGTTTAATGATGAATCACCAGTAAGTGTTATAAACCTGAAACAATTATTATTGTAAACAAACTAACCTTTCTTTCAGAATGATCCACAAAAATCTCAATCACACATTACAACAAATGGGTCTAAATCACCTACATGTTCATTTCCTAATCCATACAGATCACTTTCTCCAACTAGCCAATGTCTTGCTGATCAAATGCATCAAATGGGCTTTTCTTTATCGCGTGCTGCACGAGCGTGTAAACTATTTGGTAAAGACGAATCAAAGGTATGTAACATAGTTATCTAATCATCTAACATAATTCTAACTATCTATTATAATTTCAAGGTCATAGAGTTTTTAATTCAAATACATTCCATTGAGGAAACTAGCGGTTATACTGCTGATCGTGTAGAACAAGCACTGGTGGTTAATAATTTTAATGCTGATCATGCAATTACTTTTCTTAAAAATGTTGATAGGCTTATTGATTTTGGATTTCGAGAAGAAAATATATGCAGTGCGCTAGTGAAGTGCAATAACGATCCTGATAAAGCACTTGATAGTCTTGTGTCTTATTAAGTAAAATATTATGCACGAGAATACATTAACCTGTACGATAACTATGTATTGTTCAGAATTATTATTGACAGCCAAACAGGTGTGTTCGATTTATTGTGATATATACATTATACACGTGTTACAAAAATTGAAACATATTTAAAAATGGTATACATGTATAATTATTATAATAATCTTTTTATTTCATGTAATAATCGCTTTACACTGCTTTATGTTCCCTACTTATATTCTGTTATAAAATTTTAGTATGATATGAATGATTTTATGTATACATATTTTTACTATATACATTTTTATTGTTTTATTTTTAGAGAAGATAATTATATAATTAATATACATGTGTACCTTAAATGTTACTTTTTTTGTTAAATTACGTATTACCTTTTCTCTTATAATTTATTATATTTTTTTATTACTAAAAATATATATGCTGTTTTTATTTTATGTCCTTTGAATACTTCAACAATCATTATTTATCGACTATCAGTTATCATAATATTGTATGATTAAAAATTGAAATGAAAAAAAATAAAAATAATTTTGATTATCATAAGTTTACAATATTCAATATTATTCTATTTTATTAGAAAATTTTAACTTGTAAATTGTAATCAATACTACCCAGGTGGGCCATAAGTTTATACACATTATATATATATACCTACCTAGGTGGTATCTGGAAATTAAGTTATTTTTAGTTACATGCTATAAATTTATAATTTCTTTACTACCTTATGTTTCAATTATTAGTTTGAACTAAATTTTAAGTTGAAACTTAAAAATACCTAACTTATTTTTTTACTAAACAAAAAATATACAGAGTGTAACAATTATTATGGATCAATGATAGGGAATTTCGTTAGAACAAAAAAAAGGCACATGTTTCTTTATTTTTAATAGGCAATTATTTATAAAATTTTCAAAATTTTTCAACACGCCGTTGTACCAATAATAAAATCGACTTTATTTTTTCAAATGGTAACCACTATATTTTTTGATGGATTCCGGTAAAGCTTTTTTTCTGAACATTTTGACAGTCAAATGATCAATTTTGGTTCGCTAGGTATTATTAACTATGGTCCTCTGAAAGTCTAAAGCTTAGTATACTATGCATTAATACTTTTAACTGAAATACCTCATTTAGGTACAAAAGCTAAATAATTTTTTCTTATATAACTACCTTTTTATATACTTAAATAGTTAAATCGGTAATATAAAATGCTCAAAAAAAAATTGTTGGCAACCTAACCTAACCCACCTACTTACTTAAATAATTTTTTTTTTTTGAAAACTATTGGATGCGTTAAAAAAATATATTTTGGGGATAAAGATGGGCACCCAATGGACCGTAACCTAGTAACTAGTAAGTATAATACAGTTGTAATTAAATACTAATAATAAGATAATTGTTACACTAATTAGCTTTTAAAAATCTATGATCAATCAATATACTTATGCGAATCCACTCCATAACCCATTACGAAAATATTGAGTTATGACAATATTAACAATATTAAAAATTTATTATTCAGTAATATTTAAACAATTTATTTAATTTTCCTTTCCTCGTCTTAAAAAAATTGGTTTAATTCAGGTGAAAATAAATTCCATTTTGCCAACTGAAAATCTAATATTGCCGAGTAGGGGGGTGTAACACCCCCCCCCCCCCCCTTGACCCTTCTTCGGTTCGTTCCTGGACTTGTTATGAATTATTAATTTGCAATTTTCTCGATTTTGACTAATTTTGTCAAAATTCCAACTTCAGGCGTTTATAAGAAACTGTTGTGAATTTACGTTCCATTTTTTTTTAAAATTACATTAATAACAACTTATGAGTAACCTTGAATTACATTTTAATGTCTTTTTACCAAATAAACTATCTTTTTTCAGCATTAATTTAATAAAAATTAACACAAAATGAAAATTTCTTATGCCTATTAATAGCTTAAACATTTTGAAATTTTAAAGAAATTTATTGGTAATATAAAAATTCGATGAAATTTTATTGCCGAATGGGTGGGCGTGTGGACCATGGATATTCCTAGAAATATTTTGACCGAAGTATTTAAATACTTCTCTGCGCCAGTGTTCAGTGATTGTTATTTTGTTATTATTCAAAAAATATTAATTGTAGACATTTTATACATTCCATAATAACTTGAATTATTCATTTCTATACCTATAGACAATTAATTTTTCAAAATATTTTGATTAAATTTTACCTATTTATAGTTATTGGTACCACGAACCCATTCACACCGTTTTATGGTAGGTACTAGCCCCGATAGGTTAACTTATAAGTTAATAACAGGCAGCTAGTAATATTATGATAATTACTATAAAATACATAATATATGCGATTTGTCATTGACAAAGTTCAACCTATTATAGGTAGTACCTATACTATATTAAATAAACAATAAAATAATAATATATTAATATACATTTTACATATAGGAACATATACAAATAATAATAATAATAATAGTTTTTTTATTATGTACCTACATAATTTAAAAGAATATTTGTAAAAATGTAAATTATTTTGTAAATTGTATACGTAAACAGGATAATACTTCATTACGTTAGGTATTAGAAAAATAAATATAAATAACGTTTTACTTAAACTTTAAGCTATGTTTTTGATTATTTGCTTTTTTTTTATTCATTTTCTGTAGAAAGAATCATTCGATTTTGTAAATGACTTCAGTATAAAAATCCATCAATCATAATATCGACTGCAATACATCATTATACTTTATAAATATTAAATTATCAAATATCAATTAATGTGAACTCGGTTATAGTAGGTAGTATACATGTATTGTGTATAATACCGTTATGGCTTTATTCGCAATAATATATGTTTGATATATACGCACAAAATATATTATGCTCAAAGAAAATCAACCGTAATTATTATAAATAAAATTGAAAAAATGACTCAAGTTTTTAAGTAGGTAATAATGTTCTTAAAGGCCGTTTTAATTTTATTAAAATAATGAAAAATAAATAAAAACTATTTATTTTTACCGTATAATATTGGTATCTAGATATAAGTCTATATATTATATAGCAGAATATAGGTGGGAGATGATAGGAATATATAATATTATATAGCAGAATATAGGTAGGAGATGATAGGAATATATCCCGCCACGGGATCAGCCGGCACCCTCGATAATATGTTATGCTAGTAGCATCTTACAGTAAAATTTTTGTTGATTACGTTTATACCCCAACCCCCATATTTAAAATTTCTGAGCACGTTACTGGGTACCGTATAGTAGGTACATCCGTTAAGTGAACATAAAATAATATTATATTAGATATTTATAAGTATTCGATGGTTATAATTTATAACTTATAAATTCTACCGCTCTCGCCAACTGTGTCGGCGGCATCTATTTATGCTGAGTGTGGTGGAAATGGCTAACCCTAACAAAGGTAATATGTAAATACTAAATAACTAAACAAATTGCGCTCTACAGGATGCTAGGTAGATAAATATTCTCAAGTCGGTTATTGCACTTATGTCCTAGCATACACACGTAAGCTCATCACTTGTGTATTGAGATACGAATAAAATAGGTACACTGTACAGTGTACACAATACGCATGCTATTACACCCATGAATATTGAAATATCTAATCATTCTAATTAATATACATTGATAATATTGACGATGGAGAATTTGTTGTTAATAATTAAGATACCTACATAATATAATAATATACACACACCTACATTTGAAAGTTTTAGCGGGTTATTCTGAATATTATTCATCATCTTCTGACGTTAAATCTATTACATCCAAATTATTGCTATCGAGCAATGTGAACAATCGCTGCTGCTGTCGACCAATCAAAATCCTTATAGTGGTATCGAGTAAATTGATTCTTCAGAGGTCGTCTAATTGAATTTAAAATGTCATCAAAAAAATAACATAATATAATATAGTAAAATATATACAGGCATATACTGCAGGTAATGTATAATTAGTAGTTAAGCAAAACCTAACCTAACCCCCCCCCCCCCCCCCCCCGAAATCCAGGAATTGTTTATTAAGTCTGCTTATTATGTCCTATCAAATGTAAATCGTATAAGTTCAATATAATTTTATAAAGAATTATTAGTAACGATTATACCTTTGAGTTCGGTACATAGTGCTTAATTTTGACGTGCGGTACTGCTGCATTATCGTAATTTTGATTTATTTTATCTAGAATTGATTTACTGATATATACGCGTTGTCGAGTCTCAATCACCGTAGAATAATTATACGAGCACGTATGAGCTAAAAACATATTTATACCTCACAATGAAACTATAACTTCATTACAATATGTATTACCAAGTATTGCAGTTGAAAAACCATATTCTTATTTAAAAAAAAAGCTGTTGAATTTTATGAAACTGATTTACCGGGGCTAAATAACGTTATAGAAGCAGAGTACGAAATTTGGTTAGCTAAGTGGAAGAATATTGAAGACAACTTAAGACCCACAACTGCTATAGAGGCTTAGAATGTCTGTGATAATTTAATGTACCCAAAAATGTATTAATTACTAAAAATACTTACTATAATACCAGTATCCACCGCTACAGCTGAACGCAGCTTTTCGACGTTGAGGAGACTCAAAACGTATTTAAGAAATACAACTTCAGAATCCAGACTAGTGGGACTTGCACTTTTAGCTATTACCATAGAGCCATTGATATACCAGATGACATTTTATTAGACAAATTTGCCAACAGTGGCAAAGAGAGAAATTTAAATTTAATATGATTTGTTATATTATTATTATGATATTATATATTATTTCATTATTAATTTTTTGAAAACATAAAAATCATAACAAAAATTAAAATTGTGTACTAATTTTCTAACTCTTGTTTTTAATATAGGCTGAATTGGGGAATTTCAGTTGGAGAAAATACCACAGCCCCCCTAAAAAAATATCTAAATACGCCCCTGTTTATATATAACCTATTTACGTGGAACCTTAAATTTTCAATCCTTAGCTATAATAGTTGAACATTTTATAAATTTTTAACTACAAAATAATTATTACATTTTAAATTTGATAAACTTTGCCAAAATTCGAACTTTAAATGCTTATAAAAAAAATTGTGCTTATGTATTTTTAATATTTTTCAACTGCTATTCTAAAATTTGCTGCTGCTGGCTAATCGAAGTACTTGCTATTAAGCCCATTGGATTTTCGAACCATGTCTACTCGAATTTAATATGTCAATGAAAAAACAACATCTATATTAGTAAAATACAATGTTTGTATGTTCCGTGTGCGTATATGTAAGTAAACCACAGCCAAGTTTATCGCACTATTGTAGTTCTGAAATTTGGTACATTGAAGGTAATTCTGTACCTAGGGGATGTGCATCTAGTAGCCAATTTTAAAATTTTGCATATTATAAAGGGGTTCACACAGGGATTTGTTAGGTCCATTTCAATGGCCCCCCCCACTTTCGAAATTTGAACTTCTGACCACGCCAAACGTTTGTGCATCGTTTGTGCAGAAATGTGCACAAAGTACAATCGTTTGTGCACAAAAACTGAAAGCTCTATCCCTAAAACAAAATGGGGGGGGCATTGAAACGGTAGCTCCCCCACATTGAATATTTGGATTTTTGAATGTGCCAAACGTTTGTGCATCGTTTGTGCAAAAATGTGCACCAGGTCCCGACGTTTGTGCACAAAAACTCCCAGCGCTATCCAAAAAACAAAGTGGGGGGGGGCATTGAAACGAGACACCCTCTTTTTGAAATATTGAAATTTTTAAGGTGCCAAACGTTTGTGCATCGTTTGTGCAGAAATGTGCACCAGGTCCCGACGTTTGTGCACAAAAACTCCTAGCGCTATTCAAAAAACAAAGTGAGGGGTATTAACATGAGGGTCCCCCTTTTTTGAAATTTTAAATATTTGTCATATTAATAAATGTTGTTTACGTACCTAATAGGTTTAATAGAATTTTACTATTGCCATGTAAACGTCTAGAAATAGTAGGGCAGTAGGTTCATAATATATTATATTTAAATATTGTATTATAATAATATGAATAATATAATAATATTATGTTTTAAATATTCCTAGGTTATTTAAAAATTAAATACCAGTGTTTCTAAAATACAAATACAAAAATCTTAATTTAAAATATCTAAAAACATAACTACCGCTTATAAATTATAACCACAGGTTAGCAATACTAACTTAAAAATAAAAAGTTATAAATTAATATAATAATTGCTAAGTCGTATACAACCGAACGCAACTTAACCTAATAACTATTAGTTGTTACATCTTATAATACGTATTTTGGGTATAACATTTAATTTTACACTTTTAATTTAATTCTGAATTGAAAATGTATCCCTCATACAGTTTTTTACTGTTACTAAAATAAACATTATTATTTATACGTAATATTATACCCACTCAGCACTCAATATTTTTATAATTGGCAAGAAAACATACATTTGCACCAATAAACACATTATCTTTCTTGAATTACTGTGAAGCAATCATAATAAAATATACAGCAAGTTTATAATTTAAGTTAATTTTTTTAAAAAATATTAAAAATATTATCGATTTCTTGTGTTAAATTAACAAAATTGTTTTAATACTATATTAATTAAACAAACAAATCTGAATTATTTCAGTACATACTATACCAGTGGTCGGCAACCGGCGGCCCGCTTTAAATTCTACGACAACGACATTTAATCGAATATTATATCAAAAAAATCATATTGTATAAAATATATAATTGAACGTTTCTATCAGTCATATTTTATAATGATAGATATACCTTGACAGTTACCGATAAGATACCTAGAGTAGATACGACGAGTGTATTTGGATTATAATATTAATTTTCTATTCTGTTCAGTAAAGTAAAACGTTGCGTTTTTCAACTACTCGCCAATCCATTTAATATTGATTATGAAGATGTTGATGTTGAGCTTCAAATGGAAATAATAGATTTGCAGTCAGAAGATATCTTAAAAGACTCATTCAAAGCATCTCCTTTAATTTTTTTCGTTGAACTTCCGGCATCATTTTCAAAAATTAAAAATATGGCTGCAAAATACTTCAGTATGTTTGGATCCACTTACGTGTGTGAACAGGCCTTTTCTCATATGAAAAAATTAAAAATCCATACCGTTCACGTTTAATTAATGACCATCTCCACCATGTACTTCGAGCCAGCACAAGAAATTTTAATATGGAAATTTAAAAAATAATAAACAATACCCAACAACAAAAATCAAATTAAGCCTAAAGCAGTTGTAATTTCTATACTTTTATATTATAATTATTATATTATTAAAATCTGTAATTTTTATGCTGTATTATTTTAAAGTTTTAAACAGTTATTTTTTTCTTTTTACCTTCTTTAAAAGGTTGCCGACCACTGCACTATACTATATTAATAACTATCAGGCACATCATTAGAACTTTTTTTCAAAGTGTTCTGAGTGGTTCAGATACATTTTGTACATGAACAATGCCACAACAGACTGTTTTTTTTCATAAGCTACAGTGATTACTTAGATAAATAATTTAATTTATTTTAACACAACATAGGTTTAGTAGCACTGCACGTACTATGGTTTTAAATTTATATTCTAAGTTATAAATGGATATTATATAATATGAACTTTTGATTAATAAACAATGTTTAAATAATACTACCTATATGGCTATATAATGTTTTTTTACTATAAATAAGGATATATTTTAACACAGACGTTTAACGACTACATTAACAATGAAGTACAATTTTGACAATTTTATTTTAAATATTACTACTGTTAATGTAAATTTTGAAAACAGTTAACAAATAAGTAATAACAATAATTATGATTTATTAACTTAATTTCAAATTAACTCTGTGAATACCTAATTTATCCAAAAGGTATTATTTGTTGACTATAATAAACAAAAATCAAATAAATAAATATAAGTCTTGTAAATATATTATAACTTATAAGTGTAACATAAGTCGTAAATGTATCCATATATGAGGGGTGACAATCCAAATGTACTATTGGTATTTTTCATATTTTTCAGTATGGCCAATTTTGTGTTTTGAAGCTCTAGAATGTCGGTCGTACATTTAACAATAAACCATCAATAAATTCAGTAAAATATTATAAGGTTGCCTATGGAGTAAAGCAATTTTTAAAATTGTTATAAAGTCAATAAATCAACTATACTAAAGATAAACTTACGTCAAAACGCACTATTTCCTACCAATAGTACACTTTGAATAAATTAATTAACATAGTTCGTTTTGGAAAAATAATGGCCATTTTTTTCCAAAACGTACTATTACCAAAAATCATTTTTTAGTTTATGAAAACTCATTTGATTTGATCAGAATGTTGTATATTATAGTATTCATTTTATAAGTATAAGGTTGTTAAATAAACGTTTTTTCTTATTGTTTATGCTCCTTTTGCGCCCAGTTTCAACAACTACTATAGGATTAATATATTCAGGATCAATAACAATAGATGAATCTAATTGTAATCTAACATTTGGTTCTTGCTCTTCAGGAAATAATTGGTTTATTATTGGAATTTCATTTTGAGTATTTTCATGTTCAGGTGTAAAAGGTGCATTACATTCTAGTTCATCTAATACCAATCTATCAGTTGGCTCATACTCTTCTGGAATTATTTTATTTTTTGTTGGTGTTTCGCTTTGGGTAGGTTCAGATACAGAAGGTATATTATATTCAGAGTTTGATAGTGGTTTGCAGCCTAGATCATAATATGGTTTTACTTGGTCAGAAATAATTTCAATAACAATAAAATTGGAAGGTTAGTCTCATTAAATAATGCTTTTGGTTTTAATTCATGTAAACATGAGTTATCGTTTCCAATAACTATTTCCATATCCTCAAGGTCCAACTTTAAATCTTGTGATGCTGGTGAAAACAGTTCAATGATTTTATTATCTGGTTCGTCCATTTTTATTGGTGATGATAAGTCAGGCGAGTTCTAAATAAAAATATATGCATAAATTATAATATAAGTAAGAAAAAATTTGTTTTTCAAAATTTCAAATATATTTATTTTTATAATTTTATACAATTAATTTATATATAGGTAATATTATAATATTATATTAATTTATTGAATGCATAGAAAATCTAATAAAATAATGCAACATTAAAAATTAATTAGTTAATGCAATTAATATAATTATTTATTTATTTGATGATAATAAATAGTGTGTAATAATCTAAATGCATATTAATACATATATTAATATATAAAAATACTATACTATAGTTTTTAAAACCAGTGTTATTTTATATTGACAATTTATACAATTTTTTTAGTATAGTATTTTTATATATTAATATATGTATTAATATGCATTTAGATTTTAGATTATAATTGTTTTAATTTGTCAATATAAAATAACACTGGTTTTAAAAACTGTTATTGTCTGTATTAATTTTTTGAAACACATTGACAGTTCTAAAATGTGTATATTTTAGATATTAATTGTATATGTTATCAAATTATTTCCTATATAAACTAAACAAAATATTAATACCAGACATTTCCTATATGAAAATTATCACATTTATATTCCTATAGGTAAGATAATCATAATTAAATTATATTATTAAATAGGTAAGTATAAGAATAATTAATTCTAATGTAACTGTATATTCTTACATGCACTGTTTAATACCATACTATAGGAACATAATCAATACACTTTACAATACTGTTTATGCTTTAAATGGAGTTAGTATATTCAGTTAATTGTGTATGTTTATACCTGTGATATTTTAATATCATAAATAATAATTATATTTTAAGAATTTTAAGAATTGAACTGATTGTTACATGTTTGTAACCATGATTCACATTTTTTTTTTTTTTGTTAAATATTAACACTTTAAACAATGCATTAGCCATTGCATTCAAAGTAAACTAAAATAATATTTTTGATTAGTCTAATAATCACTAATTATTAGTTACTTTTAATAATATGTTTGTACCTAATTCAAAATAAACTAAATCAAATTTACCTTTTTATTGAAAATAATAAATTTAGTTAGAATATTTCTTGATGCTATTGAATTTTTACCATATCAAAAACAATAAAATATACCTACATGAATACATTATTTTATAGGAATATTTAATAGGTACGTTTATATCAATATATATAGGTATAATCTACAAATTAAGTAGTAGGTACATACTTTTAGCCAATGTTTAACTTTATTGAATGCAGCATTTGTCTGGAACACATTCATGACAGTGGGTGATCTTTGGACTATGGTATTTAGACGATTACATGTTTTTATGACCTATTTAAGTATAATTCAATCATATAGATTTATAATATAAACATTATACTATAATTTTTTGTTTTTGCTTTTAAATGATTCTTAGCTGAGTTTTGTGTTAAGATTTAAAAACAGTACCTATTTAAATCTTATAACTTAATAATGCATAAATAGGCACCCTTTTATGATGATAATAATAATAATATTATTACACTATAATATGTCAAAATTTAACACATTACTGGTCATGTTTAAAAAAAATATATATAATTACCTGTTTTCCAGTTGCTTTTTCCAACATCTTTTCGCATCGCTTTCTTTTATTTGCCATTGCAAATTTAAATAATAAAGAGTTAAAAAAAATTCAGAACTAATGAAAATCGATATTAGTCTTCTACACTGAGTACACTGTACTCTGTAATGGATTGACACTGCAGAATAATTTGACACTGGATTATCAATTATCATGATTACATTGCAATAATAGTTATTTATAAACTATTTATATACTATAGTAGGTAGTGATAACCACGTTCAAACACAATTTGATATCATTAGTAAATAGATAAGAAAAATAATTTCTTATTGATAATAACCAAAATTATGTCATTTTAATTGTTGATAATTTTCCCCTAACTTTTGAGTATTATTTAATTAAAACTACTTACTTAAATGAAATATTAAATATTGCCAAATATAAAATTAGGAAATAGTACGTTTTGGCTTAATGAAACCTTGTTGGCAATATATTAACATGGGAAATAGTGCGTTTTGACGTACAGTGGAAATAGTACCTTTTGGAAAAAATATGGCCAATAGTTCATTTTGCTCTAACTTTTATAATGATATCTATGGTTTAACATAGCCAATAGTACGTTTTGGAGAATGTATAAATTGTAAGATTTAATCGCTGTAAATAGTACGTTTTGGTCTAATTGCTATTTCTCACATAGTGATTTATACCGAAAATAATCATTTTTTCTTATTTTTTATCACACCAATCGATTTCCCGCTTTTTTTACAATATGATTTCGTGTATAACTCAATTTCGTCAAAAATACCAATAGTACGTTTTGGATTGTCACCCCTCATATAATACACTATACAGGGTGTCCCACTGAGATCTGACAAATTAAATAACTTTTGTTCTAATTAATATTTTTAAAAAAATTCTTTTTAATATAATTCATAGGCTATTGCGCTACACCTTTAGTATACATTTTTTATTTTCTATTTTTTAATACTGAAAATAAAAAGCTTAAAAACTGATAAAAAAAATTTCCAAAATATCCAAAATAGCCAATTTGTAAGTCTGATTTTCAGAAAAATGTATATCGTAAAAACATTTATTTAAGTCAATTGGCTGATTTTTTACCATTTTTTTAAATATCAATTTTCTTGTTAAGTAATATACGATCTAGTTAATGTTAGAAACATTATAATTTCAAAAAATATAAATTATTTTGAAATGATGTTACAAAATGTTCATATAAAATAATTTCAAAATGATTTATATTTTTTGAAATTATAATGTTTCTAACATAAACTAGATCGTATATTACTTAACAAGAATATTGATATTTTAAAAAATGGTAAAAAATCAGCCAATTGACTTAAATTAATGTTTTTACGATATAAATTTTTCTGAAATACAGGATTTACAAATTGGCTATTTTGGATATTTTGGAAATTTTTTTTATCAGTTTTTAAGTTTTTTATTTTCAGTATTAAAAAATAAAAAATAAAAAATGTATACTAAAAATGTAGCGCAATAGTCTATGAATTATATTTAAAAGAAATATTTTAAAAATATTAATTAGAACAAAAGTTATTTCATTTGTCAGATCTCAGTGGGACACCCTGTATATTATATTCTGTATTCTGGAACACAGTTGTTAAATTAAGTTCCAAAAATTGAACTTTAGATTTATAGTTTTTTTAAAAATACTTGAAATCCTAAATTCATCAATATTAGTCTTATCGACTTGAAGTCTTTAAGATACAACGCAGTCAAGCCTTTTAAATTGTTTGATATGTTTTTCAAATTCGTATTATATCGAAAACGTAAATCATTCAATATTGGTCGTATCGACTTAAAGTCTTCAAGATTCAACGCAGCCAAGCCTTTAAATCAAATTTATATTCTCAAAAAAGTATCGACATTAAGATTGACACAAGAAAATTTCCCGCCATATTAATTTTTGAATAATTTAAATTTTGAACACATTTTTGAATTTATCATGTATTAAAAAACTAAAAAAACCAACTAACTGTACCAACATTCCCTACTAATTATACGAATGGCGATACCAATATAAAAATTAATTTATGTAGGTATTCTATAAAAAATATTTATTTCATAAAACAAGGATTATTCAAGAGGTACCAGATTGTCAATGTTTAAAAAATTTGGCTAGAGGTTAAATCATAAAAAAAAAATTGAAGGAGGATGTTGGCGCCCGCAGGCAAATAAATTTTAGGAAACCAAAAAAAAATTTTGAAAAAATTTAACTGTGGGAATACACATTACAAAGTACAAACTAAAATGCCCAGAATCTTAACAGAAAAATCTATTCAAAATATTTAGTTCATTAAAGAATGATTATTCAAGGGTACCCGATTGTCAATGTTTAAAAAATTTGGCTAGAGGTTAAATCATAAAAAAAAAAAATTGAAGGAGGGTGTTGGCGCCCGCAGGCAAATGCATTTTAGGAAACCAAAAAAAAATCTTGGAAAAATTTAACCGTAAGAATACACATTACAAAGTACAAACTAAAATACCCAGAATATTAAACAGAAAAAACTATTTAAAATATTAAGTTCATTAAAGAATGATTATTATTCATAGGACACCAAGTTATCAATTTTCAAGTCAATACAAAATATTCAACTAGAGTTACATTACTAAAAAAAAAATTGAAGGAGGGAGTTAGCGCCTGCAGGCAAATTAATTTTGGGAAACCAAAAAAAAATTTTGAAAAAATTTAACTGTAGGAATACACATTACAAAGTACAAACTAAAATGCCCAGAATATTAAACAGAAAAAACTATTTAAAATATTTATTTCATAAAACAAGGATTATTCAAGAGGTACCAGATTGTCAATGTTTAAAAAATTTGGCTAGAGGTTAAATCATAAAAAAAAAATTGAAGGAGGGTGTTGGCGCCTGCAGGCAAATGAATTTTGGGAAACCAAAAAAAAATTTTGAAAAAATTTAACTGTAGGAATACACATTACAAATTACAAACTAAAATGCCCAGAATATTAAACAGAAAAAACTATTTAAAATATTTATTTCATAAAACAAGGATTATTCAAGAGGTACCAGATTGTCAATGTTTAAAAAATTTGGCTAGAGGTTAAATCTTAAAAAAAAAATTGAAGGAGGGTGTTGGCGCCCGCAGGCAAATGCATTTTAGGAAACCAAAAAAAATTCTTGAAAAAATTTAACTGTAAGAATACACATTACAAAGTACAAACTAAAATGCCTAGAATATTAAACAGAAAATACTATTTAAAATATTTATTTCATAAAACAAGGATTATTCAAGAGGTACCAGATTGTCAATGTTTGACTAAAATGCCCAGAATATTAAACAGAAAAAACTATTTAAAATATTTATTTCATAAAACAAGGATTATTCAAGAGGTACCAGATTGTCAATGTTTAAAAAATTTGGCTAGAGGTTAAATCATAAAAAAAAAATTGAAGGAGGGTGTTGGCGCCTGCAGGCAAATGAAGATGGGAAACCAAAAAAAAATTTTGAAAAAATTTAACAGTAGGAATACACATTACAAATTACAAACTAAAATGCCCAGAATATTAAACAGAAAAAAATATTTAAAATATTAAGTTCATTAAAGAATGATTATTCAATGGGCACCAAGTTATCAATTTTCAAGTCAATACAAAATATTCAACTAGAGTGACATTACTAAAAAAAAAAATTGAAGGAGGGAGTTGGCGCCCGCAGGCAAATGCATTTTAGGAAACCAAAAAACTATTTAAAATATTTATTTCATAAAACAAGGATTATTCAAAAGGTACCAGATTGTCAATGTTTAAAAAATTTGGCTAGAGGTTAAATCATAAAAAAAAAATTAAAGGAGGGTGTTGGCGCCCGCAGGCAAATGCATTTTAGGAAACCAAAAAAAAATCTTGAAAAATTTAACTGTAAGAATACACATTACAAAGTACAAACTAAAATGCCCAGAATATTAAACAGAAAAAACTATTTAAAATATTTATTTCATAAAACAAGGATTATTCAAGAGGTACCAGATTGTCAATGTTTAAAAAATTTGGCTAGAGGTTAAATCATAAAAAAAAAATTGAAGGAGGGTGTTGGCGCCTGCAGGCAAATGAATTTTGGGAAACCAAAAAAAAATTTTGAAAAAATTTAATTGTAGGAATACACATTACAAATTACAAACTAAAATGCCCAGAATATTAAACAGAAAAAACTATTTAAAATATTTATTTCATAAAACAAGGATTATTCAAGAGGTACCAGATTGTCAATGTTTAAAAAAATTGGCTAGAGGTTAAATCATAAAAAAAAAATTGAAGGAGGGTGTTGGCGCCCGCAGGCAAATGCATTTTAGGAAACCAAAAAAAATTCTTGAAAATATTTAACTGTAAGAATACACATTACAAAGTACAAATTAAAATGCCTAGAATATTAAACAGAAAATACTATTTAAAATATTTATTTCATAAAACAAGGATTATTCAAGAGGTACCAGATTGTCAATGTTTGACTAAAATGCCCAGAATATTAAACAGAAAAAACTATTTAAAATATTTATTTCATAAAACAAGGATTATTCAAGAGGTACCAGATTGTCAATGTTTAAAAAATTTGGCTACAGGTTAAATCATAAAAAAAAAATTGAAGGAGGGTGTTGGCGCCCGCAGGCAAATGCATTTTAGGAAACCAAAAAAAATTCTTGAAAAAATTTAACTGTAAGAATACACATTACAAAGTACAAACTAAAATGCCTAGAATATTAAACAGAAATTACTATTTAAAATATTTATTTCATAAAACAAGGATTATTCAAGAGGTACCAGATTGTCAATGTTTAAAAAATTTGGCTAGAGGTTAAATCATAAAAAAAAAATTGAAGGAGGGTGTTGGCGCCTGCAGGCAAATGAATTTTGGGAAACCAAAAAAAAATTTTGAAAAAATTTAATTGTAGGAATACACATTACAAATTACAAACTAAAATGCCCAGAATATTAAACAGAAAAAACTATTTAAAATATTTATTTCATAAAACAAGGATTATTCAAGAGGTACCAGATTGTCAATGTTTAAAAAAATTGGCTAGAGGTTAAATCATAAAAAAAAAATTGAAGGAGGGTGTTGGCGCCCGCAGGCAAATGCATTTTAGGAAACCAAAAAAAATTCTTGAAAATATTTAACTGTAAGAATACACATTACAAAGTACAAACTAAAATGCCTAGAATATTAAACAGAAAATACTATTTAAAATATTTATTTCATAAAACAAGGATTATTCAAGAGGTACCAGATTGTCAATGTTTGACTAAAATGCCCAGAATATTAAACAGAAAAAACTATTTAAAATATTTATTTCATAAAACAAGGATTATTCAAGAGGTACCAGATTGTCAATGTTTAAAAAATTTGGCTAGAGGTTAAATCATAAAAAAAAAATTGAAGGAGGGTGTTGGCGCCTGCAGGCAAATGAAGATGGGAAACCAAAAAAAAATTTTGAAAAAATTTAACAGTAGGAATACACATTACAAATTACAAACTAAAATGCCCAGAATATTAAACAGAAAAAACTATTTAAAATATTTATTTCATAAAACAAGGATTATTCAAGAGGTACCAGATTGTCAATGTTTAAAAAAATTGGCTAGAGGTTAAATCATAAAAAAAAAATTGAAGGAGGGTGTTGGCGTCCGCAGGCAAATGCATTTTAGGAAACCAAAAAAAATTCTTGAAAATATTTAACTGTAAGAATACACATTACAAAGTACAAACTAAAATGCCTAGAATATTAAACAGAAAATACTATTTAAAATATTTATTTCATAAAATAAGGATTATTCAAGAGGTACCAGATTGTCAATGTTTGACTAAAATGCCCAGAATATTAAACAGAAAAAACTATTTAAAATATTTATTTCATAAAACAAGGATTATTCAAGTGGTACCAGATTGTCAATGTTTAAAAAATTTGGCTAGAGGTTAAATCATAAAAAAAAAATTGAAGGAGGGTGTTGGCGCCCGCAGGCAAATGCATTTTAGGAAACCAAAAAAAAATCTTGAAAAATTTAACTGTAAGAATACACATTACAAAGTACAAACTAAAATGCCCAGAATATTAAACAGAAAATACTATTTAAAATATTCATTTCATAAAACAAGGATTATTCAAGAGGTACCAGATTATCAATGTTTAAAAAATTTGGCTAGAGGTTAAATCATAAAAAAAAAATTGAAGGAGGATGTTGGCGCCCGCAGGCAAATAAATTTTAGGAAACCAAAAAAAAAATTTGAAAAAATTTAACTGTAGGAATACACATTACAAAGTACAAATTAAAATGCCCAGAATCTTAACAGAAAAATCTATTCAAAATATTTAGTTCATTAAAGAATGATTATTTATAGGGCACCAAGTTATCAATTTTCAAGTCAATACAAAATATTCAACTAGAGTTACATTACTAAAAAAAAAAAATTGAAGGAGGGAGTTGGCGCCCGCAGGCAAATGCATTTTAGGAAACCAAATAACTATTTAAAATATTTATTTCATAAAACAAGGATTATTCAAAAGGTATCAGATTGTCAATGTTTAAAAAATTTGGCTAGAGGTTAAATCATAAAAAAAAAATTGAAGGATGGTGTTGGCGCCCGCAGGCAAATGCATTTTATGAAAAAAAAAATTGTTTGAGAAATCTGGGTGAAATAACACTAAACAAATGAATACGCTGGAAGCTAAATACTGCAATACATATTAACTACAATCCAAAAACTAGGTGTTGTTTACATTATAATAATGCGAACAGTTATTATGATCAGAGGTGTATCATGGTAATATATGTATTAGAAAATGTATAAAAATGAATGTAAATTATAAAGGATTCAAAGAAATTAAATGAGAAAAGGTCCTGCACGGACTCTACTATGTGATTGTAATTTATGAAGGACATAAAATGTTTAATTTAAAATAATATTGTGTTTGGCGGGTCTACAGTCAATATTAAATTACAAACTATAAAGTCTAAATGCAAATAAAAACATAGTCAGATATCTATTTAAGTCTTTGTAAATATGTGCGGAAAAAATTTAGATTTAGTACAATGTAAAAAAATGTGGAAAGGAAACCCTGAGAATTCTTTGACAATATGATATTAAAACACAAAACCATATATATTAACTTAAAACTATTGATTTTACACATTTTCTATTTACAAAAACTCATAAGTATTGAAAACCTTATAAAACTATAAAACCCTAATAAAATAATATTTTGTTATATTTTAAAATACATTTTATAATTTATTGTGGTAAAAAAATCATTATTTATTGTTGGCTGTATTTAAGTTTTTAATAACTATACTGGTACAACTCTTGCTGACAGTCTTTAAGACCGTGTTAAAAACCATGATAATTAGTTAACATCTAATTTCCTGCCCTATCCTAACCTAACCTAACCTAACCAAATTAATAATATTTAAATATTTTCTTTCATTGTTATGTTTACAATATCGAACACCTTGATAGTTAGTAGGAAAAGATCATCGCAAAGCTCACGACCGGTGATGGTAGTCGTCTATCATTACCATAGCTTCAACTAACCATAGGTTTACCTAACTAACCTTCTTATGACTTATTAGGACACTTTGAATAAAAAGATTCTGATTTGCAGGTTGCTGAACCTAAGTGTTTGATTACCAAGTTGATCCTTAGATTGTTGACACCTTAATCTATGCTATGGATGAAGCCCATAAATAATAAAGATATGGATAGTCCACGCTTATGTTAAATACATTTAAGGCCACGTTCCCGCGGAAGGAAATTGAGGCTCCTTTATATTGATAGTCGATACTCGATATAGGTATACTTTATTTGGCCTCAATTGTTCCCCTCGAAGACCGCTGATAAGACCATTATGTTATATCTTTATTATCTATGATGGAGCCATACCCAGCTCACTCGTGTAAATAGTGTGGGTCTGGGCCCCATACTCTGATATTAAAAGCCCAGCCCACCTTCATATTATTCTCTATGCAAAAAGTAAATTTAAGACAAATTTGTAAATCAATGCACAGTCTCTCTATTGTACTAATATTTGTGATTTCATTAATTTTCAGTATTTTGTATTATTAAATTGGGAAAACATAAGACAATATAATTTACACAAGACTGTGGCTAACACAATCATACTTTGATAATAGTATATGATATAAGTACCTTCTATATTTGAATTAATCGTTTTTTTTTTTCGGGTACTTTATTGGTGGACGGCACTTTAACTACAGTCCCTCAACTTATTAAGGCAACCTTGAGGCATTTCCTTTTATGAAATTAATTAAATTAATTTTTAACAAGTCTCTTGCCGAAGGGGTCTTCCCTCACGCCTGGAAAATTAGTCATGTAACATCCATCTTAAAGTCTAGTATTCCGACCGATGTTGCCAACTACAGACCCATCTCCGGCTTACCTTTCCTCGGTAAGTTATTCGAATTAATTGTTCTTAAACAAATTAAACGTAAATTTTCATCAATCATATCAATCGACCAGCATGGGTTCGTTCCTGGTCGCTCAACACTGTTACCAGCCATGTTGATTTTGTTTCCTTTTTACATAAGGCATTTGAACTAGGTAATCAAGTTGATGTCATATACACCGATTTTTCCAAAGCGTTCGACTCTATAGATCATAGAGCCTTGCTTTATGTTCTTGACAGGTTAGGCGTTGGTGAGCCATTCATATCGTGGGTTAGTTCCTATCTTAGCGAACGGCACCAATTTGTAAGTCTATTCGGTAAGTCATCCAATCTTTTTCGAGCGTCATCCGGAGTTCCACAAGGTAGCCACCTAGGACCTCTTTTATTTAATATTTTTATTAACACCGTGCGCTCAACAGTTTCTCCTTGTCGCCTTCTTCTGTTTGCCGATGATTCTAAGATTTTCCAAATGATATCCTCATACAATGACTGCCTCACTCTCCAAAACTCCCTTGATAAATTTGCTGCCTGGTGTAATTCTTTTAATTTGTCGCTATATATTGCCAAATGCAAAGTAATGACCTTTCATCGTTCTAGGTCAGTCATTACCTTTGACTATAACCTAAGCGGTCTATCTATTCAACGTGTTAACCAAGTCGAGGATTTGGGCATACTGTTTGTGCCTTCACTCCACTTTGGTCCTCAGATCGATATCATGACTAGTAAAGCTTTTCGCGTATTGGGTTTTATTAAGAGACACACTGTTAATTTTAGTTCCCCTAAGTGCCTACTGGTTCTCTACAACTCGTTGGTTCGTTCAGTTCTCGAATATGGGTGCGTAGTCTGGTCACCATACACCGCTGCTGACATTCGACGGATTGATCGGGTGCAAAATTACTTTATGAACTTTGTTGGCTTCTGTCTAAATATCCCTCACCCAAAACACGATTACACGCCTATTATACAAGCTCTTAAGCTCAACTACTTCTCAACTAGGCGTGATAACCTTGGTAATAACTTTATTCGAGGTCTGATTGAGGGTAGAGTCGATGCCCCAAGGCTTCTCGAACTACTTGATTTTCGAATACCCAATAATACTAGGTTACAGTGTTCTTTCTATCCCCCTAACAATAAGTCTAACTTCGCGAGAAATGCCCCATTACCAAGACTAATGCACTTAGCGAACTTACCGTAATACCCATAGTACGGAGGCTCACATTTTTGTTAGCTTATTTCTATTACCATGTTATTTATTTCTTATTATCATTATGTTATCTATCTTATTCCAGACCTTTATTTAACTTATTCATATGTAAAAAAAAAAAAAAAATTGTTTATATATCTTGTATCTGTATCTTGTACACTCCATGTAAATTTTGTAAAAGCCGACTGGCGTTAATTCTAATAAAATAAAAAAATAAATCCTCAAATATAACTCTTATTTCAAGAGTTTGTAACTAATACAATCATAATATAATATGAGTATAGTACATTTCGTAATATTTTTTTATAATATTTACTGTTAGTGAAATATTAAGTTTGTATTTCTAATATAATATATGTTATGATATTTATGGACGACACTTGCACCATGGCCCCTCGATATAATAATGTGGTGACCCGGCACATCTCTTTTAGATAAATAATTAAATACTTAATCAAGTCTTCCAATTTACTAAACATTTATATTTTGTAGATAATTTGAAGAAAAATTTAAAATTGAAGAGAGACTGTGTGAATTTCCAAAATTTTTGGTATGAAATGTTTATTTGAACACCTGTTATAATGTATTATATTGAACTTAAGTTAATTTTATATAATGTACTATAGTAAACATTTGAACATTTATTACAATATACGTATATTAAACATAGATTTCACGTATGATTTTTTTAGTTTTTTTTTTGAAATTTACCCACCTACTACAATACAAGACACTTTATTTTTATATTTTGAAGCAATATATGCTTTGGATTATTTACATCTATATAAACTAAATTTCAGACCCATAGTTTAGTATTTAAAGTTTGTATGATCAAAGTCGTGGAACCAAATTTTATCAGACTCTACTAGAATGTTGTAGTTAAATTAAACTATAATAAGTATGTGGAACAACAGTACCTAACCTTCTATGATAATTTGTTATGAATATAATATTTTAAGTAATAGCTCAAATTTAGCACTTTTACGGTACTTAATACATTTTCCTAATATTTTAACAGAAATTATGGAGCTAAAAATATAGAAATACCTATATTGTGTCACGGTCCATAGTTCACAGTTTTATTTCATTTATAATGATAATGCTTTTTAATATACTTTTTCATAAATTAATATTTATTACAGTTGGCTTTTATGATTTGTTTGAACTATTAGTACGTATTTTTTTTGGGAGATCCCTATTATTACAACACCGTTACCAATATGCGTTTTTTTTTGGTTAGTTAATATAATTGCATGTTTTCATGATTTCTTCGTATTTATGCTTATTTTCACTTGTTTTTATATTTTTGGTTCATCCGTTACCTACCTACATACCTACTTAACAAAGAATTTTTTTTGTAAACCAATTTGAATTATAATTTATTAATTTAAAAAATTTTTAATAACAACGTTTTCATTCAGTATTTTTTTGAATTTTAAGTGCATATTTTTAAATATTTCAGTGCATATATTTGCTTGTTTTTAGTGCATACATGCAGGCAAATATTTAACACTTTTTCATTGCATTAAATTCACAGCCCTGATAATTACTTTTACTTCCAATCATAATACCTACCACAGTTAATGTTAAATGTCAAATTGTCAACAATCAACTGCTTTTTCAACTTGATAACACTAAGAGGATATCATATTTTTAGCGCACCATTTATTTCTCTCTCTGACCCAATCATTTTAGTGTTTCCTTAATCGTACATTTGATATGCTACGCGTGGGTCAAAGATGGAAAACAAATAGTGCGCTGACATCCCAACCGGCAACAAGTTTACACGAGTGAGCTGGGTATGGCTCCATCATAGATAATTAAGATATTTGATAGGACATAATGGTCTTATCAGCGGTCTTCGAGGGGAACAATAAATTGAGGCCAAATAAAGTAATCCATAGCATGGATTAAGGTGTCAACAATCAAAGGATCAACTTGATAATCAAACACTTAAGTTCGGCAACCTGCAACTCAGGATCTTTTTATTCTTAGTGTCCTAATGAGTCATAAGAAGGTTAGTTAGGTAAACCTATGGTTAGTTGAAGCCAAAGAGTCAATAGGGCCTTTGCAATTCAAGATCTTTTCCTACGTATTCGGCATTGTTAACATAACTATTCTACCTTTACACTTTTTCTTCCCCCGTCTCTCACAGCTATATATAGGTTCAGCCACTCTCATTCCACACCTCCATATGATCGGTATTCTGTCTATCCATCTCTTCTTCAGTCTTCTCGTCCATCATTTCTCCCCTGAATTAACTTCTATAGCCACTCTCACTATCTCTTATCATACAGTGACCGAACCACCTAACCCTATTCTCTCTTGTTTTCACTACAATATGTACACTACCCTACACTACCCTTAATTAATTAATTTCTTATTCTATCCTCTTTTGTACCTTAACACCTTTCTCATATCTGCTACTCTCACTCCACTTACCTACCCTAACCTTACATTTCTTTTTCATCTTTCCCTTTCATACACCAAACATTCTGAAATCCTGTTGACCCATTTCCTTATCTTCGCCATATCACACACTTCCTGATTCTTATTCACTCAGTCTCTAGTTACCTACAAGTCATCGTACTTGATATCGGTGAAAATATTTAAATATCATTGAGCGAATTCCCTACTCGAAAGAATTGCTTAAAAAAATATCCTACCTCACCCATTTTCTAATTTTGAACACGACTTTATTGATAGCCCGAATAGTGTTATACCAGTATAGTTACAATAAAAATATTGAAAATTATTCGGGCAATACATCCCCTGATCAATTAACTATTATAAAAAAAAACCTACTGAGAAATAAGAAAATACATACCCCGTGATGGAATCAAAATCTGCTACGAAACTTAGTCTTCGAAACACTGAAACGTTCATACATTTCAATCTGCTTATGATATATTATTCCCAGTTTGAAAATGTTCCCTGACGAATACCATTTCTGAAATAACACGCATCTTATGCAGTAAAATGTTCTACAATATTCTAATGACCTATGCGTTACAGTATACAGATATTATATAAACCTACCAATAAATACCTAATATTAATTTTTATTACACAGAGTTTGTATTTTTAAATGTTGTATTCAAGGATTTATTAGTTTTATTTTTATACCTAACAAAAATTACATTTATTCACAAGTCAGTTATCAACTAGAACTCGACTACGAGTAAGACAGCGTTTGGATTGGACTGGCGTATTATTTATTATTATTATACATTACGCCTTTGGTAGGCAGTAGTAAACGTATATGCTTCTACGTTACTTAGTTAACAGATTTTCCGCGACAATAAATATTTAATTCAAGTCTAAAAAGTAAATGTAAGACCAAAATAATATAAAAACAAATTTACGCATAAACATCGACTCTTCCAGTGAAACCTAGCTGTACTGCTGTCATCGAAGAAACAGCTATCTTCATCCGTCTACATCTCGCTCCATCTCCATCTCTCTCTACATCTCGCTAATTGAAACTTATCTAGTATACAATACTAGTATCTTTATGATCTGTAATATATTCTGGTGTTCGATGAAAAAGATTGAAATAAGATAAAAATACATATTTTTTTGGTTTTGAATATGAAAGCTGTGAGATGATCGATATGAATTTTGTGAGAAATCTAGAGGTACTAGAAAACTGAGACGAGTGTGTTGAATGAAATAAATTAAAAAATTGACTAACACAACAATCGCTTAAGATTAATTTAATTCAAATAATGAGATGAACCTTATTAGAACATTTAAATTTTCCAGAACAAGCCCCCAGTTGTTGGTCGCATGCCAATTTTAACCATATACTAGACCACAAGTCTATAGACATTCTATAATGCATTCTGCTGCCGGTGGCCTTCTGTTGGGGAAATAATATTTCTTTAGTAATTAAATTACGATACGAGTTATAAGTTACGTAGGTACTTGTCCAATACTCGACTACCAGAATTTAAATTAAAGAATGTGATATACCTAGGTAACATATCGATCGATTCTAAAACAGAAACTTAACCTAGGTACAAATAATGACACAATATCAAATAGTGAAATGTGAAAATTTGAAGAAAATTTCCTATAGGTATATTCCGTAAAACCCCCAAAATAAAACGTACGTTTGAGATGTTCTCTTAAAACCCAAATGTTTAATGCCCGTATCCCGTATGCATAGAAAATGTAAGTTTCACATTTAACGAAAACTAAAACTATCGTGATGGAAGTGAAATACGAAGAACGTATAAAACAAAAATAATCGTCACCAAGTGATAGGTACTATGTACTGCTATGTACTTACAAATCATATTAAATAACATTAATCATTATGTATTTTCTTATTTTGTTAGGTAGGTATAAAAACCTACCTTCCTACTTATAAAAGCATTACCTAATCATTAATAAATTAATTAATAATTTTTAAAACATTGTGTTCAAAAAAATAAAAAAAAAATGTGATTTTAATTAGAGTCTTGTAATGTACCTAACTATATTTAAAAAATAAATAAATATAACAATAACTGTTGAACTTTTCGAACCAAAATCTAACATCTTAAACACTTAATATAAACAATTTTTCACACACGCGTCATGGTATGAAAATAAAAAAATATTTATAATTCATATTTATACCGATTTTCTACCGAAAAAATAAATTACTTTAATCTCAATATTATTTATTAGTCAACGATATCTTTGCTCAGAATCGTTTTTCGTTTGTTCGTTTTGTATTTTAATAATTTATACGTAGATATATTATTATTACTAATAATTATAGTAGTTGTGTTTGTTTTATTTCATTAATTAATTTAGTACTATACCAATAAATTATATATTAATTAATAATTTTTAAAACATTGTGTTCAAAAAAATAAAAAATAAATGTGATTTTAATTAGAGTCTTGTAATGTACCTACCTATATTTAAAAAATAAATAAATATAATAATAACTGTTGAACTTTTAGGGACATAATAGGTAACACATTCGTGTATGTAGTATTACACTATTTATATAGGTATATTATTATTTATATACCTATACGAGTATATGAGTAGGTATATTATTCATAAGTGCGCATACGTTAGGATAGGCAGTTGACCATTCCGTGAATATACTTTTATGTGTACATGGTTATACATCCCTAATCCCTATGATATAGAATATAGATATTAGGTAAACAATAGAAGTTAAGTATGTGACACTAAATTAATAGTTACCTATAACTTATAACGATGTATTTGGAAAAAAAATTACCAGTTATTAATTAAAATTGTATCTTATGACTATTATCAGTTATAAGTCATAACATATATTTCTATAAATTAAACCAAAATATTTATATATTTATATTAAGTACCCTGTATAGGTATGCACCTATTAATTATAATTATTCTACAAACAGGGACTGGAAAAACGACGACAGCGTTTATATCTCGCGTATTTTATACATATCTAGTCCGGAACTAAAATATGCGCCTACAACACTTGGATAGCACATTTTTCGTGACATTAAATATTTGTTTTAAGTCTTAAAAGTAAATTTAAGCCCCAACAGAATATAAAAACAACCTTACTTTAATTATCGACTCCTTCGGCGGAATCCGTGACGTGTGTGAACTGCGACGCCCATGAGGAAACGCTCCAGAATACAGCCAGAACTTAGAATATTGTGATTTAAAAAAAAATAAAATTATACGAAACGCAGTAAGTTTTTTGCTCATATCTTCTTTGCTTATTGAAATTTTAGAATTTTTAAGCGACTGTGTCTTCTGCAACGACTTTGAGATTTGCCATAGATTAAATAAATAAATGATAGATAATATCATACTAGGTACGTCAATATGATGAATCCACGGATATAATATAATGCAACTTTTTATATCAAAGAGTTCTGTGTTAAGGACCAATTTGTTCATTGAAATTTGATATGACAATAAACCAAAATAGTTTATAATTTTGAATTTGAATTATAATAATATGATATAGGTATTATTTAAATTATTATTTTCGTTTATCAATTTAATTATTGATTAAGGTGGCGAATAGATATCAGAAGCACAAGAATATTTTTATGAGAGCATATTGTATTTTATGAATTATTAAATAAAAATGTGATTACTGGATTTTAGAGTTACATAAAGCCATAAACGTATACAGTAAATTCATCAAATACTATAATACCAACTATAATATTTTTACAATGATGTGTGTTTTTTTTTTTAATATTTTTAATTATTTTTTCTTGTGGTCTGTGTAAACGATAAGTATTCGTAATAAAGATTCAATTTTCATATATAATATTATATTATAGGCACTCGGTATGTAATCATATGTTTATTTTTAGTTTAATTTAATTTTAGGTATTTAGTAAATAATAATAGGTATACGAAATTGTGTTTTCGAATAGCAATTTATTGTTTGTATTAATACCTACACCATAATAGGGAACTATAATTTTGTAAATTATGTACAAATGTATTTTTGGTGTTTTAATGCTGCTGTAAGATCAATTTATGAGAATCCTTGCATTAAATTGTTAGGATTATTTGATATGAATAATTATTTTATTACATATAGGTAAGTCGATCAGAAACTATATTTACACTGAATGTTAATAGTAAAAAGCTATTAAAATATCTATTATTTGTATTTATTTGTTAATAATAATTAAGACTTAAATATTAGCAGTAATCTTGTTCCTTTCACAAAATGTTTTTTAATTATTTTTAATTTAATTTACATTTATCCCAAAGTGATCTCTGAATAATCATTCAATGATGAATTTAATAGTTACATTCTCGGTTACATTAATTGGATTATAAATTAAAATAAACTACAGTTTCCAGCTTCTACTACAACATTATTTTATATTTTATTTTATGTTTTTAATTTTTTAAACGCAGTCTGCACCTTGTGTTGGTGATTTTACACGTAATATAATAAAATTTATACTAGTGATGAGTAGGTAAGTACCTGATTGTTTAATCAAATTATTTACACGATTATTGACTCAAAAATTATCTATGAAGTATTTCCATTAATTATAAATTCATAATTGTATGAGCTATACATGTTACATACATTTTTCGAAAAAACTATTTAAAAAAACAAGAATAATTCCTATTTGATGTCACACGGGTTGATCTAGCAACTGACTGCTACGACAACTGTGCAATTTTTTTTAAGCTTAATATGTTTTGAAAACCTCCAGAAAAGAGTTTGTTTTAAGACTGTCTGTCTTGATAACAACTAATTTAATTTAGAGTGTATTGTTATATTATATTATAATGAAATTAATAATTATAGTAAAATATATAATTGCAAGACATTTAATACCTATATCTATAGCCATCTAGGGTATAAACTACGCTAAAAAATGTGTAAGTATGCTAATAAAATATATGAGGTGTATAATGTATTTATGTATATAAAAATATAAAATATAAAGATTAATAACATTATATTGTTTTAAATACTTCGCGCAAACCTAAGGTGCTACCCGGCGTATAGTATAACATGCAAAAAGGTGCGTATTAAACTTAGCGTGGTGAAACGAAGACGGTCTCGCGTATTTTATATATTGCGCTATTGGGATTAAACTTATAAATGCTTCTACGTCACGTAGTTAACAGATTGTCTGTGGCAATAAATATTTAATTGAAGTCTAAAAATTAAATGTAAAATAGTAGGTAATAATATGAAAACAAACTTACTCGTAAACATCTACTCTTCCGGTGAAACGTATCTAGAGTGCCGCCATCGCCGAAGAAATAGCTATCTTCATCCATCTTTATCTAATCATCTCACTCCGATGAGCTGAAACTTGAAAGTATCGAAATATTTTATGAAAATAACCTGATCAAACGAAATTTGCGAATTTATAATAATTTATAATACAATAGTATTGCTGAAATTATTAGAATTGTTAACCGTCGCCGACGAATTTCGACAATTGACGATTGCCATAGATATCATAAAATATATTATTTACTATGATAAATCCAAAGAACTTATATATTATTATATAAGTACTCAGTTTACCTATACGGTATATTTATAAATCGTATGTTCTTTTACAGAAATCTTTGTGATCTGCAATGCACCTATTCTGGTTTTCTATTTCAATTATAGTTCGCATGCCAAATTTTACTATACAAACTGGTCCGCAAGTTTATAGACATTCTAATACATTCTCCCGCCAGTGCCAATAGACAAAGTGTTTGAGAAGTTATATTTTTTTGGTACCTAATTAATTTACAATATGAATTATTATAAGTTACCTATGTAGGTACTTGTCCAAAACTCGACTACCTGCAAATCATTGGTTTTTATGGTATAGCCTTATGAAGTTCACGATTTTCGGTGTTTTACGCACCCGTACAACGCTTAAAGTTTACCGAGCTTAAGTATTACAAATTAATTTTTTTTTAATCTAGGTAAATCAACGTTTTAAAATTGATGATGCAAAAATAATTCTGACACCCACCCATGGTGGTTTTACATAACAAGTCGAGGGATGTTTTTGATTTTAATTGTTCGAGCAAGCGCAGTGTGGTATACCGGGTACATATGAAAATACCAAAAATTTCAATTAGTTAAAATACATATAACTTAAAAATAAGACTGACCGCCAAGTTCAGACTTCCCTGTCGTTTTCAGTTAAAAACTAATGATTTCCGGGAATTATTTTTTGCAATATCGTTCATAATTCGTAATAATTACTTGTAATATATACATATGCCTATTTTAAAAATATTATTCGTGGGTAATTGAAACGTCTAAAATATATTATCATATACAAATACGGTTATAAACAAATAATAATAATTCAACTTAACCGGCTACGGTATTAATAATATTTAATAATATCAATATAAATATAGTATACAATATCCTAGGCTGACAAATCGTCTCCACTTAAAATCGTTTTTCGTATATTATGATATTATATTATTGAATTCAAATTTAACACTATCCATAACAGTCACCCACTTGTAACCTACTGTTCAGCAGAGTCACATCCAATTTTTTTTTTTAGATTCTGAGAGAAACGATGAATGTATTGATTTTACAATGATGTGTGTTTTTTTTAAATTTTTTTTTTGTGCCTGTCATCACCTTTTAGGACAGTAAAAGTGCTTGAATTTTCTTTAACAGTAACTTTTCTGATAGGAAAATGAATCCTAGTTGGTACTATGGGGGGGTCAAAAGTAAAATTTTCCCAGTAGTTTTCAAAAGCGACGTGAAAAACAAAGGAAAAACGGGAATTTTTTACGCAAAGTCCGTTTTCGAGAAAATCGATTTTGGTTTTTGGTGCAACTCTAAAACAAATGACCGTAGGTACATTAAATTTTGACTGAATGCTTATATTATCATTTTCTATACACCATAACATTTTCCAAATATTTTGACTTATTTTGAGCTGTTTACGGACATTGTCAGTTTTCAATTTTTTTAGTTGAAAATTTAATAGAAGGCTCTTAAGTTATTGTTTCAAAGGCAGATGAAAAAAATTAAAAATCCTTAGTCACAATTTTTATTTATAAGCATTTAAAGTTCAAATTTTGACAAAATACTGAAAAATCACGAAAATTAGCAAATTATTTTGAGTTGAGAATTCATAAAAATTTTTCTTTTTAAATCTAAGATTTCAAAATGTAATATAAAATTACTCATAAGTTTGTCTACCTTTATCAAAAAAAAAATGTCTACAAGAAAGTCAAATTAAATTTTTATGAACATTTGAAATTCATATTTTTACAACATTTGATATTCACTCGATTTCTCATGTAACGATTTTCTTATTTTGTTGTACTTAAAAAACGTCTGACTGTAGATACTTGAATATTTCACTGAATGTTTATATTAGATTTTTTTTACACCAAAAAATTTTGAAAATATTTTGACTCTTTTTGAGCTGTTTACGGACATAGTCAGTTTTCAATTATTTTAGTTTTTTTTTTCTATAAATATCAATAAAATTTTATTTGTTGGGCAAAAAAGCGTGAAAATTTAATATAAGGTTGCTGATATATCGTTCTAATAGCAGTTAAAAAAATATTAAAAAATACATAGGCTCAATTTTGATTTATAAGCATTTAAAGTTCAAATTTTGCCAACATTTATCAAATTTATAATTTAATAATTATTTTGTAGTTAAAAATTTATAAAATGTTCAACTTTTGTAGCTGAGGTTAATTTAAAAAAATTTAAAACAAGGTTCCACGTAAATAGGTTATATATAAATTACTTTATTCACTATAATATCATCAAATATACTTGGTAATATCATAGGCTGACTGACCGTTTTCGCTCAGAATTGTTTTTCTCATACAATGATATTATATCATTGAATTCAAATTTAACACCATCCATTACAGTGACCCACTTGTAACCTACTGTACAGCAGAGCGACATCCACTTACCCACCTTTTTTTAATTGACCTCCCTTTTTATTTAATTCCTGATAAACGAGTTTTGGATAAGTACCTACATAATAGGTACCTGACCTACCTACATAATAGGTACCTGTCCTACCTATATTAATTAAAAACTATTTTTAACACGACGTATTTACTTATTATTTTTGTCTTTTAGTTTATCTAATTTTGTATGATTAAAATATGTTTCCTTTATACCCAAATAATTTTTAAGTATCTACAAATAATATAGAACTCAATTTTATTTTAACAATAAATACTTTTATTAATGCAGTGTTGACTTTGTAGATGGGTAGTAATAAATTAACTGTACATTCAGGATTACATGCATTCAAAAATGTAGGTCATCGGGCTGTCGGCTGTATTTATGATAAAGTCCTGGAAGTGGGAATTACAATAGCCCCTAAAATGCTGTTACACCTCAACCTTAATAAAAACAAAGAATGATTAAAAAATGGCAACGGAATTGGCCTACAAATCTGAAAATAAGTTTATGGACAGATAACTTCTCAACGTAAAATTATGACCGATCCAATAATAACTTTCCATAGGTACATCAGACCTATGTGCGACGGCTGCTCACCAACGTATCGACATCCACCAGATAACTTTGGGTAAGTTTTCAAACTATACCGCTCATTCTTGCGGAATGCTAAAGAAAAATAATTTATTAGATAAATATTATACTATAACAATTTTTAAATATAGACGTTTTCAACTCACAGTTATGCAGATGGATGTCGACCGGTTTGGGATCGACGTCGATACGCCATTGTTCTAATGAATTCAAACATAAATAATATATTATTATAATATTTTTATATGAATATAGTTACGGTTAGGTATATTAAATTAATTAAGTAGGTACTATATTAATATAGTCTATTAATAATTTTTTTACTATGCTTTTATTGTATTAAAATATACACAATGACTTATAACTTACATTATTGGACCGGACATACAGCAACGTCGAGTTGAGGTACCTGTCCATAAACACATTTTCATCAGCAAAATATAATATAAAATATAAAGTAAAGAAATGCATAAAGAAAAAACTGTATTTATTCATACAATTTTGAAATCAAAAACATTAGAACAAGATAATGCTTTCTTGATAAATTAAAAATATTTGAAGATTTTATTTGTCATACGTTTACATGGCAATAGTAAAATTCTATTAAATCTATTAGGTACGTAAACAACATTTATTAATATGACAAATATTTAAAATTTCAAAAAAGGGGGACCCTCGTGTTAATACCCCTCACTTTGTTTTTTGGATAGCGCTGGGAGTTTTTGTGCACAAACGTCGGGACCTGGTGCACATTTCTGCACAAACGATGCACAAACGTTTGGCACATTCAAAAATCCAAATATTCAATGTGGGGGGCTACCGTTTCAATGGCCCCCCCCATTTTGTTTTAGGGATAGAGTTTTCAGTTTTTGTGCACAGACGATTGGACTTGGTGCACATTTCTGCACAAACGATGCACAAACGTTTGGCGTGGTCAGAAGTTCAAATTTCGAAAGTGGGGGGGCCATTGAAATGGACCTGGATTTGTTGGCTCCCAAAAAACGAATATTTTTTGATTGTATATATGGTTGCCATTGCAGGTCGCATAAAATATAAAAATAGTTATTATAATTGTTATTGTATATAATTATTTTAGACCTGTACTTCATATTTTTTTAAAACCACTCAAATACGACATAAGGTTTAAATAAATACGCGTACATTTAACGGAGCTTAAGAATTCATAGTAAATCCACTGGCGTTATTTAATTTGTCTCGCACAACGCCAGGGTCAGCTAGTAGGGATATTATTAAAATACCAAATATTATATAATGTAGCCGAGTTTGTAGCTATAATATCGTTGATTGTAAATACTAGCTACTTATGTCTATAATCTATATAACTACTAATGGCTAATTCTAATGTGCAATAGCAATTTATTATTGCATTAAACCCTTCTGAACGGACTGTATCTCCTCGTCAACACCAGTCAAGTTGTACGCGGAACTGTCTTCAACTAATGTCAAATCTATTGTATCGCCGCCGTGCACGAGATGTAGGGTGTGGAAGATTGATGTTCGAATTTAAAATTTCAATAAAAAATAACGTATTTTTGTAAGATGTTCCGAAAAAAAGTGATCGAACAAATGTTCTAAATATATAATATGGATAAACCATTATAAATTGTTGATTTTTATATTAAATAAGTTATAATATTTGAATGATATACACGCACTGTGTCTCCGTCGTTTATTTCATCATCGGACGAAATAATGTTGACAGTTGTTCAGTGTTGTTAGTGCCGCCTTATTGCCCGACCGATGTACAATGGCGGGATCATTACAATCCCACACCATGATTTCGGTTCGATTACCGCCGAACTGTAAATCACGTTGAAAACATTTTTTTTTTTTTTTATAACCAGTTTAAAATTTCTATAAATCCATATCATATTATATATGGAACGTCTTTTCATTTTCATGTTTGCGATTAAACTAATGAAATATATTAATGGATCGGCCGACGTTATTTAATCGCATCACTTTACAGATCACCTGTCACCGTAGTTCGTTAGCACTTTCTAGTTTTGCTAATATATTATAATATATAGGCAACGCGAAATTACAGATGTTCTACTTTTCTAAGAAAGCAAATAGTATAAGATAAAAACGCGATTCGAAACTGCGCCAAATCATAAATTAATAACATGATGTACAAACGTGTCATACGCATATTTCGCCTTGCACGGATTGGCCGGTGCGTGCACGATGAACCGTCGGGTTTCGTTCCGGATTTTCCGTACAATTCGCGGGCAAACCATTCGGCATCATCAACGATATTATTTCACAATCAGTCATCTCAGACGATGACTTACCTTTGCATCTTCTGCAGAATAATATTGTTATCTATATAAACGCGAACTACTTATAATAAGAAAACTTATTACTTATATAGTTATATAGGTACATTGTAACGGCTAATCTCAAAAACTATGCGACCGATTTCATTCATATTTTTTTTGTAAGTTTTTTTTTTTATCGGTAATAACTGCCTCGGCGACTTAGGCCATTGGCTACAATGTTTAACATTTAACATTCTTGTTACCTTAAGGGGTAAATTATTACAATATGTACAAGCTTATAACTATAATAATGTAGAAAGATTAAAAAGAAAACAAAGAGAGACATATAAACTTAACAGTAATACATTATAGGTGTTTGTATTCTACATTTTTAATAAACATTATATGAATACATTACTAAATTTTATTAAAGAGTTATGTGTCCCTAAGGAATTTGAGAACATTAATGATACCAGCGTTTAGATGTATTAATAAGTTTTCTAATGTTTTGTAGAAGGTTCTTGCGGAAAGAAAAAATTAAGAAAAACGGAAAGTTTCAGAAAACTTAACGATTATAAATTAATCTTCTCGTGCGTTTATAATATCGTTTATCAATATTTATTTTGGAAACCATATGGGGCTACAAGTTTAAATTTAACAAATTTTAAAGGTATCACATAGTATGTTCGTGGGAGACTTCTGCCAAATATTTCCATGGTAACTGCAGTTGTAACAAGGGTTATAAAAAGCGATGCAATTAAAATGCTTGCATTAAAAAATCATATCTATGATCTATTATGTTCAAATTTTAAGACTAGCAAAGAATATGCGAGTAGTTTTAGGAACTGCGGCAACGCAGCCTGCACATTTTCAGAGACTCTGTTGAATATTGAAAACAGGACACAACAGAAGAATAGTAGTTCTACATGATAGCAATCCATGCTTCTTTCGCCACTTCAGTTTCAGGAGCAGATGAATTCATTTCAAAAGTCTACCCAGGAATATCGAAAATTTCAAAGAAAACTAGCCAATGGCTGGAAGAACAATATGTGATTCTAGCTCCTAAAATTGACGCGGTTTGTAAAATCAACGAACAAATTCTCGATATGTTAACAGACTATGTATTATAATTGCAGAGACTTTTGGATTTTCGAGGTATGAGCTGTAACTGGGAACGATAGGTTGTTTAAACTTCTTTTCGACGTGGTCCTCGACGTAGGCCGAAGTCCTTTTGCGTTTGTTGTCCATGTGACTGGAAACTTGAAACTTGAACTGAGAAGCAAAACTTAAATTATTAAGTTAATAGTATATTATAGTAAATACACACGGTTCCTATATAGTTAGACAATATTGTTATAAATTACTGTTAGCCGTATCGTCAACCAGTATCCTTCGTAATATGACTAATACAATTGAGTATTTTTTTGAATTTTCAGCCACGAAAAAACCAACTAGCGGTATGATTGTATTAATATTATTATATTATTTTTACATGGATTTTTCCTTAGGAAAACCGGAAGACGAATATATCGTTACCCATTTGAACTATATATATACGAAAATCTAATAAGGATTTGATGGATACATAGCAATATCCCATTACCTATATTCTAAGCATAATATAACGCGTAGTTGTTATGAATTAAATAATGAAACTATTTAATAGAATAATAATTTTGACATTTTAATTGGTGCTTATTTAGAAAACAAAATTAGTCTACGATTTTAAATTTGAATTATAATATACGTTTAGGTATATCCGTGTAAGTAATTATTATTATTACGATAAAAATATATAGTAGACAATATAGACATTATAACAATATTAATAAAATTATTATCGTGATGTTGATGGTTGAATATCAACTATATAATTTATCATTAATATAATCTCTATAGGAACTTTCTTCAAATCACATTAGTTGTGAAGGTAAACACTTAAACTGTAGGTAGGTATGTGTAGCATTTACCACGCACTTCCACACATATCTTTTTGACCTCTCCCATACGGATCTACCATATAGGTACGCGTCCACCAGACCGAGGTTTTGGGAATGCAGCGGCACCAGCAATCTTTTCAACATCGTACACCAGTGCCTCAACTACGCCTATTTGGGCCTGTGTGAAAATAAAATGAATGGGCCCCCCTCCCTTACTTTTGAAAATTGAAAAATTAATATATCGACTATTGTAAAATTAATTTTTCCAAATTTGAAAACATACTTTGGCATTTTGAGTTTTTACTCATATAAAATAAGGTTAACATAATTAAAACGCGTAGCTATACCTATGTATTTACAAATAAATAAATGTAATAATTTGTAGCCTTTTTTATTCATTTTAAATATAAATAATTATCAAATAACAAATTAATTGAACATACCATACATTAACAGTCGATTAGAAACTCAAAAATAAATACTGTACTCACTTTAAAAAATTATGGCTATCATTTATTTATTATTTTAATTCAAATAAATATCGCAACTAAGTTTTCACATACGTTATCAAAATGGATAGGTTATTGACCGACTACAAAACACCGACCGTAGAAGACTCGCCTTTTGAACGTGCAATATAAAATGCGTTTTTCTCAAAAATAGGCACAAATAATTGAAACGCGACACACTCACACTAAACCGGTCAAAATGCGCGTTCCTTCGTATGACGCACTTTAATCAATTGCAACCAAACTTTTTTAATTACAAAACAAATCTATTGTTCAATCTTTATTAATAATTATTATTATAACAAAATGGTTTTATTTTTTTCTTTCTATATATTTTTAAATTTTTATCATTGGGCCCCCCATTATGGGTTGGGGCCCTGGGCCCGTGTGTTTAACACACGCAACACACCCGGTTATTTCGGCACTGTCGTACACAGATGCTCAGCTTTGGCGTCGACCGGAAACTCACTGAAAGTTCGCGCCATAAAGTCCCCCCCCCCCTCAAAAAAAAAAAACAAAATGCTAAATACGCCACTGATTGGGACTTAAAATTTACTTTTGACTTAAAATAAATATTCAATGCCATGGACATTTATGACTGGTGTACATTTTTTTTCCAAATATCCAACTTTATAACGATTCATTTAGGCATAGGTACCGTTACGCCACTTAAAATACCTACGCAAATTTTTTTCAGTACGTAAACGTTGTACACCTAAAAAAAATGCTCACAGAGTAATCAACTGCCTACCCTTAGTCCCTAACCACTAAGTGTGCACACTTATTAAAAAATATACTTCTTATATATTCGTATATACTTATAAAAATAGTGTAGGTGATACGTCCCTTAAAATACAAGTTATTATTATTATTTTTTATTTTTTACATATAAGTACATCACATAACTTTAATTGTAATTCCAATTAATTCTTATTTTCTTAAACACAATATTTGAAAAATTAATATATAATTCATAAATTAATTTAGTGTAGGTCGAGTACTGGACTCTGGAAAAATTTTCGAGTCGAGTTCGACTACTCGACACGACTTTACAATAATTTTTTTTAGACTTGTTATTACGAGTACTCGACTTGAATCGAGTACTCACCTTGAATCGAGTACTCTCGCCATTCATCGAGTACTTGCCTTGCACCGAGTACTCGATTCAAGACTATTTATAGTATTTTTAAAATAAAAAAATAAAAATACCCTAAATAGTATTTTATTGAAAATAAATGTTAAAACTATAGATAACTGAAAAAACACAAATATTTCCGATAAAAATACCAGGAAAGTGATAGTTAAAATGTTGATCACGTTATTAATTTTCAGGGCAAGGTTTGTATGAAAGAAAATTAAATTTTTTGCGAAAATCTATTTCTAGTACAATTTAAAATACACCAGCAATTCCCAGTACTTGACCCTTTTTTCAAATACTTAGCATTAATTGTCGAGTACTCGGATGGGGAAGAACTTTTTCTGTGTCGTAGTATTTTTATTATATTGATAACATAAATACATTTTAAGTTACTAGTTTGGGAACGTTATGTTTTTTTTTTCATTTAATTATTAAAAACAATTGGTAAGTGCCATCAAAAAAATGAAAACACTATGACACAGATAAAGTTCTTCCCTATGCGTTGTGGAATTTTGGTAATTCTACTATAAATACAGAGGAGTGAAAGTGTCCAGCGCAAAACAATTTTTGCTATGTTGTACATTAGTAAGACAAAGACAACACGTCATGCGGGTGTGACGTCCTCTTAATTTTTTTTTTTCAAAAGCTTTACTGTTTTCTGAAATAATTAGTGTTCCGTTGATTATTAGATAAAAACACTGCAAGTGCTCAAAGAAATCTAACCTTAATTATTGATGTACATATAGGTAACCTATATATAATGAATGCCACGTGATGACCAACAAGCTGGAAGTATGTTGGAACATTTTATATGGGAAATTTTTACATTTGGTTCAAGAAAATCTAAGCACTTTTACTGCCCTAAAAGGTGATTACAGATACAAAATAAAAAAATAAAAATAAATATTAAAAAAAACACACATCATTATAAAATCAATACATTGATCGATCCGCTCAGAATCTAAAAATAAGAATTTTGACTTTCGAGTGAACGTGAGGTTGTCCGTGCCGCGTAGAGAGATAACAAATAGATTTTTATTATTATTTATTCCTGTTTAAACTCAAATTCATTAGGGTAACAACTTAATAGCCTTATGACCCAATGCCCTATTATAGCTGACTATAGGAGATATGGCTCGATGCCCAATGGTTGGTTTCAATAAATAAACACAGTTTTTGTATATTTCCATAATATTTTTCTATATTATAAAATATATTTAAAAAAATACACGATACAATTTAAACGTGCCTATAAATATTTAATTTCTACGTTTTTATATAAATTAATACAACTAGTTGTTTAAATTAAGTTAACTTAACTATAAAATATTTGTCTATCTAGACGTTATTTTTTTTTGAATATAAATTAGTTATACTACCTACATATTCTTTTTTTTATGAAAATTGGTTAATTTAATTTAAAAATGCATAATATTAGGCTTTGTAGAGAGCGCCTAGATTGAGACATAAATATAATCTTATTTATTTTTACATTTAAAATGAAGTGATACTCATCAAGAAGAGGAAAAACTTAATTCGAATTAAATTTCCTAAGGTTTTCCTAAACGTGTTTTATATTATTATAAATTGTTATATAATAAAATCAAGTTTTTCATCTTCATGACAAGTATACTTTTCACACATATAGTATATATAGTATCACGCACGTGCCTTATGCATGTAAGTATGACGTACAAAATACACAATTATTTTATAACGACCATAATAATAATTCTATTGGACAAAAAAAAAAATTACGGATATGATATAATATTATAAAATATTTACTGTATGGAAATGCGCGAAATTCCAATAGGCACAAAATCAAACTTAAATTATTCAAATTATGTATAGGACTAATCCTGTTTTATATACAAAAATGTTAAGTTTGTCGCCAGAGACGAAAACATTTACATTAGCTTTTATAAATTCGAGTATAATTCCGTAGTAGGTTCGTGCGATAGGTACACTATTTTTACTGTTTCTATCGATATGAGCGATGGTAATGAATAATGATGATTGTGCAGTAGTTCCTAAATATAGGAAATTATTTTGGCGAAATATTACATATTTTATTTATTACACGTTTGGGACGTACAATATAATATTGTCGTTTTATTACTATTATTTTATTTTGGTTTGTTGGTTTTAATTTGAGTATATATTATCAACCATGGCTTATTGACAAGAGTAGGCAATGTGTTTTGTCGACACATTTTCTATGCCATCATTTTCCTCGGAGTCATCCATTTCTTCATGTAGTAACAGAACACTGTGCTCACGTAAATCAGTATGAGCAGCATACACGTGATGCCCAATGCGAGTACGGACGTTTTGGTCGGACATGGTTCCACAATAGTGATAGTCTTGTCTGAAAAATAAAATATGTCCAAATGAGTGAGTAGAGCAATTTGTGCAAGCGAAAGGTGAGAGGTAATACTAAGTGACCACATATATGTATATTGTTATAAAAAAAAAAGATGTAACTACATATTATAGTGCAAAATCCAATTAGGTTGGTACATCAGAATCCAAAATCAGAAATATACTACCAACCGTTGGTATAAAATGATGACACTAAAAATGTACAATTATCACAAATGAATAACAAAGAATTAGATTTTATTGACTTATTTGACATTTGGCACGACCCCAGGGGGTAGGCGAAGAGTCCATGATACCGAGTTTGAGAATGTAAACACGATTCAACGGAATGATAAATCACGGTAATAACGGGATGCGAAACGAAGATCTCATTATAATTAATTATAGGTTTAGTCTTCAGAGGACGAAAACCATGTGATGCATGGAATATTAATGTCCATTATAATAATATAATAGGTATTATGATGACTGATGAATCGATGCGCATCGCGGTGCAATCGTTGTAAAAAAAGTAAAACGTTAAACAAAAAAATCGTCAATTATTGATGGGGTTATTGGTACCTATAGGTGAGTAGGTACAACAAAAATTTAACAAAAACTGTCAACTCTTGTTACTCGGCGTCCTTAATAGGTGCCTACTACGGATATTATATATTATGATGACGCATATTGATACTAAACTACTAAACCTATATTATTATTATAATTATTTACCTTTGCTGAAATCTGTGTACTGCGGCTCGTTGCTCTTCAAGAATTGCGATTGTTTTTCATCGCCAAAGTCCAACACCAGTATTTCCTGACTGATCTGCGTCATGTCTTCGCTGTTTTCAGCAGTGTCATTGTTGCTGGGTTGCGCGCCAGACACCGACCTCCTGCGCCGTCCCCAGGACTCGACGGAGTCTCGGCCCCATTCGCAAACGGCCTGATGTCCGCCGACGGAAAAACCGCAAACAAAAAACGATTTGTCGGTATTATTATTATTGTTGTTGTTATTATTATTATTATTATTTATCATTATATTTTATCATTATGTATTATAAAATTGCTGTCGCGGCGGAAAGCGCAATCATTACCGGTTCGCACGGGCCCAGACAGTATTTAACGTTGCACTGGAATATCACGCCGTACGACTCCGTGAACCGGAACGCTTCGTAGACGGATTGCAGTGCGTTTCCTTCGGGCGAGAAACCGGGGAATATGGTCGGGTCCACCGGACACCCTTCGTCGTCGATGATCTGGAACGTGCTCTTCGAATCCTTGGCCATGGCCACGCAACTCCTTGCGAATATACCGTACGGTGCTACATTGTCGGAAAAACACACGGAAAGGTCATAAAAACGGCAGATAGGTATAGTTGGTATACAACATATTACTATAATAATATACTATCATATACGCGTGGCATATAGGCGGAAAGTTAGTGGAATTTAGGGAGGGACGCTTATTATTTTATTTTTCAAATAAAGGTACAATATTGGTGAACAAATTTGCATACAAATAATATACCTTCAAATCTATGTTTTGAAATATGTTTTTGTTGGTTTTATCATATCATAATAATAATGTTACCTAAATCTATATCACTATATTATATTGCGTAATAAACAATAGGTGATACGCATTAAACATATCTAACATTATTATACATTATACCTAATACCTACCTACATCTAGTATATATAACAGCAAAAATCAATATAATGTGTTAAACTTTTCCATTCTTACTGAAAACATACTTTAAATTAAATAAAATGTTTTTATTTTTGGGACGATAAGGGTTGACAAAAAAAAAACTACTGATTACAAATAATAGACCATAATAAAATCTAATTTACTAATCGTTTTAAAATAATAACAAATAATTTCAATAGTATACACGATATAAAATAATAATATATGTTAACAGGGGCATTTGAAATAAAAAATTGTGAAATTTAAAGGGGTTAAATCTCTTAAGCCCTCAGTCAGTCAACCACTATCTTCGCATATACCACGTGTACCGTGAATGTATAATAATATAACAGTTGTGGTTAAAAACGATTTTTTTGCCACAAACTTAGATGATAAAAACCGGCAGTTGGGCTCAACAGATATAATGTGTATACTCACTGTCTTCAGGGATTTCGATCCTGAACGTCAGCTTGTCACCGATTCGGACCGTTTCCACTTCTCTTGCCCGGGAGTCCAGGATCCTGATCCTTGGTGGTGGTGCTTCTGGTGCCGAAGTAATGCTTATCATCTCCGGGTCCCTGTTAGGCGTTTAACATGTTTAGTTTTAATAAAATTACAGTGATTACACTCGTAATTATTGTTGGCCATTTAACAGTGCAAATCTTGCAATGATACCCACACAAGTTTCGGTGTATAACATATATTATAGTAGGAATAACATTACGGTTATTATTGTTTTACAAGTAGGTAATGATAAATAAAGGTATATTTCAATAGTATGCATGGAAAAATTAAGATTTTCATACATTAAAAATAAAACTAAGTATATCTAGATAAATAATAGGAAAAAAAATTGTAATTGTTAATTTTGTACTTGTGGTGTGCTAAGCAGTAAGTGCCCTTAGCACCTCTGAGATTGCACCCATTTATGTGACGTATAAGTATTCAGAACAATTATTGTATAATAATACAGTCCCAAGTAAATAACTATAAGAACGTGGCATTGGCGAGCAGAACAAAATATAAATATAGGTAATAAACATTGTTGTGTAGCTATTCAAATTCTCACCTGATTGGCATCATCCCGAATGTGATGTTCTTCGAAGACATGTCGTAAGTGCACTTGACTTTGTAGATTTTGTCCGCTTTCGTCATAACAACGCTGTGGTGTTGGAGAACCACTGTATTGGAAAACACTCCAGTCTGAAAAAACAACGTAATTTTTATCCCGGTATAAACCATGCTGTTTTAATGAAGAGAGTTCAATAAACCGGATTTCCGAACATTTGCCGTTTTTTCGGTGTAACTAATAAATCATATCTAGGCTTAGAAAATCTTCAACTTATTACGCGACTAATTTCCTATTAAAACTGTTTCATGTTCCAGTATTAGGTTTAAATTACTTACCACCGACTGGGTATTACAGTCTTGACCAGCCATTGTTAGATCCAATCGGAATTGGTCGCTGTTGAGCACGTCTATGTTGCATGTCTCCGATCTGCCGAGCGCGTATATTCTACCGTTGAATGGTTTGTTCGTGCGTACTTGAACAGCTATCTTGGTATCCTTGCAATGCACGGACACTGAATATATAAGAAACATTAAATTATAAGATCACGAATTTTATTCTATTTTATAAAAGTATTTATGCTTTTTTTTATTTCGTTTTTTGATTACAGCAGTAACTGCGATGCGATATGATGAAATTATAAATTGGACTCAACTTCATTTTATTATATTATTATAGACACATCCAATAACTACTTGTTGTGTAACGATATTAATACTTTGAAAATCCGTTATTGCAACGAAAGTAAGTATTGAGTATTTTAAACTTTTAAGTCACATAATATATTATATATGTATAAGTGTGCTAAATATTTAAAAAGGTCATTTAAATTTATAAAATTCCTAATTTGTACTTTAATATATAAATCTCACAAAAAATAAAAAATATAAGAACTGATACTTAAATCGAAATTATGTAATGCCTAATGAGATAATAAGAATTTAATTTAGTGATTTTAATCGCATATATTCGTCGTCGGTTGATGATCAATTTTACATAGTAAAAATAGATAGATAAATATATAAACAAAAAAAAAAATCAAAATTGACTAAATTTAAGATTACTATTTTGCATACACAATTTTAATTTTCATTTTTTAGACGTGCAAACATATGCGAATAATAATTATTAGTGCGCATATGCATGTAACTAGTCTTCCTGGAATTAGTTTTATATGTTTTTATTGCATATTTTTTGTTTGGGGAGAGGAGAAATGATTGATTTAGCTATACATCCCAATAGCCTATTTATTGGTAACTATATTTTAATAAGTGCGGATTGCAATATGCGTACAATATAAATCGTTTAAATATAATAAAATATATAGGCACTGACCATCGTAACACGTTCCGGTCTTGTCACAGTTCAGATCGGTTCTAGTCAAGTTCAACGACGGATCGTCGGTACTCTCGAACACGACTGGCAGCTGTTCGTGAGGCGGCGTCGTGGATTCTGCAAACAAAAAGCGTCCGGGTAAGATTGTTTTATTATTACCATTATGAAATAGGTGCGTATAATAATATATTATTATGATGATGACAACCTCACGTGTGTTAAGCTCACGTCACTCACTTTGTTCGCTCAATATGTATACATAATTAATATATTAATATAGGTATGTACTATGTAATAATATACGGTGTAGGTTTATTATATAAACTATATAGGTATTATATTATACAGTATTCACTAAACATACTCACCGCACTTTTTTCGTTAAATTATAAAGTATAGTTATTCAAAATCTGGTTTTTGGAATTTTTTTATACACCTATGCATAAAGATCATATTTTTGAATACTTGATATTTTCTGTACCATTTAAGGAGTGTCCTTATCTCAAGTATCTGTGCGAAAATATTATATTTATGTATACTTGAAAATACCAAAAATCAGATTTTGAATAACTGCATTGTTAAAGAATAAACGTGGGTGGGCATGGTTGGAGGATCACCCTATATATATATATATATATATATATATACAGTTGTGGTGCAAATATAAGGGTTTAATATTTATAAATACATTGCACGGTAAGAGCGACGCGGGGGTCCGTGTCCATCACCTGCGCGCACAGGCACGGACGAACAAAGTCAAAAACCAACTCACTCTCGCAGTAGTTTTCGTAGTAATTGCCGATCTTTTGGCCGTCGTCGATCAGTGGTCGTTCGGCGTTCAAGTACGTACTAGGCCCGTCTGGCAGCGTCTTGTGGTCCAAGTGGAACAGTTCGCAGTTGTACGCAGTGCCCACCGGCGGTCCTTTGAAGATGAACGACCGGCAGAGGAACTCGTTCTCGATCTCACAAGCCAACCGACACGCAGACTCGCTGGTCACCTGGGAAAATGGAAATAATATTCGGTTTACGCGCGTTTTCTCCGACAAATATGACTTGAACTTATTTTTTATATTATTATTGCTATCAATATTTTTTTGTTATTTGCAGTTCCGTAATATTATTTTCAGTCACCGGTTCCAATGATGACTATACCTATACGTCTATATGACTATATATCTAGTATATTATATATTATATACTACCAGCATTGGCGTATCTAAAACTCTTACAGCCACCAGGGGTTAGCCGTCAGGGGAGTGATTAAAGTATTAAAATACTTTTATATTCTTGATATGTGCTCCACCTCGTCTATCGATGCTCCACATAGATATTAATCAACTTCTTGACTTTTTTTTAAACTTTTTTTATACCTATATTCATTTTAGATTCTGAGCGGAGCGATAATGTACCTATTTGTTTTACAATGACTTGTGTTTTTTTTCATAATATTAATTTTTTGTGTGTGTCTGAATACTTGTTAGTACCAATATTCAATTTTATATGAGGTTATTGGTAGCAAATTGAATCTAGTTTGTATTTAGGGGAATGGGGTAAAAAGTAGAAATTTTCCAGTACCTACTTTTGAAAATCAGGAAAAACAAAAAATCAAATATTTATGAGAAACCATTTTTGAATCAAATCGATTTTTTTTTGACAAATAAATATATAATTTACAGTGTCCGTTATTACATGTGTTTAATTTTCTGTCTCCGATCCACCTTACTTATGTAAAATGAGTTAAACATTATATGCTGTCAACAATTGAAAACAATATATGTGTAGGAACTAGGACGGAGAAATAAAATAAAAATAGCACCAAGTGCAGGGTGCCAAAATGTGTTGTTCGTGTGTTTAAGCGCAATTGGTTTTAATTTAAATTGTTATGACGAGCTCCGATTAGTTACGTTTTTCTACATTCAAGTTCGACACTAAAAATATAACTAATAATATTCAAGAAATGTTATACATACGTCATATACGTGAAGGTTATAATACACGTCTTATACCATTGTGCCTACATCTATTCGCTTATTGTTTTAAGTATTCCAAACGATCGGCATGCTACACGCCATGATATAATAATATAATATATTCAGTTGACCTTTACTTATTCTCCACGATGTTTTTAATACACTCGGTAACCGGTTAACTATTCATGAACAGTACCCATAGGTACACCGTAAACGCGTACGTGCAGACAATGTGCCCTATGTAAAAAAACTGCACAAGTCCCGGACATATATCCGTGTATAACAGGTATGTACTATGTGGTATAGGACATAGGTAGCCAGGTAGGTACCTACTTCGAAAGTTGCAAATTGTTACAATACACGCAAGTTCCATACGCAGTTTAGTCTGTGTCTGTGCGTGTGTATTATAGGTACGGTCCGTATAGCATTAAATATTACCTGTAGTTCCTTGTCGTTGTAGTAATGCAACGAGGCGTACTGTGCCACTTTGTCGTCGGCCACTCCGATCCTGGGCACTTGGAATACGCGATTTCCTTTGCAAGCTTGATTGCCTGGAAACAAAAGTAATAAACGCATACGTTTGATATTATGTAGTGATAACGATAATATAAAATATGACATTACAAAAGATATTGAGTGTACCATTTGTACCTATAATATTATGTATTATATTCTGAGGTCGAAGATTATAGTACCTATTACATTGCAATTATTGTTGTTTTTTTTTGTTGGTAAAAAATGAAATATTTTATTAATAAATCAGCTGGGGACTGTATATTTTATCGTACGTTACATTACCTTTGATGCAGAGATTTTCAAAATAATCAACACCCTGCGCTTCGACAAACTGCACGTATTGGCCAGTGGTTCGCCTGTCTGAATCGCTCAAATGACACTGGAGTGTTACGTAATTGTACTCCACGGAACGGCAAGTGAAACGGTGCTGCACGAAAATAAATCGTTAGTACTTAGTATACGCTGAGCGAATGAGCGATTTAAGATGTATTCACGTTTTTAATTTATTATTTTTGTAGCCATAATAATATGGTTTATTCCAAAGTTGGTCGGAATTTATATTTATTTACATATTGGCAAAAGTGGCTTATAATCTATATTAATAATCATAATTATCAATAATTACCTCGTTCAAGCAGGCGGCTAGACACGCTTCTTTCGTCGACGTGTAGATCAACGCGTTGTCTAGTCCCCGAATCATTTTGTTCGGTACCCTTTCGAAGGACCATGGCCTCAAACATACATTATCTGAACAAAACGAATTCGGTATTTTGAACATGATATAAAAATAAAGCATTTAAAGTAAACATACATTTTAATATGATATATGGGTGAAGGACCTACAACTGAGAATGTTAAATCACGTATAAGTAAACTTTTATGTTGCAGTTTTTCTAAACATTATATTATATTATTATGTCGATATAAAAATATTTTTCCTTTTATTATACTGAAATAGTAGGTACCTACGTCCTCCTATGTGCTATTTAAATAATCTAATTTACAGCCGTTATACGACAATGTACTTCGTGCAAAGACAACTGCAACCATATATAGCGGTAGGTATATACCAGGTAGGTAGGTAGTTCTTTAAATGTTCATTATTATAATGTCACGCTACGCTAAATCTGATCACAACACAAAAACAACTAACGGACACTATTTTCTTAAGAACGGGATGCTTTTTGCTCACGCTAAACGACTATATAAGCGCTCGGCGTTAAGATGGCAGATATTAGATATAATATAATATATTACACGGTCCTGGTTAGACCTTTTATAATAATATGCTATAGTCAGTAGATACTTTAGTAGTTTTATTTTTAGTATAGTTAGCAGTGCCTGTATGGTTAACCTACACAGTAATATAACACTTTATCGCATTCAATGGTGATAATATATACTTATACATTCGCAGACCTAGATATTATAGGTACACATTATTATTATAATTTAGGTACTAATACACGTATGTATATACAATAAAAGATCTACGGATAAATCACTGTTAATAACGAACGGCCGTGATCGAAAATCCCAACACCGGTGATACACCGCGGAGGTGGATAAAATGGACACGGAACCCATAGAAATTCGCCGCGTGCTATGAAATTCCAGAGATAACGGTATTATACCGATACGTACCTATAGTTTCATGCGGCAGGAACGTTGTAATATATTATAACGATGATATGAAGTGCGTGGTATAGGTATACAGGTACTACTATATATATGATTTAAACCGTGATCTAACTTATAATAATGTATAGGTTATAAAAATTCATCTAGACATTAAAATAACGGAAGATTTTTAATAATATAATATACTAACCAGATCGTATTTGCATTTTCACCATGTAATACAAGTTGACGGAACGCTGAGGGGTTGCTGCTGGATTATTAGCAGTTGTCTCATTCTGTAATTGGCAAATGGTTTCTTGTATGGGCGTCAACGGGTTTAAGACGAAACTGAAATTAAATCAAATCGATATTTTATTCAAAAATTCTAAGCCTAAAAACCATTTAAAGTCGATCCATTATACTACAGTAGAAAAAACCTCTGGTAGAAACATTTTACAACTAAAATATTAAATCAACTAACTAACAATATAAAATGTTGAATAAATGAATTGTAATTCGTATTATATAATATTACCATAAATATACACTAAAATTTATTTATTTTAAACTCGTTCAACTTTCAATTCCTCAAATATTTTTTCTTGTACTCAATTATTTTACCTAAATGAAGCTGCTTGACACTCTGGCTCTTCTCGACACCATCCCTGGCACTCATACAGCGTCAAGTTTTTTACTGTATAGTATGTCGTACCTTTGTAATCTAATTCAGTGAGTTTTTCAAAAGCGGTTCGACCTAGAAATGAAATAAAAATTATTAAATTAAATATAATGTCAAACAAAAATATTTTTTATTGAAAAATACCAGTCACAGATGACTCGAAGAAAAAAATTTAAATAGTTTTTTTTTTCTTATTATGTACTTCATTACCCAGAATCTGGATTTTAATTATTATATTAATCTTTCCCATTGTGTAATGGGAATGAAAAATATTAATACGATATGAATATTATCAATTTCTAACAGTCAAGCAAGGTAAAATTATAATTATATTCTTAATTCTCATACAGATCATGCTCTCTCTTATATTGAAAACGGAGAAAGTAATAAATATGTATTAATTTATGTCCAGAAAATGTATAGACCGAATATGGTGTGTCGATGAAACGACGTTAATAATCTACAACCTAATTATTTTTGTAATGCCATCACGGCTTGAGCGAAAAGAGAAGATGTCCCCCATTATAATATTGGTAGGTACCTAGGTATTACCAGAGTGCTGTCAGATATCAATTGGCGTACGGAGACAAATTGGTTTATGCATCTTGGGCAGCCAAATGACACCCCGCGATGTGAAAATTATCCATTTCCTATTCTTAACGAGAATTGGGTTGGCAATTTCGATTGTTAACCTCGACACTTTTGACCCGAAATTCAACAAGATCGAGATCGGTATTCGATGGTTGTTATAGGTGTATATTAGATACTACGTATATTGCAATGCTAGTCGGATGATCGACTAGTGTAGGTAGGTACACATATATAATACCTATTCATCATAACATTCATGTGAGCATTATCGAACTGCATTCTTTTTTAAATCTATATAAAAATATTCAAGTTGCACTTGGGTTCAAAAAAGGCCAAAAAACTAGTCAGTTGGTCAAATTACTTGTTTTGTTATAAATGGGCGCTGGGATTTAACAGAAACGAATGTAAACAAGTCTACAAGTTGGTCATCTTCTTAACTTAATCAGCGTATATAAATGTAATTATTATATAATAAAAACAATAAACTTCAAATAATAAAAATATAAATTATTATTCGTTTGTAAATTAGTTGTAAGTAATGACCGGAACGAATGTAATTCGACAAAAATAAGTGCAATTTGACTTTACAAATTCATATAGGTATCTACAAACCTACATGGTGGTACATGGTAGGGAGTTCCATAGATTCCACCATACCTTTTATATTCTGAGTTATAAAATCTATATGGTAAATTGTAAGTATATTTTGGTTTTACTTGTTTACCTATAGGTATGTCTATTTTTTATGTATCTATAGACGTGTAAACTTAATTCCAACAATTTAAACCTACGTTTGATATTCCATCATTAGTTGCCTGCAATATGTATATTGTATATTGAAATGAACATATGAATGAACGTCGAATTAACTGGATACTACTATGTAATAGTAGGTACTGCGTTGTATCGCTATTTTCTTACACCACGACCGAAGGCGAATCGTAGATACGTATACGTCGGTCCATGACCGCGGACTGGTAGTTTTAATTGTACCATACTACCATAGTAATTGGACACGGATAATAATGGTAAATCACTAAAGTCATTGCATACACATTGACGGCGGCGTGTAAGTATAGGAAGACGATCGACGAATTGCGTCATAAAAAATAAATAAAAAAATGTAAACACCAAAAATTAGATTTGCTTTCCGCAAGTGTGATCCTCCGACGTGTGCATCCTGAATAGATTCGGATGAACAAATCGTTTTTTTTCCACATTAAAAAATCGGTTACACTTCTCGGTGTGAATACACTATGCTGACTTTAAAGCGCGATCGATTTAAACAATAATATATATACCTATATATAGTAGTATATGTGATAGTCGATAGATAATAATACTACAAACGACATGTTTTGAGTTCGTCACCCTCCTTTTCAGAATTCTGCTATATCTCTGCATTACGTTCACCATATTCCCGATTTGTTTGGATTAAACAAAATAACATTGAAAGATCACTTGAGTGTTTTTTTGTTTTTGAACACCATTTGAATAACTATCTTTATCTTTATCTTTATTAATCAACTTTACGTAAAATTAACATTATTTTGATGTAGTACTTAAAGTTAAATAATAGACAATAAAACTTAATATTCTAAAATATGACTTATAGACTATTGAATCAATAAACTATATACATTTTACGTATATTACATTTTTATTATACATACCTATTGGAATGTTCAAATTTACCAAATGATTGTAGTATATTCAATTTTAGTATTAACAAAATAATATACAAACTACATTATAATAATTAAAATAAACAGTAAATACGTATACCGTTTTAATATTAGACTTATCTTTCTATTAAAAGAAGGAAAATAGGGAAAAAGACGAATATGATTGATTTTGTTGCATACCCATCGATAACTAGATAAATCAACTATAAAGTACCTAATGTAGTGCTGCGATTGCTTTAAAACCTTTTGTATTTTATAACCTATTCATATTACAGATACTGTAGGTAAGTATTTTAAATGATAAAATAATATGTATTTTATTATTTTATTTAATATAAAAAGTGGGTTGTGTCTTGTGTGTCTCATTAGTCATTACCTTTCTGTATAATAAAAGGCTATTCTGTAAATGTAGTATATGTAGTGTATCATTTAAAAACATTTATTTTGAAATAAAACTATTTAAATATATTTTTGAATTTATATTAAGATAATATTGTTAATTGTGTCAACTTTTGTTACACAAATATTATAGTAAAAATGAATACTACATTAAATTATTTACTAATTTAAATTAAAAGTATTTTGATTTTATTTTAAAATTCCACTGTAGATATTTCATGATATTTCTTGGGAAGAGAAAACAAACGTAAAACAATAACGACTCTGCAAAACAGTGAATTGGACAGTCTATTTTTTTTTGTATGAAAGACAAGAATAATAAAATAGATGGATAGGTATCTAAATAAAATAAACAAATATCCAATTATTATAAGAGAAATCAATCCCATGACTATATACCGTTTCTATACATATGTCATATATGTATACATTATACACACACATTTAGTAATTATTCTAGATTTTAACATCATAATAATATTATTTATTTATTTAAATGTTATTTAAGACTCGTGTTTTATTATTTCAATAACTTTTCGTCTGTATATTAATTGTCCCATAGCGGTATACATAATATTATTGTGTGTAACATCAAATTGTCTACTGATAAAAGATTAGGAAAAACTATATTCGAGCCGTTGACATTATAAATTCCTAAAGGAATATTATGATGTTTCCGTAAAAAGTAAATAATAGTAATAGTAATGTATGTATGTATAGTGAATAAAAATAATAAGCGTTTATTTCTGAACCATGTATAATAACAATAAAATTAATGGGTTTTTTGAATTTCACTACATGTGGCAAATATAGTATAACTGTAGTTTGTAGGTGGATACACCATATACATCAAAGAAAATTGGACATTCTCGTCATCTACGGAGACTATAAATTATACCCAGGCGTACTGAAAAAAAAACGGACATTCGATAAAAGAAATATTAGTACAATGTTTTCAATTTTCCATAATATATACATATTTATTTGTAATATTTTATATTGTATTATTATTAATTTCGCAGTAGATATATTCAATCTTTGTACACGTCATGCAATCTGCATACAACGTGTATAGGAACTTCGGTTCCATGTGTGACAAAGGAACTATATCGTGCAGGTGATTTTAGTTTTATCTATTAGTCGACGATTATGATAATATTATTATTGGGATTTTAATGCGGTTACTATGGATGGCTTGAAGTAGTTTGAAATATTAATATTTAACTTTAAATTAACAAAATTAAATTAATCATATTACGTCGATTAAAAGTATAAAAATGCTATAACTCTTAAATTGTAAAATTGTATTTTTAATATAGGTAAGTACAGTAATTTAAATTGTGTCAATAAAAATTAAAATTAAAACTTTAAAGATTAAAGTATATTTTAATTTACCATAACATAGAAATAAGACGTTATAGGTATAATCAGATTATTTATTAGGTCCTAATGTCCTATATCCTATTCTTAAGTAGGAAATACAATTTAATTTTAATTTTTAATTTTTTTACATTATAAAAGACATTTTTAGATAATCACGTATGTTTATAGTTTGCATTTTTAATACACCGTGCATCACCTATACCTAATACTTATCTTTAATAGTTTTAGTATTGTATAAACTATTAACAATTTTTTTATAAATTTGTAAATTATTATTTTATAAAATAGTCAAGTGATGTACGAACAATATAATATAATTGCCTTTATCATTATCACAGTAATTGTATGTAAAAAAAAAAAAAAGAAAATTGGTATAATTTTTATAAATATAACTGTCAGTTTCGTCGTGACTAATGAGGTGCTGACTAATAAGTAAATTTTCCGTTAACGTATTTTGTTCTGCTGTTTTGGCAACTATAATTATTTAAAAAATGTTGGGACCAAGTGAGTATATTATACTGTAGAGATTCACCGAGTCGAATCGAACCGCGGCAATGCCATATTGGGAAGAACTGAAAAAATATTTGAAAAACAAGTGCTGGTTTAAAGGAAACGAATAATAAACAAGCAATTAATCAACCCTTCAGAGAATGATTTGTATTAACATGCACCAGTGGATAACTACTATATGGAGAAGAGTTCGATTACCTCGTCAAACGACGTGTTTTTTCGTTGACTCGTCTGCACTGAAAAATACATTCAATGAAGAGTATGCGATGTGCAGAATGAAAAAAAATGTATATATATAAAGGTACGCACTCGAATCCAATATTTTGCTTATCACTAAACCCTACACAGTATTATATAACTACAACACTACGATGATAGAAACACGAATAATCGGTGCATAGTTTGAAGGACTATATAAATATAGTACAATATTGATCTGCTGCAGCTGGAACCAAAGAATATTATGCGTACCGCGGTTATATTATGCTTTGTTCTTTGGCCAATGTACTTTTAGCTGTACACATCAACGTCATTCGGACACGGCCGGTGTCAGTGGTGGTTGTTATATTATTATATTACTATATTACTATATGGACGGCAAAAACGAAAGAGAATGAAAAATACAAAACGTCAGGTAACGTCGCCGTAAAAATTTTTTTTCCGGTAAAAAATCGTCTTCTATTTTTTATTGTACGGGGGCGGATGTATGGAAGTCAGCGTAAGTACCTCTATATATATATACACGAATTGATAACACAGAGCAGCAGTGTAATGTTTCGTTTGTTAGACCGTACGCGATGTCGTTATATTATAATATAGAAATGTGTTATTGCAGTAAACGTCTGATTAAACTGATAAACTGTACATTGCAGCACACAGCGCGGTATAATAATAATAATAAATTAATGTAATATAAGAAATTTAATCAATATTTTTTACGAATCGATTTGCGTTGCACTTGCACACCAATGTGGCATATTATATAGGTACACCTGCAGGCTGCAGAGAGCTATAATTGCTGGAGGTCTATAAACATAATATACCTAGGTAATATTGGCACTGTGTAGGACGGTAAGTAGGTATATGATATAGGTACCTCCACTGATATAATATAATATAAATATCATATAAATCATGATCGGTTCGCGTGACAGAAACGTTTGAATTGCCTTTTACCGGTGGACGACTTTTCACGACTCCGCGGACTCGCGATATATATGTGGCGTGATAGCCAAAGACTATGTGTCTATAATACACCAGTAACAGTTTTGACAACATTTACAAAGGTGGGGGTAGTTCAAATTTAGTACCATCGCACAAAAAAATTTCGTCTTCCTCTTGCTGAAGAACAAAAGCTGAGAAAACCAGATGAACATGTTTTTTAATAAATTAATATATTAAAAATTATAATATACCTATTTTGTGTGTGTGTATTTGTGTGTGTATGAGTGAACGGACTGCGTAATATTATCGAGATATATAGACGGGCTTTTTTATGTGTATAATATATCGTCGTCGTATTTATAGTCTTATTTCCTAACGCAATATAATAATAAATAAATCCGTCACGTCAGTCTCGTCTTATAACACACACAAATACAAATATAATATATATTATATACTATATAGGTACTGCACCAAATACATATCATAGATGTCTCGACGAGACAGTCCCGCCGCAATTGTCTCCTCGACGATATATACGTCTCATATAATAATGCACATCGCAAATATTATTGTATACCTATCTATCCCGTATGTGATGATGTATGTATACATATAAAATAACGCTCGATAATATACAGACGGCCGACACGAGTGTGTTATTTCATCGATTCCCATTCGATTTCGCGTCCATCTGTCATCTGCAGCACACACAATTGGACGCCGCTAATAAGCTGCACGGATCCGCGAGTGTGTGTGTGTATACAATAATAATGTACAGGTGGCTAGCTGCTGAAGGTATTATTGGAATTTATTTATTTTTCACTGTCTTCAAGTTGTTATATTCTTCTATACGCGTCGTCATAACATCTTCTGTTCCCAGTTCGATTCACACAATCCAATTGTACATTTTTAAGTTACCGTACACACACACACACACACACACACACACACACACACACACACACACACACACACACACACACACACACACACACACACATACACACATACACACGATTTTATTATTAATGTCTGTATATTATTATATTACTACAGGTGCGTCTATATATAATATGTAATATTATAACGGCTAGTGTCGCCGTTTCCGCCGTCCGTCGCGCCGTACCTATACTGCTGCAGCAGTCATCCCATTCGACAACAACAATAATAATAATATAATATATTATTATATTACATTGTGTCACATTCGCACACTTGTAATAATAATAACGACTATATAATGTGGAATACAGTTTTCGGGATTTACAAAAGCTTAAAGCAAAAACCGTTCACATTAAATCGCGCATATGCGGTGGTATATATATTATGCCTATATAATATTTTATTTGCCTTTACGCATAATATAATATTGCCATCTGCCTTATACAGTTATACACTATACACTTATACATATCATATATATTTATACCATATTCACGGTATATAGTATTATATAGGTAATAGGTATAGTATATTATTCACAGCATATAATTATGATATTATGATATTCTCAATTCTGATATGTTAAGGTTACAAATTACAATGTATTAGAATATTATAATCGTACATAAATAAAGGTATACCTACACGAAATTTCCTTGAACAAATTATCACGCATAATATGAGAAAATAAAAATGGATGTACCTATAGAGATTATTTTATAATCTGCAGTGGGCGTATGAGGCCATTGCGATGATATGTGATAAGGATACATTATGGGTATAGTTATTAGTTATTAGTTATACCTATTAGAACTTTCAACGGCGTAAGCAAATATATGACGTTATTTTTAATTTTAAATTCTCAGATAATATTTAGTATATATCAGAAGATTATAAAAAAATATTTTGAGAACCTGTTATGTCCAAACCAAAGCTGAGAATCCATAACACCGATACTAAATTAATTACAAACATATTCATTTTTACCCATTTAAATAATATCCATCACAAATCACAATACCTATTATAATAGAATCTTACAAATAGGTAATAATAATGTGTGTGAATATTTCAAAGTACCTACATTTTTTAGAATCAGAAAATTCAAATAGGTCTCATAAATGATAAATTCATGTATTATGTACTATTTAGTATTTTCATTATTATTTTTTCTTCGCAAAAAGTAAAAGCACTTCAAGAAATATTCAAAAATCTTCTTAAAGTACAAAATTGGAGAAAAAATCTATTTCGATTTTCAAATGGAGAGAAAAAAAATTTCATTTTTTTTTTCATAATAAGGATCTTACCATTGTCAACTACTTACGTTGATTTATCGATTTATTTAGTAAAAAGTAAAATATTATTATAATACGTACCAAGCACGCTGGCAAAGTTTGTCCACACCAGTAAGAACAGTGACCATCTCGACCAACTACCGGAATGTAACACTACGCCGGCAGCTTTCATATTTTAAACGACTCCTGAAATAGAAATAAACACACTTTAAAATACTTAGGTATACTATACCTTTTAAAACAGTAAACCATCAACCGCTTACATAATTATATACATTTCAAATATTATCGACAATACGTATAATATAATATACTTTAAAATATAATAATAAGGAATAAGTTTTATATAAGTTCAATAATTCCCGTTAATGTTCCAATAATTATAGTCGGCATATACCCCTAACCCCTTCATCAATATAAATTATAATCGTTTCCAGTGTCAGACAACAATATAATTTTATAAGTAGGTAGGTATGTGTATACCTACATGACTACACTCGCAGATTAAGAAATTACTATAATATTATGTTAGGTATGTAAGTATGTTGTTTTTTCACATAATATTATAATGCACGTATTATATACCTATTATTTTGTTTGACTTTGTAATTTATTCAAAATGTCCGTACCCCGTAGATCAAAATTGTCATTGACGTAATGTCATCTATATAATATAATAAATAATAATATATAAAATTTCAAGTTATGGTTGTTTTTTAATTTTAGAATTTAATCACGGGTTGAATAGACTACTGAAATATTGCTTGAATATTTGTCAGACGTGAAAAAAATCTCCGTATATGATTTGAATCATGAAATACCAACCATATTTTATACTAAAAACTATGTAATTTTTTTTAATAATTTTTTGTTTTCTCTATCCTTTCGTGTATGTATATAAACGGAATTCTCCGGAGCGACCGTACAAATCGAGTCGAATCGTTGTGCCGAGTTCAAGGAACTATCTCGGAAAATCGGTAGCTGCGTATGTCATTTTCTGTCTGCAGTATAGGTATATTCACGAACCACGTATGAACGATGTACCCATTGCTGGACACAATTTTTGTGATGAAAAAAAAATAACAGAGTATAATAATATAGAAGCTTTGAAAAAATCGATTTTTCCGCTTAAGGAAATATTTTTAAAAATGCATAACTCAATGGAAAAAAAATATGATATATCTCTGCGTGTCCATTCACGTTTCTGACCAATCCAATGTTTTTACGGCGTCCGATTCGATTCCGATACCGAGTAATTATTTTTAGACATTCATCCGGTAAATTGAATTGAAATATTATAACTAAACATTCATCCTTGATTTCGATAGTTCTGTAAAAAGTCACGTGTTGTACAGTCTTCAATTTCTTATTTATTATTCCTTCCAAAATTCAAAACGTTAATTATTTTTTAGCGAAAATTCGAATTTATTACACCTATACTGAGTTATAGAAAAACAACATTTAACACTGAAATATTCGATAGTGATTTTTATTTCAGTGTTAATATTTTATTACTAATATTATATAAACATGGAAAGGCAAGAATATCCAAACCGTTTATTTATTAGTAAAAACATTATGTTTGATAGATATTTTATTATTATTTTGGATCATAAAAAATGTATAGTAATGAGATTGATTTGTTCATTGTGTACACTGCCAAAAGTAGCTGATCCCTAAAATTACATTCACCTCCGGTGTTATTATCGTAGCGGATGCAGTGTAAACGTAATGCGTATACGGTATACCTATATATTACCTAATAAAAATATGTTTAAATTACAGTAATTTCTATAGAAAGATTAAAGAAATATTTTGTAGAAGAATGCATTAAAAAATAACGGAATGTGACATAACATCGACGATTTTATTACGTGATTAAATTTATACCAATTGTTTTTGAAAATATATACCTATACCATGCTACGTTTTCATAACACAAAGCATAACCCTTAATTGGTTAAATCGACCAAAAATCTAAATAATAATATGATCAAATACATATTATAAATAATAATGTCATGTTATAGTTGACATAAGGGTATACCTATTGAACTCAATTATTTAAATTCACCCATAAAAATACATCATTTAAGTGTAACACCGACATTTGTCTGGATTCATTGTGCTATGCTGCTATGATACGATGTATAGAAAGTCAAAACTTGTGTGTTATATTTAAGACTCGAGTTATAGTCGTTTACGCTGTCTTGTCTATGTAAAATCGTTGTTCTTTAATCGCGAGCGTGCTACAATATTTGCCATGGATTTAAAGTTCTTTTAAATAAACGAACAAATTAAATTATACGGCAATTTTTTTAAAGGTGTAACCGTGCATGGAACACATTAACGTTTGAATTGCTTTAATAATAATTGACGTATGACATGCGGGTATTTATATTGGCAGACGGGGCGTTAAACTCTCTTTGAACTGGGTCAGTGCACTGGCTATATTATATAGTTTATTCATTATTGTAGCAATACACTCTTGCGGGTAACGAAATAATAAAGCCCAATCGCTTAATCGTACAACTTACACGAGTTATACTAGTTAATAGTTATAGTAATATAAATGTCGAATAAAGACGAACACTCGCCGTAATAAATTTGTTTGATTTATTCCGACGACAGTTACTGTATAGGCTTCTTCTAGGCTAGGAGGTACCTACCTAAATATAATAATATAATCACGATGATGGTCAACTCGCGGTGATTTCGATAAAGACGTTGACACCACGGGAAATAAATAGTTAGAGTCGTGCGATCTTCTTGGATTTTTATTACAATATAATATCAAATGGACCAAATAAAAATGATAGTGTTAGCTGTTGCCATTTCCACAATAAGAAATTTCGTCGTTTTCCGAATTCGACCTGAATACTATTCGGCCGCAGTCAAGGCGTTAAAGATTCTTTATATAGTAAAACCCCCCACACCATAGGTTTTCGTCCATTCGACACGGCTATTTTTCCCTGTTTAATTATATTAGCAACTGCGCCCGGCGGAAGTGTATTGTGGTGGAGGGGCGGGTAGTGGCAGGCCACACACCGTATATAATGATATCTGGATTGTTCGGACGACGCGTACCAAAGCTATTGTTTTACCATATACCGACGTGACGGTATACCGTTAATCTCGAGGATCTGCTGCGGAGAGTTGTTAAGCCGTCCACAAAAATATAATAATGATAATAATAATAAGTAATAACGATATAGTATAATAAAGGCACAGGTATGTGGTGATGTCCGGCTCAGTTTTATTCTTTTCGGCTGTAGCAATCAGAATTTACACGATCTCCGTTCCGCGCGTATATATACGCAATAATAGAACGATACATAATAATTGTTCATCTGTCACACTCGGATTGCTGTAATAACGTATTTTATTATGTGTACCTATATATATACACACACAGGTGGCGGCGAGGAGCAGCCATGGTGAGCTCTGCCTCCAAATATAAAAATCAAATACAATGGCGCGATGAAGAGTATTGGACTGAATGACGATTTCACCTGGAAGTTGCAGTTTTGACGATGACTAGACGCGTCGAGAATTATAAATTCAACGAAAATTGTCAATTGAAAAATCGAGTTCACGTAGACAATGCTCCGTGACATTATGCACAGACGTCCTGCACCCTGCGCAAAGCGCCGATCAATTATTGTCGTCTGACGGACAGACAAGAGAAAAATGGGTCAGATCGGCGAGAGGAAGAGAACTGGAAATAAGTTCGCTGTTGATTTAATTAGGTTTTCTCGATTGCTGGTAATTGCAACACGGGCAGAACCGAGGAGACCTGGGCACGTAGTTCAATACCGTTGGCGCGTTTTTTTCTATTTTGACGAGGTCATCTCTATATGTAGGATATGCGATTTTCCATGATTTAGTCAAGCACTCAAGCATTCTCAAAACATGATGGGATTTTTTTTGATAATATTTGTAACTTAAGGTTTATAGATTTATAAAGATATATTATAATATGTACTACACACATTGTGTGTTATTTGTTTAACATTACGATTAAAAATAGATATTATTATATACGACATATATTAGTATATTACACTATGTAGGCGATGCCGTGATGGTAAATGCGGATACAATATGACACAATACACATAATACATAATATTATACAATTTAGAAATTATGTCGTCGGGTAATATAATAACTGTTATATCCATGACTTTAATATTATATAGGTACCTATAATCTATACTCTATGTACCTACACCATGTAAACATATTTTGATTAATAATTTGTCTATTATGGATTTTGGTATGCGGTCATGTATGGTTGTTAAAATAATTATAATTTGTGATCTATTACGGAGCAACAGTTGTTTTTTTTTAAATATTATTTTCAATTTTACGTACTGAGATTGTATAAAAAATGAATGCATCAACGCATCCTTTGTTTGTATTCAATACGTAAAAATATATGCACTTATATATATTTTCAACATTTAATGCGTTCCTTGATATAATGATACTGATTTAAACTTTTTTTTTTCTTATTACCTACCTGATTTCTCACAGTGGCTGAATTAGGGAAGTACCCATGTTGCAGTTCTCAGACTATGTTAAGCTAATACAATACAAATTAAATTCGAATCTCTCACCGTTATGTATCATTCTTAAAAAATGCAATCTTTACACGAACACGGTTTTCATAACTTCATAAGGTCCGCCACGCCGAAATCGTTGATAGCATATAGACATCGCGCGCCTTGAGGTTTGTAGGTATATTATTGTATCCAAAATATGTACTTATTCCGTAAATATATTTATGAGTTGCTCGTTCGTGATCAAATCAACGTTTTTTTCCCACCTTCGCTTCTCTTATTTATTTTCTTACTGTTATAGCCATAAACCAATGTGTGTTTGATATTTTAATAGCCGATGGCCAGTCGTGCTCGCTTGAAGCATCTCTTTACAACTATTATAATATACCTATCATAAGATATTTAATAATACGTCCATAAACATAAAATATATGCCACTGATTACACCCATATTTACCGTAAAATAAAATGCCATTTCAGGTTTGACACAAAAAAGAAATATACTTAAAATAAATGTTATAAAAAAAGTGTTTGTTTGAATAAATACCTGCACAGTGCATATGCACATATTTTATTACACAACTAAGTATCTAGGTATGAAAAATATATAATCAAAGTTCACCACAAAATTAATATATAAATATATAATTCTCATATTATATTATGCATAGTTTTTATTTCAGTTTATTTTATATTAGGTACATTTTATAATAGTGTAACACTAGTAAATTGAAAATACGATTACCTATTAATTGATTGTATGAAATGTAATACCTATACTATTTTGTTTAAAAATTTTAATTGGCCAAGTTTAGTAACTGCCAACTGGTATGTATAGTTTTTACTCGGTAAAATAATTCTTAACTGAATTTAACAAAATGTTTAAGCAAATCAATATTGATTTGTCCATACAAGAGGTTAACTGATCCTCGTGACCAACAAGTAGGTACCCAAGTGGCCAAGTATATTATACATTTCTACCTTTAATAATATTATAATCTACCGACCTGTTGTTGACAATCTGTTACGTGACGTTATATTTTCATATTAACCCCGATACATCATATTCTTCACTGCAGTATCTGATACCTAGGTACCAAATATCACTCACGCGAAACGGACTGCGCACAACATTATACCTACCTACATAAAAAAGCTTTTGTCCCTGTGTTTATCCTAGTTTTTTTTCCATCCTACTATTGTTATTCTCGGTATCATTCAATGTACGAATTATCAAGAAAAACCAATGATTTTGAGTTGTGCAAAAAAAAAAAATAATAAATGTATATAGGCAGGTAGGTAGGTACGTATACATCATAATATTATTATTATAATCAACGGAATTAACGGGTTTCTTCTACGGTTTCGCGCGTATACGGTGTATGTCTTTTGGTTATTATTATCATCGCATCAGTGATTATGCGTGGATATAAATGGTGGATTTATTATTATATTATGCGTCCTGCGGTATGGTGTCACTGCAGCAGCAGTTGGCTATATGTATCGTGTCACCTGGAGCGGAAAATCATACGAGTAGCTGTTATTGGTATACCGCTAATATTATTTTAACCATTAATTAAGTGCCAATTATTCGTTGCTCGTTGTTATATTGTGTTATGCATGTATAGTGTCGTTTAATAACGAGTAAAACAAAAAATAATATAATTATTTAACACGACACTGTCTACTGCAGGTTAGGTTATATAGACAAATAAAACCCAAGTTGTTGGATTTACGGAACGGCTGCAGACCGCAGGTGCTGCAATTGTCGCTAATATTAACGTTTCGCGACACAATATTATATATTACGATTATATTACGATATTATATCGATTTTATTTATCTTACAGGTAGGAGGCACCTATACGTTTTCCACGACTTATATCTCTGGCTCCGGACGCTACAAGAATACCAACATCGAATTTATAGTCCGCAGAGACACTGAAGTTCAATAGACAATATTCCAAGAGCGGCGGCTTATATTGTAAATACATTATTATATTATCTTTGATCTACGATGACTCCGCGCTAGCGCGGTCGTTTATAATAATTTCTACGTTTTCTTTTTCAATATCGACACAATTTTATCTCGGTTATCTTTTGATTTAATACGAGTTCGACACTGAACGCGTACCTATATATACACGACACAAAGGAAGAGTACACACATAATATATCATACTGCAGTTGCAGCAGACGACCGTTTTAATTCAACTCGACTACCTGAGAAAGCAATAGGTATATACGATGGATAATATCTAGTTCTACTATAGTTTATGGTCATAATTATATATGAATTTATAGATTTCACACTAAACGACGATGATAAACGTCTAAAACAAAAATATAGTTTTCTACAAATACAAATATTTTATGAAACAAACCTACCGTGGTCCACCTGCATAATATGTTTATTCTTTAAATTAAAGTAAAACAGATTATGTAACACTTATACAGTATCTATATACCTACATTATGCTATGGTATTAAATATTAATCAATATAATTGATAATTATAATATTAGGTACCTATATTATAAACAATAATTGTTAAAATTAGACTTAGAAAAGTTTAACCTGTTGCCCTATTTATTCATTGATGATTTATTAGTACATACTTGGTTATATTGGTTAAAATAATGTCTATGTCTAATATATCGATGATAATCTGATTTTCGACAGTTTGTATGGAAACTGTGATATAAAAAAATATATCGAACGGTATAGAAATACCTAATAACTATACTAGATTAATGATATGTAGATAATGACATTGCAGCGGTATAGAATATACTATACATATTATATATGGGTGAAGGTCTCGAGGTCTGTAGACCGTAGTATAGTTGACCATTCTTTATTTACTGCGTGACAAATTAATCTGATCCAATATATTCAAAGAAACCGTCATCATGATCTTCTCTTCTCTTAGGTGAACATAAATGAATCCGTTACTGATGAATACGGCTGTGAACGTCATCATTATTAAAATGGCATCTGCCCGTACGTAGGTAGTTCCTATACTATAATGGTCCAGTTCTATCTCTTTATTTTTTTTTATTATTCTTGTTATTATCATTATTATTGTCTATTTGGCATTCGTTTACTGGGTCATACCGTACACAGTCGTCCCCCACGATTTACCTACCTATTTCTTTTCGCATCGTTTAGCGCCCGCACACAACTCCCGTTTCTAGTTACTATATCTACTGAAACGAAACAATTGCCAATTACTAATGGCGATCAATAACTAATCAATACACCGTTAAAATACTATTATAATAATTATAATATTCAATATAATAATTGGATATTTTGAAAAATAAAAAATGTTTACAAATTTAAATACAGGGGCAGTGATAATGGAAAGAACATTATTTTAGATTACCTTTCAAGAATGATTATGTTTTATCATAAATCAGTCAAATTATCGAACAAAGTGTATAAATAATTTAAAATAATTGATTATATTTTATTTCAGAATTTAATGAATGGTGTTATTTACCGCACTGTAACCATCGAATAACAGCTGTTGCGATCTTCTTTAATCAAATTACTTTTTAAACAATCATAATAACGATTATCGTTAAACGATATAACGTTATATATTTTATAAAAATTACAACAGTTATTAATATCAAATATCTACCTAATATTATAATAGACATTTCATTTTTATAGTCGGTACTCGGTACCTACATAATCAACTATGCAATCAAAATACGATCTTTTCCCTTTTCGTAATGTTGTCATAATTTGTGAAGTCTGTCAATACTGTCTGATTCTCTGATTTTTACTACCCGCCGTAGTCACGAATCATATACGAATCACATTTAACCTGCCATGCCGGTGTATAAACTATAATAAATAAATAATCGAAATTCGAACACAACTCTACAAATGACCTAGAATGTGCTCATCGCCTGGTTAATATGTAGGTATTTTCGGATGAAAAGAAATAAGTGAAATATCAAATATAACGGATCATTATAATAGCTATATACAGATACTTTATACATATATATATACGACTATTCGAGCCTTCTGGTTTTTGTATAACATTATAAAGGCTGTCAGGAAGAAGAAAGTAAAACGCCCCGAATTATTCTTGATGGTCTTTTGTTCATTGGTTTGCATTAAATTGTCACTAGAACACAGTGGATAAAAAAATATTTGAATGATACGACGGTGGTGACCTAGTTAATGAATACGTTTAATAATCAAAACTAAATATAACCGTATCACGATTCACGAGTACATGGAGGTTTACGCGGTGCAGTCTATACAGCTGCTGCAATACTGTTGGTACCAAATGTGAACATAACATTAATTATGGTTTTTAAATCGTGTCGTAGGTAATAATACGTTACCATCAAAAATCAATTTTTATACTGGCGGTCTTGCGAACATTATCCGACCATTTGGATTTGGACGAATGCATCGATGATGTTATTATAGCATATAATATGAATATTTTTCGGTTTAATTGAACTAATGACTGGGCATTTTTTTGCATCCGTAAACGCTCCAATTCAAATCGGACTATTCTGTCAATAATCAGTCCAATACAATATAACAACATAGGTACCCATCAGCTACAATCTACATAAGTACCCCGCACCTAATCATTGTTATTTACAAATTTACAATATAAGTAGAAAGTGCAGCAAAAATGTCGGTACTATCGCGGGCAAATCATCTTTTATTTAATTTTATTATATTATGCTCAACAATAATTTTGCGTTTAAATATAAATTAGATACCTTTACCTATTACCTATATTTTGTAGTAACGACGGACAAACGATTTTCCATGAACGTTTTCTCGTACTATTTCCACGCAGTTCGCCGACAACCAACAACCACGTGAACCAATATATTTATAGGTTCCTACCTAATATTGAAACCATATTGAATTGTAATTTATTTTCATTTTTTATTGTATGCGTTTTTCGAAAACGATTTTCTTTAAATATTTGAAGTGTTTATAAATTTATTAATTTGATACGGGGTAGGAGTAGGACTAGGAGAAGTACACATATATTATCATATCATCATTATTATAGATTATTGCAATCGAATAACACCCAAATGAGCCGTGTGCGAACTTATAACAATTATCAGTGACTATATAGGTGCTCATGTATATAGTCTTAGAAAATAGTAAATACACGCGTAAGATGATGAGGCCATAATTAATTTGGTTGTTCGTCATAATAAATTGTATGCTGGCTGCAGATACACAGTGTCTTGTGCAATTGAGATAATGTTAAGATGATTGTTAGACTTTTATTTTTCTCCGTGGATAATGCTGACGATTATATCGTGTTTTATATATTATGGTTTTCCGGCGAGTCACCGCGGCTGACGACTATCCTCTACTATAAGTACCTACGATGCAAGTAATAACGTTCGCTTTTCCGACTTTTCCGACGACGATACGATACACGCGGAGTAGCCTAGGAAAAGCGTACGTCATATACTCGTATAATAATAAAATTATATTATAATAATAATATATACTCATGTATGGTGTATGTGTGCACTCCGTCACCGCCGGTTTCCCACAAGAACTAATGTACCACAAAACCGACGGACATTAACCTGGCCGGGGCCGAGCTGTATATAATAATAATATTATGTAATATAGGTACGCCGTACGTCGGGACGTCTAAACGACGGATATCACACAAGCATATTATAATAATAATGCATATAGGTATAATATATGCGCGTGCATTATGACGTGTGTTTGTTCGCGACATTGTTACATTATTATCGATAATAAATTATATATATGTATGTGCAGCACCTACCTATAATATGATACAAAAAACATTATAAATATTATTATATACCTAAGTATAGGTATCGGTGGTAGGTATATAATATAAGTACCTATAATATAATATATGATATGTATTATTATATTATATGTTATGCGTTGATGTTATGGCAATATCGTCATCTATTTAGGTAGGTATAATAATATTATTATATCGTTACGCCACGCCGTCTGAAACGATAATAATTGCCACTGTCAAATGTCATTTGACGTATAATTATGTACGGCGAACGAGATCTCACGGCAGAGGGAGAATAGAAATACTTCTGGAAACAAGTTATACGTACCCAATACCCACTACCCATATATATTATATAATATTATACCGTGTGATACGCCAAACATGTGTACCCCCATTTTATTCCATTTATATAATAACGAATTTATTAAAATTTTATTTTTGGACTCAAAGACTATATTTTTAAATTTTTGAGATTTTTCGTATTACTCGTGAGAAGTTTCGGTCGGTGGTAAATTATTTAGTATATTATTTTTTTGAAAATATTGGTACTTCCCTAATCCAAAATTCTAACGAATAGCTAATGAATACGGTCTTAAGTATTTAAAAATTTAAAATTTGTAAAAAAAACATTATTAAATGGAAGAAATGGGGTTGAACATGTTTGGTGAATCACCCTGTATATATATATGTATATGTGTGTGCGCGTGTATATTTTATATGGACAATCCGGTTGTGCTTAGCCGGCGTGTATTCCCGACAATATAATATAATATAACTCTATAGGTACGCCACGGAAAGCAAAACCAATTACTCCCCCGGCCTTCTTTCACACCCCACGGTTCGTCTTCAGCGATGATGTCAACGACATTGCGATATTCTGACTAAACACACACACACCGCCGCGACGACCGCTCTAGGTTATCCCGAGTCTTTGATCATTCGGTCCTGCGATTGCCGACTGGGATGTCGGTGAGTATAACTGCAATGATCGATTGCCGATTGTTTTCACTAATCAAGACGTGTGCTGATATAGTAAACGACATGTCTTCGATATAATATCGCACAGGGTCAATCGCGAAAACGCATTCCAGATTTCGAAATAATCGGTTTTGACTTAAATCGTGAAACCGTCTTCTCGGGGTTTCGAGAAATCATCTTCGGATTTTAATATTATATTATATCCACTAGTTCTATTATAATATATAGCCTGCGTGTAACATGTAATAATAATATAGGTATATATACACGTATTGTGGACGTCATGCCGTGGTGTAGATCGAATCCTCCTGCGCAGGGTAATTGATCGATACAAATCGCAACTGGAATATACATTATTAGGTAGGTTTATTATATTATATATTATGCTAATCGGAACATGGTTTCGAAACCCAAAAGTCTTGTGTAGGATTTATGCAAAAAAACATACGCTGGATGATTCTTTTAGAATAACACTCATTATTCCAAAGACTATAAACGTTTTTTAAAATATTTGTTTTACATAATTTCATTACAAAACAAAATGCATTTTTGAAAATAAAATTGTCACTATTTTTATCAACGTCTTTTTTAAATTATATACTTGATTTAAAGACAACATACATTATTAATTCCTTATTCTAATTTCTAAAGCAGAATATTTTCGGAGTACTTCGATAAATAAAAATAGAATTTGGTCTTTTATGAGTACTTTTTAAATAATTACCTGTAAGCATTGATTTTATAAAATCTATATATTGAAAAATCAATGCTATATGTAATGCCAACTCTTCCGAAATTTGATTTTTATGTATTCAAAACACAGAATAACTGTTATTTAGTGTTCAAATACTACCTACGAATAATACATATTATAATATAATGTCCTAGCTGCTCCGGGATATAAAAATGTACGTTGGCTTTTAAAATTTCATAAAAATAAAAACTTTACGAGGACGATACACTATGTTTTCTAATCTACAGATCTAATTAATTGAAAATATGAAACGTAAGATATGTACAACATTTAACAAGAGTAAGTAAAATCATATTATACGTTAATTTAAGGTAAGTATACCTTTTGTTTAATATCATATACAGGAATGTGCAAACCTATTTTTTCACAGTATGCAAAACACCGCCACCAAACGTAAACGTTATTTTAAGCTTTTAAAATTATGAAAATATCATACAGTACGTTAATTTAAAAATTAACCTTTTTACTTTACTTGGATAACCAAAGTGGAAACCTTAAATCACCCACTTTATAATATGTCGTAATATAATATTATTATTTTTATCATTAAATAATTATGAATAAACAATTTATGAACATTTAACACGCAATGTTCATGGACGTGTTAAAACCATGGACCATAGACCGCTTATAATAATATTTTATCTTCGGGAGGAACGAACCTTATTCATTCATGCCGTTCAGGGTATGCAGCTGCATCGCTGCCATACCCCATGCGCACGCCTAAAATATAATATGTTTAAAAGTATTTATATTTGGTACATGGTTGAATTAAAATAAATTTGAATGTCGTCAATTTTTGCTCGTTTATAAGTATAACTGTATAAGAGATCGCTAAGTAATGCAAGTACCCAATATTAAGCGATTGTTGTAATAATAAATAATATTCATGATGTGAACAAATATTTTGATCAAGTTTCAACTCGCATTGTACGTAAATAATATGAACACAAAAGGAATCTCAGCACACCTGTTAAAATAAGATGCATCTGTAAGTATATCACTAAATAGTTTATATATATAATATTATACCGTTGTGTTGGTTTAAATACAATATTTTGTACGGCAGTTGACACACGTATTATTATCGAAAATAATATCTGTGCGTGTTTGATTTCGGTATAATATCGCGTGGAATGTTCGATATTATTATGTTATGAGACCTACTTATCGAAAATTGTATTTTTTTCAACTTCTTTATTTATTTAGTGTTAACGTTACAGTATAATACATGTACGACATATGGTTCGTTTTTTAAATCATTAAAAAGTTTTTAACCCATCATTATATAGACGACACGGCAAAATGTTTATCGTAATAGATTTATCATTTTATTCGCATTCCCGAACTTGTATTAAACGCATAGATATTTTCGTATTAAATAGGTAAGACTTAATTACGGAGTTACGGAATTTTTAATGCAAAAGCCGAGCAGGGAAAAAAATTGTTTATTCACGGCGCAGTCGAGATAATAAATTAATTAGTAAAGCTACATTATAGTTAACTTCAAGTCTTTAAATGAGAAGTAATTTAATTAGACCAATAACTGATTCCAAATATTATAATCATGGCGTTACGTTTATACCTTATGCCTACATGAGAATATATACGATACATATTGTCTTAAATTTATTTCATTAATTCACTCGTATGTGAATCACATATATTTCAAACTAAAAAATAAAAATATATCTAATAATATCCATTTGTGCGCATACTATGGTACATATCTGTAAATGTGCGTGTATATATAAATATATATATATATATATATGCAATTTATGCAGTTTATGCAGTAAATGCAGTACACCACTAATCACTCTATACCCATGTATATATTATATTATATAGAACAAAATATTGATTGACAAGCAAAACTATGTTGGGAAAACAAGAAGACTTCTGATTTTTTTTTATGCTATAGCTGGTGTATAGGTAGCTAATTAGGAGGACGAAGAATATGGAGTTCACTGTCCAGGGGGTCTAATATAACTACAAAAGTATCCTGCTGGTTGGTTCGTATACAAACAAAACAAATCATTTTCTTTTTTTCATACGTCTTAATCCACTTGGGATTTGCATCGATAATACCGGTAATCGTTTGTTGTTTTTTCCATTTGGAAACCACATATACGTCGCACAAACGTACAATTGCGGTCCAAAACGATATTCCCACATGAATTATGGAACGTGCAGTTAGTAGTGTAAATGTGCATAATGCATAGTGCATACGTTTAGGTATGGTAATAAAAAAAAATCGACGTATAAATAACTTTGTCCGTTGAGACTCCGGTATATACAACCACCAATAGCTAAAAACCTACGTATTATTATCGTAATATAAAAAAGTATAGGTATTTTAGTGTGATTGTGTGAATATCAATCATACAAAGGCCAAAATCAGAAAATTACTATCTGCCAACCGTTGCTGCAATATAAATTAGTACACTTAATTTACTGAAACTACCTATTCTATTAAAAAAAACGTACCTATAATATAAAAGAAACGAAATTGAAAAAAAAAATCAAAAGATTTTGATTTTTGATTAATTCAACACTTGACAAGCTCCCCGGGAGGCATGAGCACCACTAGTCCACCCCTTGGGTGCGGCGCCATCACTGACCAGAGGTATTAATAGCCTTAGTACCTACCTATAATATTTTAAATGGTTGAAAAACACATTTGACTCTGCGAAGTTTCAGCCGTAAAATACCGACTTTACAGCGCCGACAAAAACTAATTAAGTGGTCTATAATAATGTACAAATCGATGTTCTTCGTTTTTTTCTACATACTTCCCCCGGAAAGTAATAACACCCGTTAAGTTTTTGCAATATATACCTATCGTACAACTTCACATTCCACAATGAACGGATACGCCTGGTTGCCGTTACTAATTGCTTGGAAACACATATATAATAATGCATGTTTCTTATTTTAAACCCCACACAAAGAAAATATTATTGATCGAAAACGTTAAGTTCAAAACAATTTTTATAAACAACTCCCCCCTTTGAATGAGGCAGGTAAACGACGTCGTCGGTTCTCATGTGCAGTGCGAATTCCATTACGGTAACGAATGTGTATACCCGCTCACCCTCTCGACCTTACGCATTTCATTGTTCACGAACCCACTGCAGGTGTATTATTGCGAAGTCAAACACAAACATACACACACAAGCACGCAAATATAATACATAATTGTATTTTTCTTTTTTTATCATTTACGACCAGTCATTAGAAGTCAACGAGGGCCGCCATGAGAAGCCGACACTTCCCTCAATATGCTTTGTTACAAAAAAAAAAAAAAACATTTATCTTAAAACCTATATTATTAACTCGTCAGTCGTCATTAATGATATATTATTATAAAAAAATGCCACAAAATATTATTTTGCAATAGCATGCGCATTTTTAAGATTGATTGACAAATAATAATTTTAGTTCAAAAGTGAAAACTGACGATTTTAGATTAATTGGTATACCTACCTACCTGTAATATCGAAACATCCAGTGTGAATGAGATGATGTTAGTTACGTGAAAAAAATAATAAAAAAAATGGATTTGTACTAGAAATATTATTCAGGACGATCGTTTGCCGAAATCGATTTCATTGGCCTTAATTTATCGTTACAAATTACAATACACAAAAAGAAAAAAATACAACATGGATGGATTGTAGAACAAACAGAAAAATAATAAAACCAAGCGTTTTTTCTTCATGATTTGCATTTCAAACATATTTGTTCTCTTGAATAATATTGATGATATATTATTGAAACATTTTTGAATACATCTTTATAGTTATTAATTATTAATATGAACAATTATATTGACAATTTTATTATTATAACATAGTTTTAAGCTATAACTTGTAACCAACTTGTAACTTATGAATTAACATTTTTAATTTACTCTGGTATTTAAAACGAAAAATTCTAATTTTCTCGTATATTTTTGATTACACCTACGTACAAAATGTTTCAATTGATCAAACTGTTTGTAACTAGTATTGATTTATTTTAATGTAATTTTTGAAATACCTACCAAAGTGAAGTACCAACTAAAATACTTAAATCCTAGTCACTCATATTGGATTCTCATTATTTATTTTTTGTACCTATTAGGTATTTATTTAAACCAGATAATTAATGTTTAGCAGTAAACATAGGTCCACACACCGTAATTATTTCATTATTATGCTTATTAGTTATTACTATAAGTCACTTTTTCGAGCATACTCTGGAGTCTACACGCGCTAACAATTTTCAATATTGCTTATTTGCTTTACAAATTTCATTACATTATACATATATTATATTATATTATGTATGAACACTATGAAGAAGAACACATATGATTTAAAAATATAAACTGTAATGATAATTAACCTACAAATTTATTGTCTAAAAATTTACTGTTGAAATATTTCGAACGTTAAAATTTAAAAAGTTATAATTTCCGTTCTAGTTTTAGGTCAAACTAAACCTCTATAATGACTACGTACTATTATACATATTATATATTATTTGAAAACGCGTTCTAATCATGGGCCTGAGATAATATTAAATTTTATGTATACCCACATATTATTAAAAATATAAAAAAGGGTCTTTAAGAGGAAATAAGCAAAAGTGTTAAGCACATATTTTCATCTAAAATAGAGTAAAAAATAGTCAATGGGTAAATAAGTAAATTTTAAGCAGGAAGGGAAGTTAGTGTTTTCAAAATGTTTAAATTAATTTTATTTTTGAACATTTTTGTTGAAAACTCTTTTTTTTAACCTAAGTGCAATTCGACCATTACTTTTTTTTTAAACCAAGTGCAATTCGACTATTTAATTTAGGTTAAAAAGTGCAATTTGACTATCTCGTTTCCGCCAAAACCCCCTTGATTTCGAGGTGTAGGCAGTAAAGTAATATCTAAAAAAAAAACAATACGGAAACGGTAGAACGAAACCAAAACGTAACGGGACCCACGTATATCATCGCTATATACTGGTTTATAACGCGTATACCGTGAACTGGGCAATTACCCCCGCGAGAGTCAAAGTTTCACATACGACGGAACATACTGAAAACGAGGCAAACCGGTTTATTGTTTTTGTCGGCTCGCATGTTATGTGCTCACTTTATGCACATCATCACCCGAAAGAGTTCATCTTAAAATAGCGCTAACGTTATTTTTAGACAAACACACGTAATAATAATTGGATCATTTCCTATAGAACACACACACACACACACACACGAGGGATGAACGGACTGCTGATCGTATCATTATAATATACCGACGTAATGGTGGTCGGTCTCGAGCACTGAATCCGAACGGAGCGACAAGTCGAATAATAATGATAATTATATTATTGTGCAGCTTGTCCGTTCGAGAGTTTTCCGCAGCAGTAGGCTGCTGGAGGAGACTACGAGAAAATTGCGGTTTTGGCGTTTATCGCGCGTTCCCGAATAAACGACGTCAGGCACAATAATTATGGGCATGTCGTGTGTATTATGCAGTCGTCGCGTTTAGAATTTTTTGAACACACTCAATGCCTTACCTACCAGCTATAATAATATTACCTATATAGTTTATATATTATATTTTTTTTAAGTGCATTGTACACAGTACAACGTCTTGTAATGATTACACACGTTTTAAAAACAGCCAATTTCGATCGAAACACGATGTTTCGTCTTTTTTTTCTGAAGCCTCGTAAATTATAATATCATATTATTATTATTATATATCATACCTACTGCAAGCCTAACACAAAAACTACCTGTGTAATTATATAGGTACGCTGTACTGTGGTCCATGGTAAAACATACGTTTCGGTCCACACATTTTCGAACGAGCGACGTGCCTACGATGTACTCGCACACGTGTCGATGTGTGTTCACAATATTGCTTTGTACAACGTGCATATTATGTTCAAGTGCGTGTGTGTGTGTGTGTGTGTGTGTGTGTGTGTGCGTGCTACCTATGCGCTATGAATTAGTGATGATTCAACTCATTACTGGAGTATACATAGGTACACCGATGCACTATAATGTACATGCATCTACAACTGCTATATACATTGATTTTAAAACCGCCGGCCGGCAACGTTAATAGTCGCCGCGCGGATCCGAGTCCATGGCTTCTGGAAACTCTGATTATTATTTATTACTATTATTATTATTATACGTTAACAAGTCCGACGTTACACTAGAATATTCTGCAGCAGCTCCAGTATTGTAATATACTCGGTCGCTATGCATGCTCACCTACATTATAATAATAATGGTATTATTGTCTCAAGTGTTGTAGGCATTCGCGAGCGCCAAAGTACGATGGCTGTGGTACTCGCAGCAAGTCGACTTGTAATAATAATATGGGCAGTACGACTGTACATGATATTACGATTATTATACGAGCCGGTAAAAACTTGTTTCGATATTTCCTCGTTATTATAGCTAGGTACGCACACACCCTATTTCTATATAGGTACATTACACAGTGTTAAAAATTAAAATATAAAATAAAACCATATCATAAGAAATGGGAAAAAAGTGAAATACCGCAAACCGCAAAGTCAATGACTTTGCAATTTTGATTTTACTTCCCGAGATGTTCGTACGATGTTGCTCCACAACACCACAAAACGGTAAATATTAATAATAATCGTTCATTGATGTTTGTTCCACATGGCGTACCTATCTAGTGTTTGAATTCGTGTGGTTTCGCGTTTTTGATTGTCACCTATTTTAATACACATTAAATGCAGGTAGGTACCTTCATTTAACTGTAATAAAAATAGATATTTATTAATTGGTTCGTCGTGTTTGTTACTAGAGAACGGCGAACGGTAGTAATTTAAATAAATCGAATACGTGCGAGTTTCAAAATTATTGGACGAATGTGACAGAATAACAGACCATATGGGACTAATCGCTAAATATAATATGATATAAATTATATTGTTTAGATAACCTTCTGCAATACTTTTCATACGAAATTAATTATAATATATCATATTATATTAGTGGATGAATGGTAATTACTATTATTTGTTATTAATAAAAAATAAATAATCGTTTGTTTTCAACTACCGAAAAGTTATTTTTTTGTCTTTACAATGTCTATATAGTATGTTAGTTGCAGCTGTAGCCTGTGCTGCAAATATTAATATAATAAAACAATTATAGACATTTATTAAATTTTATAATAACTTTAAATTTAAATTTAACAATGTACAAACATTGAAGCATTATCCATCTTCTTAATTTTGAAAAAATACGTAAACTTGTTTTGGGCATTTAGCTTTTTTGTGGATGCTGAAATATTAGTATATTTCTAATTTACTTAACAACAATAATTTCTTCAGCAACTAGTCGTGTCATTGTGTCATAAAGTGTCCAAAAATATTTTAAATATCTGTTTTTTGTCATTAGCTTTGTTTTAATTTTTAAGAACGTTAGTATTTAATATTGTTTTAATTTGTTGTTATTTATAATTATTAATTATTTTTTAATAATAAAATATAAATCTTTTCGCATGACATGGATGCCTAATGTTATTAGGTATTTACTATAGTTGTTTAGTCCAATAAGTAATAATTATAATACCTTAATCCCGATTACAATTATTGAAATACTGAGGGGTTTTATAATATTACACGTCATGTGTAAGACGGAAAAAACAATTGTACTTGTGTGGTCTCTTAACTATCCATATCGATTTTTATTTTTTATACCTAACGGTTAACTTTTCTTAATGATAGAATTTACACAAATATTATAATATTATATCATGTCAAAATTTTAAATATTAGCCAATCATATAAAATAAAATTGTATGTTGATTGACTAATAAACATGTTTATTAAACATTGTTATTAAAATAATAAAATAAAATACCAACAATGATGATAAATTTCGTATACCTAATTCGGTATTTTTATTACTTGGTTTTTTTAAATAGGTACATTCATCGCTGCGCTCAAAATCTGAAATACTAATGCTAAGCGATTGTCTTGTATACACAAAGAAAAACGCACACACGCCAAACCCAAACGGTATGTGTCCGATCATTATACTATTATTATATTTTTCTCCAAACAGCGAATACTGTTGCTGCGAAGACGAGTGGGAATTAACGGGCTGAAAGTAAATAATGACGATGGCACATTTTTAACACTGGAAACATAATAATATAATGTTGGGTTGATTCCGGTGCCGTAAGAGCATTTTACTTAAATTACTCGTGATTTAGAGTGCCGGTGTATGGTTAACGATCGAATCGGATTATCTTCGCCGGGGATTTTTTTTTTTTATTCCGATTCTTACCTCCGGCACTAGGTCAAGTTGGAAAAACACGCGATCAATTTTAGACCACTAATAGTGGTTGAAAAAAATAATAAAATTCATACGGTTAAATAATTTACGCCAACAACATAATATCATATTATTATTAAAAATACACGCGCGTGTGTTAAGGCGTTGGACATAGAGGACACGTCCACCACAATGGAAAGTGTTCCGGAAAACGACGGTATAATCGAATTCTCATTTGCGTTTGTCATTAGCGTACATGTGGGTGACGATGTGGGCTGGCTGCCAAGTGCTCAGTAACCAGCACAGTTATAAAACGCACATTGGTGTAGTAGGTCAACCGTATTATTAGCATGTTTTATCGTTACAATTTTTTAATATTTATATTATTATCGTCGTAGCGAAATTCACTACTGATCGTGTTGAATATTAATATTGTAATAATAATAATTAATAGGTAGTACACAGCTAATATTATACCTACTTGTTATATCGTATACAAAAAAAAAAAGTATTGTTAACAATTTCCATCTACTTATTTATTTTATTTTGGCGATCATTTCAATTTTGGAACCTTAACCGTTATACGGCCGTGGTTCCCATGATTACATGGATCATCTTTCATCAGTTCCTCAAACTTCAAAGACAGTCATTAATTTCACAAGAAATGGTGGGGGGGGGGGGGGAAGGCGTGCCAACGATAATTTTTTTCTTTGAATAAATGAGAGGACATTAAAACTTTTTATCCTTTTAATGATTAATCTCAAATAATTCAGAGTTAGGTAACTAATATTTATGAACAAGTTATTATATATTTTATACATAAAAATATTCAAATTTGTATGAAAAGATTTAGGTATAAGATTTAACAATTTAACATTATAGTTTAATATGATTTAATATTAAAAGTTAAATTTAAAGATATGACTTTTGAGTTATATGTTACGAATTATTACTTATGAGTAGTTATGACTAAATAAATATTCGTAAATATAAATAACTATATTGCTCCTACCATTGCTAATTTTACCAATGTTACTGAGGTCAATAATTGCCATTTTTACTATAAGTTACACGATAATCGAAAAGTTGTGAATAACAATATTATAAAATAATATACCTAATAAATATGAATATTCATAATGTACTTACAATTTCTACCTTCACGTGCCGTCCTATGCACTTGCCGCTGTAGTATACCCGTTCCACCAATATCCACACTAAACTACTATGATATTTACACAATTTACGTATATTATAATCACTATAAATGTAGTAAACGTGAAATTACGTTATTATAATGAATAATTTATAAAACCAAAAAAATAAATAATATTATGTATAAAAAATTAAAACCGTAGTCGGTGTACGCGGAAGCGTTTAAGTCTCGGAGACCGGATCGTACTATAATCGTTACAGTAGTGATGACACCTGTGCACGGCGCGACATCGGTCAAGGACTGGTAAACTGCACTGCGTCCAAGATCATTGCCACCAGTTCCTTTTATAACTTCTTCCCTACCACCGGGCGCACGCTAGGCCGGTCACTTATATTCAGCGTGCGGTTGGCTGTTCGTTTTCCGTCTATACTTCATTTCTTCTACTTTTTTTTTTCCTATCATTATAGTGCATTGAGTACTCTTGTATTCGCATTCTTCATTCGCTGTTATTATCTTCATCACTATTATCATAAAATGGATTTGTGTTTTTTTTTCTACCTGTATGGGTAACGACAACAACATTTCACATCGTTTGTTTCGCCCCAGACATGTTCGTTCTAAAAAGAGTATTTGATTTTTTTTCCTACTATGCATAGGTACCTAATAGGTAGGTACTAAAAATAAATAATGACATTTTTTTATTCAAACAAAAGCTATAATAAAGCATAAAAAAAATAATCAATGCACTTTAAAGTGATTTTAAAAAAATATAGCAATTATAAAAACCAATAGGTAGATATTATTAAATTGGTCACTATATTGTGATTTGTGATAACGTAAGTATTTATTCTAATACATCCTGGTACTTAGTAATATCCTTTATGATTTAATGATTTATGATTTTTGACTGTATATACTAATATTAATATAGTTATATTTTTAAAGGACGTTAATTATTATTAACAATTATAAAAACTGTGTAAAATACTAATTTTAATTTCAAATCTTTATACCAAAAAAAGTCCATTAATTTTTTTAAGACATTCTGTATCTTTGTATTTATAAGTACCTATATATTGTTATGTTCAATTTCGATTCTTTAATTAACAGCTATAAATAAAAATATATAGGTACTATACAGGGTAATTCACCAAGCCTGCCCACGGCCCACCACCTTTTTTATTTAATAAATAATAATAATAATAATGCAGTTATTCAAAATATGAATTTTGGAATCATCGATTATATACTTAACACTTAAGAAGTGTTCTGTGGAGATACAAACTTCTGTTTTTCAAATGACAACTACCTTCTTTACTGTAAATTATTTAGAGGATCATTTTTCTCAGCATTTTGAAGTATCAAAATCATAATTTGAACAATTAGTTTTTGAGTTATTCATTTTTGTGTAATTTGTAGGTCTGATGCACCTACCATTGGCTATTGTGATTTTAACATTTGAATGATCAATATCAAATCTATCAACATTTAAAATTTGTAAAAATGGTTTAAGTATAATAAATGCTAAATCCAATATTGCATCTATTTTATATTTTTGTAAAATAATTTTTAATGACTCTTATCCTTAGCTTCGACGTTTTAATAACTGAGTAACTATTCTACTATTTTATAAACACATATCCACTCTTATTAAAATATGGAAAGATTATTTCCACACAGGGTACATTTAAAGACAATTTACCACTTGATACTTGAAATAGGATTAAATAATATTCGTATTTATGTACTTCAAAACGTGAAGACTACCCTAAATGGTAAGTGTCAAGTGCCTAGTGTTAGCAAACGCATAACTTTGTCCATATTAAAATGTGTTGTTTCAAACCTTATACTTAATTACTTTTCAGCTGAAATTATTTACTAACTTGAGACTTCGATTAAAATTTTAGTGTGCAATATTTAACGCCACCAATAAAAATTATCGATATTTTAATCATTTTACAATTATTATCATTATTTTTCATCGAATTCATAACATATAGGTTATGACATGTAACAATACAGCTACTAATATATATTTAATAATAGGAATTATGAATAAGATATGACCTTATATTTCCGGTAATGCACTGTGGCTTTTCTCTCCCGTTAGAAAACTGTTACAAGTTTAGTGAATAGGAAACTTTATGAGAAAAAAAATACTTTGGTAAGACCCTCGTTGAACGTTGACCATAGTATACACGCACCTACCACAAAAATCCGTAAGGATAAAATAGTGCTGAAAAAAAACCAAAAACTGATACCACATAATAGTTGTGTTTTTAATCCGGAACTAGAACATGTAATCGACGATGAGCCAAGTTATTGAAAAAAATATCGATATGCAATATCGGAATAGCGTGTTCCCATTCAACGGGCCTCAATAGGTATTTATGGTACCCACCTACCCATTATTGTGTGTGTGAAACAAAACCAGTTTGGTAGAATATCGAATATAATAATAATATGTAAGCCGAATTGCACGTAACTTACTTGAAATTAATAACATTTGTTTGTATATTTTATACGTACATGCATTATATAATTGTACACATATTATTCCCAACAAAAGTTTAACACGGTTCTAAATACATATTATAATATATAACTACTGAACAAATCTCTTTCAAATGTATTGTTTATATGCCCACTAAAACCATTCAAGCAAAGCCAATACACTCTAATATAAGGGTGAAGAGTAGGTGTAAATACATATTAACAGCTATAGACTTCTTATACTTCCACAAGTTATGTGACAGAGGTCAGAGGTGTGAATTTAAAATATATTTTAATTTTATAACAAAACCTCATAAATAAATATAAGAACTATATTGAACGAATTTAAATTATATTTGGTTATCATCAATAGCGTGAATGCAAAATACAAATTACGCAAAGTCTATAGTTCTAAATAATGCAATTTTAAAATACTTAATAACGTGTAGTAATGTATTATATAATTTATTTAAGTTCTTGTATTTTGAACGAAATGCAGGTATACACTACGCTGGAATTCTGGTAGACTATATAGCAGAGTACTTAAGGTATCTGTCATGCTGATTGTAAAAAAAATGCGATTTTATTTGAAAAAATCAAAACAAAATAGTATGGTTTTTTAGTAAATGGAATAAAACATTCAGTCTAATGTTTTGGAACTAAAAAATCTATTATTATATAAACATTGATCGTTACAGATAATTACAATCTAATCGAGCCCATCGACCGTTCTAAGACATTAAACATGTTTATTATCATTATTTTTGCTGAATGGGCAACGACCTCATCAGCACTCAGTGCGAACTCAACTTCAAATTTTATTTAATTAAATTCTTCATTGAAATTTCATAGACATTTGTTTATTGTAACAAAGCATAATATAGCTGGTAATAGCCAATAAATGAATAAAATGTTGACGCAAGTCTGAAATATTAAAAAAAAACCCAAATGACAAACGTAATATGCAATGATATACAATAATATATTGCAATATAGGTACCTACAATGTACTTATATAACTAGTGAGAATTAGGTAATTTTTACATTTTATTCGTTACGATGGTGATAAATTACTCAAAATCAGTTAGAAAATAAAAATATCTGTACCCAAAACATATTTAATATTATTGATGTTAAATAACCATAGCATGTTACTCGATATTTTTCCTCTACAAGGAAAATCTTTGAATCATAACTAATATGTTTTTGTTAATAAGTAACTATGACAATGTAAACCTTACGAAAAATCGGTCAGTAACAATGAAATCTTGTATCCAGCCCAAAAATATATTCATGTTAATATTATAATATTTTCTCTTATTTAATAATGTCGTTCGTGTATCTATTTATTCTATATATACTATGCATATTGTATTTACATATAATATACTAACTGCGTGTAAACAACAAAATATGTAATGTGTATAAGGGAGGTTGTTAAATGTGTTGGTAATTTCAAAAGTAATTTTTATAAGTTTTCATCGTGTAAAATGTCTTATTATTTAGTTCTGTATTATCATTATGTTCCAAACCACCATTAACTAATGTTGTTTATTGCACGTGATGATGCGATTATTATACACATATAAATATATATATATATATCTTTAATACAGTTCTCAAGAGTTCATTGTACCTCCAAGTACCAAAATTCAATAGAAAAATATTGTCGAAAGAAATAAAAACCCGACAAATTAGCATTCATCTGACAAGAAAATAATAATAAAAATAGAATTATTTCAATTCCAGGCTATTAAAACAGTGTGTGGTGATCACTGCGTTGAAGCTGTGACGACAATAATCTTAAATAAAACCAGTAATTTATTTAATAACAATTAACGATGATTTTAATAGACGAACACAATATTATATTATTATGTTAAATAATATTTCACAATTCACGCGGGCTTAGTATAATGTCAACATAATACGATGGCGTATGTATTATTATAATGTATATAGGTACTTAAATATTATATTATTGTATAATAGGTAATTATTGAAAATCCAATTTTACGCCTATTACGTCAACGTGCGACAACGCAAAATTCGTCAAGTAATCTTTGTACGGAAGAAACGGGAAAACGGGACCGATAGACGCGGTTCGTGTGTACTTATTAAATTTGATAATTGGAAGAATACGTGTTGGTACAAACTGTATGGCAACAATGTATAATAGTGAAAATTATATCAATAATAATAATAATAATAATAAAAAACGTTGCCCTTTTGTATAGGTTTCAATCATTGTTGTGTAAAATTATAGTAAAGTAGACACGCCACGTGAGCAATGATGACAAGTCTTCGGTGTCTTGCTGTATTGTACGTATTATAGATAGATTTTCTTCAGGGTGCAGATTTACTAAGCAATTTTTCCCTTTAATAATGCATTTATTCAAATTTCGTTCTTTGGAATTTTTAAGTAATAAGTATGTATAGGTACACTTAGAGACCATATAACATTTTTAAATACTTAGATTTGTGATATGCCGTGTAATAAGGATCGAGCGAACCCGGTGGCGATACAATAATATGAGAGCTGTCACCTATAACCACTCCAGTTAACACAATTGTTATATTTTAGCTTTGCAATTCAAATTACAATTCCACTGCAGATGCTCAGCCAAAATATTTCAATGATGTGAAATTTAATACTGATATAAATGTATAATTAATAATAGGTGTCAGATATGTGTTATGTTTTTAGTGTATAACATGATAGTAGGTACCTACTTATTAGACCTTACTACCTACCTTAATGTCTTACAGTATATATATTATTATGGGCATGTCGCGTGTGACATCTGCTACGTGGACCACATCATGGAATTAAACAAATCTCGTAAATTCCAAAATATTTGTAATTACTGTAATTACATATCAGTAATAATAACTTGTATTATACTTGTGTAATGTAAATATGTCACTCTTTATGAATGCAATATAAATGTTTATGTTATTAAAAAAATATTCGGTTTTGTAAAACTAGACTACTGCGTTTTAAACGTAGGCACATCTGTCTTTTTTAAAATTTATCTTTGTTTTCGCTTTGAAGACTTGCCCGCATTAACGTTACATAAGTGTACATTATCATAATCCCACATTATTGTAATTAGGTACATAATATTTAAATGTAAATCTTTATTTAATATTTATTGTCCATTAATCCATCGTAATTTTCAATAAAATTGAAACAGACTGCTACTACACAGAGTTTTACCTCTATAACACAACTAACATATATATATATGTATATGTATAGTACATTTTATTTTGAATTCTTTTCAAATTGTCATGATATTATGTTAATAAACGTAATACAAAATATGTACATACAAAATATTTCAACAGTTGCCATGTACCATAGACCATCATACGCGATTATCGTGATGAATATATTATAATTTAAATTATGTAGCCACATATTATATATTTATATCAAATGTTTAAAATCGGGAGTACACAATACACGTATTTAATATAAAAACAAGTAATATAATATACACGATTGTGTTTAAAAATTGAGAATTATTTTAAAATTTAAATCTACTCGTTGACATTAGCAATTCCGAAGATATACGAATATCGTGTGTAATCACGTCAATCATAAACTATATATGAATGTACTCAAGTCAAGCGTGTTATAATATATTGTGAAGCGGTTTAGATGATTCTTATATTTAGGTCAATTGAATGAGAACTATAATCATTAATCGAAGGCGTAACTAGGATTGTATAGACGAGCCCGATATGAATATCATATTCAGGGCCATCCTTAGGAGGGGGAGGCGAGCAGGGCCCAGACCCTGGCCCTCACGCTTTTTGCTTACATTTGGAGGCCTCGCGTTTGAAAAAAGTGGTAAAATTGGTTTAAAAATTGGTTTTCGCCCTGGGCCTCGCAAATCCTAAGGACGGCCCTGATCGTTGCAGTGTAGCTACCTATATATAGTATTTGTTATTCGGCAGATTTTGACTTAAGTCCCGAATAAAAAGGGTTTTTATAGATAACTCGGGAAGTTCGTATGGATGACCCATATATACACTAGTGCAGGGGTCACCAAATGACGGCCCGCGGGCCGCATCCGGCCCACGGATGAATTTTAACCGGCCCGCAGATAAGGAGAAAAGAAGCAATTTAATGCGTAAATATGAATTATATTAAAAACAAATTCATATCCCGACTCACCAACGAACATGTTAAAATAATGATGAAGATAGCGACCACAAACCATAACCTCAACTTAAAGCAGCTAGTTGAGAGTAAGATCTGCCATTTATCACATTAAAAATATTAATTCATAATTTGTTTCACTTATTTATTAAATTTAATTATATTTTCATTAGTTATAGTTATATAATATGTGTATATTTTTTTTAATTAAGGAATAAAATAGTTTTGGCCAATCGGCATATGATAATAAATATTATAATATTTATATATAGTACATATATATACTTTGAATTTGTATGGCCCGCGATAATTTTCCAAATTATTAATGTGGCCCGCGGAAAGTATTAATTGGTGACCCATGCACTAGTGTGTATCGAGACCCGTGTATTTCAGTATTTAACACTGTCTCTTTCCCATTTTTTTTTGTACCTATAATAATGAATTTATTCAAATTCTGTTTCTTGGACTTTTTTTTATATATTTTTAAATTCAACTTAAAGACCATAATATGTTAAAATTCTTGAGATTTATTTAAAAACTATTTAAAGAATATATTTTGTCGTGATATAAACTTCCGTTTTTCAAATAAGAATCTCCTTTTCCGTCTTTTTACGATAAATTATAATTTTTTTGAAAATGTTTATGTAAATACTTCATTCTAAATTCCAACGAGTAGTTTATCAATTATTAAAATGTTAATATTCAGGATAATGGTCCTTAAAAATGGTTTTACATAAATAAAAAATTGATGTGATATTGTCTTTTGTATCTAATTCTAATATTCATTACACTTGGACATTTTTATAAATTATAAATATTGCTAGACTGATATAAGCCACTAAAATGTTCAAATTACCATTGCTCCCATATCTTTCAAACCAGCATTATCTTGGCCATAATATCCTTCTGCTGCAGTGGAGTATTTAGATTTTTGTCATGGGAGGGGGGGGGAGATAAGATTTTATTCAGTAGTCTCGCTTTTAAAGCTAGACGTCTTAAGTTAGGACTCCGAAAACATTTGCCTATTATATACAGCCTATGGGAGGGAGGATTGATCCCCTTGAACCCCCCCGTAAAGAGTATGTATTGCCACAGAGCACTCCTTGAGCGGTACAAGAATTTTCGAGAACATGAAAATAATATTACCTATATCGTATTTAAATCGGTGTATATATTTAAAAACTCCAAAAATGAGATTTTGAATAACTGCTCTATCGAAGAAGAAGAAAAATGGAAGTGGGCACGATTACTGATCCACTCTGTACATATCGATTATTATCCATACAGCATGCTACACGTCGCATTTGCACACTATACATATTATATAGGTCCTGACGGCTGATATAATATATTATAATTGATATTACAATAAAATATGGTGTTGTACAGTTGTTATTCTCGTGCCGGCCACTCGGCTCTATTGAGTATATTACATACGAATGGTAGAGAACACACCGTGTGTGCACTGTGCAATATTGTAGGTGCGTGCATATCCGGTACGTAAATATTCCAAGAAATTAGTGCGGAGATTTAAGACGAGGGGTTACGGACCGCTTTATATTATTATACGCGTTCGCAACGGGTTAAACGGATTTCTTGGGCATTGGGTCAAGGGCAGTTGCGCACGCGGCCAATGGCCATATCCGTACACCTACGCGTACCGATGCACACACACACACACACACACATTAAATTTAAATATATCACATTCATATTGTTTGTTATTTGTTTATTATTTACGTTTCGCGCATGTATGTATAGGTATATATTTTTTACGATGTCGGAGTGCCGAGAAGACCACGATCGCCATTATTATTATTATTTTCCGGTTGATAAATACACAAACGGCGACCGGACCATGACTGCTGCAGTGATACAATTCGTCGACCCAAACGTCACTGTAATCACGAAGACGACGGTATTATAGCTGTTTAATCGCAAAATTATTATTAAGGCACCAACACGCGTTACGCGCGCATGCACAAAAAACGTAAAACCTAAATTATTAATAGAGCGACGCGACGCGCGTGGATTAAAAAATTGAATATGCTGTCCGACTTATTATAAGCCTTATGTTTAATAGTACCTCCCTACTAATAACTACGTTGAATAAGTTTAGTGCTGCATACATAGGTATGTTAAGTGTTGTGTGCGCACATACCGTCATACCGGCAACGCCATAACGGTATGCGGCAGGCCGGCCAAACCGATAATGAATAATTTCGTTCGCGGCGGAAAAAAAAACTGGTGGCAAAGTCATTTTAACAATTGTCAAATTTGTTTGTGTATTATAAAAAAAACACACACACACGCATACACACACTTTGTGTTGTACCAGTGTAGGAATGCGTCTGTATCCTCACGTGTGAATCTAATTATATATTATAAATAAGTAGTTGTCTAAATTATTTATTATGTCTATATAGAATAACAGTAGAATCACATAATATATTATTGTAAATACTTACTAGGTACGAAAAAAAAAATAGTTTTTATTTTGTCCAATAATCATTTTTTTTTTTATGTATACGCGTTGTACCTATATTAAAAAACACAATTATTTAAAATTATCAAAGTAAAGTGAACTATATAGGTATAATATATTTGCGTCCCGTATTTCTATATGCATTTTATATTTTTATTAGCATAATATATTATATAGGTACTACATAGAAAACATCATAATTTTAATAAAAATAAAAATAATTTATTGAATTCGATTACCTACCTATCTACTGACTGTTACTTACATATTTCATCGATATCAGATGGTTCGATTACATTTTACGAATATTGTCGATTCGTTCAATTTGAACAATTCGCATTGCAGACTTTCGAATTTTCAATAAACTGAATAAAGTATGTTAACATTTTTATAAGCTGCAACCATCTCCGTGAAGTATATATATATAATATACTATATATACTATCATACTATCATTATAATGATATGTATTTCGAGCAAGTACATAAATTCAAATTAAACCCTTTTTATGAATACACATACCTATTACAGATAGTATAATATTATATTCTGTGCTGTGTGGACAGACAATTTTAATCTTGGTGGAAAATCTATAAAATAAGAAAACATACGCATAATAATCTTGAACTCCAAAACACATGCGAAATGTGCGTGTTTGTCATTCACATGCCGTCGTGTACCTACTCGAATTAATCAAAATAAAATCCAATTCATGAGCCATAAGTAGGTAAAGAAAAAACGTTCAGTTAATCTTTTTCAATTTTTAAGCGCTATTGTAGTTCGATGCAACGGCCGTTTTTGAATATATTATATTATAACTTTATCACTAATTTACTTATATGTTATAATGATATTAATTATTGAATCGAACTGATTTTGTAAATTTCAAAATAAATAGAAAATACGTTTGTTTGATAATACATTAAAACCAATAAGATCTTCACTTTTTAATATTTATATAGAGATAGGTAATACACGTGTTTCAACTGTCAATGTATACATTTCTATAACATCCTAATATTTACTATACAAAACACGTATGAAAAAATAAAAGTGTTCAATTAATATTCAATAATTATATTAGTGACTGAAGTGAAATCAAATCATAGTGTACGTACTGTCAATAATTTAATCTAATAAAAAATATTAAATGCACCATTGTAAAAATCAATAATTTTTATATTGCACAAAATAAATAAATACGTTAAGTGAATACTATTGTGAAAAATTATTTTACGAGTTATTCTACATTTTCAATTCTAATATTTTTATTACATAAAATCATAAAACTTAAGTAACTTAAATTAAGTTAAGTTTTTTTACCAAGTCGTTACATATAATAAATTATTATCATTTAATTTTCTTGTCAATCTCAAGATACGAATTTTTTAGTATCCCAGAACTTATAATAGAAAAAAATAGTTTCGTGATCTTCCTGCAAACTCCAACACCAATATTAAAAAAGACGGCACAACAAATAGCTGCAACAGCAGTATTGAGACATCGAACCTACGGTACACAACTTATGAGGTATGACGTAGGTGCCTTCTTTTTATCAAACAAAAGTTGGATACCTATATCAATTGATTGATTTCAATGTACACAAAACTTTAAAATTTAAAAAAACATTATGGTACGTATTTATTTATTTAATTACGGGCAGTGAGCCCAATATAATTCAATATAATATATATATATATATATATATATTTAACCTAAGTGGGTGTTACACTTACCCAAGTTTAAAAGTCGTTATTTTTAAATATTGTGAAGATTAGATTACATGCAATAGCATGTGTAATAATAATACAGATAATAATTATACAAAAGTACATGATATAAGAAATATAAATAATTAGGTACACCTAATAACGTATACCTATATTATCTCCAATAAGGATTATTTATCTTACGATGATGAATTGGCGGATTTAAATATTCTGGAATGATAATAAATATTATTATTATGATAATTACAAATATGAATGGCGATGCAAGTGAGGAAACAGTTGTCGGATTTTACTACACAGCTGTGTACCGTTATTATTATAAGTCGGTTGTTTGTCTGCGTATAAAACTGGTTTTAATGTAAAAAAAAATACTAAACTTCTATTAGTAATATATATATATATATATAGCACCTGCAGTTTTCATAACTGTGTCAAAGCCTTGGGAAGAATTCAAGATATGTAAATGAATTAAATATTGAAATGCATCGTTCCAAATGCATCTATTATCTATTATCTATTATTTATCTATTTATATTTTATACACTTGTTAGAAGATTAGACGATTGAAGTAGTGCTTAGTATTTTATATGTTTGAATATTCATAAACTTATACTTAGCCGAATCACATCAAACGTTGTTTAATACCAAAAACTCGGAACTCCTAACGAACTAAAACGCTTTAAGCTTAAACTACTAATAAATTCGTTCGTGGCGTGTCAGCCTCTATTTCTAAGGATAGTTTATAATTTATTTATACTTCTATACCTTTACTAATTTTTCTATTTTTAATACGGCAGGTCCAACCAAAACATCGCATGCATTTTTGTTATCAACTAATAAGTTAATCTGGCATACTATACTACTATAGATAGTAGGACGATCGACGATGTGAATAAATTTGTGGTTTAAATAGTTGAATATTATGAATTGAAATTCAATAATATATATTGTGGTGAAAAGTGTCATACTGACATGTCCTCATGGTTAATATTATTTTTAATTACAACATAATATGAACTAAAATTGTTATTTTTCATTAAATATCCAATTTTTTCAAAATAAGAACTTCAAATGCGTCTGTAGACAAATATTGTGCTATTATTTGTGTATTTTCGATATTTTTAGAACGCATTAATAACGACTTGTGAGGAACTTTAAATTATATTTTCAATCTTTTTACCTAGAAAATACATTTTTATCAACACTTATAAAAAAAACAAACAAAGTAGGAAATTACAACTGTCTGTAAATAGCTGCGATGAAAATAATAAGTACTAAGTAGATACGGTTATTCAATTTCTAATTAAAACAATATAACAAAATCGATCTTGTTGAAAAGTGATATTGCGTAAATATTCTTGATTTTCCATAAATTTTAGTTTTTCCCGATTATTTTGAGAAGTAAGAAGTAATAGGATTTTTTACTTTATCAAAGTGCCAACTACATCCAATAATGGCTACTGCTAGAAACTACTCACAAAGTTAAAGATCGAATCATTTTAACTGCTCCAAAGTGAGGACAGTAAGAAATATAATAAACATATCGTTGTAAAAGTAAAACTTATAAAACAAACAACCAAAATCCCGTGAGATGTGTGAATATCAATACTAATGACCGAAAAGAATATTATGGTTTTATTTTTGACCCTATACAATTTCATAGCAATTTTCAATGTGCAGATCCGAGTATTGCGGTTCACCGGTATAAAATAATAAAAAATAATAATAACGTATTATATCCACTGTAGCCTTGCGTACGTGACTCCATAATTTACAGTATTGTAGAAACACATTTTCAACATTCCATCATGTGCAGACTATCAAGTTATGTCAATTTGTAAATTATTAATTCATGCAATATTTTTTAGACATTTAAAACAATAAAATTAATCTATATAAATTCGTAAGCTATTAAACAATACTAAAATAGTATGATTGTACTTAAATGTTTATTCTACACTATAGCATACACTATACATATTAAGTTTGGCCGTAGGACAGTGTGCATATGATTATTATATATTTATAATATAGGTCTCCTCGTTTTGAACAAATTTATAAGTCTGACATATTATATATTCAGTGCTAGCGTTCAAGTCTCCAGCTTATCATATTTTGTAATAATATTATAATAGTGTTGAGAAATAAGTAAGTAACAACTATTAACAAGGTTGAAGGCATTGTCATAATTTTATATAGACCATATGAAGTAACTATAATATTAACTATTTATTCTTAACTTAACCTACAGAAAGCATAATTGTATTTTGTAGTTCTCACCAGGTGTAGAACTTATTACATACAATTTGTTGTATTATACATTATGTATTTATGTTTACAACTAAAAATTAAATTTGTGAGAAAATAATCTAAGCCAGTAAACCATCATAATTCATAATAGTGCCAATTATTAGAGTACCAACATGGGTAATTATTAAAGTGCCTACGCATCAATTATTATTTTTACAGTTTGATATGAACATTTTTTTTAACAATTAATATATTTCTTATATTGAATTTAAAAATTAACATATTTCATATTATTTTCTAGTATGTGTATTAAATTAAACTGCAATCTGATTAAAATATGTAAACGTAACGTTATAGGTACTGTTCTATACAAACAATGACAATTAGATAGGTTTTTAATAATTCTAAAAATAATTAAGTACACTTATATAAAAGAACTACCCAAAAAGGTTATGTAAAAAATACAAATATCAAATATTATACATACAAATTCAAAAAATTAATATCTGTTGAATAAATAAAATTGAAAACGGGGCTTCCTATTTGAAAAACAGAAGTTCGTGTTGTCGCAGGATGGTCCTTATTAAATGATACAAAAAATTTCAAATATTCAAAAATATGGTCTTCAAGTGTATTTAAAAATTCTAAAAATCAAAATTTCAATATGTGCATAATTTAAGCATAAAAATAGGGTGAGCAATGGCATTCTTTAACAATCACCTTGTATAATATAATTTATAATATATATACTTTATCTCTAATCACCTCTGTGCACTGTGCAGTATAGCGTAGGTATACTATATAGGTAAATAGAGCTGGTAAGTACCTACTATATGTTGAACGTTTGTATATTATACATATGGGTAGATACTTATAGGTAGGTAGGTAGGTAGGTACATGCCATCACATAAAGGTAGGTAATAATATTATATCAATTTTTAGACTGGAATTTTATCGATCTCCACATTAATGCGGCGTTCCTTCCACCTAACATTAACCGTGTGCCTTCGGAGAACTACCATTGCCGTTGCTAATGGCACGTACGTTGGTCGTTGTGGTATCGTTATGCCGTATGGAAATTTAGGCCGGAGACACACGGCGTCGGCGATCGATACGAATAAAACGGTCGGCAGCGGTCAAGAAAAGAACGATGGACGGCGCGTAGAAAGAGAGGAAAAGAGAGTGCATTGACCATCCACCGCGTGTGTGTCTAATTAAATTAATATATTCCCCTATAGATTTTGCACGGAACGTTTTAAAATAACACGATCAACTGCAATTATCTTATACAGATGCTGCGCATATATAACATACAATATGTATTATATAGGTATTGGGTACGTTATATTATATTATTATCTTTTGAATACAAAATCGCAAAAATGCAAAAAATCCTATTATGCTATGCACTTTTGTAGGTATGCGCAATGTAAATAATTGTTTGTATAGGTATTACAGCAGAGAATATTATATGCTCACTGTATTTTATTCAAATCGCGATTACATTTACATTTCTAGAACATTCTTAAAATTCATAATATAATATGCGAATTCACAAAGGTGTTTTATCCCGGGGCTATATATTTATCAGCTATTTATACCCCCATTGCATATTATTTTTATATGGGGCTGTCTCACCCCAAGATTGGTGTATAGGTAATTCAAACTATTCAAATTAAGATTACGTTCAAAAAATCAATGATGTCTAATGCGATAAAAAAATCTGACATAAATAAATGTAAGTATTCATATAGATTATATTATTATACTTAGATATTTTAGAAATACATTAGGTAATATAATATATTTATATGTATAGTGTATAATATGCAATATGAAAAATGCATCTTTCGACTGCCATCTGTACATGCATATAGTACTTGCATTATGCACTGATAAGTTACATAATATAATAAGTCATTACACTGATTCGTTACAACCAACGGTTATAATTAAATTCGTTGCTATTACTTTTCATAATTGCAGCAATTAATTAGTAATAAAATCAGTATTGTTGTGTTCCATAAGGAGTTAAACTATAAAAATTTTGAACATGTTATCGTGGGCGTTTTATAAAACAGCAATAAATGCAATTGTTTTAAAAATTCAGTTTAATTCTGTATGACTGTATACTTACTTATTTTTGCCCAAAATAGTATTATCTATAAAATTGCAAAACGTCTATAACTATTAACATTAAAATATAGAAGTTTAAAAACGTTTTCTACGGAAATAAAGCATAAGTCCTAGGTACGTCCATAAAAAACACGTACAATTTATAAAAGTTATACTTAGTGGCTTAGTGCTTTTTATTAGAACAGAAATATCATAAAATAAAATATATGTATATACGATTCAATATTATTTCGATGATCACTGTCCACCGATCATACTTTAAAGTATAAAAACAGTAGATATATAAATAAATCTTCAATTTTAATAATAATATTATTATTCTCTACTCTACATATTTTAGGAACGGAAAAACATTTAAGCCCTGAAGCAAAAAAAAAGTAAATCCGTTATTGTACGAGCAGCATTGTATTATCATTTATCAAACAATATTTTCAAATGAATTAGGCAAATAGGTCAATAATACAATGCCTTTTAAATTTTAATCATTCAGATATTGTCATATTCATATTCAATTTGAAAGCGATTAATAATATTACAATCACTCCCAATTCATCTAGTTATTGGATACAATAAGTCCAAGAAACAATGTTTTTCTTAGCCTTTCATTACCTACCTATTTGAAATCTCTATACGCTATTAAATATTAACTAGTGCGCACATGATTTTTCTTTATAAATATTTTTAATATTTCAAGAATTGAAGATTACAATTAATAAAATAATATTAATTGCATAAAATTAGTTTATATTATTACCTATAAATACTTATTAGTTGAATATTATAAAATATTTTCAAAATATATACGAAGTGCTCTATAACGACTATAGGTAATTAAAATATAATTCAATGTTCAGTAATAGGTGCATATTATACAAGGTATAACTGTTGAAATATCAATTTTTTTTATATACTTTATTGTTGAAAATAGGTAGGTACATGTTTTAACTTATTAGTTGTCGGGCGGCTTCATTACGTAATTACAAAATGGATTTTTTTTTTTTTTGCAAATCATTGTTTGGTTGATTGCACAGTAAAGATTTTTTTGTGTAGAATAAACCATCAGAAAGTGATTATTTATTTTTTAAGTAAAAATCGAGTTTGCTGGCCGTCGACCTCTGATAGTATAGTATTATGTTATAATTTATAACTCTGTTTCCTTGTTTATGACTATAAGGACTAAGGAGTAAACGTGACTTTAAAATAATAGATTTATGCTATCAATACAAAAACACGATTTTGTGTAAAAAATTATTTTTCAATGTTAATAAAGGTATGTATTTGTAGGCGTAGATACAATTGGTAGGTAGGTACTAATGGCACTATATCCTATATAATACAAAAACGCGGAAGATATTCCTAAACAAAATATATTTTATTTAATAATATTTTTAATTAAAAAAATATATGAAAAATAGATGAGGAGTCAGAAGACATTATTCAGGGTAATATTTGTTGTGTCTGTAAGTTGTGGTTTATTATGGTTAACCAATACACAATACAGATGTACGCCATTAAAATGTACATTCGGCAAGTCGTACTGATTATCCTGTGACGGACACTCTTCTAGTTTATATCTCCTCGATGACCTTACTGAATATTGTGGGTACAAAAATAAATATATGTACAAAATATATATTTAAAATTCTTTATTATTAATTAATATTACTGCTCCTCGGAGGCTATCTATGACATAATATAAATAGTTTATAGTGTAATTTACATAACCAATCAAATTTTAACATAATATTGTAAGTAATAACTATATTCAGTATAAACTAATTTGGATCAATAATTTATTTTTGGTTTTACCAAATATGCGATCAACTAAAAAAATGTGACCTGAAATAAAATATTTAAAGCAAGATATTATGACGATTGGCAATAATTAATGTGTTGAATATTATTTTAAAAACCGCAATATTGAAATTTATTTAAAAATAATGTAGTACATGCCTGTGAAAAAAACAAATTTGATATAATCTGTACTTCAGGTACCTACGTAGATAATCGATTTAACCACGTCCGTGTGTGTAAAATACTAAATAGTCATGATTTAATATAAACTTACCTAGCTATATTTTTATGGATTAAACCGGACAGCTAACTTCAAGTTCTGCGTGTTTACATGAATTCACGAAGAAAAATCGTATTTACTTCAAGTATAATAGTCGTGCGATAATAATGTATGATACCTATCATAACATAAAAAAAATTAACGACCTTTGTGTGTACATCATATATTATTATTATATTTACATATTATGTACTTCGTGAGCAATTGTACCAAGACATAGAAAACTATAAGCGGTTCAAACATTAAGTTAAACCATGTAAGTACTAACCATTTAACATAAATTGTAAAGTGTATAGATCATTAAAAAAAAAAAAAATAAATACCGTCTGACTTTTTTTTAAACGACAAACCATGTTTTTGATTTTTAAAATGTGATAATTTTTATTTTGTAATCGTTTTATTTGTGTATTATCATCATAATAATATAATATTTGATAAATAAATGATTCCGGTTAAAAAAGTGTCAATAATTTTTTCCTGTATCGTAAATAAAGTGTACGAAAAGTGGTGTTGGAAACATCGTTGAACTGTTGAAGTACTTACCTATATCGTCCTATCATAATATTATAAAATTTAAATTATTTATATTTTACCTATATCGTATAATAACATACTGTATAATGTATATTGTATATCGTTTATTGACGCCCAAAAGGTCAATACAGTGAACAAAAAGTTGCATATAAATTATATAGTATAAATTTAACTTAGTAATAAATAATATAAAAACTATTATTGTATATTATAATGAAATTAACAATATTTTTAAATATCATAAAACCTTTATCTGTGTAAACAATTTATTATTCAAAATTTAAACATAAACGCCGACGTTTAGATTTACTTTCAATGTTGAAGTCAACATCATCAAGAGTATTACAAACCCAAAGCATACGACTTTTTCAGGGTTTATTAAATCTGTAAGATTGTGAGTGGAATGACTAATAAAATGTAATATATATTCTGGTGTAAAAACTGGTTGGAAAAAACCAACCTATTTCTCCTAAGATTTCGGGATGAATGCCATTTAAAATTTTAAAAATAAATGACTCATCTCTAAACTCACTTCTGGAGGAAAGCTAGTGAAACCCCAACATTAGAACCAGTTCCTTTATGGGACAGTTCATCACAAACTATTACAAGATAAGTATGTCTATTAAGAATTAAGATTGTTTATTATTCAAACGGATTATATATAACCAATATGAGATAGATTCCATGTTCCAGATTCGAACGTACCAGAGAACTGCAATATCATATTTTTAGTCATCGCAACATCATTAAAGTCATGAGAAACCCAAACATGCGCATGGCTTTACTATAAATAATATTTGTTTTTTACTTTTATTTGAAACTAAGCAATGCATGCCTACATATTTTGTACAATAAGCTTAAATTATATGAAAGAAGAAAGTTTAACAGAAACGGTGTTAAGCCGTCCACTGACGATGACACTGCTGCAAAACTATATAAATAAACGAAAAGTGTTCCAAAAAAAAAAAAAGAACAGCCGATATAGACGAATAATACCCGAATATATTTTAACAGAAGCGACCAACTGAAGCTTTTATGTGTTCACACATCAATACACCTATATATAGTATAATGCATTATATAGGTACATTATTACAATATAATATAATATAAATAAAATTATTATACATAATATTATATACCTACCCAGTACCTATACACATATTATATGATTATTTCGAAAACCGCACGTAGGCGCGTAGCCAAGTAAGTTTAATTTGTTCCGACAATAAAGCACGTACCTTATACCTATAGTCGGATATCGCGTGCGTACAATGCGGTCGCCTTGGTATAAAAGCCAAGTTCCTCGTACATTGTCAAAGTCCCTGTCGACGTGGGAGGATGTAGGCCGTCAAACGCATAGTCTCGTCGGCACTAAAGGTAATGCGACGCGCGAGCCGACACGCGTGGCGTAAGTATATAATACCTATATAATAATATTATTATTATTATTTGTAAAGTACCTATACATAATATTGCGAGCACGTTTGCGGCCCTAACCGGATCGTTAATGATGGCTGATAAAACATGTATACCTGTGCATACATATTTTATATCATATTATTCTCATATGTAGCAATAACTATACGGCGATGATAGTAGTGGTGATGATGATGATGATGATGATGATGATGATATTATAGTCTGGTCTATTCACAAAATAGATTGGCAAATTAACGCGTGAACGAGTACGCGAACTGAAACATATACGCAGGTACATGCGCGCGACAGGTTTTTATGATAATAATATATTCTTTGCCGTCTTCTTCTTTTTTATTTAAGCATTTATTATTTTTTTTTTTTTTGCAGCTATCTTCTTCATTCTAATGCGATTTATCGCATGTGACTCGGTAGATGCACGATTTCCGTGTACCCACGATTTTTTTTCACCCAGCACCGTTATATGCTGCACGTTGTAGGTACACTTGACTACGTGTAGGTATATACCGCAGTATATATCAACCATATACACTCGCGGTATAATATATCCAAATATTATGATAATGTATAGGTACGCCTAAATAATAATGTATCGACAATTTAATAAAAGAATCAATTTGCACCGTATCAATTTAATTAGTTTATTGAATGGGTTTTTATTATTATGATTATTATTATTATTATTATCATCACTACTGCAGTCCATAGAATAACCTAAAGCGTACCAAGGTACCTAATAAACGTCGATACATTTTAATGATTTTTTTTTGATTTTTTTGTTGCACGTCAAAAGTTTAAACAACAATTTTTTATACCGGTAATATATATCAATAACTATTATAAGGGTGTTAATAGTATAAAAAATTATTAACCTGATGTACTTTGATGCAATTTCGAAAAAAAACACCATTTCATAAATGTTTCTTAAACATATATAAATATATAATAATATTTTTACGATAAACTGTTAAAAAACATTAAAAGTGAACAACTTTAAAACAAAGTCTTAAACAATACACTATTATAAACAAACCATTAACCATGCAATCATCAATTTACGTAAGACTAGCGCTGGAATATAATATTGCAAATAAAGTGAAATACCAAATGCTCAATAATGGTGACTAATCATTATCTGCTCTCCGGCTGTTGCCATCGAGAAATATTTTTTTCTCACAAAATGTCCGATTTCATTTGTAAACGGTTTCCATTTAATGTAATTAATCATAAATGGATGGAGATTCAAAGACCGAACTAGGAAATTTATGTCCAATAATTATATGCTAAAATGCTGAGAATATATTATTCCTAAAACAAATTAAAAATAAGTCTGAAAAATGATAAATAGTACCGTAAAATTATGTTTTAATTAAATAGTATATTTTAATTTCAAATATGTTTACCTATTTGATTTTAATTGAAACACTATACAAGTTGAACAGTCATGCCTGCAACAATATATTATTTTGTGTCATTATGTATAATTATATGATAAAATTATTAAAATACTTTAGGAAACATAGGTAGTATAAAATATACGGCTGATTGATAATTTATATTTTATAATTCAATGCCAAAATGAAAAGAAGAATTTCTGAAGGATGCTATAAATGGAAAAACATTTACGTTTAAAGTAAAGCTTACAAACGGTTCTAAATAAAAGTTATTTGAAATGTAGGTACATATAAAAAGATTATATTATATTATTACCTACTTTTCGTATGTTTTTGAAAACAACACCATTATTACTTCGCATTGTACACTTGTATTCAATTATTTATATTGTAACGTACTTAACATAGGTCGGATTATAGATATGTACATTGTACATATTTTATACAGTTGCAAAAAAATATTTACAATAAAAAAATTCAAAATTAGAGTTAATAGCGAAAACATTTTAAGATTAATTTCGTACAACGTAAAACAATGAAGTAAAGACTTAAATTTCATATATTAATATATTATGAAATCAACACATATCATTAAATATTTAGGTCAAAAACTTTATGTTGTAGCATTTAGCGCTACACTGAATTTATTTATAATCTATTGTATGTAAATATGTTTATTTTATATTATTTTTAATTTTATAACTGTTAAATAGTTTATAATAAGGGTTATTAATTATTATTGTTATGACTTATACATTTTAAGTAACACATTGAGTTTGTGGAACATAGCAAATTATAAGTCAACTTTGGAAACAACCAAAAACCAATTAAAAAAATATGATTTTAATTCATATTAAAAAGGAAACATTCGTTTTCTTGACAATTCAGATAACATCGTTTCACGCAGAGAAGCTATTTTATACATTAATCAAAATGCAATAAACACAATAATAGTGATATTTACAAACAAGAAGTATTTTTTATGATAATCCATTATTCCATTATACTATACCCAAAAGTTGCAACAATGCAGGTTGAATATGTTGGACGTTGGCCAGAGACGTCTAGACTATATTATACAATATATACTATATAGTGTATACTATGCCATCATAAAATGTTTTCCGCATTAAATCAATTAAGCGATTGTATCGGTCAAATAAATGGAATTATGTTTTTGGGATTGATGGTGTGATAAAAAAATCTTCAAGATCTTTAAACACTGATTGCGCATCCCCAGGTGGTCGCAATATAAAGAAATTCTGTAGAGATCCTATATAGTATATATACGCCTTTCGTTTTTGTTGATACCATAATGGTTCGTGATTGGCCATTTTCGTCTGAATGGCAACCACTTTTAAGGAAACCTAGTTTAATAGTACGATTAAAGATTGATGAAGAAGTTATTTTACATGACATAAAATCAAAAGAACAAAAAATAAATGTTACCTACACTTAGTAAATATTATTATATCATAATTTAGCATATAATATATTATTAGAATATATGATTCGTGCTTTTTCTCTTGATCTATACCTAGTATAGGTACCTGCTCTTAAAAAACTAAAAACGTAAGTAATATAATATAATGGACCAACTGTCCTCCCCTTCCCCCGAATAAAATCGTGAGTGCGCCATATTTCGACATTAACACATACGAGTTTTTACATCTGTTTTTGTTGATTATTGATTTAAGGACAAACATAGTTTTTTAAAACACTCGTACTGACCTATATAATATAGATAAAATTCATATATATAATATACAGGCGCAGATCTAGAAATGAAAAAAGGTGGTAGGGGGTGGGGCTAGAAGAAAAAATGTACTTCAGGTATATAAAAGCATAAGAATTAAGTCTAAGTTTTTACAGTGAAAAGAATATTTATCATACATGCATATAATATTATAAAATAGTAATAATAACAAACTTTAATAGCAAAATTATACTTTATTGCATGTACCTAGTATATAATTACGTATAGGCAAGAGTGAAATATGTTTAAGTACCTAAGGCCGCCCAAGGGGGGGATTTATCTCCCATACCCAAGGGGGGGGGGGGGGCTTGTGTCTGCATCTGGCAATATAGGATCTAACGACACGGAAATAATCGAATAGAGATGATTATACGTTTGAATAATTTCGAGATAGATTTGAATGAAATGCGTATGCAAAAAAAAAAAAAAATATGGACAACCGAAGAATCTCGAAATCCATTAAAAAAATATGCCGACAACGTCGTCTCTCGTAGGTTTCAAACTATGGGTTTTCGTCAATCCCGCCGGGTATCGATGGAATTATGTTATAAGCCTATTTAGAGGATTCGAAAAGATTCGGCATAGACACTTGATGCGTGTGTCCGCCGGAGACAGAAATCCAGACACCGCCGCGAGTGAACGGCGTTAAAACGCGGTCATAGGTACTATAATATTATGTAGAAGACATGTATTAAGTCCTGTGATTTCCATCAGAGCGTATCGCCGTCCAGTGTCCACAACGGACAACGCTCATTTCGAACATGTTCATATTTTTACATTCCACCATACATGTATAATAACTGCATTATATACCTACATAATATTTTGAACCTTTTTTCTTTATTACATTAATACAACGATTAACCCCGTTGCTAATATATATATATATCTATTATCTATATACAGGACATAATATTATATACCTAATACGATAATTCGCAAATCATTAAGGCGTAAGTTTGTTTGCAGAACTTGTGGATATAGCTGATGCTACCTACTATAATATACCATTTTATATGTCATTTTTTTTTTTACAGAGAACGAATATAATAACACATAGGTAGGTGGTGCGAGTATATACGCCTCCTACGACCTAAATATTTGCAGTGTTGTTTTAACACTGACGCACACGAGTTATAACAATATTATATTATGATATTGCTAAAAATAATTGTAAACAGCACATAGAGAGACAATATGTGACGGTACATAAAGTACCGGTATAGGTAAACATATATGGGCTATGCGAAACTGTCAGGTATGCAATTATTATTAATGGCTTATTTGAATAGAAACATATATATATATTTTTACGCACTCACGTGTCATAGATAAATTAAAACTGTCAAAGTACGTAAAATCGTTGAGAATATATATATTAACTGATATCCATTCACGCATTACCTGTCATCGGTGTGTGATGGTATTACAAGTCCAGTGATTTCTTTGTCCTAGATCATATTATAATGGCTATATATACGTCAATGTTTTTCTCGATATTACAGGTAGGTACACATAGACTCCAAAGCTAACAGTATTTCGATGAATTCTTAAAATGAAATTAAAATAATTAACGGTATTACATTATAATAATGAAGTTCAAGGACCTTGAAACCGTCACTATTTTTCATTTGTGATACCTAATGTGTTTACACTAGGAATAAACCAACTATAATTGAGTAATGAGTATACGTTTATTCATTATCTTACTCGACGATACTTGACATTAGTACAAGAGTGCAAATCGATTTACTGTCGGTAGTTAAAAATTTAAAGTCTACGCATAAAAAATAACTGCTATTAATTCGCATAGCGTATCTAATTATAATTATTTTTAAGATCTTGATTAATTATGTTTTTATATTGAAAATATTTGTTTAGATATTTTGTATTCATTTTTACCAAAAAAAGATAATCAAAACGAAATATTATATTTTATAAAAATTACAAGAAGTTTAAAATTATTAATTTTTAATAGCTGTCATTGTAATTTTGAAATAAAAACAAATTAAAACAAAACGGTTACATTTTACAATTTGTCAAAAAATTTCAATAATATCTTATAGACATATTATTATTTTAGATTCTGAGTGAAACGATGAATGTATTGATTTTACAATGATGTGTGTTTTTTTTTTTATTTTTTTTTTTATTTTTTTTTTTATTTTTTTTTATTTTTTTTTTTATTTTTTTATTTTTGTGTCTGTGTACACGATAAGTAGTCGAAATAATGCTTCGATTTTCGACTTCAGTATCTTGTTCGATGGGAAAGTGAATATCGTTGGTGCATTGGGGAGGTCAAAATTTTAATTTCCCAGTAGTTTTCAAAAGCGATGTGAAAAACAAAAGAAAAATTAAGGAAAAACGGGAATTTTTACGCAAAATCGATTTTTAACAAAATCGATTTTGGTTATTGGTGTAACTCTAAAACAAATGACCGTAGATGCATGAAATTTTCACTGGTTGTTTATATTTGCATTTTCTATACACAATACAATTTTGAAAATAATTTGACTTTTTTTGAACTGTTTACGGACATTGTCAGTTTTCAGTTTTTTTAAATTTTTTTTCTATAAATATCAATAAAATTTTATTTGTTGGGTAAAAAAGCTTGAAAATTTAATAGAAGGCTCCTAGGTTATTGTTTCAAAGGCAGATGAAAAAAATTAAAAATCCTTAGTCACAGTTTTTTTTTATACACGTTTAAAGTTCAAATCTTGAAAAAATACGGAAAAATCACGAAAATTTGCAAATTATTTTGATGAGAATTCATAAAAATTTTTCTTTTTAAATCTAAGATTTGAAAATGTAATATAAGATTACTCATAAGTTTGTCTACCTTTATCAAAAAAAAAATGTCTAGAAGAAACTTAAATTAAATTTTTATGAGCGTCTGAAATTTATATTTTTACAACATTTGATATTTACTCGATTTCTCATGTAACAATTTTCTTATTTTATTGTAATTAAAAAACGAATGACTGTAGATACTTGAAAATTTCACTGAATGTTTATATTAGCATTTTCTATACACCATAAAATGTTGAAAATATTTTGACTCTTTTTGAGCTGTTTACGGGCATTTTCAGTTTTCAATTTTTTTAGTTTTTTTTTCTATAAATATCAATAAAGTTTTATCTGTTGGGCCAAAAAGTGTAAAAATTTAATACAAGACTCCTGATATATTTTTACAATAGCAGTTGAAAAATATTGAAAATACATAGGCACAGTTTTTTTTTATAAGCATTTAAAGATCAAATTTGGACAGAATTTATCAAAATCTCGAAAATTATCAACCATTGTAATTAATAAATTATAAAATGTTCAGTTTTTATAGCTAAGGATTGAAAATTTAAAACAAGATTCCATGTAAATAGATAATTCGGTTACCAAAAAATCTAAAAAATACACAAGCACAGTTTATTTGTATAGTCATTTTAAGTTCAAATTTGGACGAAATTACATAAAAACCTAGAATAACTATTTTAGTTATTTTGTTGTGATTGTATAATATTATTCGTGGGCACTTGAAACTTCTAATTTGTAATATTTTCATCGATATATTATGATGATAGTATCACGGTTTGTTGTTGATGTATAACGCGTTATATGTACCTAATGGATATTGTGATATGATTAATTTGGAATTTATTATAGGTCAATTTTTTTTTTAATACCATAGATAAGTGTATAATATGTCTTATACCTAGACTGACATATCGTCTCCACTCAGAATCGTTTTTCTTATACAATGATATATCATTGAATTCAAATTTAATACCATCCATTATACAGTGACCCACTTGTAACCTACAGTACAGCAGAGCGACATCCACTTGCTCACCTTTTTTATTTTATTTCATATACATATTCGTGTTAAATTATCAAAGTAGAGAATCAGTAAAATAAAAAGACGCCAAAATTCGAATGACTAAATATTTTTAACATTTAGTCACAAAATAGAGAACCGTCCTGGAGTTCAAAATATAATTACATAAAAATAACAGGTACCTAAGTACATAATAAAAGTTGAAATATACGAGTAAGATGATCTAAATTTTAAAATTAAAATTAGCTAGCTTGCAATGATTACAATCAAATAAATAACATTATAAAATATAAGTATAGTTAATTTATCTTCGTAGTATTGAAATTTATTTATATTACTATAAGGAGTAAACAAACTAAAATTTAAATGCGCTGTTATAATTATAATAATTAATATAAATATATATTATATAGTTACAAATAAAATACTGATAGTTAATTAAAATATTTAGATTATCAACGTAGTTTATGAATTATATGTTAAATAGTAATATCATCTCAATCCTTAGTCCTAAGAAGTTAGAATTTATAAACTAAATGGTAATAATTACAATTTACAAACTCTTATTTTAACATCAATAGTTTCAAGCTAACTTTGGTAAAATCTTAAAACTTAGTGTAAAAATATCTTTTACTAATTTTATCAAAATACAATCGGTGATATGTTAATAATGTTAACTAATGCTGTTAATACGTTAATTATAACAACTGTGTATAGCTGTACTCAATTTTATAATTATTTATTAATTATTTAAAAATAAAATCAGAATTTCAACACAACAGTTTATTAAACTAGGGAAAGTATATCCGCGGTCAGTGGTTTTAAATTCAAACTCAAAGTTAAAGACATGTTATATTATAGTATTATATATAATGTCCCAAAAGTCATACAAATAAGTCTCTGAAACATCACATTAAAAATATTGATTTGCCACCGATGGACATAATGAGGGTTTAGGTGTTGGGACTATTGGGACATAATATGCTGTATAAGTGTAGATGATATCATAATAATTATTATTATTATTTATGATCATATTTAATTAAATATAAGCACGTTTAGTTGTAAAAATAAAACGAAAATTGGCAGTATCGGTGAATTGAAAACTATATGGACATTGGACAATAATGATACGTAAAATAATAATACGTATGATGGAATATTAAATAACTTGATGTCTTGATTTATTATAAAACACAATTGAAACAGCTTATGGTGTGTGTGTGGCGTGTGTATGTCTGTACAGGTGTATAATTTGTTGTAAGTGTCTTACAATTACTGAAGTCCGGTGAGCGAGACGTACATATATGTAGTCAATAAAAATGGAAAATAACGGTTTTATTTATTTTTTTTTCCACTTGACAAGTGGCTTTTTAATTAAACGCACTGGCAGCTTGCAGCTACGATCAGAGAGCGGATAGAAAACGACTGATGATGGTGATGGAGAACAACGATCGAACACAGGCGAGTACAGGCGAAAACCATACCACCGTTATCCAACATTAAATAATATATTATGATTAGATATTATGACAAAAGCAAATAACAAATTATGTATAAAATGTAACGTATACTTTAGGTTTATCCCAGGGTTTGGATTTGAAAAAAAAATTCCGTTTTATGTTATTTACAATTAAACCGTTGCACAATAAATTATGGCGTTAATCGTTATTCAAATTGTGCGTTTATCGTTATTTAGAACTAAAACATTATACAAGTTTTGCATTCATCGTTATTTAAAATAGTATTGATACCTATTAAAATTAAAATAATAACTAATGCAGATAGTAATTTCCGGATACGGAATATGATATAATCAATTCTTAGATTTTTTGCATAAAATAAATGTTTCTACAAAACCAATAGACCTTTTAAATAAATAGATTTTAAAATATTTCGTTCTGCGTTATTTTTTGTTTAATGATATTCTATAAATTACGTTTTGCGTTATGTTTTGTTTAATGATATATAATATATTTTGTTAATCGTTATGTTTTGTTTTGTGGTATTTAATTTATTATTTTTGATTATCGCTTTCCGTTAAAATTACGTTTACAAATTTCAATCGTTTTTTTGTCAAATATAACGTTATTATAACGTAACGCAACGCACATCCATAGTTCTTTATACAATATATAATATTATATTTCAATATTTCATTCCGACCGAAATTCAAATTTTAAATTTCTATTTTCAGTGGTGTACTTATAATATAGGTATCGGTAACTCTGAAGATCACGTTTACAGCAGCCGTGCTCCACGAGTAGTATAATATTATACAGCCGGTATAGAATATTTTCAAGAGGACGTCTCATACCCATATGAATTCTGTCTCAGTCTTACAAGTGCGTACCGTCTTTCAGTAGGCCTTATTTAGTTTCGTTTGTTTTAATACTAAAGTGATTTTACCTATCATAAAACTTAAATTTACCTCATTTCAACATATTATTCTGTACGAGTGTTTTTTTTTTTATATTTTAATTTTGAAGTAAGTTGTGATCATTTTAAAATTGTAATAATATCGTACGCGTTTATAATATTACAACTACCTATATAGAAACCTAAAACCTATTAGGAATAATCAAATATTCAAACGACGAAAATCTCATTTATTTTTTATTATTATTCCCTTCACATTATGCCCATTAATCATTATTCAGGTTTAAAAATCATTCTCGAGTAGATACATAACTTAAACCATCCATGTATATAATCTACATTAATAATTTTACTTAAACAATATTTATTGTCTTTTTATGTCTTTATAATGAAACTACAATGTTAGAATCTGATCACATATATGATCAGTATATTATTATTATTATTATTATTGTTATTATTATTACTATTGATTATAATTTCTATATTTAATTAGACTTTATAGTGATTTTAATTAGCACCTTAATATGTATAAATTTTAACTGTACAATTTATTGAAAACCAAATAAAAATAAACATTTTTCCAAAAACTTTTTTATATTTAAGTACCTATTAAACGATAATAGGTGTTAATAGGCCTATAACTTAATAGTGTTCATCTAATAAGCATTTTTAATTTGTATACGAATCATACGTAGATAATAAGGTAAATGTTTTTATAATTAAGTATTTCGTATTTAGGCAATGTACCTATTAACCCAAGTGTGAACGTCTATTGTAACTAACAATAAGATAATGTACTTAATCCAAGTGTAGACCATCCATCGTAATTTACATTAATTAAATATAAGTAACAAACACAGTTATAATATTTATCAATACAATAACATATAGTTACAGACGAAATCATATCCTTACCGAGTATCCTATGTTTTATTATTATTGTTTGTACATCGCATGCTCCAAATAATTTGCTATCCAAAACAATTGTTTAAGAAACTGTTTTATAATTAGTGTTCAACTTTTAACACGATATAATATAGCGTCAATATTATTTTAAATACATAGCCTACATAGCCATAAGATAACAAGCTGAAAATCCTGTCAGAATACACGCAGACACAGGTAGGTAATAATATAATATATAATGTTTAAAATATTTCAAATTGATGGAACCTATACGTACTTATTCAACATTTACATTGGGAAATGAGAAAAATAAAATAACACACTTTTCGTCAACACAAATTATAGTTTCTTAAGATATTCTACTTGGACAAGCGCGTCAGACGTCAAATGCAGAAAAACTTAATAAGGGCAACGTCAGTTATTAACAAGGTTTCATAAATTGTAGTTGGTAAACACTATGAGCATAGGTAGACGAAAACACGAGTTAACGGAAAAGCGCGTAATTAGAAGAGAGTGGAGTAGATATATCACAACATTATAGCAGGACAATCAAGACGTGCATTGAATGTAAATGTATTATGTGCAAAGTAATATTTTAATTAAATTCTCACAATCTCACCATAAAATACGTGCCTGCATGTTCACCGTATCAGTGGCAATCTTTAACATCGATTACGTACACCGAGTTTTCAAACAAGGAGCTGCGCCACTGTTTATTAAAATCAGGAATGCATCGTCTTGTACGCAGATAATTCTAATTTTATTACTATTATAAGTTATCTGTATAATCATTTTAAATGTTGACTCTATTTACGTTTCACTATAATAGATTGCATCCTACTTGCACACGAACCTAATTGTACTTAAATCGAAATACGCCGCCGCCTGGGGCCATATCTAATCCACCGTAGTTGGATTAAAAAAACATAAGCATAGACTAAAGTCTATCACCGGACATGACTGATGACTAGACACCGAGCTTTGAACTTGAAATTTTTTTACATATAAAAAAAAACACAGTCACGTAGATTTCAACGACTTTTCTACGTTCAAAAAATACATCAGACCACCAAATCGTTGGTAATAACGTGACAAAACATAAATAAACTTTAGGTGCCTATTCAACTATCTGACTACCTATCTAGTATCTACCAAGGTATGCTCCCAACCAAGAGTAGTACCATTGATTATTATATATTATTATTATATAATCAATGGTAGGTACTAGGTAGAACCCAATCACTTAATCGGCCCACCAGCAGCTAGTATTAATATGTAGATGGACGATATATATCTCTAAATCTTTAATGTACTATTTATGTACTATAGTCTATAATTACTGTAAATTAATAATTATCTAACCATTTTGTACACCCAATAGCCCGTATTACCGAGTCTTTTAAATTAAATAAATAACTATTAACTTATCACTTAGGTATCAGTTATCCGAAATAAAATATAGTCGGTGCAGCAAAATCCGAAACCACCGAATTAGTGTATCGATTCCGCCGGCTACTGATTCCACTGTTTACTGTTTATATTATCTACAATCTGTATATTGATTCCGTTGAGTCTTATCTCCCCCCCACCACCACCAAATGGTAGATATTATGTCAGAAATTACAAGTACCCAAACCTATAACAACTAACACTACAATGTACTATACAGTGTTAATATATAATATAATAATATGTTCATTGAGATTTTATTGGTAATGTATAGTAGGTACCTGTTTATTTCTTTAATACATTTATTGATATTAAATGCATTTTAATTAATTATTTAATCTTTGCAATATTTTGTATTAACTGTCAATCAAATCAACACCAATATCAAATGGTTTACCAAATGATTTATAATAATTTTAGACATTAACAAACTTCTTTCTTTTTTTTTTTGGTTATTGAGCTTGAGCCCGGCAACTTAGGCCATTAGCTGTTTTGATTGTTTATAGGTTGTTAGTAGGGGGAGGAAAGGTTTAAAACACGTTTTGTATGTGCGGCAAGGATACGTTGCTAAAAATCCCAGGTGGTCACCCATCCGGGAACTAGCAACGCCGGCCGTTACGTACACTCAATGCGTAACCGCAGTTGAGTGCACGCACTGCGCCACACCAAGCTACATAACAAACTTCTATCTTCCCATGGTGACTCATAAAACTTGTCTTTTTATTTATATTTTATGTTCACCTCAATTCATCACCATTAATAACAGAGGTGAATAGAAGCATTACAAATGATATTATATTTCAATATATCATTGGAATTTGAAAAAATTATGACTAATATGAATTTTACCTCGCCCTCTGGCTTTGTTGCAAAATAACTAAGAAGTGTGAAATTTATAAATATACAATACAACTCGTATGATTGTATGAGTAACAAGAATCCGTTATGGACAAACCAGATATAGGTAGGTAGCTAATACATCATATAGTTTGTGAGATGTATAGCTATAGATTATAGAAAAATAATAATTTTTATAGTTCATACAACTATAAGCTACAGCTATACCTACCTTTATCTTAAAAAAAATACATTACATTTGAATGACTTATTATTATTATCGGTTAAGTCTTCGACAAAATGTATGATTAGGGTCTACTTTATTTAGCCTACTTTAAAATTAAATACATGTTATTATAAGTAATACTTAAATCAAATTTACAATTTACAGTGTTTAAAATTGTTTACAATTCTCACTCGAGGAGTTATTACTTTTTCTATTATTTTCATGACAAGGCGATATTTCCAGTTATACATGACAAAAACGATATGAGACTAACTCATTGACAGCATATTTTGGTTAGATTTCCGCGGCATGCTTTCATAAAGTACCTACCCGCATAAGTCAAAAAGCCCGTTTATCCACTGCGATCGTATCCAAACTCCAAAGCATTGTGGAGTGAGAATATACTATTAGTATACTGCTATCAGATATCTCTACAAGATAAGATAATGGACCGAGCGACAATAGACTTGATGCATGTGAATTGCACCATAGTTTTACAAAACCACACAAGTAGATACAGTGCTATGGCCGAAAGGAAATCATATAATAGGTGTAAAGTATATTATATTATACTTAAAAGGAACTCATTTTATTTTTAAGAGAATATAATATAGAAATGGAAGAAGTGCTGAGCGACAATGTACGCGCGATGCATGTGAATTGCACTACAGTCCACAAATTCACAAAAATAGATAAGAGTACTATGACCAAAAAGATACCCTATGTAAAATAAGTAAAAGGAACACATTTTTTTTCTATGGAGATGACACCACTACCAAAAATTATGGTTATATTTTTTATACAATTCTAACGATATTCAAATTATTATATAGAACGCTCAACGCTTATTTATGAACTAAAGTTATTGACAAATCGTTGTAATTCGCACCCCTGAAAGAATAGTGACACAAATCAAAATATATAATAATAAATATTTATATAGGTTATGTGTGTTCATGTTTAGTGTTTACCCTAACAGAATAATAAACCCGTTATGATTGAAAGTCATCTGTACCAAATCAACAAGTACTATAGCATACAAATTAAACTGTTGTATTACCATATTAAATGTATATTTTATCATCTTAAGTAATTACAATATAAAACTAATATGCGTTTTAATGCAACATTCGACAACTCCAGATAAGAATCAAGAGTAGGTAATAAAAGAAGTTTATCCTATATACGATGCACATTACATTGTAATTTCTATAATTTAAATTCTAAAAGAATGCAAGTGGATTATTATCTGATGTCTATATTGAAATTATACAACGCATGAAGCTACTGACAATTATTGCAATATAATAATAATTAACCTACATTAATTTCTTTAAACATATAAATAAATACATTTTTGATTGCAATACTCGGTCGGGAACCAAACAAAATTAATTTCTTCTTCTATATTATACAGTATCCATAGGTGATAGCATAGATTAATTATCCATGGTGAACGGTGGTCGGTGATTGGTACATTTACGAATATGTATGGTCACGATGTAGAGAAGATCTTCTCTACATCGTAGGTATGGTGTATACTATGTTGTTATATCACTAATTTAAATGTATTAAAAAAAAATCGATAAAACACTATTAAAAATATGTAGGAATATAATGGTATGTTTAGTTTCTGCTAGTTAGTAATTTGTCAGTATTTAAATACATAGATAATAGAAATAATGTTGAAATATATAGGCACATTTACTTACTTCATGGCTCATTAATCATTATTATTATTATAATTATTATTAAACTAACCTGGACTGAACAACATACCGTGAGGAAAAGTTTCATTAACTTTAAATAGTTTTGTATTTATTAAAGTGTCTGATCAAATATCTCGCTCTAATATCTATACAATTATTATTTCTCAACTCCATATACATATATGAATATTAATAAAAAGCGATGCTTAAGTTTTTGTGTGTAAATGACTCACATCCAAGTCTATTGCACTTATGGTTCTGAAATGTAGTATATAGATAATCCTAGACCTAAGGATGTGCGCCTATAAACGCAAAATTGTATATTATGAGCGGCGAATGCATTGATTTTACAATAATGTGTGTGTTTTCTTCTGTCTATCATCACCTTTCAGGGCAGTAAAAATGCTTCGATTTTCTAGTTCTACATCTCTTCTGGTGGGAAAGTGAATCTAGGTTAGTTAGTACTTTTACAAATTCCCATTTGTTTTAAAAGCTTCGAGATGACGTTTTTAAAATATTTGGATTAATTTTAACATATTACCTTTATTTTATTTTATACCATGAACCCATTCACGCTGTTCTAGGTAATGCGGTATTGACTCAAATGTAATGTCAATAATAATAATAATATGAGAGAAACGCACATTTAAATAATAAATGCAATGTTTTCGATGAAAATTGAATGAACCTAATAAGTTACTTTAATAGAAATATCATGTAAATATACTTGATGTAGGCTGACAGATCGTCTCCGCTCAGAATCGTTTTTCGTATACAATGATCCTACACGCCTATCATTGAATTCAAATTTAGCACATCCATTATAGTGACCCACTCGAAACATACTGTACAGCAAACCGATGGGTATCCGATTGCCCAGCTTACTAAATTTTGCATTATAAAGAGTGGATTTGATGGCTCGCGGAAAACGAATATTTTTTTGTTTGTACAGGGCTGTCATCCTTTACTCAAAATAAAATAGTTATTATAATTGTATATAATTTTAGACGTGTGTCCAACCAAATTACTGTGTTAAAAATATGAGTAGATTACATTTTACGGTGTTTAAGACAAGGTATAAATCCTCTGGCAATTGGCGTTGTTTATTTTGTCACTGGTAACGCCGTGCAGGATCAGCTATAATTAATAAATATTATATCTACTATATGTATATAATCAAAGGCGAGAAAATAGTTACCTATTATGATTGGATATCATTTTAGACCTATAATTTATACTTGACCAAAACAACCCAAATAACCGTGTTAAAAATCTGTACAGCTTACATTTAACGGATTTTAAGAAGGGGTAAATACGCGGGTATTTAATTTGTCACGGGCAACGCCGTGCAGGATCAGCTAGTAGAATAATATATTATATCTGAAAACTAATAATGAGATAACTATTTTATTACAATCTACCTACATTTTGGTATAATTATTTTCATAAGAGTTATTAAAATGTATCTATAATTTATTATTATTTATCGGCTTATTACCAATTATTAACAGTACCTATACGTTGTACGACATTAGAGCATACCTACCACCTACCTATAGCAAAATGTTACTACTTAAGAAAAACCGAGTCATTATGTCTATAAAATATAGGTAATATTCGAAATGTAATTATTCACATTTATTATTATCCATTCTCTATTACAATAAATAATATGGTTATATTATATTCCTCGACATATTATATTATTAACCATTTCAACTAAATATACACTATCGCCCACTGATTGTGATCACTTAATAATTAAATGAGTTGTGGGTATAACACACGTCATGATTCAAAAAATCAATTCTTCAATAGTTAAATTTAAACATTTTAAACAACACGAAAATTAAAAAATAAATAAAAGCTTAAAATTTAAATCCAATACAGCAATAATTTCCAAATCGGATTTGGACATTTTGTTTGTTGTATAGATAAACACTGTAGTCCATGGGTCACCAAATGGCGGCCCGCAGACAAAAAATAACATATTACGACAAAATTCTATGTATTATTGTTGTAAATTATTATTTTTGTTAAATATTATTGGTTTTCACCGACAACTTTGCTGCTGATAAATTGGTCGCAAACCATATCGCCATATCTTATCTAAACTTTAATTGGGTCATTGGGTGACTGCTAGTTGATTTTACGTCTACGTAGTCAGTCCGTCGATTACAGCCGTAGTATTACATTGTAATTTTTTTCGTGTTAATTGGTTAAATTATTATTTCTAATTTTTATTATTATTATTTATTTTTGGTTAAAATATGTGACCGAAAAGAAATACCAAACGCTAAAAATATTAATACTGAAAATGTGTACGATGTTTGGCTCCACGTACGTTTGTGAATCATCTTTTTCAAAAATGAATTATATTATTAAAAACAAGTTCAGATCCCGGCTAACCAACAAACATATTAAAATGATTAAGAAGATAGCATGCACTAACCAGACCCCCAATTTTAAACAGCTAGTCGAGAGCAAGATTTGTCATTTTTCTCACTAAACAAATTTCTATTTTTCTATTTGAACTCAATTTTCCGACAGGGATGAAACGTTCTAGATTCTCAGCAAACAGTTGTTTATCTATTTGTTATTATGAATTATGATAAGTATTAAACACTAAACTCCGTAAGTAAACGTCTATCACGTATTTTACTATACAGCACACATCCGTTAACAACTGACTTACTTGCCCCGCTTACTTGTGGGTAATATAATATTATAATATAACATTATTATTATATAATATACATTATAGGTGCCTTCGTACATTAGGTAATACTTGTTAACTGTTAACTGCAGACCTCATAATTTATAGCCGTCCATGATACACGACGCATACCATAGTATTCACAACAATTATTCGTCCTGAATTCGGTGGTATAAAATAGTTATGCTCTATATACATCGACGAGGACATTGGCGTATTATATACGTGCCACTTATTTCCATCTTCGCGTGTACCCCTTCCGTCTGACTGCGCCGCGTCTATCAAGTATCAATGGTGTGGGTCATAAGTAATTATATTTATCGTAAATACGATTGTCCGTTTAGGGGCGTTTTGCAGAACTTAGTAGCATTGTTCCAAAGACCCGATGAATTTCGCCTATGTATACCTATACTGCCGTCTGCCACAACGGTGACAGACAATAATATTATACACGTTCACATTCGCTCGCCGTCCTAAATCGATATATTATTAAATTCTATGCAACCAATCGATACATTTATATAGATCGTCTCCGTGATTTCCGGTACCCGTTGATAATTTAAAGGATTCGTATACACTCTGCAGTACATACTCATTTATTAAGAATGTGCGGAGGGGTGCGCTCACAGGGATAGGGAAGGGGGGATTTAGATTGTTTTTGTCTATTGTCATAAATCATAATAATTAATAACAATTCATGTTTTCAATATTAGTAGTACAGTTGATCGATAAATTATATGATAAAGTAATGAAAGCATATTTGCCGCGAACACGTGTTGCAGATATTAGTTACACCAAGATGTTATACTAATAAGTAATAAGTAATTACATAGATAGTTTCCATTATTATATATTTATATAACATACAATATATTCCCTTTAAACGCTAGTACACGACTAATCATATATAAATATATTATTTAATTAACTAGCTATTAGCACCTGTAGGTACCTATAAATACAATAACATATATTGTCATAACATGGTCTGTCTGAGAATAGTAAAAAATTCATACCTGCATCAAAAAAAGCTGAGCAAGTCACTGGGTGTGTGTGCCCATACGTACCATAGGTATTATACACATATGTTTATTGTGTTGAAAAGGTATTTCAAAAGCTACAGGTCCAATGGCTTAGTCAGGAATTTTGTATGGGGAGGTTTTCTTATCATAAAAAATACAAAAAATACAAATACAATAGGTCTTTTATTAACACTTTTAATTTTTTTATTAATGTTGATAAAATTATAAAGTCAACATAGCCAATTGAGGGGCTATAGTCCCCTTATCCCCCCTGACTACGGCACTGCACAGGTCCATTCCGCTGTGTGTTTGTATTGTATTTTATTCGCTTTATTTTAAGCACGAGAATATTTAGGTAACCGCGTTACGCGGACCCATCAACCACGCGAGAAACGTACCTATATAATATGTAACACACACTGCTCCGACACAAATAAAAATACAACTCATAAGAAACATTATGTTATGTTTTAATATGGCATTCAGTTTACTGCTGTTGCAGGTGTACAGTGGCTGTATGTGTTACTGAAACTGTGAAGTGGCTGAGATACTTTTGACCTACGACCCTCTCTTCCACCGCGTGATACGCCATATAGTCACGTTAAGTCGTGCAACAGTGCAGGTATATATAGTTACGGGCAAAATTCACGATCGAAAAATACTTATAACACTATAACAGTATAATAATATACACCCTTCAAGTTCTAAAGCGCTGTTAACCTGCAATACAATCTAAGATAAGGATCGTCTGTAAAATAATATAATAGATGCTGCAGTATACGAGTGTACAACAACGACAAACAGGAATGTAAACTACACAAATTAACATTTGTACAATACGCGTCTCGCGGGGCGGCCGCAGTTAACTAGTTAATTACATTACGTCGAGTTGCCCGCGACGACTAGTTACTAATTTAAAGTATATAATAGGGCGATGTAGATTTAAGTATTTTACACGGCACATATAAAGTGTACCTGTACAAGCTACAATAAAATAATACCTATACAGTTTTGTAAAAAAACCCTTCCGAGGGTTTTCATGAAATGAATTTACCTATATTATATACCTATTATAAACTCGTATACCTATATATATTTCTATACGATATAATTTTCATAAAAATAATCTAACATCAATTTTACGATGGACATCGACGTGTAATCATTGTTATAGCCATAATATATTCATCGCGGTACGTCACGCGCGTAGGTATAATTCATATAGCGGCGTTTTCGTCATTAAACTCAGTCCCGGACGTACAATTATAGAGTTACTATATTATATTATAAGCAGAAATATATAATATTACAATGTCCCAACGAAATACGAATGCCTATAATGTCTATATCTGCAAGATCATTGTCACCTATATTATAATATACATTGAAATCGACGCGTATCGCGTGTATGCGCGTGTTGCAGTGCCTTGCTATACACTGCAGATCCGAACTCAGCAAAAGCATATCCAGTAAAAAAACTTAGATTGAGAGTCGTGTCTTGATTTTGCTTTTCTATAATATATCATTACCATTTTAAACACTCGAACCCGTTGCAAGAGGCGCACCGGGGTAACTATACAATAATAGTGGGATGGAATAAAATATAATATATGTAACACGAACTGCCACAGTATAATGTGCTATAAAAAAAAATAAAAAAAATAGCGTAGTGTATACCTACCAACTAGACAACCGTTATAGCTGCTGCAGCAGTGTTCATTAGCACGATAAGTTATATGTCGTAGGACCAAAGCACGCGGGCCGAGTAAACTTCATTACACCGTACACGCATATCTATTACAATAATATATAATAATGGTTTGTAAATAATAACGTGGAGCTATCGCATTGAGTCGTTTAGATCGACTTTTAAAACTTAGGTAGGTACCTACGCAAAACGGTAAAAACTTTATTACACATTATAGCAAAACATAAATTAATCCGTATACAATCATCGTAGGTTGTAATCATTTAATAAATAAGACAACGAGACGACGAATTCACATTGTAGAAGTAACGGAAAATCGAATTCAGTCCATCATTATAAACCTTATCATAGGTACCTCTATATTTTTGAAGTTTTTAAAAAATGAAAATATACACTGCAAAATGTTATCGAAATATTATGTCGATATGAAACGTTTTCAATTATATGACGCGGTTAATGGTTATTAACTTATGAATGCTGTATGCCTGTGTACAATTAAAGATTAACGTACAACATTGTGTCATTAACTTATAATGTTTTCCGACAGGCATAAGATAAAGTTCATATTGTATACCTAGTATATATATATATAAAGGTAGCCAGTAGGTAGTAAAAATGTATAAAATGTATTAGTGCCCACATAGTGTATCGTGTGTGACAATAAAAGACTTGAAACAATGCAGTCCCCAAGAATTAAAAAAGCTTAACTTCCATTCTTTTTAATAGGTATCTAAACATGATTCCTAAAATATTTTATGGACATAAGCTGTGAAATAATTTGTAAAAAAAAACACTTATATTATTTTAAGGAAAAAGTATATTATTAATTATTTTGACTTACACTTGCCTATAATTATTGTAATGGTAATGAACTAATATTATAACCGTGACCGAGTAAGTTCAATCAACCGTTTAGCACTGGTAATAGATCTACATTTGCAACAAGACGATTAATTACTAAATATTTTGTTATTTGTAAAATCACGTACCTATAAGGTACAGGCGGTACAGCGTAACAATTCGTAACATATCGTAAGACAATCATTATCTATGTGATTATAATATAACCTAGATTTTAATAATATTACCTCAATAAGTCAACAAGTTGTCTGTTGTCACATTCAATCTGTCTAGGTTAAGTGGAAAATAAATTACTATATTTTCAGCTTGCGTGCAAGTATTTTGTCTACAAAGAGTTCGTGATGGGACCACTATGACCCCGTGCAACATGAATTTGGGTCACATCAGAGGAAGTATGAATACTTAACCGTGGGATGTGAACAATGCGTTATGTAGGTATATGCAGAAGATAATGAAAAATAATTATTTTAGATCGTTTAAAATCATCATATAATTATGTTTACTGCAGTGCATAAATGCACTCTATATAATATTTTAGGATAAATAGGTATATGTTTATATAATTATATTTTAATTTCTTAGGAATACTTTATATACCTACCTACTTGATTATGCTTTGAAACTAGACCAATATTTAAAAATGTTATCATCCGTTTCGAACAAGCATAGGTACAATTAACTAAAGTAGCTTTTTGTGGGTAAACAAACAATAATTAAATATTAACATACAATAATACCTATATCGTAAGTATTTCATACATGCATGGTAGGTACCAATGCCATGGTCAATGGTCATTGGTCATAGATACATATTATATGCATTCATACATGTATTTTATATTTATTGAAATGTTTGGACAGAAATATGTAACTGATTAGAATTTAAATATGGTTGAACGATCGCAATGACTGGTCACAGATTGTCACGAACGCATGTACACGTTGATACGAAGATAGCTGATATTATAAAAAGTAGTGCCTAGGTATGAGATAGGCGTATATATATATATTTGACCTATCACCCGTTTCAACTAACGTTATAGGCACTAACATTTTTTTCCTCTCACGAATATTAGAATTCAATCGTGCGTCTACAAAAAAAAAAACTGTATACGTAAATTACAATTTTGATGATAAATAACAATAACCAGGTATAAATAAAAAAAAAAACGAAATCAAAGAAAACGATTTAAACTGTCACTGCTATGACTTCGATTGTTTCTTTTTTACATACGTTCCGTACTTTTTCATATTTTACCAAAAATATGACATTTGTGTTATGAAAAACACATTTTCAATCTAACGTAATTTATAATATAAGGCATATTAAAATCTTTTAAGCACAGTAAACGTGCACCGGCACGTACAAACGAATTATTTTAAAAACTAAGTAGGTATGTTATAAAAAAAAATCATACCTTTATGAGATTATAGAACAATTATTAACTAAATCTGGCCATAACAATGTAAAAATAATAACAGACAATTTTTAAGACATTAAACACTCTGTTCTTAAAAAATATTGTAATACTAGAATTTTAATCCAGTTATTAACAATACAAAAAATGTATATAAAAATTCAATCATAATTCAAACCACGGGAAAACAGTATTAATTCTATATGAAATATACAACATTTTTATTCTTTTTATGTCATACATAGTGCGAACATAATATTGCCCTGTCAAAAAGGGAGAGACTTTCTAAAAATATAGGCATATTACCGATGTAAGTTATAACTGTTGTATAAATCTATAAAAAAATAATTTTACTGGTATATGTATAATATTAATATTTAATAGTAAAATAACATTTGAATACTTAAAACTTTTTATATAACATATCATATCCATACGAATATGTGTGTTTATAATATAATTATGATTGATGATTGAATAATGATAGTGGTCACAATGCCTTAATGGGGTACATTTTATCACTAAAAAGTTAATAAAATATTTATTTTTATCAAACAAATAACATTTAATATAATATTATTTTTAATTTTTGTAATTACTGGACAAAAGAAGAGCGAAGCTGATTTAAAAAGTGGGTCTTGCGAGTCGTGCAATGCACAACTATATTAGAACTATGAGGTTTGTTCAATTATTAATTAAAATAATGTTTCTGTTATAAAATGCAGATAAAAGTATTCTGTATCCAATAAATATTGTATTATTTAATAGATCTATAAATTCTGATGTGGCTGTATCTATTTGTATAAAAATATTTATTAAAACTATTATGGTTTCATTCTGATAAGTACAGAACTTAAAAAAAAATAATCTATTTACTATTTAGTATACTACATATTATAAGCAATAATAATAGTTACGTATAAAACTTACATGACACATGCGAATTGTTAGCTCTAATATTGTTGGGATGAAGTTTTGTTTTTTTCCTCACGATATACTCTTTCAAATGTTTTTAAGTCGAACATTTATTTGGATATAAAAACAATACCTAACATTGCGTCAAGAATATTTTTTAATCATTGTACATTAAACGTGATCGTTTTAAAAAAAATGACTACACCGGGTTCCATAAAAGACATCCTCCTGGACAATTAAATCTGATTGTTATAACAATACAATGACCTTTTCTCCGTTCATTTTTTATTTTCCATTATTAATCCTACTGGCTATAGGAGAACAAACAAATTATTAGATAATGTTCATTATATTCCCGGAACCTATACCTAGCATGCCATAATTAATTTACTTTGGTTTCCCTGTGAACTTGATTGCCAAAATTTGTTTTTTTTTTCACTTCCTTAATTTTTTCCACTCTAAATTTTGAATATGTATCTATATATACATCCACTGGTGCCGAATTCTCGTATCAGGTACATGCGGTCGCGGTCCAACGGGTTCGAACGTGCGTGCAGGATTCTTACAAATGTTCCCTCCGATGAAATTATTTTTTGATGGTTGTTCTAAAACGTTATTAGGTATAATATATATTATTATACATAATGTATATATATACGTATATGTTAACTGTTTACACATGACCAACACCCGGCTACCTGGCTGAAGGTGTTTGATCACTTGGAGATCATATAAGTTGCAGACAACGTCCGCCACAAGTTGATTGTATTGATGATTGCCGCGGCCTTGCGGTGAATACGATACGCTGTTATTTGCATCCGGTAAAATTATCTTCCATCCGAACGAGAAAAGAGTGCAATCTCACCAAGGCGTAGAGCCTAACAATGGCCGCCGACGGGGGTATATTAGGTAGGTATATTACAAAATAATAAATAATATAGGTACGGTTGTAAGTCAAAATAATTGTATTTGAAACATGTTTTTTCTTTCGGTCTAAAATAATATTATATTATACATATAGGTAGGTACCTAAACATCATAAATTTATGATTTTTTTTTAAAATTTTATTAAAATAAAATAGTGTATATAGTGGTAAAATCAAATGGTTTCATAAACGCCTGCATTTAAATAGGTATTCAACATCCCATTATATTTCGATACATGTCAAAACTGACATTAAATAAATATGATTATTGTACATGTTGTATATTATATGAATGAGAATGAAAAAATTGTTATATCGTATTAATAAAGACGTCTTATTGTATTATCCATTGTCAGCTAACGGTAATATTACTTCTTATCTAGCTATAATTACACAAAATATAATATTGTTACTTTTATTCTCACAGCCATACTGAATTTTTTCAACACACCTCCCGTAACATGCATAATGCATATAGTAGTATATTCTAGATTTTATAAATTCGATTTTGAGCAGAACGAGAAAAATATTGGCCTTTATTAGTGTATAGTAATTTATATGGGTTTTTAGTTTTCTATACTACACAGTTAGCTTATCTTTAGCTGAATGTCTTTCTTATACATATATGTAGTTAAATATCTACAGGTAACCGGTCACAATATCAAATAATAAATATCCGGAAAAAACCATCACTTACTGCCTTTAGATACACTTGGGGTTATTGGCTAATTCTGCAAAATAAAAATATCATCGCATAGAATGACATTTTTTTCATTGGCAGATAAAAGATGACACAGCACGAGCCGTAAATAATGAGCTTTTCCACGTCATAACCGGAATTCCTGATTGGAGACGTAAATAAAATGTAAAAACAATGTTACCTATATTACTTGCGTAATTTACACACGCCATCTCACATAACATTATCGATATTAAGACACAATATATACATCTCAATATTATACAAAATATATAATTTACCTACTTTTCATTTTGTATTACTATACCAACTTATTACTTTTAAGTTATACTATATTATACGCATTCAACAATGCACATTTACACGTTCATTTTAATTTTAATTTTCGATCATTATTGGGTCATAATAGTAATTTAATAAAATATGAAATAAATAAGTTTAGAACTGTTTTATTTTAGTTTTTAGTTTTATATTATTCACGGGAGGAGTGGGACAAATTTTTATTTCCAGAGTGGCATGAACAAAAAAATTTTGGGAACCGCTGGATAAATTTATATAGACACTATACTTATTAGTACTAAACTGTCTACATTAATACATCTTTTTTTTAAACTTTGAGTTATAGATTATAAATTAAGAAATAATATATAGGTTAAAATGTAATAGTATACTATATTATAATCAGCGAGAAAATCATTTTTCATTTATTTTATAAATATAACTAAAATAATAGATATTCTATTATATGACGATTAAAAGTTACTCTACATCGAACGTTCGATTTTCGTAGTAACTATATGATTTGTAAATAAAAACCGCTTAACTTTTTTAAATATAAATACTGATAACACAAGTATTGAAAAATATTGTATCCATGCCCACTTCATTACTTGCCAAAACTTTGGTTTGTATAAAATCTCCACAGAACCGTAGTTTATCTTAGTTTTAATTAAAAATGGCTGTTGATAAGGTCGACCTCTTGTCCACTTTACTAAAACGTTATCCAATTTAGTAGAAACTAAAAATGTAATACATATTACATATACATACCATATACATTAAATCCATCGATATATAATTATAAATAATTTAAACAACTTACGAGTACGTTTTGAGTATTCCTCGTATATGTTAACCAGCCAGTCGGGAGATTCAAATAACAATATAGGTCTATTCATACGAATAGGTTTCCTCGGTGTACATACTAAGGGCGTTTTTTGTATCAAGTTTAAATCTCCAAATACGTCCAGTCTACCGCCAGGCAATCCAGAACTGTGAGTAATAACTGCCATGGATTCCATTTCAAGTAAACACAAATCCTATTGAAAACAGATTAGGAACGTTATTACACACCAAAAATATGAATTTTAAAACAACATGTCAATACTACATTTATATTTACTTGTATTTTGAAATCAAATATCAGCAATAATGTTATAGAATGTACATCCAACGTTTCATTCGTGGTCAAGTATAACTCTAAGTCCAGAAATTCTTTTTTTCCATCAATGTTAATATCTTCTTCTATAACCTTATGAAATATTGTTTGTGATTTACAGTCATGTATAGTGATGGTTAAAAGCTAAATAAACTATCACAATATGTATACGCGGTATACCTTGATAGTGGAACAAAAGCCCGTAGTTTTTAATGTCCGAGGAAAATTTCCGCAAATCAGCGGAGACGTGGGATCAGAGGTTTCAGCATATAACAAATACTGCAACTTAAATTGTACCATAGGCTGTTCTCTATATTTCTCGTACTTAATCCATAGTCCTGAAAATAGTAATACAATTACACAAAATAATATCCTGTTGCAATGGTTGAAGTAAAAATATTATTCAATATATTACCACTGCTTCGGTAGCAAAATAGCAGCGGCAAGGTAAAAGTTAGTAACGTTATAACGACGTATAAAATAAATGCCTTAGAACAAACAGATGCTTTGTACTTGACTCCGAATGATTTACTATAAACTACGCGCACCGACATGATTCCATGCTTGTACTGGTTCTTTGTATAATATAGTTAACGCTGAAAACCTCAGGTTTGTTTTGTTGATAGTTCCCATAGTAACAGTCTAACCCTTGACAGAACTAGGTGTATGTTCCCCCATATACAGGGCGATGATCTACTGCAGCGGAAATCCATTTCGTTTTTTATTGCTCACATTTGAATAAGTAGGGTAGGTACATAATATAATAATTACTCCCAGCGATTATTACTCGCCCTGCAGTTAAAATCACCGGGAGTAAATTTCACCGGTCACACCGGGTAATCCTTTTAAGTGTCACGCTCATTTTCTCAGTCAATTTTTGTATTTTTCAGTATTTTATTTTTTGATACTTATAACGATATAACTAAAAAGTGGTGATCGGAAGTTGTACAAACTGAAAGTAAACTGCTAGAAATACATTATTTACAATGACGAGTTTAAAAATAGGACATTCAAAATGCATATTTCGTCAATTTTAGAAAAAAATGCATATTTCTTAATTTCTTTGCAAAAAGTGCATATTTTAATGTTAAAAAAATGATGTTTTAACTCTACAACTTACGTTTTTTAGTAATCAATTCTACAAATATTTAAAATATATTTTTATTAGTACTATTTGATGTTTATATACCTACCAATTATATTTTTTCAGTTCAATAACTTATATTATCGCCAACCGGCAACTATTTACAATTAGTTGTTCACACATTAGATTTTTCTTTTATACAGTTATTTAATAAAAAAAAATGTCTAATATATATTATGCAATAATATAGGTACTTGCATTTATACATTTTCATTGGACTTTTTAAAAATGTTTTTGCATATTTTCTTCTTACATTTTGTTTGTAGTTTTAAAATTGTTTTAAATGTCAAACCCTAATTGTTTTTAAATACATAGGTACCTGTATAAGGAAATATTTTTAAACAATATTTGAGTTGAATCTTTCGATATTTATCAAATACCTACTATCTTTATTATATATACTCGACTTCACCTGGGAAAAAATAAATAATTATAAAATACAGCGCATATTATGCATAGGTATTATAGGTAATTTTAGAAATTATATTTTCTAGGATTTAATTTTCTGGAAAATTATTATCTACATTATGTCATTATAACTTTCTGTAAAACTACGATCTGTAATTCTGTGGTTTCAGACTTTCGACTTTCTGGAATTAAAATAAAAATATTTCATGTTCATTTTATTTTTAATATGAAAATAATCCTGGAACCTTGATTTCCAGTTATTTTATTTTCTATAATAATTATGGTTACTATAATTTTATTTTTCTGTTAAATTTACTTTATGGATTACTTACGTTAGGTTAATTTATTTTCTGCAAAATTATGGGTTCACCTTCAGAGCTCTATTTATTTTCACTCTCTTGGTGGTGCAACATAGCAAATTTTAATTTATCAGATCCAGTTTGGTGTTAATTGCGTTGATATTAGAATGAAATTAACGGTAAGAATATTATTTAGGACATCTCTTAGGGTTTTATTGATATTTTAATTTTAAAACGAGTTATGGGTATTTTAAAATTGCAATATTTTACGTAGTTAATATTTATAACTTACTTTTAAATTAAAATATCATTATATCAATGATAAATAGAAAACTATCAATGAAATATCAAGTGCTTATGAGGTGCTCAAGAGTCAAGATTCTCTCCTTCAAGTTCGATACTAAGTCAATCACTCTAATATTAAATATAACGACATAAAATGTAATCTACTGAACGAGATTTTGTTACGCGTGTGGGTCAGTGAGAGGAAACATCAGAAACAAGTAATAATGCGCCGAAATTCTTTAACTATAGCATAATTATGTTATATATCTATTAGTATACCTAATATACTGTCAAATACTTGTAAATAGTTGTAAATACTGACCTTCCAAAAAATTATGTGGATAGGTTTGTAGCATAATGTATAAATATAAATATAATATAATATAAATATACAGTGATCCATTTAACTTAAGACACTAATTATTTCAGAAATAACTAACATTTTTGAAACCATTTCTTTTACATCATGATATTTTCAGTTAGAAAAAAAAATTCGTATAAGTAACAAGTTGTTTATTAGTTATAAGTATTTAAAATGTTGATGCGAGGGGAGTAATGGACAATATATTGCGGGGTGTATCAGCTGTGATAAAAATATTATTTCATTGGTTATATTTGAAAACATAATTTTAAAGGTGATAAAGTTTTAAAATCAGGATAACTATTTAAGTATGATGCCAAGTTATTGTATCTCTCAATACGAGTTTCATTGTATCTTTCCATTCTCAACGCCAATACGTTAAGTTCGTTTTTCAACAACGAACACAATAATAACGTTTTATTCTTGAGTTCAACTTCTTTGAACCGGTCAGTTTCTAGTGCCTTCACCATGGATTGTAACTTGAATTGTTTCTACAAAAACACACAAATAAATGTTTTAATTTTGAAGTATGTTTTAATTTTATAGTTCGTTTTAATTTTTACTCAAATACTCAATTATACCGTTATAAATAATTTTTTAGTTCGTATAAACTGTTTTTTGGTATATTGTTTAAAGTTTTGAATGATTTTTTCACGAACGTTTAAAGCATTCTTATCTTGTTCGAACAATCTTTTAATTATGACATGGTATGGCAAAGAGTTATCTATTTGTTTTGCTTTATCTCGTTTAGAAAGAGCGAGCTTTTTATCTTTCTAAAAATTATAAATTATTTTGTACTTTCACGTATAGAATTATAATTTATAATTTATAAAAATAAAAACATAAAATTACTTCGTTTTGGAGTAATTTTCTGATCCCATGATTTCTGTCCCAATCCAATGAATCGATCTCTAACTTAAACACTATTCGTTCTCGACATCGAATCTCTATCATTTTTATAATATCATCCTCTAGTTTCGATACGTTACGAAGTGCTTCTTTTTCGGCTTCAATCATATCTTTTAACATGATATACGCTTCGTGGGTGTTTAAATGTCCCTCATATGGATAAACAATATCTTCAATAACAGATTTAGTATCAAACTCTTCATTTCTTGTCATAGTAGGCTTTTGAAATAGTCTACTTGATTGCGTTATCTGCCCTTCACCATATTGATATTGAACATAAATACTATTAAATTCAAGATTAAAACTTATGGTGGCAATATCTCGATCTTTATGTTTTGATTCATCTCTTAAATATTTTTCAACGATACTCTGCAACACAGTGTCACAGTGTACGAATTACATAGGTATTAAACTCCAATATCAACTATTCAACTACCTTTTTACAAGACCACTGAGGTATAAATAGAAATCACATTAAAAATTATCAATTAGTTCTTACATTTTAATTGAATATTAATATAAATTAATTTAAACTTCTATTTTGGATGTTTATAAGTTCTCAACAGTAAAAACGTTTAAACATTTTAATATATTAACTTACAAGTTATTAAAACCATTTCAAATGCATTTCAAATCAATTTATACAATGAACCGTTTATAAAACTGCTAGAAATAGATTGATTTTATTATATATATTTTCTTTCAAAAACAGATAATAAACGTTTGGAAAATGAACCTAGTACCCCAAAAGAAGTTTTTTATGGTTTGAGTTTATTAAGTCTTGGCTCTCTGGCCTTTGCGACTCCACCAAATAAATTCCTGGAGCCACCTCTAATTGTTATATTATATAATAAAAATAAATTGATAACGTGCAATTCAATAGGTTTTAGCTATATTTATAAGAAGTAATTTATTAAATATTATTTCTTATTTGTCATAAAATGAAGGATAATATAAAAAAATAATCAGTATTAAATACCGTAGGTTTCCTCTTGACGTTTAAATTCTGGCAATCATTTTTTTCTATTTGTTGAAATATACACTTGCGGCAGAATAATAAATCTGATCTGGAATAATTAACGTATAATATTAATTTAAAAACTTATATAGAATCATGCCATTTCATTAGATTAGATCAATACAGAAATAGTAAAATTATAGCATAAAATATTAAATCAGAAACGTATATAACTATAACTATAACTAACCGAAAAAACATTATTGCGTAACATATTTAAAATATTAATTCTTCATGTAAATACTTAAAGATACAATTTACCTACTATTTTAGCGAAAATATAGAACATACTGACTAACCTATCATTAAATATAGTTATGAAACTATTGTCATCGATGTTTAATTCAGCCATTGAATCAAGTCTCAAATTATAAAACGTAACAAAACGCTTGATCTTTATATTGTTACAATCGCCATTAAACGTATGTGCTATAGGATATAAAACCATCAAAAATGTAATTTAATGATTATTTTTATATCTTTAAAATAGTAAATACTTTTTAAAAAGTCATCCCGGCCGCTTCTAAAATATTCTACAGTTTCATTTTCTTTATAGGTATATTTTGTCTCAACACTGATCAACTTGTCTATTCTATGTTTGTATATTTCTGTAACAAATGTTTTATTAACATATTCGAAATCAGAAAAGAATGTGGTTTTTTCAATTAATCCATCAGGCATGATGTAATCAGCATAAAACTCTTTGATCGCATTCATATATGTTACAACTTTTTTACCGCTAGGATATAGCATATGATATTCTAAAAATAGTATACATTTTAATTTAACAAATAATTTTGGATTTTTAATGACCAAATATTCATACTGTTCCTAGGAACTTCTAAAACGTTAACCCACGAGTTGGGCATCACAAGATGTTTGGATGTTGTATTTTCATTATGCTTTAAATCTAATGTCTCGCCTCGTAAACTTTGAGGTTTATCTGGTAAAAAATTTTCCCAACACTTTGTATTCGTTAAAGTAAAATTATACTGCTATATATACAAAATAAATATTTTAAGTTAGTAAATATTATAATCTAAATTTATCAGTAATACACACCGTACAACCTCCGTCCGGTGACTGTAAATTAACCCAATAATTTCTATGATTCCAAACCGCTTCTACTCCAGTATAATTTTCATCAGAGATTTCTTTCCGCTCACCCGTACTAGGTTCAATAAAATATGGAATCTCGTTTATATTTTCGTCCTCAATTTGCAATGGTATAATTAATACCCAAGCATGCACTCGTTTCCCAAATAATGAATCAGAAGAATCATTAAAGTCGATCTAATATTTCGTATTTATCAATAAAAATTAAACACAATCTTATTTTCAAATAGCTACAACATTTATATAATATAATATAGGTATACCTCTTTAACTTCATCTTTGACCACAGTTTTATTTTGTTTTTCTTCTATTAGAAACTTAACATATTCGCTGCACAAATCATTCTTAGGTTCTAATGAATTCGCGTCATCTAAATCTTCCGAAATATTTTCGGAATCTGACTTTTTTGGATCCTTCAATCATTAATATTTATGTTAAAATTAATGTTGTACCAAATATTATAATACATACATATTCTTCTAGGTCTATCTTGACTTTTTTTAGGTCATTATTGCACATGATTTCTGTAGCATAACCATAAACAACAAAAGCATTGCACTCACAACCAATTAAAAAAGATACTAACAGTATCGCAATTTCAAAACAATTAGCAGTTTGCATTTCTATTGTTGTTGTAGGAGACATGATTTTGTTAGGCTGAAAATATGGATGTTTAATTATTCTGAAGTTTGAGATATTCATTACTTTTGAGTTTTGGTTTTTTGTGTTCACTTAATGTTGTTACTTATTTTATTTCAGTAGTTGCTTCATAGCCAAAATTTGAGAATAGTATTATAATAATGTAAGCTCTAAAAGTCTAAACAAAAACTGCAATTTATGAACTCTAATCGTTATGTACTACATAGTTCTGTACTTTTGTATTGAAAATAATATATTATAAAGCATACATAATACACATAAGACACGTTGATTTTAAGTACGTTTTTCGTAAAAAAAAAAAATAAATAATTTAGAAATTATTATTATTTATAATACGTATATATAATATTATATCATACCACAGCCACAGGATCTTCTAACTTGATATATGTTATGTGCTTGGCAACAAATTCACTGTAACTGATCAAATCTCTCAAATTGGGGTAGACTAATCGAGATGGTTTGATTGTAGTGCAAACACATTTCTAAACACGTAAAATATATACGATATTATGATATATGAAGTTCCAACTACCTTATGTATATTATACATATATTATAATTTATATTATACTCGCATTAAATAGCAAAGGCGTCCGCCGGGGGGGGGGGCAGTCCCCCCTTGGCTTTTTCTGAATCAATTAACGTCCTAAAAAAACTTAAAAATTCCCTAAAAAGTCTAAATAATACAACCATCATTTTTATTTTTAATAATATTTATATACATTCTAATATAAATTTGGTATAAATTATAATATACATTTTAAAATTTTAAAGGATTGTAAAAAAGTTGTACAGATAAAACAGATCGTTTTGAACTTCTTTAACTTGAAAAATTGAGTATGCCTTTTTTATAGGTTTAGATCACATATTTATAATAAAAATCAGGTCAAAGCATGTACAAATTTCAAAATGCCCCAAAAATCCAAATTACCTTAAAATTTAAAATTGTCAAAAAATAATAAAAACTTCTTATTCTATTTGTGTTTATTTGATAAACCAAGTATCTCGTATGCTAGATTCGGAAAACAACGCAAAGAGATCATTTTCAACCCGGGGAAGATTGAAAACTTATGTTAGATCGGTAATAAATAATGATCGTAAATGCTTTGGCTGTATAAAAAATTGAAAGTGATCTAAATTCTAGCATCAATTATCATAACATAGTTAAAGAATTTGCCGAGTCACAATCCAGAAAAAAAAATGTAAAAGTATTAATAACATATTACATGCACAATAAAAAATATATGTTTTTTAAATTGTATTACACCTTTATTCGGTATAAAAAGGAGTTTTTTTTTGTAGCCCTAGGTCGAAAAATTCCTAAATATACGGCGCTGCACCTAATTATATCTATGTATAATTCATAAATAATTTACACGTTCCCTACCTACACCTAAACAAAAAATTAAAAAAGGAAAATATTTTGCCCTTCCCTTGTCAAATTCCTGCGGACGCCCTAGTTAAGTAAATACTTTATTACCTGAGGGCCGATACTGGTTATCAGTACGACAATACATCAATACATCACTAATGCCTAATTTTTTTTGTGCAATCTCTAATCTTTCAAATCTATTAGATAATAACTAATAAATGAATGTGATAAATAACAAAAGAAAAAAGGTGGGTAAGTGGATGTCACTCTGCTGTAATTCAATGATATAATATCATTGTATAAGAAAAACGATTCTAAGCGAAAACGGTCAGTCAGCCTATGATAATATTACCAAGTGTATTTTATGAAATTATTGTGAATAAAGTAATTTATATATAACCTATTTACGTGGAGCCTTGTTTTAAATTTTCAATCCTTAGCTATAAAAGTTGAACATTTCATAAATTTTAATTATTGTCAAAATTTTAACTTTAAATGCTTATAAAAAAAATTGTGCTTATGTATTTTTAATATTTTTCAACTGATATTGTAACAATATATCAGGAGCCTTGCATTAAATTTTCTCGCTTTTTTACCCAACAAATAATTTTATTGATATTAAAAAAAAAACTAAAAAAATTAAAAACTGACAATGTCCGTAAACAGCTCAATAAGAGTCAAATTATTTTCAAAAATCTATCGTGTATAGAAAATGCTAATATAAACATTCAGTGAAATTTTCTACATTCATACGTTTTTAATTACAACAAAATAATAATATCGTTACATGAGAAATCGAGTGAATATCAAATGTTGTAAAAATATGAATTTCAAACGCTCATAAAAATTTAATTTGACTTTCTTGTAGACATTTTTTTTTTTTGATAAAGGTAGACAAACTTATGGATAATCTTGTATTACATTTTCAAATGTTAGATTTAAAAAGAAAATTTTTTATGAATTTCTAACTCAAAATAATTTGCAAATTTTCGTGATTTTTCCGTATTTTGTCAAGATTTAAACTTTAAATGCTTATAAATAAAAACTGTGACTAAGGATTTTTAATATTTTTCAAATATCATTGTAACAATAAAGTAGGAGCCTTGTATTAAATGTTCAAGCTTTTTACTCAACAAATAAAGTTGTATTGACATCCATACAAAAAAATACTAATAAAATTGGAAACTGAAAATGTTCAAAATAGTTCAAAACAAATCTAAATATTTTTAAAATTTTAATGTGTATAGAAAATGCAAATATAAACAACCAGTGAAATTTTCATGTATAAACGTTCATTTGTTTTAGAGTAACACCAAAAACCAAAATCGATTTTCTCAAAAACAGATTTTGCGTAAAAATTTCCGTTTTTCCTTAATTTTTCTTTTTTTTTGCATGGCGCTTTTGAAAATTACTGGGACATTTTTACTTTTGACTGTACGTAAAATGTATTTCATAATTATTTCGTTCATATTTGGCAAAAGTAGATCATATATAATCATAAATGTCATTTTTTGTATTCCTTAAGTTTTTTTATTTGGGTAGAACACGATTGCGTACGTTTGTCCTTTTTGACAACACGATTGCGTAGTGCGTACCTATGTTTGAAGATGGGTAGCAAATATCTTTAAGAAAAAAAAATAAACACTATTGTATATGAAATTGTATGCAACGTTGTCAAATTTATTAATTTTACAATATACCAAATAAATATCCAGTAAATGTAGACTTTTATAATACTCAATATAAATGTTAGTTAGTAATTATTATAGGTGTACAAAAGTCGTATATGTGTGTGTATGTGACTGAGTGATGTGATTATGTGAAGCTGCTCTGGACTCTTTTATTTAATAATTAGATCATATTTTGTATATTGTAAAAGGTTACGATTCACGACTGTTATAAGAGTTGTTTATGTCTATATACATTGTGAATATAATATAATATAATTATAATATAGTATAATATGCATTCACAGTCATGGCTCTCAACAATATGTTATGATGTTGAGTTGGTTTATGAGCTTGTAACTTAAGAGTTAAAAGACAATGTTTAAATTTGTTATATTATTGATTTGTTAAACAACTTATAAGTTATATGTAAATATGTTACATATTTTCTGTTTCATAAAACAAACAAACTTTTAAAAATTTTCATTTGGAATTTGACGACTATAAACTTTTTGATAAAATAAACATTTTATTTTTATTTTTCATGGAAATGAAATATTTCAAGAAAATAAATTTCATGAAATTTTAAAACCCTAACAATAAGCGTAGGTAATAAAAGCTAAATGATTATTAAAAAAGCAATGTATTTATAAATTATTTTTAGTGTAATCATGTGGTACCTATATACTAGTATGAAAATTGGCAACAACGCTAAATAATTCGTACGCAATCGTGTAGTTGAAAATCAGGTAAAATCGTACGCAATCGTGTAGCTTAAAATGTGTCACCAAAAACAATCGTACGCAATCGTGTTTTACCCTTTTATTTCTTATCCTTATTATCATACCTGTACACCGCATTCATTTAGGAGTACTAAAACCAACTGTCTTCTATTCGGATATTTTATTTTAAATTGTTCAACAAAATTGTTGGCGTTTAAAATTATCAGCTTTTCTATACTTGTAGTTTTTGTGTAAGATTCTGGTACGTTTTTCCTATAAAACGTTAAAATAGTTATATAATTACTTGTTGCCGAATAGCCGTTCTCGTAATATTTTCAACGAATGCAACAGCTTGCCTACATGGCTATACCTTAGGTATAATAAAACACATTTATATCTACTCAAATAACTTCAACGCAGAAATAAACGATAAATCCACGTTACCTACCCTACCACAATGATATATAAAAAAAATTACTAAATAAAACACTGAAACTACTTAACATACCTACAATTAATGCAAAAATAAAAATATATTATAATATATATTGTAAATGTAATATTTATTAAAAACCAGCAATCAATAAAACTTTTGTTGTATATAATATTCAAATATAATATATAATGGTACCTAATTATACTATTAGTAACACTTACTCGTTCATAGTATATTCATACAATGTATTCGACCATTCTAATTCAACATCCGACAAGTTAGTTTTGACTGCTTCCAGAGCATCGCTGTAAAGTAGATCGACATGTTTGTGATTGTCATCTTCGAGTTCACCATCAGTCGTCGAATCTAATTCGGACAGCGTTTTGTCATATTGATTATTGATATCGTTAACTATTTCATTCAGTTCTAGTGCTGTTCTCTTATCCCCGATTAACAACGAACAATCATTATTGAAACTTGATTCAGAACTAGAGTCTGATTTATCGTCGTCATTACTATCAAACAATACGTTGTTATCGTCTTCGACTTCTTCAATCAACTCGGCAAGATTAGGCGAGTTATTAAAATCCCCCCATATCCAATCCAACGAATCGGAATCCATTCTACACGAAACGTCCAAAACTCGAGAACACAATGTGGAATATTTTTCTATTACCTACCTAGATATACAATATACATTATACATACTCGTATTATAGTCGTATGTAACTAAGACCATCGAATGAAGATTGTTTGATCAATAACATGGGTAAACGTTAACGCTTTAAAAAAACATTATAGGTTTCGACATTTCAACTTTGATGAGTTAATTATACTATAAGGATTTATAGTTTTGATGAGTGGAGTAGAATGTCACTAATTATATTTATATAATTATTAATTAACTGCTTAGTTAATATTAGAAATGTAGATATAGGTACATCGACATTTTTAGAAAAATATTCTGCTTAGGAATATGAAACTAAATATTTATGCAGTCTTTCAAAAAAGTAAAAACTTAAAAATGATAACCATACAAGTATTATACATACCTAGATTACTTTTTCAAAAATAAAGTTTTGTACAATCTTACCTAATGAGCTGAAATAATTTCAAGAAAATATTTTAAACGTAACAACTTTTCGATAAAATGAGTATACCTATATTTGTCTATAAAATAATCACATCGTATAATATTTTACTTTGACATTTTGGAAACTGTAGTACTTATAATATTCTAATCTTATAGCTTAATTGTTACCTATCAATTTCCGAAAAAACATGGGGGGATGCAACGCACGCCCACTATCCTACTTAAAAAACTGTACTATACTCCCACCCCAATTACCAGTATACCACCAATATATTATTATATGTATATTATATTATTATTTTGTATATTGTATAATAATATAATATTATGCATGTGAGGTTCGGCCATAAAACACTGCGACGACGACGACGACGATGATACCGACTCGGAATCGTGGACATTTCCCCCCCCCCCCCCCGACCGTTTTCGGTGTAGTAGAACTTTTTCCTTCCAATATATTTTTGATGCGAACATTTTCCCACCATTTTTTTTTTTAAAGTTTACCATTTAATAATATAATATTATTATTTATTTATGCCTATTGTCTAATATTTTCAAATATTTTCATAAATATAATAAATTTATAAATTATATATATTTTCAATATATTAAATTGTTAAATATTCAAACTGTAACAGTTATAATAAAAAAAAAAATAAATAAATATGAACAAAAGCTAAAAAATATAAGTTATGAAATAACAAAAGAATTAGAATTCAAATGTTTTTTACAAAATATATCATTTTTACGTCGGAATTTTTAATTATTTTTATTAATTTATTATTAATTATATTTTACTTTATACCTACCTACTTATTTTTTTTAAAATCTTCATTGTTTCAAGTTAGGAGTTCAGTTGATGAAACATATAGATTTATAATATATTTTTTATTTTATTTAAAAAAAAAAATTCTTATAAAATAATAAATAATAATATATTATTAAATTTAATATTATTATTTATTAGTCGATAATTAACTTTAAAAAAAATGGGGGGAAAATGTACGCATCAAAAATATATCGAGGGAGAAATGTCCTACTACACCGAAAACAGTCGGGAAGTTCCGGGGGGGAAATGTCTATTTACCACCGACTCGCCGTCCTACGACAATCGGTCGCACGTTGCGTCATTATACTTACGACAACGACAACGCACGACGAGACGCTTTAAAAAAAAAAAAAAAAGTTATAGTTTATGAACCCGAGTCACCACCACTTAAACTTCCTGAACATGCCACTGCACTCTCGTATAAATGTATATGATATAATAATAATTTTAACTTACTACGATACTAACTTAGATACTAAAAAAATCATTTACTTTTAAATAACTTTATAAAATTTGTTTTTGATCACTTATTATTTATTGTCAGTTATTATTGACATTGAAAAGAAAAGTTTTGTATTGTTTCTAAAAAGAAACCGATTGCCAGCAACAATGATTATTTTTCTACCCATTGTCATCAAATCCAATTAAATATATTTATAGTTCAAGTTCACATACATCGGATGTTTTTAAATCGTAACTATTTGCAAGAGCAATGTTGAATACTTGAATTTTATTAATGTTTTATTTATGTGTCACGTTGAAACATAAAAGAGGTTTACACTTAAGTGGCCGACACAAACTGCATTGTTCTTTGTAGGTAAGTGAATTGTGAATATTCAAAAAATAGTGATAAAATAGTGTAAAACTTGTATCAAGTTATTGATCATAAAAAAATTAATATTTTTTGAAATTAATTATACTATTATAGTTATTAGTTAATGAACACTAAACCATTAACCTTGCACTAAAACTTTATACTTACCAAAAATAAGGACTAAAACTATACTTTTTAATGAAAATAATTATAAATCAGATTTATTAATTGTAATAATATACAATATACTATTGTTATATGCTATCGGTAATATACACGGTTACACCCTGCACAAAACATGGTATGCCTAATATCATAGTACTTACTACCTGTAACCTAAGTGCTACACGTTTGTGTATGTTTTGCAGCTGTGCTACTTAAAGTTATATATATATATATATATATTGCATATAAGACGATGTCCATTGTAATAATTATAATTTATAACAATACAACCATAGATCGCGATCTAAATAGTGCATAATATAGTAGGTATATACTGTACACTATACGGTTATACACATAGTATACCTATACAACACACGGATGCTTCAGGGAGGCCAAATGTGTCACGTTTCGTGTGTAAAAACCGCATAACGAGGTGTACGACGTACCTAATACCTATATCTACTATTTACCTGCAACAATCTAACCCGCACAAGTTCTTATGACTTATATTATATGCGATCATGTGAATAATAAAATCGCATACGCCTAATAATATATTATGGAAGCTATTTACCGAGAACGTTGCAAAAAATAAATTGTTGGTATTCTTTGTGGTTAAACGCATTGTGGAATACAAATAAATGTACAATTGCTTAGTATTGTTAGTTGTAACGTATTTTTTTACATTCGTAAACGGTAAATCAAATAGATATTATTAAGTGAATCGTTTTTGTACGCAATACATTTTGTAAAACATATTTGATAACAACTAGATATATTATTATATTATTTAGACGCATAAGTTAATAATAAATATAGCAATATAGAGTAAAAGTAGGTAATCCATTATGATAACTAGAATAAACCTTTAATTTTTTTTAAAGGCACATTCCATATCTTAGTATAAGCAGGGCCGTCCCTAGGGCAGGGCGAGTCGGGTGCTCGCCCCGGGCCCCGCACCCCACGCCTTTGCCAGTTGGACAGGCTCCGCTTTTAAAGATACAATAAAAAAAAGTAAAGTTAATAAGCAAAAAAGAAATTATCACTTATATATTTTAGATTCTGAGCGAAGCGATGAATGTATTGATTTTACAATGATTTGTGTTTTTTTTAAATTTTTTTTTTTTGTGTGTCTGTCATCACTTTTTAGGACAGTAAAAGTGCTTGGATTTTCTTCAACAGTAACTTTTCTGATAGGAAAGTGAATCTAGTTGGTACTTTGGGGGAGTCAAAAGTAAAAATTTCCCAGTAGTTTTCAAAAGCGACGTGAAAAACAAAAGAAAAATTAAAGAAAAACGGGAATTTTTACGCAAAATCTGTTTTTGAGAAAATCAATTTTGGTTTTGGGTGTAACTTTAAAACAAATGACCGTAGGTACATGAAATTTTGACTGAATGTTTATATTAACATTTTTTATAGACCATACAATTTTGAAAATTGACTCTTTTTGAGCTGTCTACGGACATTGTCAGTTTTCAATTTTTTTTAGTTTTTTTTTCTATAAATATCAATAAAATTTTATTTATTGGGTAAAAAAGCGTAAACATTTAATGCAAGGCTCCTGATATATTGTTACAATAGCAGTTGAAAAATATTAAAAATACATAGGCGCAATTTTTTTTTTTGTAAGCTTTTAAAGTTCAAATTTAAAATTTAATAATTATTTTGTAGTTAAACATTTATAAAATGTTCAACTTTTATAGCTAAGGATTGAAAATTTAAAACAAAGCTCCACGTAAAAAGGTTATATATAAATTACTTTATTCACAATAATATCATCAAATATGATATAATAATACTTGGTAATATTATCATAGGCTGACTGACCGTTTTCGCTTAGAATCGTTTTTCTTATACAATGATATTATATCATTGAATTCAAATCTAACACCATCCATTACTGTACAGCAGAGCGACATCCATTTACCCGCCTTTTTTAAATTGGATTTGTATTTTTTTGTACACAGTTTTTTGTTTTTTCCGTCGTGGTATTCTTAGTTGAATTTGGACTAGCTTTGTTTCATCAGCTGCCACTTCTAACCTTATTTTAGCTATAATAGTCCAAATTGTAGGATGTGTTTGTCCTACTAATTTACTAAACCTATGATTCCATCCTTCCGTCAAATTGTTTGTACGTTCTTCATCATTTAAAGTTGAGTTGTGTACAGAGGTGGTTTGACATTTTTCAGTTAGTGGTTCAACAATAGTTAATACTATACCTACCAACCTACTAAAAATTCATATTATAGGTACAACAACTCAACTAATTTTTTTAACTTTTTTGATAATTATTATTTATTTTAAAACATGCTTAAGAGGACGCCTCACCCGCAAACAAATTTTTATTTGTTATAGAAATTAGGATTTTTTTTTTTAAATTACAAAAAAACATGAAATTCGTTCACATTTTTAAAAAAAATATTTCATCAACTCGTTAAGAATTATGCTTTTCGGTGATAAGAAAAAAACTAATTTATCATAATTTTATTCATCATTCATCACAATAAATTATTAAGATGACGCCTCACCCACATATATTGTCTCCATCTTACAAGTGCGTAACATAGCAAATTGTATGCTCAGCAGAACACATGTAGCTCTGTTAGCTTAAAAATTAGAGTAAATTGACCTCTTATAAAATTTAAAGGAAAAATTATTATCTAGGCAATCTTATAGACTTTTTATTATATTTTATATTTTAATTTACAATTTTAAAATACTCAAAACTCGCTTTAAAATATAATAAAAAACCCACGAGATTGCCCAGATTATAATCTATTACCTTTAAATTTTATAAGAGGTTAATCACTCTTTTTTTTTAAACTAACGGAGCTACACGTATTTTTTTAACTACATGTATTCTGCTGAGCATACAATTTGCTATGTTACGCACTTGTACCTAAGACAAAGACAATATATGCGGGTGAGGCGTCCTCTTAATAATTGTGATGAATAATTAATGAAATTATGATAAATTAGTTTTTTTCTTATCACCGAAAAGCATAATTCCTAACGAGTTGATGAAATAATTTTTTAAAAAATGTGAACGAATTTCAGGTTTTTTTTTTAATTTGAAAAAAAATTTCCTAATTTCTATAACAAATAAAAATTTGTTATAGAAAAAAGACGAATTTTTCAAATTAAAAAAAACCTCAAATTCGTCTACAATACACTTATACACAAAAGCAAATTGATCGAGCTTTGACACATCTGCAGTTGTTGAATTGAATATATAAGTACCTATAAGTGACTACATTTCAGCTAATTTTTCATTAGAGAGTAGTTCAGTATACAATTGTCAAATTGCCTTCCCGCACGAGCCATACATACTATTTTTTGTCACGCCTATGCGTTCATCGATCACGACAAGTCGGCAAAGGTAATGCACTATGCACTATGCAGGAATATTCTATGCAACAACCAGACTATTCTACAAAAACAATTTCATGAAAGAAAATTTTTTGCTCGTCATGCAGGGAGGTTATAATATGAATATAAGATGTAGCTCACGATGTAGATAACTTAAAGTTTATGTTTTGTGAGGACCGTGGTATAGTTTTCAGTGTTGCCCCAATAACTTATTCGAGAGGGGGTAAAAATTTTTTTATCCCCAGTGATTTTTTCACAGCATACAGCATACAATTTATATATAAATGTGTCTAGTGAAGTCTCAACAGAAATTAATGTGACTTTCTGGTAAGGTTTTCTTTTAACTTTTCTTTGGAGGACAGTCGAAAATTTTTTAATTTTCTCAATTTTAAAGAATTTTGTTGAAGTTTTAAAAATAATATATTGTGGATCTGTGTTCAACTTAACCGAGAGAGAAAATTATTTATTGACAATATTTAAAAATAAAAATGTTTAAAGCTCAAATAGAGTCAATATATTTTGAATATCTTGTAAGGAAAATGCTCATATATTATATACAAATTTTGTTAAAATATAAAGTTCTTACGGTTATTCATTTTTGAGTTACAACTGAAAAACATAATCGATTTTGTAGATAACTGGTTTTGTGTAAAAATTACTTTTATATTTATTAATTTTTTTTTTTTGTTTTTCACGACGCTTTTGAAAATTACTGGGAACTTTTTTACTTTTGAGTTTTGACCATGTAATTTACAATATTATTTTACAACAATGTACCAACTAGATTCACTTTCCTATCAGAAAAGATGCTGAAGTAGAAATTTACACAATTTTTCTGTCATAATAAGTGATTGCAGACACAAAATAAAAATAAAATATAAAAGCACAAATTGTTGTAAAATAAAATTCAATCATGTGTGCCGGGGGATCATAACCCCCGATATTTCAGTTAATAGGTACTAAATGTTTTATCACTTGTAAAATAAAAATAGTAACTGTACTATATTATCAGAGATTTTTGACTTTTTAGTTTTTACACAATACTATTGATTATAAATACTAGAATTTATTTATTAATGGTAAAACTATAAATTAAATTATTTATTAGTTATTGGCTATTTCTAACGTTAGCACACGTACACACTGGACGCGTAAAACACTCATTATCTCAAAAAGTATTAATGTTTTTGAAAATATTTTTTTACATAGTTTCAAGTTGAAAAACTATGTTTTTATTAAAAAATTATATTTTTAAATATTTTTTATCTACCTAGGTATATAATTTTTTTACTTTTTTGAATGACAGCATAGAGTTTTAATTCATATTCCAAAGCAGAATATTTTTCTAAGTATTTTGATTCATAAAAATCTAATTTAGGGCGAGTAGTCTATGAGGTATAAGCATTTAAAGTTTATATGGGCGGAGTGGAGTGGTATGGGGTTACCCCGCAAATATGTGTCCACTACTCCGCTTGTCTAAACCTTAAATACTTATAACTCATAAACTACTCGTCCTAAATTCGATATTTATGTATTAAAATACTTAGAAAAATATTTTGCTTTGGAATATGAAATTAAAACTCTATGCTGTCATTCAAAAAAGTAAAAACTTAAAAAATTATAAGGATAAAAAATATTTTTAAATTTAATTTTTTAATAAAAATGTTGTTTTTTAACAACTTGAAACTATGTAAAAAAATATTTTCAAAAACATTAATACTTTTTGAGATAATGAGTGTTTTACGCTTAATAAATCACCCTGTATTTGTACAATATATTTTTATACTTAGGATTTCGATTACCTACCAATTTTGGGGGTACACCCACCCCTTAAAATAGGTGTGGCGTCTGCCACACATAATCCATGGGTTCGGCGCCACTGAGCCTCTGAAAAATTTTAAGTTCACCACGCCACTGCTTGTATCTTCATGAATCATGACTTCATCCCGACATCTCAACATCTGTAAAGTCATAACATTGCGAATTGGAAATAATTATTAGAAATAACGTAATATTATATCGTGTAGAAAATACTCTATTACGTGACGGCCTCTAGGCGATTTGAATCGTACCAGTTTTCAGTTCCGTTAGTCATGTTGAACGTGACAGCTGTTTTCAATTTGTCATTCTACGGTAATCGTTCTGTGGTAATAACACAACCAACCTACTTATCAAAATTCACGTAAACATTAATATAACACGATATTGATAACGTTTAAAATACAATTTCACTGCGACTGTACATAAACCGATAGATATTTTTCATTCACCGCTAACGTATTTATGTATATTTGTTCTAGTTGTTCTTGTTTAAGTGACGCATTTACTTTGTCTACATGTCTGGTTTCCCGTCGTCGTATTCACCAAAATCATCGCCTCGAGGTGCCAGGTCTCCCGTCGTTTCCAGACAGGATTCTACGGGAACCCTCAAGACGACCATATCGTTGGGCAAGAATCCATCGATTGTGCATAGTGGGCCATTTTATCTTATGAAAGAACCACCATGTAAGTGTCACTGGAATATAAAACACGCCCCATTTATTGTGCTGTAATGCACCATGCACACGATGTAACAATCATCGAAGCTATACACAATGTATAGTGCTTATACAGTTATACTTGTACAACATTTTAATAATTACAAATAGGTAGTGTCCGCAGACCTATGATTTATTAAATACGTACTTTGGAAATTTTCATCGTGCGTAATTAAATGTTACTTTTTATATCATGTTCTAGGTGAAAGCGAATTAACCGGGTCTGTAAATTTAATGGCCTATTATGGCCTAGAACACACATATAGTAAATTCAGCGGAAAAAGACTTAAAGAGAGCTTATCATCATTTTTACCCAATTTACCTGGTATCATTGATACCCCTGGACATAATGATCAAAGGTAATTTAAAATATTTAAACATAAGTACCTATTTATTTTTTTTTTTTTTACTGCGTACCTATGACTGATTATAAGTCATGACAAATATGTATACCTATTCAATATGATTGTATAGCTCTTATGTAAATAAATGCTTGATTGTGTATGACAATATTGTCCAAATTCTTGTTTGAACAATTATAGAGTAATTGCTTATTATTTCTTGAATTTTTCATACAAAACTTTATTGCTAAATGGTAGAATTATAAATTTAGAATTTGACTTGATTCTGAACCTAAATTGTAACGAGAAAATTGATACAGTAACCGTAAATCAAAGCCATCCTTTAGTTTTATGGCTTGATGGCAGATGACTGATACTACCTATATATTTACCTAACACAGAAAAAAGAAAACATAGTGGAAACTTGTATTCATCTTATAAATGCATGTATATAAAAAAACTATTTCTTTTTACATTTTTTTACACCAATGGAACTTTTTTTTCATTTATTATTTTTTGCACACTGTTATAGATGATTAAAATTAATTAATATACACTAATACTATTTAAGAGGACATTATATTATATAGGACTCCCATATTTAAAGTCTCACCAAAGCATAACATTAAATGTATGTTATTTATTATCAATAGGTACACAAAATACAATTTCAAATTTGGAATTTTTTACTTTTGACCCCCCAAAGTACCAACTAGATTCACTTTGCATTACAAAATTATTTGTGCTCGATTTTTGGTTTATCAGCATTTTAATTCTAATCAGAGTTATAAGTACAATACTATGATAAGCTATGAATACATAATATACAATAATATTTAAACGTATTTGTATCACACTTTGCAATAACAAAATAAAAATATTGAAAAAAACTAACGAATTTTGAGTGAATACGGATAATGAACCAGTCTATTTAATTATTTTATGATGACGCTATGACAGACCAGCACAAATAATAATGTTTCTATTTTTTTTATGTATATTATATTATATCTACCTATTAAATGTGAAACTTCATATTTATTTACAGTTCATTACGTTCTGTCATTGAAAAACCCCCCATTGGAGGAAAGGAAATTTTGCCACTAACGACTCATCAACTAGCTGGATTTCGATTACATCCAGGACCTGTATGTATTTTTATGTTTAATATAACTAATAAATAATTTATTGTTATCATATTTAGTCTAGCGTATTAATTTTTGCATTTTATCAGTTGCCAGAGCAGTATCGCTATGCAAATCAACCGCCTACTAAGAAACATAAAAACAAACACAAAAAGAGCAAATACAAAAGTGGTGAAGCCCTTTCACTAGACATGGCAGCTAATGAATTAGGGTTAGGTGATATTCACGAGAAGAAGCATAAAAAACAAAAACGCCACGATGATGATAAAGAACGGAAAAAACGGAAAAAAGAGAAAAAAAAGAAGAAACAAAAGCACAGTCCAGAACATCCAGGAAATATAACTCCTGGACAACACTCGAACTGATAGAATTTTTTCCTCAATTACATATTTTAACTTTGAATTTGTTTTCAATCAGTCATGAATAAATACTAATCAAGTGTATATAAAATATTGTCAAATTATTAGAAAGTTTTGAACAAAGTGTGTATGTTTAATACATTTTGTTGGCCACAGAAAATTGTGATGTAAAAATTAATTTTTCATTATTTGATATGGATAGGTGAATTTTGTTTTAAATAAATAATTTTATCTGCACTAAAAGTAAAAATATATTTTTTATTAATATCTATTAAAATATACCTGTTTTAAAAAATACATTTTCTACAACAGATTATATAACTACAAAAACAATTAAAATTCAGTATTACTTGAAGTTCCTGTGTAACTCTCACAGGTGTTAAGGAGCTTACTATTATTGATTTTATAATTTACAGATAGCCCATGATATGAATATTCGACGACCAGATAAAGGATGTAACCGCTAGGTTAGCTGTATCCGTAATATGCATTAAGCTCATTTAATATTTGTATAGCATAGAGAATATCTGTATACTATAAAATCAATGTTACTACTATCCCAAATTTGGTTGTATTTATTAGATTTAAAAATTTAAATACTTCAATAAATTGTGATATTTTTAAATATGCTTTGATGACTGTAGTTGATTTGTGATATGGTTGGAGAGAAACAATAAATTAACATGGTTAGGTTATTCCATTGATTAAATATGTAAAATTTACAAATGTTATAATATAATTATTAATTATGAATAGCAATGAATTTCTGACCTGTCTATCTAACATTATAAAAACTGATAAATCTTTGAATGCCCGTACACTTATTATCAGAGATATGAACACTAATATAATTGGCACCGACAATATAGATACTGAATAACTTGATTTGTTATCGTCAAATGGTTTTCACTTTTTTGTAAATATTTTTCGAGACTCCCCACTACCCATACTCGCTCATGTATTGATCACATATTTGTTAAATCTAATGACGATAATATACTAAACAATTCTCAAGCAGGCGTATTACAAATGTATATAACAGATCACTGCCCAGTTATAACATTGATTCCTTTATTGAAATATAAGTCAGAATGACAATTGTATACATTTTGTAAATTTTAATTTAGTAAAAAATGAAATATGGACATCAGTTAATGATCGCGATATCAATAAATCGGTCAAAAATTTTTATGACATAATCTTAAATGCTATAAACTCTTGCACAAATAAAAAATATATTCATTCCAAAAACAAAAGAATCAAAGAATGGATGACTGCAGGTCTGCTCTGTTCGACTCGTAGAAAAAATTAACTCTTAAAGTAAAAAAAACATCCACTAAATCAATCCTTAGCAACTTATTATAAATCCTAAAGAAATAAACTCAACTCTTTAATTAAAATAGCTAAAATAAATTATTATAAAAATTAATTTATTTCAGTTTCAAAAAATCCAAAAGCTACATAGAAATTAATTAATGAAATTACCAGTAAAAAGTTGACAAATAAAGAAAATATTAAATTATTAAAAGTAAATGAAGAACAAATAGACTGTGGATCTGAGCCAATCAAAGCATGTAATGATTTTAATAAAATTTTCTCTGAAGTTAGACAAAATTTGAGTAAACAATTTAATACAGATACCACAGAATATTCTGCGCAGATACTATGGAAGACATACCAGAACCTTTTGATAAGCACTTAGATAGTATTTTTACCAAAGATGTGGATAAAGAAGAGGTCTTTAATCAGTTTAATTCACAAAAAAAGGAGACTGCTGCAGGATTTGACAAAATATCAGTTAAGCTTATTAAAATAATTTTACCTCTATTAATGACACATTAATTATTATTTATAATAAGTCTAAAAGAAGGTATTTTTCCGACTCAGTTTAAAGTGGCAATTGTTAGACCTATTTTTAAAAAAGGTGATAAACAATCACTGGGAAACTATAGACCCATTTCAATAATCAGTATTTTTGCTAAAGTATTAGAGAAAATAGTAAAAATAGACTGATTACTTTTTTAGAGGAAAATAAGCTTTTGTCTAAAATCAGTTTGGCTTTAGAAAAGGTCTAGGAACTATTGATGCTCTTTATAATGTATCAAAATGTATCTATAATGCACTTGATGTCAGTCAAAGAGCTATTGTTTTTTTTTTGGATTTTGCTAAAGCTTTTGTCGACCATAAACAACTATTAATTGCTTTACCAGATTTTGGAATTGTCAATGAGTCTTAAATGGTTTACAAGCTATCTAAAAAATAGGCCTCAATGTTTTATTAAATTACTGTTTGAGTAATGTATCTTATATAAACTGTGGTGTACCACAAGGCAGCGTGCTTGATCCAGTCTTGTTTATTATGTATATTAACAGGTTTATGCAACGTAAAAAATTGATGGATCTATTGTTACCTATGCCGATGATACTTGTTTATTATTTACTGATGTTACATGGGATCTGGTGTATAATAAAGCAGAAACAGAATTAAATAGATTTATTCAGAACCTTAATTTAAAAAATATTACTGTTAATTATGAAAAAACTGTTTTTGATAATACTAATAATACTATAATAAGGCATTGATTAATTCATAAATACAATAGAAATTTTGTATAAAACCAGGCCCTATCATCTATGAAATACACCCATTGCAATACTTATTTTAATCGGTTGTTGAGATATTATTTATAATGACTTTACAGTTGTACGTAATAAGTAGGACTCGGATTTATATAATCAAAGTATGTATTTATACAACAAAAATATGTACATAAATATGTGCTAAAGAATTCAAAATATGTATTATCAAAAAAAAAAAAGGTGGATAAGTGGATGTCGCTCTGCTGTACAGTAGGTTACAAGTGGGTCACTGTAATGGATGGTGTTAAATTTGAATTAAATGATATAATATCATTGTATAAGAAAAACGATTCTGAGCGAAAACGGTCAGTCAGCCTATGATTTTACCAAGTATATTTGATGATATTATTGTGAATAAAGTAATTTATATATAACCTATTTACGTGGAGCCTTGTTTTAAATTTTCAATCCTTACTACAGAATAATTATTAAATTTTAAAGTTGATATATTTTGATACAATTCAAACTTTAAATCCTTATAAAAAAAAAACTGTGCCTATGTATTTTTAATATTTTTCAACTGCTATTAGAACGATATATCAGGAGCCTTATATTAAATTTTCACGCTTTTTACCCAACAAAAAAAAATTTATTGATATTTATAGAAAAAAAAACTAAAAAAATTGAAAACTGACAATGTCCGTAAACAGCTTAAAAAGAGTCAAAATATTTTCAACATTTTATGGTGTATAGAAAATGCTAATATAAACATTCAGTGAAATTTTCAAGTATCTACAGTCATTCGTTTTTTAATTACAATAAAATAAGTAAATTGTTACATGAGAAATCGAGGAAATATCAAATGTTGTAAAAATTTAAATTTCAGACGCTCATAAAAATTTAATTTAAGTTTCTTCTAGACATTTTTTTTTTGATAAAGGTAGACAAACTTATGAGTAATCTTATATTACATTTTCAAATCTTAGATTTAAAAAAGAAAAATTTTTATGAATTCTCATCAAAATAATTTGCTATTTTTCGTGATTTTTCCGTATTTTGTCAAAATTTGAACTTTAAATGCTTATAATTAAAAACTGTGACTAAGGATTTTTAATTTTTTTCATCTGCCTTTGAAACAATAACCTAGAAGCCTTCTATTAAATTTTCAAGCTTTTTTACTCAACAGATAAAATTTTATTGATATTTATAAAAAAAAAAAACTAAAATAATTTAAAACTGACAATGGCCGTAAACAGCTCAAAAAGAGTCAAAATATTTTCAAAATTGTATGGTGTATAGGAAATGCTAATATAAACATTCAGTCAAAATTTCATGTCTCTACGGTCATTTGTTTTAGAGTTACACCAAAAACCGATTTTGCGTAAAAATTCCCGTTTTTTCTTAATTTTTCTTTTGTTTTTCACGTTGCTTGTGAAAACTACTGGGAAATTTTTATTTTTGACCCCCCAAAGTACCAACTAGATTCACTTTCCTATCAGAAAAGTTACTATTGAAGAAAATCCAAGCACTTTCACTGTCCTAAAACGTGATGACAGACACAAAAATAAAAAAAAAATAAAAAAATTAAAAATAAAATAAAAAACACACATCATTGTAAAATCAATACATTCATCGCTTCGCTCAGAATCTAAAACATTTTGAACTCTGAAGAAAAGATGTTAAAACAGTAAAATTGTCTCAATATGTGAGAAAAAATTGAATAATTGTGAAATATGTAAAAACATGTATTTATGACAAATTTTTAAAAATATGTAAAATCAAATATAGCTCATTTTATCAAAAATCTTGTGAAACAAATTTATCACTTGGCAAAATTAGTTTATGTTGCAGATAAAAAATGTATTTACATATAAATCCGAGCCCTAGTAATAAGTGTCACATAAGACATAGTTTAACATGTCTTATACTCTTATGTGATACATACTTGACTATGCACACGGGCATATTTTAGGTGAATTAAGACGGATATCTTATCCATAATGAACAAGTCATATCATCAAAAGTTTAAGGCAAGAATAACAATTTTCAAGATGATGTAAAATATTAAACAGTATTTAAGTCAAGTATGTTTAGTTTAAAAAAGTAGAAACAAAATTAGCTGATTTTTTTTTTTAATATGTTATAAAATTACATAATGTAGGTTTTCTAAAAACTTCCTTTTTTAGGTGTCTAGAAAATAAAAATTGATCATGTGACTTTAACATTTGGTAGTTACGCTGAACAGCTTTTTGTACAAGTTCTTATAAGAGTTCATGTCTCATCAAAATATGTCGAAAAATTCTTTTTGTGTTGATATTGATTTATTTCTTTGATAGAATTGTTTTTATCATTGCTGTGTTTTGTATTATTATTATTAATAGTCGGTGGTTTTAATTACTAATGAAAAAAGTGTTATCGAATGATTTGAAAACAAATCCATTGGTTATTATAACCTATTTTTCTTGATCCATTGAGATCCGTAACAACAAATTTTTTCTATAAATACTTTAATCAATGTTAAGGATAAAATTAAAAGAAAAAATTGAGGATTTTTAGAATAATAATTGAATAGTTTTATAATGACAATAAAATACTGATTTATTTACATCATTGTATAATATTCATCTTTTCTATTATACAATTTTAATGTTCTGTAAAACTTAGTAACAAAATAAATTTAACATACAATTTAAAATTTGAATAAAAGTATAATTAGCATTTAAAATAAAATTAAAATTCCTTATTTTTTCTATTGTATAATAAAAATAACAATTAATTACTTAAAAATAAATCTGGAAATAACCAGTAGTCATACTTTTACTCTGATTATAGTTTAGATGTTACGATGTACTGCTCAAATGGATTGGAGACTTCAGGGACATCATTTAGCTCCCATGATCCACCATATGTTGTTATCTGGCCAAGATTGCACAAACTTTGAAAAAATAATAATTTTAATATGGACAAAAATTGTATATATTTTGCATTCAGTGTACACTTACATGTATCCAATCCTTCTTATTTCTGGGTTGATCCAATAGTCTCCCATTATATCAACTATATGTTTAAGAGGCATCAATACCTTTTTGTTTTTTGAAAAGTTTGATATTATTTTGTTGATTCCGACAACAGAGGTAGAGATCGGCAATTTGAGTTTTTCTTCGTGTTTTGTTTGAATATGAAGATAAAGTAATCTTTCACATACATGATCACAAAATGGGCAAAATTTTGGTAACTGTAAATTACAATGTCATATTATAATTTATAACATTAAAGATAACAACTAAATTTTAAAATTACTTTGTCTAAAATGCCCAATTTTAATTTTTCAGAAGTCAACATTAATTTGCTTTTTTTCTTGGTGACAGAAGTGATGGGCTGTGATGGCAGTTCTTCTGATATCACCTCAAATTCTGCTGAATTAAAACATTTAAGGTAAAGTAGAATTTGATTTATATAAAATATAACCTATTTACCTATGTTGGTTTGTTTAGGTAGAGATAATGGAATAAATTCTTTCACTGGCGTAACTGATGTAAAATAAAAATATTTAGTTTAAAAATATTATATTATTAAATATTCTATAATATGTGTTTCTTACGAGGATCTATATCGAAATTCAATTTTTGCCACCCTGAACCAGCAATTGGTGTTGAAGTTGATCTTTGCTTTATGAGTTGTGGTAATGGTGAATTTAAGTTGGATTTCAACGATGAAAATAGTGTAAGATAACTGGGCAATGAAGGCGGTACTACTTTGTTACCATTAAAAAAACGTAAGAAAAAAATGTTATTACATCTTCATAGTTTATAATTTCACAATTATTTACCAACAAACTTTTCAATTTCAGAGATGACAGTACCAGCAGTATTAGGGGGCTGATCTTTTAAATCCTGAACAGCTCTGTCTGAAAGAATAGGATACATTTTAATAGTATACATTTTAACTTTTACTATTTGGTTTTAACAATACATTTTTAATTCAAGCAGACAATTAAAAAAATAATCATTTTATAAATTGAACTAATTGGAGCCTATTAATAATTCAATATTTATAAGATTATAACCATTTGGCATTTAGAGTTGAAATAAGAGAAATGTAGGGTAAAGATGCTTTGGGAAGAACATGATATGAAATAGACAATAGTGCACAATAAGCACATTTATGCTCAGCTAGTTGCACAACATTAAAATTTAAATAAATAATAAAATATTAAGAAGGTATTTGAAATTAACAGACCAATAGCCAACGACTATTAACATAAATGGCTACCTACTTTAAAAATATCAACCAATGTAAAATTCAGAACTTATTATTTACTCAGATGTGACTAAATGTCTACGTAGAAAATATCTTTAGTTTACCTTCAATACAGTATGAATAGGTAGAAGTAGATGCTGCTTGTATTTTGTTTTCCTTTTTCTTTATAATTTTGTCATCTATTTTGTCATCTTTTGGATCTGGCGAAATAGTCGTAATAATATTCCGTTTGGCATCAATGGCTAAATACTTTTTTCTTTTTAATAATAAATTATCTAAGCAACAAATTTAAATAGAAACATTAATCTAGACAATGTCACACCCGTATGTGTTGTTTCAACATTATAAACATACACAATATGTGGCAAGTTTGCGTTCACAGTGTTCAGCAGAACCAATTTTATTTTGTTGGCTTTAAAATATAGTATATTTACATGATCATCAAACTGAAAGTTAAGGATATTGTCTGTGTAGGTATTTTAAGTTGGGTTTTTTATATTGTTTCTATAGTTGAGCAAGTTATAAGTAGGTATCTAAAATATTTTAATTTAAAAATGCCAATCTCACTTTAAAATTAAAATAACGAAAAAACAAATAATATTCTTACCTAAAGTTTACCACAATTATTATTGAACACATTTTAATATCGTTGAATCGTGGGCATAAGCATTGTAGCATGTTTTTTATACAGGTGTCCAGCAAGTGTTTACCCATTGTAATATCTATCTCCTGATATAATGAATACATCATAAATCTGTTTTTTTTAATTAGACTCAGAGACAAGTACTACATAATATATTTTATTTTTTTGTTGAAAAGTTCAAAATATTATTTTTCATTTTTTTATTTCTGAAATAATGGAAGATAGCAATTTTACAGTTTATTTTTCTGAAAATGTTGACTCTTTAACATTATATTTGCATTAATCTCATAATTTTTAATCAGTTTATTAGTTTCTAGGTAAAACGGCAAAAAAACAGTTTTTGTCTGGACAGAGAGTACCCCTCTATGGCTAATGGGTATATCCTCGCAGGACACCCTGTATACTTGTAAATAAACAAAGAACACTAGATCGATTTAATGGAATTTGCTGTTGTACATTTTGTAAACTATAGACAACACGTCATGTGAATGTGGTGTCCTCTTGAGGATGCAACCCATGTGTTGTTGTCTGTTTTACAAACATATGACATAGCTAATAGTCGTTTACTAATTGCAATAGTTAATAATTTTGATATTAGATTAAATTTACCTATTATCAAACTATTAGGCAGTGTTTGGATGGAACGAGTTCCAAAAAGAACAGATTCCTGGAACGAATTCCTTTTTATGAAAAAAGAACGAGAAAATGAACAAGTTCTTTTTTAAAGGAAAAATAACAACATTTTTTGTTCCATTTTAGTTACAATAATTTACACATATGTAAATAATTGAAATTAAGATATATTTTTTTTAATGTGTATAATGTATATTGTCAATTAATGATCGTTAATGAGTATTGACGTTAATCGTTACTCATTTGTCATTAGTCACTTTATTAATATTTCTTTAAGTTATAAGTTATAATTTATATAGAAATGAGTACCTATATACAATATGAGGCACCTACTTGTAGGTATATATTATTATAATTGAAAATTAAAGAAGTATGCATATGAAAAAAAAAAAACATTAAAATGATTAAATAAGAATTTTTGTTTTATTTGGAACTAAAAAAGAACTCGTTCATTTTCCAAAGAAACAAGGAACGGAACAAATTCCTATATGTAAGGAACTTGACAAACACTGCTTTTAGTTAAGAACATTATCTGTGCTGAAGTGACAGAAATTTTTTTCGATCTTTTAATTCTCTAACTAGAAATAGGAATGTGAAATATCACAAATTAAAGATGACAATTTTTTAATAATTATTAATTAATATTAATATTTCATCTCGCTCAAAAATTAAAATATTGAATTACAGCTGACTTTTAAGCACAGATAACATTCTTACCTTAAAGTTTTATAATAATTCATTATAATATCAAAACTAACAGCACACTATTGAAAATAGCAAACAAAAATGTGGTATGCCGCACATGTACAAGTCGGAAACAACAATTATATGGGTAGCGTCCTTTTAAAAAAATTATAATTTATACATTTTCATAATACACAGTCATGCGAAATGCTATTGGGAAAAATTTGTTGTCTTTTTCAAACAAGTTGGCTTAGAAATAACTACAGTTCTATAACTAGGTACCTGAACATTTACATACTTCAATCATTAATTATAAATCATTATTAATTTACAGTAACTACTTATTATTTGACTAATGATTTTAACTACAACATTTTTTCAACAATTTCTAAAACCTTACCTTCATTTGGATCTGAACTAATTCCTTTTCTCTTCTTTTTGTTATTTTGTTTTCCGACTACCGAGTCTGGAAATCCTGTTGAAAAAATTGAAATCTTATTTTTCATTGAAGATACTTAGTCGGCCAAAACTGTACCTACGATATTTTTTAAACAATTTCTAAAACTTTACCTTCATTTGGATCTGAACTAATTTCTTTTCTCTTATTTTTATTTTTTTTTTTTCCGATTACTGAGTCTGGAAATCCTGTCAAAAAAGTTGAAATCTTTTTTTTCATTGTTGATAGTTGGTCGGCCAAAACTGTAAACAAAAATTACAACATTACATAATATCAGAAACGTAAAATTATATATAGGTAGGTAAGCACGATATTAAAATGCAACAAATGTGATTTACCTGTTTATTAATATGGATAGATGTTCACAATATTTCTCGAAAAATTATAAATGTTCAGAGTTTCAGACTGTACACTTCAAAAATAGAGTAACGATTATAGATACCTAGAGGAGTACTGAGAACTTAGCACCCTACAGGCTATAATGGCAATTGGAAACTGGCTGAGTACCGAGAAGTGAGTAGCCGGAAACTCAGAAATCTGACTGCCGACAGCCAGGCGCAAAAACGCCGAGTTCTGAAATCCGAATGTTCCGATTAATGAGTGGCGAGAGTCAGGCAGACTGACGAGTGACGAGTGCGGACTGCAGAGTGACGACTGTTTGTTGGTGTGTACTGTGTGTCTGTGTCTGCGTGCGTGTAACGTGTTATTTCAAACACATAATGATATGTTGGAAATTGATATTGACTATCTATAAATAAAATTAGTAATTTCCATCATCCAAATTTCATGAAAATAATATTGTTCAGTGATAATAATATTATAATAATATGTATAAATAGACGAGGGTTTTAACGTCATCCCCACGTCCCGCCAACAGCTTGTGATCAATGATCACAGATCACTGATCAGTCATCGCCCATCGGTGTGAGCGTGTGACGGACGCAGTGCGACTGTGTTCTCTCCTTTTTACTAATGGACTAACTGAATAATGTGTAATATTCACTTCAAAATGCTTATTACTTGCTACAAAATTATATATCAAAAAAGCATACGATAATGTTTGATACTTGGTCAATTCAATCGACAATTTAATGGATAATTAAAATAACAGAATAAAATAATAAAATGGATTCTTCTGAACGTACAATTTGGCAATTTGCAAGTTATGCTTTTGCATTAGTATTATTAGTAATACATACCGGAAAACACCACTAATATAGGCGCTATTTTATAATTTCAAACTTTTATTAAACACGACACGCTGACCTTTTTTTTTGCACTAAATAATTAGATGAAGAAAATTGTTATGGATCATAATATTATATACATTTCATTAGAAATGTGTGCTTGATGGGCTAACAAATTTTTATCGATTATATTTTTATAATTTTATTCTTGGACGAATAGTTAACATTTTTCAGAAGACCGCACTCAGCTTGAATACCACTATTATACTCAATTATAGACACTTTCAGTGTTATTCATAGGCATTGTCGAAAACAAAGGTTTAACTTAACGTTAAAAAAACTTTGTTCAATTCTTAGACTTAGGTTAAACTCGGGTTTATTAATGTATTATTCATAGTCAACATAGCCAATGGGCTTGGCCAGAGAGAAAAACGATTCTGAGTCTGTCAGCCTATGATATTATTGATATTACCATTGATTATAAATACTATTATAATATTATTATACTATTATTATACTAAATAGTATTTATAATCAATGATATTACTAAGTATATTTGATGATATTATTGTGAATAAGGTAATTTATATATTTACCTATTTACGTGGAACCTTGTTTTACATTTTCAATCCTTACAGTGACGGCGCCAGAATTTTAGTACTAGGTGGGCCATGCTGAGGCCCAATTTTTTTAGGAAGAGCTCAAGAGCCAAATTGTTGACTTGGTATATTCATATATATAATATAATATAAACAATAGTGATGACATTTTCAATAAAATTATTAATAACATTATTCTAATATGATTAAATTTAATTTTTGGGTGGGCCACCAGGGAGGCCCGAGACTTTTTAAGGTGGGCCTGGGCCCACCCTGGCGCCGCCACTGAATCCTTAGCTATAAAAGTTGAACATTTTATAAATTTTTAACTACAAAATAAATATTAAATTTTGTCAAAATTCAAACTTTAAATGCTTATAAAAAAAAATTGCACCTATGTATTCTTAATATTTTTCAACTGCTATTGTAACAATATATCAGGAGCCTTGCATTAAATTTGTACGCTTTTTTACCCGACAAATAAAATTTTATTGATATTTATAGAAAAAAAAAACTAAAAAAATTGAAAACTGACAATGTCCGTAAACAGCTCTAAAAGAGTCAAAATATTTTCAAAATTGTATGGTGTATAGAAAATTCTAATATAAACATTTATTGAAATTTTCAAGTATTTATATAGTATAATATTGTCATTTGTTTTTAAATTACAACAAAATAAGAAAATCGTTACATGAGAAATCGAAATTTTTGTCGATAAATGTAGACAAACGTATGAGGAATCTTGCATGACATATTCAAATTTTAGATTTTGACAAAATTTCATATTTATTTTGTGGATAAAAATTTATAAAATGTTCAACTTTTATAGCTAAGGATTGAAAATTTAAAACAAGGTTTCACGTAAATAGGTAAATATAAAAATTACTTTATTCACAATAATATCATCAAATATACTTGGTAATATCATAGGCTGACTGACCGTTTTCGCTCAGAATCGTTTTTCTTATACAATGATATTATATTATTGAATTCACATTTAACACCATTCATTACAGTGACCCACTTGTAACCTACTGTACAGCAGAGTGACATCCACTTACCCACTTTTTATTTATGATTTTTTTGTCTTTTTATTAGCTATTAATAGAAATTTTAAATTTTCTTTTTTTTTTTTACATAAAAACAGTTTTAATATTTTACTTTTAATGCTGTTATTAAAAAAAAAGTAGTGATTTATCCTGTGACTACTGATTCTTATTCATGTACTTATATCTTCTATGTCTATCTAAATAGATTTTGATAATATATATTATATTATTGAATTTAATTTATTATTTTTCATTACTATGTTAGGCTATTTTTTTCTTATTTAGATTGGCATTTGGCGTAAACCAAATGATAACTATACAACGATTTCGTAATTTCAGAAAAACACTCATCTGCATCATCGACAGCCATAGGCGCAAATCACCCAAAAATATCAGGGGGGCTTAAGCACCAAAATTTTTTGAATTTGTTTTTGAATTTTTAATAAATTTAGTTGTAATGGAAATATTATGGTGATAGTACTATAAGTTATAATCACAGGATTTGGGGTGCTAACATAAAATTCAGGATGCTAAGCACCCTTAGCACCCCTGCGATTTGCGCCAATGTCGACAGCGACTTCAAATACCAGTAGGTACACAAATATGTGCTGAAAGCTTATAGATGAGTTATTACTTATTACTATATTTACAAACAAATGATTTTGAAGATGTAACCCAATTTTAATTATTTATTTGTTAACAAATTACATTTAAATTTAAAGCACATAATGATTGATCACGTGACATGTATTAATCCACGATGAACACCTTCAAAAAAGTAATGCCTTTTAATATGATATAATGCTATAAAAAAAAAAGTATAGTATGGACAGTATGGTACCTAATTAGGTTATATAATAAAGTTATATTGCTATGAGGAATTAATTAATTTATATTGTTTTAATTAAATGTCGCAAAAAAAATATTAAATAGGTATATAATATTATATATTATAATCAATTGTTAAATCAATAGTGACGTAGGCACCATAGAACGATGTAAATACGTAAAAACGTATTCGTATATCATACTGTTTCTAGTAACATAATAATATTATCTTAATATTAGAATTTGTATTAGGTACTAAAAAAAATCAAGGATTTAACGGACAAGACTTAGATATTATACAAATGACTAAATACGAAGCAAACTAATTACAAATACACAAAGAAAAGTTTGAATTGGAAAAAAAGTTTTTGACTTTGGAACATCACCAGCGCCCTCTCATAAACGATGAAAAATTGTATTATGAATTAAACCTACTAACCATAATAATTTGTAATGTTCAAAACCTATTTTATTTTATTTTAAAACCTATTTATAAAAAATAATTATATAATATATTTATCAATATGTTTTGTTCAGTTTTAATTGCTGATAAGGCATCATCTAACGCGATGTATTGGTAACACTGATGGTGTTTGAACGGACTGGATCAACGGAAAAATTTTCAGACAAAACAATTAACATTTAACAGACAACTACGAACTCGGGGCTACAGTTGAACACTGAACAATCTTCGCTTCATCAATTGGAGTTTGGGCGGTTCAGTACAAATAGAAACCGAATGAAGAATCGTAGAGTAGTTGTCGTAAAGTGAATCGTTGTATCCTGTTCTATGAGTTGTCTTAGCGTTATTGTATTTGCATTTTTAACGTTTATATAGTGATTTTTTAAAGTTTTTTTTATTCTTTTTTGATTATCTATACATTTAAAAGCTACTGAATGAAATCCGCCGGTGTGAAATAATAACGTCAAAATAATATGGATAGTTGCAACATTAAAGTGGCCATCAAGGCCCGTCCTTTAAACCACAAGGAGCAGTTGGACGATCGGGTTTACTGGAAGGTAGAATCCGACAGTGTTATTCACATTGATCCAAGTACCAAAAAGAAGAACGGAGAACAGTTTTTTTTCGGTAAAATTTCGTTTATCTTTCTAAACTTACCTATATGTTTTTAGTCTTTTAAGCTGTTAGTTGCATACTGTATGTGTGTACAATCGTAAAAGTCAAACTATAAAGGTAGGAATGAGTTTTTTTTTATCTCTTACTCACTATAGTACATTTTTCGGAGGTGAACTAAAAAACACATTCTTATCTTTTGACCGACTGAAAAATAAAAATAGATTGAAATACCTAACATTTTATTGAAACGTAAAAATAAATGATACTTTATTTTAATGTCTGCCTTTTGATTGGAGTAAATTAAAAATAAAATGTTTTTAGTAAGTACACATAACTTTTTTGCTACTGCTTGTCATCCCACTTCAGCCAGTAAACAATATTATTATCTCCCTGCTTGAATTTACTCATACTGTTTGACAGCTTTGTAATGAGGGAGCTTTAAGGAGCTTAAAATCGTTCCATGAGAAATCATTAATTTACGGGTAAATATCTAATGTAAAAAAAATCTAACTACAAATGCTCATAAAAAATTTGGTATGTATACTTACTTATTTTTGTTTTTAAAATAAAATCTGGAATCTTGTATTAAATTTTCAAGTCTTAAATATAAAAACAAAAATTAATTTTAACATTTGAAACAGGCAATTTTTAATTTTATCTTTTGGTTTTTGGAGTCTCGTGTGTATTGCACATCTCGCACATCCAATTGTTGTGACACTGTTACTTCTCTTAATCTCCTTAATATAATTATTATATAACTGTAAATATTTAAATTTTTGTTTTATGTTATTCCTTACTATAATGTATCCAATTACTTACCACCCCATTCCCCCAAAAATATTCCTTCATTCCTCCATGTGCCTATGTGTCATCAAAGCACTGTATTTGTACTTATTATATTCAGATTCTAGTATGTTCATTGTTTGATATATTTAGATAGAGTATTTTGTGATAAATCAACAAACTATGACGTGTTTGATGATATTGTCAGACCAATTATTGACAGAGGAGTGCAAGGGTTTAATGGTACAGTATTTGCCTATGGCCAAACTGGTTCTGGTAAAACATTCACTATGTCTGGTGATCAATCAAACCCTGGAATTATTCCATTAGCTATTAACTACATGTTCAATGCTATGAATAATTCTTCTAGTAGAGAATATTTACTAAGGTATAGTGTACATAATTATTTATTAGCTTTTATTAAACAATAATTGTATATTATTCATAAAATATTTAATTTTCAGAGCTTGTTATTTAGAAATTTACAATGAAAAAGTTATAGATTTACTCGAAAAAAAAAATAACAAAAATCAAACAAAAAAAATTGAAATTCAGAAAGATGGCTTACATATTACACCATTAAAGGCTATAGTTTGTCAAAATTCACAAATGGTATAACTATAAAACCATATGTTGCTTTTTAGTTTATTAGTTTATAATTATGTATAGTCAATTATTTTAATATATTTTCAGGTTATTGATCTTATGAAAATAGGTGAGAAAAACCGGAGTATTGGAGAAACAGATATGAATGAAAGATCATCAAGATCCCACACAATATTTCGCATGGTAAGTATTTTTAACTAATTAAAACATTATCAATTTTAATTATAAAAACTAAACCATCTATTAGCATATTCAAAACATTGATTAATGAGTTAATTTTTAATTAAATGTTAAAACTTATGTCATATTTATTACTGTGCAGTTGACTTTTGGTAACATAAAACATTAAATAACAGTATATTATTCCTTATATCTTGTTAAAATTAAAATTCCCCTTTTAACTTTGAAATAAAAAGAGTGAATTGTTCAACTGTATCACTAGTATCACAAGCACTTTAATTTTTTTCAATTGATATGTTTATGCAAGCAAATAATGGTCATTATATAATTCTCATGTATGTCTTGACGCTGTGATTTATTTTCTTCTTAACTTATAGCAGTATATTAACACTTCAAATTGTACATTGCTATCAGTCTTAATTAAATATTTTGAATTTAAAATAAAAATATTAATTAGTTATTATGTGAAACACCTGAATATAGTTTTTTTAATTTTAATTGTTATTATTTATTATAATTGTTTAGATTCTAGAAAGTCGTAATGTAGATGATGATTGTGACGGGGCCTACCAACAATCTGTAATTAATTTAGTTGACTTGGCTGGTTCAGAGCGAAGTAGCCAAACTCAGTCATCTATGGAACGGTTTAAAGAAGGTTGCAAGATTAATAGTTCTCTAACAACTCTGAGTCTTGTTATCCAACAACTTAGTGAATGTCCAGATAGGTAAATCATTTTAATTTTAATCTATACTAGAGTATTATTTTATTATATACAGTTTAATCTCCATAATATGATATGAACATAGAAAATGTTTGTATGGATGGTGATTTATGTCATTTTTATTTATATTTTGAAGCTCACAACATGTCAACTTTCGTGACAGTAAACTTACGAGAATATTACAAACATCTCTTGGAGGAAATTCTTTAACTGCAATTATTTGTACAGTTACGTTAGCAGTTGAAGATCAAACATCTAACACATTAAGGTACCTATTAGAACATTTAATTGCTAAATTTTGTTTCTGTATACTTATGTTTGTTTATTATATTATTAGTTTTGCTTCACGTGCCAAAAAAATTAAAAATACTGCTAAAGTAAATGAAAATGTCACAGACGAAACACTTCTTAAACGTTATAGAGTTCAACTTTCTAAATTGAACAAAGAATTAGAGGGTATAAAACAAAATCAGTTTGAAAATGATGAAGTTAATGAAATTAAGTACAAGTATCAGGAAGAAAAGCGGACTAATGAAGAATTAAAGGAACGTATAATGCGTTTGCAAAACAATATGATAACTTCTGCAGCTCATACAGATCAACCCCCTAATAAAGTAAATATTCAATCTTTTAATTTAAAATTAGTTAATTTCATGTTGATTCGCTAAATACTAAATATATTTATATATTTTAGAAAGGTTATCAGCGAAGAAGAACTTGGGGTGGAAAACTAGATAATACATTTTCTTCAAACAGCATTCTTGAAACTATTGAAGAAGATGTTAACATGCATCGACCAAGTGTACCACCTAACTTTGGAAATCTAAATAAAGGTTCATAATTAATTGTTTTTTAACCATGGTTTTCTAACCAAGGCTGGGCAAGTTAATGATTTTTTTTAACTCAGTTAAGTTAAGTTAATATACACCAATAACAAAAAGTTAATTCAACTATAGGTTAACTCAGTTAAGTTAAAAGTTAATACACACTTTTTGTTAACTTTTTATTAAGTTAGTAAAAAGTTAATTTGTTTATACAACGCTAGCGTACTTAATTTTTTTCCAACCCAAAACTAAATTATAGGATATAGTGTTAATACTCCATACAGTATTTTCATATAAGTTAGATTCAAATGATATACATTTTTAACTTTAAACAATTTATGGTACATATATTTTGACATGAAAACGAATAGACTGAAAAAGTGAAATATTATAAAATTAAAAACAAACTAAATTAACTTAACTTAACTCGTTAATTAAGAAAGAAATTTAGTAAGTTAACAGTTAGGTTAATGAAAAGCCAAAAGTAACTAGTTATGTTAAAAAGTTAAAATAAAATTAACTGTTTAACTTAACTTTAACTTTTTAACTCGTTAATGCCCAGCCTTCTTTTCTTATTTCTAATATCTATATTTAAATGTACTATTAAGTATTAATAATAATCTCGTATAATACCTATATTATAAGTTATATTTATTTGACACCTAACTATTAATATAGATAAAATTAATTAATCTTTGGTTTTCTTTTTAAAAACAGAGCTTATTATTTGTTTGAATATTTTTTTTTAGATTTTAAAACACCATTAGAACCATTTGAATGGGACTTAATAAGAGAAGAAGATCGCTCTGCTGTTACTGAATCCACAAATAATGAAAATACTGAACATCATTTCTCACCGTAAGTCTCAATAATATGTTATGTTGCTTGCCCTGGGATAATTGTTATTATGGTACATAAACATTAAGAAAAAATTGAAATTGAAAATGCGGGGTTGGAGTAGGTTAGCGGTGGTAGAAGTTTGTCCATCGTCCCTTCGGTCTTTGGACAGGATAGTGTAGTATTACAGTATTCGATAAAAAACTATTCTAAACGAATGAAAAAATATTGATGAATTATAAATATGTATTAATAAGTAACTATATTAATTGTATATAATATACCTAGTGGGAATTAGGTAATTTTTAAATTTTATTCGTTTCTATGGTGATAAACAAAGCGTTAAAAAAAAATGTTGGTGCTTTTTCTCATGGCGTTAAAAAACTATCGAGAAAATTGAAAAATGACCTCTTTTAAGTATCAGCTAGATCCAATTTTCTAAAAGATAAGATATTATAATATGTTGAAATAATCGCTCTGCTCAGAATCTAAAATATAAATCAATACAAATAAATTATGTACCTATATTAAACATCTTAGGAAACCATGAATGATTTATGACATAAATATAAAAAACTAAACCTAAAAAAAGAATTATAGTATCCAGAGCAACGGTAGTGGCCCGAAGCTAAGTAAAAATAAAATAGTGGATAGCCACTAACAAATAATAACAGGAGCTAGAGTTTTACTATTGAAAAACCGTCTTAATTTATGTCAATCCATTGTCCAGCTCTACAGGGCAAACGGCTGAACACATAAAGTCGTATAAGGTATCAATTGATCAGAAATATTGTGCCGATGGGAACAGAGGAACTCGCTTGGAAATTTGGTTAGATGGTTTATAAGTTATAAGCAAAAATGTTCAAGTACTTTTATGACCGTTTTTGCGTTTGGAACAAAAATATCATAAATGTCCCCCGACCCACCACTTATCCATCACCACTACTCTTATCGCGACAGAGGTGGCGACGACGATTGGCGATTGCGAATTTGCAACGGCGCGATCTCTCGGATAGTATACTTGCATAGATTAAACATACATGTATGTTTAATCTATGATACTTGTCTATGCCGGAAACCATTTTGTGTATTGCTGACGACTGCAATTGTTTACTGTTTGGTGAATTCGTGATCCAGCGCAACGGTATTATATTATTATGCTGAAAACTTGGAACAATTTTAATAACAAAATAAACAATCTAGTGATTAATTCATTACCCGTGGCAAAAATTAAGGTCGATGACAAATCATATGCTCTTAATTCTGTGATTTGCCATCATGGTCCATGTATGACTCAAGTCTCAAGCCCATTACACATCAATTATTAAACATAACAATAAAATATGGGTTAGATGTAACGATATGTCTATATATAAGTATGGAACGCTGGCCTCGTGGTGGAATAGCTGTTTATATTATAGTTTTAGGAAAATAAACTAAAATAGAAAAAAGATATAATAGGAGGCCAACGATGCATGCTATATGGATTATTATTATTATTATTATTATATACAGTCAAATAAAATCTCGACTTAGGTATTTCATAAAAAAATAGACCTAACCTAACACCAAAAACACTTCGTTGTAACTCCGTGTAAAAAAAAGTTAAGTAAAAAAAAAAAAATGTATTAATGATTAAATCTTTAAAAGACGTGATATAATATGGAAACTAAGTAAAATGCCATTTTATAATATTACAAATACCTATGATGACAAATAAGATCAATATTGTATTGTTATATACTTAGTCAACACTCAACATATTGCTTAACTATTTGGCAGGACGTAGAAGTATACTTAAATAAATACAAATAAGTAACCACTATAGTATTTTTCGATACTAATAATGTATAAACAATATGTTGACTAAGTATTTAACAATACAATATTGATCTTATTTTTCATCATAGGTATTTACAGTAATATTATAAAATGGCATTTTACTTAGTTTCCATATTACATCACATCTTTTAAAGATTTAATCATTACTACATTTATTTTATTTTTTCTTAACTTTTTATTACACGGTGTTTACAACAAAGTGTTTTTGGTGTGATATACATTACATAATACATGGTTGGTAAGGTTAATTGGAGGGTTAATTATTCAATTGTAATTTTGGAAATATGGCACTAGGCATGTCATTTTTTGACAATTTTTCTTATTTCTCATTTTTTTTTTCAAAGTTTTAGTGTATCAAACATTTTTATGTTTTTACAACTGTATAACACATAAATCAACAAACGATCCCCGAGATATAAAGCTTAACTAAAATGCATAGGAACTTAATTAAACACTTGGTTACAGGGTTTAATCTGGAGGCTAAATAGTGTGCATACCCCTATTTCATTATTAGAATGGTCTAGGAACTTATATAGAATAAACTTAGATTTAACATAACAGCTAAAGATAATAGATTTCATAAATTTTATATTTTTAATCATAGCTGTTTTAAGTATAGAGTTATTAAATATTACCACAGAATATTACTGTTATAATCACTTAAGCGCAATAGTTACTACTTACTAGTTATCCTTTTGTTGGAACTATTTTAATTTCTTTTGCCCATGTAGTAATCATAGTCTTGTCAACTTCATTTAATCCTCTCGCCGTCTGTTTTACTATTCTGCTTTAATTCTTAAATGCCATTCAATTTCTTTATGATTATTATCTCACGGTATACTGTTAGTTATCTCTGTTCCCTATTCTACTTTGATTATTTAATATATACTCTATTCAACTTAACCCATTAGTGCCAGAGTTTTTTTAATCAACATTTTGAAAACTTATATGTTATACCCTTCCCCCCCCCCTCCTGGCTCACAATTTGGGTGCTGACTAAGTTTCTTAAGTTGAATTGAGTATAATAATAATCGTTTTCATTATCAGTACTGTACTTCTTAGCCTCAGCTCAAATTTTTATTATTTCTAATGCTAAATATTTTATTATTTAGACCATCCAACATTCCATTCAATGTTTGTGAAACTCCTAAAAAAGTTTTAAGAGAACGAGTTGATAATTACAGAAATATGTTTGAAATGAGTATGAAAGAAAACAATGAGTTAAGAGAATTCACAACTCTTGAGAAACAAATGTTTTATAATAATGTAAGTAACCAACACATTTTTTATGGATATATCTAGTTATATTATGTATATATTTTATTATCCATTTTTATATAATTTTATAATTATTATCTTATTACAGAATGAGCAATTAAAAGATTTAAGTAATTTAAGAAAGCAAGTTGAGAATCTTCAAACTGAAAAAAATGAATCTGAAAAAATGATTGATAAACTTAAATATTCAATTCAAGTAGTTGAACATGAAAAACGTGATATTGAAGTTATTATGGAGGTACAAAAGAATAAATATGATAAACGAGAAATGGAACTTCTGGCAACAATTCAGGTAAATACTTAAGCAAGCTATACATAAATGCCGAATAGTGGGAATGGCATCATGGTGGGAGAAAATAGACGTTGCATATGACTATCGATGCGCGGGTTACGTATGGACTCTCGTTAGCTGGAGTATAACATAAAGTATTCATTTGTATGCTACTAATTTTATTTTTTGTTTTACATAGGAAACAAGGTATGAGTTACAACTCAAGGAGGATCAAATAAAAAAAACCATATTAAGTGATAACTTTATGACAGAAAAGCAAGAAGAAATTAAAAGACTTGAAATGAAAATTAAAGAAATGTATCAATTAAATAATACATATATTAATGAAATAGACACTTTGAAATTACAATTGTTGAATAAAGACGAGCAACTTAACACAGAATTATCTAAACAATGTTCACTTTTGAATGAGTTATCTCTTCTTCAAAACAATGCTGTTGAAGTTAAATCAGTTCCATGCGCTATTAAATTTTTAGCTGATGAAGGGCATTTTACTCTTAGAAAATGTGAAATATTGGAACTGGATCAATTATTAGAACATATTCATAATACAGTTGGTAAATTGCAACTAGAAAATCAAAGTTTAATAGATGAAAACAATAATTTGAAGTTAATTACAAATGATTTTAATATTCAGATGAAAAACATAAGAGAAGAAAATTATGAATTGAGATTAAAACTTAACTCAATTGAGGAATATATTAAGTCTACCATTAAAGATTTCAGTGAAAGTTCTGAGATAAATGTAGAAAATTCTGATATAAATAGTTTAATTGATTTTGCAGTTAAACACTTTGAAGAAAACACAAACAGAGTTGATATACTGTCAAACAAGAATTTAATTTTAGAAGAAAAATTGTCTTTATCAAATACAAAACTGTGTGACATTAAATCATTTGTATTTAATGATCTTGATTGTATTCTTCAAAGTATTTCTGATATGGAACTTGAATCAAGTACTGAAATGGAGAAATTCAAGAAGCAACTTTCAGAAACTCTGGATGAAAATTTATTTTTAAAAGCTAGTATTCAAGCATTCAATAAATTAACATTTGACTGTGTTAATATTATTGATCAAGTTAAGACTAATCATTCGAAGATTGTTTATCTTCAAGAAGAACTTACAGTCTGTAATGCTGTTAAAAATGAATTACAAGTACAAATTGAAGAATTAAATAGATTGAATGCAAATCTTAATATGTTTATTGATAACCAAACTAAAGTTGAAAATGAAATTAAAGAAAATCTGGATGCTAAATCTATTGATTTAAATGATGCCCGTAGTAAAATAGTAGAAATGCAATTGATGATAAAAGACAATGAAATTGAAACTGAATCAAATGCTATCATTTTAAATCAATTAAGAACTGAACTTGAAACTGTTAAATCAGACCTTGAAGACAAATCGAATATAATAGTCGAGCTGGAAGAAACTAAATTAGAATTATTATCTAAATATAGTGAATTAGAGAAATGTAGGTCAAATGCTAAATACATTGATGAAAAAGAAGAAATTGAAAAAAAATTACGAGATGAATTAGTTACAAAGACAAGTGGTTTGCAAAACGCACTAGATGAACTAATAGAAATGAATATTAAACTTGAACTGAATGATTCTGAATTAGACAAATTAAAAACTTCTCTAAGTTTAGTGGTATCTGACGTTGGTGAAAAGTTAAAACTCATTGAAATAGAAAACTCTAAATCTGAACTTGCTCAAAACAAGGAGTTAGGAGAAACAAGCCACCTTAACATTATAAATTCTACACTTGCTGTCAAATCAGAGAATGAAAATGAAATTCATACTGAATTACTGATAAAGACAAAAGAATTGGAAAATGCAATTTCACAAGTTAATGTTTTACAATTTACAGTTGAAGAAATGAAAATAAAAACAATTTCTGATTCTACTGTTATTGAAAGACTAAATAATGAACTCGATATTGTTAAATTTGAACTGGGAGAAAAGTCTAAACTTAAGGATGAATTCAAAATAAATGAATCTGACGAAACAATGTGTAATAGTTTAGGAACAATTTCTGAGCTTAACAGCACTATTACAAAACTTACATCTGAATTGGAAGATAAATTAAACAATGAGAAAACATTAAAAAATGAATTACAAATTGTTACGGTAGAATTGGATGATGCCATTTCAAAAGTTGATGAAGTAAAATCAGTAATGAACATTTTGAATATAAAGCATGAATCCTATATTTCTATTGTAGAACAACTGAACTATGAACTCAAATGTATTAAAACTACACTCAATGAAAAAACCCAATTAATTTTTGAATTAGAAAACACAAATTTAGAACTTTCAACAAAATGTAAGAATTCTGAAGATGAAATAAATAAAACCATCTATGATCTTAAAGTAAATCTGGAGGATAAAATGAAAGTTGAAAATGAAATAAGAGATGAACTTAAATCTATAACTATTGAATTAGAGTATGCAATGTCTCAAGAAAAGAACTATCAAATTAAGCTAGAAAGTATGGAGAATGAATTAAAATCAAATGCTATTATATTAGACCAACTTACATTTGATTTAGACATAAAGTCAAATGAAATTTCAAAATTAGAAAACATAAATTCTGAATTAATTATAAAATGTGATAAAATTAGTGAAGCTATGTTAAACAACATGAAAGATAATGAACTAACTTATATAAATATTCAATGTGAGTTACAACAAGTTCTCCAAGAAAAATCTTTAATCCAAACCGATTTGAATCTGATTAGTCAAAAGTTTATGGAATTGTCAGAACATCACGATGAGACAAAAAATATTTTAGAAAATAAAGTTAAATTACAAGTATTCAATTACCATAGGTTATATACAGAATTTGTAAATTTGTCTTGTGATATTGAATCTTTATTAAAACGTCAATCTACTGAAGAATTTAATTTAAGAGAAGAAATTTTAGCAAAATCCACAGAACTTGAACACTTACAAAAACAAGTACTTGAGTCCAGTTTACAACATGAATACGACAGATTAGAAGAAGAATATATGTTGAGATCTCGTGAATGCGATGAAGCACGAGATAAAATAATAAATTTTGAATCAATATTGTCAAGAAATGAAGAATCTGAAAAAGTTCTTAGAAAAAATTTAGAATCAAAATCTATTGCTCTAGAAGAATATAAGAAAAATGTTGAATTTTTGTTTTCGAGAAATGATTCATTTCAAGTCAGGGTTAATGATTTTGAAGATAATGTTTTAGTGGATTTAAATGACGAATTTGATTTAATGAAATCAGAATTATTAAAAAAAACAGAATATGAAAAAATTTTAATTGAAGAAAAAGCAAATCTTGAATGTAACTTGGACATACTTCAAGAAAAACTTACCAACGTCACTAAAAAAATGGAACTTAGCGAAGAACGATGTGAAGATTTGGCTTCTATTATTAATGTATTAGTAATTGAAATAAAGGATGCAAATTCTATTAAACAAAATTTAGAGACTTGTTTGAATGAAGCCGAATATGATTTAATAAGGTCTGGAGATTTCTGCGAAAACCTTAAATTTGAATTATATAGCGTACAAAGAGAATTAGAAAATGCATGCATCAATGCTGAATGCGTGGAAAAAGAGTTACAAAATCTTAAATTTAAATTTGATGATAAAAATGAATTGAATGGTTGTGATGTGAGAAATAAATTAATTGATCCACTTGTAGATTATGTACATGATATTAAGTTGAAACTCACTGAACTCAATTCTGCAATAATATCAGGAAATCAAAGTGAAAAACGATTAAGAACTAAAGTTTTGTCTGCCGAGGATGATATTTTACCACATGAAGACACATTAAAGATAAACTGTGACTCACAACCTGATTCTCCTGATATTGACATTGGCTTAGAAATTGATAATTTACATAAGATATTAAATGAAAAAAATGATTTGATTAACAGTCTTCAAACAGCTAAAAATGATATGGAAAATAATATTGCTGAACTTCAATGCCAAATGACAAAACAATCCGATGAAAATAATAAATATGTTAATGAAATAACTTTAGTAGAAAATGATCTAAAAAAAAAAATATTATTGGTAGGAAATTTGAATGATGAATTGAATCAAGTTAAACTATTAAATGCTGAACTAAAAGAACAAATTGATGAATCACAAGACCAAATGATTAAATTATCTGATGAAAAAGAAAAAATTATAAGTGATATGACATTAATGGAAAACAATCTTAAAGAAAAAACATCATTGGTAAGTAATTTAAAAAATGAATTGAATGAACTTAAAAATCAATACAACAAACTTGAAGAACATAACCAAGCTAATAAAGAACAAATTTGTTATAGCTATGATATTGATTCAGAGTTGAGAAACGGTAAAAGAAATATTATAAACGAAATTAATCTTCTTGAACCTGGAAAAATTACTGGTGTTCTTACTGATCATAATTTGTCAAATTTATTGGATATGTTTGTCAGCCTTATAATGACTAAAGAACAACAAATTGTAACTGACTTAGTTAATGACCACAATAAAGTCAAACGACTATATGAAGATCAAATCAAACAGTTCCAAGAAGACATAAAAAAAGGAAAAGAATGGCAAGAACAAGTTGAAAATGATAATGAAAAACTTGGCCTTGAACTTGAAAATCTCAAATCTCAAAAACACAACTTCCCTTGTAGAGAATTAAAAATAAAAGAATTGACAGAAAAAGTTTTGGAAGCAGAGAATTTATCTTTCAATTATCTAAATGAGTTGGAAGAATTAAAGACCCAATTGACTAAAACAAGTGAACACAATTATCAGTCATTGGTCGATGAATTTCAAACATTTAAGACTAGTTCAGAGCTGTCTGTACAAGATTTGAAAAACAAACTTGAAAACATAACCAAACAATACAACGAATCATTAATTATGTACAAAGATCAAAAAGATTGTTGTTATAGTCTGGAAGATAAAATAGAAAAAATTCAATCAGAATGTGCTTGTCTAAAATCTGTTATTGACAAAAAAGATGAAGATATTAAAAACTTACTTGATGGATTTCAATTGAAGACAAATGAGTATGAAACATTGATTGAAAAATATAGTTTACAAAAAGAAGAAACGAGAATTCATTATGAAAAGATAATTGATGAACTTGAGTTGGATGTAAGTAATATCAAACATCAAATGTATTGTACAGAAAAGTTGCTTAAAGAAATAAAAAAAAATAATCAACAACTACTTGAAGAGAATTCATTAAATTTATCAAAAATTAAACATATGCAAGAAAATTATACTGTACAAATAGCAGAATTGGAGGGTGATAGTCAAATAACTAAAATTAGCAATACAAAAATGGAAAATCTTGAAAAAGAGCTAAAAGTAAAGAATATAGAACTTGAAAGCCTGGAATCAGATTTAAGGGTAAAAACTACAAAACTTAAGGAAACTCAAGAACAATGTTCAAAACTAGTCCATGCACTTGAAACTCATGTAGTAAAAAATAATGAATTTGAGAAACAATTAGAAAGTTATTCAATGAATTCAAAAATTAAAGATGACGAGATTGAAAATTATCGAATTAAATTGAAAATGAATGAAAATAGTTTAATAGAAGTAAATAATGTAACTGAAAAATTAAGAAAAAAACTTAAGTGCGATGGTACATTATTGACACTGTACGATAATGTCTGTTCATTAATAACCAAATGTGAAGACTTCGAAGAAGAAATTAATGAATTGAAACAATCTAATGTTGACCTAGACAATGAATGTGAGTCTATGTTAGAAGAAGTAAAGAGTAAAGACGATAAGATAGCAGAACTTTTGAATCAATTGGATGAGCTTAAGCAAACCATTGTATTATTAACAGAAGAAAGAGATTTTTTGAAACGCAAAAGTGAACAATTTAAGAACTTCAATGATGATGTCAAAAAATTAAATGAAGAAATATTTGGTTATGAACAAAACATATCTGACCTAAGAAAAGACAAAGGTCAGCTTATTGTACAACACGATAAAGAACTGAAGAAATTGAAAAATGAATTGAATCAAGTTCAAACTAAAAATGTGGAACTATCAAATGAGTACAGTAAATTATCAGGTAAGGAAAACTATAGACGTTAGTAAGAAAAATTATATTTATATGGTTTTTATCAATTTTTTCTTCTTTGACAGAAACTGCTAAAATTTTGGAAAAATCATTGAAGGAAGACATACAACAATTAAATAGATGTATTGTGGATAAGAATGCAAAAATATCCACATTAGAATTGTTTTCTAAAACTAACACTGACGATCTCAAAAAGAAGAATCATGAATTGGAAAATATCTTTAAAAGAGCAAGAGACGAGGTAACATTGTTCAATAAATTATTTTATATACTATCGTATATGAGTGTGAAATTTGTATATAAAATTGTGTTGGGTCCAATAGGTGTCATTATAAAAATATGTTATTTTGACCAGCACCAGTATGTGTATTTAAAATTGATACACAGCAAACATAATAAACGTTAATACTTTTTAGATGGATATATGCTTTTTATTTAACAATATTGATGAAAAATACTTAACTTGACATACATTTAATATAATTTATATCTTTACAGAATAATGCGCTGCGTAGAGATTTACGCCGTTTGAAAGAAATTACAAATGTGACTAGAGTGGACCAATTCACTCAAACTACTGAAGAACAGAGCTTAGTGAGTAGTGCAATAGTAAGTTAAAACAACTTTTAATTTTTTTTTTTTTACTTTCAAATGATTTACACAATATTATGACTATTTATTCGTGTTCATATTACTATTTTTTTTTAGGTGGCCGACCACAAAAGCATGATGGAAAAAATTGCTAAATTTGAGAAGGATACTAAAATGATGAAAATGATGTTACATCATCGTAAAGCTAAAATTGAAGAACTTGAAAAACAACTAAGTGAACGACATGGTTAAATTTGATTTAAAATCTGTATTGCCTTAACTCTGTAGTTAAATATTTATATTTATGATTTTTATATATTAGTTTGTTTATAAGATATTACAATTCAATGTGCATTTGTATAACTGTTTATTTTAAGTACCTACTGAATTATATTTTGTTCTATTTTATATATATATTATACAACTTGAACTGTAATCCATTTGTTCATTTCTATATTTGATATATAATATGAATAATTTTTATTTTATTTAAAGCAAATACTTATTTATTTATACATTTTTATTTCTTGAGAGTTGCTATGGGCTTAAAAATGAATACATTAATTTTATAATGTTACAACTTTTGATTTTGTGAAATTATAATCTCTATAACTATAATACATGAGATGTATGATCAACAAATAAAAAATAATGACACTTGTTAAATATTTTATAAGTATGCCAGACGTATGTTGTAAATTAAACATGCTTTCTATAATTTAAGTTGTTATTAAATCATTTAGAAATAAAAACATTTAACGCTGTATAATCGTAAACTATCATGTCTGTAATAGTGTAATTTAAAACTAATTTTAAATACTATAATTAAGAGTCAAGTTTATGTGGCTACTTAATTATTACAAAAATTATTTTAATTAGGTTGTAAATTTTCTTTTATATCTTTATAACTTATTTTATAGTATTTTATATTTACATGTGCAAGCTAATAAAATATAAATATGAACATTTAATTTTTAAGTGAAACCACAAATTTTGATCGAAGTTGAATTTGAGTTATACCTGCTCAATACATATTTGGTATCTTATATTTAACAAAAGTTTTTTACATAAGAACATTTCCTTCTGGAATATAATATATACCTACCGTGTGTCTGCGAAAACAAGGTACACTGTATAATTAAATTACCTATATTACTCAGTACCCTATAAATATTTTTGAATTCTGTTTGCGGGACATGATACTATACCATCAATTTACTGCAGACAGAATTCTAAAATATGTATAGGTTACTGAGTTATACCTGACTGTACCCGGTTTTCGCGACACAGTATACATTAATTAATATTCCAGTAGACACCCTTTTTTTCATTTTTTTTTTATTTGAACGTATGTAGTGAGGCCTCAATTTTAGCTCAAAATACATTAAGAATTAAAGTTAAATTACGCTGTCCTTATTTTGATTCTGAAAACAAATTTGAATTCGACAGAAAATTGTTTATACATGATAGATCGTACAGAACACAGTAAAAATTAAATCTTATGTCATTGTGAAGTGTAATTGAAAACTTTTTATTTCGAATCATAATTAAAATTAAAAGCGGAGTGTTTAGTACAATCTACAGACATTTTTCTGCTTAACTCAAATATTTTTTCGGCTAAAACAAGATTAGAAATTGCCTAAATGTTGCCCCTTAAATAATAGCCGTAGTGATTATAATAGGTCAATGCTGAAAACGATCGGTTGGTAGTGAAGGTGAAGTCAGCATTTAGCGGGCGAAATTAGTATTGAAGTTATAGCTATTTGAAGTCCGAGACTTACTAAGTTGTTAGGTGGTCATACCTAGGCCCGTCGTTAGATATATTCCGCGCTAAAGCGAACATTTTAATGCCTCTCTTCTTTACCGATATTTATTTAATTTTGCCGCCTTCAATTTCTTTAAAACTGTATGCCATCCTAAGGCAGCGAATGACTTGCTCGTGCCATAGCGACGCACGTCCTATAACAAGCCGAGGGAAAGATCAGGTTGCACGAATTAGCACCATTATAGATTATCTTATCAATACGAGTAAAATGTTGCGATATCATATTATCACATTCACCGAATCACACATCGTCGTCATTTTTTCATGGTTTCATAAACAAAATACGAGTATACGACGCATTCCCTGAGCTCGTTAGTCGTTACTTATAGTTACATCAACGAATTTGGCCATCTTCCTACCGAACGGGTAGTTTAGTCGGATGAAGTATCGAATAATCCCCGAAATTAACGATCGCCGTGCCTAAGTGGAAACATGACATCGTCGCCGTCATGGGAAGGTATAATATAATATAAATTCTCTAGTTTACGGAGGGTCGTTTATTCGGTGGTCGAATGACGCGGAACATAAACTTGAATATATTCTGTCCGATTGCACTTTGATGGGTTTCATTAATGCAAAAATGCCCATAAGATATAGGTGCTATAGTTGTTTTCTATAGAAAATAAACGATGTTTTTAAGTATCCACCAGTTCAAAAACAAAAAAATTTCAAGTCCACACAGATATAAAAAACATTACTTAATTCAACCGTTTAAACTTTCTAGGTAGACAGTATAAGAATGTGAAATGGGTTTAAATTTCTCTTAATACCTATGTTGTTATAAGAAAAAATATTATATATTTTAGTCAATTTAAATCATTAATTTTATCAGATTTGAGGAAACAAGCCAGAAGGCTGGAAACAGAAATCGACTCAATGTTGGTGTCATTAAGTAAAATAAGTACTAATAATCCTATGATGTACAGCGATGATGAATCACAGTTGTTGTTGTCTGATGATCGATTTGAAACAGCTACATCTGAAATTGAAGAGCTGCTTTCTAAGGTAAAACTCCCTTTAAACAAATGTACACAATTATTTGTTCATGGGTTTTTAGCTTAATACTGTCAATGAAAAAATGGGCGAATGGAGTTCCAATGGGGAACAATCTACAGTTTCACAAAATGTGCATACAGTACAGCGTCACAGAGACATTTTACAAGATTATACTAAAGAGTTTCAAAAAATTCAATCCAATGTTAGAGCTCGAAGGGAAAGGGAAGATTTATTGCACAGTGTTCGACAAGACATTGAGTAAATATATAATATTCTATATGCACTAGTCCGAATAAATTGCTCATTTCGTAATTTTTTTTCAGTGGCTACAAGAATTCTGGGACAAAAAACAGGCGTATGGATTTATATGTCAAAGAACACGAACATGTGCGGAATTCAGATCGATTAGTATCCGATCAGATTGCAATTGCAATGGAAACCAGAGAACATTTAGTGTCGCAACGGCATCATTTTAAACGTTTACAATCTAGACTTCACGATTTGTCTAGTAGATTTCCTGCTCTCAACACCCTTGTACAAAAAATCAACATGCGTAAAAAACGTGATTCCTTTATAGTTGGAGGAGTTGTTGTTATATGTACTTTCATAATACTCTTGTACACTTTTCATTAGGCAGATTTTCAAATAAGTGGTTTATATTATAATCAACCACCAATTAATTATATATATGGGAATTAATACGAATTTTGTTTTTAAATAATTACAAAGATAAATCTATTTTACTTATATTATATATTTTGTTTAATTATATTTAATTATAATTTATAATGTTATTCTTAGTTAATAAAAAATTGACATTTAATTCCAGTAGTCTAAAAATCATAGGGCAGAGCCTTGATCTCGCTCTGGCATTCATCATATAAATCTGCATAACTTTCATGTTTTCTGATAAGTACCATGACTGCAGATCGTTTAACACCCATTGATGAACCCAAGTCGTCACGTGAAGGCACATAACAGTAAGGTAGATTTTTTGTCTCGCATACACCAGGCATATGACTCATGATATCAATTGGTGAAACATCACCAGCAAAAATTACTAACCCTGTTTCTTCTCTTCGGACTCTTCGTTGCACTTCTTTCAAACCAACTCTTAAATAAGTCTTTTCTTTATGGGCTATAATAAAAATACACTGTTAGTAATTATTTATAACAAATGCATGCATTATTCAGTAATTAATGTAAATTGAACATTGAAAACATTGTATTTATGATAGTTTTACAACTAATTTAAAGCATTCAGCCACTATTTAATTTTCACACGGGTCAGTGGACAACATTTTGCTGGGTACCCCTATACTACTCTACTCCGCTTAACAAAACTAAATGCTTATAAGATCAGTTTACACTAACAATCTACTCATCCAAAAGTTTTGTATATCAAAATACTTCAAATAATATTCTGCTTAGAAATATGAAATAAAAATGAATAAATCTTTCAAAAAAATAAAAACGATTAAAAATTTAACTAAGAAATTTTGTTTAAAATTACATAAAATTATGTGAGAAAATATTTTTGAAATTATGAGTAGACACTTTAATAAATAGAACTAGGGACATTTTTCCTGAAGGGGGGGGGGGGGCTAAAATTGTATCAGCAGCACAAACCCTGATAATTATTATTTTAAACTTAACCTGGGGAGGGGGATTAGCTTTCCACCACTAATCGCGCATAAGGTAATAACACTTTATTTTTAGATTTTGTTAATAGTTTTAACAATTTGCAGTACCTATTACCTATACCTAAATAAACACAATCATGTAATTTTCATTCATTGAGTGTATATTAGTCCACAGGAGACATTATGAGTTATGATAACACTGAGCAAAGTTACCTCTCACGGCCATATCTTATATTTAATTATTATACAACTGAAATAAAATATTCAATCAGAGAAGAATAAAATAAAATTTAAGCATAAAAAAAATTCATTTAAAATAATGAAAAGAAACAATCAATTTTTGATTTGAGCGATTTGTAATTTGATTTTAAATTGAACTTGAAATTAAATCCATATAATATTACATAACTTTTCGTTTCTATTTTCGGGAAAGAGGAAAAATTGCTTACTATTTTTAAAATGTTGTTTAATAGAAGCTGGGGAGTAATCAAAATGGTAAACTTTTTTTTTTGCTTTCATATATGAATCTTTCAATTTGCTCGGTGAAATGTAAGAAAAATTTTTGAACAATAACTACAAGTTATACTAAACAACAGGATGTATATCGATACACTGATAAGTTTAAAAATACAATTTAACTGTATATCTAATACCTACCTGTTACCTGTTGGTCTCCTAACATAATCAGTTTGATAAGTCAAGAAATCAATATTTTTTTTTTAAAAAATGATTCAATTATCCAGTATATAGCGATTATAATTTCTAATAAAAGGTCAAGTTAATATTAACTTACAACCCCCCCCCCCCCCTCCCAAGGATATGCCACTGTTTGTAACATACAATTTGGTTTTTGGTTTTATCATTTTTGATTCCAATAAACGGTTGATTCTATAAACCAGTGATCACATTAAGCGAAACTCATATACACCCAGTGTGGTCACTCACTCACTCGAACAATCAAAAACATCATTTAACTTGTTAAGTAAAACCACCTTGGGTAGATTTCGCACTTCAAAACTAATCCAACTGCCAAAATCTGATCGTTTTCAGCAAGCTAAATTGCAAAAACAAGGGTGTCTCCGGTAAAACATAACCATACCATTAAATTTAGTAATAAGTGCGTTAACTGTAATATTAAAACAATATAAAATTGATTGAGCTGAAATCGAATTTGACATGTTGTAAGATTGCTGTACTGAGACAGGTCATGCAAGCATCACGCTCTCTTAAAACCGTGTATAACAATACGTAAGGTATAATTACTATGATGATACTTTGTAAGATAAAACAATTGTCGGGACTACCTAGTAATTATTAACGATGGAATTTTGTTCTATTGTTAATTATTTTAAGTGGTACAAACCTTTCTTAACGAGTTTATAAATCTTTTTGGTAAGCGTCTTAGTGGCCAGAGGCTTGGCAATTTCGTTAAGATATTTGATCCTCGTGGAGTACGAAACTTTTTTGTTGGTCGGATCGGACAAGCTTGCGACGCTTGTATCTGCAGTCATTTTGAAATTGTGAGTTGACCTTTGAAAGTGTCTGTGGTCTGTGAGTACAGAATGCTAGAATAGTCGAATAGCCAATAGTCAATACTGAATATTGTTAAATTGTTTGGTGTTTATTACTATTTACTGTTTAAGGTTATTTGTTTTGATCAGTCGGCGGCGCACGTGGGTAAATTGGATAACTGATAAGAGCAAGAACCAAGAAATGATAATAAAACAACGCAAATCGAATGGCAGGAAAAATATGTTCGAATCACAGGCGTTTTGCCGCCGTAAAAATAAACGACTTGTTAGTTGTTCCCCGTCAATTATTAAAGTAGGACGATTGGTCCCCCTGGTATTTTAAATCATCAGTCAAAATATGTACAATATAAACTTTTAAAAGCTTTTTAAAAAATTTAAAATGTCAATATAATTATTAATTTTCATCAGTCAAATATAAATAATACATATAGTAAATTATACAGGGGGATTCACCAAGCATGCTCACCTCCTTTTCTTCTTTAATAATGTTAAAGTTATTTAAAATCTGATTTTTGGAAGTTTTAAATATACTTAAAGATCATACTTTCAAATTCTTGAAATTTTTTTGTACTACTTAAGGAGTGTCCTGTGGAGGTACAAACTTCTATTTTAGAATGAAACTCCTCTTTTAACTGTAAATTATTCAGTAAATAATTTTTCTGAAAAATTTGACATCAGAATTAAAATTCCGAGTAGTTTTTGAATTACCTATTTAATTTTGTGTTTTAAGCAGATGCGATTACAAGGATGGTAGAAGAGGCCTGAGGCCCCACCCCTCCATTAGGTACTTCATATATATCATAGACTAACTTTTAGTTTATTAACTAAAGTGAAGAGGTTAGAGTACAAGAGGAGCAATGCTATATTCAAAAAAGTCAAAACATATTATATTATGCTTATTGACAATTAGTCGTAATTTTTTTCATCTAGTCCCACCCCTTTATTTATTTCTGGATCCGTGTCTTGATCTAAGGACAAAAGGTCTATGTAATGGGCTTATAGTATATGGGAACTTTGGTGATTTGAAAATTTTAGTCATTAATGTTAATCTATCAACATTCAACATTAATAATTTGTAAAAATTGCCAAAGTATAATAAATATTAAATACTAGTAGTAATATTATGCCTATTTTATAATTGTGTAAAACCTAAGGACTATTATCCTTAGTACAAACATTTTAATAACTAAGAAACTACTCATTATAATTTTGAATTAGATACACAATTAGATCACTAAAATATAATTTACCCGTAAAAGGGGGATTCTCATTAGAAAAAGAGAAATTTCTATCACCACAAGACACTCCATAAGTAGTATAAAAAAATCAAGAAATTGAAAAAATTTGTCAGATTATATTTAAAAATTACAAAAATCTGATTTTGAATAACTGCATTGTTGAAGAAAAAAGGATTGAGCCTTGAGCATGCTTGTTGAATCATCCCATATATTATATATTTTTATAGTATACCTAGTTAGTAGATACATTTTTAATTAGAATGAACAAATGATAATAACATAGGTAAAATAAAACCACTCTTGCTGGCCGTTCTTCAAATAAAAACAATAATACCGTTAAGAGTATTTGACTCACGTTTTGTTGTTGTTAAAGGTGCTATAAGGAAATGGAATGTACTTTCAAGGATATGTAAAGCATGTAATTTATTTCAATATTATTACTTTATTAGGTATCTGATAATTGTGTTTTACAAAAAATAGATTCCATAAGACTTAATAAATACATTAAAATCAAACTATTAATAAACATTAAGCAATGATTCGAAGGTGTTTATTGTTAAGTCAACGTAACTTCCTCCAAAATGATTCCTAAACAAAAATAATAAATTATAGAAAAATATTAATTTATTCATAACATTTAATAATTAATAATACAACTATATATTCATACCAATGATTTAAATAATGAAACAAATGATATAATAACTTTCTATTTTCAAATCCATTAGACTTTGGTATTTTTTTAAAATACGCTTCAAAAAAATCCATAGAAGTACCTCCAAATAGTGAAATGGAAGCAATATCATATTCATGATGCCCATAAAATGTAGCTGGATCAAAAATCACTACATAAACACACATCATACCAATAGTGAAAATATTCATTAAAATAGTGAGTACTAAACTCTGACTCACGGGAGAAGATTACCGTTTTGGCGTTTCATGTATGCATATTGACGGTATCTACCTGTCTGAATACGTATATATGAGCGGAATTGAATATATTTTAGTCAGGACTTGGTAATCGTTCCTTATAGGCAGAGTTTAGGTATATATTGGTTACACATTAATATATTTTTAACCTGGTTTTGAATTTGATTGAGCAGTATTTCCTGGCCACAAGTCTCCATGAAGTAATGATGGCTTAACTTCTATCCTCTCAAAGAATTTTGGAATTATTTGTTTCAGTTGAGGCCAATAATTTTCAATTATTTTCTATTTAAAACAATATTAGTACCGGTATTAATGTAAAAACAATATATTTTATAATTTAATATAAGAGTTAGATAAATGCCAGTTACTTTTTTTTTCAAATTGTTTCCAGGATTTGATTGCAGCAACTGTATTTGATACTCCAAACGATTTTCTGTATAGAATGTCTGTAAAGTGTTTCTGCATAATATTAACAACATTTTAAAACAACTATAAGAAAAATATCTATTTTAAATTTTTATACAATCCAATCATCAGTCCATGTATTATTTTGAGGTAAAAATCCACAACACGTTTCAACATGAAATCCAAATTTGTTTATATGTGGTTGACCATCTTGTAAATTAAACATATGCATATCTGCTAATTGACTACCTAATTCTGATGAACATTTCTTATTCAAAGAACTCATTTTCCAATAGTCCATCACAATAAAATGTTGACCACTATTTGTGCAACCAGTGGCAATTGGACAAGGAGCTGAAATTGTATTTGTACTACATATTGCTTTAAGGCCTTCTAATTCACCATTGAACATCTTATCGGACTGTAATTATTAATATATAAGTAATATATTGGAAAAATTGTATGTTTTTAAAGTTCAAATCAAGAATGTAGTAAAAATTATACCCCTGGTTTTGAGTTGTCTTTAACAAACAATAATTTATTCTCTTCTGTTTGATAAACTGAACTATTATTAATACAGCCTTCGTTTATACGTATATTCAATTTTGTTATGCTGGTTTCAAGTATATTTTCTAGTTCATTTTCCATTTTAATACATTTAAACTTTGTTAGGTGTTAGTAAATGGATAATGTATTAAAAAAAAATTCAGCCACCGAGATCTGAATTAAAACTTATATATTATAAATTATAATCACAGATAATAATTACCAAGACTTAAAAAATATTTTTATATTATATTAATATATTGTATGGTAATACCCACGGTTAATACTGGTATTACCCATAGACCTGATAATAAATTATTATCAGGTCTATCATGGGTCTATGGTTTTGTCACAGAATATAACAATTGGTTTTGTGGTGGTCACCAATGAGGTGTTACCGGGGGGCTGAGGTAGCGTAGGTGGTGATACGCGTCGTAATCGCCACAGTTTCATACGTCAATGATTACCCCTTTTATGTTCTTTCTCTCTTTTCTCTCTTCGGTCTTTCTTCTTTCTTTCTCTTATATGATTCCCGCGCATCGATAGCAGGGCGGAGTAGAATGCGCAGGCTGTCCATTATTTAGTAAAGTTATGCTATGCTATGATCTCTATTAAGGTCATCAGCTGCTGATCCATAGAAATGTTTGTGGATCGTACAGTGTGACCACGGGAAACCAAACATTATATAATGGTGGGCGGGGTCGTCAAAGGACGACGCCATTTTGTCGATCCGTGTTGCGACTTGCAGACCTTTGGCAGGGAGTGTGGGAGAAGGGAATTTACTTCCTAGTTCCGAGTTTTGATGTCACATCGTAGGCCATACTATTATAACTACTTGCAACTCGCAAGTCTTAAGTCCGAAAGATTTTCAATTTCCTATTTTCCGTCTGTGTCTGCTGACGAATAATTTAAATTTCTTTGTTATTTTTCGGTCACACGTTTCGTCGTCTATGCTCCGTCTTGTGACTTACGTCGTCTACGCGATGATCTGACTGTCCTATGTAAAAGTCAGTCGATTGATATTTTCATTGTTTCTTTGTTATTTTTTTAATTTCGTCTGATAAGTGACGGACAGCGGACAATTCAACGACGAACACCACTTAACATGGAAAGTCTGTGCAACTACGCCAGTGACGACGACAATAGTCCGACTAGTCCGAGTCCCCGGAGGGAAGTCGCTGTAAGTTCATTTTTAATTTATAGTCTACTATCCCGGTTACACTTACATAATTCATGACGTCGAGTGCTATTATATTAATAAATAATAAGTTTACTCACAAATTTCATGGTCATATTGTATACCTAAATTGTTACACCTTTAGGCTATAATTAATTAACACCCTAATTACGACTTAAATGGTGATTTACATAATATACTATACACTATATAGGTACGTGTTTAATGTTATCAGCAGCTGATTGTGTCTTAATTGGGAAGACTACTTAACATTGAGTATTTAAAATAATATTAAATTATTATTCTACTTGTTTTTATTACTTACAACCATAAATGTAATGATATTTTTAGAAATAAAATATAAATAAATCATTAAATAACTAACCAATTCAAATTTATCAATACGTGCCTAAATAAATTTATATCACACCTTCTATTAAATATTTTTAGACTAAACTTACCAGAACTAATGGAATGGAAGCTGATGCAAATTATGAACAAGTTACCATGGATATGAGTGAGGTATGGATAAGTACAACATTAATCTATTCCGATTAATGTTAGTTAAGGAAATTTAAATTACTCTTAAGATCATTAGGTAGATGAATTTTTATATTTTTAACATTTAAATTATTGCTTATACTTAACCTATAACGTCGTGGAGAATATTTTTTTTTAGATTTTAAGTGTGTATGATTTGTCATTTAAATCAGTTATTTCCGGACAGACTTAGAAAATATAATATTTAATGGTCTCTATTAATTTATATACATTTTCTAAATATATTTTTTTTATTTAGTTCAGAATAAGAACATATGGTTTGAACTATTTTCTTATTTTTAGTAATTTTTACTACATCCGTAAACCATCTAAATTGTATTATTTGTTAACATACCACAACTATATTCAAAATTAATAGGTAGTACTTGGATAAATACTTTTCAACTGTTTATCATAAGAAAGTTAAATTATTAAAAGTTTTAAACTTTTGTATCCTCATCATAACAATAAAACTTAAGAATATAGTATAGTGGTACTAATATATTGTTACAAATATAGTACCTAATAGTTGTATTTTCATGACAATGTTAAAATTTGTTCTGGCTCACAAAAATTAATTAATCAATTAAAAGATTATAGTTACATATCTTAATTTCGTACATTTTAATTCCACTAAATCCTCATTATGATATTTTTGTTTTCATTCTGAAGATTTTATTAAAGAGACCAGCCATTCAGTATGATTACACAAGTCGTCCTGGTTAAATTCATATTACCAAAACTGAAGGTGGGTAAAACATATTTTGATGTAGGCTATACAAAAAAAAAATTTAAGTAAGCTAATAATTCAATCTAAAAAAAAGTAAATTCCGGTTAAAACCAATATTAACACGAAATTGTTCTGAAATTATATATAAAATAGTCCACGAGTAGTCAATCGACTGTGGGAGAGTCTCTTGCCACTGATTCTTTGCGCCGCTTGAAGAGGAATATTGAATGCGGCTGATTATCAATACTGTACATTCACATTGGTGAGTAATAACGAAAACAATCAGGTAAACCCTTTCCCGCTAGACGTCATTCTCTGTGAGCTGTGGCCTTGAAGAAGGTATATTTTTTATTTATCATTAACTGTTAGGTGTTAATTATTAATTTAAAACACCAATATTGACTCTTTACTTTTTTTTTCAACATATATTTTATATTTTTAATTACTAAATTATATTTGATAATATCTTATCAATTATATATTTACGTATTTAAACATAATTGACTGATAATAAAACAACTATGTTTTATATGATAAAAAAAAATTTTAATTACTTTTTTTATCTAATTATTAATTTAGTTCTATATTTTCAGCAGGAATCAAACCATAGCTCAACAAAATCACCTCCACTTAAAAGTCAAACTTCACCTTCCAGTTCAGCATCATCCCCTCCTTCTGTATCGCAAACTTCGAGATCACGTCATACCAGCAAACATGGAAATCATAGTGATACAAAAACAAATAGTTCAGATGAAGAAAAAAAAAGTCATACCCGTCATAGAAGGTATAGTTTCTTTTTATGCCACTCATATATTTTAAAATCAATATATTATAGTTATTATATATATATTTATGTATACATATAAATTAGAAATAAATCAAGGGATCGTCATAGTAAAAAACATTCTCGTCGGTCAAGGAGTCGCAGTAGCGGTAGAAAACGTTCTCGGCGATCTCGTAGTCATAGCCGTAACAAAAAACGATCGCGTCGATCACGCAGTCGAAGTGAAAGGTATGTGTTTATCGCTTTACTATAAGTATATTTATCAAGGGATTAGAACATTAAATGTTAACTATAATTTTATTGTTTCTGGTAAAGAAATGGTAATAGCAGGAGATCAAGTCCTCATTCTAGACATGAAACAAAGAATCACAATAAGCACAGTCGGTCTAAAAGTAAAGAAAAATATACATCATCACATAATTATTTCTTAGAAAAGAAGGCTAACAATAAACGGCAAAGTAATTATTTTTTTAGTTTGATTTAATTTAAACAAAGTAAAGCTATATTTTATTAATGATTATTATTTAGTTTTAGATAAATTGGGAATTGAATTAAAAGTTCCCACAGTTGGAAATTCTGTACTGCCATCAACCACAATAGTCACCCCTCAGCTATTGCTACAAAAATCTATGGAAGCACAAGTTGAAAAAGTAAAAGAACAAACAGGCATAGAGTTACCATCTTATTATAATCCAGTAGCTGTAAACCCTAACAAATACGCTGAACAGATTCAAAAACGAAAACTTTTATGGGGAAATAAACAAAACAATGAGGTTGTTAAACAAATTGAAGAGGCTAAACCACCTGTAATAACTAACAACAAGACTGCAACCATTTGGCAGTCCACAAAATTTGGAGATCAGGATGGCAAAGTAACTGCCAAGTTCAAAAGGCTAATGGGCATCAAAGATCCGATAGGTAGTCAATTATTACTAACTATATTTTATATATTTTTTTTAATTAATACATTTTTAATATATACCTAGGTGTTGATAATCAAACATCTCAACAAGGACAATCAAAAGACATTATTAAAAAACAAGAAGAAATGTTTAACTCAATGGAAAGTCAATATGAAGTTGCTCGCATGGCAACACATACTCACCGAGGGCTGGGTCTTGGTTTTGGTACATTTCAACAGCGGTAGATCTTATCTATTAACATTTAAATAAATATTGTACATTGAAACCACACTATTAGTATTTAATTTTAGATTTCTTAATCTGGAATCTTTTGTATATTTTACACTTATCATATTTATGTTTTATTTAAATACATAACGTAATTTTGTTGTTGATATTATATAAGCCTTTTTAAATTCATTATAGTTCCCTATGAGACCATTTGGTTGTTTCATATTGTTCTTCGCTGTAATAGTGTTTCTTGATTATGAGTGCAACATTCTTTGCACCAATACAACTCATTTCCATGGCACTTGCTGCCCACTCAATGGCGTTTATGTGATAAAGCCGATCTGCTATGTGGAAACTTTGTGATTCTGTTGGGACTTTATAATGAGGATATGCTAACCAATCCACAACTTTAACATCACTTACATTTTCAAATAAATGGTCTATTTGATTGTTGGAAAGTGGATGTTGAGAAAATATTTTCCAAACATTTAAACTGGCAGTTTCATTGACTCCTTCAACATTACTGATTGAATTGAAAAATTCATTTTCGTTGTTTGATATGATTGTAATTGGTATAAGGTCATCCGAGATTGGAGAAAATTTTGTTCTTTTCATCTCGCCAACAACCAATGTACTTACTGTTTGGTGGTATTTACCAACTTTATTTAATGCTAATGGCATGTTAGAAAAAGTGATGGGTACTTTCTGATTTTCTGCAAGAGGTGCAGCAAACACAACATAGTCGTAAGTTGCCTTTTTTTTAAAATTAGTTAACAATGTATATGAATCATTGTTTTTAGTTATTTGGACAACATATTCTGGTACTAAATGTGCATTGGACTTTTCAAGAAGTTTTTCTACAACTCTTTTGTTACCTCCTTTTACAGACCATAAAGATCCATCCATTCCAGCCATAGAAACTGATCCTACATTAAAATTATAAACATTAGAATATTGCAGGATATTATATCTTACATTTTTATTTTAATATTAAAGGTCTAATAGTTTTATAATGTGAAATATAAAATTTAAATGTCTATAACAGATAAATTCTTAAATAATGGACTATTTCTTTTAAAGTTTATGTTTACCTCATTATAATCACAAGGTAAATTAAACGTTAACTATTTATTTTTTTAGAAATATATTTTAATGTAAAATTATTTAAGATAAATTAATTAACCTAAATTTAAAAATTAGTTATTGTGTTAATGTGCTCACAAATTCTTACCTACAAATTCGTGAACATTAGTATTTTGTCCGTAGTTCACTCTAAGAGACGCCTGTACAAGTTCAGTGATTAAAGGCTCAGAAAAATGTTCCTCTTTCAAGTATGCATCTCTCACTGATATATTAAGATAGTTGACAAATGAAGGATCCATTGCTGTTAGTAAGTCATATGTTGAATCAAAACTTACACCATTGGTTTGTAGTTCATATATTCTAAAAAGACAATAATTTTTTTTATAACAATTATTAGGTTTTTAATATGTTATTTCTAATTTTCTGACCTTTCAAACTTGTCAAGCATACTATTAATAAATTCTTGCAAACGTTTAATGCTGTAACCATACCGCCATAAGATATTCATCAAATTTACCAAATAGTTGTCATTCTCGATAAAATCAAAATCTTTTCCATTGTGCAACCCAAGTCGTTCATTTTTAAATACAGACTTACGTTTTTGAAGTCCTGATTTAAATAAATATAGTTAAAGACGGAACTTTAAATAATATTTATATTGGATAACTTACCTAAATTTGTTACGAAATTAGACATATATCTGTTCCTCTGGTGTATGACTGATCCACCAGTTTCATATTCATTGCCATCACTCATAATTACTGTGGCCAGTCTTCCACCAACTTGATTGCCCTCATATATATCTAAATTAACTAAATCTTTAAATATTTCTTTTAAAAAATATGCACAAGATGTTCCACCTATGCCACTACCGATTATTGCTGTAAAATAAAAGTTATAACTTAAATTAAACATTCAACTTTTAATTCAATAAACGACCTACCAATATTTAAATCTGCTTGGTGTGTACATTTTAATAGAGCTAAGAACCAAGTTAACACTACTATTTCCATCAAGTATTTCATTCTGTTTGCTTTGGCTGAACTAAAGAGCTACTTAAATTTATGGAACAACATTAAAGAGTGAGTAAATTATTAACAATCATATTTTTTAGAAAGGAAAAATAAATTAACTACTAACATATTTTTGTTAAATGATAACTAGGACAGGGTTCGGTTTTTTTCGTTAAGTATGAGTATAATTCAATAAAAAATAGTTTTTGTATGATATTATGAGCTGGGCTTTTGAAATTCGAAGTTTGTACTTTGTACTATATTAAACGATTATACAATATTATTATTTATTATTATATACTTGGTGAATATTGAATAACTGTGAGCTCGGCGTTTTCCAATTAAAATTGATAACAACTCTACTTATCAGTATGATAACTGTTCGGCCAAGGTGTATCAATATAATAATATCATATAAATATATACAACAACTATACCTATATACAACATGTAGCCTTTTTTATTTTGATAAAGGTAGACAAACTTATGAAAAATCTTGTATTACATTTTTAAATCTTAGATTTAAAAAGAAAAATTTTTATGAATTCTAAACTAAATAATTTGCTAATTTTCGTGATTTTCCCGTAATTTGTCATTGAACTTAAAATGCTTATAAAAAAACTGTGACTAAGGATTTTTGATATTTTTCAAATGTCATTGTAACAATATATTAGGAGCCTTGTATTAAATTTTCAAGCTTTTTTACACAACAAATAAAGTTTTATAAATGTCAATTCATAGAAAAAAAGACTAATAAAATTGGAAACCAACTGAAAATGTTCCTAAACAGTTCAAAACAAATCAAAATATTTTGAAAATTTTATCGTGTATAGAAAATTCAAATATAAACAACCAGTAAACATTTCATGTACATACTTTCATTTGTTTTAGTTTTTTTTTTTTTTTTAGAATAGGAAAACAACGTTTTATATTATATATTTTAACATAGGTACATTACGGGCGTGGCCCTATTTACATTTAATATTAATACAAGTAATTACAATAGTGGGATATGAGTTACACCAAAAACCAAAACTAATTTCGTTGAAAACCGATTTTGCGTGAAAATTCCCGTTTTTCCTTAATTTGAATGTTGTTTTTCCCGGCGCTTTTGAAAACTATTGAGAATTTTTAAAATTTGACCTTCTAATTGCACTAACTAGATTCACTTTCCCATCGAACAAGATACTGTTGAAAAAAATAGAAGCAGTTTTACTGCCCCAAACTGTGATGACAGACACAAAAAAAAAACACACATTATTGTAAAATCAATACATTCATCGCTCCGCTCAGAATCTAAAATATCAGAAAAATAACAGTTTTTAAAACTAAAAAATAAAATTATTTACTGACATTTTAACTATAGGTAAAAAACTATTAAGGAAATACCCAAAATATTTACTTACACATCGGGTATTTACCCAGAGGTGCATTTAAGGGGGGTGGCAACTGGGGCAAATGTCTCGGGTGCCAAATTTTAGGGGTGGGAAAATGTTTATAGTGAACAATTACCTATGAGAACTTTTTAAAAAATATTACTTTTTTTTAAAACTTACTAAAATTACAAGGATATCTGCTTAGTTTTTAAAAAATGAATACAATACAGATTTGGGAACTTAATTTTTCAATGAATGTATTCATTTTGGCTGTTATTTAAAAACCATTTCCAATTCTCCTCCAAGTATACAAGACATGTTTGTGTTTATAAGAAAGAATGATTTAAACGATTCTTTTATAATCTTACTAATCTATTGGTACGATTTTAAAATCTAATACAAGATTCCTCATAAGGTTATCTATAAATAGACTATCTACAAGAAAGTTAAATTAAATTTTTATGAGCGTTTGAAGTTCAAATTTTCACAACATTGGACATTCACTCGATTTCTTATGTAGTGATTTTCTTATTTTATTGTAATTCAAAAACGAATAACCGTAGACACTTGAGATTTATATCATATGTTTATTTTATCAATTCCTATATTTGATACAATTTTCAAAAGATTTTGACTTTTTCTGAGCTGTTTACAGACAATTTCAACATTAATTGTATATTCCTTGGGAGGGGGGGGTAGTAAAATGTCACCCCATGGGTTACTGTGTTTACCCACGGTACAACAATAAACCCTAGAGACTTCGTATAAGGTATAAATTATGTATGAAGTATTAATCTATGGCGGCTTCAATATTAGTCTGCTAATTTTCTAGTAGGTAGGTACCTAGTAAATTACTTGTAATAATATTAGTGTTATAATGTACTCGGATTATTAGATAATTATAGTAAAATAGCTCTTCTATTCGACCTTTTCAAAAAAAAATTAATTTGTTTAAAATATAGTTAAGCATATACTGTATAGTGCATTATTATATTGTAAAACCTAATAATTAGGTGGGTACGCCGACCTATCTCCAACTAAAATCTACTCAGTTAAAATGTTAATAATAAATTGTATGTTGGAAACTTATAATCGAACTTTTTCACTATAATTGCAGTTCTAAATCGATTTGAATGCATGCAAATTATTTGCTGACCTTTAAAACTAAATAGTTATAGCCAATATTTCGAGTTTTAGATACGCGTAGTATATACCTACATTTAACTATTAAAAAAAAAATGTTTTGTACCTATTTATAATGTAAATGACTATGAGTACCTATCATTATTATTATTATTATTATTATTATTTATTATTTTTTAATCAATATAATTTATATATTATTGGTAGGTTTAGTAGGTAGGTACTTAGTATACTTATTGCCTACTGGCTACTAGTCGTTGAACGATTTGATTGATATAATTTTTGAAATTCTTGTACATCATATTTTGGTGCCAATAGTGTTTGCAGTTTAAATTAAGAAAAAGAAATGATACCAAAAGAAATATCCAATATGGAAAATTGTATTCATGACATCAGAACAATTATTGCGATTCGAACAAAAAGAAAAAGATCATCATATTTTAAACAGTTAAAACCCATAATCATTGCATTAAAATTATTCGGAGTAATGCCATTTACTACACATACAAGCGGTATAGTCAACAAACTAAATTATTAATTGCAATTTACAAGTACCTAGGTAGCTAAAATTAAAACACGAACATCTATAAGTACTAATAGCTCTATACTATTCTGTTACAAATTTTAATTTAATTTTTCTGTTTCAAATTTAAACGTGTAAGAATATTTTTAAATCTAGTGTAAACAGTACATAACTATAGTTTACTACACATGTTGGTACTAAAACTTCTATTATTTTCATTAATTTTCATATATATATTATTACCTATAGATGTTCTGAAGACTTATAGGATGATTACAACGTACAAACGTGGATTGTGATTGATATTTGATAATTAGAAGCGTAGTTGTAAGTAAATCATTATTAAAAATAATTTTTCAATTACAATTATTGTGTATTTGTGTTGAATAATGAATATATGTATGTAGTTTGATTGATTGATGTTGAATATTATAATAATATATGTTAATTTTATTACTTAATAGCTAATACTAATGATAGTCATATATAGGCATATAGCATAATATTCGGATATTCGGATATTTATGAAATCTGGATTACACTGATAATTCGAATAATTAGAGTTGTTCGATTCAATTTTTCCATTCAATGACCCATTTATATATAATTTTAATAAATTGAATTACTACTAAATGTTTTGAACTTATCTTATTTCCGTCGCATACTCTCCGACTACTAGTATTGTCATTTGTCTTGCGCTAAGTCAAATTAAAAAATCAAATCCATATATTCGGATAAGAATTTGAATCAAATCCAGATTTGAATGCCCATATATTCGGATTTCATGCACACCACTGGCTGATACTTAAAAGTTATAATATATTAATATATACCTACTATAATAAATTAGTTATTAATTATTATTTAGTATTGAGTATTGACTGGAGTATACGGTCCAAATTAGGACGTATTTAAATTTAAATTGTATTGTTTTTTATAGGGCCAGTGTTTACATTATTTTCTTGGATCATGTTATACAGTTTGTCAGTTTTTGTATGTTTAAATGTTTTGTTTTTCTATAAATTATACGGGGATTACAAATATTTTGTCAAATCAGATACAATTGTTTTCAATTTGCTTCATAGAATTACTGGATCTTCGATAGCACTTATTTGCTTTATACTTCCCATTTACTGGACCGACATGAAAAATATACCAGAATACTGGGATCGTTGGACTATTTTCCAGGTTTGTAGTTATACAATATTGTTTAAAAACAGTCAAAAACCGAAATGTTTATTTTTCAGGACAAATTTGAATTGTGTATGCGAAAACCTTTTCAATTGAATATAACCAAACGAGTATGGTTTGTGACAATATTGCCCACCGCTTTTATGACACTCAATATAGTAGCAAGTTTATTATTTGTTAAGGGGTGGAAAGTAAATAATTCCATATTGTTTATTGGCATATTCGGCATCATAAACCTAACAACTGGATATTTTTATATCAACTGCCACATATTTCGAAATGTCAGCAAGGACATAAACCAACGTATAATGGTTAGAACTTATATAATAATCTAATCTAAATGGTCATACTAAGAATTTATAATTTTTAATCCTATTTACTTAAACAGACTATATAAAGTATAAAGTTATTCTCAACGGGGTGATAAAGAACAAACGTGTATCTATAGTTTGTAAAACTCAGACACGGTGTAAAATAGAATACAATTAAAGCAAAATAATTTAACCCCCTACCTAAATTAATATAAAAAAGTTTGATGTAAAAATAATACATATAAAGTTCATAAAAATAGTAAATTGTACAAAATACTCACTTATAAATTGGAAAATATTAATATGAGTTGGAATAATAACATTACTTCAAAAATCTAAATTAAAATATTACCGGTAAATAAACAGTCGTACACTCGTATGATTAGACGATTAGGTATTAGGTGATTCGCTGCCTATAGATAAATATTAAATAGGTACTTACCAGACCGCGGAAGGAAGATATAGGTACAAAAATACATAACATATTATTAAGTCGGTTTACCATGATATCGTTGAACGCGTAATCATAGTTTAATATTTTTTTTTGCAATTCAGAAAGGTTATACTTACAACCGTATACATTAAATAAAATAATTACGTATAAACAAGATACAGGTCAGTAAGGCTTGTTTTAAAGGAGTTCCGTTAAAACATTAACATTACTTCAAATTTCAACTTTTATTTTGTTTTAATTATTTGTCTAGGTAGGATGGGTTTAATTATTAAGAAGGTGTCTGGGCGATTAATTAATGCTCAAACCAATTATTATAGTCAGATATATTGTAATAAACATTTGAACAGGAGTTAATAGTGACAAAGGGATCGTCAACCCGATTTAGAGAGCACACAGAACTTTGGTGTTACATGTCACATCTCATAACGGATTTCGGGATCGTTCATGGTGGAATTTATAGTTCTACCGCAATTGTCATGTATATATCCAGTTCAGTATTATGGTTTTACTTCGTCATGACACTTATAAGCCCCGAGAACTACCTGGTCACCGTTATAATTGTGCCACTTGCATTTACAAATTCAATACTTATGGTGTATAGTGAAGCCGCATACATAGCTCTTTCAGAGGTACCTACCTACCTAAACTAACGTATTGTTTGCTTGTCACAATGTCACTTGACGATTACACAGCTAAAATTTATCATACTTACACATTTTAATTTATTCTTAAAAAATTTTCAGGTGGGAAAGAAATTACATTGGAAAATATTGAATTCAACCATGTGTGGTCTTGTGGAACAAACACAAAGAGAAGTAAGCTACTCGTGCAGTTGTTTTTAAAATATGTACCCATCTAATAATTTTTTTTATTAATATGGTATATTATACATTTTATTTTTAATAGATATATACATTTTGACACAATAAAAAATTGTGATATTAACTAATAAGCAGGGACTGGAATCTTTATGATTTTATCGGTTTGGGTTCTCAAAAATCCAAAATTTTGGTTTCAGTTAATACCGGTTTTAACCCTTTATATTTGACTTGCTTTTTATTTTATTTTTATCAATTAAGTACTGTATAAAAAAATTAACATATTAAGAACCTCTATTTAATGGCAGGTATTAATTGTAATTAAGTGTTGGTACCTATTTCAGAGTTTAGGTAATATAATATCATTAACACTAAAACCATAAAAGATATACTATTATAGTATTATATTCAATAATTTCAGTATTTCACTATAGGTACCAATTATAAACATTTTAAGATTAAAAAACATTACTAGCATATAATATGTATATTGTATATGAGTATATGACTAGCAAAACCTAAATTATATATTATAATATATTTAAAACATAACTAGCTATCTACTATGCCTACCTACCTACCTATTGGCTATTTTATTAGTTAATAATATTTAAATTTTAAACTAATAAACGATACCCACATTAGGTATATAAGTTAGGGAACAATTATGAGACAACTTACTCTGAAACACTTATAAACGTACAAATTGTTATTATTTTTAGAAATTCTACATGTTAGTTATTGCTAATTGCGATTTGTGATTCAATAATAATTGAACGCAGGTACCAGGCTTGTTATAGATTACATGGAAATTAGAATTTGGATTTTTGGAATTTGTTTTATGACAATTCTGTTGTACACATAATAATATTCTTATTTCTTAATATTGATATAAACTTTTATAGATCTATGATTTTATAATTATATGTTATTAGTTATTACTAATAAGTAGTGATAACTAACTTAATAATTATATTATACCTACAGCTATAGATAAAATATCTATTGGATTTTGGAACCGAAAAAAACCAAAATAACCTCTACATCAAAATATAGGTTTCGGTTTTAGTTCCTAAGAAAATGTATTTAAGGGTTCCGGTCCGGTTTCGGTCAATTTCGGTACGATTCCAGTCCCTGCTAATATGTGAAAATAAATATGAAAGTGAATTGATTGATTGAGGAAGCCATATCCTTCCAGTAGGTAGTGGTGTCATTTCCTATTGGCTATTTGTTTGTTTGTACTTTGTTTGCTTGTTTTTATATTATCAGTATATATACTTATTAGTTTACTAAATCTTGAAGACACTACAACGTTTTCACTCCAGGCGTCTTGGAGGATTACCAGGAATAACGTTGAAGGAAAAGTCGTGGATTAAGGGGTTTGTGTGAGACGTGAATACCAATGCAAGCATGGAACCTCTTAATGAAGTATTTTGATTCTTCCCGGACATTTTTTAGATGTACGTCAATGTGAAAGGTATGGTGAAGAATTTGTTATTTTTCCTAGGGTAATATTTTGTAATGACTGTATTTTTTCAAATTGGAGATTTGGAATTTCCCTGCATCTATTTGATTGGAGGATATAAATATATGTTCTGATTTGTTGTAGAGGGATTTGTACATTTGTAAATTATAGTAGTTTAATATATAAGTTATTGTTTTAAGTGTTTATTATTGTAATAAATAGTGTTTTAAGTATAAGTAGCCGGAAGTTAAGTCGTTGTCTGTTGGTTTTAATATGGTGAGCATATAGGTAAGTGTGCAGTTGCTTCCATCCATTGTTTGTTAAATTCTATACGGCTTCGGTATTTGACAACAAAAATTCTTTATAATTTATTTTGCATGCTATATAATTTAAAAAAACACCGACACGTTTTATATTTATGATTGATAATACCTTTGATTTTTATACAACGTCAATTTTTATAATTTACTTTGCAAATAAAATTTTAAAAAATACCAACATATTTTTAACCATACCTCTTTATAGACAGTTCTCAGCGTGTATGAAGTAGAAAGGAATTCGTGTTGTTAAAAACGACGGCTGTTTGGGAGTTTACGTGTTTGTATAACGGGATCCAAATGAGTTATTGCCAGAGACCAGAGTTACAGACTTACAGGGAAATATTGTACTTGTTTAATGGTAAATGTCATTTGGATGAATTGGTCTGGTTGACTTAAAATCGCCAATACTTGTACTAGTCCTCGCCATCAGAGGATGATGGTTTAATAGATTCAAGGACGCTTTGAAAAGGTCTGAGCTAGTTGGTATTATTGCCTTGTCGTCCATATGCTTCATCACTATAAAACGTTCGGTATAAATATTGAACAGAACTGAGGAGCGAATGCCTCCTCGTGAAACACCAGCTTTAGTGCCGCTATATGAGAATAAGCAGTTGAGCAGTTCTATAACGGAATTCAAAGTGTCGGTCATCAAAAAAAATTTAGTAAGTTGGGAGTAGACATTTCTAAACTTCATATTGCAGCCCCTCGTATCATGCTTTATTAAAAGTCTGTGAGATATACCTACCTGGGTACGGGTGCAAATTTATTTTATTTAAGAGTGAAGAAATCGTGTCAAGAATAGTGCGGTATAATATGAAGACTAGAACGATGTCAATAAAATTACTTATATGTTTCAGGTACAAGATTTTTTAGAAATGATTCAACTTTGTAGAACAAATATTACTTTTGGCGGTTTTTGTGACGTTAATAGAGAACTTTTTATCAACGTAAGTTTCTTCATAAGACAAGCAAGTAATTGTTATTTTACACATATTCTTTTTATATAACAATATCGTATTTATTTGAATATAAATTATAATAAATAATTGAATAAATATATGATAAAATAGAGAATTTAATTAATTCAATAAATATTTATTTTTAGTTTATATTCGCCGTATTTTTTAACTTAGTTGTTGCTTTTCAATCTCAAATAATTCCAAAACAATATACAACATCAGCTGACTGAAGTATTTTCATTAGAACTATTGAAAATCAAAAATCAAAATAATTAACTTAGTATTTTACCTCTGAGTAATAATGTGTTATTATAGTTATTATAATTATTGTTGCATTAGGCACGAATACACGATATATAGGTATGGATATTTACATTTTTTTTATAGATCTAATGGATCTTTATTTGTTCCTGCAGTTAATATAATTATGGGTGGATTATCTGGATTTAGATATTTAATTTTATGTGATATTATGTAATGTGATATTTTGCTTAAGCCTTAAATTGTTTTTTAATGTATTAGCTATAATAATAATTCAATCTGTTACTTAATGCGAACGTAATTTAATTTAAAACTATCGTTCATTGTTATGTACTTTGTCATACGAATAAATAAATATAATTTTGATTATTAGATACTCAACAATTTTTGTATATTGTGTGATGTATGTTTATATTATGTTTATAGTTGTTATAAATAACCAACACTTATTTTAGATTCTGAGCGGAGAGATTTACTATGATGTATTTTTTTTTGTATATGTCATTACGTTTTGGAGCAGAAAAAAAGTTTCAATTTTAAAATGTTAGGGTGGTTCTGTTAGAACATTGGATCTATTTTCTAGTTGGAATTTTGGATGATCAAGACTAAAGAAAATCTTTTTAACTCCTGTACTTTTTAAAACAATCGACAAAAATAATAAAAATAAAAACAATGAAAAAACGGGAATATTTATGAAACATCAAATTTTGATACATGACAATTTCACTGAATGTTTATATTTTCATTTTCTATACACCATACAATTTTGACTTGTTTTCAGATGTTTACGGACAATTTCAAATTTCAATTTTTGTTTCTAAAAATATCAATAAAATTTTATTTGTTGAACCAAAATGCGTGAAAATGTAATAATGCAAGGATTCTGATATATTGTTACAATAGTATTTGAAAAATAATAAAAATACATAGGCACAATTTTCTTTTATAAGCATATAAAGTTCAAATTTTGACAATTTTTATCAAATGGAAAATTTACAAATTATTTTGTAGTTAAAAATGTATAAAACGTTTAACTTTTATAACTAAGGATTGAAAATTTAAAACAAAGTAAACAGTTTAAATATAAATTATTTTATTCACAATAATATCGTCAAATATATACTTAGTACATAATATCATAGGCAGTCTGACCGTCTTCGCTCAGAATCGTTTTTCTTATACAATGATATTATATCATTGAATTCAAATTTAACATCATCCATTACAGTGACCTATTTGTGATTAGTGCGAGTTACAAAATATCTTGATTAATTATGAAATTCAAATAATTTCATAACGGCATACCTAAATATAATTTTCAAATAAAAAAAGGAGTGTAAATGAATGTCGCTCTGCTGTGCAGTAGGTACAGTAGGTGCAAGTGGGTCACTGTAATAGTGTAATGGGTGGTGTTAAATTTGAATTCAATGATACAATATCATTTTGTATAAGAAAAACGATTCTGAGCGAAAACGGTCAGTCAGCCTATGATATTACCAAGTATAATTGATGATATTATTGTGAATAAAGTAATTTATATATAACCTATTTACGTAGAGCCTTGTTTTAAATTTTCAATCCTTAGCTATAAAAGTTTAACATTTTATACATTTTTAACTTCAAAATAATTATTAAATTTTAAATATGATAATTTTTGTCAAAATCTGAATTTTAAATGCTCATAAAAAAAATTGTGCTTATGTATTTTTAATATTTTCAACTGCTATTGTAGCAATATATAAGGAGCCTTGCATTCAATTAAAAAAAAATTTTTATTTATATTTATAGAAAAAAAAACTAAAAAAATTGAAAACTGACAATGTCAGTAAACTGCTCAAAAAGAATCAAAATATTTTCAAAATTGTATAGTGTAAAGAAAATGAAAATATAAACATTCAGTAAAATTTTCATATATCTACAGTTATTCGTTTTTGAACAACAACAAAATAGCAAAATCGTTACATGAGAAATCGAGTGAATATCAAATGTTGTAAAAATATGAATTTCAAACGCTCATAAAAATTCAATTTGACTTTCTTGTAGACATTTTTTTTTTGATAAAGGTAGACAAACTTATGGATAACCTTGTATAACATTTTCAAATCTTAGATTTAAAAAGAAAATTTTTTATGAATTCTCAACTCAAAATAACTTGCTAATTTTCGTGAGTTTTCCGTTTTTGTTAAGATTTGAACTCTAAATCCTTTTGAATAAAAACTGTGACTAAGGATTTTTAATTTTTTTCATTTGCCTTTGAAACAATAACCTAGGAGCCTTCTATTAAATTTTCAAGCTTTTTTAACCAACAAATAAAATTTTATTGATATTTATAGAAAAAAAAACTAAAAAAAATGGAAACTGAAAATGTCCGTAAAATAAGTCAAACTATTTGACTTATGGTGGTGTATAGAAAATGCTTATTGCTTATACAAACATTCTGTCAACATTTCACGTACCTACGGTCATTTGTTTTAGAGTTGTACCAAAAACCAAAATCGATTTTCTCGAAAACAGATTTGGCGTAAAAATTCCCGTTTTTCATTAATTTTTCTTTTGTTTTTCACGTCGCTTTTGAAAACTATTGGGAAATTTTTACTTTTGACCCCCCAAAGTACCAACTAGATTTACTTCCTTATCAGAAAAGTTACTGTTGAAGAAAATCCAAGCATTTTTACTGTCTTAAAAGGTGATGACAGACACAAAAATTAAAAAAAAACAAACATCATCGCTTCACTCAGAATCTAAAACCCTAGGTATTAAAAATTTTCATAAATAATTGAATAATATTATAAAATTAAAACATTTTTGGAAGGTAATGAGAACATCCCCCAGTGTCATCTGGATAATGTTAAATGATTCGTAAAATTATAAAACAATTTGGACCCATTTTAAATACCTACATAATTCTGTATCAATGTTTACTTTTGATTTATATAACTCAAACCGAGTTAATCAAATTAAAAAAAAAAAATTATTTTTATTACCTGTTAACAAAGGTTCTTTAGAGTATAGTTACGTATATTGTGTACCTATACCGGGTACCCACATAATTTTAGCACCCTTATTAATTTCATCTCTATATAATTTCGCCAATGGATATAATATGATACCTATATGAGTATTCTAGTTTCCGCAAAAAACGATAATATGTATATTATAATATGTCATCGCAAAATACTGTACCACCCCACTACCGCCGCCACCGAGGCGGTTGCTTTCTACTCGCGGAAAGGAGGAAAAAAATCGGTGGCGATCGGACAGGACACCGCCTACAAACAACTATATACCTGCAGCATTATAATAGTCTGCGAACGTGTTGCATGCCATCGCACTCGTCGCAGTGGTGACACGGTAATCGACTCGAAATGACCGACTCCGCGATCGACGGCTGCGGGAACGGCAATTCGGTATAAATATATTATGCGACCACGGCGGTAGTAAACATTTTTGAAAAAATGATTCTTACAAGCGTTCAAATCGGAATGTCGGAAAATTGAATATTGATATACCGAGTGCCGGGACCGTAGTCTGTAGCTATTCAGTTACACGAAGTATTTTTACACGGTGCTGTTGCTGTGTATATAGACTTCAACGAGCTGAGACGCGTGCGATCCTCTGGTAAGTCGTCTTGTTGGTTTTTAAAAAAAATCAAAAAATATTCGTATTTTCCCCATATTGTAGTGTTTTATATAGTATATGTTCACAATGTACGGTCATAGTTCGTAGACCGGGTAGACGCCCAAGTTCGTGGATGTTCCGAGGCTCAAACACCTATAGTTTAAATCGTTTTCTATTCCAACAATAATTTATTCTACTCTTATACTTTTTCAATTATTATTTTTCCGGGCACTCGCATTGATGTTTTGAAAACCAGTCTGTATAGAAATGTATTGCAGTATTACAAAAATCTGATATAACAGTTAATAAAATCTGTTTTTTCGGTTCCGCAATACTTCCTGCAAATTTCTACACGTGTAGGAAGGTACATATTATTATTGTTTTACACTGGACACCGATTCTTTCAAAAAATACCGTATATTTTTTAATTGTACGTGGTTTTTGTCACGCGCTGTTGGTTTGCGGTTATTTTTTTTTATTTGATTTGAAAAATTGTAAGTTTCACGTTTTTAAAATCGACCATAGTGATCGAATATACAATAAATTTACAAATATTGTCGGACGGGTTGGATGGGTATTTGCTATTTTCCCAAATTGCGAAAACCCTGCGATACACATTACACATCTCAACATCTGTCTGTAAGGGAGGGTCATCTACAGTCAGAACGAGATCATTCATCGTTCTTTGTTATACAATTCCTTTAAAAGGTCATAATATTTACGTCGTTTATTAATACGAAAAACGTTAACCTCGGAATTGAAAACGTAGGTACCTATAGTTTGTATTTAAAAATAATAATAATAATATAATAACAAAAAGAAAAAGTACTGCTGTCACTGTTTTTTTTTCTTTTAATAATGTATGATATCCGTAATGGAAATTCGACACGTTGTTTCACCACTAGTCACGGTGGTGCTATTTCGTAATATAGGATACGTGAAAAATACTTTAGGAAGGTACACTATTAATGCTAATACTCGTATTTTGTGTGGGAATTTGAAAAAAGATGAATATTTTTTCAACCTATTTATTTTTTCTTAATTTTATGTGTCAGTATTTTTAGACATGAAAAGCGGACATAAATTATAGATCAATGGCAAAAAAAGTACACGAAGTATATCCGTATCGAATTTTAGTGGGAAATAAAAATAATTTGATTTTTTCACTATTTTTGTGATATAGGACTAATAGGAGAATATAATTTAGCTATTTTTTTTTTTATTAGGAATAAATACAATAAGATATTTGTATATGTATGAACCCAAATGGAAAAATATTACCTATGCACAAAATTGACGAATATTAGAAAGATCTGCGAAATTCAAAGCTATAATAGAGCAGCGGGTGTTTATAGGCATCAAAAATATTTTATATTTTTATAAAAGAATATTTTGCCAGCCACTCCTATTATTATTGGACCCTAACAGTTATCGTTGCGAAATCCGTTTGCAGGTCATCAATTATACTAAAATAATTTTAAAATACCTACCTGCAGTCTAGTGTATTTAGATATTATATTGTTATGAACGCACGTTTGTTGCGGAATATTATTTTATTGTGTACATATTAATGTTTGTGTATTTTCACTCTATCGGAACAATAATGTAGGTACTGTAAGATGGTTACATCTTACATATTATATGGTATGTGACATAGCTTTACGTTAGTTTATTAACGACTCAACGATATGTGTGTGCTGCTGTTTATTATTACTAAATAGTAAATATTTTATTTACCTATCACAAGTGAAAAATATACAGAATTTATTCGGTGTTTCCGAATTGCGGACTAAGTGACAAAAACCATGTGAGTTGCGGACGAAATCTAAAAAGGTAACATACGAATTGCGGACACAAATATAAGATAAGAAATTTCCTATTATTATTTTTGATATAGCGATCGTGGACGTTGGGAAATTATTGTTTGATATACAGGCTGTTTCAAAAACATTTTTACCACAAGATCTATAAAAACTATGACGATAAATAATGACGATAATCTATAAATATTTTATAAACAATTTTTTCCACAAAATTAAAACAATAAATAATTCAACAACATTTTAAAAATAACGATTGCTCTTTTGCAAGACACAAATATTTCTAACCCCACCAAGCAATTTTTTTGGTAGCTTGTCCTAAGTCCTGAAAAAGTGGTGAAGGGAAATATTTGTGTCCACAACTAACGTGGTTTTTATTAAAAAAAAGCTCTGTACGCAATTAGTATTATGACAACGAAACTCGTGTCCGCAATTGTTATGTTATAATTCCTGACCTAAATAATTCGTCCGCAACTAGTATGTGTCCAATTTATTTAAGGCAGGTGGCACACGTAAAGCTCTGAATTTTCAGCCAAGAGTTGTATACAGTCAGCAATAGTACAGTAGATGTTAAGCAGTATAAAAGTTTAATCTCGTTACTATTGCATAATAATTAATAATAAAATATAGTTTAAATTTGAATTTAAATATCGCAACAAAATAAGCCAGTAGGTACCTATTATAGTGGTATAATATAGTAATGTAGTGTAGTATAGTAGTGTGTTATGACTTATGAGGTAATTAAATATTTTTATCAAAACCGGATTTGATCAATATAGTATTTACTTTCATAAAAAGTTGCTTTAAACATGAAATTTCAAATTACCCACATTCATATAAAATATAAATTATTAAAACCATTTTAAGCTGCATTTTAGAGAAATTTTATTAAGATTATTTAAGAATAGTGCACAATACATTTTACCCGGGTATTAAATAATCCACGTGTATAATCAGTATACCTAACATGTCTTCATAAGTATTTCTGTAAAGTCTATTTACATAAATATAATATATTATGAATTATAATACATATCCATTCACCATGGTTAATATTATTACAATTCGGTAATCGCAATTCAAAATGATTATAAAGGTAAAAGTACCTTTAGCTAGGTGTGCTTATTTATATAGTAGGTGGGAGGTGCTATCAACCTCTATTACTCGCATAATCAACATTTCTTATTAAATAATGTTATCGGTAGGTAATGGTTTCTTATGGTTATTACATAATTACCTAATTAATATACCTAATACTACTGTTGTTTAATGTTGTTAATGTTATAATGTTATTCGTTATTATTATGAATTATCATAATGACATTTTAAACTGAACTAAATTTTAAAAGCTTTATGTTTATAATATTTAATGATTGGTTATTCTTTTTAATCATATTATAATGTTTCAAAAATGAAAATAATAATGTATTTCACTGTGTATTATAATTATTATTACTTATTGATATGTAATTTCAAATTTGCGTGTCGGTTCATTTTTACAACAAATGACTAATGAGGTACACCCACGACCCACAGTTATCTACTAGTATAGATAACCGTATCATAACAGGGTGGTGCTTTATGCATTATGATATTATTATATGTTTCCCATAATCATATTTATGTCATTTCTGAACCCTTAATACATTACTTTCTAGTAATATTAAAATTATTTTTTTAATAAATAAATACCAACTGCACCAGCTGTATGTTATGTAACGACGTACGACGTACCTAACGCAATCATTATAGATGTATCATCTATATTCTATATAAACAATCAGACAAACGTAACATTTTTACCTAGGTAGGCGCGTACTCACGAGTCACGATATAATATATACCTACTTCGAAATCATTTTATATTTTTATTAGTACCACAGTACCTATACTACATTACTATGCTATACAGTTTTCGGGTGAAGTCTGCATTTAATTGGTACATACCGTAATATACCGTATAACCGTACCTATACGTATGTTATATATTTATAAATTATTACAGCGATATTACTTTGAATATGAATTATGAGTAAGTATATCATCTATTAAGTATTAACTATATTATATACATAAAGAAATAAGGATTAAAAACAAGACACGAAAAAGTTACGGACCGCGATCGAATTCGTATGCAATTGACGTACCAAATTGGCAAATTTATTGCATCGATAATTGTATATATACCTCCGGAACTCGTTAAAAAAATGTATGATGTAATTACAAAATATTAGTATCTACATTCTACATTATGTATTTATATGGTGCCGATGATAAATATATAATTTATACAATTATATGAACATTGTAATAATTACGTTTTTTTTTTTAAATTTTTTATTAGTAAATCTATACAATCTGACATATTCTGTAAGGCTTACAGTGTAAGCTATTTACAATAAGAACATATGCTATAATAAATTACTTGATAAAAGAAGTAACATAGCGGCTACACTTTATTATAATTATGTAATTCGATAATAATATGACTATCCGAATTCCGTATTTAATCCCATGTTGGGAACACCGTTGGGGTGATCGATATTCTAATATACCTTAATAATATGTTTGACAGCTTTTTCCTACATTTGTTTATTCAATTGTATAAAAAAAATTGGACAATACGGTGACCCACCCTTAGTCCTGTATAAAGGGGGCAAGTGGGGGGGGGGGCACTCAATAGTTAATGTCTTCATACTGGATCGATGACCCTGGTGACCTTTATATGAGCTGTGTACCTACTACATATATTATTATACAAGGTGTATCTTGAAAATATGATATAATATTTAAAAGTAATTTCACTATACAATTTTAAATCCTTCAGTTGCAGCCTGTAATATAACATTATATATTTATATGAGTAAATCATGTACAGGAATTAAAAAATGCCGGATCTTACGGTTATATCCTTGGCGTTCCAACTTCTCTGCTAGAGTTTATTTTGCGTGGCGGAGACAACTGCGGTGGCGTAAAATAGGAGTAAAATTTAGAGTAAAACCATGGGGTAGCAAGCATCTTGAATAATATTTTATTTTCAATTGCACGTCGTATGATTGAAGCCTGGGAGCAGTCGGTGGATAAAATAATAAAACTGTTGGGGTAGCAATATTGTGTTCAAATAATAATATGCCCCTTTTAGCCCCTTGACTTGTGATACTAAAAATAATATTTATAACTATACTATATAATAAAAATATTATTTCTAGAAATATGACGACAACGGGTCCTGCAGCGTTGGTCATGCAGAACGTGTCCGATGATTTGGAATACTTCGCAGATCTGACCACGATGGTCCAGCGGGACGCTGCAGCGGAATTTGCGACCGTTTCGCCAGCGTCCCCCGGACACTTGTTGTCCGTCGACTACCCGTTCGCAATCAGCAAACAGTCGACTCCGACCCCTACGGCCGTCATCGATTACGCGGTCAGAAACGTTTCCGTGGCTCTGTGCCATCAGCCCACCGGCATACCATCTGTCGACGAGTACTTTACCGGTGAGCCTATATAATTCATTTTACTTAATTTTGTCCAAGTGTTCCCTAGCTATATATATCATATCAGAAGCGCATCGAGCATGATACACAATTTGAACATTTAATTGTCAGTAATAATATTGTCTGTACTTGCGATGAGATAATCAGTTAGCTCGTGCTCTATAATATACGCCTGGCGCCTGTCTCCCAATATAATATAGTGATAGTGAACAAAATATATTCACTGGTGATAAATTTACATTTGGGTCTCAATATTTACTTGCTGCACGCTGTGGAGTCTGCAATATTATATAGAGTCCGTGCACGTCTAAAATTCTCTCAATAAACGTCCAGAACGCAGGCCTATATATTATTGTAGGTAATTAAAAATTATATAATATAATAAATAATGCTATAATGGGTTGTAAATGGATATATTATATATTTTTAAAAAATTTTTTTTCATGAATTAGTGATTACAAATCTTTACAGAAAATTATTTTTTAAGCAGTTGAGCCCTAATTTAAAAATATTAGAATACAATCTATACATAATAATATATGTTATAAAATAAGCAAACGAGTTTTTTTTATTCAACAGTACAGCTTTCTAAACCTAGTCAATTGTTGAAGGAATATGTAATCAAAGTGGTTGTTTTAACTGATGATTGCAGTATTGTATTGATCGTATTGACCACCAATCTTAACTTATTTTTTGGGGTATTCCAAGTGTAAGTTTGGTGATTACCTACAGTAATTTATCATTTAGGTACCTATCGTATAAACTACTTTAAAATCATTTATTTGCTCAATTCTAGTATTACCACAGTTTTTTTTTTATTTTTATTTTATATAGACGTTAAATAAAGCATCATCGTTTAACGGGTTCATTTTCGATCATATAGACTTTATAGCAGAAGGTGAAGGTCTATCAATGCGTTTCAATGCGTTATTATGACAATAGTTTTATGCTGGGTAGATATAATGTAAATATATGTATATCGAATTGTAACATAAACACTTGAGTGTATTGTCGCAATTAGACTTGCAGAATTGTATTTATTGTTATTTGATGAACAATACTTAACTTCATCTTGTCGATCGTTGGTACTCATTGGTATCGTCGTATTTATATCTTTTATTTCAAATAACCAATCTATATTCATCAGCCAATCGAAATAATAACAATATGATATGTATCGATATTGTTAAATAATAAAGACTTATCTATACCTAAAATATTCAATCCCATTATTTTACTGTGTTAAGTTTATTACTCAACATATAACTGATGGTGCTGAATGGTCATACTAAAAATTCATTTTTTTGTCTATTATTTTATTTTTTATTAAAAAATGTAAGGCAAAACAATAGTCAATTAGTATTAAGTATAATTTATTATAATAAAATATTGTATATTTGTAGAGGTGTGAAGTGGAAATTATACCCATTAGTAATACCATTATACATATCATTTGGTTATTTTTTTTGAAATTGTTTTTTTATTAGTTGTAAGGCTTCGACGACTGAGGTCATTAGCCTGTAAGGTTGGTAGGGTTGGGACGGTTGGTACAGTCGGTTATGAATTTCAAATAATGTATGTGTGGCAAGGGTTTTGCGCACTATACGAACCCGGGTGGTCACCCATCCGATAACTAGTGGCAGCGGCAATTGCTTACTCTCAATCACGTCGCGTGATTGATTTCATCCACTGCCCCGCGCCGAGCCACATTTGGTTATTTATTTATTAGTATTTAATAAATTGCAATTCCAGTTGCGTTTTATTTTGGGAGGAGGGTTATCAGTGATTCCCTTTCTATTCCTGCAATAACTTATTACGAGAAGAAAATATGATAATTTTTTTTTTTTAGGTTTGAGGTTTCCAGATAAACTGTTTATCTAGTGTTCTCTCAAGACATTTGATTACGTTTTGTACTGGAATATTTATGTTATTATTAAGTATAATTTCGAGTCGTTTAAAATAACTTACTTAAAATCATTTGTATAGTCCGGAAAAGATTAACGAATCGGGGATGCTATACCCTAAGCAAGCCTGCATAGATCTATACAAATGTATTCGAAAAATATTATTTCACCTGAGAAAAATCTTTTAAAATTGTCTGCGTAGTTTATTTACCACTTACAATTCGTTTATGTGCGTTTAGGCTTTATTTTTTTCTATACTCATATGTATGATACATTTTTAGGTTTCGTTCACATGTTTAATGCATAGGTAGGTCTATATAATTCATAGCTGACTGCACAGCATCGACAGCATCTATAGCTATCATGCTCATGTTTAAATATTAAATACTAAATAATAGGTAGCCATAAGTATAAAGGTATACCTAATGGGAATAATTGTGTACAACTCTTATCATTGTCATTGGACCTTGATGGAATGCCAAAAATAATGCTTTACTATCGTATTATTATACACTTGATATTTGTTTGTAAAAAATGGAAAACTGTGGGTGAAAAAAAGAAATTTGTTGCATAACTAATGCGTATAAGTATACATGTATATAAGACTATGCGTAGGATTATATTTTTTTCTCGAAGATCGCGTAAATTCTTATAACCCTCGCACGGTTTGCGGTCGTTTGGACACGGAGTCTTGAACACTTCAAGGTTATTGTGCCTAAGGCGGATTTTTCTCCGTATGTCCATTGATATATACATCGTTTTTACGTTTCAGGATTGTCTGTCTTGTAATATAATATTTAATATATAGGACATAGGTACCATACACTCGTTGAAAAAATATTATGGTGGTGCAAACATCATCATTGTCATCGGTTATATTTATTTTTGATTACGCAATTCCGTGGAGTATAATATAGGTATTACCTCAAAGACTACTCAACATAACAGGTATTTACAACCGTGTAGGTATTAATATTATTATATATTGCCCACTTATATCACAAACACGTGCGTCGAAACGCGCCAAGTGGAATGGTCAACACGGTGGCGTTGTAGTGGACAGACCACTTTCTCTGTAATATCTATTTCTCTCTCCATCTCTTTCTTTCTATTTATCGCTCTATCTCCCTTTAAAATGTTTTGTTTCTGTTTTTTTGTTAATTTGTTCTCACTCCGATAGGTATGATATTTACTACCGCATATGTACCATCATATTGCGTCATATATACACCCATTAAAGAGCAGAGTAGCAGACTCTATTGCCTTGAACTATTTATTTTGTAGAAAGCAATAAAGCATCCGGAAAACGAGAATATTCCAACAATCTCTGTAACGATGAGCTTATAATACCAATTATAATAATACATTATTTAAAAATATATTCTTATTTTTTTACTGAGATCATATTATATACACACTTTTGCACAACCGATATGGGAGAGGGGCTAAACATAATTCCAATTGGGCTATAGGCCTATAGCCCCTTAGACCCCTCACCATTCTACGTCTATGGTTCAGTCCCACAGGCGTTAAACCAAGGAAATAGATTTGCTGCAGTGTCATCGGTCATAGCCCATAGGTCACAAACCGCACGACCGCAGTCTCCTTAGCCATCCTTCAGCGAAAAAAAAACACGTGAAATGAATATTTAGTATATTCTATTATTATCTTATATGTTATATAAGATATCAAGTTACGTACTATATACCTACGCCAAAATCTGGTTAGGATTTAGTCTGTATCGTTGAATTAATCATAATAGTTTATTACTTTTCACCTATTAATAATACACTAAATTAATTACAAAGTTTCCATCTTTGAACCGATCTATATTGTTTTTTGTATTCCACTTTGTTTAAATCGATGCGCTTATAGAATCAGATGATAATTAAATTAATAAAATCAATAATTATGTGTGCGTATTGTTTTAACATTATATAGTACAATTGTATACCTATTCCACATCGCATGTATATAGACAATAGATATTATTATAGTACGTAGGTAATATCTTATAAGTATAAAATCAAGTTTATCGTTTATGATTTTATTATAATGAATATAAGTTGTCTGTATATTATATTGTTATTAGTTCGATAAACATTAAGTTAAATATATTGAAATAACACATCGTGTATTTTATATTTTAGAAAGTATAGTGATGTACTATATATTTATTATATATATTATACATATAATAAAAATACTATGTAAGATAGTAGTTATATTTGAGTCATATTTCCTAACAATTTGTACATTATAGAGGTACCTATTATTATTTATCCTGTTAATTTATAAGGTTTCAAATATGCTCTGTGGAATCGCCTGAAAATGTTTCGAAAGCCGAAATTGCTGATCTTATTTTATATTATATATTGCTATAAGTTACAATTTATAGTTTTTTGATCAAAATGTGTCCAAGGTATCAAACAACCAATATGATTTACAAATTGATAGTTTTAAGTTAGTTGATCGGGAGCCGGTTAGGTTAGGTTAGACTTGTGAGCATTACCTGATTTTATATATTTTGCATAAGCATACTAGTATAATAATACTTATATATAGGCTGTAAATGAGTCTGTAAGACTTTAACTAGTTATTCTATCTAGCCATATTTAAAGTTAGTTACCTATAGGCTATAATCTATATACAATATCACTAGGTACATAATATATATATATATATATATATATTATATATATATATATATATATATATATATATATATATAGGTTTACTAATGATGCAATACTTGAGAGGACGTCTGGACGTGATATCCGCATGTGTTGTTTCCGTCTTACAAGTACGTAACATAGCAAATTTTACGCTCAGCAGAACATGTGTAGTTAATTGAAAAATTAGAGTGAATTGACCTCTTATAAAATCTAAAGGTAAGATTATTATCTAGACAACCTCGTGGGCTTTTTAATATATTTTAATTTTAAAGCGAGTTATGTGTATTTTAAGATGTTGAAACAATTTACAGTTTTAAAATACTCATAACTCGCGTCAAAATTAAAATATAATAAAAAGTCCATGATGTTTCCTAGATAATAATCTTACCCTTAGATTTTATAAGAGGTCAATTCGGTCTAATTTTTGAGCTAACGGAGTTACACGTGTTTTGCTGAGCGTAAAATTTGCCATGTTACCTACGCACTTGTAAGACGGAGACAACATATGCGGGTATCACGTCCTCTTAATACTTATAACTTATAAGTTATATAAATTATATTACAGCAACTAACCCACTTCAATATTTTCGTTTTCTAGTCAACTGTTACTCTTTTTTCACTGGAAAAAGAGCATATCCATGGTACCTAACTTATTAAACATTACATTTCATTGTAACTTAATATTTTTAGTATTAAGAAGCTAATAGCTTACGCCTTATAATTAAAGTTGTGTACATATTAGGCCCGTTTTCTTCTACCCAGGGGGTGGCGCGGTCTATCTTTCTCTGAACCGGATTCCGTTTGGCCACTCCAACCACCACACAAAGTAATATAATATCTATAAGGTTAATAAATAAAGGAAAATAAATAAAAGAATGAGTAAAAATTAATTTTTACACTCTACGCAACGTATTTATGTACCTATATATCTGTAGTTATCAGTTTTAAAAACAAATAATAACTACGCTATTGAACCGCGACGTCCTAGTTGAATTTACTGATTAACTGATTTACAGCTCTATAACTCGATTAGCCGCTAATTGGCCAATTATTAATTAATATACGGACCACGTATGACGTACGCATAATAATAACTATATTATACTTTCTATTTAATACCAATAATGCACGAGTTGTAACATTTTAAATTGTATACACTATACAGTATACATAATATAAATAATATTATGTAGCTACTAAAAATAGAATATAATTTTCGATTGACGATTGGGATTGTTAAAATGTATAACGCGTTTGTTTGACAAAAACTGTTCGTTGCTAATTAGTATATCAGGCCATACAATTATATAATATATAATTTTTTAATGACAAAACCAATTTGAAGGTATAGTAATTATTTTATTATGTTATTGTGGTTTTGTATAGTTCGTTCGTTTCTGTCGTTTAAATTAGAGCGATTTCTCAACAACAATAAAAAAGCTGTGCATCTATCGGCCCGCGCATTCCGTTTGCCCTGATCAGGGTCATTACTCAGAGACTTATTACAAGACATACGCCATAATGATTATTTATTTTTATTTTTTACTCTGTTCACGGTTTATTCCGCGTGTGTAATCTGATCCTGCACATCTTGAAATTAAGAGTATAACCGTCGGTCCGTAACGTACATCGCCATTATATAATATTATTGACTATTGTACTATGTTATTATATGCACGTGCCTCAAACAAAACATTTACTTTTATGGAACAGTCCGTCACTTCTTTAGGACACTTAATGTCTTGATTGTTTAATACTCAAATGCTGGTGCCAGAAATTGTTTATATTTACAAATATATTATTATATAAATAATATATAGCTATATGATTATTGATTATTGATGATAAGTCATTTGTAGTAACCAAATTGATATTACACATTGATGACGCTGCAGGCTCGAATCCAGAAAATTTTAACAGGGAATGCTCAAAAAAACCTTTATATTTTATATATTACACAATTTTTAATACGAATATTTATTTTATTGGTGGTTTAGGCGACAGGGTGTGCCCGAAAACCCATAGCTCCCCATTGAATCCACGTCTGTGACGAAGTGCTATTAATTATAATATATTATAATGCATACCTATTTTTTTTTTGTCCACTGCAGCTATAAACCTGACAGGAGTGACGATATTTACGGTTGGTGCAGTGATTGTGGTCATGATCCTCTACCTGTATGTGGACACTCTGAAGTGTATCATCAAAAATGCGCCACCTATGGTTAAAACCCACTCGGCGTTCATACTTAGCGTATACCCGGTAAGTTTCAGTCGACCATGCATTAAGACTTGCACTGCAGCCAGATAAGGCTTACTTGCCCCTCAAAATAATTTCATATTGGAACGATTTGTTATTATTTATTACTTGGATTCAATTTTGGTACATTTTGGAGTCATTAAACAGCAAACTAAAAGTTGATTTTTTTTTTTGTTATAGAAGTACGTTTGATTATTAACTACATTTGTATGTTTTTTTCAGTTATATGTATTTTTGTCTATAAAATATTATAATATAATTAATAATTATTTTAAACATTGATAAAGGGGTGAGGGTATGCAAATTTGTTTGCCTATTTAAATATAAATATAGATTCAACTTATATTGCCATGTAGACTGCTATCGCTTAAGTCATATTATGGGGGATGGAGGGGAGCAAAGGAGTTAATTGATCCCGGATGTTGTTGAATTGTTATATCGACAATTCTCATATCTCTCGATTGTTTTTACTGGTGATGGCATTGCTTATAAATACTATTATTTATAAATTATAATTAATGGTGATAGTCCATGTAGCCTACATAATATATACGAACCATATGCCTATAATCTATATAATATGGGTGATGGTCTACCTACGTCATGTAGCGCTAAATGAGTTTTCAGACATAGCGCAGGACCTTCTCAGGTTATCGGTTCCATATAGCCAACTAGCAATGCGATGATTACGAAATAAACGTCATAACTCATAATATTTAATAAGTATACGGTATATAATATGTACCTTAAATGTTACGAGTTTACAACACTGAAATTAATAATTATATGTATGTATTATGCGTCTTTCGACCCAACAGGTCGTCGCAGTGGCCACTTATTGCGCAATCCTAGTGCCTAGAGCCCACCTTCTGGCTGAAGCCATGACTCAGGGCATGTTCATGGCTTCGATGTATCAGCTGTTCTGTCTATTCATGGCGTACTGCGGTGGCGAAGCCAATCTCATCGCTTCCGTAAAACCACAGTCGTTGGACATGCAAGTGCCACCCTGTTGCTGTTGGCCATGCTGCTGTTTTTTGCCTAAATTCACGCTCACCAAGTATGGTTATCGTGTTGATTAAGTAGTTTGTAAAAGTATTACTTTTAAGTTTATAACTTACAAGTATATAGAAATTACCTATTTCCATGCACCTGGAGCTATATATAATATATGCCTATATTATATTTGTTTGCGTTATAACGCCACACAGTGTACAAGACGAAATTCAATAGGGGTAGTACAATATTATAAAGTGTATGACGACTAATTTGTCACTGTATTTATATTATTTTAATTAATAAGATAAACTTTGATGTTTTTTCGATGAATTTGGCCTGTGGCGTCAATAAACAAAAAATGCGTATAAAACATGTTTTTGTAAAATTAGAACCTCCAAAAATGGGATCCACAATAGGCTCAGGTCCACCACTCATTACATTAATCTGGCTCTGGGCTGTGCATTGGCGGCCCCAAGTGCATGCCATTGCCTACGCCCTGAAAGTCCATCCTGAGAATGTCTATAATATATTTTAAAATATCGAACTCAAGTTATGAAGTCATATCCTAACGCACACGTTGATGATAATTGCATTTATAACAAATTAATATTGTGCAATAACAAAAAGGTGTAGTCACTGGTCTCATATACGCCATGTGTGTAAACTATTGTCTAGACTTACAACATTGCGACACTATATCGCAGTAGGTAATTTGTATAAACGTGTTATAACGACGAAGCTATTTATGGCGGTTTTTCGGATTTTAAAATAACTCGATAACATAAAAAAACTAAATTTTAAAAATTATAGGTTTTAATTACATTAAAGTTTTAGAATAGCTATTACATTATGTATTTTTTTTCAAGGTTATCTGTTTAATATGGTCTTTGATGTTTGTTTGACTATATTATAGTTTTTAATAGATATAGTATCTAGAAGGTAGGTACTAATTTAAAAAAAAAATTGAGCTGAAATATATTAATTTTGTAGGAATAAAATATGGATTAAAAAGTGGATGGGGGTGTAATAAAGGGTGGTTCGGGGGTTGTTCACGAATTTTTAATTTATAATGATCTCTTGTTAAATAAATTACCTACCCCCCACGTGTTTGTGCTTTCCGTACTAAAATGTAGATAATACGAAAAATTACAAAAACTATGCCCTTCCATGAGCCATCATTATATTATTATGTGCTTAGGTAGGTCGCTGCCAAAAATAATTCTAAATAAATATTCGTCACATATATTTTTATTTATATACATGCATTTTACAGGAAACATCTAAGACACCTGAGAATGTTGGTGCTACAATTGCCCGTCGTCCAGGGTTTCGTGTACATGGTGTTGCTCGTCATGTGGGCTGAAGAAGAGGTAATAATTTATAATATTATACCCAACATAATATACTGTATTATATATTCTAATGCGTACAAAGGTACAATAGCTACGGCCTACGGGGTGTGTCTGGTTAGCACATATTCGTTTTAGCACTACGCCCTGAATATCTACAACTGTGTAATTATTTTCAAATCGAGGAAAAATAATAATTATTATTATACATATTATATTATGAAGTATGTCGTACTTCGTTAAATCTATCTTTTCTTGAAAAGTTGTCCGTTTCACGAAATAGAATCTGCTTTTTCATACTTTGTGAAATATATTTTACCGCACACAATTATTTTTATTATTATAGTTAACTATTTAAAGTATATCTATACATGATTTATATGTATTTACCTATTGCATTTATGGCATATTTAATACCATATATGTATATGACAAAATACATAGGTAGTATTCAATTATGATGTACCTATTTACTTAATGATCGTATAGACAGAGTCGTGGCGATGATAGATGAATTTAATGAATTTGTGAATTTGAAAAAAAACGTATAAATATCTGTAGTTGTTATAAGCCAAACAACCAAATCGATCTCCTAAAGAAATTAAATTCATCTCTAAACCCCTAGATATACTAACGGTCATTAGACTATAATTAGGGCTGACAAAGTGTAATAATAATATTATAATATAATTAATGAGGTGATTAAATATTTTACATTACTTTTGGTTTTTACCTAATAAAAGCGCAGCAGCGTGTTATCTGTTATTACTGTATGTAGGTATACAAAGATGTAAATAGTAATTAAAACATTTTCAAGTTTTTTTAATTCCTTGTATATCCTTGCATTATAGTTAAGAACACACCCTAAAACTGAGGTCTATAGCTTCGCCTATAATATGAAATCGCTTATTATGTATATTACGCAACGTCGCAACCCACGTATATAGCTAAATTGCATAATTTAATATTTAATATAATATTATAAATTATAATTTACCGATTAACCGATTAACAGAGCTTGTACCAAGTCAACTACATGTACATGCAACCGTTCATCGTGATATCCATCATATGCGGCATGTGGGGCATCTCGATGACCATGCGAGTGCTCGGAGATATCCTCAAGGATCACGGCATCCAAGGAAAATTTGTGGTACTCCAACTGGTGCTGGTATTGGCCAAGTTGCAGGGACTGGCGTTTAGAGGAGTTGTGTGGGCAGGATGGTTACCCTGCAAGCCTCCGATCTCGCCCACCGTCTATGCGAATTGTACGTATAAATATATAATAATATCATTGAGTACCTATACACAATATAATATATACAGTGTGATCCATTTAACGTACGACACACATTACTTCGAAACCTACTAACGTTTTTTGAAAATATTTTTTTACATTATTTTAAGTCGTTAAAAAACAACATTATTTTTTTACTGTTTTTTAAACATTTTAATGATATTTTGTAATTCTTCATTCTAAAGCAGAATATATTTTTGCTTACTTCCATACAAAACATTTTTTTTTTTTTTATTCGAATTTCGGACGTAGTTTTATCAGATAGGTATATAATTTATAAGTATTTAAAATGTTGACTATCGGGGTGGAGTGGTATAGCCGTATAGGTACACAGGGTTGACTCACCAAATGTTGGTCCACTACACCACATTAATATTTTACCGCGGTTGTAGCTACATAAGCAATTATAGTTTATACTATTGCAAACACGCTGTAAGAATAATAATTGTATTTAGATAAAGTAGAAAGCAAAAACAATCGCTTTATTTAGGTATAACCTATAGGTACGATAAAAATATAATTTTCACCCACAAACACTGCGAAAATTGACCATAACCGTACTCAATACTATAATACTGTTACCCGCATGTCCACAGTGATATACAATTCGACCATGTTGTGGGAAATGTTGGTGTTGGCCGCGTTGGCCAGGAAGCTCTACAAGAAACCGTTGCCGGACCAGTGTTTCGTCGACCCCCCGAAGATCACCTGTTGCGTGGATATGCCCAGCAACCAGGAAAACAACAACATCATAGCCGGCACGTACAACCAGTGTTTCGACATGAACGCTTAGAAAAACATAAAGTCGGCGTTCGAGTTAGTATGTATATCATCAAGGCACGCGCGGAGATGGCCGTCGTGGGCGACTCTTTATTGGTTTTTGACTTTGACGATGACACACACGATGATGTAATCCACACGTACTTATATAGATGTATCCAATATCATATGCATAGGCGTGCGCAGAGTTTAATCGCAGCAGGGTATGCGGCTGCCAAAATGTGCTCCCCGAAAACACAGATAAAAATAGTGAAATGCTCTTATATACCTACCTACAGTTGCAGCCTTGATGAACATATTTATTATTTATTAATTATTCGTATTTATTACTACTCGAACCCGGTGGCGTGCTCAGGGGGGGGGGGGGGTTAGGGGGTTATATCCCCTACACATTGAACCATAAATCCACTTATACTTGTGTTTTGTACTCGTTCTGATACTACGCTACTAGCCCCATATTTAACTTCAATAAATGATTACTTATAACATTATCCTCCTCATTGGTATTTGTCCTACGCCTCTTATTAGAAAATAACAATAGATTTTTCAACGTTTTATTTCCGTGGAGAAAAATCAAAAAAACATACTCTTATGTCTTAATAAAGACACGCGTTTATCGTGAAAAGGGTGTTATGGGAGATTTTATAATATTATACTCTCGTCAAGGTTGGTTAAAATTATATTGTAGTGATTATTAACAATAATTTAAGTCGTGATCATTGATCGTACCTACTTATACCTGTATTTCTCTCTCTAAAAAGTGTTACCTATATTTCGGGACTTTGTTCGTATGCCTTCCAACAAATAAGTGTCTGCCCCCAGTGTTGTATACAGGATTCAATATGAGGAATATGGGTTCATCATAGTCAAAAAAAATACTTAAAAATATATTTTAGTAGTTTTAAATGTTTGTAAATATATTTATATACTTTTCATGTGATAAGGGGGGGTTGAACTCCCCTACTCCCACCCCATGTCTACGGCAGCCCTGTCTGCACCAGCAGGGTACCTATACTTGTATGCGCAAGCGCATACCCTGTAAAGTGTACACCAGAGTACCAGACTCGTCCGCACGCTCATGCCTATTACACGTCTTATATTATATTATGCTAATAGTGCTAACTTCACCGTCGCTTTACATAGATACCTCCTATTCGGAATACTGAATTATCTATACTATATAGTATAATTATTATAGATAGTAGTGTATTAGTGTATGAGCGGATCCAATTTTTTCGGGATCGTCGAAAAGTGAAAAAAGCACACACAACATTATATTAGTACATTATTATACTTTTTACCCGACCAAAGACGCGTTTTTATACCTACTGTACATTTTTTTTATTTTTAAATATATTTTTACGAAACATTTTATCTTTTATACAATATATTTATACAATATAAATTTATATCCAGAGTATATTATACATATTACCTAAATATTACCTTATATTAATTTATAAGCTTTAAAAATATCCATACAAATTGACAATTGTTTTGCACCTATTCACCTATAATAGGTTAACGTTAATTTAATCTTCCTTTACACTTCCTGTCTCTTGTCTCTTACAATAAGATGACCGATTTTCGTTTCTGACTATCACAAACCCAAGCGATGAAGAAAAATGTTCCCATACGAATTAAAATCACGAAAATGTGCAAATTATTTTGAGTTAGAAATTCATGAATATTTTCTTTTTAAATCTAAGATTTGAAAATAAAGTACTAGATTCCTTATAAGTTTGTCTACTTTTTAAAAAAAAAATGTCTACAAAAGTCAAATTAAATTTTTATGAGCTTTTGAAGTTCATATTTTTACAACATTCACTCGATTTCTCATGTAGCGATTTCTTATTTTGTTGTAATTCAAAAAAGAATAACTGCATAAACATGAATATTTCACTAATGTTTATATATTCATTTTCTTACACCATAAAATTTTAAAAATATTTTGACTAAGTTTGAGCTGTTTACGGACAATTTCAAATTTCAATTTTTTTAGTTTTTTTTTTTTTCTATAAATGTTAATAAAATTTTATTTATTGGGTCAAAAAGTGTAAAAAATTATTACAGGGCTCCTGATATATTGTTACAATAGCAGATGAATCAAATATACTTAGTAATATATAGGCAGTCTTCGCTCAAAATCGTTTTATTTATACAATATTATATCATTGATAATTTAATTAAAATTTAACACCATCCATTACAGTGACCCACTTGTAACCTACTGAACAGTAGAGCGACACGAATATGAAGGAAACGTGTGTTCGAAAACACTTCAAATAACAAAATACAAAAATACTAACTTAGTTAATAACCATTAGCATTTTTTTTTTAAACAAAACAATTAATAACTATCGCAAAACTAAACATTGAGAACTTAATGTTAAAAAATTGGAAAAACATTAGGAAAGGTCTAAAAACAATAACAGTACGCATATTATTTGATGATTTGCTTTTATTAAAAAAAACAAAACAAACACAAATCAAAACATAAAATCACTAATACTTTATGGATTTATAATACTGGAATACCTATGTGATAAGTGCAGAGTGATGATTAACGAGAAAACTTAAAAAGTTTAAAAATAAATAAACTTTAACAACTAATTGCTATTCTAAGTGCTAATATGAATTTTTTTTTTTTTTTTTTGACTAAGTTTTGATTACAAAAGACATTATAGTTATGTATTATAAAAAACTAATAAATACTTTTGGAATACAATAGTTGTTTATAGTGAATAATTATTATTTTTATTACCTACTTTATAATTATTAATTGCAGAATTTTTTTTTTATTATTATTTGTTATTATTTATACACAATCTGTACCAGCCGGCACAATAAGAGTATGAGCTATATTAAAAAAGAAAAAATGAATAATTTGATTGAAGAAGCCACCCATTGATGACACTTTTGCAGAATTTAAATAAAAAAATATTAGAATGAACACATTACATAATGAAATATTAGTTAGTCAAAATATCAATAATATTATAAGAGTATTTAAAAGTTTAAACAAGATTAAATTATTATTTTAAAGTTATTGTATTTAATTGAATAATAGATATTAATATTAATAAGACTTCAACATTACAGTAATCAAGACAACGAATATTGCTTTATAGTTTATATATATATATATATCATTAGGTTATAATGATTATTATAAAAGCTAGGTATTATTGTATTTATTGCTATATATTTTAATATATGAGCTTGATTAGTTCTAACTAATTGTTTTATTAAATAATATTACAGAATGTGAATGCAACAATAAATATTAAAAAAAAGTCAGCAAATAGTATTTTTGACATTAAAATCTTAAATGATATAATTTAAATTATAAATACAACACAAAATATACTATAATAAGATTAGAATGAAATAATATTTTATCACATATTGTAACTGAGCAAAAAACTACTGTTATTAAATGAAAGGTTTATTTCTTTAAAATTTTTAATATTTTAATATATTATCTATTAAGTGAGTGGACAAACAATGATTATTTCCATATTTTAAGGTATACCAGAGAATGATTAGTTTTATTCTTCTAATGTATCTAATATAATACATTTTTATAAATTTATTAGCGTCTATCTATGATAGACATTTTAACTTTTTATTATAAATAGCATAGATTTAGTAAAAATAAAATTGTTATTACAAACTTTATTTTTACATTAGAATTAATTTATTATTTGGTTAATGAGTATCTATTTTGAGTTAAAGAATTTTAACCTTTCTAAACAAAAAATGTAATTTCCTTAGTCTTTTTTATCTTCTTCATTCAGTGATTCATCAACTAATTTGTGAGTTGATTCAATATTAGTTTCCATATTGTCTGAGTTTGAGGATTCACAAGTAACACCAGTAATTTCAATTATTTTTTTAGTACAATCTGCATCCACAGCTTTTCCAGCAGCTGATTCCACATTATATTTTTCAACTAATAATTGTTTCCGATTGTTTCGATCAATGATTTTTTCTACATTGCTATTATTTACTGAATATTCATTAACCATGGTCTTGATTTTAGCATTTATAAGTGAATACTCATCAATTATTGTCTCCAATTTGAGGTTACCTTTAGCATATTCACCAATAACTGATTGAATATCAACATTATTTTGGGAATATTCACTAATCAGTGTCATTATATCAGAATTCCTTTTTGCATATTCTTTTACTATCGCATTAAGGTCTACATTCTTTTTTGAACATTGGTTGACCATTGAATCAAGGTCAGTATTTGTTTGTGAATATTTCCCAATTGCAGTTTCCATTTCATTTTTTTTCTCATTTTCCTTGACAATACTGTCATCAACACCATTGATTTCCACTGCGTAATTATCCATAGCTGATTCAATATCAGAATTTTTCTGTGCACATTTATTCATAGTGTTTTCCATGTCATCGTTTCTCTTTGAACATTCATTTATTTCTTCCTCCAAATCAGTATTTTTTTTAGAATACGCATTAATAGTTTTTTCTAAATCTGTATTCTTCTGTGTGTACTCACTTAATACTTTCTCAAAATCTGTACTTTTTTGTGAGTCGTCGTCAGTTGATTCTTGAGTATTATTTGTGTTTCTAGGTTCACTTGAGCTAGTAGCGCTGTCTCTGTTTATTTTAATTATGTCATCATCATGTAATTTCTTTGTCTCTTGGAGTTTAACATCAGTGTTCTGAGTAGTATCACAATCACCTAATGGCTTTTTAACAGTTTCGTAAGGGTTTTTATCTAGTGAAATAACATTTGATTGCTCGCCATCGTTTTTGGGATAGACATTTTGTAATTTTTCTTCCAATTTTGATTTTATTGTATCTCCAGATTTAATATTTTCAGCTTCTGCAGCTTTTAATTTGGCTCTATCTGCCAACATCTACAACAAAATTAATTTGATTAAAATGACAAACAATCAACTTTAAAATATTATTATAAATTATTAAAGATTAATTTTACTTTTTGTTGGTGAAGAAGCATGCGACGTCTCATATTCGTACACAACTTGCTAGTCTTGACTACATCTTTCACATCTTCTCTTTGTTCATAACGTTCATTCCAACTCTTGTTGTCATCATTTTTTTCTTCAATTTTTTCCCCAATTATTTCGTTTTTAATAGCTTCTTCAATTTGTGTATTGTTATCCTTTTCACTAGGCCCGAGTAGAGCACGTATAGCCTTTGCTTTCATTTCTAATTCTAAAATCTCTAATAATGTTTTTCCTTCTTTTTCCTTTGATTTTTCTTCTTCAGTTTCACTATCTGTTTCAATTTTTTTCTTTTTTGATGATTTCATTCGTTTTTCTTTATGATGTCTCTTTTGGCCAATTTCATCTTTTTTATCTGTTTCTAATTTATTTTGTTTCTTATTATCATCAGAGTCATCAGAGTCTGATGAAGAATTCATTTCTTTGCCTAAAATAAATAATATATTTTGTACAATAAATAAATAACATCAAATATCAAAATAATGTATTTTATGTTACCTTAGAGCATTTAATGAGATTTAGGTTTTGGAAAAAAAAAAGCACCCTCAGAATAAGTTTTAAGACCCCAGGGTTTATAAGTAATAAGAAAATCCACAATGAAAAACATTCATATAAAATTCAAAACATATGAAGGAGTTTGGTGCTACAACCTGGGGATTAAACAAATAATAGACGCTTACGACCTTGGCCTCCGCAAGATATACTCCCATCAAATGACAACTCTTATTTGCACACAGACTTTTCCTTGATATTTAGTAATGTTTTTGACATTAGTCTAGAAATTAAATACATAATATTTAATATAAATTACCTTCTAATGTAGCCAACACTCGCTTCTTTGACATGCACAATAACTGAATCAAACAATCTGCTTTCAACTCTTCAAATGTCATATCCTAAAAAGAACTAAGTTGTATTAAGACATACAATGTTATAATTTGCTAAGTAATACCATACCTTAAGTTCCGGTGGTATAAGTCGAGTAAGCCGTTTACCACGTACAACAGAAAACAATTGTTGTATTAACTGTTCAGGGTCATTTGCATAATGACTGAGAGGAAACAAGTTAGCAGGTGACAAGCTCAATGACTCTTCATCGGTACTAGAGTCATTACCCAACTAAACACAGTGTAATAGAAGTATGTAGATACAATTCAAAAGATATTTTACATTTTAGTTTTAGTTAGTAACCTACTTATTTAAATTATGAATATACATATAGGTATTTTTCGGTAATCACAAGGTGGGGTTGTCAGTAATCGCAATCTGGTTATCTTGGATTTTTTTTGGAATTTCAAGTTTGGTACCAGAGCTGGTGTAAGGAACTACTACTTGTCGTACTTCAACTTATTACAAAAAATCTAGCACTTCAATACACTTACACACTTGGCGATGAAGTAAATTATCAGATACATTGGCGCAAATAGGGGGGGAGGGCTTGGGGGGACTTAGTCCCCCCAAATGCTGGTCAAGTCCCCCCAGTTCAAAATCTAGTAATTAGTACTAATTTTTATATTCTGTGGTACTAAGCAATATGGCCTATGGGGGGGGGGGGGGGGGGTTTGAGTTCCCCCAAAAAATTTAGTCAATTTGCGCCTATGATCAGATATGAGAGAATGTTACATTCCATTTCTAAAGAAAAATCCACGTAATTTATAATGTAAAATACGTAGTCTGGATAACCGAATCATGATTAACGACAATTGTTGGTAGTTGTAATAACTTTTAATTACCTACGTATTTTTTCTGATACAGGTAGGTACCTACATATTATGTTTTATATGAGTATTACAATATTTACAACATTACAAAGGAAAATATGGATACAACTATGAACCTATATACATTTTTTGAACTAAATAAATTATAATTGCAGAGATTAAACAAATCACGTTGCATTGCAACTATTTTATAACAAGCGTATTTTGACAGTACAATTATTTGTCAATTAGATCAAGATAAATATTATCATGTTGATAGCCTATGTGAAAATGAATCTGGCAAGACTTATTCTTTAAACTGTAATATTATGATAACCACAACACAACAGACAGACTTAAATATAACATTATAATATTCTAATTATAATAACTAATGGGTTGTTTACATCGTTTTTGATCGCTCTATATAGATTGGCTTTTTTCCGCTGATCGTTCAGGTGAAAGTCAATGGTCCTCTTCATGGCCATGTCTGATAAATGGTGTTCATAGGTAACAATAATAATTGCTCGTTACCACAGTACGACGTCGAAAAGACTTCGGAGTTGACACCGTCAAACACGGGAATATAACTAATAAGTAATAAGAGAGAAAAACACTTGGTAAGTAGTCGAGTACTTACACTATTACGCGGTCACTTTTACAGTGAGGTCTCTGGTTTTTGCAATTTCGAACCGAAAACGACGACCAAAGGTGACAATGAAATTCATCAGATGTATTGTATTAATCATGAAGATTAGTATATTAAAGTAGAGTTGGAGACCAAACTCCGTTAACAAAGTTTAAATTAACAGAAAAAGTGAAAACACCCAATAACAGTAAAAACTGACAACAACGGACTAAGATTAAGATAGTATATTACTTACTAGTTACTAGTCCGTGCTAAAAAGTGAAAAGTGAAAAGTGAAAAACTAAAAATTGTTAACCGAAACTCGGAGTCGCACGCAGATCGCGCTACGGTCGCATTAGTAACTCGCTATTGCAAAAAATTGGAATTTGAAATTTGGAATTTTATCATGTGTTTTTACCATTTTTTTTGGAAAAAATTATAATTTTGAATGGTGGAATTCATGTTCAACCGTTATATTATGTTTAATACCTTGTAAGATGACTGCAATCACACAATTATATTTCGTGCTAAATCGTGCATAATGCATAATGTAGAAATTCTTCTAAAATTGCATTTATCATTATCTTCATTAATATTTAAATTTTGCGATTCGTTATCACCATTTATGATTCACCCGCGGTAACAACCACAAAAACAACAGCTACTGTTTGTGGATGAACTAGACAGTAGGAGTTATTTCTGACTATGTTACTTGTTCAGCTGCAGGCTGTCTTCTGAGCTAGCACTGTCTCCGTGCTTCTGAGCATATTAACAAACATCAATTCTATGGTTCTGTGGTTGTGGTGCACTGGACGCCGGACGGACTGACGGTACAAAATCATTATAAACGGTTCCCATCAGTCCCATCACCAAAGTCTGCGAAAAAAAAAGGAAATTATCACTATATTGGTATTTGGATAAAATAAACAATCCACAGTAAACAGTAAACACTCAAAATCTACATGATAAATTGATAACACAAAAAAGTATCTACGATTCTACTATTTTTTATAATTATTACTAATTAATAATTATTAATTCAAACGATCTTGTACCACCTAACTTAAAAATATTATGTTAAACTACTACAAAAATATAACATTTGACTCATCCGAAAAATCGTAATACGTGTTTTCGAACTTGTCGTTAAAATGAAAAACAAATTTGACCTGGACTTAAATGTACTCTGTAGGCTTTGCCTGCACAAAAGGCCCGAACTGCGTTCGATTTTCGATTGCGATTTTTCTTACCGCATCGAGTCGTGTGTGGGAATAGTAGTAAGTAAAATATATAATAAACGACATTTGTTATATCAATAGATTATATTATTATATTCTCAATCACAGGTACAGCAGTGTGATCTGGGCCCAGCTTACATTTGCGTTGACTGTCTAAGTAATTTAGAAAATTGGGAAGAATTTAAACAAAAATGTATCTCTTCTAATGAATGTATTCAAAACTGCATCAAGAAGTTTGAAGAAGAAAAATTAAATTTGACTGTAGATAATTCTGTTAAGCTTGAAGATCAACTAGAAATAGAAATAGAACAGGAAGATAATCACGACAGTACGTTCAACAACGAATTTAACAATCAAGACTCTGATAATGATTCGTCAAAATCTAAGTCGCCCATTTCACTAACAGTAATGCAGTTGCTGCCAGTTATTATTTCATAGTTTACATAATGAATTCATTAATTTTTTCAGACAAGAGAAGTCTACTTAAGAGCTGTTAAAAAAGAAGTGAAGGCCTTTGAAGTGGCAAATGCTAAAATATCTAATAAGAAAAAACGTCACGAGTGTGGAATGTGTTCTAAACATTTCACTGAAAAAGAAACACTGTACAACCATTTAATAGATTTCCATAAATTAGAAGAGAATAACACCCCACATTACTGTCTAATATGCAATAAAGGATATTGTAGTTATAAAATATATCAAAATCATTGGACTACTGAACAAGATATTCATGGAGCCATTCAAATTCAGGTATAGATAACTTTAAAAAATAAGTTTATTACATAAGTAAACAAGGCCATATCTGAGGTGGGTGGCCCAGGGGGTCTGGACCCCCCCGAAATGTTTTCAATATCTTTTTTTTAACAAAAAATTAAAATAAATTCAATAAAATTACAATATACATGTTTTGGACTCCCTGAAAAAAATGTATGGATACGGCATTGTAAACTACATTATTTTTAGATTATAGCCACAGAATCAGTGTATATTATGTACAATTTTAATCGTATGTTGCTAGGATAAAGTCAAAGACTGTACAATTGGTTGTGGACTATGTACTTGTAAATTTAGCAGGTCGACCAGTCTCTATCGTCATCTCAGAAATCATGCATTGAAGAAGGATCTTATGCCTCATTTGTGCTCATTTTGTCAGGTGGGATTTCTTGACACATACAGCCTTTACTTGCATGCATCAACCAAACATGATGCTGCATCAGTCACTGTAAATGAACCACTAAAAGTATTTATTTTTATTTTTTCAAAACGGTATGGTGCTTTATTCAGTTTAAATATTTATTGAATGAATTTTGTATAGGAATGTTCCGACGTAACAACTAGTCTTAATCAAGGGGAAGAATTATGTGGCAAGATGACTATAGCCAATGACAATAAATTTGAGATTACTACCAAGCGTAAAATCAAAAAGCTCAACACACTGGAGGACAAGCGAGCAAAGTATCGAGAACACTACAGGCGGTTCCAGTCGAAGACATACTCTTGCGAATTCTGCGATGTCGCCTATACCCGGTTTTGTGACCTGTTCAACCACGATCGTACCGCCCACGACGACATGCCCAAGGAGTTCAGCTGCCCCACGTGTGGCAAACTGTTCCTGACAGACAGCCGGCTGCAGATACACCGGAACGCGTTCCATGCCGAGAAGGCGTTCAGCTGCGACATGTGCAACGTTCGGTGCAAGTCCAAGCATACGTTGCGCACACATATGCGTAAGCACAGTGGCGTGTTCACGTGCACACACTGTGGCTTGACAACGGCCAGCAACGCGGCGCTCATATCTCATGTGCGCATACACACCGGCGAGAAGCCGTTCGTGTGTGACCTGTGCGGCAACTCATACACGTCCAAGTTAGGGCTCACGTCGCACAAGCGCACCCACCAGCAGGAGGCGCTGTTCAAGTGCAACGTATGTGGGTACACGGGCTCCAGCCATAGTTCCATATACATACACAGGCAGACGCACAACTCAGACAAGCCGTTTGTGTGCGATGTATGCGGCAAGACGTTCAAGATCAAGGTGCGGCTGGTCGACCACCAAAAGATACACTTCGCGTCCAAGGACTATGTGTGCGAGGTGTGTAACAAGGCGTTCCTGGCCCGGTACCAGCTGGTTCAGCACTCCCGCACTCACTCTGGTGAGAAACCATTCCAGTGCCATTTGTGCACCAAGGCGTTTGCCCGGCGGGATGGGCTCTCTGAACACATCAGGACACACACAGGTGAGAAACGGTATACGTGCACGGAGTGCTTCCGCACATTTTCGTTCTACAAGAGCATGAAGAATCACAAGTGCTCGGTGGCTACTGGCAGTGGTGACGATGACGACAGCGATGTGGATGATGACATCTGTACTGAGAGGGTACAAACAACTACAGATCCAATGCTTTCCACCACATTGCAAAAGACTACTGAACCAAACGCGTCCACGTTGGACCAGTCTGGAGCCGACAACAGCGGCAGTGGTGTTCCAGCGTTTCCCGTTAGCTGCAATTTATCCAACGGCTGGACACCCAATTAGGAAGTGCTTTGCGAACTATTTAATTATACATTGGTATAAATGATGGGAGATTTTCCGGTGACCTGTTCATGTTCATGGTCTGAATAGCTTTAAAAAACCAATTTTTTTCGGTTAAATCTTTCTGGCCTGCCTTAACAATTTCCAGGCCTGAAATATTGTCTCATTCTGCCCTGGCTGTGTGGGACTGAAAATTAGTTGAAAATCCTTTTTAAATTTCATGAGAGTTAATATTTTCTTGATACTGAGGTGGAAACACCTAGTTAGAATTTACTATTGAAATATATTTATATATCTATACTATATAGTTTATATACTATTTCTGTCTATATTTATGACCTTAGTTTTATACATATTTTATTATTATTTATTATATAATTCTGTACCCCAGAGGTAAAGGACACTATGTCCATTTTTTCACAAAAATGAGTTAGCGCTATCCCTTGTACATTTTTTGCTCTGTGACTAGTTATTATTAGTAACAGAAATAAGACTATTAAAAATAAACCATGTCCTCTTTTATATGGGTATACAACACAATTTGTACCTATCTCCTGTAAAATTACTATTTTGTGACATGGTGTCATTTACCTCCGGGGTACAGAATTATTATCTATCATCTACTCTAGTGACGACTAGCAACCCAAAAACGATGAATCTTTGTATATGAGTGTAGTGTACCACTCTGCAGATTATGACATATATGAGCCACAAAAATGATGTAAATGAAAAAATAAATGAAATCATTGATTGTATATTAAATTTTCATATTACCTATAATATTATGTTACAACAGTAATATTCACATGTATGTTAGCTGTTTAGGTATGTCAATATGTGTAATATATAAATAAAAATATCAAAAAACTTTTTAGTGTTTTGTTTATAATTCATACACATTAAAAATATAAATATAGAATCATGAAAGATAATTTAGAAAAAAAATTGTCCTATATATGCAGGCTGTAAGGATGATCTACCAAGCAAGCTCAACTCAATTTTATTTTATTTTATTAAGTTTAAAGAGTGAAATGGCTATGGAAGTCCTAACACATAGTGAATTTGGTGGAAAAAAAGATAGAACTTATTTAGTTAGTCTCATAAAACGATCCAAAAACTAAAAGTAATTGTATCAACAGATTAAACAACTGTTACCTACTGAAACATTCTGTAGGCATAAGTCATAAGTCATAACTGATGATTTGTTTTAACATCCAACTTTAAATTATATTTTATTCACTTTATTAATTACCACCTCTATGAGAGATTATAATAATTTGTCTGTATCTGTATGTTTGCAATAGGTACCAAAGTAATATAGGAACATAATAATTTAAGGAATTATTTAAGAATATTTAATTGCTTAATAAGTAGGTAACTTATAGTAGACTATTTACAACTATTTCTTTGGTTGCATTTGAAGTGACCAATCTATCCATAATTGTTTTGGGTCATTGACAGCATCCATATTTTTTTTCATATATTTAAGTCATATAAATATATGATGGTGTTAAATTTGAATTCAATGATATATATCATTGCATGAGAAAAACGATTCTGAGCGAAAATAGTCGGTCAGCCTATGATATTAGTATATTACTAAGTATATTTGATGATATTATTATGAATAAATTAATTTATATATTTACCTATTTACGTGGAACCTTGTTTTAAATTTTCAATCCTTGGCTATAAAAGTTGAACATTTAATAAATTTTTAACTACAAAATAATTATTAAATTTTGATAAAATTCGAACTTTAAATACTTAAAAAAATTGTACCTATGTATTTTTAATATTTTTCAACTACCATTTTAACAATATGTCAGGAGCCTTGCATTAAATGTTCACGCTTTTTTACCCAACAAATAAAATTTTATTGATATTTATAGAAAAAGAAACTAAAATTTAAAACTGTCAATGTCCGTAAACAGCTCAAAAAGAGTCAAAATATTTTCAAAAATGTATGATGTATAGAAAATGAAATTATAAACATTCAGTAAAATTTTCATGTATCTACAATTGTTCATTTTTGAATAATAATAAAATAACAAAACCACTACATGAGAAATCAAGTGAATATCCAATATTGTAAAAAAAGAACTTCAAACGCTCATAAAAAGATTTGATTTGTTTGTAGACATTTTTTTTTTTTTGATAAAGGTAGAGAAACTTATGAATAATTTTGTATTACATTTTTATGAATTCTCAACTTAAAATAATTTGCTAATTTTCGTAATTTTTCCGTATTTGTCAAGATTTGAACTTGAAGCGCGTATAAAAAAAAACTGTGACTAAGGATTTTTAATATTTTTCAAATGTCATTGTAACAATATAGTAGGAGCCTTGTATTAAATTTTGAAGCTTTTTTACCCAAAAAATAAAGTTTTATCGATATCCAAATTGACAGTTCAAAACAAATCAAAATTTGTTACAATTTTATCGTGTATAGAAAATGCAAATATAAACAACTATTGAAAATTTCATGAATATAAGTTCATTTGTTTTAAAGTTACACCAAAAACCAAAATCGGTTTAGCCAAAAACCAATTTTGCGTAAAAATTTCCGTTTTTCCTTAATCTTTATGTTGCTTTTCGCGGCGCTTTTGAAAACTATTGAGAATTTTAAAATTTGACCTCCCGAATGCACCAACTAGATTCACTTTCCCATCAAATAAAATACTGTTGAAGAAAATCGAAGCAGTTTTACTGAGCCAAACCGTGATGAGAGACACAAAAAAAAAATAAAACACATCATTGTAAAATTAATACATTCATTGCTCCACTCAGAATCTAAAACTAAAAAAAAAATTTAAGTTTTACATGTCTATAAATATCTTGAAACAATTCAGAATATATTGAAAATTTTATCATGTATACCTATAGAAAATTATAAAATGAACATTTGATGACAATTTCAAGTAGGTAGGTATTTACAGTCATTAGTTTTTGAATAACAAAAATATAAGAAAATCGTCGGATGAGAATTTGTTAGTTTAATATAATGTTTAACTTATAGGTCTTCTAACCTACATGAATTAAACTTGGGTATATATTGAAAGGAAAGTAACTACATATATAGGTATTTTTAAGTTAATTTCAATTTAGAAAATACAAATTGTTTAAATATTACTTAAGTTAAGTGGGTGCCAAAAAAGCTAAAATTGAAAATACCTAGGTAGCTCTTCTGCACAATTTCAATATTGTGACTTGTAACAAGGGTTCACTAAGCTATCGATTTGGTGTCTTGCATTTATTATGTGTGACGCGTAATTTGTATTATGAACATTTATTATTACATATTTATCTATTTTAAAACAGTGAAGTTTAAATTAAATTTTAAACTTGTCGATTAAAAAAAAAAAAATTGTTACGTATTCTTAAGTATTACCACGTACTTCCTTCACTCCGAGGGTTTCCCCTTATAGGGGAAATAAATACTGTCTACGAAAATCTTTCACATTTTTAGGATGACTTAAATACTGTAAATGTTTATATTTTTTTGTAATTGGAAGTGTGTTTAAAAGTTTTCTGGCTCAACAAAAATGTAAAACCGATTGATAATAATAAACATAATTTACCATAGAAATGTATAGATTGGTACCTACTTTTCAAGTTTCTCGAGTCAAAATTTTAACTTTTAAGATTTTTGTTCCTCCTGTATTATTCCTATAGTCTGTACTCTTTAAGTCTTACTACAGTCTACAACTCCTACTTCCTGTTGGTTGTTGCCTATTACTGTTACAGTGTTACGAGTTATTGAGTGGTGAGTTCGTTATCACAAACGTTGACCACTGTTTTTTTTAAGTCGAGCGTGTAAGGTTATCCAGTATGCTACATATTTTTTCAAAGACTTGCAACTTGCTTAAAAAAACAGGTTTTCAAACCGTTCGCCAGCTGTCGTCGGTCAATTTCGATATCCAACAGAAGCATCCTCAGGCTCAAAGACCAGTCGGATTGCCCAGAGCCAGGTAATTTCCAGGCCAAGTCGTAGTATAAACGCTTCTGTTTAATATTTAATCGTCATAATAATATTGTATGACATTGTTGGATGGGAGGGGGGCATCTAAAACTGTTAATTTGAAATTCAACACTCAAGTTGTGGTTCTTAGAATAATATATTATATTTTTAATTATAGATATGGAGGAAGAAATGCAGTCACTATGTTGCCGGGTGAAGGCATTGGACCTGAGCTGATGGGTTATGTAAAAGAAGTATTTTTAGAAGGTGGCGTACCAGTCGATTTCGAGACAGTTCAGATCGATCCAAAAAGTGATAATAATGATGATCTGGAATACGCCATTATGTCTATTCGTAGAAACGGTGTATGCATTAAAGGCAACATTGAAACACAAAGTCTCGATTCTGCTATCATTTCACGTAATGTTACCATACGTAACGAACTCGATTTATTTGTGAACGCCATAAATGTGCAGTCATACAATAACATATGTAGTCGCCACAAGAATGTAGATGTCATAGTTGTACGTCAAAATACTGAAGGTGAATATGCAATGTTAGAACACGAAGGTGTCAAAGGTGTGGTCGAATCCATGAAAGTTATCACTAAAACAAATTCTGTAAGGTTGGCTCGTTACACATTTGAATTGGCCAAAAACAATGGTCGCAGTAAAGTCACAGCCATCCGCAAAGCCAACATAATGAAATTATCAGATGGATTATTTTTGGAAACTTGCAAAAATATGTCATTAAATTACCCAGATATCAAATTTGATCACATGATTATTGACAACTGTTGCATGCAGTTGGTGTCTAATCCTCATCAGTTTGATGTGATGGTTATGCCTAACTTGTATGGTGCAATTGTGTCAAATGTGATATGCGGCCTAGTAGGTGGAGCTGGCCTAATATCGGGAAAAAACTATGGTGATCATTATGCAGTTTTTGAGCCAGGTACCAGAAACACTGGTTCATCTATTGCAGGTACCAACACTGCAAATCCAATAGCGATGTTAAATGCGTCTGCCGATATGTTAGAACACTTGGGTCACAAAGTGCATTGCGATAAGATCAGAACAGCTATATGTAAGACCCTCAATGAAGACATGATTCACACAGCTGATATAAATGGTACCGCCAAAAGTTCCGATGTCGTACAAAATATCATTAAATATGTAAAAAGTATTGGGGGTAGAATCTAATCGTTTTTTTTTTGTTGTATTGGACTGGGTAACTAATATAAATCTATGTTTTGACTTTTGATGATTAGATTCTACCAGCAATACTTTTTACATGTTTAATAATATTTTGTACGATGTCAGACGAGTGCTAAGTGCATTGCGCATTAAATTATGTATACTGTATAGTACAATAATTGTTTTGATGTTAATAATATAATATGTAATAATATCATAATAGTAATGAATTTTTTTTTTAGATATCAATAATAATTAATTAGTGTTGTACTAAACACTGTCTTTTTATTTGCAGTATCACTATATTCAATACATTTTTATTAAAATTTAAAATACATTATCAAATAACAATTAAAATTGATAATTACATTTACATAGGTACTTAATAATATTTAACTTTCTTCTAGGTAGTAGCTGGTGGGTGAACCAAAAAATAAAATACTAAACAATTTGTGGTAAAATTTACAATTTAAACAAATTAGGTACCTATAACAACATATTTTCAATGCTATAGGGAGCCTGAAGGCTGAAACCTTATAAATTAATTTAGAACCAGCAAAAACTATACATGTTTAATGTGATATTTTATCATAATATAGACACAACATTACAACAACACAAACCGAATTTATTAATTCAAATTGTTTTGTATTTATTTTTCATATTTAATTTTTCTTAATATTCTTCTAAGGACTTCGACTTTGGCCGTGTCCAAAACTAGGATATATTTGTAGGAAACACGTTTCTGACATTGTTTCATTGCTCATACGCGGTAACGGAAACAAATGTAGGTAGGTACTAGGTACCCTTTACCTGACTTATATAAATCTTATTGTTAATATGTACTTACGTATATTCTTCTGGGAATACGGTCAGTAACATTCTTAAAATTAGGAAACAAATCAACAAAACCATTGGAAAAGGAACCATTTTTACAGAAACAGACAAACAAGTATATACAAATAAACACATTTGCAGATTTTACTTTTTAAAATCAATAGCGTTTAAGTTTTTAGTATTTTTACCAGCAACTATTTAAATGTTAGCATTATTATTTTACACACGATTATTATTTCTTGATGATTATTTCTAATTTTAGTTTAAATATTTTTTTTATTAATTCAATTTTTATTATTATTATTATTACGATTTAAAATTTTAAAAAAATAGTGTAAATTATCACACAGATTATTTGGGAGACTACTCAGCCCCCTCCGCGTCATAAGCAAATCTACGGAGTGTGCCAATAGGCACATCCTAATGTAAAAATAAAAACTAATTAACAATAATTAATAATATACATACATATTAATTGAATTTAAGTTTTAGATTCTGAGCGGAGCGATGAATGTATTAATTTTACAATAATGTGTAATTTTTATTTTTTTTGTGGGCAGTAAAAATGCTTCGATTTTCAACTTCAGTACCTTGTTTGATGGTAAAGTGAATCTTATTGGTGTATTGAGGAAGTCAAAATTTAAAATCCCCGTTCTCATATAACTACTATAATAATTTTCAAAAGCACCGAGAAAAACAAAAAAATAAAGTAATTAATAAGAACAGTAATTTTTACGCAAAATAGGTTTTTGAAAAAATCGATTTTAGTTTTTGATCTTTAAAACAAATTCTGTATTTTCACTGAATGTTTATGATAGCATTTTCTAAACACCATACAATTTTCAAAATATTGTGACTTGGTTTAAGCTGTTTACGGACATTTTTAGTTTCCAGTTTTTCTTAGATTTTTTTTCTATAAATGTCAATAAATTTTAGTCGTTGGGGTCAAAAAGTTTGGCAATTTAATACAAGGTTCCTAATATAATATTGTTACAATATAATTGTAACTCTTATACTATATTTTTATAATGGCACTTAAAAAATATGAAAAATACATAGACACAATTTTTTTTTTTTATAAGCATTTGAAGTTTGATTTTTGACATTTATCAAACTGAAAATTAAAAAATGATTTTATAGTTAAAAATTTATAAAATGATCAACTTTTATATCTAAGAATTGAACATTTAAAATAAGGTTCCACGTAAGTAGGTTATATATAAATTACTTTATTCACAATATACTTAGTAATATCATAGGCTGAGTGACTGACTGACCGTCTTCGCTCAGAATCGTTTATCTTATAAAATTGTATTATATCATTAGATTAAAATTTAACACCATCCATTAAAAATCAAAAAAATATATAAACACGGTTTTTTTTCAAATTTTTCAAATTTATTTTATGTTAAAATTTGGACGAAATTACATATTAATTAACCAAGAATAACGATTTTAGTTATTTCGTTGTAGTTTAAAAATATTATTCGTGGGTACATGACATTTCTCAAGTATATTATTATATACAAATATTGAAATATGATAATATGCAAATAATATTAATTCAACTTATCGGCTACCGCTACCGTATTAATAATAACAATATAAATATAACATAGGTATAATATCCTAGGTTGACAAACCGTCTCCACTCGGTATCGTTTTTTATATATACAATGATATTATATCATTGAATTCAAATTGAACACCATTCATTAGTCATTACAGTGACCCACTATTGTAACCCACGCTGTATCTACAGCAGAGTGACACCCACTTACCCGCTTTTAATGTAAGTAAAACTGCAAGTCTATAATAGTTTATACTAGAGGCTTTAAATAAAAAAAAAAAAAACTGCAAGTGTTCAGAAGTTATAGAATAATTTCAAAGTATTGTGACATTTCAAAGGCGATTGTTATTATAAGTTAATACAATACATTTGTATGATAAATAAATTATACTAGTGTTGTTTCAGTTTATTTAGTAATAATAAATGTAAAATAATGATTTATAAATTAATAGGCATACCTATTATAAAATTCAACAATAAGTTATTATAATTAATACTTACATATAACATATAGGTAGTATATTGTATATATCCAATAGTCGCATATAAGTAAATATTATACAATATAGGTTATAATTTATAGTATTGGTTAGTGAACAAGTGTTGGATGCTTAAAATATTTTAACTTTAGTATATTTTATACACCGTCTTACAGAAAAAAATTATGATCTAAAAAAATGCATAAAGCGGGTAAATTTGTTTATGGCCTCCCCTTTATATTATAAAAAAAATGATTATATACAAAAAAAGATCGGGCACACTCAAATGTAAAACTCTGGCTCCACGTGTTGTCTTCTGAATAATGCTAAATAATAATAATAATAATAATATGCTGAAGGAACTCAACTCGAACAACATACTCTTAAAACTCAATTGCGAAATTCATCGAATGAAGATAAGTTAGAAGCTTTTATTATTATGGCTTCCTACGAAAAAAAAATTTAATAATATCGATTCTTCGAACAATATTGAAAAGTACCTAAAAGTAATAAATTATTGTTTGCTTCACATGGATCTTAGCTATTATATTTTATCAAGTGTCAGATATTCAAGAAAAAATGAAATTATATAATTTATTCATTTGTTAGACGTTATACATTGCATTGTTGTATCCAACTACTAAATTATCAATTATGTTCTGCATTCGATACTATATTATTTAACGCCAAATTTACAATAGGATATTGTTATTGGTACAATGGTAGGTAGAAATAAATACTGTAAAATATTTTTTTGTTATAAAATTAAAATTTATTTTTTGATAGTTAAATATAAAATTAATAATGTAGTCGAGTCTCGATAATTCGAACATCGAGAACTCAAAACCTCGATATATTTTTTTGTTGACCCCTGAATTTTTTTTATGTTGTGTTTGATAACTTGTTGTGTTTCAAGTTAACACACAAGTCGAGTTTATTTTGATTCCCCATGAGAATTATTTTATGTATATTTTTAATTTAATTTTTCTTTAAGCGTTCAAAGTACAAATTTTGACATAATTCATCAAGGTCACGAATATTTTTTTCCAAATTATTTTTTGTACCTAGTTAACAATGTACCATTGTAACTATATACAATTTTCAGTTTTAATACTTATATAGTTTATGCTTGAACATTTAATAGATACCGATGTTATTGAAGTATTAGGTACCTTAGTTAGGCATAAGTTAGGCTTAGTTAGTACATAAGGCTCGTCATTTGTTGTTGGTAAATATTTTAAGCTGTATTTTATAAGTCGAACCATTCACACCGGTACGTCGGTATAGACGTTTTATTACATATATATGAAATAATATTAAAATAGGTATAATAATATGCCATTTGTAAGAAGTTTGTTATTGACATAAATTAGTTACTAGTAAGTATTATTACAAAATATATAGAAATAAATTACGAATATAAATATCTAGGTAATAAGATATCCTTAGAAATAACACCGTCTCGGCTATGAATCTTTTTTTTGTATAGGCACCTACAGTCTTACAATGATTTATCATTGAATTTAAACTCAACCCATCCGTTTCAGAGTCATATGAAATGACAAAACTTACACTTATACAGCAGAGTGACTTAATCGGGCGCTTTTTGTGTTGTTGTAAATATCGTCGAATATGGGTGACGTCACAATATTATGTACCTATCGTGGTTGTCGATCATCGGTTATATCTATTTGAAATGTATATACATATTAATGTTATGTACCCACTACCTTTTACCCATATATTATATCATTCATAAAGTGTGCACTTTGTTCGTTGAGTTCACGTTGTGTTTGACTTCATAAACATGTCGACATGTCGTGTAGGTGTTTTAGTGATTATTATAATACTATGAGCAAGCAAACATAGAAAACTGTAAATTGCAACTATCGTGTTGTATTTATGTTAATTATATCATATAATTAATGTTTGTAATACACTAATATGTATTTATAATTATTGTTAAGGGCGAAGTAGGAAACCAGACAATGTACAAAATGCTACCAAGTCAAAAATAACATGCGTTTATAACTGTACAGCCTAGTCGCTTTACAATAAAATTTCGTGAAAAAATACATCGGTAGATACCTATGTAAGTAATATAGAAACGTACCTAGGCATATTTATTATTTATAATATTCGAATTGAATTACAATTTATTAGATAAACATAAACCAGTCGAAAAGAGCGATATAATGAACACAATAACCAATGCTCGTTTTATTTAACATTGTTTCTTTATAGATTCTGAGTGAAGTGATATACAGAGTGATTAGATGATTATTTTAAAGAATAAAACTAACTTCTAGAAAAGTTTTAATGGTTTTAGAAATTTTTTTTTAATACATAAACTGAAGTCATTATAAAACAACATTTTTGAAAAAAAAAGATGAATACAATAAAATTCACCTAGTTGTGTGGTTAGCTTTAATATTAGAGTGAATTTACTTATATTATCAAATTTTAAATGTGAGACCACGATCTGTCTATTCTTTTTTTGGGATTTTACAATATTTGAATTTTTAAGTGTGTTATGAGTATGTAAAAAAATAAAACATAGTAAAAACCCAACGAGAGAACGTAGATAATGGTAGGTATTGCTATTAAGTTCGATAACGGTCAGTTCAACCTAGGTAATATTAAAGTTAACCAAATAAAATTGGAACCACTGAACGTATATTTTGGTGGGTTATGGCCAGTGCTGCACTAGGACGTTTTGCGCCCAAGTGTAAAAAAAAATTCCGTCCCCAACGGGAACCTACCCATTGGGGATTTGGCCATATGGGAGATAGATGATAGATCCTTATGAATTTTTTAGATTTAGAGCAAAGAAAAGAATTTAATAGTTTTGCAATAATGTGTGCTTTTTTGTTTAAATATTATTTAATAATTTCATGAAACCCCTTTCGTATTATTTTATCAAGTTTTAATAAGGACACGATATGGTTTATTTACATATTTTTGAATATTAAGTGCATATATTGAGCTTTATAGTGCAAAGTTAAGAGCGTTTTTCAAATGACGTTTTTCACAAAAAATTTGAAAAAAGGAACTATTATTAGGTATATTAGTAATTCTCAATTGTTGATACTTGATAGCTCTATACAATATACATACATTAGTTGCTTAAATTTCACACACCATAATATATTAAGTATCTACCTATAAAATAATATTAAAATAATTTCAATTTTAAAAGTTTTAATAATTCACAAGTGAACAAATTTTTGATCACATTTTGGCACTTGGGACAGTTGTCACCATGCCCCAGCAGGTGCCCCCCCCTAAATACGTCCATGGTCAAGACGTTTATTAGTAATAGACACCAAGTCGGTAGATACGTCTACGACGCACTCTTTCATGTTATTACATAATATTGTATAAATTATAATATTATTAAATATAAATAATAATGTATTATTGGATGTTTGACCCGAAACCTGGCCGGCGCGGCGAGACAAAATTGCTGATAACAACACAATTTATTATAACATTTATAACATTATGTTTATTGTAATGATTACCTAATGAATATCAATATCCGCCGGAATTATATATTATATTATATAAATGTCTATTGAATATTCAGATAAAAATTGATTGTGCAATAATCAATATATTCTACGATATAATATAATTTAACTAGAAATCAACTGTGTATGTATATAATACCATGTTATACCTATACGGCTATACCTACTTACCTACTGGGAAATTTTTTAACAGTAAACATTTACTATCTCGAAAAGTATTAACGTCATTAAAAGTATTTTTCTTACATCATTTAATAATGCTTTTTTTTTTATTATTTATAAGTCATTGAGAAACACAATTTTTGTAAAAAAATAAAACTTTTTATTATTTTTGATCATATTATCATATTTTAATATTTTAAATAAGTAGGAATAAATGAGTGGGGAAAATGAAAATAGGGGTAATTGGGAACAATATTTATTTCTTAACAGTGGCTGGTGATAATAATATATATATATTCAACCTAAAAAAGGTGGGTAAGTGAATGTCGCTCTGCTGTACAGTAAGTTACTGTAATGGATGGTATTAAATTTTAATTCAATGATATAATATCATTGTATAAGAAAAACGAATCTGAGCGAAAACGGCCAGTCAGCCTATGATATTACTAAGTATATTTGATGATATTATTGTGAATAAAGTAATTTATATATAACCTATTTACGTGAAGCCTTGTTTTAAATTTTCAATCCTGAGCTATAAAAGTTGATCATTTTATAAATTTTTAACTACAAAATAATTATGAAATTTAAATTTGATACATTTTGTCAAAATTTGAACTTTAAATGCTTATAAAAAAAAATTGTGCCTATGTATTTTTAATATTTTTTAACTGATATTGTAACAATATATCAGGAGCGTAGGCGGATATTTGGTCACATCCGTGAGGGGGGGGGGGCTTAACATTTTTGTCTTATCCATTAACGTAAACATATATTTTTAAACGCTTCAACCTACTAACTAGTGGCTACTCAGTACTCCTACTTTATTTTAGCAGAGGCACCAAGTATATATAGGTATATTAAAATACACAATTTATTTTGACATCTAGTGTGGTTTGTTACACTAAGGGGGGGGGGGGCTTAAGCCCCCTCTAAGTCCCGCCCAATATCCGCCTATGATCAGGAGCCTTGCATTAAATGTTCACGCTTTTTTACCCAACAAATAAAATTTTATTAATATTTATAGAAAATAAAACTAAAAAAATTGAAAACTGACAATGTCGGTAAACTGCTCAAAAAGAGTCAAAATATTTTCAAAATTGTATGGTGTAAAGAAAATGAAAATATAAACATTCAGTAAAACTTTCATGTATCTACAGTTATTCGTTTTTGAATAACAACAAAATAACAAAATCGTTAAATGAGAAATCGAGTGAATATTAAATGTTGTAAAAATATGAATTTCAAACGCTCATAAAAATTTAATTTAAGTTTCTTGTAGACATTTTTTTTTTCATAAATGTAGACAAACTTATGGATAATCTTGTATTACATTTTCAAATCTTAGATTTAAACAGAAAAATTATTATGAATTCTCAACTCAAAATAATTTGCTAATTTTCGTGATTTTTCGGTATTTTGTCAAGATTTGAATTTTAAATGCTTATAAATAAAAACTGTGACTAAGGATTTTTAATATTAGAAAATGCTAATATAAAAATTCAGTCAAAATTTCATGTACCTACCGTCATTTGTTTTAGAGTTACACCAAAAACCAAAATCGATTTTCTCAAAAACAGATTTTGCGTAAAAATTCCCGTTTTTCCTTCATTTTTCTTTTGTTTTTCACGGCGCTTTTGAAAACTACTGGAATATTTTTACTTTTGACCTTTCAAAGTACCAACTAGATTCACTTTCCTATCAGAAAAGTTACGGTTGAAGAAAATCCAAGCATTTTTACTGTCCTAAAAGGTGATGACAGACACAAAAAACACACTTCATTGTAAAATCAATACATTCATCGCTTCGCTCAGAATCTAAAATATGAAAAAATAATTATAAGTTCTGTTAAATTGACTAAAAAAATTAATTGACATAATTTTTTTTCTTCAAATTTATCAGTTTGTATTGTATAATTAAAGGTTTTTTTTTACCTATGTTTAAGTGTATATTTTATAATTTTTAGGGGACGATATAGTTGCATACATACTCAATTGTTTTTTTTAGGCTTATGAACTTAGAACATATGAACGAGCCCCACTTCTAACAAAATACATGAGTCAGGCGTATATATATGACTACTGCTGCACGCTGCCGCACAATCTTCCACTTTTCCCTATACCACCCCTTGTCATCACTAAACCATAGGTTATACACGTATAATATGTAGTTATACTGTATACATAATAATATAAAACACGGGGAATTAAAATTGGCCACACATGAGCTGTCTGGGCGTGTATGCACTGATTTTGCATTGCGGCGTCGTCATTTTTATATACATTTTTATAGTAGGTATATAAATTATAATATCATATATTATTGTATATGCTGATTATTATTGCTATGTAAAAAAACACGGTCAGGCGGCGTTCATCGAGGGCATAGTACATCACGTAATTTGTTTATTTATACATATATATAAAATGTATATTATTATATTCAATTTAATATGTGATAGCGATTATATAATTTTTTTCCATACCTATATCGTCATATACCAAAGACATACAGCAGACCAAGTAATCGTGTGAATAATCGTAGGTATAACGTACACAAACAATCTACATTCAGGATATAAAGTTCTAGTGTGACTTATTCAAAACTCTTGGATTGAAAAACTCTTTAATGAAAAAAAAAACCCTTATTTTTGTTTTTTAATATCTAATAATATTCTAATATTTGAATATCTAATAATAAATAATACCGTCACAACTTGATATTGTATATTTATATATACAGGGTTATACCACCAAGTATGATTGCCTCCAATTTCTACTTTAATAATAAAATAATTCTAATTCTGATATTTGGAATTTTTAAATGTACTCAAAAACCATTTTTTTAGTACTTAAGGAGTATTCTGTGGCAACTTAATCTTCTGTTTTTCAAATGAGAACCCCCTCCCCCTTTTAAAATGTAATTTATTTACCAGATATTTTTTCTCAAAATGTTGACATATCAAAATTAAAATTTAAACAAATAGTTTTTGAGTTATTTAACTTTGTGTATTAAGGATAATAGGTCCATGATAATGGGTTTTTAAAATATGGAGGATATGGTGATTTAACAATGTTGGTGATTAATATTAATTTATCAACATTAATAATTTGTAAAAATGGTCCGAGTATAATAAATAGTAGATCTAATATTACATCTGTTTTATATTTTTATTAAACCACTTTTAAGGACTATTATCATTGGAATAAACATTTTAATAACTTAGAAACTACTCATCCGAATTTTAAATTAGGTACATTAAAATGTTCAAAAAAATACCCACTAAATAATGTACAGTAAATAAGTGAGGTTCTCATTTGAAAAACAGAAGTTTGTATCGCCACACGACACTCCTTAAGTGGTACAAAAATTTCAAGAATTTGAAAATATAGTCATTGGTCTTTAAGTGTACCTATTTAAAGAATCAGATTTTGAACAACGGAATTATTAAAGAAAAAAAGGGAGTGAGCATGCTTTGGTAATCACCCTGTATATTACTATAACTATACTTACAAAACACGTATATGGCGTGTATATAGGCATTATGCATTTATATATTATACACATATATAATATGTTTAGCGATGTAATATTCAGAATTCAGATAACCTATACCTATTATTTTTTTTATAATTTCTTATTTATTTTTTAATGATCCATTATTATTATGAAAAAAAACAAATAATTAATTGATATGTGTTAGATGCTAAGAAATAGTTTACAGAGGTCAGAACTTTCAAGTTTATATACTTAAAAATACTTATACGGGAACATAAAATGTTGATTACCGTCATACCGAGCTATATCCGGTATACAAGAATTTTTATTTTTCATTGATGATTTAAATTTTAAGTACTTATCCATTCTTTCCCTTTCAAAATAAAGTACCACCAATAGTGAGTAATACACGGAATTCTCAATACAAACCTCAAAACGACTCATTAGAAAATAGCGTCTCTAATTGGGACAAATATGACATTTATTTTGTTTGGAAAGCAGTTCTACAGGAAGTCAACGACATTTTGTGTAATGTATACAATCATTTGGAACAGAATACGTAGCTTTTTCTATAAAGGGTGATTCAAATTTGGTGGGAATCACATAATAACTGCATAAAGACTTAAGGTCATGCACTTTCAACAAATAATGTACTCATCATGTATAATTTATATTACCATAAAAACATTATACCTACAATGGACCCGGTTGATATTTTTCATAAATTTATAAACTTTGTGAACCATTTAGATTTTGAACGTACCTTACCTATTAAATTATAATACGATTTGACACCATAATCAGCTATAGGCTATTTAGGCTATAATAGTTACTTCTAATTAATTTATAAGTCAATGAAAACGATTGTTTTTAAAAAATAGTCCTTTCAATAATCTACCAAGATGTTTTACAATATATTCAACATTTTCATTATAATACCTACCTAGCAATACTTCATAGTATAGTATGAGCTATTTTGTGTAAGTAGGTATATACACAATATAGGTATAGTGTATAAAAGTAATTATGTAATTGGGTCAAAATTGTTCAATTTACCAATTATTAAATTAATACAATAAATCGTTTTTTAAATCGAAAATTGTTAATTCCATTTCATTCAAATGCTGTGTTGTTATTCTATTCGCTAAAAATAAAAAAACTTTCGGAGTCAATTGAATAATTACATAATTAACTGTGGATAAGTGCATGTTTAATTTAATTAACAAAGTTAAACAATCAATCCTAATATATGCGTTTGCGTTAATATAATGTATGTAGGTCAAATCTACAAGTATATTTTATTACTCGTAGGTATACAAATTAAGATGGTGACGATTATTTTATTATATATTGATAATAAATAAATAGGTTTACCTTGGTATGTCGGGACTCAAAATTATATCTTCAACAATAATAATATTTAAGACAGAATTATGTAATAAAAAGGTTCGTTTCAAAAATTGAATAGTGTTCATCGAATCTTTTTAGAAATGTTGAATATTATGTAGACTATTGGATAAGAAATGTGTAATAATAGTATAAACATATTTATTAATATGTTTAAAATTTATTTACTTAATTTGAATAAATATTATACTATTTTTACAAATTTACATCATTATAAAGTAAAAGCACCCGTTTCTATAATAAATATTGGTAATTTGCGCATTGGATTCATAAATAAAAATAAAACTTATATCCCTCAGAAATCAGTGTTGGATATATAATACTGTTTAAGATATTATTATTATTAATTTATTCATTAGTATACAATAGCAGTCTATACTCTGTAATTCTATTTATTATATTATTATGTAGTAGGTATAAACAATATACGTATACCTACGTCATGATGATGATAAGAATATACAATAACCTGATTGTCCTGATATCAAACCTATATATTTTATTAATTTTTGGAAGCATTTTTTAATAAGATTAAAATATTTTAACTTTTAAGTAGATATGGATGATGGCTAGATTGGAAAACGTGAACCTTTGTGTGTATAATTAGATACAAACAATTTGAAAAAAAAATAATATAGACTTACTTGAATTAGGTCGCTGGTCTTCATATTTTTTTGACTACCTAGGTATGTACCTACGTAAATTGTGATACATCACATTTTTAGATATATTTTAGAAGTTCCTATTACCCAGTTTTTTTTTAATTTTTCTAAGACTGCATAGATTATTGTTTATTTTAATATAATAGGCAGTCCTAAACATAATATACGATAATAGTATCATTGATTATAAATACTTATTTAACTAACTAAACGTATTTATAATCAATGATATTATACCTCTAATTATGTCCGAGTATTATCTAAGTATATGTTAATATATTATATTATATATTTTATGTAGGCACCTATATGTAGTATGTACTGTGAGGCTATAATAAGCTTATAACCCTATAATAATAATAGCAATAATAATAATATGCTGTTCAATGTATACAAGTCAATTATAATATATACATTATACATGGTATGTCAACTACGTTGCCATATTCTTCTGTAAATATTGGTATATTTTTCGATGGACCTTAATTAATACTAATTGTTGGCCTTGCAGTAGCATGCCTCTATAAGTATAGGTATAATATATTATACACATGCACACATATAATACACTACATTCCAATATAGTCACACATCAGGAAATAATATTATCAACATTTACTTTATTAGTTATTGGTGGTTAACATTGATTAACCTATACACAAAACAAGAAAAAAATTATAAAAACGACCATCATAATTAAACTACTTACTTAATAATTGTTTTAGTTAACTATTGTCTATTATAGAATATTACGTATACGTCCTAAACATGGCTACATGCATTTTTGTTAACCTAATATAACGTATACGAATGAATTTTAAAAATGATATATTTATTTAGATGATATAGCAACAGAAGTTATGAGACAAACACCTGCAAAATCCCGAATTTTATATAAATAATTTGCAACAGTATCAATTTTTTTTTTTTGGTTTATATGTTTTTTATTCAATCTGTTAAAAAAAAGAACAATAAGAACAATTGATGGATAAAAAATAAAAATAAAAAGGCAGATTAGACAGAATGTAGAGGCCTCCCAGCGGACCCTACTTCGACATGAGTAGAATATTAATATGAATACATAAGAGTTTTTATTAAATTTTCTATTTTTCGTCTCAACAAAAAAGTTTAACGATTTAATGAGAACTCCCAAACAATGGTATAACACATATTATTATTAGTTTGTTAGATGAACCTCCATAATAATTGTACAACGATGTAACAGGATCTTTATAATTTAAGTTTAGTCTTTAGTTTAGCAATTTAGACTCTATTTTTCTGTTTTTGTTGGTGTCAAGTTGTTCCACATATAGGTACCTAAAATTTTAAAAAGTGCAAAAAAATATTATAGTACGAGAGTCCAAAAATAAATAAATAAAATATTTTATTCTTTTTGTAGAGTTTAGATATTCCATAAAAATTATTCAATGCACAATATTTTTAATAAAATAACTATGAAAAAACCTATAGTACCTTCAATATCTAAAAATTTGTAAACATTATTAATTGCAGATTAAAATAAACATATGCCGCCCGTCACCCGAGTACCTTATTATTTAGTTCTTCTCATCGTTCAAATTAAACCAATCAAGATTAAACTTAATTTATATTAATACCTACATACAATTATAACATATTACTTATGTTTTATATAGCATTAATATCACATCAAAAAACGTCATGTTTAAATGTTCAATATAATTTAATCAAATTTAAGAAAATGATTTATTACTTATTAAATATTATGATATGATCTAATTATTCTAATTATACATATCATTTATTAGGTACCTATATATATTTATATTTATGATTCATAATATTATCGCCGGAATGCCGGCAATACAGTAGGTATATTCTATAGATGCATAACACATTAGTTTTGCGGCGTTTTATACAATATAAAATCGTATAATTAGCGAAAGTTTCATATTATAACTTACAGTAGTACACGTTTACCGATCCTATGGGACCTCGTCCCCGTCGTTACTCGTCGCGAGCACCTGTCCGTTACGTATTCAATACATTTTTTATATACTCAAGCACACGCATACGACGAGTAATGACGGGGACGAGGTCCTAGGATCGACAAATATATACTACTTATAACGAATTTCAGTTTAAGAAAATTATCCATTTAATGAAATATTTTTGAGAATCAAACCTAATTAGAACCAAATTGATTCAATTCTATATTTAACGAGTTTCTCTGTATTGCGAATTTTTTGTTGCCCACGTGACTTCGTAATATTATGGAAGTTTCACTGTATAATATAATATCGTATGGGTACGATTTATTTCAAACCAATTAACTTTAAGATTTAAGTATATATTGTCAGCCATCAGCTATTATTATACTTAAATATTATTTAATATTGTTCTTAAATATAAATATTTCTTGTTTTTTGTATACTTAAATAGTTAAATCCTTTAATATGTACCATATTACCATAATAATTGCATAATATATTAATATGATGTTTAGGTATACAATTATGTAATTTAAAATACACTCAGGTGACTGGAAGACTAAACGATTAAGAAATGATATCCATTGAAAACAGCCTTATTACAAAATAAAGAATTTGTCGTGGAAAATAATCCCCACAAACTGCAATATCAGTTGTAAAGTATAAAGCTGTTCTAAATCATTAATTTTAATTGCGTATGATTAAACATGCCATACAATATCATTTTTTTAAATGAACATCTCATATTCTCATCTAATACTTAGTTATTCTAATTTATATTATAGCGAATGGCACTCAAACACAGATCATATATCACTCAATACTTATATGGCTATAATACAGTCATACAGAACAAAGAACTTACAGTTTTATCCTATTTAACTTACTCTCTACGATATGTAGACATGACTACATGAGTATGAGTTTAGTACATGACATATAAAGTTGAATCTATAGTGTCTATCAGATAGGAGCATAGTCGACAGGCGACAAGTATAATTATACCAACCCACTTTTTTACATTATCATAAGAATATTAGCAATTAGCCGTGTCGCTGTGATATGATGTTTGTGAAAAGAAATAATTTTAAATTCGCAAAACTATTTAATAGTGTCTCAACTCTCAAGGTCTGTTTATAATGCACACTATAAATTGTGAGAATAGTTAGTAGTAATTAAGTAGGTACCTTCTTGTAATTTAATACGAATCAATGCACCAATGCACCGTGATACGGACATACGGTACGGTACCTACTACACCTATAATAATATATTGTCTTAAAACTAAGTTAATTGCCTACTATTTAATTGATTAGCATTAATATAAATAGCTTAAGTAAGTACCTAATCGAACTAGAAATTAGTTTTTATATTAAATTAAAAATATTATAAATAATTACCTATATAATATTGTTATACAATATATATTATATCGTATTTTTTTAGGCATTTTTTTTTATCATAAAAGTTATTATTTTCTTATTAACTAAAATACTAAATATTATAATATTATAAGCATAAATTGGTGAAGATGATTATATGGGCTAAAAATTCCTTTATTAATACGTTATACCAAGTTTATTAATTTGAATGTACATTTTGTTTACATATTATCTATATATCATTATGTTGATTTTTAATTTTAATGTTAGTGAAACCTTAAAATGGTGCTAAGATCATAAAACGGTATAGTTACCTACCTACGACCTTCCAATCAAATTTAATAATAATTAGTCTTGAGAATTGACTATTTGTGAATTTTTAATCTAATTATTTACAGAATAAAACCTTTTCTATATGTATAAAAAAATCATTATAATAACTTAGCCGGTGTATTAATGAGTTAAAGTACCTAATGTTTTTTCTATAAATTATTTTTATTTTTTATGTAATTATCTCGTCCCACTTTTATTTTGCGTATGATAGAGCGACTTAATTTGCAGGAAGTATAATATTTATAGGTAATAAATAATAATATTATTGAAATTTTAAATAAAATATTAAGATTTTGATATAATAATTATACTGAATAATTTTTTTAGATGATACAAATAAAAATCTTCATTTTTTAAGTGCTCATGTCTTACCTATTAACATTTCAGAGTGCAATAGATACATTTACATATCACTCTAAATATTTTTTTAATCATATATGCTATAACCATTAACCATATTGTAAATAATATTACCCTAAAATAGTTAATATGATAGGGACATTTTTAAAGGTCAACCATTATTATTTTTATTTTCATTAAATATTTTTTAGTATTTTTAATATAGTTATGGTAAAATATCAAACCTTAAAAATATTTTTTCCACTTAATGATTGACTTAGACTTTGGGGGACTAATTTAAAGTTGGAGGATTAGAGGAGAAAAAGCCCACTTAGCATCCATATAATATTTAATATGCGTATATAATGTACCTACACGGGGGCATTAAAGTATACGAATACCAGAATCAAGATGCCAGAATATTTAGGTATACCGTATACATATAATATGCTTATTAATTGTTGGTTTTAGTAAAAATTATACATTTTTTGTAATACTTTGATAGGTACTCTATAATATTGTTTTTCAATGTACACAATGAAACGGATATCGACTAGTACCTACGCAATAAATTACGAATGTTCATTGATGTATAAATAGATTATAAATGGCTAACAGGAGAGAAATGTGATTGTGTTATCACGTTCAATAGCTAGTCATTGGGATAGGATATAATTATATTTGCTATTTGTCATTTGGTACGACACTACGGCAGTACTGTAAGTTAGCAATAGCTGGTAGGTACCTAAAACAACCTATTTATACCTATAGTGCATTTATAAAAGACATGCACGCGAGTTGCATGTCTTACAATCTTTTACTAGAAGATAATATTCTATAATAATATGTAATATGTTATGTTGGGATGATTAAAATATTATGAATTTGACACTTTTAAAATATATAAAAATGAAATGATTTATTTTTAGGTTCTGTAAGTACTTACATGTTTATTGTAGTTGCGTATCTAAAATCTAGAACAGTTCCTTGTGTTAGTCAACACTTTTGAATATACTTACATACAACCAATTTAAAAATATACACAGATTGGTGTATGAGAAGAGTTCAATGGTAAATTCTGACATTGAAAATTGCATTGAAAATATTATGTAAATATGGTTGATTTGAATTAATTTCATTCTTAGGTACCCATGTTTGATGTTTATGTGTACAAAATGTATTAACTTTTGAAATATTAGATCATAATTATAAAATTTAAATAAAGTATTTTTTTAAAACTAGTTGAAATTAAAAAGTATTAAAACTGGTACAGAAATAATTTATTATTTAAATCCTATCTGTAGCTATGTTGGGAAAAATGATTACAATAATTGTACTGTATATTATATACCTACCAAGGTTCAAAACGTATCATATAAGTTAGTATTAAATTATACACTAAATTTGCAATTAAGTTTTTTTTGTAACAAACACAAAAACTGTGAGTAATAATTATTCTTTGAAAAAGTTTTTATTTATTAGGAATTAATATGATAAATTGTATAAATCGGTAATAGGTTCCACTCAGGATCATCATTGTTTGAGTGTCAATTCATTATCAGTTTAAATGATGAACTGCAGGCCCAGCCGACACCTATAATTTATAAATTAGCCATCAGGTATATTATAGAATCTTATTGGATATCTTATTGGTGAAATTGACAACTGTTATCTTACTCTTGAATTTTGATAAAAGCAAATTAGCTTTAATTTCCGAATTCCGTGAACAAACGGAACAACACATAATAATATTATGACCTCTAAACTCTGTGCCATGCACAACTGAAGACTTAGCAAATGCAACAGACGTTGCTATACAAATAGTCAATAAATGGAGTAAAAAAGGAATATAATAAAGCTTCTGTATAAAGCAGGGATGGAAAACGTTATTGATAAACGTTTTAAAAAAGTTATTTTTTTATATTGTTTCGAAATAACGTTTTTAAAAAAATTATTTTTCTATATTGTTTCAAAATAACGTTTTTGATAATTTAGTTTTTGTTTTTTTTTTCTATATATTTTTATAAGTTATTATAGTAACGCGCAATACAGGAATGCGCTTAAAAGTTAAAACTAATTATTCTTAATATTTAAATTTTAAATCAAAATTATAATTTATAAGAAAATTAGAAAATTCAAAATTTCAAGTTAAAAGGTTTTTAAATTTTAAAAGTGTATTGATAAAGACTAAAAAAATAAAGTTAAACACTATTTATTGTTTAAGATTTTTAGAGTAAATAACTAAAAATAAAAACAATCCTGAACATACAATTGTATACAAAATAAAAAATTCGCCTAAGAATCAATAACAAATTTGCTCTTATGTATTGAAACAAAAGTAATAAATGGCTTGGTGTGGCGCGGTCCGTACACTCAACTGCGGAAATGCTCTGAGTGTATGTATCGACCGGTATTGCTAGCTCCTAAATGGATGACCACACAGGATTTTTAGCTACAAATCCTTGTCACACATACAAACGTGTTTTAACCAATTGTACCAACCGTTCCTCCCCCCTACAAACAAAAAAAACAGCTAATGGCCATACTTAAGCTCAATAAAAAAATAAGAAAATAATAATAATAAATAGTAAGTACAAAATAAAGATAAACACTGATAAAAATACAATTTATTGTCAACAGTTATTAGTTATCAGAATTATCAATTTTTCGATAACAGAAATATAGTTTTTTTTTGTCGTGACTCGTGGTATAATACTATAATTTATTTTCACTTTCATTTTTTGATTCCGTTAAGTATTATTTTTTTTCTGTTTTTGAGACTTTTGGTTATGGATTAATAAGTACCTAAATAGTTATTATACCTGAGTGCAGCATGCCAGCAAATACACAATCATAATACATTACACACATATTATGCACGCTTGTTATGGTGTATTAGTAGTGGGTACAGTGACTTGTCGTTCGGGGTTTTGGTGTGGGGGTGGAAAAGTGAATCAAATAACACTTCAAGTTCTTCTTTACTTTCTCTAAGTACCTAGCAATTATATTAATATGTATTCATATCCTTTGAAAACAGGCATAACATTGTATTTTTTTTTACAATATAGGTACCTACTACAGGTCTGTATTTAAATTTTTTGCACCCTGGGTCAACAATATTTGTGCGCCCCCCCCCCCCCCAAAAAAAAAAAATAAAATAAAATAACCAGCTGTTTTTTAATTGTTTGATTATAGTTATTTATTTATGAAAATTTTGTTAAAAACACAGATCATGATGATACATTATTTTAATACATTATATTACTGCCAAAATGTACAATATAAAATTGTACACTATGAAAAAAAATTACAAAAATAGTAGTTATCATTGACAAAATAAGTAAATGACGCCAAATTGCCGTATCATAGTCTTGCAATGTAAGAAGTCCAAGTATAGGTACTCAAACAAATTATTACCGAAAAAAATGTTATTTATACAATATACATCGGCGTCTGACCACCCTCCCCCCTTAATGTGTCAAAAATTGGCCACCCGGGGAAAATGTCCCAGTTGCCCTCCTTCAATTCGGCCCTGACATACTATTGATCACATAGGTACGTAAATAAAAACGTATAGGTAACAAAATTGTAAGCTTATTGCCTAATGATAATTCTAAATTAATTAATAAATATTTGTAACGACTATGGAATTAACATATTTACTTCTGCAATAGGTACTTGTATTGAGCACTTGTGCTTAACACTACGGTATTACTCTGTTTATTAATTATTTTGCGAGGCCTCGATAATATCGTGATATTGAACAAGTCAGCGGGCCAGCACACTATATTAATTATAGTTTTCCCTCTATGAACCAGGCGCCATAATGTGTGTCTACTGTGTCATAATATACTCATATACAATTTTCATTCAGCAGAAGTTCTGCTGCAGAACCAACTTTGTGTAATGTGTTGTTAGCTTTGGTATTAGAGTGCTTGGTCCCTAATAAAAAACTTCAAATTAAGAACATTTTCTGTGTTTGTACGTTGGATTTTTTGGATATTTAAATAAGCGAGATGTGAGAATTTTTAAACTATAATATTTTACAATTCTCTAATTAATATAGAAAATTGAAAGCCATCATGACAGGTCTTATAGGTAGGTCGTAAGTATATAGTTTATTGTTCAAACACAAGAATTAAACATGTACCCATATATTGTATATTATAATAGTCGTACACTCGTACATGGTTCGTCAAATTAAAGAGTTGTAAGCGTCGAATAACAAATTAAAGCAACTGTTACGTATATTATATATATATTAATATTATATAATAATAGGCGCGAATAGCATACATTTTTTGTATTATCACTACCAACGAATAACGATAGTGATAATAATTATTAGTTGCATTAAAACTATTTTAATAATAACTAGTCACTAGAATGAGATATGGTATATTGGTATGTCAATTCGAATATAAATTATGTATCAAGTAACAACTATCAAGAGTCAAGACTCAAGACCATCGACCTACCGGTTTCGGGTTTCCGCCTTCCGGTCTGCTATTTTTTTGTAGCGAGTAGCGAGTGGCGGTGACCGGACCGGGACGTGTAGCGGCGCTACGGCGCGGCGGCGTTGTAGAACACGTGTCCGCCCGTACACGAGCAAAATAATATTCCCCGCAGGTAAACGCACTGTGCGTGCGGGCGCGCGCGTCATGTTTGTCGCACTGGCTGGCCCCTTCCCTACACCGCGGCCGCCAAAAAGTCGACTACGACGTCACCACGTTCCAGCGGCAGCCGCGCCGCGATCCATGTGACGCACTGACGCCTTGGGACGGATCGTGCGCGTCGCGAGGTTCGCGGTGTAACGTGCCGCCGCCGCAGTGCTGCACATACGCACGCGCGTTCTCGCATACGTGTTTTACTATTATTACTATATCGTATTTTCACGACCACGTCCGAGTCTGACTCTGAGCAAGAGTACACTTTCCGTTCACAGGCACAGCCGATAGCACGTCGGTTCATCAGTCGCCTCAGACGGCAGTCTCTTCTCGCACCCACACTCGCACGCGCGCACACGTTAAAACGCATATTTCGTGCAAATCACAATAACTTAATAATATTGTTGTTATTATTCAACTGTCGATAGTGTTTTTCATATACTCCGGCGTCCACGCGTTTCGTTTTCAACTCGGTCGTCGGTTAGGTTGCAACAGAGCGACGCGGCCGATTCCACACACCCCCGTTGTTCCGCGCTGCCAGTCGTCGTCGTCCCTCACGTCCCGCCGGTATTATTTGCCCACCGCCGAACTTTGTGGACGAATAAACACCACCAAACACATTAAACCTACCTACCTATTGTACGTTAGCGGGACAACCGTCACACGGAATACTACGAACACACGTCGCAATGGTCCGCCTTATGATGCACCCGGAACCGTCCAACTACTCGTACGTGTTCGACTTCGAGGAGAACTTCCACTACGAATGGACGCGGCAGTGGATGACCGAGAACTGGACCAACGGGTTCTACTACTGCACCATCTACGCCATGCTGGTGTTCGGGCTCCGGCGTATGATGCGCGATCGTGCCGGCTTCCGGCTCAAAGGGCTGCTGGTGCTGTGGAACGTGATGCTGGCCACGTTCAGCTTGGTCGGCTTCGCCCGAACGGCGCCCGAGCTGTTCCGGGTTCTCAACAAATACGGACTGCACCACTCTGTGTGCGTCACCAGGTAAGCGATGATCGGCCCACGTGCTTTATGGTGTGTGTGTGTGTGTGTGTGTGTGTAATTGTTTTTTCTTAACCTCCGCATTATTATAGTAGTAGTAGTAGTAGTAGTAGTAGGTATTTTTGTAAAATTCTTTTGGTAGTAAATTGTGATTAACTAATAAACATGGGTGAAACGTCTTCACGGTGACGTGTGGTTCTTTCGGGGTTTCTGACGCCGCCCCCGCTTCAGTATAGTTGTAGATAATATGACTTCCACGCGTGTGGTCGCGTTTTTCGGTTCACTGATAACACGCCGCCGGTCTCCCCCCCGGCCTAATTCAATAATAACACCCACCTATATAATTTAATAATATTATGATTGTACAAATGGCTTAAGCCTTAAACACTATGCTTCCCCGACCCATCGGTTGGTTCTTTCGGGTGAAAGCTGCGATTGTTCGTCATTACGGTTTCACTTTATCATCGTGTAATGGCCGTTAGGTTTACCGAGCTCAAGCTCCTAATCACACCGTTGTTTCACACATGGTGAACGGCAATACTTATAGACTTTTATACCAACACAACTTGTGGCATGTATCGTCATTTAAATTTTTTTGTAAATGCTTATGAGTTATGTTGAATGTTGATGTTTTAAGTATTTACTATTATGTTAGTATGAAATTTTGAAATTTTATAGGTTCTAAAGTTGATAAGTTAGGTACTGTAGATAATATATAATATGTAATTTAAAAGACAGCTTTTTTGGGAACCTTCTTATATAGTTCACAGTAGGAGGTAGTGTTCATAATTTTAATAGGTAGGTAAATAAATGTTTTTTATTTTAAATTGACTTGTTATGTACCTTTATATCATAATTTTTTTATATTGCAACTAGGTAGGCACCTACTTACTGTATGTTCAGTTTAGTGCTTTATGTCTTTAAAGAATATAAGATACTTTTTATACACTTCATATCAAGTACTTTTAAATATTATTGGTTTGTATTCATCATAACATTTAGTATATAGTATATCTAATACAAACCACTGAATACAAATATTCAAATCTATAATATATTCAATCTACATATGCGCTAATTTTAAATAGGTATATTTTATATTATAGGTAACCAAGTTCTGAATAACAATTTTCCAATATTATTCATTCTTCAGATTAACCTAATTAATTACCTATATTGTTAGGTTAGATCATTATAAAAATAATAACCTTAGTACTCAACCATTTTTTTTTGTTATTGTGTTACTAATTTACGTTAATTTATGAAGAGTAAATAATCTGGCAAATAATGATGTCAGAAAGTTGTCATTTACATTTTAATTATTTTGAACATGAATGATATATAAACTTACTTCATATTGATCCTAATGCCTACTTTTATGCGTATATATTATCTCACAGGAAATTGTTTGTATTCAAACTTGAATTGAATATTTAAAATATTTCTTTTATACTCATATCCTTGGAATACTGGTTAATAATTCACCTTCAAAACCGTTTTACAATTTAATAGGTACCTAGTTAGTCTACAATAAATTCTCATCAATTTTATCCTTACTCATATTAAATGTCTATTACATATTATAAATACATAAAGGAACACATACCTAACATATTTAAAAAAAAGTATTTAATAATATACCTAATACACAATTTTCAATTCAATTAGCCACGTTTTAAAAATTTAAATTTTGTGAAACTTTATGTGGTTTTTTCATATCTAATTTAATTGTTTAGTAGGTAAGGTAGGTACCTGAATAAAATAATATGATTGTAAAAAAAAGTTAAATGAGTTGAAATACCTACCTAATTTAAAAAAGAGTTTGACGTCATCAACTATTCTTTTTGATAAAATATTTAGGTAATTACTATATAATCTATATGTAATTATATCATATTTGCTGCCAAATTGAGGGCCGAAGTGCATTCTTTTAGTTCTAATGAATCATTTATAGGTAATAGGTATTACTGTACCTATTTGTAGTATACCAGTGTTAATGATCTCAGCTAATCAGGTTGATCTTTCATCTTTAATCTTAGGAAATATACTGGGCAATAACAAGAATAAGACATAAAGATTTTCATTTATCTATTTTTGTGAGTTTAATTAATTTTTATACCACAATATTATTTATAATGTAACAAATAAGAGTATGATTGACATGATATGGAATTCTTTAATATTTAAATTGTATGATTTTGTCAGTATATATAAAATATTGATATAGGTACTAAAAAATTAATTGGTTTAAATAATACTTCCGACAATTTAATCAAATTATTTTAATCCACCTGAATTTATATTCCTTTTATAAAATAACCTACATTACAATTAGCCATAATAGATTGGTAATAATACCTACATAATTAAAATTATATTTTTGATAAATAATTCTTAAATGTAGGTTTAGGTAGGTACCTCATATCACAGAATAAAATAATATGTAGAGTAATATACTAATATGTGATTTGCTGATTTCAATGAAATGAAAATAGTTTAAAAAAATGTTTGACGAAAGTTGAATAATATTTTGATGTTGATTTATCACTGATTAACAAGATAAATGAGTTTTTGAAGTTAATTTTTGATACTTTTATGTTTTTCAAAACTCATATCTCTATTTGTTTATATTGTTAAATTATTATAAAACTTATATTATACTATAGTTATAACTTATAATTATTGTTATTTTTATCATAAAATAGCCTCATTGGGCAATATTTTGGGTAATATTTAGATTTTTCTTATATCATAACTTTAAAATAATATACTTAAGTACCTGAAAACAATTTATACTTTTAAGTAGAAATATTTATCTTAATTAATACAACATAAAAAGATTACCTATTCAAGAGTCAGAAATATTGTTTTCTTTAATTTATATAAAAGCTCTCAAATCACTTCAATAGTTAATTTAATAGTTTATTACCGATTTCTGAAAACTCATTTTTACCAAGTACTTCACGACAGATAATAATGTTGGTGTGGCGTTCTCTACAAAAACTTAAGTTCTAGTCCCTAGATAGGTAATTAAAACAAATTTCATATTTTGGTGTCAACTAAATTAAACTTAGGTAATTTTATTTATACTGATTTCAGTTCAAATATACCTAATAAATATATTTTCATAGTTAGCGTGACTGGAAATATATTATAATATTTATCTCTTGTGATTTCACCTATCCATGATGTACAATTTTATTAGTTTGAATTATAAAATAAAATTAAGTAATATTTTTTTATTTATTTTCACCATTAAAATATTTAGTGTGACTGCGTTGCGTATAATATGTGGGCAAAAATCGTGTGATTAGATATCAGCAATAATAATAGTGATATCGACGTCATTCACGTCATTGAAATTTTCCGTAACGTTGTTAGTAATAAGTATGATGAGTAATAACCAATAAGTATACAGGTAATAATTACTAAATAAGTTACTAATATTAATTCATAATACGACGAGTATTATTTTTTTACCTCTTGCGACTTATGCAAGTTCTATATTCAATGGATTTTATTTTCCAGTGCATCTTTGTATATTTTTGTTTTTTGTTTTATTAATATCATAATTACATAATATTGATATGATGATGTCATTCCTTAGATACTGGGATGTAACTAAATAATTAGTAATTTTAAATTTATTTGTCGATATGTAAATTTTTAATACTCTAGACAAACTAAATTCTAATATTTTCAGTCTCTTTTGTATATCATATTCGCATAATTTAATTGTACAATTTAAATTTATTTTCTTATTGGCTTTTAGTGTCTGTTTATAACATGTATATATTGATATAATATGCTGTGAAATTAGGACAATCGTTTAAGTAACGTTTATCATACCTTGCTAAAATAGCCTATCGCAGGCATGATTCTATAAATACATAAATATAAGAGGTGCTATATAACGTGCGACGAGCATCGCTATTCATGTAATGTAATTCAAATACAATTGAAATGAATATGCAAATGTATTTTTATTAAGATAATGAATATTACCTACTAAATTAGAATCACCGGAAACTAATTGGTAAATTGTTTTTTTTTTACTTTAAAATATTACGTTACAGATTGGTTATCTTAACTCATAAAATGTGTCAAAATAGTTGTAGCACTTAAAATACTGAAATGAATACTTTCAAGAAATCAAATATGTTTTAGTCAATCGATCATTAATTTTTTGGTTTACTAATTGTTATTTTTCTAAATTTATGAACTATTATAAATGTATTTTGGTAGGTATATATAATAATAAATAATAATGTAATTAACCCTTCTTAATGTATAAGTAAAAATAATCTAAATAAAAAAATTGTATTGCAATAAAGAATATTTTGTAATACGAAAGCAACTAATATTTTATTCTTCAGTTGTAATGTGTTATCTTCTATGTTATTGTTATCACGTGTCAGTCATCAATATTCAATTATTTATCATACTTTATTTTATATTGTTACTATATATTTGAAAAATTATGGGCGTTTTCACTTAATGTATTATAACTCAGAGGAAGTAATGTTAATGCTGTTCTATCTTATGTGGTTTAAAAATGAAAAATAAGGCTATAATTCTATTTGGTCGTAAAAACGCGTAAAAAAAGTCTGGCTAAATTCTAATTTATAACTATCAATATAAAATATTTGTGAATAATAATGCATCTATAATTGATAGTTATTACTACTTCCATTTCTATTCCACCCCAGTTCGTTGTGATTAACTACGAGATTGGACAATCAATGACTAGTTTTCTTACAGTATATCACTTTTCAATTGAATATTATAATAATAATAATATAATATGTTATTCTTTGTTACCTACATATTAATTTTGTCATCTTTATCACCTTACCTTCTACGATTTTATTTCGTAGGTACTTATTTATATTGTATTTATACAATATATTATAGTAGAAAATGTACTTATTACCGTATACCTCAGAATCAGAGTATGCCAATTTTTAGATTACCAGATTGGGCCCGATTAAAATATATTGTGACCAAGTACATGATTCAACTTTTGACCATTGACCCTAGTCTATACTTCTATGTATCTATTTAGCACCCCTAAATAAAAAAAAATTGTAAAATGTTATCATCAGGTACAATATTCATATCATTGGCATTGCATTTTGGTATACAGATAAAAAAACGACACTACACGGGCAGTGTGAACCCGGCTTAAGTTAAAGAAACTATTATTTATATTATAGGTTTTATTAATTGATATTTAATATGGATTATAGTTACTTGATAGTAGATTGTTACTAGGTAGGTAATTCGCGAAATAAATTATTATTTAATTATGTTTCTATGGCATTTATTTTTAGCTAAACATAATTAATCATTTCGAAGAAAACATTTTGATAATTTAACTTAATTAGCATAATATCTTTTACGTTTGAATGGTTTTTTAAAATATTTTATACTTTATAATTATGTAGGTAGGTACCTATTTAATTATCAATTTGTAATGGCACTAATAGATTCTAAATAAATAGTTTAAAATAGTTTGAGAAGGTTTTTAAACTGGATTATCAATTGGGTGTCGGTATAAGCCCGATTGGATTAAATTTTCAATAATTTCTAACGTATTTTAATATTATATTACCTATCGGGGTTAATTATATTTTATATTCGTCGAGGTATTCGTGCTTTTTCATAACAGATTACCGACTTGTTAAAATATTACAGGTGTTGCTTACTTAGATAGTAAAAAGCAATAATAGAAAATTGGGTTTGCATTATAATTCTCTCGATAAATTCAAATGCACACGTCAGCAGATATTGTTGCTGTGAATGTTTTAATATTTCTATGGCCTTCCTGTTTCTATTAATTGTTGACAAATAAAATGTTTGTATTTATGCTTTGCGTGATATTGAATTTTGTGGGAGAATTCCTCTCGTAATAATTGTAATTTTTTTGATGCACTTACGTTTTACTATAGTCTCATAATATACAATTTAATACATAATAAGCATACTGTGAAATAATATATAAAATGCGTCTTTTATTTATTTATTCCCTATGGTATGTAGCCATGTAGGTAATTAGGTTTCATAGTCAAATTATTTGAATTCACTTCACTAATTCAACGCAATAATTTACCAGTTAAATATAATGTATTGCATTATTGAGCGGTATACCTACGATCATTTCAAAATTCTTATCTTTGAGTTTAAAAAATACATCAATTGAATTTCTACGAATGTGAAGAAATGATTCATTTATTTTTTTACTTTGTTTTTTTATGAAAAAGTTGTTAGGAATCGAACATATATTTTTTGAGACCAAATTTATAGATATATATTAAGGCGGTTGAAAGTGGACCGTTTTTTAGGGGTTGAGTATAGGCAATATGTTATATTCATTGAGAATTGCTGTGTGAGTGTGTGTGTAATAACTGATCATTGGTGTGCGTTAGTTCCCCGAACGCGTAATTATTTCGTTTTATCAGTAAACAGTTCAACAATAATTTTATTACCGTCACACCGCGCATTGTGTTGACAAAACAGGTAGGTAAATACAACATCGTACTTACATAAAGTATAATGTACCTAGTTCATAGTTTTATCAAAAACATAATCATTATAAATTATATATTGACAACAGTAAGTCTTTAAAAAAACAATTGCTTGTATTATATTATATTGCTACATAAATGTATAATTATATATTATATTCTTAATATACCTTAATTTAAGCCTTCTATCTTTTAATGTTTTCCTTAAAAACCCCGGGACTACAGTTCCAGAAGAACTTTTACGACGAGCTGACATGTCTACAATTCTATTACAATAGTTTCTTAAAATATGGTTCATACATTCTATTTTTTTTACATCTATGTCGTAATCTGCATAAGGTTTAGAAAGTGTTAACTTCTTCATTATACTTGAATCTCCATCTCCAATTAATTTATCATATATTAAATTATGCATAGTCACACTTTGACAGAATCCCTCGACAATTATATCGGATTCCATGGCAGTAGAAGTCCCATTCCAATTTTTAAAACACTGATGAAATGGTGATTCTTTTTCACTATTTTCATTATTTTGGCAAACTGAACAGTGTTTATTACGTACGCCCATAAAAAGAACTTTGTTGATCCTATACCCAATGATAGACGCCTAAATAATAAATTAAACATCAACGTAACAAGTGTCTAGTAAAAACAAAATAAATAATTATAGATGTATCTACAGTCATTCGTTTTTTAATTACAATAAAATAAGAAAATTGTTACATGAGAAATCGAGTAAATATCAAATGTTGTAAAAATATAAATTTCAGACGCTCATAAAAATTTAATTTAAGTTTCTTCTAGACATTTTTTTTTTTGATAAAGGTAGGCAAACTTATGAGTAATCTTATATTACATTTTCAAATCTTAGATTTAAAAAGAAAAATTTTTATGAATTCTCAACTCAAAATAATTTACTATTTTTCGTGATTTTTCCGTATTTTGTCAAAATTTGATCTTTAAATGCTTATAAATAAAAACTGTGACTAAGGATTTTTAATTTTTTTCATCTGCCTTTGAAACAATAACCTAGGAGCCTTCTATTAAATTTTCAAGCTTTTTTACTCAACAGATAAATTTTTATTGATATTTATAGAAAAAAAAAACTAAAAAAATTGAAAACTGACAATGGCCGTAAACAGCTCAAAAAGAGTCAAAATATTTTGTAAATTTTATGGTGTATAGAAAATGCTAATATAAACATTCAGTAAAAATTTCATGTCTCTACGGTCATTTGTTTTAGAGTTACACCAAAAACCAAAATCGATTTTCTCGAAAACCGATTTTGCGTAAAAATTCCCGTTTTTCCTTAATTTTTCTTTTGTTTTTCACGTCGCTTGTGAAAACTACTGGGAAATTTTTACTTTTGACCCCCCAAAGTACCAACTAGATTCACTTTCCTATCAGAAAAGTTACTATTGAAGAAAATCCAAGCACTTTTACTGTCCTAAAACGTGATGACAGACACAAAAATAAAAAAAAAAACACACATCATTGTGAAATCAATACATTCATCGCTTCGCTCAGAATCTAAAATACCACTGAGATTTAAAATAATTATAATATCGCATTATTGAACAACTTTTTAACTGATTATTGCTTATTTCTGAAACGTTATTGCTGTCGTCATTGCCGAGTTCTTGAATTTCTTCATTTTTTTTTGTAAATTTGCCAAATTGTGTTTCAACTTTTTTCGTCTTATGAATAATTTAGCTCGTTTTTTATTACCAAAACGCCAATTACTCATTTTTACCACAAGAAAATAAAATTGGTAGTGAGTACAAATAGTGCACGGACTGAATCACGATGGCATAATATACTAAATAATATTTTATTTAGCAGCTGTGTATCATTATAATATTATGTAATTGATTTCTTATCGCCCGTATAATAGTCGCGGCTAAGATTCTCGGAAATCGGTATAGCGTACCTACGCGCAGTCACACGTCACTATATTTTGCAATTGAAAATGTTTGAACTCCTATGTGGCTATGAAAGTCCCAAAAAGCGAAAGAAAAATTCACCCAGTACCAAAAGCCCGATTTTAATTTTGAAAACACATTTAAATTCATTATTCTGTTTTCTAGGTTATGTAGGAAATGGATTTTCGATTTTTTCTATTGTTTAATTAATATAGTACCAAATTAATTTTCTTTTTTTTCCAAAATTCACTTTTACTTTATTGTTACTAAAAAACATAAAATTATAAATTAATTTCCTACATAACACAGACAAGGAGTAAACAAATCCAAACATTTTTTCAAAATGAAAATTGGACTTCTAGAAGTGTGTTTTTTTTTCTTTTGCTTATTGGTCTAAATGCACGAAAAAACGACCCACTTTCAACCGCCTTAAGTATAAAATTTAAATTTATTTTAAATTAGTAATTATCATTCAATACAAAATAGAGCAAAATATATAGACATTTATCTGTTAAAAAACTACAGTAAAAAGAATAGTCAAATGTCTGTTTTAATCGTGTAGGTACTTAAACAATTTATCGAAAGAAAAAAATCATTAAAAACTGAGTTGATGACGTGCGCGTTGATAAAATTCATAAAAATAAGACGTTGAACCGCAGCAATAACGTTCGTTGTACCTATTTTAAACAAATTTTTTCTCCGCGAAAAGTCAAAACGAGAAATAAATACCTAATTATACTAATTATTAATTAATAATAATTAATTTGTATATATTTTACCGGTGAATCATTCTGAAAATCATTCATTGTTTATTAATATACTGTTTTGTATATACAACATCAAGTAGAATTTTGCGTTTTAATATTGAATAATATATGGCACATGACAATTTCGGCTCAAAGAATAATATAACCATTGAATATAAACCTATAAATACTAGGCAGTATAATATTATCAATAGTATAATCATTACCCTGGTCATCGGTTAATCATCAATCATTTATTATCATTTATCATTCCTTATCGGTTAATCATATATTCATGTGCCTATTTAGTATAGGTTTGCCATAGACAATTGATGTTTAAATAAAATGCAGTTAATACCTAACTAATTGTATTACCAGCCTATAGTATCATAAGTACTTAAGTACTTTGTACTTTAATTGAGTCAAACCGTTAAGAGGATGTCAGCGCACTATTTGTTTTCTCTCTTTGACCCACGCGCAACATAGACAAAACGCATTTGCCTAAAATCGTTTTTTCTATGTTTTTAAGTAATCTTAGAGTAAAATCAACCATTACAAAAAAGATAGAAAATAATATTTTAGAGGGAATGACATATCAATTTTATATTTTATTGTTATTTGACTTTTATTCGACTTTCAAAATAAACAAAAAAATGTTGTAAATTTAAATGATGTTTAAATTGTTTTGAAACAATATTTAGAGAAATCGATATGCCATTCCCTCCAAAAATATTATTCTCTATATTTTTTGTAATGGGTGAATTTACTCTACGATTACTTACAAACATAGAAAAAAGGTTTCTGCGCAAATGCGTTATGTCTATGTGGCGCGTAGGCCAGAGAGAGAAAACAAATAGTGCGCTGAAATCCTCTTAAATATTTCGTAATCCGTGTGTGTATTAAAATAGATTTTATATCGATAACAGTTAGTTTGGAAAATTAAGGGTAAAAAAAATTCTCTTATTCTATCAGTTAGTCCAAACGGTCAAAACATGGTAAATCGTAACACCATGTAGTTTTAAAATAATAATTAGTACCTACGTGCAATTTAATAACCGCTGCAGTCTGTTTTGTGCTACACAACGGTCTTCCTTTTTAGCTCATCGAACTCTTTCGCATATATTTATAACAAAACGACCTTTGAGACACACATTGCCTACATGTTTTTTATTTTTTAAATCGAGCAGACAGCAATGCAATAGTTGTGTGGTCAAGACAATAATACATACTATTCTCAAAACCTATAAAACTCAAGTGATTTATTTCTTACAATTTATATACAGCGAGGTCGCTGTACTATATTTTTGGTCACTCAAACTGACAAAAATTTTATTTTATCGGTCAATTTTATTTTTTTTTCAGTTTTGAAACACAAATATTAAAATTTTACATCGTTTTTTTCTCTCAAAGACTTCTAATCCTTTTCTACTAACACGAAATATAAAAGTAATTATTCAATTACTGTTCTTTATCTAACAGCAGCGTCTTCCTATTGGGTACTAAACTTAAGTGCTTTTCTCACCTTGCAGAAAAAAAATATTGGTACAATTTCCATGTTAAGGATATAAGGTTCTGAGTTGTGTTTAAAGCGATCATAATGTGATAGGTACATTATAATAATATGGTACATTACTACGCATTGGTTATTCATATCTCTCCGCCCTAAATTTAATATATGTACTTGACTATTTAATTCAGAAAATAATATTTCTAGGGACTAACTTTTACGATTATTTATTTTAATAGGTACCTATTAAAGACGTTATATAATTTCAACCATTATTTATTTCCTGTTTCTATACAATTTTAAATATTCACACAATCTACTTTTAACGCAAAATTATAATTATAAATGTCTGAAAAGATATGTCAAATATTTTTCTATCAAAAAACGTTTAAGTGTTGACTAATTATAGTTATTGAGTACACCATTGGGTGAAACGTGTTGTTGTTGTACTGTTGTTACGGGGGCATTATATTATATTATTGTTAATAATTTTGAGTTTTTTTCAATAATAAGTAAACAAAACCTAAGTAAACCTATGTCAATAACGTTGACTTTCAAGTCTCAACTCTCATTTTGTTTCAAATACGCCAAACCAGTTTGTAAAAAGATCTTCTTCCTCCTCCTCCTCTACATACTCTACATACTTCGCTGTCTGCACCCTTGTTTCCGATAATGTGCGACGAATTGTCATCGAGGAATAATGGCCATAAAAATACTGGTGCGCGTTGTAATCATGCTTAATCATCCGTGTTTGGTACTGTATAAATTTCCTATCGTCCTATTGTATTGGTTCATCCGAAGGTGGTGGTCGATCTCCGTACGTACACTATTTGTCTAGTTTTTCTGTTCCATTTGTAGCTATCTCATAGACGACAAGGTGTCCGGGTTCTGGTCGTGGGTGTTCGTCCTGTCCAAGCTGCCCGAACTGTGCGATACCATATTCGTGGTGATGCGCAAGAAACCGCTCATCTTCCTCCACTGGTACCATCACATGACCGTGCTGATGTACTCGTGGTTCTCGTACTCAGAGTTCACGTCGTCCGCCCGGTGGTTCGTTGTCATGAACTACTTCGTGCACTCGATGATGTACTCGTACTACGCGGCCAGCGCCATGGGTTACCGGATGCCCAAGCAAGTGTCCATGTTCATCACGGCCAGTCAGCTGACGCAGATGCTGGTCGGCTGTTTCATAAACTACACCACGTTCGGTTACCTAAAGGCCGGTGGCCAGCAATCTTGCCGGGTGTCCCAGACCAATGTCACGGTGTCGTCCCTGATGTACTTTAGTTACCTGTTGCTGTTCGGCCAGTTTTTTTACAACGCGTACTTCAACAAATCCAAAAAATCGTCCAAGACCAAACAACAGTGATCACGGAAGACATGTGTTATTATTACTTTTTAGTTATTATACTTACTGGTTTTTAACAAAGTGCTATTATTTATTATTATTTTCGAGATCAATTCGCTCTGCGACATATTTATTTACAAATTAGACTTATTTTTCATTTTGGTATTATTATACATTACTTAGGTATTATTAAACATAATTATCGTTTTTTTATTTTATCGAAGCGTTATTGGGCGATTAATTGTATTATTTTTGAATTTAATATTTTTTTTTTCTTTTCTTTTTGTTACATTTAGGAAAACGTATTATTTTTCCTTCTTAGACAATATTTGTTTTGGTTTATAAGCTTAAGCAAATTTAATCTTTACCTATTCCAATTACTGATTTAATTTAATTTAAATTTTATTCCTTGAAAAAAGTAATGTCTCTAAATGAACGAGGTGTCGAGGTTGTTTAGGCATTGTTGATAGATGGATATGGGCGTACAAGCCATATAATTTAGTCTTAAAAATAATGTTGTATTTGCCATGTATTTTAATATTTTTGTTATTGTTTAAAATTGTTCTAAATTGACTGTTGTTTTTTGTATAATATATTTGTTGTAATTATTATACAATTTCTTGCAGTAATGAATTGTAATTGTAATTCACCTATAACATCAATTTTGGTTAATATTATTAATTTTACAAAACTGTAAAGAATTATATTAAGTTATAACCATTCTATTAGGTTACTACTTTTTAGTAGTAAAGAAGTCAGTTTGAACAGTGAACATGAGACACTATACTCGTATAATCATATATCAACGTATATCATTTATAGGTATCGATTAAATTCGTATCTTACTAATGTATGTTTAATATAGGTATGTAATATACATATACTAAGACACTATGTATGAATAATATATTGTCATAGGTGTACCCACACGCGATTTGGATCATTTTAGATGGTAAAATACTAAATACTGCCGTTTATTTTACCTACCGGATTATTTTTATAAAATAATTCTCAGTATGTTTGATTCGGTGATAATTTGAGGATAATTGAAGTGAGTACATTTGTGAACTTAATATATTATTTGTGGGAGCATATCTGTGGTCATAATTAATGACATTATAAATTTATTTACATATTTTATATAAGGTATATTTTTTATTTCTATTTACAAAATCCAAAAAATCCTTGGTTCATTTGTCTAGTTTGTATGGTTAAGACATTTTTTTTTGAAACAATTTGAATATATTTTGTTGATAAAACATTCCCAACATTCCGTCAATCGTTTTGAATGATAACAAATGGGATTTCCTAGTTTCTACATTTAATCAACTTCGTTAAACAAGTGTGGGGGCTGCAGCTGGTGTTCAACTCTCTCTCGTTTTTAAAATTAAACGTAGAAAAATTCCAGTTCTTGAAACAAGTATGCTTATTTGTTGTAAAATATAAACTCGTTCCGTTTGCTATTTGCGGAAATCACATAATATGTGACCCTGAGACGATGTCCCCCGAAAGTGTGCTTATACGATTTCGAAAACCAGCGCGCATCATCCAAGAGGATGTGGTTTTTCGATTTAGTTTGGACGAATGTGTAATCCAAATGCACGTGTACCTTACTTACAAATTGCATGACGTTAGCTTACACTGATCGAACAATATTTGCGTTATAAAATGGTCCGTTATGTAAACATTCTATATACTGAATGTTTTTATTACAATTTCGGCTTGTGAAATAATGGTACGTTATTTTCTCGACTAAAGGTAGGTGTGTATAGTGGGATAGAGTTTTTACGAAGCACACGTTATTATTGATACACACTACAGTATAATTTAGGTGTTTAAGCGTTATTAACTTATAAGGTTCCAATGTTCTGTAATTGATGTAGCGATACACAAAGCAGCGTATACTTATAAAAATATGCATCAAGTATAATATGTATTTCCATGGCAAGGTTGTGGGTGAAAACATCGCTGTTGTGCGGTGGTATATATTTATATTTATGGTTATCCTTAACCGCGCAATTGCGGACGTAATAATAAACAATATAATAATACTTTATTACTGCTGGAAAACCGAACGTCATATTATAGTATATTAGCTGCTAGCTGCTAGCCAGTGAGTGTTGTCTGTAGAAAAAAAATTGCGTACTGTGATAGCATAGGTAATCATTATTTAGTAGGACAGTAGGTGCTTATGTAATTTGTATTACTGCCATTCGGATCCGTAGCGAATATAATGACATATTCACGTGCCGTATAATGATAGCGCCGCCGCATCGATTATATCGACGTTCGAGCGTTCGACGCATTTCCGGTGACGGAGAACTGGTTTCTAAAATTGCGGTTAGGATTTTTAGGCCTTCGTCTGGAGAAGGAGTATGATGGTTAGTCCAAGAAGTAGTTTGTTCTGAATTGTACGTTTTATTATTGAGGATATTTGGGCCCAAGTCAGTTCTTATTCACCATGTTTCAAATTGTGAGGTTGTTGTAGTTATTTATTATATTACAACCATTGTTCTATGATTACAACCGTGGCCGTGGTAATGTGGTATTCGTTATGTGTCGATTATATTTTAACAACCATTGATTACTATTTGTCTATTCCCTACGTACAATTCTAGTATTGATCAGTCTCGCTAAGTAATCTGAATACTTTTATTTATTTAGTAATTTACAAAAATACAAATTATATAATAACAATTTATTACTATAAATTTGTGATGATACAGATTTTTTTATTATACATTTATTTGTATACTCGTTACTAGCATTATTATTCATTGTACTAATATAAATACTTATTTGTATATTTAATACTATGTTCATTATTATCTATAAACGTTAGTTCCCAACCATTCCAAATCTGATATAAATTATCTGGACAAAAATAGGTTAATTTAACCTGCCTATAACCTATATGTAATATTCTTTAGAATATGTATTATGAATATATTTTCATCCAATTATTCGAGTTCGTATTCTGATTTCTAAACCAAAATATTCTTTACATTACTGGTATCGATTGTGTGACAGGATGTGTCTTGACGCCCAATATTTAATCAATGGCGATGATAATCGCATCAGATATCGGAAGCATTTCGAACTGTGCGTCAATGGGTTATTGTTATCAGTGACGTTGCGAAGCGTGTATCCACAAATTAAGGAAAAATCCACGTTTATTTTATTTTCTAGATTTGTAAATAGTGGGGTGTGTACGCCTACTTATAATATGACTACACCTATTTTATGTAGTAGGTACTTATGTGCGCAGGTATCAATCATAATCATAATACTACGTTGGTGTATGGTAATATAATTTATCATGGTTCAAGGTATTCTTTTAAAAGTGTTAGCGTTTTTGGAAATATTATTTTCAATAATTTTAAGTCTATAAAAAGCATTTTATATTTCATTTTGCATTTTTATCGTAATTATTTTGTTGAAGTCAAATATTTGTTTGGAATTTCTGCATTTACAAATCGATTTTTGAATAAGTTCCTACCATTTACTTATATTATATCTAACTGTATTATTTTATTTAAGTATTTAAAAGAATTATAACAATTATGAAAATTAATACGCAATGAGTTGGTATTTCACTGTCAAAAGAATCGCCCTGTATAGTGAATAATATGTTTACCAGTGGCAATCGTAATATCAGTCATTAAAACACTGTGTAGGTACCTAATACCTATATAATAAAATGTTTTCTAAAAATGATGACTATAATTGTTTGAAGGATACGGATTCCTTTCCAGCTGTTGAATAGTTTTCTGTATAGATATTATGCGCACTATTCATTTAACTCATGGTCGTCGTTTTGCAGGGTTGTATAGTGTATATGTTACGGGCAAGGTCCAAAAAAGGTTAATGCACATATTACCCGGATAATGTGAACCTTATGAACAGTGTAATGTATACATTATCCACCTTAAATATGTATTATCCAATTAATTTATACATTATCTGGTGTGCTGTGGATATAAAGTATTTGTATTGTAAGTATTTGTAAGCACGAATTTAAAATTTGTAAGTCATCCCTCCATTAATTATCCTTAAAAAGAAGTTGGCCGTGCTTTATCAAGCTTTTTGAACTTTTACAGTTCCTAATCGTCCGACGCTATTTGTAAGTATTTGTAAGCACGAATGTCAACTGATTTTTTATCCTATATAGGTTTTTTTTAGATTTTTATGGAAAATTAATTAAATAAAGCCTAGTTAAATTAAAAAAAATATTTTAATAGGATAAAAAATCTTATATTAATATTATATTATTATTTTTATGTATATAGGTACAGGTAGTGTTCACATTACCCGGGTAATGGGTAATGTGAACACTAACCGTATTTTGTACTTTACCCGTAACATATACAAATTAATTGGCAAATCTAGATCCAAACTTTTGGAGTGGGTAACTATTTTAAATTATGGAACGTAGGTATATTGAGAATATTTATTTTATCTTTAATTTATATAAATGAACGCCCTTATTATCATGTTTTTCAAAACTATAATTTCACACTGTTTATCTTTTCAATTAATAACAAACTAATTGTTATATATTATAAAATATATCATATATGTAGGTATATTTTTATTTAAATAACCTAACCAGCTTACAATTTTTATAAATTAAACTACCTTATAATAATCTTTATACTTTAATTTAAGCAAATTATCCACACTAGTAGTAATCTGAAGAGTGAAGACTCATCTGAAAATCATTTTGGTCTTACAAATTTTGAGTGACGAAAATGGTTGAGAATTGAGATGTTCTCACCATGCGTAAGATTCGCAGAAAATTTGAATCACCCATTATTTGCCTCGTCGGTTACGTCCGTCCGGTACCAACCACTTTGTTCGACCGACGACCAGCTTTTTTCCGCCCCTAAAACGATTGAACATACAAATATTTAACAATACATTATTGTATATGAAAATCTTGAACACAAAAATGTTAACCGTCTAAATGTTGAACTTCGGTTACGTTTAAAGTTTGTAAGAGCCGAGCATGAAGGAATTATTTCTAAAAGTTCTATCACCGCTATGTAAGACTCGTTTACACATATGGTAAGCGCATTATAATTGTTATAGTGCCATCGCCACGTTCTATCCGGAATATTAAGTAAACATATGATAAATGATATGATAAACATTGCGTGTTGTACGTTTTTGTTATCTAAACTACCCACTGTCCATTTAGATAACAATATTAGTCTCTATTGTTTTTAGGAGCGTTGAAAAGGACTAGAAGGGCGATAAATGAATGAAAAATATGTCTTCTTCTTATATTACAAATTAAAATTAAATACCTACTACATGTCCATATTATGATTCCACTTAAGTAAATCCAAGCCTGATATTAACAATCTTGTTTAAGAGCATCAGGTTCTTCCTTCACATTAGATACGTTTTAATTTAATTTAAGTAAAAATATTTTTAAATATTATGTTAAAATATGTGTTTTGTATTAAACATGGGATTTTGAACTCAGATATAAGATATAGGTATGGTGTACTTAAATATAACAATTACAATCACTAGTTACTGTTTTTAAGATGCACTACGGATGGTAAGCTTAAACAATTTTGGGGTGTTTTAGAAAATGATTCTGAAAGTGGGCGGTGGATTTAATAAGTTTGAGAACCTGTGGTTAGGTAAACCAATTTTAAAGCGAAATATGTTAATTTTTAAATTGTTATAATTTGCATACAAATTGATATATCGTAAAAAAGCCAACATACAAACACGAATAATGTTCTTAACTTTAAGTTTGTCAATTCATTCTAATTTACTATACCTAACTACAAAAGCTTATTTCTGCTGAATGCATGTCTGAGTCTGGGTCAGAGAGAGAAAATAAATAGTGCGCTGACATCCTCTTAATAAATTATAAACTAATTCACGAGTTGCGTACTATACCTACCTATTGCAATTATATTACATTTATTTCATCATCGAGGTATTCAATTCACACTTACATTGTAGGTACATTAAGATTGGTGGGTAGTAATAGATTTTTTCAATGCTGAATTTTTTAATGTACCTAAATGGTTTTTTAATTGACGCCGTTGACTCTTTATGAAAATATAAACTACACAGTCGCATGAATCACACAGAATCTAAAAATAATTATACTTTTTGCTACTAGCGTAGATTTTTTTTAAAAATTAGACAAATAGGTATATTTTTTTTACTCCTGCTCCGAATATATAATTTTTGACGCCAGTTACACCTAATAATAAAACTAAAAACAATAGCCTGTGAGAGAGTGACGTGCGCAGATGTAATTGAGGGTTGCGTTTCATCTAAAACCGAAATACGGTGAGCCCTACCCACCCGAGCCATACATACAAATTTTTGTCACACGTGTGTGGTTAAATATTAAAATTGTATAGCGGTTTGGCGTCTAGATACACTAATGCGTCATCTAGAACCGAATGGTAAAAACAAATTGAATCATCGATGTTGATGTTAATTTTACTATCAATATTTTATCATTCAATGTTTTAAAGTGGCCATTTCTCACCACCAGGCCTATCCCACGTGAACTGACAAACCACAATTTAGTACCTATTTAATTTAGTTTTAGATATTTAAAAAAAACAATTGTTGGCACTATACAATTTGCATGAAAATCTTTATTTATCTCTCTAATCATTTGGTTTTTTCCACTCGCAGCTACGTTGAGGATGACCCTGTGTCTGGTTTCTGGTCGTGGCTGTTCGTGCTGTCCAAGCTGCCTGAACTCGGTGACACGATATTCATCGTGCTCCGCAAGCAGCCGCTCATCTTCCTGCACTGGTATCATCACATCACCGTGCTGCTGTACACGTGGTTCTCGTACATGGAGTTCACGTCGTCCGCCCGGTGGTTCATCGTCATGAACTACTCGGTACACTCGATGATGTACACGTATTACGCGGCGCGGGCCATGGGCTACCGGCCTCCCAAGCAAGTGTCCATGTTCATCACGGCCAGTCAGCTTACGCAGATGCTGGTCGGCTGCTTCATCAATTACACCACGTACGGTTACCTGAAGTCCGGCGGCCCGCACTCGTGCCGTGTGTCCAAGCTCAACATCACCCTGTCGTCGGCCATGTACTTCAGTTACTTGCTGCTGTTCGCCCGGTTCTTTTACAACGCGTACCTCAACAAGGGCCGTGTCAGCGCGTCCAAGAAATCGTCCAAGCAACATTGATCCCGGACGACGGTGGTTACGTCTTCTTCTGCGGCGGCTCCGGCTGCGGCGGCTACGGTGGCTGCTACTGATGCAAACACCGCTGCTGCCGCCGCCGCCGTGATGCGCCGCCGCAGTGTGATGTGCCGTCGCAGCTGGCCATTGATTTTCAAACACGTGCACTGATATTATTAAATACTATTATTTACGAGATTAATACGTTGCGATAGAAGATCATTATTATTATTATTTATTATTATTATTACCAATGAGACGAACATGTGCTAATATTATTTTGATACATTTTCTTGCTCGATTTCTATATTATTTTCATCCTGTGTTCTTTTTTTTTCTTTCTGTTTATTGTTGTGTAGGAAAACCGTTCGTTTTTTAGACAATAAATATATATTTTTTTTGTATTTTCTACTTAGTTTGTACTTTACTTCCGCGAAGAAAAGTCTCGAGTCGCTGATCGATTATAACGGTGTTGTAAGTTGTTTTATAGGCATTTTTGTTTGAAGTGCGTGTGCCTACATAATAGGCCAACTTAGCCTAATAAAAAAGAAAATATTATTTTCTAAGAACTTACTTTTTTCTTTAGTTTATTTTGTTATTTTGTTCCTTCCTTTTGTACATTTATTACAGGATTCTCAGGGCCCACCTGCGCAACAGCTGGCCATCTTCACTCAATCATGTAGCAGGAATTCCAGATAAGGAGGCCAAGGTCGCCATCCCCCCCCCCCCCGGTTTCAAGTATTGAGATATTTTTAGGATCCTCTAATTTTGCAGCATACATAATATATAAACGTATAATATTGTGCGTTTGAGCTATAATAGTTTTATACTAATAGTTAATAAAAAAAATAAAAATATTGTGCGTACAAAAATGCTTAATATTTTTTTATTTATAACAAAACTGTAGCTACTCTAATTAATTATACCAATAACAAAGAACAATTAAAAACAATTAATATTTATAAGTATGAAAAATATGTTTATAGTTTTATTACAAATTCTTAATATTTTAAAATGATTTAAAGAAAAGTCATCAACTGTAGGTTACCTAATATAATAATGTTTAGGTTTACATTACTGTAAAGATTTATTGAACTAAACCAAGTATGATCTGCCACAATAACGTCTCTATAACTTGGAAGAATTAAAAACAAATTCAGAACGAACAGCATATAAGAAGCTTACGTGGATTCATGATATTGATGTCAGAAAATTATATTTTTAAGTCAATAATTTAAACGATATACAAAAAGCTAGAAAACATTTTTAAATTGAATACTCTTATGAGATGACTTATGAGTGTAGGGCTCGGAACTTAATGCACTTACAACAGTGTTTCCCAACCTGGAGAGGCATACACAGTCATCATAAAGTAAATTTTGTATTTATTTAATTATTTTTATTTTACAATGCAGGGGAAAAATTTAAAATTATTAACGGCTGGTTATCGGGTATCGATAAGAATACAAGTTTTAGGGGTAAAACACATCTTCGCCGGGGTACTTAATCGTTGTATGCCGCTATGACGTCCGTAAATCAATTGTTTTCAATTTATAGGATGGGGGGTGCGAGATTTTGAAAATGGGGGCATAGAATAGAAGAGGTTGGGAACCACTGACTTAAATAGTACTAAATATGCATGCAGTTATGGGCATAAAAAGTACAAGTATGCATAAAAAATATGCACCTTTTTTACTCAACATTTTTGTAAATACGAATATTAAGTAATTTTCATTAAATATTTACTATTTAAAACGGAAAATTTTATGTTAACTTGGGATTTGAAAAACATGATTCAATAATACGTAATGAAAACTCAAAATAAATATACCTTATAATATTAGGTAGGTACCTATTTATTTATTTCATTGCCAAATTTTCAATTGAATTTTATCATTAATCATCATATGCTCTAAAAAACGGTCAAATTAAGAAATATGCTGTTAACTACAAAATCATTAAATATACAAAAATATGAACAATATAAACTTATAATATTTTTTTCGTTATGTGAAAATTAATTTCTAGCTTACTTAGCAATAACTTCAGAGCCCTACTTATGAGTTAGGTACCTATATTTAATGTTTTATGAAAATAAAAATACGATCGGAAAAAATTTTTCTTATTGGAACCTCAAAAATGTGAATCCGACTATGCTTTTGGTTTATCACGTAATGGTTTACTGTTCCTTGCAGAGCGTAGCTATATTTTGGTAGACAATAAATAACCAATTTATATCACTGGGTATTGGGTTCTGTACAGTCGATGTTTGAAATGTGTCAGGTTGTTGTGCGGACAGAATTTTTCAATCGACTCGCGCCGCGTGCCTTCGCAGAGGGCACCTTCATATATTTAAATCTAGTGAGCCTCATACTATATATATATTAAGGCTCTTTATTTAAATTCATTGCAGTGATGAAATCGCGATCATTTCCTCCGTAGGATTGTTGATCTCGAGCTGTATTGTACATTGTTGGGATAGTAATAAAACGTAACCATAGATAACATACCGTGTTCTTCCACAGTTCTTAGAAAAAAATAAAAAAACAAAACATAAGAAATGTTGTACCCTGATATATATATTTATTAAAACTTGAAAATAGGTACGGGCAGACTATTAATTTTAATTTCTATCATTTTCTGACCGTGAATATTTTTTTCTATATTTATATGTAAAAACATTATAGATATGAAATAAAAAATCATTGTGATGAAATATAATTAGTAAAATATAATTTTTATAATAGTTTAGAACTTAAATAACTTCAAATTATAATATAATATAGAAATAATTAAATTATAGTAAATTTTTCTAAATACATATAGGTGCCCAATATTTATTACAAATAACAAGTAACTGAACCTTATTCGTGATATTTTAAACCATGTATGTATACGAGATAAATGAGTTGAACATAATATATGTATATATATATATACATACACTTTATGAGAATCGATAAAATTTGAAAAAACCTAGAATGACCTAACCTAACCTACTAAAAAGACAAAATATTTAATCATGCGTGCTGCGTGTATTATAAGTTATACCAATATTAATTAAATAAATATTTTAATCAGCAAACGAGATTTTCTACTACCCATCAAAATTATATAAATTTATTTATCCCGGTTCTTGTTAAAGAAAAATGTTCATTGTTTTATTTATTTATTCAAATTGTAACAAACAGACCTTATTATTGGTAGGTAAATATAATACGACAAAATCCAGTTGTTCTTGAAACTATAATATTATACTTAGTTCAATGATTAAAAAATCCAGTTGAAACTCGTCACCTTGAAATAATAATGTCTGGAGTAGTGCTGGTTTAAAAAAAAACACGAAGAATTTTGAAATTAGGTACCTATATATACCTATGTGGCTATGTATAGTAAACATTCTCCTCGTGTTGAAATTTTCATAGGGATGTCGATTTTTTATACCGACATTTACGTTTATAATTATTATATAATATTAACCTATTATTTATTTTATACCTATCATTTGCTATAGTCAAATAATCATTAAATTGTAATTCATTTTTACTACTCACCTACGACCTACCAATTGAACGTTATAATTTATTTATATTAAATTTATTACCTATTGGCTATTGTTTGTTAAAACGTAATAAATACCTAACTAGGTATTTATTTTTTCTATTTAGTTATATAACATGCACGAACAATTAATTGTTGGATTTTACATATAAGATGCTAAGGCAAAATAAAAATTAGCATATACCTAAGCACTGGTTTGAAGGTTTGCGTATAATTTATTATTGTTATGGGGACATGAAGTTTGTATAAGAGTACTGTCCTATACTCCTGTATAGAGTATCTTGATAGTTCAAATGCTATTTTGTAGAATATTATAGTTCCTTGATTTAAAAAAAAAATGGGAAACATTTATTGACTTTTCTATTTATGGCTCTGAACCTAATTCAAAAACATATTATATAGGTATGTGTGGACATATTGCATAATATATGGACTAAGACAGTCTTCAATATGCAGTAGAGGTATATATAACCTATAATCATCTAATTAAATTATAATTTTTAAAACAGAAATTAGTATTTTTTTCTTTGTTTAATTTAATATTTAGCTTTAGATTAATTTGCAGCAATTGGACAAAATGTTCATATATAATTAAAAGTAAGTAGGTAAACAATTAAATAATTTTTCAATTTTTCATATATTTCAATTTATTTATTTGGAATAACTTTAAAAAAATGCATAATAATTCAACAATTTTAATAATATGTTATGTAGTTACCTACCTAGATGTATGAATTTTTGATTATTAGGTAGGTACCTGGTACCTATATAAATGTATTTTTATATTTAATTACATTTTAAATATTTTGCAATAAACATTCACAGAAAAAAAGTAATTATTAAATCTAAATATATTGTGTTACGTAAAGGCTATTTATTTTTGAATTTGATTTATATAAGTAATTTTTTTTTTGATTTATCAAAAAATGTGCAAAAATATGAAACTTTAATTTTTCGGGTTGAGTTGAATAATACCTGTATGTACTATTATGAATTAAATTTGTGTCATGTCGATTCAGTTTAGGAATAGGTATAGCTCAAGAAATATGTGAATGCATGAAGTTCCGAGCCCTGTAACTTATCTAGGTTAAATTATTTTTCTTATAGCTTTATATTAATAATAGTAATAAGTAATAACATATTATTATATTTACCGATGATTACTATTTAGGTACTTTATATCAATCGTGGACAGGAAGTACCTATCCATGTTACATCGGGGGAATTGATTACGTTGGTAGGTACCTATTTAAAATTATAAATTTAAAAACTATAATCATATTACGACGTTTTATTTTGTGTTAAAGTATAATTGAATACCTATATTTTACAAACTGTGCGATATTAATATAGGTATAATGGGAGCTGGGAGGGGACAATAGAGCAATATAGTAAATGTTATTCTCAAAAATCCATAATATATCGTTTTTTTTTTTGTTATTATATGATTCGTAATCTTCGGTAGTAAATTATACATCACAAGCATTGTCCGCAATTCCCTATGGTTCGGTTGAATAACAGAAAACCTTGATCCAATATACTTGGTGGATTGATATCCATTAACTATCAAATGCAGTACCTATACTCGAACACGATGGTTCTGAGTAAAGAGTTAAGTATAATATGTAACATTTTATACACATATATCACAATATCACATACCTACCGGTTACCGGCAATGTAGATATTTTTAATACGAGTTTTGTATATTTATTATATTGTATTTTACTAAAATGGCACGACGTGAGTATTGTAAATGAATAGTTTTTGAATTACGCAAGTCATAGTGACTATTATGCATGAGACTACCCATATGTTTTGTAAGCTTATTGCAAATTATCGTTGTTATTGTAAATACCTGTTGTACCTACCTAATGTACCATTTTAAGCGTTGATCAATTTTCAACTGCAAACAACATTATATTCCAACGAGGAATTAAGAACATATGAATGTATAATAATACACGGTTTGTGCTTGTACATATAATACTATATGGCAATGTTTGATGTTTGGGTGATATTTTATTTTTCAACGCCTATAAACTAAAGAGTTTTAAGTTCTCCCAAAAGTATTTTAACAATATTATAGTTTAGAATTCTTTAACAATAGTATAAAAGGTATGTACATTGTACGTAATAGGTACACTAATATATGTATGTTTACGCTGTTTCTAACAGTACCTAATTATTTTTTTCAGTCTATTCAGAAAATTTAATTTCCAACTTTGATGATGATAGAGTTAAATTTTTTCGTTGACTATAGTCGTGTGATAATTTATTCTCATATTGGACGTGTTGAACATTTAAATTTCAAATAGTTTTTATTAACTATACAACGGCCGTCTCAATTATTCTAGCGTCTTTTGCTCTGCGAGAAGTCAAGACAAGTCAAGTAGGACGAGGCCAAAATCATTTTCCATTAAGACGAGGTAAAAAATTACATTTCATTAGCATGTTAATGTATTTCATCGATTATAGCCTCTATAATAATTCCTAGTTGGTCAATGTAGATTGCTTTGTTCGTGACAGCGGAAATGGAATTTAGCATTTTCATATAATGGCGCGTGACATAATATTATTATATTTTTGGTTCAACGAAGAATCGATCGACATTATGGTCCTATAAAAAAAATTTAAGTTCATATTCATAATTTAATGTGCAGGGCATAATCAGTAATGTCGATGGTTTGAAGTTACTTTGTCAGAGAACTTTGAAATGTCTACTAATAATTAGTTCTTCGTTCTTTAAAATTATTATAACTTATGAGTAGGTACATACCTAAATATTTTATGTTGGTGAATAAACGCTACGGGACTGGGTGGCAGTATTGTGGTAAACAGTCCCCAGTTCCCACCCATTCACTGTTTTGAACGAAAAAAAAAATAAAAACGTAGATATACCTAAAGGTTTTAAAACACAATTATTATTATTTATTGAATCGAAACAACTTTAAATCTATATCCTATCGCATGTACGTATTAAAATATAATATGTCTTATGTCTTGTTAATGAAAATTTTTTGAAACTTGGGAGAAATTAAAGGGGTTCTTAAAAACGGATAATGATTAAAAATGATGATGGTCACCAATATACAGTTTCAACACACATTCAAATATTGGTAGGTAGGTTTACAAATTATATAATTTCATAAGGTCCTACCTATATAGATAATACATGCGTATTTGCATACATTTCAATATCTTTACCAAATAACTAAAGTCATATAATATTATCAATCGTCCTACTTATAGTTACCTTATTTTATACTGAAAAACTCGTATATACTTACCCATAGCCTATAGATATATCGTACATCGTACATAATACATACCGTGGTCGTTCAACAAACAATTATCAATTATCATTTATTATAAATTGTAATAAATACTATAATAATAGGTGCGATCGCATCATTGTTAATGGCAATGCACTTTGCCATTAACATTATACGCTGTACATAAACTCTTTGGTCTATCACATTCGATTATAATTTTATTATCAATATATCGCCATAACGGTGTTTGTATTAAGAGTTTAATGATCTATCGTATACAGAATATCGTGAATGAATGTTGCGTTTAGATCGCACGTAGGTACGACGTCACGCTGCTACACCTATAATATATGCAAGGCTGGCCATTAACGAGTTATAAGTTAAAATTAAGTTAAAACGTTAAGTTAATTAATTCGTTACTTTTTTTCAAGGTTAACGTGTTAATTTCAAGTTAATTTTATTTCAAAAGTATCTAAATTAAGTTAATTTTCGTCCGAAGAATAATACGCATTTTTGAATGATGTTTTTACTTTGATGTAAACCATTTTAAATTTCCCCAGCAATTTTCTTGAGCGTAAAGAAAAACTAGGTATCTAATTAAACCTTAATCTGGAGTTTTGTATTTTTGAAAATTACCAAATTTTAGCTTTACACTAAGTTAAGTTACTTTTTTTCAGAGTTAACTTTTAACTTAACGAGTTTACGAAAAAAACTCGAGTAACTTTTAACTTAACTTAACTTTATTATTTTAAAATAACTTAACTTAACGAGTTAAAAAAAAATCGTTAACGCGCCCAGCCTTGCCAATACGGCTATCTATTTAGTAATATGTGGGCTTAGATGCATCGATATATTATATATTGTGTTTATCGTGCATTGTAGGCAGGGGCGCCATTTGGGGTATCGCAGGGTATATAATTATATATAATTATTATTGGCGGCCCTATTTTTCGCCGTATCATATTGGCCTGCCTTAATTTCATGCTGGCACCGATGCCCGATGTATCAGTTAAATTGAATTAATTGAAAAAATTAATATAAGATAAAAATATTTTATAAATAAAGGGATATACACAGATATACTTAGATATTAAAGATATAGAAAGAAAATGTATATTAATGGATAATAATATTATACTTTTATCGGTGTTATCACTTAAAATATTAATTATTTTTCATTCCTAATGGCTAATAGCAAGTTTAGAAATAACTCCAACATGGCTACATTTCAATTTCCATTGTTATAACTTATAACTGTGGCCTGGTAAAAAATTTGGCAGACCTATTTTAAAACTGAAATGGCGCCCCTGATTGTAGGTACGACGGACGGAATTAACATACGGACAAAAGTGCAAAAGAATATTGCGAACCGACGATTTAAAAGACATTGCGCTAACTACATGTGTCAGTATCATAGGGAATAGACGTGCAGTGGAAATATAAAACACAAATAGTACGCTATCGATACAATAATACAATATAATATATTTAGTATGCGTATTGCATAGTAAAAAAACTGTAAATTATTGCGCGATCTCGTGGCATTTGCGGCTATATCGCGACCGAATAATGGATGGAATCAATCGGTCGTAAACAATAATGATCATTTACAGTTAGGTACGCATATATTACGTACCTATATGCAAGGCTGGGCATTAACGAGTTAAAAAGTTAAGTTAATTTTATTTTAACTTTTTAACTTAACTAGTTACTTTTGGCTTTTCATTAACTTAACTGTTAACTTAATACATTTCTTTCTTAATTATCGTGAAATTAACGAGTTAATTTTTCATTTTAAGAAGTAGGTTAAGTTAATTTATTTTGTTTTTAATTTTATAATATTTCACTATTTCAGTCTGTTTCGTATTCATATCAAAAAATATGTATCGTAAATTGTTTAAAGTTAAAAATGTATATCATTCGAATCTAACTTATATGGAAATACTGTATGGAGTATTAACACTATATCCTATAATTTAGTTTTGGGTTGGAAAAAAATTAAGTACACTAGCGTTGTATAAACAAATTAACTTTTTTTGAACGTAATAAAAAGTTAATAAAAAGCTAACAAAAAGTGTGTATTAACTTTTAGTTTAACTGAGTTAACCTAGAGTTAAATTAACTTTTAACTTTTTGTTATTGGTGCATATTAACTTAACTTAACTGAGTTAATAAAATCATTTACTTGTCCAGCCTTGCCTATATGTCAGATACATCTGATGTCCAAAAAACATTTTGTTTTTAACGCCCTCAAATCACAGTGCACTACGTATAAAACAAATACCACAGCTATATACTAATACAAATATAGTATTTTTTTTTGGAACAGAATATATTCCCATTTTTGATTGTCAATCCCCATACAGTCATCCCCGAATAGAGAATAACACCCCTTTTATCATTACTTATTAATAATAATATGCCATAATATTTTATCGCATATTCTTATCCAATAATACATCGTTTTTATTTTTTAGAAACATCTTGACACGTACAATTATAATATTATCTAAGCGATAAAAAACAGTGATGATACATATTTATAAGACATGGACATCATTCATACATTCAGATTTTTATAACAATATTTTGTGCACGCAGTTCGATAAAAAACTAAGACTATAATTATTATTGTTTGTTATAATATTATCTGGTTTTATTGTTTTAATATCAAAATATAACATCATAATAATATTATATAATATATTATATACATCACTATGGTGTGCGAATAAACAAAGTATAATATTATATAGGTATTGTTTGTTACGTGTTTGACATATTTTGAAACTCTCGTAAAATGCATTTATCGATTGAATTTTTTTCTGGTATTTCATTTTTTTACCAACTAAGTTGTATAATATTATCTATTTATATTAATAAGATGACACGGATGACCAGTTTTCGAAGCAGAAACTAGAAGTAGTCGGTTTATGACCAAGGAAAACTTACATAATATAACGCAATTAAAATCAACAGAAGGTTAGTTTTTCATATAAATAAATTATATTGGGTATTATTTTTTAGTTAAAAATATCTTAACATGATTTCATACTTTCTGGAACTGTATAAAGATGTGATTTTAGAGAAACAAGTACTTCGAGAATTACAAGTATATAAAGCAAATAACTTGAAAACAATCGAATGGACAGTTATCACAATATTGGTACCTATAACGGATGAAATTCGGTCAAACAAACGGGGTCTGTTAAAAAGGGAATTTTTTGTGGACTCGCGGCTTGCGCCACGGAGGCTAACAGTGTTATGGGCCGGTAAAAGAGGGGGAAATGATACTTTATGGATACAGTGTGTAGCTGACTTTGCCCACAACGGACCCACGGAGGTGATCTCAGCCCATCATGGCTCGTATCAGCACGGTCGGAGACATAGAGTGGCAGCCGCGGGCTGGTGGATCGGTTCGGACGCAGTTCCAATGGTGGCCTGCAGGGTTGTCGGTGGCGGTCCGGTTTGTTTCGGTGGCTTTGCCTCTCTTCTTTGCCAAAAACTCCGTCATCCTGACCATGTTCCTCTTTTTTCGCTTGGTCATCTACCCTGTTGATTTTGTTGTTGGTGGCGCTTGGATCCGGGTGGACGTGGTTGGTCCCAGTTTCTTCTCCTCCGGTTTTATCTTACAGCCTGTTTGCTCGTCGGCGTGACTCAGTCGTTGTGCTGGTGATGATTTGTGGGTGGATGGGGGACGGGTTCCATGCTCGTAGATTGAGGTGCATGTCTGCTGTTCGGTCCTCCCACCCGCGGGCTTACGCTGCCCATAAACCTGGGTCCCCGTGCAGTTGTTCCTACGACATGCGCCTTGTCCTCACAATTATTAAATTCTGCTTATCAACCGTAGGTATATTGTATAGTTTGGATAGCGTCCAGCATGTTGTATTTCTGTGCTAATCTCTTTAACTATTAAATTCTTCAACAATATGCTGATAATTAAATAAAAACCATTATTTTAACTATAGAAATGCGCGCGCCGACAGGATTAAGAGCCGAATTTACAATATTGAAAAATAAATAAATCAATTGCTTATAAATTAAATTTATAATAATTTGTATTGTATCCAATGTATTAAAATGTATATAATAATAAAATGTGTATAAAATAGTATATGAATCCTCGTCTTACCCGGGTTTCCTCTACCTACTATATTTATTAAAATGCAATTTTATTGGAACAACAATTTGAATAAGCTTGTAAATAATAAGTAATGACGTAACTATATTGTGTATTTCTAATTGAGAAGTCTGCCAAAAAACAGGTTCTTAGTTTTACGCATAGCATTTCTGTTAGAAACGAAAAAGTTCGATTCCTGTTCCAGATAATTATTATTGTTTGGGAACCGAATAACTAATTGCACACAAATATAAATGTATATACACTTCATTATTTCAATAAAAAAATGTTCTAATCATCATATGATTTTACGGCATAATGCATTATTATGTATTATGTATTATGCCATAATCAATTAACATAGGTACATTTATTTTATAAATAAATAATAATGGGATTAAAAAAAAAGGGTGTATTCTATATTTAAATCACAGGTTTAAGTATATTAAATACAATAATTATAGTATAGGTACCATTTATATCCCTATAGGTACATTGATTAGTTGATTTTCATAAAAATATTGGTCTTTCAAGTTAGAACAAAAGCGAGAATTTCCATTTTTTATCTGAAACCTTCAACCCGGACAACACACAACACTACAACTACAGTTGATTATCTTCTTCAACAACTCATAATTAGATAAATGATTGTAAACTATACAAATATAAAAAAAAAGAAATAATAATGCAAACTAATATAATTTAAAGTATATGTTAAAAAAAGCTAATGGCCATCGATGCTGAGACTAAATAAATAGTAAAAAAGTCATATAAGTAAATTATATTTTTGTTAAAATCACATCATAATATCGATCATATATAGATAACATATATACATAACTATTTTAAAATGTAACGAAGATGGTGAAATAAGACGACGAAAAATGAATAACCTAACCTTTTACTTCTAAATTATTGGTTGATTTGAAAAAACAAATTCACACCTGAATGAATGACCTGATGTTCTATTGTCCTCCTCATTCCTGACATTACAGTGATACAATTACTATACATACGTCTTAAGTTAATGATTCTAAATTATTTAAAAAAAAAAAATTATATTAATGTTTTCCGTATACAATGATAATATTATATCATTTAACGCCATCCATTACAGGGACCCACTTGTAACCTACTGTACAGCAAAGCGACACCCACTTGCCCAATTTTTTTTAAAGGGATGAAAAGCCTTTGGTATTCTCTCGTAATTTTATAATATGTGCTCAATTCCCTATGATAATCCGAGTCTGCGACGGGTTAATATTGTCTGGCGATGTATCGTGTGTCTGCTACAACGATCATAATATATGCGGTTGAGTTGTGGGTAGTGGGTAAAATGTCATGTAAACCCGTAAGTTGAACAATTATATTATTGCGAAACCTGCCACGGTTCGTAAATATGAAACGTTCCCCGGAAAATTGTATACTATAACATAATACTATAATAATAGTGATATCTAATATGCCAGCGATATCCAAATGCGCAAATCGTCAATTATTTTAGTTGTGGGACAAAAGCGCAAAAACAAAAATAATTACCTGCTTCAATACCTCGGCCCAAAAACTAAATATCTATGTTAAAATAATAATATGTGTATTTAAAAAAATACAGGTTAAAAATAAATATACAAATAATGTGTTATATAAACATTACACCGTGTATGATATCTACGGGGTTTAACTAAATCCAATACAATTGAACCACAATTAGTAGATACGCAGGTTATTTGCCTAAATTAAAAAAAAAAACATAATATTTATATAATATTATATAAATGTTAAAACAGGAAATCAAAAATAGCATGAAGCTTAAGGACAGAACAACCGGACAATCAAGTGATGATCAATATTGTTTTACTTGGTTTTCATAAAGAGCAATTTATTATATATTATCGAACTCGTTTTAGAACATCTGGTACCGGTCAAGTTCACCACTTGTAGTGTTTTCACAAACAGTACCTACTTGACTACTTATAACGAGTACCTACCTACAGATTTTTGTTTTAAATATGAATATCGATTTTTTTTTCTGGAGGAATCTATATTATTTTATATTTTATCGATCAATTTAACCTAACCTAATCGTTGTTTGTTCTCATTTATTATCAATATATAGGTATGTGTTACGTGTGTTACAAAAATGAAATATAATATTGGGACTGATAAATTGATACAAAACTACAAAGTATAAAATTAACTATCTACCTCGTGCATGAACATATTTTTATTAAATTAACTTTTAGATATTCATTAAATAAATGTATAGGTAACAATTGGAATCAAACTTCTTCTATATTTATAGAAATTATAAAATATGTTTCTTCTTATACAATATGTCCAATTTATACGCTGTACATTCATTACCTATTTACTGTTTAGTTTGTAACAAAATGTATTTTAATGACCTAATTATAGTAGGTATTAATACATATTATACCTAAGCGTTATTGATGATTAAAAATGGCATTTTCTTCGGTCTCTGTGATTGAGGTTGAAGTTTGATTTATCTCAACTTTGTAAATAAGTATAAATTATTATAGAAATAATTAAACATAAAATTAGTATACAATGTGTCAGTGTGTTGACTTGCAAACTATATTTATTTCTAAAGACAGGAATCAGTTAAAACTAATTTGGAAAATATTCAATGATTAAAATAAAAATATTGTTAGTATACAAATCTCTGCTATGCCTAAGTCTTTGGATGGATTCAGTTTCATTGACGATCGTTTTTTAGAATTTTAATTTAACAACTTATTTTGCATCATCTCTTTGTTTATCACTTATACTCTTTTTGAATAGAATACACGTTTATTGCATAGCTACGTTTCTAAATTTTTTTTACGGTATCGCTGGATGCGAGGGGAGGTCGTTTCCGCACTCACCTAACTACCGTCAATAAGCACAACCCACATAGGTAATAAGTTAACTATTGCTTGTTATTGCTAATAATATACTTAATCATAATAAGCTACGCGATAGTTGTTGGATTGAAACTTGGAACAATAACAACAATTCGTTCCATAGCAACCATTAATTATAAACACAAACACGTTTAAAATGTGTTCGGTTTCAACAATCTAATATTATAATATCATAAGTAGTTGATGTCGACGGGGAAACAAGAATTATAGTATTTTCCTCAATGGTTCCAATCGGTTAGGTATTTGGATTAGAGCACATATTATGAATAATATCTCACAGAATTGTATCGTGTTCGAAATATTATGATATACTATATTTGTCGACAAAAAGGACGTGCTTTTATAGGTGCTACCATGGCAACCTGAGTATATACATAGCCAGAGTGTCAGAAACACATGGTTCGACACAAAATAATGCATTCAGAATTCAGTTTGTCGCCAACTAGTAACTAATAACTTCGAATTGCATTGCTAGCAATAAATTGTGTTCTTGGTGAAATACAATGACGTCTACTTCTCAGAGGTAAGCTACACTGTTCGTAAATACTTAATAAGTTTTAAATTATTGTATGCATATGCCATATACCCACGCCTATAGATATAATACCGTCAATGATGTAATTTAAGTAATATAAGTCATAACTAAATATAATGTAAGTGCCAAGCCGATAAAATAAGTGTTTAACAAGTGGTTTTCATGGACAAAATATTTTTGCGTAAACTGACAATAGGTAATAATAATATAATATAATCAATGTTGTGAACATCGGATATCTTGTCAACATAGGTAGGTACATTTATAACTTTAACTAGGTATAGGGAATGACTTTTTTACGTTTTAATAGTATAATATTACACAATAACAATTATTTATTGTAATTTATATTGTCTGAAACGGATATTATGCTACAATATGACAACTTCGAATTTCATAGACATTATTTTTTCACAAGCACGTTGATTACTCGATTACATCCTGACATCATGTTTTAAAAATGCATCTACTACATTATTTTGTGCAGATCCTGCGATTTCGTTACCAGCAACCTCACGTAAGGTCATTTATTTTCTTCCGGCTGTTGTGATAATGTTTTTATAATTTCACAAATTAAACTTAATAAATGAGAAAAACCCAAATTTTTTTTTCATTTTAAGCATATAGATACATATTAGCATATTGTATAATGAAACGAAAATGGAAATATTATGATATAGGTACATGTGAAGACACGAATACCGATATGATCGAACAATTCGATAATCTCTACAGAAAAGCGATGTTGCGACAGTATAGCTATAATATATTCCATATTATACCTACGTACAGTTGTTAACGGTCAACTACATATACAACAATAATATTTTATATTTATATTATTTATATATTAATTATTATTTATTTATTATATTATGTAAAGCACCTATATATTTAAAACATAATTTTTAATCAATTATTAAATTATGTTATGATTATTATTCTAACATTTTTAAATTCAAATCAGTAATACGACGAACCAATACAGTTCTACAATGTTTTTTTATATATCGGTGGTCATATTGTTTCTGCTACCTAGTCGTAAAATAAGTTAACAATTAATAATACTTTAAAGACGATATTTTATTAAGATTGTAACTACTTTTAGAGTGAGATACATTTTTTTAGTTAACTGTAAAATAAGTTAAACTGTTTCAGGAACTTAATACGTAAAATCACCTATTAATATTTTAGAATCTATAGATAATAATATTATATGAAACGTGTAAAGCATTTTTTATATCCAATAAAGTGGTTTATTGATTACTTCATGAACATTTAAAAGTAAATCCCGCACTGTAAAACTGTATTATGCATTTTATTTTATTTGATAATTAGAAGCCCCGGAGGGAATATGTATTATTTATTATTTATATTTTCATTGATAATGTATTTGTATTTTGTATAATATAAATTAAATAAAATTTATATTAATATTCGTTATAATATTATTATTAGAAATGGTCAAACTATACTCGAATTGGCTATGTCTTCAAAGAATGTTACATCCGACATGGTACCGGTAGAGAGAACTTTGCTAGTAATCGGGAGTAAAAATTCGGTAAGTTCATACATTATTTATATATATATGTCTAGGTACAAATATTAAAATATTCGAAACAAACAAATCTACATTAAGAAATTGAAAAAATCAATATCTGTTATTTGCATTGAGTTCATAGATGTTAAGCACAATATTAATGAGATTAGCAGACAAATGAATCAATGTGGAAAAACGAATGCCCTATAAAATTAAAGCTATATATTGAGAATAATAAAAAAAATTCTACAATAAAATACACTAATTATACATAATATATGTAAACTGTATTTTATTTTACTATTAAGTATATTATTTAACATAATAAAAATAGCCCTAGTTTATACTTTATATACTTATTTTAAAAACTATTGTTTACAGATTTATTATAAATAATATTATTTTACTAAAATATCATACGTAAGTACGTATCTTATGGTAAATTTTTGTTCAATATTTATACGGGGTGATTTATCAAGCACACACAACACCATTTTTTAAGGCCCCATAAATAATTTTGATAGTGATATAACAAAATTGTATTATCCACTTGATAATTTACAGTATAAAAAGGGAGTTATTATTTAACAAACCATATTATGTTACGATATACTATGTGAATATATTATGTAGAAGTTCAAAAAATCTAAAAAATTTGAAAAACTGCATAATGGAAGAAGCGGTGATCAGGATTTGTGAATTACCTCGTATAATTAATGATATAATTTTATGTTTATATATATCTACTGATGGTAGAATAATGGATAGTATTATATTTTGGTAATATTTGACTTTGAAACGTACGTCGTATACAATATTTCACTTTTCTTTTATAATAATAAGGAGGAAGCAATATTGTTATATACCTTGGCACCTAAACATGTTTGGTGTCTACATTTGCTTAACTTTGACATTGAAAAAAAAGAAGTTCTACATATTTCATTCTATGCGTAATATGATAAAAAGTGTTATTATATATTCAATAAATTTGAATAGGGTACCTGAAGTACTTGCTATACATTTAATATTATACCCATATAGGTAGTAAATTTCTTTTCAGCTACTTAATTTAATAGTTAAGCTATTATAGCGTTATATGACGTTGGTATTTATTATAGATAATATTATATGGTGCCAGGCCGAGGTAAAAATTGGTAGTTTGTTTTTAGACAACCTCTACTGGCAGAGTCGATACTGGCGGAATCGATACTACATTGATGGAATCGATAGATCCCCATCATAAGGATGGATCTATTTTAGTTGAAAACACAGCCGTAATCAAATCCCTTTTATTTAATTTTGATCATAGTAAGATATTTGAATAATGAGTGATATATTTTTTTAATTAATTCAGGAATTCATAAATATTATCTTCTTATAGTTAAAAATATTTTTTAAACATATCCGCTGATGACAATTCATTAATTTTCCAGGGTAAAACTTCATTAATTCATTCATTTTTTGACAAAAATGAAAAGCCAAAACCCACACTGGCCTTGGAATATTCATTCGCAAGAAGATCTGGAAAAAGTTTAGTAAGTTTTGTTTATTATTGTTACTAAAAGTTTAAAATAATGTACCAATTTCATGTAAGAAATTTGGCTTTAAGACAAGTAAATAATATCAGACAAATACGATATACCCAAGTATTATTAAGCAGATACCTCTTCATGATTTAGCGTTCCTAACCTCTCCGGCGTCTCCACGCTGATGACAATTTCTAAAAATAAATATTTTAAATTTTAATTTTAGATGATTGTATATAGGCATTATTGTTATAAAACGAAATTACATAAATATAATTTAAAGGTTGGTACTCATTATAATTAGATACCTATATTATATTTTGTTTGTGAACATTGAAGTAACCAACTAAACATGACCGTACAAGTGTACAACACGTCATACTACCTATAAAAAGTATAAATGGTTTATCATACGATGTCTAAAGGTATGTTAAGTTAAAATGTAAAAAGGTACATGCAAAATCAATGTTTAGTGTTGTTAAAATCTATTAAGATTGTACCTTAGTCAACTGATTAGGTTTCTGCCGCTTCGGTACCTAAAAATAAAAAAAGGCTTTAAATAATAATTATATATTATATTATATACAATAATAATAATATGATTAATTATTATAATATGAAGTTTTAATTGCATTTTATACTCAAATGTAGGTACCTATTAAGGTACTAGGTACTACAATATCACTGTTTTTCGTGTAAACCGTGTGGCCAGTGGCGTAGCCAGGAATTTTGTATGGGGGGGGGGGGGGGGCTAAGTCTCACAAAAAAAATACAAAAATGCAAAAGTACAAATGTCTTTTATTTACACTTTTTATTTTTTTGTTAATCTTAATAAAATTCTAAGGTCAACACAATCAATGAGGGGGAGGGGGACTATAGCCCCCTTTGACCCTCCCCCTGGCTAACCCGTGGCTAACACGTTACGATAATATACCAAATTTTTCAACTAATTTAACCGTGTTAACGGTTCAGATAGAAAATGACTAGGTAGTAAAAATTATTTACCTCTTCATCGTTATTTAATTTGGAAAATTCTTAGATTGTGGACAACTGTAATAGTTAATGCATTTCTAGGAAAACATAAGAATTTTTTGTGTTTTAGACAAAAGATATTTGTCATGTTTGGGAATTGGGAGGTGGTTTAGTTTTCAAAGATTTGTTATCCGTGATAGTACAAAAAACGAGAGGTCGACGTTTGAGCGTCGTGTTGGTATTGGATCTATCGAAGCCGGATATTCTTTGGAACACCATGGAAATGCTTCTAGAAGAAATTAAGATACACCTAGAAAATGTACCAGAGATTGAACAGTATAATCAGATTAATGTTAAAAATGTTGAGGTTTGTTTTAATTTATTATATACGTAATTGTATTACACTTGCGTAACCTACGTTCGTATACTTCATGCAAAAGAATACTGTAACATACTGAAGTTATTTTATACATTTTAGGATAAAAAGTTTTTGTCTCCACTGCCTATACCACTAATGATTGTTGGAAGCAAATACGACGTATATCAAGTATGTTTATGAATTCAAATGTCCATAGTTAAATTAATGTTTTTCGTTTATACAAAATACCTACCAATAATAACCAATAGATGCTATTGATGTTTGTTAAACGTAAATATTTTTTGTAAGATGTACTTACTTCATTTTTTTTTATTAGTTGATAACTATAGTTATAAGATAACTATGATACCGGCGAGTGATTAATATAATTAATTCAATAAAATACAATTTAATAGTAAAGTAGATGATACGGCATTGTGTAACATTAAATTAACTTGTCGCAGTGTCGGATAAGTAATCTAGCTTGTGATAAAACGGCGTATTATTAGTAATAATAATATAGTGTAATAATTAGCGTTCTAGACTTATTTCACTAAATATCCTTAAAATATTTGATTAATGTTACCAACATTTGCAAAACTTTTCTGGTTACGTAAACATGCCCTCTCAATTTCGTTTTTTTTATTTCTAAGTTTTTCGATAATTTAAAAATTTGGGAATTTAATTTATAATTATTTAAAATTTATTTACAATAGTTTTTAAAATATTTGCACAAAGATAAGGTATTCACACGTCTTACAATAAACCATATATTAAATGTTGAAGCTTTTTGACCAAGCGAAAAATGTTTTATAAACATTTATAGGAAAATAACAAAAAAAAATCGAAGACTATCTAACTTTTTAGTAATCAAGGTTGACAAATATTAATATTATGATTTTTATAAATATTCGTATTAGATTCTAATCCTAGAGATCTAAAACTCATCATAATACATCTAGATATAGAAATGTTAACGTCAAAAAAATAAATGTAAAATAATATTACCTAATTGATAATTTAATAATTAAATGTATGAATTAATAATTGTTTAACCTAACTTAACTCAAATATTTATCGAGTAATATGACTATTATTTAAGGCTATAGCCGGTTCCCGCCAAAAGTATACCTTTCTCTTTTGCGCCAAATTCACTTTTCTCCTAAATCGTAAATTAGTGGATTCCCTTTTCGGCAAAACCATACAATTTACTTTTACGCGACATCTTACAACTTCTAAAATCATTTTGACGAATTTTGCTACATTTTAAACTTATGTATGTTAGTACATTAACTATTAACAAAGTTACTACCTAAATTTATATTTTTAATATTTATTAATTGTGGTAAGAACACGTGGCAACTATTATGAGGAACCTTGTATTCAAATTTAATCTTTTTCACTTATAAACAAAAATGTATCACATTATATAATTACATAAACAAAAATAAAATCGAAAATATGTCTAATTAATTTAATAATGTATTTATGTTTTTATTTATTTGTCTAATTAATAATTTGTCCTACTTTCGTAATAGCTACAATCATTCAATAATATTTAAATGCTATTCTACAAGTTTTTAATATGGTGGAAAAGAGAATCCACCAACTTATGATTTGACAGGAAAGGGAAAAGTATATACTTTTCTTTTGGTGAAGTGAGTAGTTCCCATTATTTTATGATATTTTAGGAATTAAAAGAAAATAATACAATGCATCGTGGTTATAAAAAAAATTATGTCGATAAATAGCCAATAGATAGTTGGTAGTTCCTAGTTACATGATGTCGCGCGTCGAACAATAACTAATAAGTGGAACGAAGCAATATTGATAATTTCTATTTTAATTTAAATTTTAAATTTACGGTATTATATAATAATTAATATTATGAACTATGCATTAACATACTTTTCATTTATTATTGGCGTAGTCGTTGGTCATATTATAGGTATATTTTAATATTATGAAATGGCTTTACTTGCGAGTTATTGTTTATACTTTATAATATTATTAATATTCAACCTTGTTAGAATTTCGAACCTGCTAAAAAACGGGTGTTGTGCCAGTGTTTAAGATATGTGGCACACACTTACGGAGCTTCGTTGATTTTCTATGGTGTAAACGACGCAGTTCTTGTGAAGATATCCAAAGAGATGATGTCACATTACGGGTTTGGAACACCTTATCCGTAAGTCAACTTACACGACCTTCAAGTTTTGTTGTACACGTTTTGTATTAAATTATTATTTCAGAAAGAACCATATATATGATTCAAATAAACCACTCTTAGTGCCCGTAGGTTCCGATTGTTTTGACAAAATAGACAACCTCAATGAAGCTGGAAGTATTAGGTCAATACATAAGTACAAGAGTGTATTTGCTTCTAATTTTAAACAGGTTAATAACTATTAATACGTCTTATTAAAAATGTATTTAAATAATTGTAGGAATACAATATTTTTTCCAACGATTTTATTTTTCGCCAAAATAGAATTATTTTAGCACAGACAAAACAATTCAATATCACTCCACCCATATTACATATTATACGCCATACGGTTATACATAATACCTATTCAAGTATGTAAACTCTGGGTCATTATATAGTATGGAGTTAATTATTTTCACGCATAGATTTAGGTATTTGCAAAAGTGGGAAATGAAATCTTTCTTGCTGTGGTTTTTCAGATGGTTGAAGGTGCTTTGTGCTTAAACAATAATGTTACTTAAGATTTTATGACTTACAATTTGGAACATTTATATTTGATACATTATTATTTATGAGCAACATGTCTAATTTTATAATATAATTTATTAATATCTGAAATTTCATAATCATTTAAAAGGAATCTCAACAAAAAAGTCGTTGCTTATGATTAAAATTGAAATTTATTTCAATAATACTCTTTTGATTTTTGAAATTTGTTTAAACTTTTTGGTTATCTTAACATGATCAGGGCACTCATAATATACTAAAAAAAAGTATATATATTATACATAATATATTTATAAAATCATTATGGTGGAACGGAGTGGCCGAACGGAGTAAGACGTCGGTTGCGACGCGCACCGACGCCGGTTCAAAACCTTGGCCGCGGACGGCATTTTTCTTCGGGCAAGTCACGGTGTCCGCAGAGAAGTGCCCCCCCCCCCGCCCCCGGGTCATGATAGATACGGGTGTCCACTAAAAAATCTGCCAAACTAACAAACACACGTGTTTAACCTACAGTACCCTCCCCAACAATTAGAAACCACCCAATGGCCTAAGTTGCCGCGGGATAATTAACAAAAAAAAAATGTATTATGCATGCGCCGTATACACATTATTACAATGTGAAATGGATCAGTAAGATTTATTTGAAAGTCAAGGTCAGTGACCATAACATTACTAAAAAAAGAGATTGTAGAATGTTTTCTAAAATATATAATCCCATTAATATGATATTATGTTGTGCGTCTTTTGCTATAAGAAAGTTACTCATTGTTTATGAAAATACGATGTTATAATATGTACTTTCGGAAGGTTATTGTTTGAGAGCAGACGCACAGTTTTCCTATTGAAATAATAAAGGTGAAGGTACTATTATAGGCGTTTAACTGGTTACTTTATATACCCATTAATCATTATTTAAGCTATAGTTCGTGTTATTATACCATTATCAAAATGGTATAATCGTCTAGTCGTCTAAAACAATTTGTATTCTTAAACAGCTTTTATGTAAAGCCACGACACACGTTACACATATAATTCTAATCTGGAAGGTATGATTATGAAATTGAAGATCACGATGTACGTATCGTACAGTTTATTTATTTTAAATTCTAATATTATATTATAAGAACATACAATGTTAATTTTTGTGTATATGAACGTAATTATTACAATTAAATAAACATCAAATTAGTTACATAGGTACCTACAACTATTGTAAATCCAAATGTAAAAAAAGTGGAAAATTAGGTAACCAATCTGCTGTAAGTCAGTAGGTATCGAGTTTACCTCGTCTTCTCTAAGTCACTGTAATGTATGTGTTTAACTTGACTTCAACGATTGATCATTAGTTGAAGACGAATATAAGACTTATAAAAGTCCAAGACGGTATGTCAGCCTGTGTTACCAACTATTACCTAAGTAGTATATTTCATATTCTCATGATATTATGTGTTTTGATATTGCTATTAAAATAATTTGGTCTTACTATTTGTATTACAGTTGGTTGATTTGATTTAATTTTTTTAAATTTCGTACACATATTATGCAGTGCTTATAATATTATTAATATTATATAATTATTATGATATAGTATATATTTTTTTAGTTTACTACTGTTATTAACTTTTGAGTCAATACCGCTTTACCGCAAAACGATGTGAATAGATTATTTGTAGAAGGAGTAAGAGATAATAGCTTTAAATTGTTATCGAAATGTTTTTAAAATGTCTTTGTCTAAATAAAATTGCATAATATACGTACAAATTTGAAGTCCCCGCGAATAATAGTTTTGAATTAGAAGAAAATAATTAATAAATTGTTACTCTTCATATTATAAACATCTAATTTCATCCAAATTTAAACTTCAAATGCTTATATTATAAAAATCGTGCCTATTTTGTGGACTTCTATGGTTTTTCTTAAAAAAATAAATTATAATTAAAGTTACCTATTAAGTACACATGTTCAATATTCTGTATTTCTATTTGTACTTAATTTTTGTAAGGGGATCATACCGATATTCTATTTTATACAAAATGCCAAGGGGTTACCAATAAACAACGTGTTTTCAATTATTTCACTAATTATGTGGTTTTATTTAAACTTAATGATACATTAACATATTATATATAAATATCAATAAACGTCTACCATCTGACACAAAATTATTCCTTTGTAATAAATATACATCGGGTAGAACTATAATATAATAAATAAATAAATAGTAATTATACTTATCCAAAATGTATTTTCTTAACATAAATAAAAATATTTATCATAATATTATATAGTTTGTTACATTGATAAATAAAAATGTTTTTCAAAGATAGGTTACTTTTCTATGTTGATTTTATTTATTTTAGACCTTAAATTATTTTTAAAATTATAGATTTCATTAGAATCTGGCTCACACGCATCAAGTACAGATAATACAGATCCATTGAACGACCCTAATTACGCCGACCCGTTGATAGACGAATCGTTGAAAAAAAAACAAGAGGTTTGTGATAAAAATATTTCCACGACACAAAGTACCTATAATATTATTCAGAGTTGGGCCAATTTTTATCTAAATAGTTCTTCAGTTATTCGAACAACATATTGTATATGATGTACTTGAATAAAAAATTCTTTGATTGATTTTTTTACAATTAATTGAATAAAATATTTCTAAAAAGATTATTTGAACTCGATGGTTTTTTTTTAAAAAATTGTTCGAATAAATAATTAAAAATAATATTTTAATACATTTATATTTGAATAATAATACAAACAATGTATTCGGATAAATGTTATTTATATAATTAAAATTTTATTCGAATAATGTCCTACTCTGATATTTTTATAATATTGCGGTAAACCAGAAGGGTTTTTGTGTTTAAAACATTTAATGTTTTAGGAGCTAAAGCTGTTTGTGGACAATTACGAAAAGTTTTTGAACACTGAAAATACTAAAAACACTTCGTAACAGGTATAAAACGTACAAAAAACAAAACAAAACAAGACAAGACGTAGATAATAGGTACACATAAATATCATACATAAATACAACTTAAAGTATATAATTTAACATGTCGATTACGTTCAATCGAAACTGACGTGATAAAAAATCGATGGAATAAATAAAAATATATTATAAAATAATATTGGTAACATAATATTAATCATATTATTATACCTACTCGCCGGACGTTCTGTAAAACCAGCGATCGAATCGTTTCGTTTAAACAATATTATAATTTTATAATAATAATATTACGCAAGTGCTAGTCGTCGTTGTTACAATATTACAATGTATAAACGGGTAGGTACTGTGCGGTGCCTAAGTCGCATCGCTATAAGTGCCTACTCGATGACGTGACTTGGGCCTGAGCACTACAATAATATTATTATGCATAAGTAACTACTGCGATAGCGACAAAACGGATAAGTAGACCGCGCGACAAGTTCTTCGCGCCGCCGCCGTCGTCGCCGCCGTCGTCGCCGCCGGGGTTGGGGGGCAACTACCCTCGCAGGAACTTCTTGAAGTACAGCGGTATCTTTCGGAGCGGCTTGTTCATCATCCTCAGCTTGATGATGTAGTACGCGGCCAGCCTGAAGCACATCCCGAACAGGGCCAGCCCGACGAACTGGTTGACGATCGACCGTCCGCTCATGCCCAGGTCGCGGAGCAGCAGTTCCGGGTTCTTGTAGTGGCAGTACAGGTCATCTTTGGAGCATTCCATGTCGGCGCGCCCGTTGCCGAACAGCGAAGTGCACACGCCGACCAGCGCGTACCTCAGGAAGCTGGTGGCCATCAGTGACTCCATGATGGGCTCGATGGCCAGCCCGTAGCCCATCCCGTAAACGGCCAGCGCGAGCATCGGCGCCAGTAGCGCGGGCGTCATCACGGCGCCGGTCTGCAAGTGGCGCGTATGTAACAACAATTTTGTTTGTAAAATATTTTATTAATGTACATTTTCTATTAAAATTTAAAATGTCGATCCAGTGCTATCGACTCCCTATTACCCTTCTTTCGTCTATATCCTTACCCCCCCCCCCCCCGTAAGTCACGTTATTTGTACCCCAACTTTATAGAACTTCTTGAACCTTTTTAAGTACCCACGCTGTATCGCTAATTCAGAGACCCTATTGTTTCTCTATTTTTACCTACCTAATTCAATAATAATTATAAGACTGCACAGTTTTTTATGTATTTTTTTTTCTAAATATTTTACTATACCTAATATGATTTTATACACTTTTCCATATTCACTGTAAATATGAATGTCTCTATGTCTTTAGAATATTATATTAGAATAATAAACGCTGTAATTGGGTGAAATACCCGTAGAAATTAAAATAAATTATTTATTTTTCCTAATGAGAATTACAATTCTTTCTTGTAAAATGTTAAGCAGATGACCTTTTTTTTGAAAGATTTAATTTACAAATAGTAAAAAAACGTTTTAAAAAAAAATCATCTGCTAAACATTTTATTCAAAAAAGTTATTTTCTAAAAACGTAATTTTTAGAAAATATTACATACTTACGATCTATACCTATGTATATACATTTCTAAAATTGACAAATTATGTATTTTAAATTTTTGTTTTTAAAGTCGTCATTGTATGTAATAGATTTCTAGTTTGGTCTGCTATAAAGCGAGTGCATTATAGAACAATTTGCAACTTCTACAACTTCCAAGCCCTATTACGAATAGCGTTATCTATACGAGAATACCACTATATTTACCTACGGTTACAATTGTCAATTATTATTTATTATTATAACCTATATAATCGCTATCGTTTACGTTTAAAGTGTCATGAACAATAATATTGTTATACTACCTATACTAAATATATTTCAATTTTTATTCAGTTATTAATTTGAAAAAAAAATGATTTAGAACTTACAATAACGTGTAGCTATACATACTTTGCATTGCTTATTTTCTGGAACCAAAGTTGGTTTGATTAAAAATATATTATAAGAAAAATCATAGACATTTGATACTGAAAGACACGTTACAACCGATATTTTTCCATACGATACACAATTTTACCTTTTTTTTCATAATTATTTTAAATATTAATACATTCGTAAATAATTTTAACTTACGGAATTTTTTACAGATGACCCTATGAGAACGCCCAATCCTTCGGATGTGTAACCAGTAAATAGACCTATAGCCATAAATTCACTGAATCTAATCCACTCTATTGGTTGAGCAGACATAAAGTATACAATTAAAAGGAATAACGATCCAAATAACATCTGAAAGGAAATGTAAAAATGCACAATGTAAATAAAAGTATAGAACTAATATATTCAAGCATAGGTTAATTAAAAATATTTACTTACCATACTTGGTAATGATGTAATAGTGGATGCAAAGAAGTACGATTTGAGACTATACCAATGATTAAAGTATTCTCGCCGCAATAGTTTAACTTCCGACGGAACTATAATAATATGAAATAATTAAAATCAATAATCATATAATAATTAATTAATTAATAATATTAAACTGTTTACTTACATGTAAGTACTGGACCCATGACGTGAGTATAAACAAAAAAAACGATTACACTGATACAAAACTTGAAATTTTCAAATGGTCGATTACCATCTGATCCAATTCCATAGTAGATGCTTCCAAGAAGCAATGCTGAGAATGTATGATGGAAAAAAGATATCCACAGTCCAGTCTGCATATAAATAATTAAGAAAAATCCATAAAAATGGTAAATATAGGTAAAAATCCAAACGTGATTGCTTGTTTTTAATGATTTGTGTTGGGATAGGATATAATATTCTGGGATCAAAAAAATGCAAAATACTAACGATTTTCAAGGGGTTTTTTTATAGGCAATTCCAAGAAAATACTAATAAAAGGGTAAGACACTTTAGGGTTTAAAAACGTTTCAACTTACGGTATTCCTACAGAATTGTTTGATTTTTCTTGCCAACAGTATAGAGAACTGTGTACCGAAAGATGACGGGTATTCCGCTTCGGATTGATCTACTTCTGGTACGTCATCAAAGACCGGTGGTAATGTAATTAGCGTGTCGGTACGACCTAAATAATAAGATATGTATAAGACATATTTCGTTAAGAGTTAAGGTAACACTTACAAAGTTTGGAAGTTGCCATTCCATTTTCCATTTCGTCTAAATCGTCACATAATATTACTTTTCCATTTTGAATTTCTCTCGTTAAGTCAACTATTGTATCGTTGTCTAATACCTCGAAAACTGTAAAATTATTATATTATTTTATGTTATACTCTGTCTTACACTGAATTGTATATAATATAATATATATATTATGTAATAATACTTTACTGTTTTCCCTACACTGTACTTGAGCTTTCACGGCCGTTTATATCTTATAAATAAATGAATAATAAATACATAAAACATAATATCGTAATAGAGAGCAAATTGATAAGACAGTTGTCACAGTAGAACAGTAAAAAACTCTTTATAAGTAAGAAGTTTAGCCAGCTGTGGTTAAGGCCGAATGTAGGTGATGCTAAATAATGTAGGTAATTTTTTTCTCAAAAATACAGTCTACGGAAATAATGATCGGCCTGTTCTGTAGAATAAACCAAATTTTATCGCTTAACACTAATAGTGGCTAATTTAATTCTACAATCTACAGGCCACACTGAACTATGTTTTACGATATTTTAATCTCAAACTTTATTATATTATGTATTTAAAAATAAGATAATTTTAAACTTTATAGAACTTTCACAAATTCTTTTAAACTATTATTTGAATTTTGAATTATAATAAAAGCAATCGGAGTTTAATGTGGCCGGAAGAAGTCTTCTTTTTTCTGATAAAAAAATAGTTATCAAAATCTCACAATTCTTCATAACTAGTTAAAAACCACTAGTCATAAGAAAATACTATGGATAAAGACATTTAACATTTATAAATATGAAGTAGGTATACCTATAGTAACGCTTTAAAAGTATACTGTGAGCAACATATTATTATTTTGTAGTAAATTACTTTATTTATATACGTTATTATAATCTATTGCCTACTCATTATGAAAAAGGGGACTGTATGAACTACTTAAGAAAAACATTGTGTTACATTTTAAGTCTGAGCTTTAAAAATTGAACATTTTATACAATATGTTTAACTACAAAATAATTTTCAAATGTTAGTTTTTTTTATGATTTTTTCAAATTTTGAACCTTTGGCTTTTCAAACTCTCGTCATTCTAAAATCAATACGCTAATTCCTACGCTCAGAATCTAACAAAGTGGACTACTGCAGGGGTAGTTTGATTGGATTGAGTGGAACCAAAAAAGTCGTTAGAAATGCCAAACGGCCTAAAGTTGTAGGCAGTGTTGTACAAAAACAACCAACAAATCATTTAGATAAGGTAATTTATTGAAATTATATCTTGATAAGATAATATAATATAGTACTTAGATAATAGATAAAAGTTGACCAAATTGATCTAAATAGATAATTGAATGATTTGCATATTTTGTAAAATAGCATTTTGGCTATAAATATAATAATTGATATAATGTTAAATGAAGTTAAAATGATTAAGTACAATAGTAAATACATGTATTTTAAAATTTAAATAAAATTGCCCATAGGCGCTTAAAGAGAATGAACACGTTATAAATATACATAAAAGAACTAAAAGTTAGTACATTGAATTAAAATCGAATAAACAGACTATAAGCAATAGCTTAGAACGATTAATACTTTCCCCACAAAAATAAAATTCATCTCAGATAATCATTTTATTTTAAAAGGTAGATGAAAAAGGGCTTTCAATTATTTTTATCTGAATAAGTTAAAAAGATAAATAATAGATAATTTACAACACCATGTATACTGGTATAATATTAAACCTAAACAAACATAATATAATTGATTGTTATCCAAAATGTTGACTGTTAATAAATTGTATAAATGTTGGCGTTTTAAAATAATAAATATTATATAATATTTATTAATGTATATTTTTATTTGTTAAGTAATAATCGTAAAGGAAAAACTAGTATATGAACTACAAGGCCATTTACCTCAGTCTTAGGATTTAAAAAAATCCAAATTTGTTCGATTTACTCCAAGGCTGTAACGGTTCTCAGCCATCTGATGTAATAATAAAATCAGTATTACAATCATGGCATCCGAGATTTATTTTAGTCAATAAATTATAATCATGGTTGAGTAAAATATGATTAAATTATATGACTGGGACAATAATCATACATCGATTCTCTATACTTAAAGCAGGTACAATAAGACTAATGAATTCAGCTGGATTGATTGCGTTGACAGTATTTAAAAAACAAAGATTATAATAAAGGCATTATAAACCTTAAAATGTAAATTGTTGTACAAAGGTTAAGGTTTTTCCCACTGATCCCGCCGCCACTCCCACCACACATAAAAGTTTTGTATTAGCCACTGCATAATATTGTGACCTATCACACGATTTTTCAAGCACCTTTTTCCCGACACAATTGAGAACATTTATCGGCGTATCAAATGCCATAGCAGGAATACAGAAGAAAATCTTCTCGATTGAGCATTAACAATTCTGCGATGTTGCCATAAGCCATGGTAAACAATTCTGAACTATATTTTATAAAAAATATTAATTTAAATCGTTAGAAAAATACAAATATGGTATGAGTTAAAAAATATTACGATTTTATGCAACGTATTGTTGATCTGTTGATAACAATAATAACAATAAATAAATAATCAGGCTAGGTTATTGTCTTTCGTGAAGTTAAAATTGTTAAATTGTTATACCTTGGTATCTGTTTCCAATTAAACTTAAATGGAACAGTAAAGATTCATTATTTAAAACAATTTGAATATTGGTTGAGCTTATTTATATTTAATTTTATGTATTTATCAGTTGGTAATTTTACAGAATTATGTTGAATTGAATTAATTTTGGTCAGAGTTTTCGTTTTGAGCAATACTTTAACATTTGAGTGGACATGAGGGTGAGGTGGTGAACAAACTATAAATTATCCAAATTTATAAACATACATAATTGTATTTTCTATTTTCTGTCCATCTCCAAAAATTGCCTCTTACATAGTATAGGTTCCAGTCAATCATCCTGGCATAAGCCCAAAAAATTCAATAATACATTTATAAATTTCGATTTGAATGTGGAGAAATTGCATAAAATATTCTATGCTCAATCGTGTTTAAAAAAAGTAATTATGTAAGGTACTTTGTTATGTTTTAATTAAGTTAAATACCATTAAAATTTTGCTATCCATATAATATTACTGTAAACTATATTTTGTGACACAACTTCTTTTTATGTAATAGGACACTTGTCCGTATAATTAATTAAAATAAAATACAAAAATAAAAAATATGCTCAACTATGTTCTACAGATATCATGAACTGTATTATTTACAAGTACATATTTTTATCTTTACACGTGTACTTATCTGTATCCAGATAATGGTTAAAGTTTAATAGCGGTGTTCTATAAAAGATTGGTTTTAGTGTAAAATATATATTATCTAGTAATTAGTTGTACACATTAATTTATTTCCTTAACAGGATAGGACGTTTTTATAATTTTATTTTCATGTCAGCGTTTGAGTTAACTCGTTAAGCCACAAATATGCTTACTATAATACCTACATTATAACTATTATAGAATTATGGCCATAATAACCAGTTATTGTCAATGAGATTTGTTTATGGTATGTTATTTGATTCTGTGTGTATCTAATGTACATTGCATGACGTCGAAGTCAGTTTTGTCGGATATTCGTGACGTAGGACAAGACATTTTGTCATTGAAAGATTGTCCGTTTTCGAAGAGCACCATAGACGTGGCAATCAGCTTATTGTTCTAGTCACGTAAATACGTAATGTTATGTTTAATCTCGTCATATGCTTGCTAAATGCTAAAATGTCTATATACATCCCGATCAGAGTAGGTACCACTTAGGAGGATTTTATAGAATCCACCACGACTTTCTCCCTCACCACTATATGATTTATCCATACCTGATCAGTGGTCAAGACCGGATTAAGATAATTTTGGGCCAGGGGCCGAACAGTTTTAGGGGCCAATGAACATGATAAAAATATTGGTACCTTACCCGAAAAAAAATATATTTTAGAGATTTTAGAGATAAGCAAATATATATATTTAGATAGGTTATTTTTTAAGTACAGTACATTTCTTTTTACAAATAATTTATTCTTGCTTTTTAAAGCAAACTCTTAAATTATTCCATTGGTATTTATTATGCCCAAAATATCACTTTCAGAACACAAAACCATTAAAAAAATTAAATTTTCCTATGAACTGCTTGTTCTAAAATTGTTCTTATATTATTACATAACAATAATTATTATTCCTATAATATCACTACGTACTAACCGCCAAAGGTTCCACTATTCACGTGAATAAGTTCACTCGTGTTTTAGCATTTTTTAATTCGCGCATATCAGTCACACGTGTGTTTGTATTCACTTAAAAAAGTAAGGGTCCTAGACTGACAACTTACTAATACCCATAATATTAAAATCAGGGTTCGGATTTGTATACGCACACGGATACTCAATAATATAGTATAGGTAATTATACTATGTTTACACTGTTTACAGCACATGTTTTGGCCGTTTCGGGCGTGTTTCGCGTACATTTTTTTGAGCTCACAGATCCGAGCCCCGAACACGATAATCGAGCATTATATAATATAATAATATTTTAACCGGTCGAACCATACCGAAATCTGCTGGGTTGTGGGTGGGCTTGCAGACGTGTCCGACCTGCGCCAGGAACGGCACCAATTGTTTGGGCGACCCATTGTAAATACAAGAGCCCCGGGCCAGCATGTACACATGGTCGAACATGTGAAATAACGACGAGCTGGGCTGATGTATGGTGCACACCACTGTCCTTCCTTGTTTGGCGAGATCGACCAACAGGGAGACGCACTGCTTTATCGCCACAATGTCCAGCCCACTATATATGATGCGGAGGAACAGGAAACACAATTTATTATAATGTTGTATTAATATGCATAGCAATAGTATATTAATATGAAATCATAATATCGTACGATAAAAAATATGATGATATATAATATTATTATTGTTGTTACATCTGTATAATAATGGTTAAGACACACGATATTTTCCGATTTTCGACCTTGACAATCGAACTTGTTTTAGCGGTCGACTGAATATTTATCAATTAGTGTATATAATATAATGGAAATATTACATGTAGGTACTATATTACAATATTATTTGCGGACCGTCACTAGAAAGCTGTCTGAAACGTGTTCTGTATAGAGGTATCTACTCCGGAGCATGCGCGTGTATACTTACACGTCACATATTATTATAATAACCACGACTTTATCCGCGTATACTGCAAAAATGGTATCTAAAAGACTTCTTCTACACTTTCTAGTCACCCTGTACATAATAATATGTAAATAAGCGGCTTCGATCTTCGCGCATACATATAATATTATATTTTCGCGGACTCTTGCAGTTGGTCGCGGATACACTACCGCGCATATTATTATAATAGCTGGTAATAAGTAGGTTACAGTTGGAATTTGGCACGACCTTATCGTGAGACATGCAACTCGTCGAACTTATATTGTAGCCCACTATTATGTCCTGATGGAAACATAGTAAGTCTCGCGTGAAAACATTCGATTGGCTATAAAAACTCAGGACCGCGGTGTAGAATATACAGCTGCGGAGATTGTTTGCAAAATTATATAATTATTATGATTTGTGATGGATATACTCACGTGGTGGGTTCGTCTAGAAATATCACCGGTGGATTGTTGACCAACTCGAGGGCCACGGATAGACGTTTGCGCTGACCTCCGGATAATTTCTCCACATATGTGTTACGGCACACCGATACCCCTAAGAGTTCCAGCACCTCGTTCACCTGCAGGACATAATTAATTACCTGATTAGTGTGTATATATAGCTCATAAATTAATGTACGGAGTAAGGGATCATGCGGCTAAGTGTGGCCGGTCCTAGGTGTAATGTGTTACGATGGAAATATAACTTCGATTACAATGTCGGTAAATCCTGCCGTAATAATATTCATCAGAAAAACTAACGGGTTCCTCTGTGAGCTGTCGATCTTCGTCAATCCCGGTTGATAACAAATGCACGTTAATCGATATGAACGAAAAACGTTTAAAAAATCGGTTACTTTAATTTGGTTTCTTTGGACTTTGAAAACTCATTTAAGATAAGTTTTCCTAATTCGTTACTACATATATAACTAGTTGATAACGTTATTTTACCATAATTACTGTCGTGTGTGGAATAGTCTTTGCATTACATCTAAAATTGGATAAAATTTATGACTGAGGGAAAATGAAATACAAAATTAATACACACCACAAGCAGTTTTACATTATAATATAGTCAAATATATATTTTTTAAATAATGGTGAGAAATTACAAATTAAAAACAAACTCAGTTACAACATTGCTAAATATTTGAGAGAGAGCTGTGGAAGATATTATTCAATAATTTATAGTAATGATATGACATACCTAGGTGCGGTTAAAAAATATAATGTTAATGCTATTTTACATTATTATATGTACTCGTCTTACTCAATTAAACAAAGGAGAGGTATTGATAATGACAACGCATTAATGATTATAATAAATATAAATATATTTTTTTATTCACTTTGTTAATAGTTATTTTAGTTTTATGATCAAGTGTAACGATTTACCTCAACTAGGTACTATAACATATTACTCCGACCTGGGAAAACACTTGTTACGGTTTATGTTTCTGTTTACATTAATTTTCATTTACCTACATTAACTGTTTAGTTTTATTATAATTTTGAGATCATTTAATTGGTTACATGTTTGTTTACTATAATAGGTACTAAAAAAATAATAAGGGATCTTGCTTCATTGGTTATGAGTAGCTTACAAAAAAGTAAAAATGTATCATTTAGCCCTATTTCCTCCGTGACTACCTTTACGACTTAATCTATACCTAATACATTAATATGTATATATTCATTCATCTGGACTAACTATAGTTAATAGTCACGATTTATAAATGACGAAATCAATGGCAAGACAATATAATATATATTATATTATATCTAATTGACTATATCTGCTTACGTAAGTGCATGTTTAGCATATTATACTTTAATACTTATCGAGGCTATTTCCTGTGTGCTATCCACTATCGTAAACGTCCAATATATTGTCAAAATGTTAATATCCGCATTCGGATCGAAGGAATACAATATTAAAATGTGGTTTTATTGGCATTGAGTAAATACAAGGTTTTAAAATATCAAATAATACAAAAGTTAGGAAATTATTATGTTGTACTCCAATATATTATGCCTGAGGCCGTATATTATTTAGTCTTTGGTCGGGTTGTTGTCTAAAATTGTAATATTTGCAATGGTGTTCATAATAAATTATTATTAAGAATTTCTAACTAGAAATTTAAAAGTTTTAGAAATGTAGGTGCACCAAGCTATATATTTTGTAGCCAACCCCGTTCTTACATAATGATATTATACACTAATCTTGAAATTAATTAGTTTTTTTTTTTTTTTACATATTTTGAACTATTTTGAAATACCCAATTGTAAAGCAACATATTATTATTTCTTGAAAATTAAATTTATCATTATTTTAATTATATATTTCTAAGAAGGGTACCTATATGTTTTTGAGAATTTTTAATGAGCAGTTAATTAGGTATAACAATTTAAAGTTATACATCTTAAACACCTTTTTTTTGAAATTGTGTGGTTATGACGGTAATGACATTTATAGAAATTACACTCTCGTTAAATAATTAGTGAACTATAATAAATACTGAAACTAAGTCCAATACATATTTTAATATGTAGGTACATATTATAACTATTATTTATTGCATTAAGTGTAATATTGAATAAATTGCTTATAATTTCCATGCACGAGATCATAATATGTCTGTGTACAGCTGGCACCTAGAACAATTTTTTACGAAAACCCGGGGGCCGTGAACATTTTATGTAACTAGGAAAAATGTAAATGACGCTCGATGCTGCTGTTTGAAGATTTTATATTATTATGCTCTTAAATATTTACCTATATATTTTAATATGACTGTAAAATGTAATATAATATTATTTGAAAATATAAATAATTTTAATCTCTAATTTTCATAGGTCCTTTTTCGAACGGAAATATCCTGTAGGTAATTTACGTTATACATATAAACTTACATTGTGCATAAGTACGTATAATTCCGTTACGTCACGCCATGATACATCTAAATAATATATTAATATAGTTGTCATTATTTAGTATTTACGTAGAGCTCTACTGATCAAATGTTGTAATATTTTTCTCAGTGATGCGTCCGCGGGAAAACACGGTAATTATCATTAGTTTATTACGAATATAATTTTGTTTGTCTGTCTATTATAATAATATAGGTAACAACACTTTGGTGTCCAAGTGCATAATTAAGGTAATATACAGGTAAATTAAATCTACCGAGTAAAAGTCATCTTTACCATTTGTTTCGTTTTTCATTTTGTGAGCAATTAAATTTAACAGGGGAAAAAATATTTTATAGGTGTGTTTTAGATACCTACTAAGAATTCATCAAAAATAAAAACTCATGAATTTTTAATTTGTAATAATTTCGCAAATAACTGTATTGTAAATTTGCATTTTTTTATAATTTTTTATTTTATTGTTCTTGATACTTTAGTAAAGTTACGATTTGGCCCTAGTAAGCGTAGCGTTTTATAACTTGTATTAAATAATGTTTCAAAAACAAGCATTCGTAGCATTTCTACTTAGTTTATGCACTCCATAAAATGTTTAATAATCATACGTAATTTATACGGTTAACGATAAATAACTTACAATAATTTTGAACATTTAAAATTAAATTAAATTTAAAACAAAAGATTAATTAGATTATTTAATACAATACGTCATGTACCTACATTGTACATAATATGTACTATGTATATTTACAATAATAATTAATAAAAAAAATTATAAATATTAATAAAAAAAATGAAAACAGATGAGTTTTAAAAATTGAAAATCGTGAAAATAAAATAAACTAAACACGAGAAATATTTTCATAATAATAATTTTGTTGAACTTGAAACAAAACATCAGCACCCAGAGCATCAAGTTAATTAATGTATTAACGATTATAAAAATGTTATTAAAGAAAAATCGTTTTAAAAAATAATCACTCAGGTACCTACATCAAATATGTGGTAATTGCACATTTATCAAGGCCCATTTCAAAATAACATCACAATTAATTTAATTAATGCAAAACTAAATGAAGTACACGACGTGTCCATTAGTTGCCGATGAAGTGTACAAAATTTCGAGGAAAATGAAATAGTTTATGTAGAATGATAGTCATTGCTCATTAAGTGTACTTACGCTTCACCCAATACTCCCTGATATATTGTTCACGATTTTTATTATTACCTATTATAAATTATAAACTATTTTATGAATATACGTGAATGTTTTTATTAATGGTAATTTGTACGTGTTAATTTTAATATATTTTGCAAGTCTCGTTGACTGTATAAAAATATTCGCATAGGTAATACCTATATGAGTATCATATTGTTGGATTTTAGTGACCGTTCTAAAAAGTTTGAGTAGAATAAAAAAGTATTTTACATCAGATTTTTTCTCATGACGTGAGAATAAAATATCTACTCACTTTTAAATATATATAATTTTTTACCGTACGTATCTCAAATTACGCACAGTTTGTGTCTATCATTATAGGACCTATAATATAGGTTATAAATTATTATTTTTTAACAAGAACAACTAATTGCATTTTCAAATAAATCAATTTGTAAAATTAAATATAAATAACAAATTGATGAACTATATAGACATTTTGGTGAAAAATCAAAACACAATATTATATTGATATTACAATCATCGGGCGAATATAGGTACCTGATTCACGTATCATAAAATTCTTATGTCACGCTTAGAATATTCAAGATGTATTACCTACTTGTTACCCGGTAAACTAATTATTTTGACCAACGAGTTTCACGCGGTTGTGGTCTTTAAAGTACTTACTCTGCTGTAAGCCATGAATATTACAGAAGAAAAGAGAAAACAAACTTATTTTTGCCTTCTCGCGCATTATTACAATAAATTATCCACTATTTAGCACGTGTTATTGAAGTACCAAAGCCTGCAGCGTCCGTTTTGTATCATATTTTTTTTTTTTTTTTTTTTTACTTGTACCTACCCACTACCTTGGTAACCCAACCTAACCCATTATTTAGTAGGTTCCATACGTCTTGACGGCAGGGCGTAAATAAAAATGTCCGTGATAATATTTTGACTACGGCGATCATAGATTTCATTAAATCCCGCAATCAAATTTCTATCCGGATTTCGGTGGCAATATCACCTAGGTATAATATGTTAATTATTATAATCCGCAGGTACAGCATTATTTGCTATATAAATAACACGTTCGATAATGCTATCCATATAATGTAATAATATTATGTATGTGCAGCATGGGTCAAGGCAATGGTTACGTCCTTAGATCGAAAACGGGTATCTTATAGGCACCGTTGCTTGCGAATTTACTCTAAATGTGTGTACACATACATTACCTATATATGCATATTGCGCTTTTCCTTGGTCAAATAAGATAACACTTTTACAATCACATATCACGATAGGAACTATGATAAGCAATTGTCGATTGCCGAAGAAAAGTTACACACGAGTTGTGTAACGCATATATAGGTAGGTACTTATACCTACCAGTTTTTTCACCCTTGAGAAAATAATCAACACTATAACGACGATTGAGCAAATATTGGTAATTCTTTTTTATTTTCATTTCGACACCGTAAGTTTTATTATAGGTACTTACTTGGTTTTATTTAAATTTTTTTTAAATTTTATTTAAAAATTGTAATCGTAAGTTCGTATTTAGTTAATAAATTATATTATACATCTTATACAGAAATAAAAACGTATTATGTTGTGTTTTCAATACCATCAATTTATTGAATTGAAAATGATCATGAAATTTATATCGGTTACATCCTGTATTTATTTTTACAATGGAAATTATTTCATTATTATGCCTTTATAAATGCTTATATTATGTTTGGCGTGAATAACTTAAGTAAAAAAATGTGCTGTATTGTATGATGACATTTTAATATTCAATCATCTCATTTTCATTACAAAAATTATAATGTATTACCTAGGTATGTAAATGATAATAATATACATATAGTTTAGTTATGATATCGTATACTTACAGCTTTATCTTTGTCTTCTTTCGATAGTTCACGGCCAATTTTTAATCGAGCTGCGTAACTCAACGATTCTATAACTGTAAGTCTGGGTTGGAGCAGATCTTCTTGCATTATGTAACTGGAAAGTTTTTTGAAAAGTTGCATATTCCTGGGATGACCATTTGTAAGAATTTGTCCTTTGATGTCACTTCTCCTAAATTAATGGGGGAAAAATATTTATTTTATACATTGTGAATGATTAAATCAAACTGATTTAAATACGGGTTTTTCATATTTTTTTTAATTGATAAATATTTTATGCATAGTTAGTATAAAGTAATCAATGAAGACGTTCATCAGGTAGGTACTTATTGAGATTCAGGTGATTTATAATCTTATATTAAGAAGCGTTTTCGATAGGGCTATTTCAAAATCAAGAATATTATCTTTATCAGTTCAAATTAGTATTCATAGATCTTGAATTTGGTTTAGGTTACGTTGGTTAACCAAATGGAATTTCAAAATGTTTTAAGTACTCACTAAGAAGATAAAAAAATATAGCTATTATAGTTCTCAATAAACAAAATAGCAGTTATAACTACGAACGTTCTTGAGGTTTAATATGACTATTGATTGAGTATATATTATAGATACCTATAATCTATATAGCTCGCTAAGTTTATATGGTTAAAAAATATATTCAATCAGGAAAGAAAAAGCTGATCAAAAAAAAAAATTGACTTCATGTTATAAATAATGTTAAATTTCTAATCAAGTACTTATAATACACGTAATCCAGTAATAAGCGACGCAATGGATTATTGGTTGGTCCTTGGTCGGGCAATGTGAACGCTCAACACGATCATAATATAGGATTGTGGCCATAACTATTTTTTTCTTTAGGAAACGAACGAACGGCTGACGACCTACAGAGGTTGGTATCAGATGAACAAACCACATTTCAATGCAAACAGGAAACTTACACGTATCCAGCGAGTATGTTCATCAGCGAACTCTTCCCAGCACCGGAAGGACCCATAATGGCGGTCAGGTGTCCCGAACGAAAGAAACCGTTTATGCCTTTCAGTATTGTTCTCTGTCCTATAACATGGAAATAATATATAATTATACTAAACAAACATGATTAAATTCTTTAAAATATATTAAAAACAGCCCAGGGTGATAATATATTGAACATAAAACACTAATTATTTCAGAATATAAATTTGTTAATTAAGGCCGAGCTGCAGAATAAATTAGGTAAGTATTGGAGAATGACCATTTTGTGAATTTTTGCAGTTTTCTCCAGGAAATTGTGCTCTAAAAATGTCACATAGCATGTTATAAATCTTATAATATGACCAATCTCGTATAGTAAAGAGCATAATATACATTTATTATTTATAGGAAAAAAATTGCATGATATTTTTGAAATAATTACATTCTAACTATTGGTACTCATCAGCAATAACTCGTCTAACTATCAACACACGTCAACTAGTATGTTATGTTATGGAAGTAAAATATGAAAATTCAATGTCAAAAACTCAAAGAGTATAATATTATATTGGTTTATATTATAGACATTTTAATGTTATATTGTTCTACGACAATATGTCACATATCATTACTATAAATACAGAATAATGTTTTGATAGATGACAGTAGACATATACATTTACTACCTCTTGACCTGACATTTTAGTACAAGGTTATTTGTATATATCCACGGAAAATATATTTAAAAAGTCTAGAATACTTTTGTCAACATTGTATTATATAATTACGCATTAAAAATAAAAATGTCCTATACATGAACTAGGTAAATAATAACTCACGAAGGTCTAACGTCAATATTGTTGTTTTTTGTAGTGGGCATACACTTTTTTTTTAGTTATTAAATCTGTTTTGGACAATTTGAATTCATAGGCCTTCAATTTATTATTCTATCAAATAACATAGATAGTTGTTATTAATATTACATTTTAAAACAAATCGATTCCTAGAAAATATATTTTATATTATTATTTAAATATGATGTACCTATATAATTTATAATAGGTAGTTATTATAGGAAAGTTATAAAACAAAATAATATTAAGACGATGTTATAATATTAAATACCTGCGTAAATAATGATTCGTATATTGTATTAAGTAAAAAGATGGAATAGACTTTTGATCATTATTTTCATACTTAATGTGATTTTCGTAGATGAAAGACATATTATTATAATTATTTCTAAAGTACTATTTAATAATTATTATACCACCTACTTTCAAACTAAAAAACCTACATAAAAAAATCGATAGATATAATATTATATTTTATAATATGCATATTGTGCTGCATACATTTTCAATTTTTTTCTCTTTGTAGTCAATAACTTGTAGAATTCAATGAAAAAAAAAAAACGAGAGAATCGTTTAAAGTGTTTTATACAAAATAGTAATATTGGCAACTTGGAACGTATTGAAAAAAAAATATGTAAAAGGATAATATTTTATAATTTTATTAACGCAAATAAAATGATTATTTGTTTCTCATGTTAAATGTTATCACCTTGTATAATATTTGCACAGTAATAAATTATTAATTTAATTTATTTTAGAAACAAACTTTAAATAACAAAAAAAGTCAAAGTGTATAGTAAATAACGAACCCCCCCAAAAAATTGATGAATCGTAATTTAATATTATAAAATTGGTAAGAATATATTTTCTACCTGGTTTTAAAACCAAAATAATGTAAACAATCTGATCAGGGTCAGTATGATAATATTTTGTTTTAAAGTAACAAAAAACCACAAATTTAAATATGTAACATTTGAATTCTGATTTATTATTTTTGGTGGTCATATTCATTATAATAACTTATTAATATCATGGAAATTGTTCAGCAACCTACTATAATTTATGTCAATAATAAAAATCGTTAGTTTTTGATATATCACGTTATCTTGTTTAACTTGAAAAATATAATTGTGTGTTTTGTACCTAACCATTTAAGGTAATATTGTTGGCGTAAAATAATTAATCTTACAGAGTTAATGAAATGCGCGAGAACATTTATACAACTCAATGATTATTAATTAGTATATAGGTTGGTGTATAATAATAATAATATACTAAATACGTTTTTAACATTAGAATATAAATTATTAATTATCTTGAAACTTTCGAATTTTTGTTTTCGTTTACACTTTGAAGGCTTAAATTTACAACAGAATATGAAATGATTTTTCCTAAAAATGATCTCTAATAAAAATATTTGTAATATTTCTACTTGAATGTTGGTAGGTAGGTACATAGAATATAGATACATATATCGATAATCGATATCGTTTGTCGGATTTAATAGAAATTCAAATTTCGCTAAATTAAAAACGTACACAGACAATAAAATAATATATTATATTTATTTGTAGGCATAACAATACAGATAAAAATAATCACACATTATAAATGTAAAAGTATAAACTCGACAAAAAGATGATTTGAGTGATATTTATATCGTTCCAGTATAAATCCAAGGTCGAGGGCGCTAGAGAACGGGTTTTCAGATAGTAAGTATTTTTTTTTTAAACCAAGTAAATTTGCACAATCAACAACTATCAATGAAAAAAAAATAACATTCTAGCAATTCTAATCGAATGTAAAAGTATTGATTTTTTTTTAATTATCTGCGAACTATAAATAACGATTGTTAATAGCATTATATATATTTATATAATACTATGTTGGTACTTACCAAGGGGATAGTTAAATACACAATAAAGGTATTACCTATTATACATATGCATTAGAACGATATTTAATCGATTTGTATGAATACAAAAATCGTAATTAGCCTATAATTAATTAAAATACATTATTGAATATTAATATGTAATTAGAAAGTAATGATTGCAAATTATTGGTTAAACTCTTGCATTTTATTAGAAATAAAATATTGCTTCTAAGACATGATATTTTTTTATTAATTTCTGATTAGTTAGATATTATTAGATTATATAACTATTAGATGAATCAATACAAGTTAAGATAATATATTGATTCATTGGTTTCTTAAATCTATGATGCATTTTAATTTGTAAGTACCTATTACTCATACATATTATTATCTTTAATTTAGGCTGTATCTATTATAACAATAATAATTAGCATTATCAATATAATAGGCTTGATAAATGCATTTTGAATTACTAAACGTTTTTCCGAAATTCTACCTATTATACCTTAACCGATAAATTACAACGTTCAAAATGTAATGATTCATACCTAGCTATTATGTTTAGATTGCAGACTGCCTAAACCATTGAATACTTATACATAGAATAAAGTTCTGACCTGTCTGTAGTATAGGTACCTTTTAAAAATTAGTCATTTTTTTTTATTTTTGTTGAAAAATAATTATATGGATCTTAAATATTAGTGTTATTCGTTTACTATTAAGCGGAAAAGGAAAAATTGTTCAAGGACATATTTGTTTTTTATAAAACGCGCTAATGTTAACATAGTATAATATGTGATCCACTCATATATTTAATAATAGCTAATTTAATAATAAATTGACCAATTAAATGTTTGGTTTCGATATTTTTCGAGACTCTAATGAAAAGAAACTTATCGCTTAGTGATTAATCACAAGACAATATTATATAGGTACTTACAGTAAGAACTCAAATTATATGTACCTATATAAAAATTGATTAATCAAGCATATTTTATGCAGGTAATTCTTACCTATATTATATCCAGTTATTGCAGTACCTACATTACAATTACAATTTTAATTTTATTTTAATTTCGATATATTTAAAATACTCCTTATGTTTAGTTGGTATAGATAATAATATACCTAATATCAAGGTATAAACTATCAATATAAGAATATAAAATGGTAGTCTAATAAAGACTTTGATTAAAATATAACAATGTATTGTAAATAAATAATAATATTGCCCGTGTAGAGATCTCATTCCTGTTTTCTTCATGTTTTATTACCTAGCCACCCAGGTATGTCGTTTAAAATAAGCAAATTGCAAAAAAAAAATATAAGTGATTCGTCCTTCGTAAATTTTGACTCTAAAAAGTATGAAAAACGATGGAGATATAAGATTTTGATTATCATTTAAGTATGTACGTTAAAATTTGTACACTTATATGTAATTATATTAGTGAGTAAGTAAACTCTACAAACATCACAGTCAAAAATAAAAAAAATTATCAAATTCAAGCAATATTGCAAAACATGTCTTAAATTTTTCAAACTTTTTTTTTTATACATTTCGATTTTTAACGAACCTTAATTATATGAGATATAATTATTAGTTATTAATTATTAGTAGATCATTGTATAGCTGTCGCTGTGCTTATTTTAACGATGACCGCCCGACAACGATTACTGATATAATTGCTGATAATGAAAATACAATATCTATCAATTACTATTTTTACTTTCGAGTATAAACTGTCGCTTCAGACACTTTTTTTATACCAAATAGAGAAAAGTTGACGAAAACTAGAAGAGAACAGAGAAACCTTGTGACGATTAGGTACCACTTTCGAGCGGACACGGTATAATGTCTCCCGAACCACTAACAGTAAGTTAGTTACCAGCTTGGTAGATTTTGTGCCGTCGTGGAATTGTTATTTCATCGTGTTTCCAATTCCTGTCGGAGATTTGTCGGAAAACCTAATATGTTTCTATTTTGTCGGGCTGGTCGTAAGCCCGACGTAATGAAATTACTATATATTGTCACAGATAAAGAATTAACCAACTATTTTATTCAGACAAAAATGGGGAAAATGCGTAACGCTATTGTTAACGCTTTTAAACAATGATAATAATATTCAACATACACGGGTCAGCATATAAATATCGTCATCATAATAATATTATTGACACACGTGATGTATAACAGACAAGGTTTTAACATCAAAACGTATAAATTTGAAGTGCACATTGTTTTATCTCATTAAAATGTATGACGACCGTAAATGTATTTTAAAAGTTAAATCTTTTTGTGTTGAAATTATTTAAAAATTAAATAATATATGGACTTATTATGTTCATTAAGCGCATAATACACCGGTATCAAAAACGTGAAAAAAGTGTTATATCAAAATAATACGAGTTGGTACTATTTTATATATATTTATAATAAAATAAAATAAAGAACAATCCAGTATAAAATAGAACGTAGGTCACCCTAATTTTAACACCCATCAACATTGTACATAAGCAAACTGTAGGTATCCAAACCACAATTAATATGAGTTAACATATATTTTATTTCACACTATTTATTTTTGTGTTAAACTATATAGTACCTGATACCTATATATACGTACTAACCTTAAGTATATGATGCTGTGCAATGAATTGAAAAAAAAGAAATCCTTTAAAGTTTAGTTTGTGTATAGAAATGTGTTTAGAAAGTTTTTAAATTGACTAGATAGTTGAAATTAATTTTTAAAAAGTTCGGTAATTTCATTCATTTAGAAATAGACTGTTCTGTGTAAAAAATAATACACACAAATAATGTTCGAAACGTTTATAGTTTATTGATTTATGATACACTTGGTTTATTACAGTTCAGTTTTAGAATTTGTTTTTTACGTGAAACTCGCTCATATTAGAATTTTAATCAATTTTCAACCGAAAAAGTTTATTATTATGATTTTGAATATTTATTCACGTCATTTCGAACATTATTATAATATAGCGGACTCGTTAATGTTGTAATTTAGGTACTTATTGATAATCGACGATAACTCTTAATAATTATATGTTATGGGAACTTCATTCCGACATCATAATAGTTTTCTTTAAAAGAAAAGTATGTTGGTGCTTAAACCTAAATCATATAGTGAAAATAGTTACTGTTTCACTAAACTGTTTATCTACCTAATGTGAAACTAATTTTGGCTGACAAATACTAATAAATAATAATTAATGTGAAAAGTGATATGTGCTTGTTAATTGTTGTTAAATCGAAATGTTTAATTTATGAAAACATTTAAAATTGTCAATTAAGTAACATAATGTATTTATTGCGTGTTTTACATTTATACATACTTGATATTAAATAATCGTATTTCGTTTCACTTTTGTAAGAATTAGCTCAATTATTAGTTATATTATAGGTATCTATATAGGGTTTTATTCGAAAGTAATTATACCTATTGACTACCTATAGTTAGCATACAGGGGTGTAGCCAGGGAGGAAGGGTTTGGGTATTTAACCTCCCCCCCCTCCCGTTGCCATTTTTTCCCCTGATAAATTTATCATTTATAAACGAAAACTGTAAAAAACTTGGTTTAATTTATACTTAACCCCCCTCCCCTCATTTCATAATCGTGGCTACGCCACTGTTAACATAATAAAGGTAGAGGTACGCTATCGTATAAAATATCACCTTCGCAAAAATATTATTATGTTAATATAAGTGTAATAACGGGACTTCACTTATGACTTACAACATTATTAATATATCAAGTGACGTCGACTATTTCATCTTTTTATTTTTTTAAATACCCACATACTATATAATATACCTTCTAATCGATAAATGTATATCTGATTATATATTCTAACGGTTATGCGATACAGGTACGACGGCGATTCTTCGATTTTATTATATGAACCCGTACGTCATGTCGTTAACGTGATGTAACAAACAATAGATATTTCGTTGACACCGGTGTCTAAAATTTCTCGTAGGTATATTGTTACCGCGATCACCAGCATTATATGTTAGAAATTTCTATTGAATAATAATTATCTAATTTTTTTTTCCTAACGCGACGCTTATAACACGCCGGATATATAATAATAATAATATACAAATTATTATTATTATTTATTGGCGGTTTTCGTTTGACGTTGTACTTCCGAGATGAGGAAAAAAATTACATAATAACGACTACACGACAACAACAACAACAACAACGAGACATATTTTACGAACCGTAGACATAATATTATACTAGTGTACACTGCAGAGGACAGGATCAACATTATGTGAGGGGGGTATAACCGTATAGGGGCCATAGGCAAATGTCCCGGGGAACAGTAAATTCAGAGCGTTAAAATGAGGGCGATAGTATGTTTCAGCTGTTGTATTAAAAAAAAATATTCACAATAAAAAATCGTACCAACAATGATAATATTATTATATTGATGTAATGCTTGCTTTAAATGCATGACTCCGCATCCTCAAAACTCTAATTTCCAAAAACAAACACACTCCATTAAATACTAAACTCTTAATTTATAAATCCTTGTATAAGCCTATGTGGACCTATGGTCTTCAGCTCTGGGGCAATGCCAAAAAATCCAACACTAATAAAATTCAAACCTTCCAAAATAACATCCTTTATAAAATCACAAATTCTACTCCTTATATCTCAAACCTAACTTTACACACCGATCTAAAAATTGAAACAGTCCACGAAGAAGCAGTAATTTTTTACAAATGATTCCACTCAAAACTTCCTTCTCATAACAACCCTCTCATTTCAAACTTTGTCACTTTCACAATTCCCGGGAACCCTCCCAGGAGGCTCAGAAAGAAATGGTGTCGAGATCTTCTTAATGAGTAATTAAAGTATATACATTAAAAAAAAAAAATCATCAAGTAAGAGTAGTGTTACCAGTTACCACTAGGTGACTCCTCCCATCAAGTCATCATGTATAATTATTTTTTCTATTATCTCATATTCTTATTGTTCCTAAAGGAACATATAGTATATACCGTATAAAAAAAAATATATTGATGTGATGCAAAAATATCTATTCCTAGTCGAATTAAAAACGATATTGGAAAACGTAGGGGTGCCAAAACTATTATGGCCTGGTCGAACTAAAATTTAATTAAATTAATGTCTCACAAAAATGTGACGGCTAATCCATTTTTAAGGGACCATTTAGGTCACTAACGATTCATTGAATGTTTATTTTCTGTCCAGCGAGAGAACACACGTGGCGTCCCAACGAAAATCGGTTCTTCTGCGCATCCCCACGCGACATACTTCCATAGTGGGAACCGGTCTCGGTGGGTGTCATGTGGGGATGCGCAGAATCAGCGAGTTCTCTCACTGGACAGAGTATAGTGATCGTTCATTGAAACCGGCATTTTAATCTCTTGAAATGTGTACGTCATGTGACACTGTGACGTGTACACTGCGCATTGTGACGTGTACATTACACGTCCTACTGGGTAGGTATCAGGTATCTGCAGAGTGTAGGTGCCTATAGTAAAACATGGTAGGGTACCTACAGGCTCAGCCGCCCGGTGAGTAGCAACTGGGCAAGCTGCACCCCTGAATTTTTAGAATATTTTGTCTAAATTGAGTATACTATGATAAATAACATAATATTGAAAGTGGAACTACGATAAAAAAAGTATCTAGATATCGGTTTTAGTATCGGCCCATCCCTGCAAAATATATTATATTTTATGTATTTTTATATTGTGTTAACAAACTTGGCACCCCCCTTCTCCCGCTAGACAAATGTCTGCGGGGCCTACGCCTATGCGTTTAATATATTTTATTGCTATCAACTCACCCGCTGTCGTGTTGACGGCGTAAGTAAGGTCGTGGAATTCGATGTCGACGGCCGGTCGCTTCGCCTTGTGCGTCAACGTCTTCATGTCGACCCGGGTCGGGATCCTGGTGATCGGCCTGTCGGCGGACACGCTGAACACCCTCGTCCTGGACGCTTCGACCAGCGGCATCTCTTCCTCGTTGGGCAGCACATCGTCGGTGCTACAGGCGGACGAGTGGTTGTCGTCGTCGTCCTCGTTGTCGCTGCGGTTACCGTGGTTTCCCCGGTCACCGCGGTGGTCGATGGTCGTCGCCGCGAACGAGACGGTGCTCTGTGCGCGACCCATCGGGGGCCGCGGTTGTTCGTCGCCGGCGGTCATGGTCGCGACGATGGGTACAACTCCAGGTAAGCGTGCTATAAGCCCTTTGAGTGCCAAATATCAAATACGATTAGGTAGGTATAACGACCGAAATAATATTAGCAGACACGGGGCGGGCCGCGGTGACGGACTACGGTGTTTGCGAACTTTGCGGTTGCACTAAGGATATCGTTCTGCGGTCGATCTCCGCTGAATGAGTCGTGACCGGTTTCCGTATGTCTATGGTCGCGCGCACACAGCATCAGCATCAGCGCGTCTGCCGAGAGTGTAATAATATATTATTGCGGTGTCGCGTGGTCCGACGGAATATGAACTAGTTAGTCGTCGGCCGGCGGTGAGTGCAATTGTTGCTATATCCGCCGCCGCCACCGCCGCCCCACCGTTGTGATATTATTACGATACACGTGCAATGCATTGTATCGTTGTACGTATGTACTGTATATTATAGTGTTGTAGTACCTACAGTCGTCGTTGTCGGCGTCGTCGTTGTTGTTGTTGTAGTTTGATTTTGTTTTGTATTTTTCCTCAGAAACCTGTTATTAAATCGTAGACGCTCGCGTAAAACAAAAAGAATATTATTTTATATATTATTATAAGTATATATATAGTATTATACAGGGTGATCCCAGTTTTATCCTTCAATCGTACGCCGCATCTATTAAAAACAACAATTTACAGTAAAAAATCGAGGTTCTCACTCGAAAAACAGAAGTTCACACCACAGGACACTTAAATGGTGAACACATTTCAGCGTTCGAAGATAACATTATGGTCTTTAAGTATACACATGGCTGTACCGAGGACACAAAATATGGAGGGGGGGGGGGGGGGGTTATGAAGAGTTTATAATTGCTGACTTACTAGGTATTGTTTTCACACCAACTTGGTAAAATTGTATAAATAATATCATCTTGAAAACGGGTTTGAATTCGTAATTAATTTTACATTGTTGACTACGACTAATATTTTTATAAATATTAAACATATTATATAATATCTAAAAAAACGTTATTACTTATTTATTACAATTCACTAAGAATTAATAACAACATATTATTGGAATGCGATTAGGTACGTCTTTGGCTTATCTGATAAAATAAATTTATATAAATCAACATAATACTGCAGAATATATTAGTAGTTTGTCGTACCTATATAACAGGTGTTTGTGGTCTGAGTATTATTTTTTCATATATATTTTATTAGCCGCATGTCCATGTGTGTGTAATGTATATTATGTAAGCCGCAAGGTTCTGAAATTCGGTACATAGATAATCCTATACCGAGGAAGTGCACACCGAAGTCAATTTTCAAAATTTTGCGTTGTAAGGAGTGGTATTCACATAAGAATTTATTTTTTTACGAAAAACGAATATATTTTTGTTTGTATAGGGTTATTAGAAAATAAAATAGTTAATATAATTTTATACTTGGTAAAAACCACCAAAATTAATGTTTTAAAAATATATGTGTAGTTACTAGTTTACATTTAACGCAGTTTTAAGTCAGGGTAAATCTACTGGTATTGCTTAATTTGTCATGCAGTATCAAACTATAGTTTAAAATAAATATTAATATTATTAATAATAATATTGCTTATTAATGCTTGAATGCTTGATGGAAGTATATAGTTCCTATTTTTAGATTTTTCAACAAAATGTATATCTTGTAAGTAATTATTGTCATAATATACATTTTTTCCTGGATGCCGAAATTTAAAAAATGGTTAGTCGTAAAGAGGACGAAAAAATAGCTAGCAGAACTACTTACATTTCCCAAAAATCAGAATTTAAATAAAATATACACATTTAACGGATAAAACGAGGGTGACCATTGTTTTTGAATCACTCTGTATATTATTATGTATAACGCACATCTGCGGAATATGCTTGTTCGCACGTACTGTGTTCACAGCTAATATAGGCATTGAAACACCGGAAAAACTTTTGAAAATAAAAATGACGGACAAGAAACCTTCGTCGCATCGGCGCGAACAAACTACGTCGTCAGACGAAACGGAAACGTAATTATTATTATTGTTATTTACCTACCTAAAACTAAAACTTGTTACCTATTATTTTTTCACGTTGTCACCGCGTGTGGGCTTCGATTGCTGCAACAGTTGTAAAGTCGTAAGCGATTATTGTAATAATATTTTATTATTATTGAGAATCCGCCCACACCAGTAACAGAAGTCGATAATATAACAAGACGTTTAGTTGCCTTCTTACCTATGTATGATATCATATCCGCAATGATAATATTATTGACAGTTGAGGCTATATAGTCGTACAAGACTCTCGCATGCTGTATATATAAGTTACGCGTCCGTTTCATTGCAAGCCCAAGCCGCATTCATTCATTTATAGTGCGTTTATCTATATAGACAATATTGAAACGTCGGTTGTATAGTTATTCGATTATACCTGCACTGTGTACGTATTATATTATATTATACAGACATTATATTGTGTATACGTAGATGCAATATTATATCTCTAACTATATAATATTATAGTCACTCGAGTGTTATTCCATATAGGTACCTAGCGGATTGTGAGACGAATACATACACTTTCCAAATGGCCCGGGTGTTTATTATTCGAACCTATAACAATATTATTATGTTTATTATGAAACTACACACCATAATATGACACTATGTGTTATTGTTTTCAATCGCATAGTAGCTAAGGTGTATCGATAACGTTTTCGTATTTTAAAAGGAAAGTGTTTTACGGTTATATTATATTCCCATAGACGATTTATGATTCACAATAAGCTGCGGAAGTAACTACAGGTATCGGTAAACTATTGATTGTGTGTATAATAACTAGGTAGGTATAAACGCGCGTAAGTTCTGGTACTAATGAAAATAAAAAACAATTTTAATTGATAAACATATGAACGTAAAACAGTCAATATTGCATGTGGAATGTATACAGAACTGTAATATTTATTAGCATGACTTGTATATGTATAATACATACGAAACCTAGTATCGCTATTAAATCAAATATTCATAGACATTAACTAATATTGCAACACAATTTTAGATTTTAAAATATATAATGAATATTAAGGAAAATACATTCATCGCTCCGCTCAGAATCTAAAATGATTAGGACTGAAATGTTAATGGTGTAAACATTGAGACCTACATTTTTTCTTATAGTTACCTTAACTCCATTCATTATAACTTAGAACACTCGAATACGTATAACTAAAATAAAAGTTTAATTTTTACGTATAAAATTATCAGAAAAAATATTAATCTTAAAATTAAAGACTTAAAAGGCTTAGAATAATAGGTATAGGTACTGTAATAAATGATAAATTGATTTTTTTTTATTTGTAATTAGAAATAAACAATCTATACAGTTTATGTGATAAAAATTATAACATATACATGAAATGTTGAATAAGAAGCCACCCATTGACGACGATTAGCTTGATTAATTATATATTTCATTTAAAAACTAATCTTTTTTCTTTTATTTATTTATATAGGTAATATTGTTTAGGTTGGAAATGTATAAGTTGATAATTACAGAAGATACACCACTTCCTTTTTAGCCTGCGCCTATTGGATCTCCCGGGAGTGTTAGAGTAGAAAGGTTTTTGATAAGAGGATTCTAATGGGATAGAAGTCGCTTGTGAAAGCGTGAGTAAAATAATATTGTACTTCTTCATTAATAGTTTTCATATAAAAGTCGTTATGTAAGGTTAAGTTTGAGACATAAGGTGAAACATTGGAGAGTCGTCGAAGAGCTACATTTTTGGAACGCTTGGATTTTGTTTGTGGGCTCCGAAGTTGTACACGCCTGCATGATTCCATATAGGTTTGATGACAGTTTTTTTGTAAGTTAGCACTTTAACTTTTAGATTGGTATTATTATTTTTGGATATAAAAGGACTGAGTATACGCATACGGGCGCTGAGAGCCAGTCTTTTGATTCGTGTAAGTTGTTCCGTGTTAGTCGTTTATCAAGACTGAGTCCCAGATATTTGAACGTACAAACAAACGTGGGAATTGAGATGTTGTTTAATGTAGTGGTTGGACATACACCCATCTTGAGAGTAAATGTAGTGTGAATCGAATTGCTTCGATTTATTTTTATACGCCATTTATCGTACCAGTCGAACATTAGGTTAAGGTGCAGTTGCAGGTTTGATGAGGTGGTAAATTAAATTTTAATTAAACAACTTAAAGATTATAATGATGATAATTATAGGTAAGACATACTATTTTTTTTACAAACATTTTGTTTTATAATGACCAAATTATGTGAAAACATTTTCAAATACTTATTTTAAGTACCTACCTATACTTACCTTTTTTTTAAGATAATGAGTGTTATTTCTGTTAAAAATAATTCTGTACGATATTTATTCAATCAAATTTGGTACGGACATGGTAATAATTACTAGAGTCAGGTTGTTTATGTTCTATAATAATATATTCTTTGAGTGACTGTAGCTGGTGACCATGACGAGGGTGAGAAATGTGGAAACGTTTTTAAACTTAGAATGTACAAAAAAAGTTCAAATTTGCATATAAAACCATAAGTATCTTTTAATGGGTTGAGGAATTAATACTCAAGTCATAACTAATGACAGTTTGAAAAATGTTTGTGGAAAAAAATTGCATTTTTCCCCTGTAATATATTTTTTTGTTTCTTTTTCTTTGTTTTTTAGATTCTGAGTAGAGCGAAATAAAGTATTTTGTTGAAGATTCAAAGTATAAATTATAAATTATATAAGTATTTACCAAACAACTAGCATTTTGTTCAAATGTAAAATAATAATAAGGGAGTCAAGAACGTGTATTTATATTTACTAAAGGTGATAGCCTGCATAATGACAGTGATATGAATAATTACAGTTTCAGAGTTATCATTCATCATTAAAGTCACCTAAACCTAAACTGTAACGTGAGAAGGTTAGATAGGTTAACAGAAACAATACATGAGTAATATGCTTTTAACAATATTATAGTTTTGCATATTTTTATTTCTATAGATGTCTCTTTGAATTATGGATAAGTCGTAATAAATAATAACTTATACTAATCATTAAAGCCAAATATTCACCAGTACAATATTCTACAAATAAAATCAATATACTGTATTAATATTTTATAAATAAACTACTAATAAACTATATCTATATGATGTTTGAAAATATGCTTCTTTATTTGAATAATAAAATAACGTAATTTAAATCGATCATAATGGAAATTATAAAAATACACTATAAAGTAAACCTACCGTAATAAATATAGGATATAATAGATATAAGTAGTAGTTAATCAAAAAAGGGGTATTAAAATTTAACAAAAACTGTTATACGTTGTCCAATGCCATCATGGTTATAACTTACACAATACACATTTAATATATTTCGTTTAGTTGTTTTATAATTGATGGTTTTTTTTTATTATTATTTTATTCCACCAATGGGAAAAAGGAAAAATCATGTTTATTCATAGATAAGTATCAGGTGCTTGAAAGAATAATAACGTTTCATTTAGTTTTCTGTAGGTTCTTAACGACTTACCTAATAATATTTTCCGTTAGATTGACGTCATAATTTAAAGCAATTTACATATGTTATTTGCCTTGTCCAGATATTTGTACTTCTATTGTCCCAGATGGACTTCATTACAATGAACAAATAAACAAACCATACAATATGGCAGAGCTAGACTATGTATGTAGATTAAATTCAAATTGTAAATTATCTACAAGTCAATATCATCTAACCTAAAATTCAATAAATTACAACCGGCTGTGTACGGTGCAGTACGCCTAGCGATGATATTTTTATTATTTAATGCGTATTAGGTACGAAATTATAAGTGAAAAAAAGTACTTCAATGTATTTAGATTTGATATTTTCAAAGATTATGATTATGACTCGCATTCTCATCATTATTTGTTAAATAAAACGTCTAAAAACATAAATATTTTTCCCTTTATTTACTTTTGAATTCTGTTTCATATTATATTTTAACGAAGGGTTTATGATCGATTGTGGTTGATATAGTTATTCATTGTTCTCCATTATCGATTATCATTACTATTTTTTTTTTTATAGTTGATATTAAGTATACTATACCTAATAATAATATGCCAATATAGGTTATAACCTATATGGTTTAACAAAAAGAACTGACAAATTTAATTCACTTACTATAATATAGTAAGTGAATTAAATTTAATAATATTATTATAATAGGTCTTGTTGTTATCAATATAACATTTAATATTTATATATATATAATATATATATTATAATTTATTAAAGCACGGATTTCTATGCAATTGCATATTTTTTTCCTTTTAGTATTTTTGGATTTTTGTCCGCTATCTCCACGAATTATCATAATTTGAAACTAATGGTGAAATTTTTTTTGCATATTTATGCATATTTAAATGTTATTGCATATTTTTGCATATTTTGGCAAAATTCAAAATTTATTGCATATTGAAGCAAAAATTTAAAAAAATTTACAAAATAATATTTTGTCAAGTAGAAAAATTAAAAATAAATTGTATAGTCATAAAAAAACTGGAAACTCAAAATATGACTTTACATAAAAGCTTTTCAATAATTGACAAAATGAAAGAAAAAAATTATTCTATTCCTGGATCGAAAGGTGCAACACTTACAACAAAACGACCTTTCCAATAAAAATAAAGGTCTGGAAATTCTATGAAAAATGAATGCAGTACTATAAGGTTAAAACGTTCAGCTCGAAAATCTTTATCAAGCCCCAATAATACTAAGTTGCTTCAAATATGCCCCAACAACTTCAGTTAGTAACGTAGAACGTTGATACGTTCGTTCTCAGTCTTTAAAAATATGTTAACCAATAAACATCACAGCTTCACAGAAGACAAACTCGAAATGCATATGATTATTCATTTTAATAATAAATACAATTTAAAAAAAAACATTAAGTTGTTCAGGAAATTCCCTACATTTTTTATATGCTAATATATTCAGTGAAAATTTCATGTCATTTGTTTTGGAGTTACACCAAAAACCAAAATCGGGTTTGTCGAAATAAAAATACGAATTTCGACCCTTTAATATGGACATAGATTTTGAAAAATTTCAATAACTTTGAATTCCGCTTGGTTAAGATGTTTTTTTGTTTGATCCTTATACGGGGTCATGCAAATTGTACTTACATATTATTATTATGTCTTCCTCGGAGGCGTGAATTACATATGCAATATTTTTTGGCATAGGTAATAATGATATCACGGTGAATGGCATAGATAATAGTATAATACGTACCAATGACCGACGGTGATTATATTCCGGAGGGCAAAGTGTTTAAATTATTTCAATGTAATAGCATTGACTATAAATATTAGATTCGCTCACTGGCCCGTATTTACGCGACGCGAAATATTGACGAAAATGGATGTGGCCGTTATGGAGCGCTAATCAATGGTAATAGGTAATGTTTAGATATAACGAAGTGTTCTAGTGGCATGGCAGTGTGGCGTGACCGCATTGTGATAGTGTAGAAAGGACTCACATAGTTAACATTGTCGAAGTTTTTTTAGAATTAGAACTCAGTAAGAAGGTGGATTAATTATCGATTTACTTTTATCTTTTAAATATCGTATTTTTCATCAGACACGAATGCTCGCAATCGCTTAAATATATAGGTGTTTTTTAAAATCTTTTTTCGATTCGAAATTGAGTAGTAAATCGTAGGCTGGCCTCCGATCTCAACACTATAAAATAGTATCTTATTAAAAATGGTTACAATTATAAGTTTGTTACCTACCTAAGTGTCCAATTTGTGCGACTTTGAAGTACTTATAGGTATATATTATTCATACATTTTTTGCAGTTCTCCTTAATTTACGCATATTCCTGACGGTCGTCTAGATATTGACCTTAAAATACTATACAATTCTTCAGCTTAATTAGATTTGTGTAACTAAAAATTTATGTGAACATTTTTTGATTTAGATAGATATTATGGAAGGTTTTTTCAATCATTGATTATACTATAATTTATTAATATAGTAGGTACCTACTATAGTAATTGGTAGTTATATACCTAAGATCTTTTATATTTCCAATTTAATAGTTTTAACTTTTTAGTATAACCCATCACATAATAGGTAGGTATGGTTTGCTTCACGACGGTCATAGGGTTAGGGTCCTATAAATATTTAAACTTGTACGTTATTATAGAAAAGAAAATATTAGGGAAAATACAACTATTTATGTTAATGTGTATTACTATAATGTATAACATACTTCAAACTTGATAAAATGGAAATACAAATTTTAATTGAAAGGTCAACGAATTAAACTTTTTCGTATTTGTCAATAAAATCAATAAACATTTGCGTACTTATTTCTTTTTTTTATATAAAAAAATAGAATCATAATTTATACAGTCACTTGTAAAAACTATCACAAATACCTGTATAATAATTACTCAGTAATTATAAATGTGTTTGTGAGACCTAATTTACAAGGATTACATAACTGATGTTCCATTTATATTTTTTTTTTTACTTACTTCGCAAATTTCACCACTTATCTTTTTTTTAAATTATATACTTATTATAATAATTGTATATTCAATTATCAAATGAAACGTAGATTTTTTTAGATTCAACAAAATAAAAGTTATAATTAAAAGTATTTTTTTTTTTATTGAATAAAAACGTATATTTACAGTCTGTATTTACAAGTTATATTATAATCAGTAAATAGGATGTGGTTTGATTGGCGGGAGGGGGAAGTCACCCAATGGTGGCACCCCGTGAAGTTATAACTTATAATTAGAGCGCGGATTTGTATGCACTTAAAAGTATTGAAATATGCCATATAATATGCAGTAAAAATCATGAAAATATGCAAAAATATGCAGTAAAAATCTTGAAAATATGCAAAAATTTTTTATTTATTTAAAATTTACAATACAACTTATAATAATTAATTACTTAAATAGGTACTTCATAAAAAAAAATTTAGGGAATTTTCTGAAAAACTTAATTTATTTTTAAAATTTTATTTATTATTAAAATGAATAATCATGTGCATTTCAAGTTTTTCTTCTGTGAAGCTGTATCGTTTATCGGTTAACATATTTTTAAAGACTGAGAACGAACGTTCGACGTCAACCGAAGTTATTGGGGCATATTTGAAGCAAAATTTACGGACAACGACAATCGACGAAACTCAGTTGTATACTGGTATGTCGATAACTGACTGATACAGCAAGAGCAATATAGATTATAGGTAGACACACATTTATTTTCGGCATATTAACGATTTACGGACAATGAAAAACGATGTAACCGAGTGCCAAGTGGTATGTCGATAACCGACTAACACAGCAAGAGCGATTAAGTTTACGTCGTAATCGATTATTTATCTTATAAAGGTTTAAATAAATATATATATACATTATTATTTAGTGACTATGAAATTTAGTTTTAATTTTTCTACTTGACAAAATATTATTTTATACATTTTTTTAAATTTTTGCTTCAATATGCAATAAATTTTGAATTTTTCCAAAATATGCAATAACCTTTAAATATGCAGAAATATGCAAAAAAAAAAATTTCTCCATTAGCTTCAAATTATGATGATTCGTGGAGATAACTGACAACAATCCAAAAATATTAAAAGGAAAAAAATATGCAATTGCATAGAAATCTGCGCTCTACTTATAATTTATAAAGCTCCATATAATACACCAAACTTACAGTTTACATTCAATGTTTAATTTTCAAATTATATAAATACGGTCAGAATAATTATTATTAGTTAAAAATTTAAATTTGTATGAAATAATAACTTTTATATTATTACAATCATAGTAATTAATGACCTTGATTTTTTTTTTAATAATTCACACAGAATTAAATTTTATAGTTATGGGTAATATATTATATAATATCCTGCATTATATTTAGTCTGTACAAAATTAACATACCCATGTACAATGTTGGTTGATTTTTTTTTAATAAATAAAAATCCACGATTTTTGCTTGGTACATAAACAGTATACAGTATAGGCAAACACAACGATTTTCAAATATCTTTAGGTTATAATAACGAAGTAAGAAATATATAGGTTTCAGATATTTTTTACATCGATGTATTTTTATTTGTCAACAGGTTTTTATGTATTTTAGGAATTCTTTGTGTAATACATATTTCTTATATAGACCGGAATTATTCAAATTTGGCCGGAAATGAGGTAATTTGTCGATTTTCCCGTCGTTTCCCCATGTTTAAAGAATAACTATCGACAATAATTGTGGACACATTTTGAAGACATTTGCGGAAGTGTGGTTTCCACAACGTCTTGCTAAGAATTTCAGATTTTGAGCGGAGCTATGAATGTATTGATTTTACAATGATGTGTATTTTTATTTGTGTCTTTTGTACACTATAAGTAGTGGAAACAATGCTTCAACGTTCAACTTCAGTATATTGTTCGATGGGAAAGTTTTAGAATCTAGTTGGTGTATTGGGGAGGTTGAAAATTCTAATAGTTTTCAAAAGCGCCAGGAATAACAAAATAAAATTAAGGAAAAGCAGGAATTTTTACGCAAAATTGGTTTTTGGTGTAAATTTAAAACAAATTACCGTAGATACACATAACATTTTCATTGAATGTTTTTATTACAATTTTCTATACACCATAAAATGTTCAAAATATTTTGTCTTGTTTTGAGCTGTTTACTGCCTTGTCAGCTTCCAATTTTTTTAGTTTTGTTTTCTACAAATGTCAATTAAATTTTATGCGTTGGGTTAAAAAGCTTGAAAATTTAATACAAGACTAATAATATATTATTAGAATGGTAGTTTAAAAATACCCAAAAATATATAGTCTCAATTATTTTTTATAAGGGTTTAAAACTTTAAAGTTCAAATTTTGATAAAATACGTAAAAATTACGAAAATGTGCAAATTATTTTGAGTTTAAAATTCATAAACATTTTTTTATTGAAATCTAAGACTTGAAAATTTAAAACAAGATTCCTTATAAGTTTTTTAAGTTATCAAAGTAAAAATGTCTACCGGAAAGTTAAATTAGGTTTTTATGAGTGTTTGAACTTCAAATTTATACAACATTGGATATTCACTTGATTTCTCAAGTAGTGATTTTATTATTTTGTTTTGATTTAAAAACGAATAACTGTAGATACTTGAAATTTACACCATATATTTATTTTATCAATTACCATACTTGATACAGTTTTCAAAATATATTGATTCGTTTTGAGCTGTTTAGAGACATTTTCAGTTTTCAATTTTTTTAGTTTTTTTTTCTATAATTGTGAATATAATTTTATTTGTTGCGTCAATTAGCGTGAAACTTAATATAAGGCTCCTGATATATTGTGACAGTTGCAGTTTAAAAATATTAAAAACACATAGACACAATTTATTTTTACAATCATTTAAAGTTCAAATTCTTATATAATTTATAAAATATACTTGGTAATGTCATAGGCTGACTGACCGTCTTCGCTCAGAATCGTTTTTCTTATACAATGGTATTATATCACTTATACTTAACAATACATTGATAGTTTTCATTAGATTAGACGTAATCGGAAATATGTCTTTATTATCAGTAGAACACAACAATATTATATTGGACACACGTCGGTTTGTATTATTGTATATCCTATGCGATAACAGTACATTTTTCTGCTGGTAAATTCCAACAATTGAAGTTGAAAGTGTGGAGCAAATTACATATTCCATTTCGTTTTCTGTCGTGGTGCAAATTACATGTTATATTTTTATATTTTGGCGCAAATTACAAGTAATTAAATTGGCACAAAATAACATCTCCCAAATCTTTATAGTCAATGTATTTTACGTTATAGGCTTGATTTTGATTTTACTGGTACCTAATGGCAAAATTAATTTTTGTCAATTAATATCAAGTATTTCTATTATTACCTACACTCAATCATTAAATAATAATTGGTGTTTATACTATTATACAGCTTGATGTTATGACTCACGCCAACTACTCGGTGTTAATACATGTTTAGAATAGTGCTGCGAGTGATGGCCAACTAATGTAGGTATAAATAATATTACTCGAAAAGTTCAATGATTGTTTTTTAATTGAACGTGTTAGTATTACGTCTAGGTTGGATTAGTTTAGGCGAATCAATCATTTAAATCACGCAAATCAATCATCGGCAAACATATTATTAACATGTTATTAAGATATCAACTATAAAATGTTTGATGTTTCAGTTAAAATCACCTTATCCACTTCGTTCCATAATCACCAATTAAAAAGTATAATTTTTACTGCATATATTCGTGGACGATTATATTTTTGAGTTTTATTATAAAAAATCTTCATTAAAATATAACATCTTTACGCGTAGATGTTATTTAGTGTTACATATTTTAACCGCAATCAAACACGCGTAGAACACGATATGATAATGCAAAATGACGTGTAAAGAACACGTTTTTTGAACAGGAAGCGCGTATTTTAACGCACAATACTTTTACTTAGTATTTTATGTTATGTAACGAACCTCATTTTGCTATTAAATTCTCAACTTATTATTAACATTTAAGTATTTAACATATGTATTATAATATTATAATGTATATAATGCGCGTGACCGATCGGTCTTTCTATATGGTTCCGCCGCGTGTGGAGGTCACCCACTTAATCCGATGATTTATTTACACCATGCGCACCATGTCAACCACCTGCGGACGCTCAACATGTTATTATTTTTTTTATTATAATAACAGGAACTTACACTGTTGAAGGCGCGCATCAACGAAACGCTGTGCGATTAGTTTTTCTTCCAACAAACTAGTTCTCATATCAAAACCACGCGAGAAGTCAATAATTCCTGTACAATGGCTAGTATACATAATATTATGGTTTCCTCAATAGTTCGGACATTGAGTAAGGCTGTTTAAATGACGTGCATATCACAAAATATTATAATATACCTATGTATACACATTATTATAATATTACATTTAATGTCTTATTTCAGGCCAATTATCAGAAGAAAATGTATTATTTTTCATCTGGTGCAGGTACAATAATAGTTTGGAAATATTATTTTAATATATTATGTATGCTATGCTTTGTTCAGTACAAACCTACTCACTACATAAATAAATAATTATATGTTTCCTGTACTACCTACACGAGAAGTTAAAAATGTGCCATCAAATATTTAACAGTGATTTGTTATTTTCCAATTTGGCTCATTGTGGAAAATTCTAGGAGTATTATTAAAATTAAATAAATCATCAACAGTTGAGAATAATGGTATCAAAACCTTTTTACAACTTTTCATATTTAATCAAATATGACTAAGTTGAAATATTTGTTATCACAAGATAAATTGTTTATTTTTTCATTATTTTGGTTTTAATAAATTAAGCTGTTCAACTGTATTTTCATAGTGGTAACCAAACCTACATCTTATTAGATTAGGTAGGTAGCTACTAAAAACGCATTAATACAAACTGTGAATTGTTGATTTTAAATTAGAAATATCACACATACGTAATCCATTTACAACTATATTTTTTTTATCTACTCCGCAGAACCTTAGGTCAATACAGATATTATAAGCTCACATAATTGTATATCTAACGTTAGTTACTTTAAAATTTAAATAGGAATTATCCTTTTAGATTTTAAAAGACTCTGAAATTTATCAGTAGCCAGTGATATCACTGCAGTGTCATTCATATGTATTATGTATCTCATCAGTGGCGTAGCGAGAAAATTCGAGGCCCACTTTAACACAGAAATTAAATTATAATAAATATATTGATTATTAAATAGTGATTGTAGGATCTAATAAAAATTATAACTTATAACGATTATAAGGAGACGACCGACGTACACGTACAAATTACAATATTTTCATCAATACAATATAGAGTTGCGAATCCTAGATGATAGTGGCAGTCTTAGAAATAATATTCTTAGAACAGCGCTAAAGCCAGTGACGTATATAATTAGATAACAATATCATACAAGATAATAAACGCCACCGTTGTACATTTTTTCACACAAATCAAATTATTTTCAACATTAATATAATTTTAATAAAAAAAAATGTTTAATATTTTTTTTAATATAATGATAAAAGTCCTGCCCGCACCCCTAACTTGGACATACCTCGGGGGCCCCGGCCTAAATACGTCGATGTATCTCATAGTATGTAATCTCTACCTATCACATGCTAATATTCTACGAGTACGTACTGAGTGTTCTTGTTGTTTTGTATTTTGTAATATACTTAACGATAAACCGTAATATTATATATGTATACCTCAAATATTTCAATTCCAACTAAAATCTACTCAGTATTGAAAATTTCTATGTGAGCGCTCAAAATAAAATTCAAGAGATTAAGTTAGTAAACTATCCAACTGTATAAAACAAGCAACAGCAGTCTCTAACCATTTTTTACAGTGGACCAAATCCGTGATACTCGCTTTGGCATTGTGGGCCAATTTTTTTTAGAGAGGTATAAAGAGGTAATAAAATTGAAGATATTATATAAGAATTATTTATAGTTCTTAATAAATTTAAAATAATGAAGGCTCAATATAATATAATTTCAATACATCGATAATTAGCTTGCTTGGCCGGTTCGAAAAACATAACGGGCCGGAAGTGTTCCAAAGGCCGTAGATTGGAGACCCCGGGTATAAAACATAATTATTGAAATTGAGTTGTGAATTATACAAATCTCTAAGAAGTCAGTTGATGAAAATGTTTTCATGACTTATGACTGTATTGCATTGGAAATTGGAATGCTACGGAAAATAATAAAAACTAGTAAAATATTCCTTAAGAGGATGCCATCGCACTATTTGTTTTCTCTCGCTGATCCATACGCAACATAGACAAAACGCATTTGCGCAGAATTGTTTTTTCTATGGTTTTAAGGAATCTTGTAGTAAAATCACCCATTAAAAAAAAAGATAGAGAATAATATTTTTGAGGGAATGACATATCGATTTGTCTAAATATTGTTTCAAAACAATTTAAATATCGTTTAAATTTACAACAATTTTATGTTTTTTATCGAAATCGAATACAAAGTCAAATAATAATAAAATATAGAATCGATATGTCATTCCTTCTAAAATATTATTCTCTACATTTTTTGTAATGGGTGATTTTTCTCTAAGATTACTTAAAAACAGAAAAATGATTCTGCGTAAATGCGTCTTGTCTATGTTCCGCGTAGGCCAGAGAGAGAAAACAAATAGTGCGCTGACATCCTCTTAAATTAAATACATTGAGATTATAATTTAAAATGTATTAAATTATAAGACAAGTGAAATAATGTATAATAATAATTCATTTCTATGCAGCTTCAATAGTCTTGTCTTGGAATAAAAATAAATAGGTGCTATTAATATAATTATATGTGTGTACATATTTTATTTAAAACCTACCACTCGTCAGCTATCGGAATAATTTGTCATGTTCACGGTAAAAAAAGATTTCTTTAAATTACAATTATTATTTTTGCACAGCTGTTCTGTAAAAGTAAATATGACTGTTATTTATTAATAAAGAGATACGAGACTACCATAATCCTGCACCTAGGCGAGCTAAGCAATATATCACACCGGTATTTGTATTACGTCGAAGGTCCTAGTATACATTTATAATTATAACAAATTGAATTAATAACAAATTTGTACTTTATACTTCATATTATAGTATATAAGTATTCATAATATAAGTTATTATAATATAATATAATAAGTATATTATATACCTAGTACATTAAACAATTATTATTTAGTTCATATATTTATATCAAGGTTGTATAATATAATATTATATGCTTTTAATATACACAGTCATCATTGATATTAATTGTAATACTAACCTACCTAATATAATTAAATAATTAATACATATTAAAAATAAGTTTGTTCAATCTATATTAGTTATAATATTGTTATAAATAAACGACTGAATAATGAAAGTGCAATAATAGGTTCATAATTTGTGTCTAGGCTATTATAGTTAAAATGTTATAGTACGAGTGAATCACGGACATTCAATGTTAACTAATAATTTGCATATCATTCATATGGTATTTATGAATAAATCAAAACAATATAATAACAATTAATTAATTATATTAATGTAAGTTAACCATCGTAAGACATTTTTTAAAAAGTAAGATTATATGAATTAAAACATGGTTATTTATGCTTGATGTATCCTCATACTACCTCTAAAAAAATTAATATATGTACCTATAGGAAATACATTATAATTCACTTACAATAAAAAAATATAATATATAGTATTATACATACAATATACATATATTATAATAAAAACTAAAAAGTTAATTATTTAAATAAATAATTTAAAATTAGTCTGAATATCATGAAAAATGCATTGGTTATAGACAATTTTAATTTAAAAAGCTTTTTATTAATTTTCACAAACAAAAATTTATGATTACGTTTTATTACATTTTCAAATTTTTTGATAGAACAAAAATTTTTTACTGATTTTATTAATTTAAAAAAAAACTAATAAAACTTGATAAATAGAGTCGCAATATTTCAAAAATTGTATGGTGCATAAAAAATGTTAATATCAACATTCAGTGAAAATTTCAAGCATATGAGGCAATTTTTTTTAGATTAACACTAAAAAACAAAATCGATATTTTCGAAAACTGGTTGGTTTTCCTGATGCCTTTGAAAACTATATTGGGAATCTTTTTGAACCTCCAAAGTACCAACTAGATTCACTTTCCTAACCGTAAAGATGCTGTCGAAGAACAATTTTACTGTCCTAAAAAGTGATGACAACATACAAAAAAATCACACCATTGTAAAATCAATACATTCATCGCTCCGATGAGAATCTTTGGTTACCTATTTTAAAACATAAATTTAGTCCCATTTAGGTCCTGGTTACCAATACTTTAAGGGCTATTGGGTTCCAGAATCGGTTCTTTTTGTTTCGGTTTCAGTCCCCAAATTCGAAATTTCCATATAAGTTTTACTTAATAAACAAAACCCGTATTGTTGAATTACAACTCCGGATGCTCGACTGGATTATATGTATATATATATTAAATTGTGGATATTTTCTAAATAAATCTATAGTATATTGATTTAAAGCAGGGCATGAAACCGCTTATGAAAAATTCGGTTACCGGGTCCGGTAGGACCAAAAAAATTGTCCGTAAGCGGTTACCGGTTTTAGGGGTTTTTAGAATTAGTGGTTACCGGTTATCGTTTTGGAAGCGGTTTTAATACTTCAAAATTACCAGTAACCACTTCGGAAACGGTTTTTTCCATTTATGTTTTTTTCGGAAAATTTTAGTTTTTCTTTAATTTACACAAAACAAATATCCACTTTATAAAATGGTTCAGGACAAGCTAAATTAAAAAATAAATACCTATATGGTAATATTTTATCATTTGAAGCTATGGATAAATATAAATATAAATTACCCATAACCATCGATTGAAAAATAGTTTATGGAAAATTAACCTAACCTTATTGATCTTGGTGGCTACCGGTAATTGTTAATCGCTTCTCAAAATTTAAACTTACAATAACCGGGAAGTGGTTACCAGACCCAAAATTGGTCGTGGTAATTGGTTTCCGTTAAAACCCGGTAACCGGTTTCAAGCCATGATTTAAAGTTTATAAATTCTAGATGGTTTATTTCGTATGAATTATGTAATCATCAGATGTAAATAGTGTATATCATATCATAATAATATGTAAATGCATTGTTAAGCTATGTTGTACATGGTATACCTATTATGAGATGAGTAAATTGCCTACATAATATTTTATCTGTACAGAATATGGAAAATTAAATAAATATTCTAAACGTTAGTATTATAATCAATGTCAGTGTGATTTATGAAAGTTTTTATTATACATCATAGCTGAAGGTTAATTATACTCAAATACATTTTAAATTTTTTCAAAATAATATAATCACACGATAACGATTTAAAATCCTACATTTTAAGATAGGTACCTACACACTATATTTTTATATTATATAAAGTGCCTAAGCTGGTACCGGAAATTAATTACCTATTCAATATTATTTCTAATTTTTATAGTTATAAGTAGGAATCAGGGTCATATTACGCTGTCATGCAAGACACTGTCTAGACTTCCCGTGTATCGCGTATGTCAACAGGTTTCAGATATAAATGCTGTACCATATTCTGTAAAATAATATAAATAATTATAAAAAATCAAATAATAATACTTTTAAGTACCTACTTATAAGTTATAAATATTACTTAAATACTTTACTATGATAAGTAGTAAATATACCTAACGATATTGATTAAAATGTATTTTATAGTAATGCAGGTAATCAATACGACGTTACTAATAGCTTAATGTAACATTTCTCGCGATAACTTTAAAAATCACCCAACTATTTAAAAACTTACTTAGGTAGTATGAATTATAAAAATAAATATTTTAAAATTTAATTTAATTTTTAATTAATGTTCACTAGAGTGTAAATGTCGATTGGCTTTAATTATTAAATAAAATGAAAAAGTTAAATATGTTTACATAAATTTGCCATTAAAATATTTAAAACACAAAAATAAATAGGTAAATATTTTTATTTTATTTTTGATCGCAAGTTAACCAAACAATTTTATGAATTTTATTAATTATGTGGCTCTTGAATGTACAGTAATAATTAATAATAATTGTCCAAAATAATATCTAAATAATAGTAATTAGAATAAAAGAATAAAATATTATGTTGACGGTGAGACAATTATAACTGAGAATTTCAAAAATTCAGTATGTGAACTTTTATTATCTTATTAATCGAAAATTTATATTTTTTAACGTATAATAGATTTTAAACCAAAGAATTTTAATGTAAGGATTAAAATACATTTCTGTAGAGATTTTAGTCGAAAAAATCAAAAAATGTCAAGTATTAAAATCTTTTATTTAGCTACTACAATATAAAGTTCGTTAGATAAAGAAGTTCACTTTTTAGATTTTGTCGGTAGTTTTATCGAGTGTATGAGAAAAAATTCCATAAATACCATAAAAACATTGAAGGTTAGAACGGTTTTAACGCACATAAACGCTTATTTGAATGCGATACTTTACCATTGCTTTCAGACGTATAACAGCAATACACCATTTTATCATAATAATTCCTGCGTTGATATTATGGTCCTATGGGGCTTTGTATATCCTGTATGGCTTATGATAGTACCTAAATTGTTTTGAAGAAAAAAAGAAAACTGGACTTGGCACATGTGATATTATTCAAGATGTTATAAGTTTCATTTCTATGATTCCATGATTGCACCATCGAAGAAAGTATGGCGGGCTTTATTTTTTAGAACAAAATAGTTAATAAACACATACCTAAGCCACATGACATTTACCCGGTAGACATATTATAAGAAAAAAAAATGTATTCAATAATCAGGATGAATAATTTGATATTATTACAATAGATTGCGTAATTTAATGAAGTAAAACATATATGTATAGAGTATGCTATACAAAATTATATAGTATCTATGTTGTTTTTAATTAGTTATTATCTTAGATGTATTATGGTTAGGTACACCATTAAACATTAGAGCCTAAAGGTTTTATGACAATGTTATTATTTGGATTTTTGTTTTTTATTTTTGATTTATAATAAAAATGTATATATTATTTATTATTATGTACATACAAGTATTAAGTACATTTATTTTTATTTTTTTTTTTCAATTGGTCATTAAGCCCGGCAACTATGGCCATTAGCTGTTTGTTTGTTTATTTGTAGGGGAGGATACTGTTGGTTGGTAAACACGTGTGTGTAGTTTTTGGCAGATTTTCAAGTGGGCACCTGTAGGTATCTGCCATGCCCGGGTGGGGGATGGCGGCACTTGTTCTCCGGACACCGTGACTTATCCGAAGAAAAATGCCGCCCATGGCCGAGGAATCGAACTCGGGTCGACTGCGTCACAGAATACGTTTTAAAAAATTACCTATTGTAAATTGTAATTTATCAAACCTAAATAAATAGTATATTATCTTACAGTATATTATATTATACTGGCTGATCCCGTGCACTTCGTTGCCCGTTAAATGTACCAACTCTATATGACTCAAACTTTGTTCAATTCGTTATTTAATATTTGGTGTATGGTGTTCAAAATTTATCTTAACTTTTCTGTTGCCCGGAATAAAAATTCTGATTCGCAGCAGTACCTATATTATCAGGTAGGCAACCTGCGGTAGATCGCGGACCCCTTGCTGTTTTACGTAAGTGTATAATTGACCTCTAAAGTATCAAAGTTATACCAAGTTTGCGTTTTTACTTAATTCCACCTACCGTGGATTAATATAATCAATTAAATAATTAATACAAAATCCTAACTTAACCTAACCGTACAAAAATCCGATGAATAAAAAAAAATCAAATTTAACCATTTTTAATTTAGCCCATCTTCTTCCAGAGGTCTAATCTATCCACAAACATTCATTTATATATAATATATTGACGAAAAATAATAATACAAATCAACAAACATGCCCAATTAACCAATAGCAACCAATATATAATACACTATTATTATTTTAATTTGCAACAATAAACTACATTTTTTATTATTTAGTTTATTTTTTCTGGACAGATTGCGCCACTGTTCTATTTTCGACATCCAGACTTCCTACTTTTCCGGTGGATTTTCGTAAAATTTTCTTTCATAAGATTTTTCTCCGTAATATACTCTTTTGTTAACAAAAATCAAGAAGATCTGATAAGTAGTTCCAGAGTTTAGCCTGTAGGGAGATTTTTATTTCACATTTATATAGTTAGATTATTCTGAAGTCTATTGATAACGAAGCATTGCGCCGGGTTAGCTAGTAATATATAAATATTAATATTATAATATACTGTGTGATAAAAAATAATAATTTGTAAGATTATGAAAATAGTACAAACATCTAAATAAATAATATTCCACTGTGTAACAAAGTATTAATACATAATATACCTATATCATTTAGATGATAACTACTACAAAATTTCAAACAATTGTTATATATTTTGTTCTCATTGTTGGACTGTTTGCCGTGTACAATGATTAAATTATTAATTATTGTAAGATACAAATGTAATGGTTTATTGTTTAACAAAAGTTCTACAGCTATGAAAATGACGTATTTTTAAATACTTTTAAATTCCATAATTTTAAAGGTTCCTTGTTGAGTGGTGTGATACAATATTATTACATGTAATATGTTCGTCAAAAGTATATGACACATTTTAATTATTAATTCATTTGTTACGAGTAGCACAAAATGCAAATATAAAAAACCTCACATTCCATATTATATATGAAATAGATTTGCACATACTTCACAGTTGACAGGTTTCAATGTCTTACAAATATTTTAGTTTTTGTAACTTGTAATTTGTGGAACTTTTCAGTAGGCACTGATATCTAATATGGTGGTTATAAAAATATACTACATCTATAGCATGTACTTCCAAATATTGTTTTGTGTTCTGATATTATTATGGTCAAGTAATGGAGCAATCAACATAGACAATAATAATTATGATATCAAGATCAGTGAACAGTTTTTAAAAAATATTTCTCATCATTACTGTGATCGTTTAACCGGAACGCATGTTGTACTGCTGGCTGAAAAGTCTGCTTCATCGTTCTACAAAGTTTTACAAAGGTAATATTGATGATAAATCTTACAGCTTACTAAATTTCGTAAACTTTTTAACTATCGACGATAATTTATTCAATATCATAATATAACTGTCGGTAACATCGTTATTCATTTAGGTATAAAATACGTATATTATAACTTATCATTATAATAATATACCTATTGTTTTAATTGATAACCATTACTTTAACGTTTGTTTCAGATCGTTTCATTCGACATTTTATGTACATAGTACACTAGTCGGATATGCATCATTGAGTGACTATAACATTATCTTTATCGAAGATGAAACATTTTTTTTTGATGAAAGCATTTACGACCGTCGATTTTGGCATACCACCAAGACCTATTTAATAGTCAGTAAAAACAAATTGAAAACTAAAATAATATGGCCGCATATCAAACGTATTTGGGAAACTTTCAAAGTTTTTAAGATTTCCTTGTTGAGTTTAAACAAATTGAAAGTTCTAAGGATATTCAATGACAAGTTTTACAAATACGCTACAGTTCGCAAATTGAACTACGGCATAAAAAACGTGAAACAATATCCACTACGAGTAGTTATATTTCCGAGGATGCCGTCCATTATATTTCACGATGGTGAGTGGACTGGGCCGGACTGGAATACATTGCAGGCGTTTTCAAAAAGAATGAATTTCGCTCTCAAAATATCTTTTTTTTCCGATCATTCGGGGTCCGCGTTTGGAGAAAGGTTTGTTGCTTTAGTACAATAATAATTAATATTGAATATCTACCTATAACGAACGATATTAATATAACAATAATATAATATCATACCTATTACCGGGCCCGGGCGTAATACCTTGGGGGCCCCACTATTTTTGATCACCTATCATTAACATTGCCAGATAACTGTTATGAGTAAATGTCCGCTGCGGTCATCAAATCGTTATTTTCAATTGTTTTTTTAGTTTAAAAAAACTAAGTAGGAAGTCCCAAATTTCCGAGCCCGGGGGAAATACCCCATACCACACTTTTCTCGTCTGCAGGCCTGCCTATAATACTCACGCATATAATTGTGCCATATAATGGTTTTCGTTGTACCGAAAACGAATAATATACGTGTTTATTACTTATTAATTGAGTCAGTAATCAACGAAATGACGTGTAATTTATTATAAAATATTGTATTTGTTTTAACACGTTTAAAAATCAATTTTACAATGTTTTTATTACGTTCAACATTGTAGGTTAATAAACGGATCGTACACGGGTGTACTGGGCGAGGTTGTTTACGACCGGGCAGACGTGTCTTTCAACAGCCGTTTCCTGAACGATCCGATGATCCACAAGCCGTATCACTACACCCGAAACAACGGTTTGGATTTCATATGTTTTATCGTGCCCAAAGCCGAAACGCTGACAAGACTGCAGATACTGTGGATGACTTTCACCGTTGAAGTTTGGCTGTGTGTAGCTGTCACGTACGCGTTGATGACCAAGTCTTTTCAGATTTTTAACAAATTGAATTTGTCTGGCGGACGGAAAATATCCGATCCGTTTATGACTAGCCTTCAGGTAAAAAAAAAAAAATGAAAAAAAATTTAATAACGTTGTCGCTGATTTTATAAATGTGTGTTTCAGGTTGTTTTGGGCATGGGCGTTTGTAGTTTGCCAAAACATGTGGCTGGGCGTATATTTTTCGTATCATGTTCAGTGGCTTGTTTCGTTATCGTCATCTTATTTCAGGCATCAATGGTGACCAAGTTGAGCACAGAAACCAGTCATAAAGAGATCGACACATTGGAGGAACTCGATAAGAGTGGAATGGAAATCCGAACTTCGTTGCGTTATGTTCGGGATGCCCTGGCGATATATTCAACGACGAAATCTCTTGCAAATAAAATAAATTTAGAAAAAGATAGACAAGGTTATATTGCGTCAAAATTTGTTTTTGTTGCAAGAATCATGAATTTGAGTCTCTCAAAGTATTCAAATTTTATTGGGCACTTTGAACAACAAGGTGTTGCATTGCACATAGTCAGGGTAAATTTCACTATTTATTATACTAATTAGTTTCTAAATATCACATTATTTAAGTCAAATTTTAATACACGAATCTATAAGTTCACAGAACCGTTAGTTAATTTAATTTTCAAATCCAACAAAATATAAGCAAAGCTCAAGTGTCTTTTATTATTATAATTAATATTTAATTAATTAATTATTAAATTAATATTTAAGTAATTAATTATTTATACATAAAATCGAATACCTACATTTCCTCAAAATGTTTTTCATTAAATTGAGCCAACGCGTAGGTGTTCACAGACAATTGAGGGATAATTAGTTTTTTTGGTGGAATGCCAAGGTTTGATCTAGTGAATTATAATCACGTAATTCGATACCTAGTACCTATACAAATTGAGGTCTAAAACTATCCATGATATTCTAAACTGTCCAGTGTTCATATACCCTAAGTCACTATATTTGATATAATATATTTAGTACCTATGAAAAAAAGAGACATATTATTTTTATCATTTGAATTGGATTTTTTATCATTACCCCGTCATAAGAAATATATAATGTCTGTGTATTGATTATAAGATTTTTCTTTAAACTTTTCCTGGTTGAAATTCTGTCAATATTTCACAATATCATTATGATTTATTTTATTAACTAACCCGCGACAACTTAGGCCATTGGGTGGTTTTTAACTGTGGGAGAGGGTACTGTAGGTTTTTGTAAACACGCGTGAGTTTTTAGTTTGGCAGACTTTTCAGGTGGGCACCCGTAGGTATCTCAGTATCTTTCATGCCCGGGGGGGGGGGGTGTCTGCCTCTCTCTCCAGACACCGTGACTGCCCGAAGAGAAGTGCCGTCCGAGACCGAGGTTCGAACCGACGACGGTGCGCGTCGCAACCTACGCCTTCGCCTTAGTCCGCTCAGCCACTAAGCCCCCCCCCCCATAATATCATTTTAATTCCTAAACACATTCCTATCATAATTTTTTACTAAATGGTTACTAAATGTTACTAGTTTGTATCGTTTACTTATCTAAAGTTTCATCAATTAATAGTTTGTACATTAATGTCTATACGCATGACGTAAACAATTATGTTTTTTACTAACAGTTTAGTAATTAATGTTTTCTGTCTTCTTTCCTATAGGAATGTCTACTGAAATATTACCTGACTTATGCAATTGCAATTGACTTTCCGTTTTTGGACGAGCTAAATGATCTTCTTACGCGTTTTCAAGAAGCCGGAATTACCTACAAGTGGAAAACAGATATTCAAAAGTTAGAACTAGTTTATTATGAGCCACTAAATTCCAACTCATCAAAAGGCTTAAAAGCGTATTCATTGAATGATTTGTGGTTTGCTTTTGTTTTTTTGTTCGTTGGCTACATATTGTCAATGATTGCGCTAATGTTGGAATTTATTTTCAAAAAATTTAAAAAATAAGATCACGGCTCAGATATTTGTTTTCGACGCATAAAACGACGTACATCAGTGGCATACATTTAAATTGTAAAGAACAGAAGATATCATACATATATGGTTTAATTATTGTAAAATGCGCGGTGATAAACAAATAACTTTTTTTATTTTGATGATAAATGATATACAGCGTACCTATATTTAAGTGTGCGTTTAATCGTTCTACCATCAAAATCAATAAGTCTCATTGGCGGAGATCCTGTAAAATATTTAGTGAAGTTTAAGTATTTGGTAGCAAATAGATTTACGGAGGCCGTACCGCTATACACACCCATGGCTTATCGTTACAAGTTACAACATTATACTTTTATTTTATAGAATTTTTCTGTTATGTTACCGAAACCGACCGAACTGAAAAGAATAAATACAGTATTTCACGGAACTGGAACTTGGAAGTGAAGAACATTTTTCGACTACCGTATACCTTAAACCATGGCGTAGGTTAGGTTATTATATATATATAGTATATTAAAATAAATCACCAGTTGTAATTTTGAACTAAACGTGTTGTAAAGTTTCAAAAGTTCAATTACAATTTTTCCATTTCAAAGAAACACAAAATACAAAAATATGTTTTTTTTTTAATTTGAAAGAATGTTCAATTTTTAGAATAATCGTATAGGTTTAACGTATCTATTCACATTATTCAAAGACTTATGAGTAATTGAGAAAGACGATTGACGTCATTGGGCCTGACTCGTGGTAAATGGTAGGTAATCCCCTATCGTATACGTGTATAATGTTACTCGTTCCGCACGATAATTAAACCGACTATTAATTTATACTTTTAAAGTATATATTTCAATTTTTGTTGTACGTATATGGTGTGTTTTTATATACTTAAAACGTTAGTGGAGCCAGCAGTTTTCCAAAGTGTTTAGTTATTTTTTTAAATATGTAAAATATGTATAAAAATTAATTTGCTATTGTAAACCATACAATGAGTGAGAAACAAAAATGTCTCTATTTGTATTTTTAATATTAAAAAAAAACTAAACATTATATTGAAATTATGTTACCTCTTTCGTCCTGAGCACACAAAATAACATATCTTCCACATCAATCAAACATTAAGAGTAAAATATTTTGATTGGCAAATCAATAATAATCATTGTGTAAGCAAGCAACTTTTACACGCGTAAGATAGGCGATTATGCCAGGCCGGCCCAATGACGCGTCACGTCGTTATTCTAGATAATATCCCAATACCTATTTCTTATATATATATATTTTTTAGATTGGATATTGACAAAATCGTTTTTAATCATTCTGTTATTTTTGACTACAGTGATTTAACATTTAAAAATATTTTAAAGCAGGGCTTGCAAACGTTACAATAACGTTATATTTGACAAAAAACGATTGAAATCTGTAAACGTAATTATAACGGAAAGCGATATTGGCCCGAACAATTACTTATTATTAAAATTTAATGCTTGTATTTTAATTTACAAAGATATTTGTTGATAACTGATAAGTGTAAAATCTCAAGACCATTTTTATGGATAAATTATTGAAATTAATCTAATGATTCGTGAAATTTACAGTGTTCAATAATTAAAGACAGCTCTTAATAAAAAAGAAAAATTAGTCCAATTATTATCGATAGTTTTCCAAATTTTTTCCAAAGTTATTATTTTTATTTTTGGAGGGTCTTCGGCCTCGAATAAATTATTTGGGGCTAAGCCCCGATCTCCACCTATGGTAAGTCTTAAGTAGTTATCGTTATGACATTATATTTCGTAATGTATTAATGTATAAATATTATTCTTCAATATTGTTGTAAAACAGTCAACAGATATTATTATATACGTATATTAATAGTTATCACTCACAGTTATTAAATAATCTACTTAGGTATTTTGTATAAAATGATATTGATTTGTTTTGTGCATTGATTTAGAATTTTAGAACTATATTTATTTAAAGTGGAACCATGCATATCTACCAACAATTTTAAGAAAACCATCTCATTAGATTTTAAATTTATATTATTTATTAAAATGTTAACTTTTATTTAAATTGGTGATAAATCTTTAAATGATATAAAAGCAATCCGTTGTGAAAATATTTGAAATCATTATGGAGATTATTCAAAAATTAATTAGAAAACTTATACATTTTCATACTCCGTGTATATTCCATACAAGGTACCCAAACCTTTATTATAGTTAAAATACAGAAAAAATCCAATAAGACACATAATTTCAAACCTAATACCTTCAAAAATAGTCATAAACTCATAACCCATTCATTGCTGTTCTCTGAATTCAGAATATTATAGAAATAATTAATAAGCTGAATGATTAATTATTCACTTACCTAAAACTGCTAAAAGTATATTAAATGAACTGAGAAACGTTTGATAAAACACGCATGCACGCTTACCTATAATTTTAAATAAAAATATGCTTGAACTACCTACATTAATTTTTTTTTGTTGTATATAAAAGATACATTTAATTTCATATACCACACGCATGGCTTAAAAATATATTTAAATATCTATAATGTCCTATATTAAAAGAGGGTAGTAAATACTTTTAAAAATATCACCCTTATAGATAATTTCTTAGTAATATTGAAAAATGTATTGATGATTACTGTATTTTAATAGAAAATAATAATGCAGACAAAAATATAAAAATGCTGACGTATGCATTTTAAATTTGGGTAAAATTGTTATCATAAACTAAAGTTAATATTTAAAGTTTAGATTATATGATTGGGGGTAGAAAAATAAATTGTTATTTCCACATGTTTTTAACGATCCAAAAATTGTTCTCTGCTTGAAGCTGATCAATTAATAAAAAGGTGGGTAAGAGGGTACCCATCTGTTGTACATTAGGTGTCATGTAGGCGTGAGTCATCATAGTATGGATGTGTTAAATTTGAATTGAATGCTAATATAATATAATAAATATTATAATATATTATAATTTTTACTAAAAAGTTATTATATTAATATGAAGGGGATTCTATATACTGACTATTTTTAAGGAGTTCAATATAAGCAATTTTTTTGGCACGCGTGCGTAATAATAGTGTTCATTAAAGTGCTTGATTGTAATGTAAAAAAAATAGTGAAGCATTTCTGCACCTACCACGCCAACAACGCGCTACTATTTCTTAAACTTCTGAAAACATAATTGAATTCGTGACGAAGTTTACTAGGTAGTTAGGTACCTGGTTTCTTAACACCTGATCCAATCTATTGATAATTAATTTTGTACCTATCTAATGTTGTAGGTATAGTATATTTTATTTTGTCTTGAGAGTATCTTTAGTTAGGGTATCATCAAGTCGTCCCATTTTCACTTGGTTGATACACTCCTTGCAATTGTATTTTTGACCAAAAGTTTTAAGATATTAAAGACTATCTTTATCCATTTTTGAAAATTTCATAATATTTACATTTAAAAAAAGCTGAACAATTTTACAAAATCAAAAGAATTTATTAACCGGATTAACCAGATTAACACCAGATTAACCGGTGAAAAAAGATTGAAGTCCATGCTTTTTATTTTGATATATTTTTTTTTAATAATAATCATTACAATTTTAAATTTATTTCAATAACTTTTCGAAGTTTATACATTTTAATAAAATATAAGTTCATAAGGCATATTTTTTGTTTAATAATTAGATAGGTAGAAGTCTGTAAACTTTGTTTTTGCTCTCCTGAAAAATTTATAGAAATGGACTACTACCGTTTTTGCCCTGTACTCTTCATATGTTACAGTATATTATGCAGCAATCTAGTATACAGACCATCTTCTTTACAAGCGATTGATATGATATTTGACACTTAGGACCCACCGTTATATTTTAACATGCTAGTATAATAATATATTATGTGCATACATGATACATAATATACATATCACTTTAAATACATTTTGAATATTAATGTAAATTATACTAACTAGATTTTTTTGGTTGACACTATGATTCATAAACATTTAAGTTTTAAAAAGAAAAATGAATTAAGAAAAAGGTATAGCCCATTTTCAATATATATTTTTTTAATATCATAGTACAACGACTGCCAAACTTTTTTTCAACATGAGCTATACAAAATTAATGATTTATGTTTCTCTTCAACGGCTGAAATAATGAAAAAAGGTAATTTAAATTAAAACATTTGAAACATAAATACTTTTGAGGGCTGTATAATAAATTATGATTGATGGCGGAGTCATAGTTTGGCCAAGTCAGCTGTCACTATATTACACATTTAATCTAAAGCATCAATATTATAGTTATATCAATTTTTTCAGCATATAATCTTTAAAATATAATATGATCTCTTTACAAAAAAGATTTTTTTTTTCATTTTATCCTCCATAATTTTTCCACTCCCAAAGTTTGCCACTCACGGGAAATTACACACCGTTGCCCCTCCCCCCTCCATCCCTAAAAGTAGCGCTGGCCGTTAGCACTCTTTGGTTTAAACAAACCTCATGTCCTCATTGACCGTATAAGAACCTACCTACGTATTATTCACCCACAGTCTCTTTTTAAAAGGTTTAAATAACGTAAATAATAGGAAATAATATTCAACACAGTTTTTGGTCGGAAACACTTTTATTGGTGTAAGTATAGAACAATCATAAAGCAACACACTTGGCCCTTGCTACAGTCGCCACTTCACACGCGTACATCCGTCGAATCTATAAGCTCTTATCAAGTTTCACGACCACAGCGGGCCTGCGTTCTGTGGTGGTGTTACAATAATATTATTGAAAAATGTTGGTGTCGCCTTAGCACATTAAGCTTCGCTGACCTATCTTAATTGATTACCTATTTGCTAAATTAATAAATTCCTATAACTATACTACATAATATTATATACTATTATATTATATTGACGACTGTCTACAATATACGACAGTGGCAATAGTTCTACAGTATTACATTTTAACAATGTACACACATTTCAATTTAAATCTATATAGTGGTACATATTAGTTTCGCTGACTCTCCATGTAAGTATTAGTTATGTAATATTTATACCGTGGTATACTTTAGTATTACTCTGTAGCCTCTAAGTATTAACATTATTATTGCTATGAAAACTAAAAAAATATATATAAAAATGAAAGTTAACAATATTGAAATCAAACAGATTTAAACCTTTTATAAATCAATGTTTTTACTAAACAAATAGTTATTACTTATTATCGTTGTGTAAGAAATTAATAATTATTATTTTTATTTCATTTGTATTATTTTGATTCTAAAGTTCATCTGGACTAATTTAATAATGTATTTACAACTGATAGTATTTTGTAAGTAGTATGAATGATCTGAAAAAATAAAACCATTTAATGTAAGCATAATATTAGGTAATCTTATTTGTATTATGCATTAATGAATATAAAATAATTTTAAATTTTGTGTATAGATAGGTTTACATACATTTGTGTACAGTTGTAAGTTGACAATAATATTAGTTGATACATTAAGTTTAAAGTTGTTTGCGTTATTAATTTGCATCGTAAGCAATAACAGTTTCTTGAACTTAATGTTCATTTCTGTCCAATTGCAATTATATAAAGCAATATTTATTGCATCATTCTGAAATGAAGTTACCAAACGTTATTGTATTGAAAGACATAGATGCATTGTAATTCGTAAATAAATTATACATAATAACGTAATAGTACAGTTATGTACTTTAATATGTTTGGTAAGTTTTAAATTGAAAATTAGTTTGATAAAAGTTATGACATTAACTGAGAGTAAAATAAACAGTAGTAAGTAGTTTCAATATTATATGATATTGTAGAGGTATTATTTATCAAGTTTAATATAACTATTAACTAGATATAAAACAGTTACAATATTATGACATAAACATTTTCAAATTTATTTAGTCACTAATTACTTAATTCAATTACTGAATTATTATGGTTGATATTTTAAAATCTTTTTAACAAAGATAAAATTATAATAAACTAGCTGAATATCCCGGCTTTTCTCATGTGCAGTTTTTTTTGTGTATAATCTTATATAGTATATACGCTATATAGGTATATGTCGGTGAGAGTATATTTCAGTTTTAGTGTACCTCAGTTCGCGGACGAATCGGCGTTAATTTACCAAGCTTTGTAAAATAGTTAGACCTAGATGGGCAACCGCAAGTCGTGGATTGGATTTATCACTTGGTATATTTTTTAATGTGGTTTAAACTACTTACTCTCTAAACTTTCCTGACATCTCTAAAAACAATCTCTGAGATTTTCGTCAAATTAAATTGAGTAATATTTGAGTATGTAAGCTACACACATAAATTTTTTTTAAGATTTAGAGTCTTTATCCGAGGCCACAATCGCGAAAATTTGATACATACTTGTACGTGAACTGTCCGAGTAACCAATGGCAACCATTTATAAATAAAAGGTTTCAATTTCCACTGTGAATCTCTGAGGCCTCTTTATAATGCGAATTTCGGAAAATCATTTCTTAGTGGGTCTCTACATTAGAAAACTATTGACCATAGAACTATAGTAATTATTTCAAGATCGCTGTTTGACCACCTTTTTAAAATACGAATATCGTATATTGCACTAGATCATATTAGAGGAACCACTATTCCAAATTTTAAGATCGTACGTTTTGTAGTTGCTGAGATGTAGCAATGAATGAGTGAGTACTATTTAGATTAAATGCATATAAGTAATTTATAAAAAATACATTTTTTTATTTTTATATTTACATATTTGTCGATTTCACTGAATAAATAGCATGCTAAGAATAAGTGAATGGTGGTAATTACAGAACCTGAGATAAACTTGATGCTTTCTGGCGATGTCAGTGGAACACCTTTATTTGCATTCTATAAATTAGTATAAGATATTATTTGTAATGTTGATTTCAATAAGTATTATACAGAATCTTACCAAAAGAATTACAAAAGGAATTAATGACATTAATACTCCTTCAGACAGCAATTCAACGAGTATAATGGGACGCAATACGTCATAAATTTCATGAATTTTCCTAATAAAAATTTTAAGTAAACATATTATTAGTATTTATGTAATATATATCGATTAGAATGCGATAATAGTAAGTATAGGTACTTCATTGATTTTTGATGGTCTTTAATAATTAGTACCAAATTAATTAAATCCTTAGGTTTTTCATTTATGGACTGATCGCCTTCACCTAAAATGCCATTTTATAAAATACATTCTTATTGGTATCAAGGTAATGTAATTAATTCTTAAAATATATAATACTGGAAATGTATACTGGAAAAAAATTATGCAACTATGACTTCTGATAAATGTTTATTTAAGATATATCTATATTACATTAAAAAACTATTTGTCATGTTTTAGAAAAACTCCTTGAAAACTTTTAAGGGTTAAATTGGAAAAAAACATCGAATATTCACTTGTTGAGATTACCTGCATTCAATTTTTATTTTTAAATTATAGACGTTGGTATACACGTATTATACAGTATTATACTTTAGAATTTGTGTATCTAAAAATACAAATAATATTTTTATCTTTGTAATATTATTTTCTTGCAAGAGAAAGTTGTCTGTCGCTGTATGATTTTCAAACTTGAACGAGGGCTCCCCCTTAAAATTGCTGTCAATTAGTTGTTAAAATATAAAAATAAATTTGAGGTTGATACAACAATAATATAGTAGGGCTCCGTGAATTTGGTTCCGGAAGTTTTATCACAAGGACATCGGAATATTTATTGTTATATGTGGTTTTTAAAAAATAAGAGAAGGGATAGCATAATATTTTGAATGTTATTGATAAATGTTAAATTATAAAGAGATATTATCCAAATACAACCCAAAGCGCAGATAACTGTTCTTGGGAATCAGGAATTGAATAAATTCACCAACAGACAACTACAGTTGACACATCAGTGGAATTGAAAAAGCTAAGATATTTGAATTATATACGGCTACACACCGAGGTTTGTGTATGGACCATTGTGAGCTTGAAACACCTCTGTTGTTAAGAGGCAACCTACATTGTAAATACGAGAGATAGCCAGCGTTGCATCGAGAAAACACCAATGAAAATCAGAGACGTATTTGATAAACACCGTTATTCTTAAGTATATACCTGGAGAGGTGGTATAGTCAAGTAATCGAGACTTATCACACTGGAGACTCTACAAATCTATCAGTTGAGATACAGTAAAAATTCCCGTTTCCCTTAATTTTTATTTTGTTTTTCCGGGTGTTTTTGAAAACTATTGGGAATTTTAAATTTTGACCTCCTGAATACACTAACTATAGATTCACTTTACCATCGAACAAGATACTTTTGAAGAAAACCAAAGCAGTTTTACATTCATCGCTTGCTCATAATCTAAAATGATATTACTTAGTTATACCTATAGGTACCCACAAAAAAAAATTAAATAACAATATACGTAAAAATGCTAACTTACTTTTAATATGATCGGTATTGGTATGATTATATCCTAATGTTTTGTATGACGATGCAATCATTTTTAACTGAAAGCTGATGGTTATACAAAAAGAAATTAACATACAATCAAAAATAATCATCGAATAGCCATGTAACGTTAGAGATATCGCTTCAAATAAATAAAATGCGTTAAAGTTATCATTATAAAATTGTGTCGAAGCTGAAAATAATAAATTGAGCACATTGTATTGGTACTGATTGAGTGTACTCTCTTTGGATTTATCAACTAAATAATTGTCGTTTATTATGATTGGAGGAAGAATCAATAATGCTAGAAAAACAATCCAAAACATAGTAAAAATATTTGAAATCGTTATGGATTTTGTTCGAGCATTCATTAGAATACATTTTTGGTGGCCACTATATGACAAAAAATCGGTAGATGTAAAACTTATAAACTTCCATAATACATCAGATTTAGTAATTACGAACAACATTTTGATCATAGTGAAAAATTGCGCAAACATGATCATTATATACCTAACGACTACAGTAAAATCATATCGAGAATGGTATATACTTATATTACACATTAAAATTTTCAATATAAGGAACAGGACTGAAATATAACCACCAAGCTTACAAATTTTACAACCATATATTGCTGTAGCATTTGGATCTAGTAGCTGATAAAATCCAATAAGCTTCATCAACTGTATATTGATAATATAAGACGTTTTCGTATTATCTGGTGTCATCGTATTATATTGATTTGATGTTGTTTTGAAGCCACTGTTTAAAACAAAAGTTTTTATAACATGATTATGTAATATATTATAATTATACACAATGATTGTGTTCAGGGCATAGTTGTCAATTTGGTGGAGGGGGACTTAGGGTGGGCTTTAAGTCCCCCCCCCCTATTATATTTCTAAACTTAACCTCGTAAGTACATACGATATATTATGGAAATACGTGTTAATTAATATTTCTATCCTCCTTGATTTTTAACCTAATATACGCCTATGGTTCGGGGTGCTTTCTAAGCTATCTGTGGACACTAAAGCTGGTGTAGAGAAGGCGACTTTTAACTTTTTTAATGGATATGTTTGGGAAATGTTAAAATATATAAGTAAATTTACAAATTTGGGAATTAAAATATTTTCAAAATAATTTACAGTTTTTTTTTTTTAAATTTACCTTATGAGACTACTTTTTCTGAATATTGTATAATTACAAATATTTAAACATTTTAAATAGAAAACAGCCTGAATAACTTTACTATTGGCTAGTCGTAACTGAAGTATATTATAATGTTGGGATAGTAAATGCAAACATGTGGCTATACAGATAATATTAAAAAAAAATTGATAAAATGTGTACCTACTTACTTTGTTGTAAATATTTTACGCTAGTTTTAGTGGATTGTGGAAATATCATAAGATTCAAATTTTTAGCTTCTAAATAATAGGTATCATTATTTTTTTGTAGAATACAAAATAATATACTTGGTTAAAAAAATTGCAATACAGAACTTTATTTTCGATTTTAAATAATTATTTTAATTTCTGTATTTGGGTTCCAAAATATATATTTATAAGCTTAGTGTTCATTTTTTTTGTTTTTTTGTTTTAAATGAATACCTATATTTTTATCGTGGCGACACACTCTATTTGATGAAATAGTAATTTAAAAAAATGATTTAACTGGGAAAAAGTATTTTATTATTTATATTGTTTATAAATTATAATACTTTAATACACAAATTGTAAATATTTTATAAAGTGAATAAGCTTATATTTTTAGCCAAATCATCTAAAACATTTAAACATATTTTTTCAATTATTGGTAAATTTTACTGACATAATAATATTACACTTAAACTTACGAGCCACTGCAGTTAATGATGTGAAACTGATTGTCAATATTATATTCTAAATTGATATTATTAGATTTGTATTTGAACGTCCGCCGTTTGTCGTGTAAGGATTTCTTTTGAAGAAAGTGTTCGATAGGTATTTTTGCATACATAATTAAATATATAAATCAATAATTTTGGTGTATATATATATATATATATATATATATATACGCTTAACTGTTAACCATTGTCATACAATTAATTATTAATACTTTAATTATATATTTATATTTAATAACCCAACGTGCAAAGGTCCAATCCAACTTTCCAAAAATATACCGGATAATTCTTTTATCATTAAGCACTCATTATTTCGAAATGTATAAATGTTTGTAAAAAAATAATACTTTCTTTATTTCTAGTCTTTAAAAACATGATTTAAAATAAAATTATATTTTTTAAATATTTTTTATCCTTAACATTTTTGAAGTTTTTACTTTTTTGAATGACAACATACAATTTTAATATTTTAATAGCAGAATATTTTTTTAAGTATTTCGATACATAGAAGTCAAATTCAGGGCTAGTATTTTATGAGTTAAAAGTATTTAAAATTTAGTTGAGAGGAGTGGAGCGTAGTACGCGGGGACCCCGCTATATGTTGTCTACTCCGCTCCACAAAATTTTAAATACTTTTAGCTTATATTCTACTCATCTTAAATTCGATTGTTGTGTATAAAAATACTAAGAAAAATATTCTGATTTCGAAGATGAAATTAAAATTGTGTGTTGTAATTAAATAAGTAAAAACTTAAAGATATAGTTTTCTAATAAACACTTTATTTTGGAACGATTTGAAACCATGTAAAAAATATATTTTCAAAAACATTAATACTTTTTAAATAATGAGTGTCCTACGTTAAATGAACAGCCGGTATAATTATAAAACCATTTATTGAAATTATTTATTTATTATATATATACATATGAGTATATCAACTATCAACTATATTATTGGACATTGATATATTTTTACTAATTTAGTATACTTATTTAGTACCTACTTTATTACTTATTTTACTAATAATCATCATAGTGACATAGTCCACAATATCTTTTAAACTTATGCTTACTCCGATGCCCGTTTAATCTATTATAATGATGCAGTGTATATATGCAGGACTAAATTTTCAATTGAACAGATAAAAGGGAAGAACGTAATTATATTATGAAATAATTATATCAACATAGTTTTTATCAGAAACATTTTTATTGGTTTAATTATAAAACAGTCATAAAATAAATCACTTAGCCCATGCTGCAGCCAGTAGCGTCAGTGGCGTCTTTTCGGTTTTTAATAGCAGTTGGTAAAATTTTGAATCCCCCCCCCCCCAAAAAAAAAAACACACGCTATTTCACTCGCAAGGTACATAGTTTTCACTTGCATTTTTATCTTAATACGATTTCCATCTTACATAACTTTATACGTATCTGAGACAAAAATAGTCTCATTTTATAGCAAAAAAAGACGTAAAAATGAACAAAATAATTATGGTACACGTATTGGTGAGTAATTTTATATTTTTATAGAGGTTTTTAAAACCTTGAGTAAATTTAAGATCGATAATTTTGTTTTAAAGTTGGTTATAGTATCAATGTCTATAACGTCTATGTATTTAATAATAATAATAGTTTATTTTGCAAAAATACTAATGATACAATTATTAATACATACAATTTACAATATGACAGCACACCCAAAAAGTATTTTAACTAAAAAACTAAAAATATTATTTTATTAATTATTATCGTGACAATAGTTTTCTAGTGATTACACGATATTATATTTCCTCAAAATTAGAAAAATTACTGTTATATATATAATATACTAGACACTAGTTGATCCCGTGCACTTTGTTGCCCGTTAAATGTACAATTCGTTATTTAATATTCGGTGTATGGTGTTCAAAACTTATCTTAACTTTTATCTTATCAATATGTACCTAACCACTGCAGTAAAATCATATCGAGAATAGTATATACTCATATTACACAGCATAATGTACAGAACTGAAAAATAACCACCAAGTTTATAAATATTATAGCCAAATAGTTTTGTAGCATTTGGGTTTAGTATTTGATGAAATCCAATAAGCTTCATCAACTATAATACTGTATATTGATAATATAAGTTTTTGTATCATCTGGTTTCATCGTAATATTGATTTAATGTTGGTTTGAAGTCACTGTTTTAAAAAAAAAATTTGTATAACATGATTATAATAATATAATGTATAAATGAATAATATATTATATGGTATGATTGTGTTTGTCGTGTTTAAGTTGTATCTATCTGCGGATATTAGGTAAATAGTGTGAAGATAAGATGATTTTTAACATTTTAGATTTTGAGAGGAGCGATAAATATATTGATTTTACAATGATGTGTTTTATAGTTCTCTGTCTTGTAAACATTTATTGTAGTAGAAATATAATGTTTCGATTTTCACCTTCAGCATCTTTTCTGATGGAAAAGTGAATCAATTTGGTACTTTTGAGAGATCAAAAATGTTAAAATTATAATACAAAGTTCACCATAAGTTATTATAATAACAGTTAAAAGATATTAAAAATACACGGGCATGGTTTTTTATAAGCATTAAAGCTTAAAATTTGATAAAATTTGTCAAAATCTCAAAATCGCGCAAATTATTTTGTGATTACAAATTTATAACATTTTCAGTTTTTAAAACTAAGAATCGAAAATTTAAAGTAATAGACATATTGTAAGTACCTAGATAGATAATGAATCACCAAAAATTCTAAAATAATATATATAAGTACACAGTTTTTTTATATTGCAATTTTAAGTCGCTCAGAATCGATTTTCGTGTACAATGCTATTATATCATTGGATTGAACTTTAACACCATTCATTCAGTGACCCACTTGTAATTATTGTACAGCAGAGTGATACCCACTTGTCCACCTTTTTTTTTTTATAATTAAATTAATAAATAATTTTTAGAAATAACACTATTTAGGTATTCACAATGATTTATATTAATGGTTAAAAAAAAATTTTTAATATTATATTACACTACTTAGTTAATGCCAGGTTGCATGAACAATCACTGAAGATTAATTTGATAGAATTAATAATGATCATTGTCCCTTATACGTGATTTAGTGGTCCATGATTGGTATTGAATCATTAAATTAGTAAATTTTTTATGCAACCCGGCATAAACATAAATATTGAATACGACACAGGTATATAACATAGGTACCTACCTACATATAGTTATTTCATATTTAAAACCCTCGTATAGCATGTTAATTTATATTATATACAACTAAAAAATTATTTAAATTATATTTAAATATTCAACAGATTCATATACTTACTTTTGATTGTAATATTTATTAATAACTAATTAGGACGAAATATAACATTAAAAATTGTAAGTTATTCATACATAAAAAAATTAATATTCAAACAATTTATTAGGGTCATTTTTACAATTCACCTCCTCTTGTATATGAATACATATATTATATCGGTTTCGGTTATAACTCTAATTAATTACAGCAAAAATAATTTGGAAAAGTCATTAAAAATAAAAAACGTCACGATCGTGGGTTTTTATTGGTTCAGTTAAACCGTTTGCAACCGTGTTACAAAAAAGGTAAAACGTTCTAAGTCTGTATCGTTGATATCTTTCATTGGCAGTGGCGTTGAATATGTGCGTGTCGTGTGCAGAATTTCACTGTCAATGTGCATAATTATTGTTAAATATCAATTTTTAATTGATAATATTGTACGAGTTTGATGTTTAGTTTATCTTGAGGGGACTATATATGATTTTAAGAAGGCTAAGCGTCCCTAGCCCGCTAGTTGCGCTTATGAATATAGCTATCAAAAATATTTTATGAAAGTTCATAACTAAACGGTCGCGGTGGTGGTAAAAAGATTTTGTTATAAGTGAGTAGGGATGTGACTGATTTTTAGTATGTACCATTTGATCGTTAAAAACATAATTTATGGTTATCGTTTCATATTATACGTACCTATACATTTTATATAATATATTTTTTGTGGTATGACCAATATGGAGTGACGCGCGTGGGAACCAGAGGCAGATCCAGGAGGGCCTAGGGGCCGCAGCCCCTCCCAAGCTGTATTTCTAAACAATTTCATACTGTTAAAAACCATATAACAAAAAAAAATCATCGACATTTTAACCATGTCTAACCTAACCATGTAATTGGAGACGCCCTGGGTTGGAACCTACTATACACCTTATTTCCGTACCTACGCTTTAAGCAAATGACTATCTCTCTAGATCCAGATCAGCCCTGTTAGCTTTGTTTAGGTACGACAGTGTGCGTTTGTCTGTTCTACGTCCGTTCTTTAAAAATCGGAATGACTATCAGGATTGCATTTGCCCTATCGCTATTCGATTTAAATAAACTTCATTGACTTGCAGCACGTATATTACAGCAGCACTGTACCTCTTTAAAAGGTAAGAACGCAGAAGACTTGAAATAATGTTAAAATTCGGGTATCAGATCAGAAACACTTTTATTCAGGCGTTAAACAAACATAACGACAAATCACTTAATTATAAAACACTTAACCTAATCCTCGGCCCGTATCGCGACCGTCACTTCTCGCCTACAGTCGTAGTACCTTTTTCCCCCTCGTCGTATCACTACGTGGGGACCATTGCACATTGCTTGGCCCGTTTGCACATTGCTTGACCCTCAATCGTCGTACTTATACTTTCTCGCCGAATCACTCGACGACAACAACCTGTGCCTGCGGCGATGTTTCATAGCAAAATATCATTGTCGCCTCAGCACATCTACTATTGCTACGCTGGCCTGACCTGTCTTAATAATTAGTTGCTATAACTATTCCAACCTATACTACATAATATATTATATTAATTATATCATATTGATGAGTGACGATTGTCTACAATAAACGACAATAATAATTGTAACAATAGTATATTTTATCAATTCTCGCTATTGTACAGTTTTACAGTAAATACATAATGTGTATTGTATCACCTAATAAAATTTAAAAACAGCGAATTAAGTAGGTATCTGATATTTGTCATACAAATCATGAATGGTTAAAAATAATGATGAATACATAATTGTTATTGATTAGTGTACAGTATAATATGCTCAGTAAAAAATTAAATGTACCAACTACTTTTTTAATCTAAATATGTTTTATCATTGACGAATGATCATAGTCATTAACTAAATTATGTTTACAATGTAAAATACTTGTATTACTTAGTATTAGTATTTCCATAACTTTTTGCCAGCACCGATATTATACTATACGTTAAATGCATTACCTAAAATAAAGAATAAAATAAAATGAGTAATGTGAAACTAATAATAATAATTTACAAGTGTATAATTATAATAAGTATCAGAGGTTTATGGATTTTAAAGTATCAAAAATTAAAAAAAAATTAAATAAAATACTTATAGTACCTAGGTAGGATAATATATTATTATATAATTTCTACTATTGTCTATTACTCTATTATATTATAGACTTTGGTGGGCCACTGCCACTTTGTTTTATTTTTAAAATTGAAATAATCTGAATTACAATTAAGTAGTTACATTTTAAATTATGAAAAAGTTGTATTTAATAGCCATAAAAATTACTAAAATTATTATAATTTTCCTATGTATATATTTATTTTTTTTTATGTGTAGGTACTTAAAAATATTTAAATTATACTTCTCTCAAAACATTTCATTATAGATTTTAAGCCAAACATTTAAATTAGGTAGGCAGGTAGAAACATTATTGTATTCATTATTTGTAATGCTTCGAAAATAATCACACATGATATAGGTAAAATAATACATACACTTGCAAACATTTCTAAGTTTACTATTTTTCTTAGTGATATTTTTAGTTTCAGTTTTTCCGCATCATTCATTCGCATAGTAAATAATAACATCTTTTTATAATTGATACTCATTGCGGTCCAATCACTACTATATAATGCGAAGTTCATTGAATCCTGCTGAAATAACGAATTTGACAATATTATAAATAACTTCATGTATACATTTTCGTCTTTATTTACATTGTTTATTATTATCAGTATTTCAAAACTGTATTTATTTATAATCATAAATCGTAATTATCAAATTAAAATTCATGAATAAAATGTAATAGTGAACAGTAAAATTTACTCTTTATTTTGAATGTTATATTTTAGTTTCTGAGCGGAGCGATTTACAATTATGTTTTTTAAAAAAAAAAAACTGTTTGTATCTGTACAAAAGTAATACATTTTCAGCTTTTGAAGAAAGTTTTTGATAGAAAACTAGATGTAGTTGGTTCTTTTGATATGTCAAAATGGAAAATTCACGGTCATTTTTTTAATAATCAGGAAAATAACAAAAAAATTAAAGAAAAACGGACATTTTTACGCAATACCAGTTTTTGACAAAATCGTTTTTTTTTTTTTTTTGTTAACTTAAAAATGAATAACTGTAGATATTTGAACTTTTCACCAAATGTTAGTTATAGTATTTAATTAAAAATATTTATTTTGTGATTTTTCATAGACATTTTTGATTTTATTAGTTTTTTCTTCATTAAATATTTATAAAAATGTATTTGCCGGACGTTTTCCATGACGGTTGAAGCGTTGGAAATCGACCTTTTTCCGTCCAGCGGGCGGTAAAGTGGGAATTCCAAATAGTGCTACCAGTGCTGGTTGACACTGATCAATGAACTTAGAGGCCTGATAAAAAATAGTATGTGTGGCTCGTGCGGGAAGGCAATTTCAGTCTTGGGCGACAAGCCTGGATTAAGGATCAATTGGGCCCCGGGTTTTATATACTCAAATAATTAAAACGATAATCTAAAATGCTCAAAAAAAAAAAAAAAAATTGTTGGCAAACATAGTTCATTATTTATAGTAATTTTTCGTGATATAAAATTGAGAACATATCATTTTATAATTATTAATAATAATTTACCTATACATACCTAACTACTTACATAATTTTTTTTTAAAACTATATTGGACGCGTAAAAATATATTATGGGCCCCAAGACCGTGCCCCTCTTGAACCCCCCTTAATCTGGGCTTGTTGGGCGAAATGCGTCCCTCACCCGCGGCTTGTGTCACACTCATCGCCCGCTACTGAAATAGCTCACCTCCCGCAATCGCCACATATAATATACTATTACAGTAGAGTGACTTCCACCGGTTTTTTTAACTTCCGTACATAATTTAATTGCAATTTGTGCATAAAAATTAAGAAGTGTTTGCACGAATTTTCTATTCATATTTGGTAAAATATTTTGGAAGGATGAAAAAAAAATATACGGGAACCAGGCAAAGTCATTAACTCTCAACGACCCAAGGTGATACGGGTCACATAGGAGGGTCGAGTATTATTTCGTGCAACTCATAGGCAGATGGTTATCAAGGATTTCTCTTCTGACATCGACAATAACGAAAGATGATCAACAGGCACATATAATATATACTTCCCGTTCGGTCCAAAATGTCACATGACAGAACGAACATCGTTGTTTCTGTATTCAGCAAAAAGGGCGTGTATGTCAAACCCTAGATGTCGCTTTCCTAAATGTCTCCACTTGGGAGATACAATATTATTATAATACAAATATATCTTTTTATAGCTAAGATTTAAAAAAATAATACAAGAATTCTCAAACGTTTTTCTACATATAACAAAAACAGTTTACCGGAAAGTCAAATAAATTTCTTATGAGAGTTTGAAGTTTAAGTTTTTTTAACATAAGATTTTCTCCCATTAAGTAACTATTTCTCCTCAATCAATTTTCGATTTTTTGTTGTAATTCAACAATGAAGTTAGGTATTTATATACATTTATAATTATGTAATTTTTTTTAGTATTTATTTAATAAAAAAATAATGTCGATACAATTTTTTTCGTTGTGTCAAATAAATTGAAAATTTACTACAATTTTTTTTTATATAGATATATTAACAAAGAATAACAATTTTAGTTATTTCGTTGTATTTTAAAAATATTATCCTTGGTACTTGATCTAACCTTAAAACAATTTAACGTTTATTATTATATTATTGTATACACACATTGACATTTTTAAATTCAATGTTTTCGGCAAAAATTAATTCAATTTACTGTATTATAATTATTATCATTATTATTAGTAAAATAAATTACTTGAATAACAAATATAAATATTTAGTATATTTAGTTTAGGCTGACACACCGTTTTCGCTCAGAATCATTTTACGTATGCAAATATACAATACCAAATATCATTGAATCAAAATATAACACATTCATTGACCATTACAGTGACCTATACTACCTACACGACACCTAATGTACAGCAGACCGGTACCAACTTGCCACTTTTTAAGCACTTTCATATTGTATTCAAAAATACATCAGAATCTAAATTATGTGAAAAAACTTTACTTACTTGATGATTTATGTTGGTATATAAATAGCACGTGATGAATAAATGTATTATATTTGGTGCTACGGTTACAACCAGTTTTATTATCGGAACTGATAATAAAGAATAACCATTATAATGGTTCTAAAAAAATATATATATATTTAATGAACATTTTTAAGTATTATTTTTAGAAGTGTTTACTATAAATATCATATAAGCTTGAAGTATAATTAACATTGATTGAGCGGCTAGTTGAACAAATGTCACAGGTTCAAATATTTTATATATTTCTTTTATTTTTCTGAAATCATTGTATTATAAATTTACTTAGGTCTAATAATTCCATGTAAAAATCTAAAATAAATCAAAAATAATTTAAAACAATAATATAGGTATTGAATTAAATTACCATTACATATTTTAATGTATTGAATTATCAAACCATAAATAACCAATAATTACTTGAACATATTTTGTTGGTCTTGAATTAATAGTTTTAAATTAAACATGGCTTCTAAATCATTATCTTTAAGATTTTTTATATCACCTGAATACAACCATTAGTTAATCAAAATTCAGATAATGTTATTTTTAAGTTAAATATGACATCATGTCTAGATAATTAATTTGAACACAACTTACCCTTTCTGTCGTTCAGACTGATGTAGGATACAGCAATTGTTTTCAGTTGGAATGCAATTGTAATACATATTGAAATCACAAAAGTATCGTAGGCCACTGTACCATGACCCCAAAATATGACTGAGAGCATTTCAACGACATAAAAATATAAAAAATGTTCATTGTAGAATTCTTCACTAATTGGATACACGTAGTTAAGTGAATTATAGCGGAATCGGCGTGTTTCATCTTTGAATTTAACGTCCAAATATACGTCTTTGACAAAAAATGGTGATATAGACCAAGCAACGGTCACAGAAGACCAAAGTATGACGAAAAGGATTGTTGTTGACATTGATTTAGCTCGCGCTTTTTTAAGTATTTCTTTTTTATGCCCTGTGTACGATAGGAAATTGATGCAAGTCATATCCATATTATTCCAAATTGTTTCTGAATTCCTGGATACCCAAAATATTTTTAAAGTTGAAAAAAAAATTGCCACAACCAACATGAAGTGACTCATTAGTTCATTAGTATTATCCAGGTAATAATATGAGCTTAAAAAAAGCATTGTGATTGAGAATAAACCAGTCATAACTTCTAATGCAGCTGTAACTTTATAAACGTTGAATCCAAAATACTTTGGAGCGCGTGGACTTATCAGGTGATAGAAACCAGTAATTTTCATTAACTTCAGATTAACTATATAGTTTTGCTCATCATTGGGATTCATATTGTTTTTGAAAATTTGAAATACACTAAAATAATAACAATTAATAATCTATATATCATACATACACTCTGTAATTTTTTTAACAGTAAAGAATAAACACTTATTACCTCGATAAGAATTCACGTTATTTTGAAGATATTTTTCTTACATACCTAATGTGAAGTCAACTTTACTACTTTTTATTATTTTAATATTGTAAGTTATTTAGTATTTTGAATGTCAGCATACTTCTTTTATTTCATATTCCAAATCGCAGAATATTTTCCAGAAAATTTCAATACATATAATTTATAAAATAATACTTTCGAGCGAGTTGCTGTTATTTATTAGTTGTAACTTATATGTGTTTAAGTTTTAAAGTTTAGATGAAAAGAATTGAGTGGATCTTCAAGGATACTATGTATTATGTAATATAATGTTGGTCCCATGTACTCCAATACCACTCCTACAATACTATTATGATACGCAAAACATTAAATACTTATGTACTAAATGTAAAATACTTTATACCTACGCACTATAACTATAATGAGTTAACTAGGTATTTGTAAGAAATTTTAATTTTACTTATTGAAATTTTCAAAAAAATATTCTGCTCAGGAATATGAAACTAAAAAATATGTATGCTGTTATTGAAAAAAGTAAACAATTAAACAAATTACAACGATATTGCGAGAATGGAATAGAATTATTTTTCAAACATTTTTGTTTTGAGATGACTTCATATTATCTAAAATATTTTCAAAAACTTAAAATCTTTACAACACATTAGTTAGTGTTTACTGAAAAAATAATCACCTTGTATAACGACAAATCTTGTCTCAGATAAATGTGAAATACGTATTTTCAAAAATAATTTAAGTACCGATAAGTAGTCTACCAATAAGAAGTTAATCACAACACAAAACTTTAGTAATTTAAATGATTATTTATACTTTCTGGCTTGCGCTCGGAAATGAAAGCACTTCAGTTGTGAAATAAATTAATGTATAGGTACTATAGTCGACTCAGTAGAAACACAACTGAAAATATAAAACAATTTCCTCGCAACATAAATGAAATAAACGTTTTCATATTCATATTATGTGTTATTCATTTATTGTTTCTTAATTACCGTTCATTTAATCAATACAAGAGGACCTCATTTTTAAAGGGGTTTTTTTATGTATTTATATTTTATATTATAACGAATGAAGACATAATAATTAACAACATGGTAATATTATTGAATGATAATAATGACTATAGCATTAAAATACCTATTTTATTTTTATTAAATTATTTCTGAGACACAATAAAAAAAAAAATCGTCGATTGCCTTTAATATATGGTTTAAACAATCTAAAGTGTTATTAACAAAACGTAGGTATAGATGCATAATAATATTTTATTTACAATTACAGCGAGTTTCACTTAAAAGGACGTTATATAAGTCTTAAATAACCCGATAACCGTAACAGTGTTATCTCCATCTTACAAACGCACAAATGCATATCAATTTTTACGCTCAGAATATAGCTGATCCGTTTAACTATGTAATTTTTTTGTTTTTGATGTAGCGTTAAACATCCACAATACTGCCAACTTCAGGAGCCTAAATCTTTGCCAGAGCGGATAGACGCGGAAAACACTATGCACCCCTCGACTTCCGTTTACGTGTCCCTCACTACACTAAACGATATTCAAAGACGAATGTTTAGTTAACATGAAAATCCAATGCTTATAAAAATATTAATATTGTGTTGGAAAAAAAATGCAATAATAAAAATTAGAATTCCAATCAAAGTTAAATATTCATTTAAATATTCACATAGGTCGTGAGACTTTCACATTTTTTTTTTATATTAGAGTGAATTGAACTATTATAATTTTTTTTTTTTTTTGATAAAGATAGACAAACTTATGAATAATCTTGTACGTATTACATTTTCAGATCTTAGATTTAAAAAAAAAATTTTTATGAATTCTCAACTTAAAATAATATACTATTATTCGTGATTTTTCCGTATTTTGTCAAGATTTGAACTTTAATTGCTTATAAAAAAAACTGTGCCTAAGGGACTTTTAATATTTTTCAAATGTCATTGTAACAATATAGTAGGAGCCTTGTATTACATTTTCAATCATTTTTACCCAACAAATAAAGTTTTATTGACATTCATAGAAAAAAAAATTATAAAATTGGAAACTGAAAATGTTTCTAAACAGTTCAAAACAAATCAACATTTTGTCGTGTATAGAAAATGCAAATATAAACAACCAGTGAAAATGTCATGTATATACATTAATTTGTTTTAAAGTTACACCAAAAACCAAAATCGATTTTGTCAAAAACCGATTTTACGTACAAATTCCCGGTTTCCTTAATTTTATGATGTTTTCCGGCGCTTTTGAAAACTAGGTATCGGGAGTTTTAAAATTTGACCTCCCCAACGCACCAACTAGATTCACTTTCCTATCGAACAAGATACTGTTGAAGAAAATCGAAGCAGTTTTACTGCTCCAAACCGTGACGATAGAAAAAAAACATACATCATTAAAATATCAATACATTTATCCCTCCGCGCAGAATCTAAAATTGTTGTCTTTGTTGTCTTCGAGTAGCTGACTGGTATTTTTCGGGATTTATACGGACTATTTTGAAGCTATTCGCTATAGGTAGTGGCGAAAACAACCTTCCACTATTTCAGTGCGAACATTTCCGATGATAGGGCCGAAAATTTCCATTTGGTGGTCTTGTCGTTGGTAAGATAGTATTATTTTTAAGATTTATGCTTCTGGGCGTGCTGTTTTAAAATATTAAACATTATAGAAGTTGCATGATATTTCTATCGTATTATAGTTTTGCTGGGTGGTATAATAGTACACATCATTATATAAATATATATTATGTAGTGTGTAGAGGCCGCCCATTCAAAAATGTCTCGCGTGTGAAAGTTATTGTTTATGAGTTATAAGTGTTTAAATTTTAGATGAGCGCAGTTGAGTGATACAGGGTTACCCCGGGAAATGTTTGTCCACTTCACCACTCATCAAAACTTTGAATACTTATAACTCATAAACTAATCACCTAAAATTCGATTTTCATGTATCGAAATACTAAGAAAAATATTCTGCTTTGGATTATATAATTAAAACCCTATGTTGTCATTCAAAAAAGTAAAAAACTTAAAAAACATTGTTTTATAATCGACTAGAAACTATAAAAAAAAATATTTTCAAAAAATTTACACTTTTTGAAATATTGAGTGTTGTTTGATAAAAAAATTACCCGGTATCTTTAATATTATGATTTTTTGTCTAAATTCTTACTTCTATAAAATAAAAAATGTATTACAGAAATAATTTTGTTGGTTTACAAAATAAAAATGCACGTCAACTACAAGATAATTGTACATAACACAGACCCGAGGTACTCGTATATTTATAATTATATTCCATTAATCAAGTACTATAACTCTTCATCATCACTGATACTATACGATATGCTGTGTGCATAACCTAAAACAAAAATGTAATAAACACAATAATATTTTTAACTGATTATAAAATATAAATTTAATACAATTGTATAAAATATACCATCCAACCTACAATATAATCTACAGTTATATGCATCTTATCTATAGATATATTGTTTTGAATACGTCATTGTTATATATTATATTAAACTCAACAGTGTTTAAAAAACAAAATAAATAAACGTAATTGCCTACTATAATGGAATAAATTAAATCATTATAATTATTATTGTTCTTACATCCGCAAACATTTCCATATTAACCATTCTATTCATCGATATTTTCATCTTCAAATTCTCAGCATCATTCATTCGCATTGTTAACAATAGTAACTTTTTGAATTTAATACTCATGTCCGTCCAATTACTACTATAAAGAGCAAAGTTCATAGATTCCTTCTAAAATAAAATTTAAATTTAAAATATAAAAGTAGGTACCTAAAATGTATATAATTTTCTGGACTAAAATCAAATTAAACCATAATTTAAAAATAATTAACTTTTTAAAAAAAATGTTATTATAAAGTATAATATTAGGTATTAATGTCTTAATGTCTTAAATTTAATTGGTTCTGATAATACTCATTACTCGCATAATATGAACTATGTGCATTGTGCATATTATAATATTATGTTCTAATTCTTAAGCCAGAAATATTTTGACACAGAACCAAATTATAATTCACAGTTTAAACTATACATACTTGTTCATCGACAATGCTAAACAAGTAGCAAGTGAGGAATAAATGGCATGAATATGTAATTTCTGGAAATAAGAACTTAAGAAAATATGCTGATGATAATAATCCGTCAAAATAAAACTAAAACACAAATATGTATTAATATAAGACAAAACGTTTTTGCAATAGTAATAAATCCACCTTTAAAATCATACAAGCCTGTAAAATAATTTGAAATGACTCAGCTGCCACTTGAATAAATGTAAATGGTTTAAGTATTTGATACACATTTTTCATTTTTCTAAAAACATAAAATTGTTTAAGAATTTCATTGTTTTGAAAATTTATATCTAAAAATACTAAGTTGCTGACAATAAGTAACCAATCTCTAAGTAATTATAGTTGAACTACCCCTATATCGCTAAAAAATCATCATAGTTATACATTTTATTGTTAATTTATTGTTGGTCTACATTTACATTAAAAGGACGCTACACAGTAAGCTACACAGCTATTTGTTGTCTCCGTCTGACAAATGCGTAACATAACAAATGTGTGCCCAGCAGATCACGTTTAACTTTGTTAGTTTAAAAATTAGATTGACTATACCTATTATAAAACTTAAAGGTAAGAACATTGTCAATGTTCGTATGTGGTTTTTTTTTTTTTATAATAACTCAGTTTTAAAGTGAGTTATGAGCATTTATAATTTACGATATATTGAATACGCATAACTTGCTAAAAATTGAACTATCATAAAAACAGACATATTACAAACACATATAACGTTCTTACCATCAAATCTCATATAATAGGTCGATTTACGCGGTTCTTAAACTACCAGAGCTAAACGTGATCCACTGAGCGTACATTTGTTATGGTATGCACTTATAACACGGAGACAACAAATGACTGTGTAGCATCCTCTTAATATATATAATCTTACTCGTAAATATTTTGTTGATCTTGAATTAGTACTTCTAAATCTGAGATAGCTTTAACGCTTATGGTACTTTTAATGTTACCTGCGTATAAATACAAGTAAAATACCTTTTTGAATGTTTTTTCTGTCGAAATTTTCTATTTGGATATATAAAGTCGATAATATTTTGAAATATTTAACTCACTCGTTAATTCATTATGTTTGAGGCCTAGACTACTGTACGATTCAGAAATAGTTTTAAGTTGGTATTCAATACTTATACACACTGAAATCATTAAAATATCAAAAACCCACATAATATTACCCCACAATATCAGCCAAACTGTTTCGATTATATAAAATACGTGGAAATATTTATTGTAAAATGTATCAGTTACCGGATATACTAAACCAAGAACATTTAAGCGGTAATTGTATACGCCATCTTCGAATTTTACTTTTAAATAACTATTATTGCTTAAAATTGGTGACAAGCTCCAATATAATACATTAGAAGACCACAAAGCAAGGGAAATCAATGTTATAGTTGAGCATCTAGTTCGAGCAACTTTATACATTTCTTTTGTGTGGTCTTTATAACATAAGAAATTGGTAGACATCATATGCGCAAAATTCCAAATGGTTTTAGCATTTTTGATTATAAAGTAATACTTATAAATTGCAAAGTTAGTAGCGAAAATCATTACACTATAATGGAATATTTGATTTACATCATTTATACAAGAATAAATGCTATATAAATTCATTATCGTAGAAATAGAAAGGATTAGTATTTGCGCGATGAATGAAATCTTATAAATATTCATATTGAATATTTTTAAGCAATCTGATTGTCTTATTAATTGATACATTCCGGTAATTTTCATGAACTTCAAATTAATTATTGAATTCTCATTCTGCAATTCCATTCTTATTAAGTTCTTCGACTATTAAACAAATAAAGTATACATTTATATTAATAAAATACATACAAATTAATAAGCATAACAAATATTACCAAATGTTTTAATTTTTAATATTATACCGTTATTTAATATAAAATTAAAATAATATTTTTAATTCATTTTATTATTTTTTTTTTTTTGATCTAAAACAAAACATCAGCGACGACGGCCATTAGTTGTTGCTGTTATATTAATTACAGTTATTTTTTTTTAATGTATATTCTTAATTATAATATTTAAATTAAATCGAACAATTCAGATTGTCTCAAAAAGTTAAAACTTGGTAGGTTCAGGTGTCTGCGTTCGATCAGAGTTCTGCGTCTATGGTGTTGGGGATGTTGATTTTGTCAAGTTCCTCTGTATACTAAAGGCATTTTGTAAGGATATTGTTGACTGATAGTTAGGTAAACATTGGTTTTTCATCCTTCGCTATGAGATACCATGCGTTTGTCGTGTGTGTCCGATGTGGAGTCTGTTTATTATAACTTTTTCTCTTCTTTCCGTGAAGAAGTTAGGCCATCTGAAGATTGGGTTTTAATTTTTTCTTAATTTATTGTTTTGTTCGAGCCAGTGTGTTTGCCATATGATTTTAATCAGTTCTTTAATTTGGTTTTTATATCTGCAAAAGTAGTAATATTTAATCTGAGGATACCTGTGTATTCTACTGCTTTTTTAGCTTCTTGGTCTGCCTTTTCGTTTCCTTCTTTGTCACTGTGCACCGGAACCCAGATTAGTGATATTTTGAATTCTGTTTTACTTGCTCGGCTTAATTTTTGTGGTATAAGTGTTGCGATATCTGCGGTGTTATACTGTTATGGGTATTTTTTAGGTGCATGAGTGTGGAAAGTGAGTCTGACAGAATTATATTGCTTTTACGAATGTTTCCATGATCATGTATTTTGTGTTCTACCGTTTTGAGTATACTTATAGATATGGCTTCGGCCGTGAATATAGAACAGCTTTCAGGGAGTTTGAGTCTAGTACTGAAATCTTCGTTAGTTATTGCTATTCCTACACCTTTTTCTGTTTTTGAGGCGTCAGTGTAAGTAACCATTTTAAATTTGTGGTAAATGATAATACCTGTTATATTTGTTTAAAATTCTAAGCTAAAAGACTTCGATAGCTTTAATTTATCTCTAATGAATAATCATGAGTGTCTACTATTTTGAAAAATTATTGCCTATGTTTATTGCAGGATTGTAAATACTAAACATAATTACATTGTTCAAAAATCACATCTGGTTTTAATGATTCGTATAACTCATAAGCGTTGTAACTTATAAGTAAACGTTTTTTTATACAACATAAACCCAAAGTTCATAGTGTACTCGTTTATTTATAATTATATTTCTTTAATCAGGTACTTGAACGATTACACGAATCAAAAATCCCATCTATTTTTTAAGAGTCATATTAATCATAAGCGTTATAGGTCACTGCTTTTTAAATTACATATTATTTTGTTACATACCAATTGGCTATTCATAGAGTTTAAATATTTTTACAACGTTACGTTATTATTAATAGTGTGCCTCGCTAATCACAGCCACTTTGTGCAGTTGAATCAGAATAGATTTAAACACAGATAATAATACAATATATTATATGAGTTAGGTATATTGTCCTATTATAATTTACAATCCTTAGAATGACCCCGTTATTGAACATTTCAAAAGAAATATATGATTACACCTCTGCATTGCACGAAATAAATTATAACAATTTTTACTCACAGAAGACAACATAATCAAAAATCACTTGATATTATTTTTCTTGAAGAAATTAAAATATATATAAATAGGCACGAATTTTATTCGAAAAGAAAACCGTTAAGTGTTTGTAAAGAGATAGACTGGAGTTGGCTAGAACGATGACAGTACAATATAGTATAAAGGTTAAATCTCAACTGACAAAGTTAACTATTGTTGTGTTATATAACATGACGTCAAAACCAACATCATCTAACTAATACTTAGCTAGTTGTCGGTGACTATGTATAATATTATTTAATATTAATTTGTCACGCACATTCACTATAATATTGATAACACGTATTAGTAAATGTCAACAAACAAACTGAAAAGTTTTAATGTTAAATATGTGTATTTTAACTTTATTGTTGTATTATTCAACAGCCTATAATAACTTCATTTCCATGACGATATATCGTAAACATTGGCATAAAAACAGATTTAGCAAGTGGGTAGCACTTTTTTATACATTAGGTAAGGAAGGTAGGACTCTGAGCGAAGCCGGTCCGTCAGCCTATATTATTTATTGAAAAGTATATTTTATGATATTATTGTTATTAAAATAATTAATTTTACTATTAAACAGTAGGTTGAATACATTTTTTCCCCAAAAAATTGCATTTGAAAATGTCATCTGTATTCAATATAATAATATGCTGCAGATGTCTCAAGAACAAAAACCGTGTTTATAATTTTTTTACATATTTTTGTTGCAGTATGAATTAATTAGGGTAACCGTCTAGTTATTGAACACCCTAAAGTAATTGAACAACGCCAACAAATGTTTTATAATTAAGAAAAATAGATATCTAATTGAATAAATAATTTTTGTTTATAATAATAAATATAATAGTCATACTGTATAACCACAATTTAATAATTAACATGTGATACAAACAATTGATAGCAATTCGAAATCACGGTGATCGAATTTTCATGTTTTTGGACCAGATTTGTCTATATATGATAATTGTAGACATATACCATTTTCGCCAAATGTTTATACTATCATTTTTTATACATAATAAAAATTAAAAACAATTTAAATTCTTTTTAAGCAATTTATAGCCATGAGCAGTTTTGAATTTTTATTAGTATATTATATTATAATAAAATTATATATTTATTGTGATATTTTTTAATAAAGGTACCTACGTTACTTATTACTCACAAATTATATTAAATACAAATTGTCTTAACAAATATTTGAAGGTGCATACACTGGGTTTGAAGTGTTCAATTACTGAGATTTCAATTTTTTTTTTTAATCAACTAATATATTTTATAGTAATTTGGTTTTACATAGTTTTCTTAATGTCAGTTAAAAACTAAACGGTTGTACCAGTCTTAAAATTTAAACTGTAAAATTAAGATGCTGAAAACCAATTTATGAATACATTTTGATAGAAAACACATTCTTAACTTTTAAATCACTGGTCTGTTCACCCTTGTTTACCCATGAACCTTGTTTTATATTTTCAATCCTTGGCAATTAAAATTGAACTTTAATTAATACACTCAGCCACAGTTGATTCCTTAATATTCTTCTTGTACTTCCCTAACTGCTGCCTCTATTACTAGGTTAAAGATTAATGGTGAAAGTGTATCACCTTGTTTTCATATCGTGTTGTGGTTTAGAATTCTAAATTTTACCGCGAATCTCGATCCTTCCGTGGCCACTCTTATTATAGATATTAGTTTTGGAAGGGATTACAAACAATTTTTAATGTATCCCCATATTTCTACTCTTTTTACTGAATCTTATGCTTGTTTGAAGTCTATGAAGATTAAGAGTAGTGGCTCATTAAATTCGTAATATTTTTCTATTACTTGTTTCAGCGTGAATATATGGTCTATTGTTAATCTAACTGACATGAAACCACTATGGTATTCTCTTATGATCCTCCTTTCGGTCTATAATTCCTTATTATCCTACAGTTATTTGTCTACATATTTTTTAGTATCGTAATTTTTAGTCCAAATACTAACTTTTATAAAAAATAGAAAATTATTATAGAAATCAGAATTATTTTGCTAACTTACTTATTAAAAAATACACATCAACTACAAAACAATTTCATATTACACAAACTTAGTAGGTATTGCTCCTATATAACAATAATTAAATAGGTAACATAGTAAACGGTATTCAAACGACCTTGGCCCGAATCAATATAAAATACAACTGATCTATTAATTTATGGGTGGTTATAAACTCCGCCAGTTTAATTTTCTTACCTGGAATGGGTATATGGAAACTCTGCCACTGTTAGGTTCTTGCTTATGTAAAACTAAATATAATAATAAGTCAACAAAATAAACTAAAAAATTCAAAATGAAAAAAAAAATATGGTGTTTAGAGAATAGTTATAATAATGGATTTATATTAGACTTAATAGTTAGAATATCAAAAAATTCTATTGCATTATTTTAGTAAAATATTATAGCATAATATAACATAATACTGTATATTTTATGATGGTTACTATTATTTATCATGATTTGTATACTGGCCATTAAAAGTTGTGTAACTCGTTTGGAAATCATTATTTTTGTTTTTAAGTTTTATGTATTTTTTGGCATATTTTACGCATACCTAAGCATTATTTACAAAAATGTACATAACAATTATACACACATGTAAATATAGGTAAACTATAGAGATACCATACTAAAATTTGAGTAGGTAAGTATTTGATATCAAGAACGATATACAGATTTATCGGATTTAAACTTTCAAGTATACGCTAAGTGCAAATCTCAACAAGATCGTATACTCATGTGATAAAATATGTCCTTATTGCCATTTAATCCAACGTGCATGATTATTATCTTGTTTTCATTAACACCAATACATCTTTGAATCTGTAGAAATGTGCGTATCCTTTATATCCATTTTCTCCGTTCATACCATTCTCGGTTCTATTTACTTTGTGTCTAATAATTGTCATAATTGTATAACTATATTATAGTACATCGACCATCACACATATTATATAGGTATTATAGGTAATACCAATATCGTGTCGATATTATACCGAGTCCTTGTATAATATGACTTCGTGGGTCTAGAATGAAAAGGTTCTAAATCGCATTTTTTCAAAAATCACTTTTTAACTAACTTGATTTTAGAATGTATTTGTTAAGCTAATATTTGTGATTATACAATCATTATCGACAATATTTTTAAAAGTAAAAGGTTCTAAATCATCAAAAATTAAATTATAAACACAATTTAATCAAATTTAAAACGCTCGGTTAATGGAACACAGTTATTAACAATACGTTAGTATTAAAAGGTTCTAATTAAATTAATCACTACCAATAAAAAACCTAATAATTATTACATTGATCGAGATACAGATTTCGATGTTTCATAATTATTACATTGTTTCGTGATAGAAGATTGGTAGAACGAGAAAGTATTATGCTGAAAAGGATTCAGCTAACAATAATAACAATAATAAATGAAAAAGAAAAAGTTCTAATTAAATATATTTATTTTTATTTTAGGATGAAAAGGTTAGGTTAGAACCAGTTACAGTCATATTAGCTGACTACATCTATTCTCCATGGTAATTCCATCGGAGTGTTGTAGTCTATGAAATATTTCCAATACGTGTACCTACTAAAATACTTTCATCGGTTGCAACGCATCTATCTGTAATGATTTATCAGAACTGACGCTATACTGTAGGTAGTTTGAATTACCTGAAAAAATAAAAACATGTAGTCACATTATTGATGTTAAAAAACATTATCAAAATATTGGGATATTGTATTAGTAACATTCGGTCCTAAATACCACCAAATCAATGAATTCCATAAGCATCCCTGGTAGCATGCTCAAATACTCCCCAGCTCAAAGTAGACAACCGAGAACATAAACTATTATTTTTTAACGAAAAATGCTTGAGGCCTGCGGTAATTGTTAGCAAAAAAGAAATCATAGATAATAAAGATAATCAAATAAAATATTACAATAAAACTATAGGGAAAGAAGAAAATAAACTTAACCATACAATTAAAATATATTTAATACAATTTTATTACAATTATTGTAATTCAAAATACATGACGGCACAAAAAACATTCAATCCGCTGTGGCAATATGACACATAGGTCCACTTAGGGAAAAAACCAAATCTTTCGTTGGACAACGCCAGGTGGGACCGCTAGTTGCTAGGTAGTATAATATAATATTATAATGTTTGTAAAATTGAAAAATACAAATAATTATGCACATAGTTACTTTTGTGAACAGCTGTAAGTTGACTATCATTTGTGCAGATGCTTTTAGTTTTAACTTTTCCGAGTTATTAATTTGCATTGAAAGTAATAATAAATTCTTAAACGTGATGTTCTTTTCTGTCCAATTGCAATTATATAAGGCAAAATTAATATCGTCCTTCTGAAATGTATTCGTAAGTATTATAACGTAATAAATAATATTATAACTATTATAATAGTATTATAAGTTTTAATGAAATAGAAATATTTTTTTATTTATTAATCTCTATATTTTTTTGTTCAGTAAGAAAATTTTTTTTGGAAGTATTAAAATTAAAACATAAGGATTTGAAAAAAAGTAATACCTAGCTCATTGGTGAAAACATTTAGCAATATAAAAATGTACAATATACTACAGCTAATTTGAACTAATTGTATACCTTTTTATTATGTCTATACATGTTGATTCACCGATTATGTTGTCCTTTAATAATGAACTTGTTTAGATTTCAATTTTTGGAATTTTTAAGCATAATAATTACTCAACTATTTTATTTTTCAAATACTTCAAATACTTTATTATACTGTTAAAAGGAATTCCCTTGGCTCGATAATTAAGTTTTAAGATACCAATTTATTTTTTTCAAATGAGTATCAACCATTAACCATTTTGCTGTGAATTATAAGATAATGACTATTTTGAAAATGTCGATGTACCTAAATTAAAATTCTAACGTGTAGTTTTTGAGTAACATTACTTTTTGTCTATGATAATTTGAATATTAATCTATCGAGATTTTTTAATTGGTAAACGTTTCCCTGTACAATTAATACTAGATATATTATTACATATACTTTATAGATTTTATAGGTATTATCAAATAATATTATTCTTATATTGATTTTAATAATTCAGAAACTACTCATTTCAATTTCTATTTTTCAACATAAAATTCAGGATAAACATCAACGTTCAGCATTTTGAAAACAATAATCTGAAAATTGTGATTTTCACTTTAATAAATAAGTTAGTATCACACTATAAGTTTTATCACACTACCACCATATTATTATGGCATAAAATATCTGAGTCATTGAAAATATAGCCTCTAAGTAGTAAGTTATACTTAGAAATTCTAAAAATCAAAATTTGAGCAATTTATTTGAGGAAAAAAGAAAAGGGGTGAGCATGCTTGGTGGTGGATTACCCTGCATATAAAATATAAAATTATTTATAACAATATTATCATTGTAAACAGTTATTTATTTAATATATTAAATTGTACAGTGTTTTTTAATAAAACATTAATAGGTACGTAATAATGTGTAATATTATGTGTTGTTTGATTTGTATTATATGTATATTGTATACTTACACAATTATTGATCATAGTTAATATATAACATGTTGAAAATAAGTGAACCATGTTCGTTAATGCAGATAATATTAATTTAATACTTTCCGGCGAAGTCGGTGAAATCCCTTTATCGATATTCTAAAATAAACACAACATTTATTTAGTTAGAATAAGTAGTTTTTGTGTGAAATCATAATTACCAATATCACTAAAAAGGGCTGTACGGTTATTAATGTTGATTCGGCGAACAGTTGAAAAAGTAAAATTGGACGCAACACGTTATAAACTGCATTCATTGTCCTAAAACAGCAGTGTTTATCAGATGTTTTAATTTATAAAAAAAGATAATAATAACAATATATGTATATTTTTTATTTAGTATCTCTGGAAAAATACAACCAAAAACAAAAAACGTTGGTTTTTTTCGGAACATACTTAATACATTTTTGATGATCTTGAATTATAAATATTAAGTTGTTGAAGTCATTTGATCTTTCATTTAATGGTTTGTTTTCCATGTCTAAAATATGATCATAATATAATATATAGGTGTTTTTAGTTGTTTTTTTAGCATTTATTATAGAATATTACAGCAATAAATCATATTATCATTAGTAACAATGTAGGACCTACATAAATTATTATTTATTTATTAATAGTAACTATCAACCATAATAATAATATTGTAAAGTTTTATACAAAACGTATTAAAAGGTATATTTTTTGAATATTATAATTAGTATTCAGTTGAATATTTATAATTTTTATAAACGGATGTATGGGGGGGGGGGGATGAGTGGACTGGAAACAAGGCGTCGGTTGTGACGCACACCGACGCTGGTTTAAACCTTGGTTCACAAGCGGCATTTTTCTTCGGGCGAGTCACGGTGTCCGGAGAGAAATGCCGTCATCCACCACCCGGGTTATGGCAGATACCCACTAAAAAATCTGCCAAAACTACACACACGTGTTACACCTACAGTTCCCTCCCCTACAAACAAAAACAAACATCTATAATGGGCCATAGTTGCCAGGCTTCACGATCAAAAAAAAAAAAAATATGGGGTATAAAAATTTTTAATACCTACTTTGAAGTACCTACAAATAGAATATTATACCTGACTATTGAGATTCAAATATTATTAATTATTATTATACAACAATAATATTATATAATGTAATTCAATATTTAGACTGTAAAGTTGTATCAAATATGATTCTACTATGCCAACATAATATTATTGTATACATAAAAAGTAAAACTTACCAGTAGTTTTAAAATCGATGTCGATATTATAAAACCTAGTGTACTGTATGATAATGCAATCGATTTTAACTGGTATGTGATTGTTATACACAAAGAAACTACCAAATTATCAAAAAACATCATGGAATAGCCATAAACTATTAATGCTATCGACTCAAGTAAATAAAATACTAGAAAATTGTTGTTATAAAATTGAGCTGATACGGGAAATATTAAATTGAGCATGTTGTATCGATATTGACTGTATGTATCATCTTTGGATTTAACATTCATAAAATTGTCCTTAATTATAATTGGAGATAAAACCCATACTGATATTACTACAATCCAAGACAATGTCAAAATATTTGAGATTGATATCGATAATTTTCGAGCATAAATTAGCATATATTTTGGTTGGTCTCTGTATGTCAAAAAATCCATGGACGTGAAGCTTATTAAGTTCCACAATGCATTTGAATTTAAAACTATAAAGCTCATTTTGGTCAATGCAAATACTGTCGCAATTATTAACATGAAATATTTTACGGCTTCGGTAAAATCGTTTAGAGAATAGTGTATACTTAAATTACACATTAGAAATATTAATATAAGAAATACTGCTCCAAGAGTTCCACCTAGTTTGAAAATATTACAACCCAATGATTTTGGAGTGTCTGGGTTCAATAACTGATATAATCCGGTCAACTTCATCAGTTTTATGTTCATTATATATTTTGTTCTTGTATCTGGTATCATCGTTTAATTGATTTTTATTTGTGGTTTCTGTTAAAATAAAAATCCAAGTATATAATATATTAAAAGGTGTTTTATCAACATAATTTAAACATAATACGAGTAATTCTCGACCACTATGTCACAATACTAGGTGATGTCTCAGCAAAAAAAAAAAAAATTGTTTGACACATATTTTAGGATTTTAATGTTATTCATAATTCTCTTTGGTCTTAATAATTCAAATGTGTTACCATTTATTTGGGATTAAGTTGTTAATACGTTTTCGTGAAAAAAATGGTTGAGAATCTCGGGTGACGTAGTGTATAAGGATAGTGGATATTATGGGAGATGGTATTTTACGCCAATTTTAGTACTTGTAATTTTCTCCACCAATAGACACATTTAAATCCGGAGGAATGTAATTTGCGCAACATTTAAATATCAATTTTGGTAATCTCATAAACATTTTAATTTCAAATATTGGAATTTACCTGATCAATTTACAGGGCTCACATTTATTAAAACACATACAACGTGAATAAATAACATGGAAAATTAGCAGAAATTTATTTATACAGTAAGACACTAAGTAAGTATATCTTTAATAATTACAAATAGATCTATACTAAAATAAATTTGATGATGAATAAATTACAATATTATTATAAAAAGTGGGTCAGTGGGTGTCGCTTTGTTATACAGTAGGTTACAAGTGGGTGGGTATGATTGTGAATAAAGTAATTTATTTACCTATTTACGTGGAACCTTGTTTTAAATTGTCAATCCTTAGCTATAAAAATTGAACATTTTATAAATTTTACTCTATAAAAAGTGCTATAGTAACAATATATATGTTTGTATTAAATGTTCACGCTTTTTGACCCAACATATACAATTATATCATAAAAACAAAAACTAAAAAAATTGTATGTTTAAAATGTCCATAAGCAGTTTAAAACGAGTCAAAATATTTTGAAAATGTTATCAAGTATGGGAATTGTTAGGATAAATATATGGTATAAATTTCAAGTATCTACAGTTATTCGTTTTTGAATTACAGCAAAATAAGAAAATCACTATAGGTACATGAGAAATCGAGTGAATATCCAATATTGTAAACATTTTAACTTTTGTTTTTCATGGTGCTTTTGAAAACTATTGAGAATTTTAAATGTTGACCTACCCAATGCATCAACAATATTCTCTTTACTATCGAACAAGATACTGAAGTTGAAAATCGAAGCATTATTTCGACTACCTACTTATCGTGTACGCAGATACAAAAAAAAACATACATCATTGTAAAATCAATTCATTTATCGTTCCGCTCAGAATCTAAAATACATAGAAATAAGTTTTAAAAAACATTTTTACTAATTATTTAAATGTGACTTATATTACAATGTTTTTTGGCACAAGATAACACAGAATTCGTAATGTACTTTTATTTAGTTATAAACTCATATTGTGGCAGAAACTATACAACCTTAAAAGTGGCTCATAATGCCAAAATTATTTTAAGATGTGATGCAAATAATTGTGTACGCTCTATATAATATATAATAATTTAAATGCTGGTTAAGATAATATTATAATAAAGGATAGTGCATCTATATAGGCAGTAGGCACTACCTATGTCAATTTAAAATTGCTTAAATATCTAGACATTTTTCTAAAAATTACATTGAAAGATTTTATATGATCAAACAAACTTACATAAATCGCTGAAACCAATGATTGGTTTTGTATTGGTTTTTTAAGTATATTTTTATTATTTATTATATTTTATATGTTCTCTGTGGGTATACGTATTTTTACAAACCACAAAGTTGGACTCTTGTAGAATATTTCAATTGAAAGAAAAGGTTAACAATCCTCTTCATTTAATTGATACTTACTGATATTAATCAGACCTACATATTTCTTTTTAATTATAAGACAGCTTAATTATAGTGCCTACATTTTGTGTTTGACCGTTGTCCTTTAACCAGTAATTCGCAGAATATATACGTTTATAATATAAATTATGTATACAAAACTATAATCAATAGTATAGTTTATACCTCTTTCATCGTATATTCGTATGTACCTATATAAAATTAAAATATAACTACTGTAATCATAAAAACAAAGTATTTACTGTACCTACCATAATTTATGGCATAAATTATCTACCCTAACCTAACCTTACGTGGTATCTAACTGGTATTCTTACTAAAAAATTAGCAGTTAACTAAACTACGAAATTTCCAAATGAAACATAGAATATATTTGTTTCTTTATAAATATATAAGAAGGTGGTGAGTGTAAGTAACTAGTACATTTATTTATATGTTTAAATTCGTGAAAAAAAAATATAGTTTCCTAACTAATAAAGTATAGTTACAAAGAAACAATGATATTAATCTTTTTTTAAACATTTTCAAATTCAATAAACTTAATAGTATACGTTGTTTATATTATTATCTACAATTTTAATGTAAGATTATTATTAGGGTTCTAAATTTGAAATATTTCTAAATTGAAATATCAGCGATCCAAAAGATAATGGTTTGAAATAAAGTTGAAGTCAATTCCAACAATGAATAAAATAATAGTGTATTTTCAGTAATTATACTGAAAATATTACTTAAAAAAGTCGTATAATATGTGTGTGTATGTAGCTGAGTATTGTGAAGGTGCTCTGGGCTCATTATTTAATACTTAGATCATATAGTTTGTTATAACTATTAAAGATTTGTTAAACAACTTATATAGTATATTGTGTGGCAAGGGCCACACATACTATTTTTTGTCCCGCCCCTGCGTTCATGGAAAAGGTTATGCAGGGATCTATGCAACAATTATAGACTATTCTACAAGAAAAATTTCATGGAAGATATTTTATTTTATTTCAAAATTACAATTTTCACTTTGTATATTTTATTATTGTAACTGATAAGATTATTATACAAATTGCGTGAAACAAACTTACTAACGCATCGTTCGACGCACTTATCTAGGAACAGTGCAAATTAAATATGTTTAAATGTTTTTATGCGTCATGCAAGAAGGTTATACTATACATTTAAGATGTAACCAAAAGTTTATGTTTTGTAAGAACCGTGGTAGGTATACATTTTAGTTTGTGGTTGTGCAGGGGATACGCGCCCGGCGGCCGGCACTTTTGGGGAATTCTTCTTTTCCGCCCGGCACTTTTGGGGATTTCTTCTTTTCCGCCCGGCACTTTTGGGGATTTCCTCTTTTCCACCCGGCACTTTTGGGGATTTCCTCTTTTCCGCCCGGCACCTTGAGGATTTCCACTTTACAGCCAGCTGGACGGAAAAAGGACGCTTTCGAACGCTTCAACCGTGGTTGAAAACCAAACTTTCGGTGCAGGCGTGACAAAAAATTAGTTTCATACAATAAACTAACTTTTAAAAATATTCATTTAGAAGTTGACGACTATGAACTTTTAGGTATAATAAACATTTATTTTTATTTTTCATCAAAATAAAATATTTCATGAAAAATTCCATGAAATATTTCAAGAAAATAAATTTCATGAAATTTTAAAACCCTAATTATTATAGCTTCAAAAAAAAAAAAACAAAACCATTCACTTCAACATCAAAAAATATCTTATATTAAACATACTTGTTAAGTAGGTACCTAATTAAATAAGTTTCTCGTATTTTAGATACATTTCAAACAACAATAAAACGTTGTTTTAGATTCTGAGCGAAGCGATGAATGTATTGATTTTACAATGATGTGTGTTTTTTTTTTTATTTTTGTGTCTGTCTTCACCTTTTAGGACAGTAAAAGTGCTTGGATTTTCTTCAATAGTAACTTTTCTGATAGGAAAGTGAATCTAGTTGGTACTTTGGGGGGTCAAAAGTAAAAATTTCCCAGTAGTTTTCACAAGCGACGTCAAAAACAAAAGAAAAATTAAGGAAAAACGGGAATTTTTACGCAAAATCTGTTTTCGAGAAAATCGATTTTGGTTTTTGGTGTAACTCTAAAACAAATGACCGTAGGGACATGACATTTTGACTGAATGTTTATATAAGAATTTTCTATACACCATACAATTTTCCAAATATTTTGACTCTTTTTGAGCTGTTTACGGACATTGTCAGTTTTCAATTTTTTTAGTTTTTTTTTCTATAAATATCAATAAAATTTTATTTGTTGGGTAAAAAAGCGTGAAAATTTAATATAAGGCTCCTGATATATCGTTCTAATATCAGTTAAAAATATTAAAAATACATAGACACAATTTTTTTTTATAAGCATTTAAAGTTCAAATTTTGACAACATTTATCAAATTTATAATTTATTAATTATTTTGTGGTTAAAAATGTATAAAATGTTTAAATTTTATGGCTAAAGATTGAAAATTTAAAACAAGGCTCCACGTAAATAGGTTATATATAAATTACTTTATTCACAATAATATCATCAAATATACTTGGTAAAATCATAGGCTGACTGACCGTTTTCGCTCAGAATCGTTTTTCTTATACAATGATATTATATCATTGAATTCAAATTTAACACCATCCATTACAGTGACCCACTTGTAACCTACTGTACAGCAGAGCGACATCCACTTATCCACCCTTTTTAAAAATATTTTGAATATAAAAATAATAAACATTAGATTCAAAAAAAAAAATGAAAAATATCCCTGACCATGATGCTATTATGCACCTAGGTAATCAAAGATGGGATTTACCATGATAAAATAAACTAGGTATGATGGCAACGAACCAATTTTTATATTATGTTGCGCAAAGATGGCAACGGTCTTTCACCACTTTTCATTGGTTTAGATAATATTGTCATAATGAGAAATATAAAAACGGCGAAAGACCAGCGCCATTTTTTGTCAGAGTGATGGTCAGCGGGTGAGGAGGATGCGATGTGTGCACAATGTGTGCATCATACCTAGTTTATTATATCATAGGATATTGGGATTTACAATCATTCGATTGGATGCCTTTATATTCTTGAGTAAATGTATTTAGCTGTATGATGTTATTTAGTTATCACTGTTAATGTTAGGTTAAGAGGTAGGTATAGCTATATAAATACCCTTCTGGTCCGTAATCAAAATATTTCTTTTGTAGCTAGGGAATCTGGTGTTATGCGTCGACGGGGTCGACACTCGATAATATTATTATTACATACGCCTATATTGGCTAATTGCCGGCTATACTGTATCTTCCTTGTTAACAAAATGTACTATGAGAAATGCGATTGTTGTTGTATACATCTCAACGAAAATTTATTATAGATATGAATTTATTATAAACTCTTTGTATAGAGGTATACGTATTCTATTGCACAACACAACGCACTGCCATGTGATCGGATGGCTCTTTAGAATACCGTGACATTTATATTTATAATTTATCGAGAACCTCTGGTTAAGTATAATATTGGTACCTACCTTACCCTTATACAAAAATGCGAGCAATAATCAGTGTGTTCTTTAATTCAATTTGTGTATTTAAAGTATTACTTTGTCTCATCTAAAACCTAAAACCCCTACAATATTATCTACAAACAACTGCGAATCAGGTAAGGCATATAATATAATATTTTATGTTACTGGATCCAACTGGTTGCGCAACTGTTTCCTTTTAATAAAAGTTGTTTTTAATTGAACAATGTATACATTTTCAAATACAACGACTTATTTTTGACAATTGTAATTATTCATTTATTAATCGGTATTTATAGTGCTCATCGCATTATATTATAATTATATAGTTGGGTGACGGAGTGGCCGAGCGGACTAAAATTTCAAAACCTCGGCCATGGGTGGCATTTTTCTTCGGACAAGTCACGGTGTCCGGAGAAGAAGTGCCGCCATCCCCCACCCGGGCATGGCAGATACTACTTACAGGTGCCCAATAAAAAATCTGCCCAACCAAAAATACACTTTTTTTAAACCTACAATTTCCGTCCCTACAAAAACAAAAAAAACCAGCTAATGGCCATAGTTGCCGGGCTTTACGATCCGTAAAAATATATATATAATTATACAATAAACATATGTCATTGAACTATAGTTCTAAGAAGAATTCAACCCACTTTCGGAAAACCGTCAGCCTATGATATTACCAAGTATATTTGATGATATTATAGTGAATAAAGTAATTTATATATAACCTAGTTACGTGAAACCTTGTTTTAAATTTTTAATCCTTAGCTACAAAAGTTGAACATTTTATAAATTTTTAACTACAAAATAATTATTAAATTATAAATTTGATAAATGTTGTCCAAATTTGAACTTTAAATGCTTATAAATAAAAATTGAGCCTATGTATTTTTAATATTTTTTAACTGCTATTAGAACGACATATCAGCAGCCTTATATTACATTTTCACGCTTTTTTACCCAAAAAATAAAATTTTATTGACAACTATAGAAAAAAAAACTTAAATAATTGAAAACTGACTATGTCCGTAAACAGCTCAAAAAGAGTCAAAATATTTTCAAAATTTTATCGTGTATAGAAAATGCTACTATAAACATTCAGTGAAATTTCCAAGTATCTACAGTCATACGTTTTTTAATTACAACAAAATAAGAAAACCGTTACATGAGAAATCGAGTGAATATCAAATGTTGTAAAAATATGAATTTCAAACGTGAAGAAGAAGCGAGTCACTTAAGTGGATGTCGCTCTGCTGTACAGTAGGTTACAAGTGGGTGACTGTTATGGATAGTGATAAATTTGAATTCAATGATATAATATCATAGTATACGAAAAACGATTTTAAGTGGAGACGATTTGTCAGCCTAGGATATTGTTGTATACTATATTTATATTGATATTATTAAATATTATTAATACCGTAGCCGGTTAAGTTGAATTATTATTATTTGTTTATTATCGAATTTGTATATGATAATATATTTTAGACGTTTCAATTACCCACGAATAAAATTTTTAAAATAGGTATATGTATATATTACAAGTAATTATTACGAATTATGAACGATATTGCAAAAAATAATTCCCGGAAATCATTAGTTTTTAACTGAAAACGACAGGAAAGTCTGAACTTGGCGGTCAGTCTTATTTTTAAGTTATATGTATTATAAGTATAACTAATTGAAATTTTTGGTATTTTCATATGTACCCGGTGTACCACACTGCGCTTGCTCGAACAATTAAAATCAAAAACATCCCTCGACTTGTTATGTAAAACCACCATGAGTGGGTATCAGAATTATTTTTGCATCATCAATTTTAAAACGTTGATTTATCTAGATTAAAAAAAAAAATGAATTCGTAATACTTAAGCTCGGTAAACTTTAAGCGTTGTACGGGTGCGTACAACACCGAAAATCGTGAATTTCGTAAACCTTATGATTTGTAGGTAGTCGAGTTTTGGACAAGTACCTACATAGGTAACTTATAATAATAATTCATATTGTAAATTAATTAGGTACCAAAAAAATATAACTTCTCAAACACTTTATCTATTGGCACTGGCAGGAGAATGTATTAGAATGACTTTAAACTTGCGGACCAGTTTGTATAGTTAAATTTGGCATGCGAACTATAATTGAAATAGAAAACCAGAATAGGTGCATTACAGATCACAAAGATTTCTGTAAAAGAACATACGATTTATAAATATACCGTATAGGTTTACTGAGTACTTATATAATAATAATTATATAAGTTCTTTGGATTTATCATAGTAAATAATATATTTTATGATATCTATGGCAATCGTCAATTATCGAAATTCGTCGGCGACGGTTAACAATTCTAATAATTTCAGCAATACTATTGTATTATAAATATAATATATTGTATATTTTGAGTTCAGTGAACAAAAAAGATAATAGGTTACAAATATAAACGGACAGTTCGTTAAACCGGATAAGTTGTAACACAAACTCGCAAATTTCGTTTGATCAGGTTATTTTCATAAAATATTTCGATACTTTCAAGTTTCAGCTCATCGGAGTGAGATGATTAGATGAAGATGGATGAAGATAGCTGTTTCTTCGGCGATGGCGGCACTCTAGCTACGTTTCACCGGAAGAGTAGAGGTTTACGAGTAAGTTTGTTTTCATATTATTACCTACTATTTTACATTTACTTTTTAGACTTAAATTAAATATTTATTGCCACGGAAATCTGTTAACTAGGTGACGTAGAAGCATTTATAAGTTTAATCCCAATAGCGTAATGTATAAAATACGCGAGACCGTCTTCGTTTCACCGCGCCAAATTTAATACGCACCTTTTTGCATGTTATCCTATACGCCGGGTATCACCTTAGGTTTCCGTGAAGTATTTAAAACAATATAATGTTATTAATCTTTATATTTTATATTTTTATATACATAAATACATTATACACCTCATATATTTTATTAGCATACTTACACCTTTTTTAGTGTAGTTTATACCCTAGATGGCTATAGATATAGGCATTAAATGTCTTGCAATTATATATTTTACTATAATTATTAATTTCATTATAATATAATACAACAATACACTCTAAATTAAATTAGTTGTTATCAAGACAGACAGTCTTAAAACAAACTCTTTTCTGGACGTTTTCAAAACGTATTATGCTTAAAAAAAATTGCACAGTTGTCGTAGTAGCCAGTTGCTAGATCAACCCGTGTGACATCAAATAGGAATTATTCTTGTTTTTTTAAATAGTTTTTTCGAAAAATATATGTATCATGTATAGCTCATACAATTATGAATTTATAGTTAATGGAAATATGGATGTTTATACTTCATAGATATTTTTTTAGTAAATAATCGTGTAAATAATTTGATTAAACAATCAGGTACTTACCTACTCATAACTAGTATCAATTTTATTATATTATATTATTTTATTTATTATATTAAAATATAAAATAATGTTGTAGTAGAAGCTGGAAACTGTAGTTTATTTTAATTTATAATCCAATTAATGTAACCGAGAATGTAACTATTAAATTCATCATTGAATGATTATTCAGAGATCACTTTGGGATAAATGTAAATTAAATTAAAAATAATTAAAAAACATTTTCTGAAAGGAACAAGATTACTGCTAATATTTAAGTCTTAATTATTATTAACAAATAAATAAAAATAATAGATATTTTAATAGCTTTTTACTATTAACATTCAGTGTAAATATAGTTTCTGATCGACTCACCTATATGTAATAAACCTATAAGTAATAAAATAATTATTCATATCAAATAATCCTAACAATTTAATGCAAGGATTCTCATAAATTGATCTTACAGCAGCCTTAAAACACCAAATATACATTTGTACATCAGTTACAAAATTTTAGTTCCCTATTATGATGTAGGTATTAATACAAACAATAAATTGCTATTCGAAAACACAATTTCGTATACCTATTATTATTTACTAAATACCTACACTTAAATTAAACTAAAAATAAACATATGATTACATACTGAGTACCTATAATATAATATTATATATGAAAATACTAACGTTTACACAGACCACAAGAAAAAATAATTAAAAATATTAAAAAAAAAAACCCACATCATTGTAAAAATATAGTTGATATTATAGTATTTAATGAATTTACTGTACCTATACGTTTATGGCTTTATGTTAACTCTAAAATCCAGTAATCACATTTTTATTTAATAATTCATAAAATACAATATGCTCTTATAAAAATATTCTTGTGCTTCTGATATATATTCACCACCTTAATCAATAATTAAATTGATAAACGAAAATAATAATTTAAATAATACCTATATCATATTATTATAATTCAAATTCAAAATTATAAACTATTTTGTTTTATTGTCATATCAAATTTCAATGAACAAATTGTTCCTTAACACAGAACTCTTTGATATAAAAAGTTGCATTATATTATATCCGTGGATTCATCATATCTATCATTTATTTATTTAATCTATGGCAAATGTCAAAGTCGTTGCAGAAGACACAGTCGATTAAAAATTCTAAAATTTCAATAAGCAAAGAAGATATTATGAGCAAAAAACTTACTGCGTTTCGTATAATTTTATTTTTCATAAATCACAATATTCTAAGTTCTGGCTGTATTCTGGAGCGTTTCCTCATGGGCGTCGCAGTTCACACACGTCACGGATTCCGCCGAAGGAGTCGATAATTAAAGTAAGTTTGTTTTTATATTCTTTTGGGGCTTAAATTTACTTTTAAGACTTAAAACAAATATTTAATTTCACGAAAAATGTGCTATCCAAGTGTTGTAGGCGCATATTTTAGTTCCGGACTATAAATGTATAAAATACGCGAGATATAAACGTCGTCGTCGTTTTTCCAGTGGCTGTTTGTAGAATAATTATAATTAATAGGTGCATACCTTTATAGGGTACTCAATATATATAAATATATATATATATATGTTTTGGTTTAATTTATAGAAATATATGTTATAACTTGTAACTGATAATAGTCATAAGATACAATTTTAATTAATAACTGGTATTTTTTTCCAAATACAACGTTATAAGTTATAGGTAACTATTAATTTAGTGTCACATACTTAACTTCTATTGTTCACCTAATATCTATATTCTATATCATAGGGATTAGGGATGTATAACCATGTACACATAAAAGTATATTCACGGAATGGTCAACTACCTATCCTGACGTGTGCGCACTTATGAATAATATACCTACTCATATACTCGTATAGGTATATAAATATACCTATATAAATAGTGTAATACTACATACACGAATGTGTTACCTATTATGTCCCTAAAAGTTCAACAGTTATTATTATATTTATTTATTTTTTAAATATAGGTAGGTACATTACAAGACTCTAATTAAAATCACATTTTTTTTTATTTTTTTGAACACAAAAATTATTAATTAATATATAATTTATTGGTATAGTACTAAATAAATTAATGAAATAAAACAAACACAACTACTATAATTATTAGTAATAATAATATATCCACGTATAAATTATTAAAATAAAAAACGATTCTGAGCAAAGATATCGTTAACTAATAAATAATATTGAGATTAAAGTAATTTATTTTTTCGATAGAAAATCGGTATAAATATGAATTATAAATATTTTTTTATTTTCATACCATGACGCGTGTGTGAAAAATTGTTTATATAAGGTGTTTAAGATGTTAGATTTCGGTTCGGCTGATTGTCCACCCCCTCACTCTTCAGCATCAATGCATCAGAAATTATTATTTATAATATTTAAATATAAACTGCATTTTCTGAAATTTCTAAAACATTGCTTTCCAAGCAAAGAATTCGTTTCATATATTATCAACGAATTGAAAAATGAAATTAGAACATTAATTATATGGGATAAAGTCAATTTTATAAAAACTTATTAGAAAAAAATTAAATACAATCAAATAAAGGTAATTTTTTTTCTTATATTTCTATTTTTTTACGTACCCATTATGTTCGATACTATAACTTCAGTATTTAGTTATAGAAAACAACACTTGCCAATATGGAATAACTGTCGAATTTTTTTATTTTTAAATATTAAATAGCATTTGATTGACTGATGTGCTATAATGAAACTCAAAATATAACGAATACACTACCTATACAATTATCTAAATTTTATTTTATATTCGTTTAAATTGGACTTTTAATTTTTCTGGCCATTTTATTAAGCTTTGTAATATAAGTGCATTAAATCGTATTTTTAAGGCATTTTTCTTATTTTTAATGCATTTAAATCCACGTCCTATTTATAACTTAACGTTACTTTGTATATACCAATCGATTAGTGTACACAATAAAAAATATAATATTATTGATGGGTTAATAGGTTGATAACTATTATGTAGGTAGGTACAGTTTTGTACGTTCAATGTATCGTTCTTAATTCATAAAGTAGCTCTAAATGAGTCAAATGATTTTGTCAAGGGGTGGGGGGGGAGGATATGGCTGATTTTTTAACATGCACTATTTCAAGGGCTCTTAACCTAAGGGGCGCACCACTCTAAGGAGGAGTGACACAATTTCGTAAGGGGGGGGGGGGGGGGGGGGGTGAAAATGTTTAAAAAAAAACACGAATTTATTTAGTTATTTTGTTATTTAGGTAATACATATTAATTAATAGGTATTTCTTAAATTTTTTTTATTATTTTATTTAAAACATTATTTTTAAATATTGGGATCAATAAAACTATTTTTATATAATTACTATTTTATATCAATTAGAATTTGTTTATAAACCAAGTAATAAATAAATGGTTACCAAGTAAAAAAACTGTTACAAAAACTGTATCTATATAATTAGGTAATGCTTTTATAAGTAGGAAGGTAGGTTTTATACATACCTAACAAAATAAGAAAATACATAATGATTAATGTTATTTAATATGATTTGTAAGTACATAGCAGATTATACCTATCACTTGATGACGATTATTTTTGTTTTATACGTTCTTCGTAATTCAGTTCCGTCACGATAGTTTTAGTTTTCGTTAAATGTGAAACATACATTTTCTATGCATACGGGATACGGGCATTAAACATTTGGGTTTTAAGATAACACCTCAAACGTACATTTAATTTTGGGGGTTTTACGGGATATACCTATAGGAAATTTTCTTCAAATTTTCACATTTCACTATTTGATATTGTGATATTATTTGTACCTAGGTTAAGTTTCTGTTTTAGAATCGATCGATAGGTTACCTAAGTATATCACATTCTTTAATTTAAATTCTGGTAGTCGAGTATTGGACAAGTACCTACGTAACTTTAATTCGTATCGTAATTTAATTACTAAAGAAATATAATTTCCCCAACAGTGTCTAGGGCCACCGGCAGCAGAATGCATTATAGAATGTCTATAAACTTGTGGTCTAGTATATGGTTAAAATTGGCATGCGACCAACAACTGGGGGCTTGTTCTGGACAATTTAAATGATCTAATAAGGTTCATCTCATTATTTATCTTACATTTCCTTTTTAGACTTGAATTAAATATTTATTGTCGCGGAAAATCTTACTCGTAGTCGAGTTCTAGTTGATAACTGACTTGTGAATAAATGTAATTTTGTTAGGTATAAAAATAAAACTAATAAATCTTTGAATACAACATTTAAAAATACAAACTCTGTGTTATTAAAATTAATATCAGGTATTTATTGGTAGGTTTATATAATATCTGTAGACTGTAATGCATAGGTCATTAGAATATTGTAGAACATTTTACTGCATAAGATGCGTGTTATTTCAGAAATGGAATTCGTCAGTGAACATTTTCAAACTGGGAATAATATATCATAAGCAGATTGAAATGTGTGAACGTTTCAGTGTTTCGAAGACTAAGTTTCGTAGCAGATTTTGATTCCGTCACGGGGTATGTATTTTATTATTTCTTAGAAGGTTTTTTTTTTATTATAGTTAATTGATCAGGGGATGTATTGCCCGAAAATTTTCAATATTTGTATTGTAACTATACTGGTATAACACTATTCGGGCTATCAATAAAGTCGTGTTCAAAATTAGAAAATTGGTGAGGTATGATATTTTTTTAAGCAATTCTTTCGAGTAGGGAATTCGCTCAATGATATTTAAATATTTTCACCGATAATCAAGTACGATGACTTGTAGGTAACTAGAGACTGAGTGAATAGGAATCAGGAAGTGTGTGATATGGCGAACATAAGGAAATGGGTCAACAGGATTTCAGAATGTTTGGTGTATGAAAGGGAAAGATGAAAAAGAAATGTAGGGTTAGGGTAGGTAAGTGGAGTGAGAGTAGCAGATATGAGAATAATAAGTAAGGTGTTAAGGTACAAAAGAGGATAGAATAAGAAATTAATTAATTAAGGGTAGTGTAGGGTAGTGTACATATTGTAGTGAAAACAAGAGAGAATAGGTTTAGGTGGTTCGGTCACTGTATGATAAGAGATAGTGAGAGTGGCTATAGAAGTTAATTTAGGGGAGAAATGATGGACGAGAAGACTGAAGAAGAGATGGATAGACAGAATACCGATCATATGGAGGTGCGGAATGAGAGTGGCTGAACCTGTATATAGCTGTGAGAGACGGGGGAAGAAAAAGTGTAAAGGTAGAATAGTTATGTTAACAATGCCGAATACGTAGGAAAAGATCTTGAATTGCAAAGGCCCTATTGACTCTTTGGCTTCAACTAACCATAGGTTTACCTAACTAACCTTCTTATGACTCATTAGGACACTAAGAATAAAAAGATCCTGAGTTGCAGGTTGCCGAACTTAAGTGTTTGATTATCAAGTTGATCCTTTGATTGTTGACACCTTAATCCATGCTATGGATTACTTTATTTGGCCTCAATTTATTGTTCCCCTCGAAGACCACTGATAAGAACATTATGTCCTATCAAATATCTTAATTATCTATGATGGAGCCATACCCAGCTCACTCGTGTAAACTTGTTGCCGGTTGGGATGTCAGCGCACTATTTGTTTTCCATCTTTGACCCACGCGTAGCATACCAAATGTACGATTAAGAAAACACTAAAATGATTGGGTCAGAGAGAGAAATAAATGGTGCGCTAAAATATGACATCCTCTTAGTGTTATCAAGTTGAAAAAGCAGTTGATTGTTGACAATTTGACATTTAACATTAACTGTGGTAGGTATTATGATTGGAAGTAAAAGTAATTAGCAGAGCTGTGAATTTAATGCAATGAAAAAGTGTTAAATATTTGCCTGCATGTATGCACTAAAAACAAGCAAATATATGCACTAAAAACAAGCAAATATATGCACTGAAATATTTAAAAATATGCACTTAAAATTCAAAAAAATACTGAATGAAAACGTTTTTATTAAAAATTTTTTAAATTAATAAATTATAATTCAAATTGGTTTACAAAAAAAATTCTTTGTTAGGTAGGTATGTAGGTAGGTAACGGATGAACCGAAAATATAAAAACATTTTAAGAAAATAAGCATAAATACGAAGAAATCATTAAAACATGCAACTATATTAACTAACCAAAAAAAAAACGCATATTGGTAACGGTGTTGTAATAATAGGGATCTCCCAAAAAAAATACGTACTATAATAGTTCAAACAAATCTTAAAAGCCAACTGTAATAAATATTAATTTATGAAAAAGTATATTAAAAAGCATTATCATTATAAATGAAACAAAACTGTGAACTATGGACCGTGACATAATATAGGTATTTCTATATTTTTAGCTCCATAATTTCTGTTAAAATATTAGGAAAATGTATTAAGTACGTAAAAGTGCTAAATTTGAGCTATTACTTAAAATATTATATTCATAACAAATTATCATAGAAGGTTATGTACTGTTGTTCCACATACTTATTATAGTTTAATTTAACTACAACATTCTAGTAGAGTCTGATAATCTTTGGTTCCACGACTTTGATCATACAAACTTTAAATACTAAACTATGGGTCTGAAATTTAGTTTATATAGATGTAAATAATCCAAAACATATATTGCTTCAAAATATAAAAATAAAGTGTCTTGTAGTAGGTGGGTACATTTCAAAAAAAAAACTAAAAAAATCATACTTGAAATCTATTTATAGTATACGTATATTGTAATAAATGTTCAAATGTTTACTATAGAACATTATAAAAAATTAACTTAAGTTCAATATAATAAATTAAAACAGGTGTTCAAATAAACATTTCATACCAAAAATTTTGTTAATTCACACAGACTCTCTTCAATTTTAAATTTTTCTTCAAATTATCTACAAAATATAAATGTTTAGTAATTTGGAAGACTAAAGTTGGTCTCAGAATAAATGATAAAAAGACAGAATATATTAAACTAAACAGAAAAGACAGGACGTATCGCCACGGGGAGAGTTGCTGCTAAAATCGAGATTAATATCTTTGAACTTAAAAATAAAAATATACATGACATTAATACGACCTGTCGTCCTATATGGGTCAGAAACATGGGCACCAAGAAAAATAGAGGAAATAAAACTAGACACATTTGAAAGAAAAATTTTAAGACGTATATACGGACCCTGTTTCGACTCAAGAACCCAAGAGTGGAGAATTCGAACCAATGAAGAACTACAGAACTTGTTTCAGAGACCATGTATTTCAAACGAAACCAAAAAAAGAAGTCTGTTGTGGGCAGGCCACGCCTGGAGGAAAAAAGACGCTATGATTAACATAGTAATCAGGGAAGAACCGAAAGGAAAGAGACTACTAGGTAGACCACGCCTAAGATGGGAAGATTGTGTGAGGAAAGATGTTAAAGATGTTAAAGAGGTTGATCCAGGAGCAAACTGGAGAGAAATAGCAGAAAATAGAATAAATTGGAGAGAAATTTGTTTTGCGGGATGGTCTTAAAGGCTGGAAAAACCCAAAAAAAAAAAAAAAAATTGGAAGACTTGATTAAGTATTTAATTATTTATCTAAAAGAGATGTGCCGGGTCGCCACATTATTATATCGAGTGGCCATGGTGCAAGTGTCGTCCATAAATATCATAACATATATTATATTAGAAATACAAACTTAATATTTCACTAACAGTAAATATTATAAAAAAATATTACGAAATGTACTATATTCATATTATATTATGATTGTATTAGTTACAAACTCTTGAAATAAGAGTTATGTTTGAGGATTTAATTAATTTCTCAAGGTTGCCTCAGTAAGTTGAGGGACCGTAGTTAAAGTGCCCGAAAAAAAAATGATTAATTCAAATATAGAAGGTACTTATATCATATACTTTTATCAAAGTATGATTGTGTTAGCCACAGTCTTGTGTAAATTATATTGTCTTATGTTTTCCCAATTTAATAATACAAAAGACTGAAAATTAATGAAATCACAAATATTAGTACAATAGAGAGACTGTGCATTGATTTACAAATTTGTCTTAAATTTACTTTTTGCATAGAGAATAATATGAAGGTGGGCTGGGCTTTTAATATCAGAGTATGGGGCCCAGACCCACACTGTTTACACGAGTGAGCTGGGTATGGCTCCATCATAGATAATAAAGATATAACATAATGGTCTTATCAGCGGTCTTCGAGGGGAACAATTGAGGCCAAATAAAGTATACCTATATCGAGTATCGACTATCAATATAAAGGAGCCTCAATTGCCTTCCCCTCCGGGAACGCGGCCTCAAATGTATTTAACATAGGCGTGGACTATCCATATCTTTATTATCTAGGGGCTTCATCCATAGCATGGATTAAGGTGTCAACAATCAAAGGATCAACTTGATAATCAAACACTTAAGTTCAGCAACCTGCAAATCAGGATCTTTTTATTCAAAGTGTCCTAATAAGTCATAATAAGAAGGTTAGTTAGGTTAAACCTATGGTTAGTTGAAGCTATGGTAATGATAGACGACTACCATCACCGGTCGTGAGCTTTGCGATGATCTTTTCCTACTAACTATCAAGGAATTCGATATTGTAAACATAACAATGAAAGAAAATATTTAAATATTATTAATTTGGTTAGGTTAGGTTAGGTTAGGATAGGGCAGGAAATTAGATGTTAACTAATTATCATAGTTTTTAACACGGTCTTAAAGACTGTCAGCAAGAGTTGTACCAGTATAGTTATTAAAAACTTAAATACAGCCAACATTAAATAATGATTTTTTTACCACAACAAATTATAAAATGTATTTTAAAATATAACAAAATATTATTTTATTAGGGTGTTATAAGGTTTTCAATACTTATGAGTTTTTGTAACTAGAAAATATATAAAATCAATAGTTTTAATTTAATATATAGTTTTGTGTTTTAATATCCTATTGTCAAAAAATTCTCAGAGTTTCCTTTCCACATTTTTTTACATTGTACTAAATCTAATTTTTTTCCGCATATATTTACAAAGACTAAAACAGATATCTGACTATGTTTTTATTTGCATTTAGACTTTATAGTTTGTAATTTAATATTGACTGTAGACCCACAAAACACAATATTATTTTAAATTAAACATTTTATGTCCTTCATAAATTACAATCACATAGTAGAGTCCGTGCAGGACCTTTTATCATTTAATTTCTTTGCATCCTTTATAATTTACATTCATTTTTATACATTTTCTAATACATATATTACCGTGATACACCTCTGATCATAATAACTGTTCGCATTATTATAATGTAAACAACACCTAGTTTTTGGATTGTAGTTAATATGTATTGCAGTATTTAGCTTCCAGCGTATTCTTTTGTTTAGTGTTATTTCACCCAGATTTCTCAAACAATTTTTTTTTCACTTCATTGAACTCTAGTAGATTTTTTCGTAGAAAAATTTTTCAAGATTAACCGGCTATACCTGGGAGTAAGCTGAGTACCTGTGTACATAATATATAATTTGAAAAGAGACTGGATAGGTTCTCTCACGTTCTTCCCCATTCAATTTATTTTTTTATATACTTAACATTTTTTGATTCTTTTATATATATCTTTTTTTAAAACATTACCAACCTGATGCCTTATGATTTTTTTAAAATTTCTCATCTGCTTCTTAAAATGCGTTTGCCTGCGGTAACCCACGTTCCCCTTGCGATTTGTTTCATAAATTTAATTCAATTGATTTTTAATATGAATATTTTCAAATTTGTAAGTCTTCAGAGAATTTTTTTCTTTCAATTTTTTTTTTATGATTTAACCAAATTTAAGCAAAAAATTTGAAACATTGATAATCTGGTACCCTTGAATAATCCTTATCTTTAATGAACTAAATATTTTAAATAGTTTTTTTTGTTTAAGAATCTGGGCATTTTAGTTTTTACTTTGTAATGTGTACTCCAACATTTAAATTTATTTTTGGTTTCCTAAAATGCATTTGCCTGCGGGCGCCAACACACTCCTTCAATTTTTTTTTTATGATTTAACCTTTTGCCGAATTTTTTAAACATCGACAATCTGGTACCCTTGAATAATCCTTGTTTAATGAAATAAATATTTTAAATAGTTTTTTTCTGTTTGGTTTCCTAAAATGCATTTGCCTGCGGGCGCCAACCCCCTCCTTCAATTTTTTTTTTGTAGTGTAACTCTAATTGAATATTTAGTATTGACTTGAAAATTGATAACTTAGTGCCCTGTGAATAATCACTCTTTAATGAACTAAATATTTTGAATAGTTTTTTCTGTTTAAGATTCTAGGCATTTTAGTTTTTTCTTTAAATACTGTATTCCTACAGTTAAATTTTTTCAAAATGTTTTTTTGGTTTCTCAAAATGCATTTGCCTGCGGGCAACAACACCCTCTTTCAATTTTTTTTTTATGATTTAACCTTTTGCCGAATTTTTTAAACATTGACAATCTGGTACCTTTGAATAATCCTTCTTTAATGAACGAAATATTTGAAATAGTTTTGTTTGTTTAAGAATCTGGGCATTTTAGTTTGTACTTTGTAATGTGTACTCCTACTTTTAAATTTCTTTTTGGTTTCCTAAAATGCATTTGCCTGCAGGCGCCAACACCCCCCTTCAATTTTTTTTTTTAGTCATGTAACTCTAGATGAATATTTTGTATTGACTTGAAAATTGATAACTTAGTGCCCTGTGAATAATCACTCTTTAATGAACTAAATATTTTGAATAGTTTTTTCTGTTTACGATTCTAGGCATTTTAGTTTGTACTTTATAAACTGTATTCCTACAGTTAAATTTTTTCAAAATTTTTTTTTGGTTTCTCAAAATGCATTTGCTTGCGGGCGCCAAAACCCTCTTTCAATTTTTTTTTTATGATTTAACCTTTAGCCGAATTTTTTAAACATCGACAATCTGGTACCCTTGAATAATCCTTATCTTTAATTAACTAAATATTTTAAATAGTTTTTTCCGTTTAACATTCTGGGCATTTTAGTTTTTACTTTGTAATGTGTACTCCAACATTTAAATTTATTTTTGGTTTCCTAAAATGCATTTGCCTGCGGGCGCCAACACACTCCTTCAATTTTTTTTTTATGATTTAACCTTTTGCCGAATTTTTTAAACATCGACAATCTGGTACCCTTGAATAATCCTTGTTTAATGAAATAAATATTTTAAATAGTTTTTTTCTGTTTGGTTTCCTAAAATGCATTTGCCTGCGGGCGCCAACCCCCTCCTTCAATTTTTTTTTTGTAGTGTAACTCTAATTGAATATTTAGTATTGACTTGAAAATTGATAACTTAGTGCCCTGTGAATAATCACTCTTTAATGAACTAAATATTTTGAATAGTTTTTTCTGTTTAAGATTCTAGGCATTTTAGTTTTTTCTTTAAATACTGTATTCCTACAGTTAAATTTTTTCAAAATGTTTTTTTGGTTTCTCAAAATGCATTTGCCTGCGGGCAACAACACCCTCTTTCAATTTTTTTTTTATGATTTAACCTTTTGCCGAATTTTTTAAACATTGACAATCTGGTACCTTTGAATAATCCTTCTTTAATGAACGAAATATTTGAAATAGTTTTGTTTGTTTAAGAATCTGGGCATTTTAGTTTGTACTTTGTAATGTGTACTCCTACTTTTAAATTTCTTTTTGGTTTCCTAAAATGCATTTGCCTGCAGGCGCCAACACCCCCCTTCAATTTTTTTTTTTAGTCATGTAACTCTAGATGAATATTTTGTATTGACTTGAAAATTGATAACTTAGTGCCCTGTGAATAATCACTCTTTAATGAACTAAATATTTTGAATAGTTTTTTCTGTTTACGATTCTAGGCATTTTAGTTTGTACTTTATAAACTGTATTCCTACAGTTAAATTTTTTCAAAATTTTTTTTTGGTTTCTCAAAATGCATTTGCTTGCGGGCGCCAAAACCCTCTTTCAATTTTTTTTTTTATGATTTAACCTTTAGCCGAATTTTTTAAACATCGACAATCTGGTACCCTTGAATAATCCTTATCTTTAATTAACTAAATATTTTAAATAGTTTTTTCCGTTTAACATTCTGGGCATTTTAGTTTGGACTTTGAAATGTATATTTCTTCTGTAAAATTTTTTCCAAATTTTTTTTTTATATTTTTGAAAATGCATTTGCCTGCGGGCGCCAACACCCCCCTTCAATTTTTTTTTTAGTCATGTAACTCTAGTTGAATATTTTGTATTGACTTGAAAATTGATAACTTAGTGCCCTGTGAATAATCACTCTTTAATGAACTAAATATTTTGAATAGTTTTTTCTGTTTACGATTCTAGGCATTTTAGTTTGTACTTTATAAACTGTATTCCTACAGTTAAATTTTTTCAAAATTTTTTTTTGGTTTCTCAAAATGCATTTGCTTGCGGGCGCCAACACCCTCTTTCAATTTTTTTTTTATGATTTAACCTTTAGCCGAAATTTTTAAACATCGACAATCTGGTACCCTTGAATAATCCTTATCTTTAATGAACGAAATATTTGAAATAGTTTTGTTTGTTTAAGAATCTGGGCATTTTAGTTTGTACTTTGTAATGTGTACTCCTACTTTTAAATTTCTTTTTGGTTTCCTAAAATGCATTTGCCTGCAGGCGCCAACACCCCCCTTCAATTTTTTTTTTTAGTCATGTAACTCTAGATGAATATTTTGTATTGACTTGAAAATTGATAACTTAGTGCCCTGTGAATAATCACTCTTTAATGAACTAAATATTTTGAATAGTTTTTTCTGTTTACGATTCTAGGCATTTTAGTTTGTACTTTATAAACTGTATTCCTACAGTTAAATTTTTTCAAAATTTTTTTTTGGTTTCTCAAAATGCATTTGCTTGCGGGCGCCAAAACCCTCTTTCAATTTTTTTTTTTATGATTTAACCTTTAGCCGAATTTTTTAAACATCGACAATCTGGTACCCTTGAATAATCCTTATCTTTAATTAACTAAATATTTTAAATAGTTTTTTCCGTTTAACATTCTGGGCATTTTAGTTTGGACTTTGAAATGTATATTTCTTCTGTAAAATTTTTTCCAAATTTTTTTTTTATATTTTTGAAAATGCATTTGCCTGCGGGCGCCAACACCCCCCTTCAATTTTTTTTTTAGTCATGTAACTCTAGTTGAATATTTTGTATTGACTTGAAAATTGATAACTTAGTGCCCTGTGAATAATCACTCTTTAATGAACTAAATATTTTGAATAGTTTTTTCTGTTTACGATTCTAGGCATTTTAGTTTGTACTTTATAAACTGTATTCCTACAGTTAAATTTTTTCAAAATTTTTTTTTGGTTTCTCAAAATGCATTTGCTTGCGGGCGCCAACACCCTCTTTCAATTTTTTTTTTATGATTTAACCTTTAGCCGAAATTTTTAAACATCGACAATCTGGTACCCTTGAATAATCCTTATCTTTAATGAACGAAATATTTGAAATAGTTTTGTTTGTTTAAGAATCTGGGCATTTTAGTTTGTACTTTGTAATGTGTACTCCTACTTTTAAATTTCTTTTTGGTTTCCTAAAATGCATTTGCCTGCAGGCGCCAACACCCCCCTTCAATTTTTTTTTTTAGTCATGTAACTCTAGATGAATATTTTGTATTGACTTGAAAATTGATAACTTGGTGCCCAATGAATAATCATTCTTTAATAAACTAAATATTTTGAATAGTTTTTTCTGTTTAAGATTCTGGGCATTTTAGTTTGTACTTTATAAACTGTATTCCTACAGTTAAATTTTTTCAAAATTTTTTTTTGGTTTCTCAAAATGCATTTGCTTGCGGGCGCCAAAACCCTCTTTCAATTTTTTTTTTATGATTTAACCTTTAGCCGAATTTTTTAAACATCGACAATCTGGTACCCTTGAATAATCCTTATCTTTAATTAACTAAATATTTTAAATAGTTTTTTCCGTTTAACATTCTGGGCATTTTAGTTTGGACTTTGAAATGTATATTTCTTCTGTAAAATTTTTTCCAAATTTTTTTTTTATATTTTTGAAAATGCATTTGCCTGCGGGCGCCAACACCCCCCTTCAATTTTTTTTTTAGTCATGTAACTCTAGTTGAATATTTTGTATTGACTTGAAAATTGATAACTTAGTGCCCTGTGAATAATCACTCTTTAATGAACTAAATATTTTGAATAGTTTTTTCTGTTTACGATTCTAGGCATTTTAGTTTGTACTTTATAAACTGTATTCCTACAGTTAAATTTTTTCAAAATTTTTTTTTGGTTTCTCAAAATGCATTTGCTTGCGGGCGCCAACACCCTCTTTCAATTTTTTTTTTATGATTTAACCTTTAGCCGAAATTTTTAAACATCGACAATCTGGTACCCTTGAATAATCCTTATCTTTAATTAACTAAATATTTTAAATAGTTTTTTCCGTTTAACATTCTGGGCATTTTAGTTTGGACTTTGAAATGTATATTTCTTCTGTAAAATTTTTTCCAAATTTTTTTTTATGTTTTTGAAAATGCATTTGCCTGCGGGTGCCAACACCCTCCTTCAATTTTTTTTTTTATGATTTGAAGTTTGTAATGTGTATTCCTACAGTTAAATTTATTCAAAATTTTTTTTGGGTTTCCTAAAATGCATTTGCCTGCGGGCGCCAACACCCTCCTTCAATTTTTTTTTTATGATTTAGCCTCTAGCCAAATTTTTTAAACATTGACCATCAGTCAGGTACTCAGATAACCACATGTTGTCGTTCAATTTAGAAACTACGATGATCCGTTCTACCACGTGGTGGTACTGGTCTGAACAATTAATATATTAAGGAAAAATTGGTCGTTCTATATTGAGGTAGGTATGAAGAAATATTAAAAATACATAGACACAATTTTTGTTATAAGCATTTAAAGTTCAAATTTTGACAAAATTTATCAAATTTAAAATTTAATTATTATTTTGTAGTTCAAAATGTATTAAATGTTCAACTTTTATAGCTAAGGATTGAATATTTAAAACAAGGTTCCACGTAAATAGGAATATATAAATTACTTTATTCACAATAATATCATCAAATATACTTGGTAACATCATAGGCTGACTAAGGAGCGCCACCTTTTCAATGAAAATTTTTTTTAGAAACGTTATTATCTGGACAGACAAAATTGAAAACTACATAGAAATGATATTTATTATTTGGAATTATATTATATAGAAATATTACGGTTAGGAACCGTCTGTGTTTGAAAAAGGAATACATTGAAAATACATTGTTAGGAACAAATATAGTTGAAAAATTGAATGAACGGAAAACATGTTATTTGGAATCCGCATAGTTTTGATAATTAAAAAATGTTAAATACGTTTTATTAGGAACAAACATGGTTTGAAAATGTAAAAATTGGAAACATATTGTTAAGAACAGACATTGTTTGGAATAAATTGGAAATAAAAATAATAAAAAAATACATTTTCACAAACAGACATTTATCAGAAATTGAATTCATAGCAAAATATAATGTTATGGAAAAACATTTTATTATTTGGAATTTAAATAAATTAGAAATAAAACGAAAGTAAATAAATAAATTCAAACGTTAACTTATTTATAATGAATTAAACATTTTTAAAAAAATACACCATGATGGGAAGACAATGTTTAGTTACTTAAATACAGTGGCGTTTCCTGGTGGTGCGGTTATGGGTTATAATCCCCCCACAAATTTTCCCATAAATCAGGTTAATAGTGTCTTTGAAAATACCACTACAGTTCATTAAAATCTCTAAGTTAGGTTAGGATAGGGCAGGAAATTAGATGTTAACTAATTATCATAGTTTTTAACACGGTCTTAAAGACTGTCAGCAAGAGTTGTACCAGTATAGTTATTAAAAACTTAAATACAGCCAACATTAAATAATGATTTTTTTACCACAACAAATTATAAAATGTATTTTAAAATATAACAAAATATTATTTTATTAGGGTGTTATAAGGTTTTCAATACTTATGAGTTTTTGTAACTAGAAAATATATAAAATCAATAGTTTTAATTTAATATATAGTTTTGTGTTTTAATATCCTATTGTCAAAAAATTCTCAGAGTTTCCTTTCCACATTTTTTTACATTGTACTAAATCTAATTTTTTTCCGCATATATTTACAAAGACTAAAACAGATATCTGACTATGTTTTTATTTGCATTTAGACTTTATAGTTTGTAATTTAATATTGACTGTAGACCCACAAAACACAATATTATTTTAAATTAAACATTTTATGTCCTTCATAAATTACAATCACATAGTAGAGTCCGTGCAGGACCTTTTATCATTTAATTTCTTTGCATCCTTTATAATTTACATTCATTTTTATACATTTTCTAATACATATATTACCGTGATACACCTCTGATCATAATAACTGTTCGCATTATTATAATGTAAACAACACCTAGTTTTTGGATTGTAGTTAATATGTATTGCAGTATTTAGCTTCCAGCGTATTCTTTTGTTTAGTGTTATTTCACCCAGATTTCTCAAACAATTTTTTTTTCACTTCATTGAACTCTAGTAGATTTTTTCGTAGAAAAATTTTTCAAGATTAACCGGCTATACCTGGGAGTAAGCTGAGTACCTGTGTACATAATATATAATTTGAAAAGAGACTGGATAGGTTCTCTCACGTTCTTCCCCATTCAATTTATTTTTTTATATACTTAACATTTTTTGATTCTTTTATATATATCTTTTTTTAAAACATTACCAACCTGATGCCTTATGATTTTTTTAAAATTTCTCATCTGCTTCTTAAAATGCGTTTGCCTGCGGTAACCCACGTTCCCCTTGCGATTTGTTTCATAAATTTAATTCAATTGATTTTTAATATGAATATTTTCAAATTTGTAAGTCTTCAGAGAATTTTTTTCTTTCAATTTTTTTTTTATGATTTAACCAAATTTAAGCAAAAAATTTGAAACATTGATAATCTGGTACCCTTGAATAATCCTTATCTTTAATGAACTAAATATTTTAAATAGTTTTTTTTGTTTAAGAATCTGGGCATTTTAGTTTTTACTTTGTAATGTGTACTCCAACATTTAAATTTATTTTTGGTTTCCTAAAATGCATTTGCCTGCGGGCGCCAACACACTCCTTCAATTTTTTTTTTATGATTTAACCTTTTGCCGAATTTTTTAAACATCGACAATCTGGTACCCTTGAATAATCCTTGTTTAATGAAATAAATATTTTAAATAGTTTTTTTCTGTTTGGTTACCTAAAATGCATTTGCCTGCGGGCGCCAACCCCCTCCTTCAATTTTTTTTTTGTAGTGTAACTCTAATTGAATATTTAGTATTGACTTGAAAATTGATAACTTAGTGCCCTGTGAATAATCACTCTTTAATGAACTAAATATTTTGAATAGTTTTTTCTGTTTAAGATTCTAGGCATTTTAGTTTTTTCTTTAAATACTGTATTCCTACAGTTAAATTTTTTCAAAATGTTTTTTTGGTTTCTCAAAATGCATTTGCCTGCGGGCAACAACACCCTCTTTCAATTTTTTTTTTATGATTTAACCTTTAGCCGAATTTTTTAAACATCGACAATCTGGTACCCTTGAATAATCCTTATCTTTAATTAACTAAATATTTTAAATAGTTTTTTCCGTTTAACATTCTGGGCATTTTAGTTTGGACTTTGAAATGTATATTTCTTCTGTAAAATTTTTTCCAAATTTTTTTTTTATATTTTTGAAAATGCATTTGCCTGCGGGCGCCAACACCCCCCTTCAATTTTTTTTTTAGTCATGTAACTCTAGTTGAATATTTTGTATTGACTTGAAAATTGATAACTTAGTGCCCTGTGAATAATCACTCTTTAATGAACTAAATATTTTGAATAGTTTTTTCTGTTTACGATTCTAGGCATTTTAGTTTGTACTTTATAAACTGTATTCCTACAGTTAAATTTTTTCAAAATTTTTTTTTGGTTTCTCAAAATGCATTTGCTTGCGGGCGCCAACACCCTCTTTCAATTTTTTTTTTATGATTTAACCTTTAGCCGAAATTTTTAAACATCGACAATCTGGTACCCTTGAATAATCCTTATCTTTAATTAACTAAATATTTTAAATAGTTTTTTCCGTTTAACATTCTGGGCATTTTAGTTTGGACTTTGAAATGTATATTTCTTCTGTAAAATTTTTTCCAAATTTTTTTTTTATATTTTTGAAAATGCATTTGCCTGCGGGCGCCAACACTCCCCTTCAATTTTTTTTTTAGTCATGTAACTCTAGTTGAATATTTTGTATTGACTTGAAAATTGACAACTTAGTGCCCTGTGAATAAACACTCTTTAATGAACTAAATATTTTGAATAGTTTTTTCTGTTTACGATTCTAGGCATTTTAGTTTGTACTTTATAAACTGTATTTCTACAGTTAAATTTTTTCAAATTTTTTTTTTGGTTTCTCAAAATGCATTTGCTTGCGGGCGCCAACACCCTCTTTCAATTTTGTTTTTATGATTTAACCTTTAGCCGAATTTTTTAAACATTGACAATCTGGTACCCTTGAATAATCCTTATCTTTAATTAACTAAATATTTTAAATAGTTTTTTCCGTTTAACATTCTGGGCATTTTAGTTTGAACTTTGAAATGTATATTTCTTCTGTAAAATTTTTTCCAAATTTTTTTTTATGTTTTTGAAAATGCATTTGCCTGCGGGCGCCAACACCCTCCTTCAATTTTTTTTTTTATGATTTGAAGTTTGTAATGTGTATTCCTACAGTTAAATTTATTCAAAATTTTTTTTGGGTTTCCTAAAATGCATTTGCCTGCGGGCGCCAACACCCTCCTTCAATTTTTTTTTTATGATTTAGCCTCTAGCCAAATTTTTTAAACATTGACCATCAGTCAGGTACTCAGATAACCACATGTTGTCGTTCAATTTAGAAACTACGATGATCCGTTCTACCACGTGGTGGTACTGGTCTGAACAATTAATATATTAAGGAAAAATTGGTCGTTCTATATTGAGGTAGGTATGAAGAAATATTAAAAATACATAGACACAATTTTTGTTATAAGCATTTAAAGTTCAAATTTTGACAAAATTTATCAAATTTAAAATTTAATTATTATTTTGTAGTTCAAAATGTATTAAATGTTCAACTTTTATAGCTAAGGATTGAATATTTAAAACAAGGTTCCACGTAAATAGGAATATATAAATTACTTTATTCACAATAATATCATCAAATATACTTGGTAACATCATAGGCTGACTAAGGAGCGCCACCTTTTCAATGAAAATTTTTTTTAGAAACGTTATTATCTGGACAGACAAAATTGAAAACTACATAGAAATGATATTTATTATTTGGAATTATATTATATAGAAATATTACGGTTAGGAACCGTCTGTGTTTGAAAAAGGAATACATTGAAAATACATTGTTAGGAACAAATATAGTTGAAAAATTGAATGAACGGAAAACATGTTATTTGGAATCCGCATAGTTTTGATAATTAAAAAATGTTAAATACGTTTTATTAGGAACAAACATGGTTTGAAAATGTAAAAATTGGAAACATATTGTTAAGAACAGACATTGTTTGGAATAAATTGGAAATAAAAATAATAAAAAAATACATTTTCACAAACAGACATTTATCAGAAATTGAATTCATAGCAAAATATAATGTTATGGAAAAACATTTTATTATTTGGAATTTAAATAAATTAGAAATAAAACGAAAGTAAATAAATAAATTCAAACGTTAACTTATTTATAATGAATTAAACATTTTTAAAAAAATACACCATGATGGGAAGACAATGTTTAGTTACTTAAATACAGTGGCGTTTCCTGGTGGTGCGGTTATGGGTTATAATCCCCCCACAAATTTTCCCATAAATCAGGTTAATAGTGTCTTTGAAAATACCACTACAGTTCATTAAAATCTCTACCAGGGTTGGGATTTTATAGCATTTACATATTTCTTATAACTAAAATGCTCTTAAGAGATAACAAAGTAAATTTTTGAATTTTTAAGTGTTATATTATGTTCCCAACTCTGATTTTACTTATAACTACGGCTCTGATTTAAATGCCCTTATACATATCCAAAAATGCCCTTTCGAAAAATACATTTATAATCTAAAAACTCTATCGAATGCACTTTCAAACAAAGAATTTATGACCTTGTAACCGTAAAAGATGTCCTAAAACAATTTCATGTTTTATTTTAAAATACAGGTAAATTCGTGAATTGTTTTATTTAAAAACCAGATAATCTTATGTTATTTTAGTAAAATATGTGTATTAATATACTAATATATTTTTATTTTTATTTGTAATACTACTATAAATATGTTAAACAATTACTAAACAATATAATTACCTAAAAACATTTAAAAATACATTTAGACCTAAAAAACCCTCGAAAAATGCAAAAGTTGACCCAAATAAACTTCGTTGTTAGCATTATACTTGAAATACATTTGTATCTCGGAAAGCATCGCAGAAAAAAAATGCAAATGCATCGAAATCCCAGCCTTACTATTACGTAGCATCCTTCACCGTACCCTACCATTCAAAATGCCTTGGCATGTCACAGCAGTTAAAAATAATAGTATAAAAAGAAAATTTGAACATCTATGTTAACTAGTCCATACAATATACGAAATAGGAATGCATATTATATATGGTAGGTACATCAATATAAAATAATTAAAAAGTAAATTCCAATAATCTCGAAGTACTTATATGGCTATACATATTATATTATATCTATATGGGATCATGATAAATATTAAATATGATTATTTTGACTGACTATAACTGACATATAAATATGTAACCAACATAGAGCCTAATAACTATAGGTAATAACTTATTTACGATATTTTTTTACATTTATTACATTTTATATTAGATTTGTATTTAGTAGACAAATAATTGCACATATGCAATACTTATATATAAGTATTGGCCGTTCTAAGTTGTTGTAGAAAAATAATATTATAGGTAGGTATTAGTAAATTATTATTAAATTAGTTTTTCCCGTAGTGTAACCAACGCTTCATGCAAATAGATTTAATTGAACCTTGAAATCAAAAATGACCAAACGTCCCCGCCAAATGATACTACTTTTAGTTCATATATAAGTTTTCGCGGGTAAAAACTCAAACTGGTTGAATTTTCTCACAAAAAATAAGATATAATCAAAGATGGAATTTACTATCGCTCGATTGGATGCCTCTATAATATTATTATTGGGTGAATGTATTTAGCTGTATGATGTTATTTAGTTACCACTGATAAAGTTAGGTTGAGACACGGGCAACCTATTTTTAAAAGACTATCTGTATGTAGTTTACCAGGTTACGTGTGCGTGCCATAACGACTTTTGTCCCGTTGATCCAAGTCCGCCGATCGACGACAATACCTGCCGGTGTGACGAATGCACACACGGTCATCTCCATTATGGTCTCTATTATGGTCATTATCTCTATTATGGTCCTGGCCACACCGATTGATACCGTGTAAAGGAATATCGGCCAATTAATTTAAAATATGATCTCCACAATGCTCTCCCTGTCTCTCTCACTCGCACAGTAGTCTCCCGTCACCCGTCGTATTTTCGTGGGTTTTGCGGATGACTAATCGGCAGGCGACGTCACTTCTTTTTAACACGCCCATGGTACTACAACATGGAGGAGTGGAGCCACCGTTTTTGTCGCTGCGCTTTCGAGCGGGATGGTAGTATGGTAGGAACACGCGCTTTGGTGATTGGTAATGTTACCTTTATATATATATATATAATTTTTTTTTCAATACACCGTGGCCTGTGTTCTTATATTTTTATGATTATTATTATTATTATTACCATTATTCTATACTCCCGGTAAATGTCCGGAGGAGCCGGTGGGATACACCTATTATAGTGTATACATTTGTATATTATTATAATATGTGTACTCATTATTATTGGTTTACCCAATTATTATGTTTATTTTTTGTTTACCTCTCTTTGTTCGAGTTTTATGCCTGACGGCTTTCTCAGTGCTCACTTAAATTTTATTTGAACCTTTTTTTTCTGCCTAAAATATGTTGTGAGTTTTATTATTCTTAGTATTATAACATTGTTCCGTATACCATACAAAATCCACGTTGCTCCGGCCCCACCAGGTCTCGGTGCGTGGTTGGCGACCTTAAATATATCCAAATATCCCCGTCAGATGACACACCTTGACTAACCTGTAGCCATCTATGTCTGCGAGATGTCACAAGGTTAAGGTAGATATACCTAATTAGAAATATAAAAATCAGACAATAATAGAAACTGGTGTAATATTCTTTATTTTTAAAACTGCTTTTACCTTACAAATGAGTCATACCCATTGTTCTACAATTTCTGAATATTATAAAATAGTTTGACTATAGATATTTTAAAATTGTGATTTTTGTCTAAATAATGCTTACTTATATAAAATAAAAATGTATTAAAGAAATGATTTTGTTAATTTACTAAATACAAATGCACGTCAACTACAAGAAAATTTCATACAACATAAACCCAAAGTTCATTGGTTACTTGTTTATTTATACCTATATTTATTTTATCAGGTACTCAAACTTTTCATCATCACTGATACTATACTATAAGCTGTGTGCACCACCTAAAACAAAAATGTAATAAAAACAATAATGATTTAAGCTTATTATAAAATATAAATGTAATACAATTGTATACAATATACCATCTACACCAATGGCATAAAGAGGAATTTTCATAGTGGGAGGATAAATGTATATTCATAATTTTTAAGATAAACCACAAGGTTAGTGTCCTTCGCACTTATATTATATATAAAAAAAGTGGATATGTGAGTACTGATCTGATGTACAGGAAGTGTGTAGATAAGTAATTTTAGAAATATATTGACATTTGAGAAAAATGTGGCTAAGTGGATGTCGCTCTGCTGTATATTAGGTTACAAGTGGGTCACTTGGATTGTATTAAATTTGATGATATCATATCATTGTATACGAAAAACGATTCTGAGTGAAGACGGTTTATCAGTCTAGATATTTTATAATGTTATTATTATTTACTAGCTGAACCGGTGCACTCCGTTCTCCTTAAAAATTGCAACACTTAAAAAAAATGATTGTTTAACTCCCTTTGGGTGTAACTTGCTGCAGTAAGTGAAACTCAGCCACCCTGGTAAAACAAAGAACGAATAAAAAAATTTTACGAAAAAAATATTATTCGTCAATCGTGGGTACTTGAAACTTCCAAAGTATATTATTATACATATACAAATATGATAATAAACAAATAATTATAATTAAACATAACCAACTACCTTATTAATAATAAGTAATAACCATATATATATAATATAAAATATCATAGACTTATAAACCGTATCCGCTCAGAATTGTTTTACGTATACAATAATATAATAATATTGAATAATGAATTTAAATTTAATACCATTCATTAATGTACCAACATTTAACCTACTGTATAGGCGTATAGCAGAGCAACATCCACAAATCCGTTTTTTTCTCAACTCTTTTGAAAACTAATTTACATTTTTCACTTTTGTCAAACATTTTTCACTTTAAGTCAACTTTGATAAAGTAGAAAATTGAAGTATTTTTACTGCCCCAATAGGTAATAATAGGCAAAAAAAAACAGAAATCATTGTAAAATAAATATCAGTATCCCTGATGGGGTCCACCACCCGTATCCCAAGTGTGTATCCCGCCCAGGATTATAATCAACTATATGCATTTTGTTTTAAATACATTATTTTATATTATATAACATATATTATAACATCAACATTGTTTTCAAAAAAAAAAATAAGTAATTTATTGTCTACTATAATGGAATAACTTAAATCAATAAATTTATTTTTCTTACATTCGCAAACATTTCCATATTAACCATACTTTTCATTGATATTTTCATCTTTAAATTCTCAGCATTATTCATCCGCATTGTTAACAATAGTAACTTTTTGAATTTAATACTCATATCCGTCCAATTGCTACTATAAAGGGCGAAATTCATGGATTCTTTCTAAAATGAAATTCAAATATAAAATATGAAATCACCTAAAATGTATATAATGTATATACTTTTCCAGAATAAGATCCACTTTCTTTGCTGTTAAAAACTGAATTTAAATTTGTTATTTAAAAATAATTAATTTTTTTTTAAATAATAATGTTATTTTAAAGTATAATATTAACTATTGACTGTTTAAACCTATGTCTAAAGTTAAATTCTAACTTCTGAGTGTAGTCATTACTCACATAATATGAATTATGTGTATAATATTATTATTTAATTCTGTTTAAATTCTCAATCCCAAATAATTTAGAACATAAAACAAAATATTATTTTAAAATATTTTAAACAATACATACTTGTTCATTAACAATACTAAACAAGTAGCAAGTGAGGAATAAATGGCATAAATATGTTATTTCTGGAAATAATAACTTAAGAAAAATTGTTGGTGATAATGATCCATCAAAATAAAACTAAAACACAAATATGTATAGTTAATATAAGACAAATTGTTCTTTAATAGTTATAAACGCACCTTTAAAATCATACATGGCTGAAAAATAATTTGAAATGACTCAGCTGCTAGTTGAATAAATGTAGCTGGTTTAAGTATTTGATACATATTTTTCATTTTTCTGCAAACATAAAATTGTTTAAGCATCTTATTGTTCATAATACAAGTAAGTAATGTATGTAAATTCACTGAATAAAAAAATATTAGATATATGTACTAATAAGTAGCTGAAAGTGAGTAGTCAATTTTAAAGTAATAATACATACATTAAATACCCCTATATAAGTACCTATAATTTTTAAAACATAAAAATAATTTTTAAATAAAAAATAAATCTAAATCTGTAAATTTGTTGTTGATGAACAATTATTACGTTAATATATTATATTAACTTACTCGAAAATATTTTGTTGATCTTGAATTAGCAATTCTAAATCTAATATCGCTTCAACGCTTTTGGTACTTTGATTGTTACCTGAAGATGAATACAAATATAATATATTAGTGATGTTTTTCTGTTGAAATGTTCTATTTAGAAATATGGAGTTGATAACAGGTATTTATAAAAATATAACTCACGCTTCGATTCATTATGATTGAGGCCTAGTGAACTGTACGAGTCAGCAATAGTCTTCAGTTGATATTCAATACATATACAAACCGAAATCATTAGAATATCGAAAACCCACATAATTTCAGCCCAAAATATCAAGAAAATTGTTTCAGTTATAAAAAATACATGAAAATATTTATTGTAAAATGTATCAGTTACTGGATACATCAAACCAATAGTATTAGATCGATAATTGAATATTGCATCTTCGGATTCTATTTTTAGATAACTGTTACTGCTTAAAATTGCAGACAAACTCCAATATAATACAATAGATGACCAAAATCCAAAGGACATAAACATCAAAGTCGATGATCTAGTTCGACCAATTTTATATATTTCGTTTGTGTGGTTTTTGAAAGATAAGAAATTGGTGGACATCATATGCGTATAATTCCAAATGGTTTTAGCATTTTTGATTATAAAGTAGCACTTAAAAATTGCAAAGGTATTAGCGAAATTCATTATACTATAGTTGAATATTTGATTTATATCATTTATACAAAAATAAATGCTATATAAACCCATTATTAAAGCCAAAATAAGAATTAATATGTGCACGATGAATGCAATCATATAAATATTGGCATTGAATAATTTTGAGCCATCTGATGGTCTTATCAATTGATAGAATCCGGTAATTTTCATAAACTTCAAATTAATTATTGAATGCTCATCCTGCAAGTCCATTCTTATCAAGTTCTTCGTCTATTAAACAAAAAGTATAAATTAATATTAATTATTTAAATACAATAATGTTTTCGATTCTGAGTCGAATGATGATTGTATTGAGTTTGCAATGTTGTGTGGTTTTTTAAAATTTAAAATTTTGATTTGTGTCTGTTATCACTTTTTAGGACAGTAAAAATAATTGGATTTTCTTCAATAGCACTTTTTCTGTTTGAAAAGAGAATATTGTTGGTACTTTGGGGGTTGTAAAGAAAAGTTTTCCACTTTTCCAGTAGTTTTCATAAGCACCGGGAAAAACAGAAGAAAAATTGATTAAAAGCGTGAATTTTTACCCAAAATTAGTTTACGACAAAAATTGCGTCACGTGTAATTTTACTGTACAGCAGAGCGACATCCACTTACCTGCTTTCTTATTTTTTTTAATATTATGGTTATTTAATTTAAAATAAAAAAAATATTTTAAATAGATTGTAATAGATGATAATACCTATTATATTTGTTTAGAATTCTAATTGAAAAATAAGATTATTAGTTCGATAACTTCAATTTATTACTAATGAGTAATGAGTCATTCCTAATGACTTTTAATTTCATGAGTGTCTACTACTTTGAAAAATTATTTCTGTACATGCAAATGGATATGCACACATTTTAAATATTTCATGTTGAATTGTTTTATTAATATTGTGCCTCACTATTCACGGGCACTTTGTACAGTACCTACAATCAAAATGCATATAAACATAGACAAGATTACAAAATATTAAAATAAGAGATATATTTATTATTAATCTTTCGAATGATATTGTTATGAATATTTCAACAATAATGAACTTGTTAAATCTAATTTGAAAAAGGTAATTTTGGTGGTATAATTTAACATGGCGTCAAATTACTAGGTAGTCAGTTACATTCGCAACTATTACTTAGGTAGTTGTCGATGACTACAATATATAATTTACTACGGATGTGTCACGCACATTCATGTTGTTGATAACACATATTAGAGACAATCAACGAAAAAACTGAACTGTTTTAACGTTAAATCTATGTATTTTATACTAGATAATTGTATTATTCATAAGCTTACAATAAATTCATTGGCACGATGATACATCAAAAAAACTGACAAAAAAAAAGTAGATATATTAAAATAAATATATATTATTATCCTACACTTCTACAGAAATAACGTGTGCTTTAAGAAAAGCTGTAACCCATAAAATTAGTTGTAGAAAACTCACGATTGTAAAATAAATGATTTAAAAAGTTATAAGTCACCAACCTATGACGCGGAAAGCATATGGTTTATATTGAAACTACAATATATGGTAGTGAATTAAAATAGAATAATACAAATGGATAATTTTGGATAACTTAGGGATGTTTATTATGGTTTGTGGAGAAAGCCAACTAGCAATTTACGTAAAACTCCTACAGAAGTGAAAATTAACAAAAGCACACAACAGGTCGACGAGAGCTTAAGTCACTCCGTGATAAATCATAAGTAAATATAAAATAAAATTTCATAAGGGGATTTTGGTCCTGTATTTTTCTTAAGCTTATAAGTTATAACAAATCCATTTTCATGATGATATATCAAAATATTTGGCAAAAAAAAATGACATTAAAATAAATACCTATATTAGGTATCATACACTCCTACAAAAATGATAACTGCTATTAAAAAAGCTGTTACCCATAATATCAGTTGTTGAAAACTCCCAAAGATAAACATAAAATGATAATATCTAGTTAAATTTAAATTTTTGCATATCATAACAAAAAAATTGATATTAGTGTACGTTTTCGTTAATCGTTGTAATGCCACGTCAGGTAACCATCGCCGGATGTAATTCTCGCACGCGCACGTTCAGGTCAATGCTTCAATGATAAATGAAATATTTTCTTGTTGTATAACTTTAAAAACTATTAAAAGCTGTAGTAAATTAAAAATACTTCCTGGAGTTCGATTTTAATTTCGATAAAATGGTTGAATTTATAAGTTTCTAGACTATACTTTTTAGGAAACACTTTTTTGATTTAATATGTGCCTTAATAGAAATGTAATGCAATTATTTCATGGGATTTTTGAAAAAAAAATCCTTGTTTTGAGGTTCTTTAAAATTAAAATTAGAAAATGGTATCCTAAAAAGATATCTTGTCCACGAGTTCATACATGTATGAAAAATTAAAATCAGACATTCCGAAGTACCTATGTTCAATTTAATACCTCTTATTGGTATAAAACGTACGTATAATATATACGTGTGCAGTGAACACTAAATATCAGTGGGCGGCTCGTGGTTTGGACGACGGGACGATCGCGCCCCCTACTAAAATTAATTAAATGAAGAAAATTAATTGTATAATATTCTTAATTGTACATTTTTAAAAAATATTGCACATTTTTAAATAGTAAAATAGTTATAAATTACCTACTAGTTACTACCTACTTAACATTTGTATATTGCATTAATTATCGTGTGCGAACATTTTATTTGTTTCTCTGGTTATTTCTCTCAGATACCAGGAGCATAACGTACACACGAGCAGCGCCGTCCGAACAATATTCGTATTACGCATGTATAAGCGACCTGCTGCAATCGTGTGCGTGCGGGTACGTTTAAGCTGCGTTCTTATACACGGATATTGGACGACCGGCAGTGTCGTACAAGCCATGGCTAAATATAAAGGTATGATCGCAACTTTGTGATACGCAGGTGTCATGGCCGCCACTGGCAGTGAATTTGATCACTTCGATTTATTTGCTAACAAAACCATACAAATTATTATTAATTATACTAATTATTAATTATTATTAATTATAATTTCTTGGCTAAATAAATCCAAAAAATCACTGCCAGCTGAGATTCATTTCCATGCTAAAACATGCAATAATTGTACGTGCGCAGCCCATAACGAAAATGCGTCTCAATGCGATCAAACCTATATGTTTAGCCATGGTACAAGCAATATTCAGAATATTCGTATATAATAACTTATAAGCGATGCGCGCAATCGTGTGCGTGCGGGTACGTTTATTGTTGCTGCGATATTATATTATACGGGTTTGGCTTTGGACGACCGGCAGCGTCGTCCATACAGCAAAATATTTATATATTACTATATATTGGGTAATTTATTAATTTTAAATGAACCGCGTTGTCGGTTGCTAATAGCTATTATTATTATTTTAATTTCTATTTTCTACTGCGACCTGCGACTATATAAAAAGTAAGATGCATGACAAAATAGATCTATTTTGTCACGGAAAGATGTATATTTTCGTATATTTAAATAATTTGTTATACCTATGGCTACCACTATTATATTTAAAGTCGCACCCCAACCACCAGTACCCACGAACCGCCACTGCTAAATATACGTACAAAATAGAATATAATCTATATTATATTATATTATACAAAGCTGAGTAAATATAACTGGTTTAAGTATATTTATGATACATATTTTTAATTTTTCTGAAACCATAACATTTTTAAACATTTTATTGTTTATAATGCAAGTAAGTGAGGTAGTGAAATTGTTCACTGGATAAAAAAATGTATTATCTTTGAATACTAAGTAGCTGTAAGTATGACGGCAGGTGGTAAATTTCCAAGTTGCAAAAATTGAACGATAACGCCAATATCAGGGAAACAGATATTATTTACAGTACTTATAAATAAATTATAGTTGAAATACTCGGGGGCGGCTCGTGGATTGGATGACGGGGGCGCCCCTACTAAAATGAAAGAAATTAAGAAAATTAATTTTATACTTATATTTTTTACTAAAAAATTTTGATTTACAAAGTATAATACATTTTTTCGTTTGCTAACATTTAATTGTTTCTCTGAGATATCAAGAGCGATTGGGCACGCATACAAATTACAAACACATACTTACAGTGTTTGAATGAAAAATATATCGTCGTCTGAGCACTCTGAGCTATTCTGAATGAGACGTAGGTAGGTACATTATAAACGAAGGCTCAAAATCTCGTATACGTGCGTCGTCGGTGGCTATATTGTCGATTAGCATTTTTGAACGCATCAATATATTATTTTCGTATCAATATTTCTATACTAGTATAATTATATTATACAGTATATACATATATTTACTGACATAGGTTTCACTACATGGTAGTGAGGTCACTAAAGTATGGCAATTGCTACTCCACAAATTTTATTATTTTGTCCACCCACTGCTCCCAGGCTTCATTAGACCACATGCAATCGAATAAAAAATATTCAAGATGTTTGCTACCCCATGATTTTACTTCAAATGACGCCCCTGCCTACTGCAATACCTACACTACACCTTATGACTATACTGCGGCCTGCGATACCTTGAGAAATATAATTTTACGTTTAATAGTTGGTAATAATATAATATGTGTTGTTTTATTATATTTGTTATACCTGTGACTAGCGATATGATATTGAAGTCACATCCCCACCAACACCAACCGCGAGTGGTCACTAGAAATGCCCATATCGTTAAAAAGTATTTTAAAACCTAAACACTCATCATGCTTATAAATCATAATGATAATTTGTTGTTGATCAACAATATCTTAAATTTGTATTAACTTATTCGAAAACAGTTTGTTGATCTTGATTCAGTATTTCTAAATCCTGCAATATAGCTTCAACGTTCTTGGTACTTTTATTGTTACCTACAAGTATAAAATACATTTGTGAATTTTTTTTTTTATGTTAACACATTCAATTTGAAAATATGAAGTCGATAATAGGTAGGTATTTCGAAAATATAACTCACTCGTCAATTCATTATGATTGAGGCCTAGACCACTGTACGATTCAGAAATAGTCTTAAGTTGGTATTCAATACTTATACACACCGAAATCATTAAAATATCAAAAACCCACATCATTTTACCCAACAATACTGTTTCGATTATATAAAAAACGTAGAAATATTTATTGTAAAATGTATCAGTTACCGGATATACCAAACCAAGAGCATTTAAGCGATAATTGTGTACGCCATCTTTGAATTTTACTTTTAAATAACTGTTATTGCTTAAAATTGGCGACAAGCTCCAATATAATACAATATAGGACCACAAAGCAAGGAAATCAATGGTATAGTTGAGAACCTAGTTTGAGCAACTTTATATGTTTCTTTTGTGTGGTCTTTATAATATAAGAAATTGGTGGACATCATATTATACACAAAATTCCAAATGGTTTTTACATTTTTGATGATAAAGTAATACTTACAAATTGAGAAGTAAATGGCGTAAATTATTCTAATTTAATGAATTATTTGATTTAAATTATTTCTACAAGCGTAAATGCTATAAAATCCCATTATTGTACCTACGGTAAGGATTAATATTTGCATGATAAATGTAGTCTTATAAATATTTATTTTGATTAATTTTAAGCTATTTGATAGCATTTATAGTTGATAGAACCCATTAATTTTCATAAACTGCAAATTAATTATTGATTGTTCATTCTGCAGTTCCATTGTTATTTTAGTCCTTCGACAATTAAACAAAATAGCATACATTTAAATGAAATACAAATAAATACTCAAGCATAAAAACTAATATAAGTACTAATTTTCTTAATACTACGATGGTTTAATTTAAAATTAAAACAGTTTTTTTTTACAATGCAACAGATTTTTATACCTATTATAGTTATTTAAATTTCTTAGCTTTTATGATGGGGTTGTTAGTTTGATAACTATAATAATTATTAATGACCAATGAGTTTAAAATTGTATTACTTAAAAAATTTGTGCTATGTACTACATTTAGTGTAAGATTGTTAAAATGATTTCATGGATTAAAAATCCCATCTAATCTTAATGATTTATAAGTGTTAGTGTGTAATAAATTATAAGTAACATGTTTTAAATTAAATGATTATATGTTTCTTACATACAAATGGTTATAATGGAGTCTAAATAGTTAATGTATATTGCAGTTGAATTATAATAAATTTAAAAATAGACAATATTACAAATTATACATATTATGAGATATATTAATAATTATATTTTATGATTCGTTGTTGAAAATTTCAACAGAAATGTATAATTTCACATATTAAGTAACAGTTTTTACTCACAGAATGCAACAGAATCGAAAATAACTTCACAGTAATTTATTCAATGAGATTATATAGAAACTAAATAAATATTATGTACCTACGGCTTTATACGTCGAAATAAAACTATGAAGTGTTTGCAAAGCGTTTGCTGGAGTCTGCTATAACAACACTGTCTACTATATTATATTTTACTGAGCATATTTTGTCACGCGAATTCGCGTTATTGATAATACGTATTAGAGACAGTCAACAAAAAAACTGACCGTTAAGTGTATATATTTTGTACTGGATTGTTTCGTTAGGTATTTATTGTCCAATGATAACTTCATTGTCACGATGATATTATATCGAAAGAATTGGTAAAAAATAAATATAAGTACCTATATTAAAATAAATATAAGTACCTATATTAAAATAAATATAAGTATCTATATTAAAATAAATATAGGTACAGCTACCCTATAAACCTACACTCCTGAAGAAATAATAACTGCTTTTAAAAAAGCTGTAACCCATAAAATCAGTTGTTGAAAATCCCACGACTGCGACAAAAATAAATATATACTGACCAATTATGATTATTGAAATAGGGAATAGGAGTCAATAATCATACAAAATAATTTTTCTTCAAAAGATTTTTTCTTACAGCGCTTAAGCACTATTCTATATCTTGATTCTTGACAGTTTTAATCAAAAATATAAGTTCTTTATTATCACGAATAGATAAAAAATATTTTTATCGATATATAAAATATATATTACGGTTTAAATAGCGTGTAAGTGGATGTCCCTCTGCTCACTGCTTTACAGTAGTTTACAATTGGGTCACTATAATGAGTATAATAATGGATGCTGTTAAATTTTAATTCAATGTTATAAATTCATTGTATAGGTACGAAAAACGATTCTGAGCAGAGACTAGGTATATTATTACTAAGTATATTTGGTGATATTATTGAAATTAAAGTAGTTAATTTTACTATTAGGCATGAAAATGTCATTGTGTGAATAAAATATAATAAAATACTCCAAAAGATCATATACTTACGCATGAATAGTATTTTAATTACAATAAAATTACAATAAATTAACTAAAATCGTTATTCTTGGTTTTAATAAGTAATTTCGTCCAAATTTGAACTTAAAATGTCTGAAAAAAATAACTGTGTTTATAAATTTTTTACAATTTTTAGTTACAGTATGAACTATTTAAGAAAATCCTTGTTTTAAATTTTCAATCATAAGCTAATTATATAAATTGATCATTTAATAATTTCTTAATTACAAAATACTAAATAGTTTAAAAATGTTCGAGATTTTGATAAATGTTGTCAAAATCTGAACTTTAAATACTTATAAGAAAATACATCGTGCTTACACACATGGTGGGAGGGGGGGGGGTGTATTCAATACTTTATTTTATAGTCCCATATACCTAGAAAATATTATTGTACTTAACACATAATATTATTATAATCGTAATTCATAATAGCATCAATGATAATAGGTAGGTAATATGACAATATTATGGTTAATTCCGCGTACTTATGCCTGGGTCGGAGGGGAAGGTCTCCCTTTGCCTGGATCTTGGCAGATATTGTTGACCGTTGTTAATACATTTATAAATATTATGTAAGTACGTAATATTATGGCTGATGGTTTTTGAGAAGGCGATTTCATTCATTATTGTATAAAAAAAAACATTGAAACGTTAACAGAAGCGCCATCTACCTGCGTTGTTCAGAACAACGTGAGTATGAAGAACCACCATCAGTGATTGTCGCTCACTTTCGTTGCATGACAGCGCTGTCAAATACGATTTCAAATTTTATCTTAATTACCTATTAATAGGACGCTACCCGTGTAGGTACCTATTTGTTGTCTCCACGCGTACGACATAGCAAATTGTCGTTCACTGGTTTCGATATTAGAGTGCATCGACCTATTATTCAACTTTTAGGTAAGAACATTAGGTGTCTGCGTTTATCTCGTTTGAAAATTGAAATATCAAAAAATCACCGACTCCCGAGCACTCTAGCACAGTTAATGTTTACTTAAAATTTGACAATAATTCAAAACTATCAGTACATTATTGAAAGTAACTACCGAACGAGAATGTGCAATGTCGTACGTTTGTAACACAAAGACAACAAACGCATGGGTAAAGCGTCCTCTTAAGAGATTATCTCAGACTACACAGACTATACATTGTAATATACATATACCTACTTTACTGTACAAATATTGGTTTCCACTTTTTATTTTTTTAACTTTGTTATTTGTCATAATTACTATATTTACATTGGTGCAATGATGAGCAAAGTAAGGCAAAGAGAAAAGGTACAAAAAGATTTTTGTCATACCATCAATAATATCCACTATAAATAAAATAAACACAACTGTTGAACTGTCAAATGATTTTGGTTCAGTTAACAATACTCAGCAGAAGAAGGCAGTCTCGGGTTAAGCCCCCCCTCCCCTTAGATGATGGGGGTATATGCCTAGGGTGGACAATTTTCAAAGATAACTTAAAAAGATAGAAAAAATGATTCTGCGATTTGTCTATGTTGCGCATGGGCCAGAGAGAGAAAACAAATAGTGCGCTGACGCTTGACATACTCTTATGTGGAAATAGCTTTAAAACTTTTTGTATCCTGCATGACATGCTCCAACGTTAGTGAGGATTCATCCTTCAGAGTTTTAAACAGGGTGAAGAGTTACCAGCGTACATCTTTATCTTATGAAAATATGTCATCGTTGGCTTTAAAATGTCTATTGAGAATATTTTGCTACAAAGTATGGGATGGAGTCATATCATTAAAGAATTTGCTGCTTAGAAGGCTAGAAAAAGTTATACATTTGTTGGGTACCTACTTAAATCTATTTTTTTATTTTATGATTGGTGCAAGAATTATTGTAAAGGGTGGAGTTTAAAAATTGGCCACAGGTGACATACGATATACGGCATACATATCGTATTCGTTAACGCGGCATTGGAAGAAGGCTGCTTAATATTATGATACCTAAGTACAAACTTCCAAACTACCCAAAAAGAGATAAGATGAGATGTTCCCAACAAATAAATAGGAACAATGAAATAACATTGTCAATAATAGAACATAATATTCAAATGTGTAAAAAGATACCACACAAGACGAGACACAGCAAGCAATTATTTACAGCCTTATGTCTGTCTTGCAATGATATGCACTGGAAAAAAGACTGGATGATAATCTGTCACTCACATCCGATGGCATATTCAGAATTTTAATTACATTTTTTTTTTAAGGGTGGGGGGGGTTTTAAGAAAAATATAACAAATTAAATTATTTAAAACTGTGTGTGTGGTTTTTTTATTGTAACTATACATTTTATTACATTTTTACAACACGTCTTATTAATATATAATTTAAATTTTAAAATATGTACCGTTACTGATGTTTTTTACAGTAGAAAAGTTTGTATAATGTTTGTAGTTACTGGTTCAGAATTTCAGATCAATATAATGATTATTTTTTTGTATACTTGGACACAAGCTGAGAGTGGCAGAGAGCTCAATTAAATAATATATTGTACGCCATATGGATTTGATAGATTTTCTAAAAAAAATAGTATAAAATAAACAATTATTCAGGAAAAAGTTTCCTTACAATTCTAATTTAATTTTCCTATTCTCGCTTGGCACAAAACGATTATCAATACACAATCACAATGACGACTAATTTTCATTTCATAGACTACAACTAACAAGTCAATGGAATTAAAAAAGAAATCATCATACTTTTTTTCTGGTGAGTCGGCAATGGACAACATTTATTACAGAAACAGTTATTTCTGCACAATTATATTAATATGATAATATATATTTGAAAAGTATGCAAAAGTAAACATTTTTAAAAGTGATTTTGTGAGTCTAAGCTTTGTGATCACAAAAGTCATATAAAATCTATAGTCAATTTATAGTACCTACAGTGGTACTCTTTGCTGTACACTATATTGTTGTTGTTATTAGTTGTATATTATTATTATTGTTCATAATAAACGATGGGGGGGGGGGGGGGGTCAAAGCAATGCAGAAACAGTTCCGTCGCCGGTGCTCGGTTCAAAAAGGCAAAAAACTAATATTGTTATACCTAATAATTATTACAAATTCTTATGTATTATATTTAGTTTTATATGGCCAAACAACTAACAACTAACAAGCAAAATAAAAAAAATGTGTTGGCCTCAGTGAATTCATTTTTTTCTCGTTTTATATTAATATATTACTGCTAACTGTATACATTTTAAATACCAGGGCGGCAGTCGGCAGTACAATATTATTTAATATTACCTTAAGTCCTTAACAATATGATAAATAAATATTTTTTAGTAGCATATTATGATTGAATATAAAAAAGTATAAAAATTAAAATTAAATGAGTTTATCATAAATTAGAAACTCATCTTTGGACTTTGGACATAGTGTAACTACGCGTTATCAAAAAATTATAGATATCTATTCTACTGGTACCAAAACTTACAATGTTGACAAATGATTCAAAATGTTCTATATAGGTTGGAAGTAGTGCGTTTTTTCTGACTTTATTTGACTTAATATTAAAAATCTTAGATTTATCGACTTTGTAAAAGTTATAAAAACTATTTTACCCCGTGGTCAATCTCAAAACTATATTTTACTGAATTTATTGATGTCATCCATTATAATAATTGAATACATAATGTCATTGCAGAAATTCAAAACACAAAACCACACATATGCCCTCTGAAAAATATGAAGAATTCCAATGGGGAGCGTTTTGGATTGTCGCCCCTCAAAACGATATAGGTAGGTATACTAATTTTTTCCAGAGCAGATAATGGGCCAGGACGGACTGAGGGAAAACTACTTGCGAGAGAAGCGCAGTAATTATATACACAACCCTCGAAATCCATTTTAAGCTTATATTATGCCCCCATTGGGTCGCCGTTATTCGATTGAGAATAGTAGGTACACACACTGACTAAAGGTTTAAACGCGTATTTGTAGGTCAGGGTCGGGGGGGGGGGGGGTACACTACGCAATATTATTCCTATGCACTCGTAACACGGCTCATGGATTATGTTTCGGGAAAAACACGGCGCGGTGCCGAGCCCTTTTAATAAGAAAACAAGAGCACGGTTTCCGTTTTAACGGCTTTTTAAATAATGCACATAATGTACAGAAGCGAACGCATCGGATATCGTCTGCGTACACATTTTTGTATTTTAAATTCTTTTAGCCGTTTCTCTCTCTCTCTCTCTTGCACACACCCACACACGCATGCACACACACCCACATACCCCCACACACACGCACATCGCGCTTAAATGGCATTTTCACGTCTGCCATACAAACAGTTCTACAAATATATTTACTCTCGTCGTGGTCTAATCCTCTTTATCGCATGCCAGTATAAAGGCCGACCCTCATATGTGCCACCACACGCGTTTACACTGTTTTAAGTATACATACCTAATACTATATAGGTGCATATAAATGTGTTATGTGTATATGTAAAATATATGTACATATCTATTAAAAGTGTAATTATTTAATCTAAATAGGTACCTCGCGATACCGATTTGTTTAGGGACCGAACTTGAAAAAAATATTTTCCTTTGTTGTTTATTATAATTACAAGCGGGACATTTGAACGCGGTGCGAAATTGCCGTTCGGTATAGGTATGCATTCTATGGTATGGCGGCCGAATTGTAATTCCAAAGTAATTCACCTCGACCCCCGGTGTGGGTCTGCAAGGTCCTGTACACAGAAGTGATATCCTAAAAAGACGAACCACGCAATGCTCACGACTAATACATTTAAACAATTTAATAAAAGAAAAAACTAAGAATATCCTCCTAACCTAAGTCGTAACTAAGCTTTACTGAATTTCCAAGCATTCAGTTATCATTTCTCTTCGATAAGCTTCAACTATTTAAGATCCTAATTTTCAAAGTTTTCAGAATAACTGGTAACCTTGTTTACTATATTAATCTTCCGATTCTTATCAACTATACCTATACCTATCATAGGTACTGTCTTCGTTAACTGTAACTTTCTTCTTTATATACCACAGGTTTATTTTTTTTTTAGAAATTTGTTGTCTTTATTTTGTAACTTTGATAATTTACCGTCATTTTTTTAGTTTGTTGGATACATTTTTTGTTCCGTATTTTTCTCGAATATCCAAACTTACCAAGTTGTTTCGCTTATGAAAACCAACCTATGTTCTGAAAATATTATACAACTATTTAATTAAGTAATGCGTGACGTGTGTACGCATAATATACGTCTGTAGTAAGTTGTACTTTGTATAAGTATGCCTGTAAAGTAGAATAATACGAGGTATACGCGTCACTTGCTAAAACTTTGAGCTGTCAGGGAACAATATTTAAATGCAACAAATAAATTTGTCTCGAGTTTACGTCAAGGCCCAAAACTAAAGTTGTTATGTTGTTTTTTTTTTTCTGTTGTAGACGACAGGAAAGATTTCCCGTCTTCTCAAAAATTGACACATGCTCTACTCGTGTGCTGCCGAATGACTATATTATTATAATATACGATGCGATTATAATTATACGGTTGCGTTGATGTAAGTTTAATGTGACCGCTGCTCCCTAGTTGCTTTTAAAATATTCCGACAAAGTGTATGCAGCGTGTAAATCCGTAACGGCGTGTTGGCAGTCCCTATGTTTCTAGCACATTGTTAGCGTTTTGCATGTACGTATAAATTATGAAGGGATACATATGTATATATGTGGAGCCCAAGGGTAAAATGTCAGAAGGCCATATATAGCTGGATTCAAATTTAATTAAAGTTAAAACATTGATGTAAATAATATGCTTTGTACAAAAAAAAAATGTAGTTAGGTAGGTTATAGGTGGGCGTATATAATAAAAATTGTTTCGCAATTTTCAGAAATAATATTTCTACGCTTTATTCATTCCTATGCGAAATGCCAGTCTGAAAAATTACAGTAGGTAGGCACCAGCTATGTTGTTCAGTATTCCATCGTAATTTTTCAAACGTATCTTTTAATGTTGAGAATTATATATAATATCCAAATTCGAGATAGAGGTGAGTGTGGCTCTATTCTATTTGTGTCGGTCAATCACAGTTTCTTCTTTTCTGTTGAGTCCAGTGTTTTCCCATATAGGTTTATCCTGTTGAGTTTAGTATTATATTATGATTATGCCGTGGTACTTAGTGCTATTTGTTAATAATTATTAATTATACATGCATTTACATCGTTCTATACGTATAATGTGATCAAAGTTTAATAATATAAATGTAGAGATATTTAGAAAATAATATGACGTTCAGGAGAACACTCTATGAGCTATTCTTCGCCTGCTTTCTTATTTCCTGATATGCCTATATGCCTGATAATTCATATGAATTGAATCCGTTTCCTTTCTCAATAGTCAATAGCTTTGTAAGTTTCTTCTCGGATAGGATTGGTGATATCGATTGGATTTTCCGTATTTTAATGGCATTAAGAATACTTAGTGAGGCACTTGGTGTTATGAAATTTATTAAATTTATTGTTTCCATATAGTTAGTTATTGTGAATATTATGTTCATTGGCTGTAAATAGTGATTATTTTCACTTTTGTAGTTTTATAACATTATATAATATTAAATTATATTATTAGAGTGAGATCAGCACAATATGTTTATTATATTTTTTTTATTTACAGTAGATAATTTTGGCATTTAAATTATAAATACAATGAAATTTAATTTAATTTAACGAATTCTCTATAATACTTACGATATTTATTTTTTTTTGCTTTTTTGTTACTTTGTAATATAGAAGTTTTACTGTAATATAATAATATCACATTATACCATTGTGTACCGTATTTAAATACCTCCCATTATCCATCTTCAAAATTGACCAATTATGAATCGCTGTCTCAAAACATGTTTGAGACTTGAGTAATTAATTTTCTGTTATATATTTAATAATAAATTATACAAACAAAAATGATAAAATTATGATAGAGTCATTCTTCACCTATTTAATTCAATTTTCTAGCAACGATTAGTTTATAATGAGTAAAAGAACATTCAGATAGTTTTATTTTTTTAAATGAATTTATAAATATTAGATTATTTTTTATGTTTGTTAAAGTTTTTGTTTTTATTTATATTAGGTATATATATTTACTCTATCTATGTAAATATAATAATCATTATGTATTCAAGTATTGTATGTGAATCTGATAGGTAGTTGATTTTCTACTAAATATCAGCATTGTGATATAGAATTCAAGTACAAAAGAGGACAACATTAAAAACTATATACAATTATAAAAAGTTAACGATTTAGTGAAAAACTTCAACGTTTGGAATAGTTTTTAAACAATACAAAACTTAGCTTTGGTAGAACTGATTAATTCAATAAACATGGTAAGTTAAAAATTAAGAAGAGAGATAAAATGAATTTGAAGACCTGAATTTATAGGAGGATATTATTATTGTTCGTCAAATAGGTACACTAATACAGTGTAATAAATTAACATCCTTAGTATAATTGTTTAAGACACACTGCTGATATTTGTATTTGTCATCTAAAAATGTGATATTTTTGTAATTAAAAATAAAATAAATCATTACTTATATAGTATTATCTCTTGTCTCTCACTGCCATAATTTACATTTTGTAGAAGTAAATTGAAAATATACAATATCAATATATGTGTATATAGGTAGTGTGTAAAATGTCTATTGATAAGTAAATTATATTAGTAACAAGCATATATTATGCTGCATCATTATATTAGAACATGTAAGATATAAATATTAAATGCCTACTTAAAATCAGAATTGTATAAATTACCTAGGTGGCACAAATAGCAAACAAAGTGCCCTACATTATTTGATTAGGTAGGTACCATAATGTCAATTTTGGATTATAATAAAGGTTTCATTGTGCACCTTGTAATTTCATAGCTTAGGTATTCCGGATGGGTTAAATAATATTAAAACATTAAAATATTTATCACATTTTAATGTACTTAGGTACTGTTATCAGGGTTTATCTGTAGACGACTTAAATAAATCAAATGAAGCTAATAACATCAAAATTAATAATTATTTATGGTAATAATAAATATTTATATTTAAATTTATGTCAAAGAAATAAAAATGTTGTTTTTAGTAAATCATATTTTTTTTACAAGTATAAAAAGTAAAAAGGTGGGTAAGTGGATGTCACTCTGCTGTACAGTAGGTTACAAGTGGGTCACTGTAATGGATGGTGTTAAATTTGAATTCAATGATATAATATCATTGTATAAGAAAAACGATTCTGAGCGAAAACGGTCAGTTAGCCTATGACATTACCAATAGTATATTTGATGATATTATTGTGAGTAAAGTAATTTATATATAACCTGTTTACGTGGAGCCTTGTTTAAAATTTTCAATTCTTAGCTATAAAAGTTACGGTCGTTTGTTTAAGAGTTGCACCAAAAACCAAAATCGATTTTCTCAAAAACAGATTTTACGTAAAAATTCCAGTTTTCCCTTAATTTTTCTTTTGTTTTTCACGTCGCGTTTGAAAACTACTGAGAAATAACCCCAAAGTACCAACTAGATTTACTTTCCTATCAGAAAAGTTACTGTTGAAGAAAATCCAAGTACTCTTACTGTCCTAAAAGGTGATGACAGACACAAAAAAAAACACACATCATTGTAAAATCAATACATTCATCGCTTCGCTCAGAATCTAAAATAGTAACAATAATATTAAAAGTGCAGAAAGACATCGGCGACAAAACATCAATAAAGGCACTGCCTTTTATTCATAAGCGAGTCTATGGAAGTAAAAAAGCTTGAAAATTGAATAGAAGGCTACTAGGTTATTGTTTCAAAGGCAGATGAAAAAAATTAAAAATCATTAGTCACAATTTTTATTTATAAACATTTAAAGTTCAAATTTTGACAAAATACGAAAAAATCACGAAAATTAGCAAATTATTATGAGTTGAAAATTCATAAAAATTTTCCTTTTTAAATCTAAGATTTGAAAATGTAATATAAGATTACTCATAAATTTGTCTACCTTTATCAAAAAAAAAATGTCTACAAGAAACTTAAATTAAATTTTTATGAGTGTCTGAAATTTATATTTTTACAACATTTGATATTCACTCGATATCTCATGTAACAATTTTCTTATTTTATTGTAATTAAAAAACGAATGACTGTAGATACTTGAAAATTTCACTGAATGTTTATATTAGCATTTTCTATACACCATAAAATGTTGAAAATATTTTGACTCTTTTTGAGCTGTTTACGGACATTGTTTTTTGTCAATTTTTTTAGTTTTTTTATCTATAAATATCAATAAAATTTTATTTGTTGTGTAAAAAAGCGTGAAAATTTAATATAAGGCTCCTGATATATCGTTCTAATACCAGTTGAAAAATATTAAAAATACATAGGTAGGCACAATTTTTTTTTATAAGCATTTAAAGTTAAAATTTTGACAACATTTATCAAATTTAAAATGTAATAATTATTTTGTAGTTAAAAATTTATAAAATGTTCAACTTTTGTAGTTAAGGATTGAAAATTTAAAACAAGGCTCCACGTATATAGGTTGTATATAAATTACTTTATTCACAATAATATCATCAAATATACTTAGTAATATCATAGGGGCTGACTGACCGTTTTCGCTCAGAATCGTTTTTCTTATACAATGATATTATATCATCGAATTCAAATTTAACACCATCCATTACAGTGACCCACTTTTAACCTACTGTACAGCAGAGCGACATCCACTTACCCACCTTTTTACTTTTTATACTTGTAAAAAAAATATTCACTTATCCGCCTTTTTTTTCTTGCTGTTAAGAAAATGTATATCAAGAACAATATTGTTTCACAACGCATTAACATAATTATTATTTATTCCTATACTAAGAATCATTTTTAAAAGGTTATTTTAATTTCATATTATAAAATGTATTTCGAAGTTTTTTTTTTGTTTAATATCTTAATATATATTTTAATATTGCTATTCCCTAAAGTACCAATATTAACTAGTAAACATTTGGCAGCAAACCCTTGTGCAGGGGACTAAATAACCTTTAACTAGAAACTATAATAATTAGGTATATACCTAGTAAATTGCTACTTGTTTGGTTTTAAAAATTAATCTTATTTAAAGGAGGTTTTTTTTTTAAAAATAATATGAACGGGTTTTGTTTGGCTAACAAGTCAAAATGTGCGTATGTAAATTCTTGTTTGACATATATTATGAGGTAAAACCATACAATATCAGCACTCGTTTGTATAGTAAGTTCTTTAATATTAAATATTATCATGATTCCTGCCAAGTGCCAGGGGCAAAGTGAGAACCAAATTCAGACCGGGAGATTGACATTTATCCAGGTCACCCACCATTTATCAATTGAATCACCATCAAATTTTTCTCGCTTCGTTCGAATTACATTTTTTAAATTATTTTTAGAACATACAAAACTACGCAAAAACTGATATATTTAAAATAATTTATAATAATATAACTACCTACTTTCAGTAATATCAAAGTATTTCAACCACTGGGTATTTTACTATTTCGTTAAACTTAAAAGTTACAATGCACCTATTAATCTATCTATCTATCTATACTATATATAAAATTGTAAGGGTTTTTCTTCGACCGCGCTAACCGAGAAAACTACTGGACCGATTTGGCTGAAATTTTTTTTGGCTGAAACCCGACACTTGTTCACCGGACACCGTGACTTGTCCGAAGAAAAATGCCGCCCATGGCCGAGGGGAATCGAACTCGGGTCGACTGCATCGCAGCCAACGCCTTAGTCCGCTCGGCCACTCCGTCCCCCATAATAAAATTTATTTTATAATGATATATTAAAAATTCTATAGTAAAAAACAGGTTATCCATAAAAAATATTTATATATTATTTATAAGCAATAATAATTAAGATAATAGGTAGGTATAGTTTAGATATATCATCAACTGCATTTATAATAATATTGTTCACTAATTCCACTAGAATTTTATTTTTGATAGTCATACGCATAAAAGGTTTAATATGTTCATTGGTCATGGCATTTCTTAGTCTGTTTATTTAAATATTTCAATGTTGAAAAATGAAAATAATTAGTACATCTAGGTAATAACCTTTCACAAGCAATTTGCGTAGCAGGGAGGGTTAAAATGTAGGTGCGTAATGAGCAAGCAAAATAACTTAAAAAATAATTAAGAAAACAGTAATTCAAAAAATTATACTGAAGATATAAAAGGAAAACAATTTTCAAATAACAGTTCACCTATAACCACGGTTACATGGATAAACTCAGATATACTCAACTCTAGTGCACAAACATTAATAGACAATAGCAATATCATTTTAGCCCTCAACTGCTTAACCTCGTCACATCTGTGTGCAATGAATTGTGTTTGGGTCTATTACAGATATTGTTTATATAATATATAAAAATGACCAATGGAACCAATAACACAATATTATGTATTATTAGTTCTTATTCAACTATAGCCACTTAGGTCTTATTGCTATATTCATCGCCGCTCTACAGATTTACAACTTCCAACGGGCAGAACGTCAATGCGTATCATATCACTATATTATCAGTAATTATTCTGTTGGATTGTAGTCGAAACCACAAGCTACCTGAGTGTCGTATTATAAAAATAATCAGCTGACGTCCAGTCATTGCCCAGATATTGATTTTCTTTTATTTGATGTCTATATCTATGTAATATCTTGCAATTTTATGTCCGATGCTTTTTCATACTCATATGGGAGTAGGCGCGAGACTACCTAATGTAATATAAAAAATTCATTAATATTATAAATATATAACACGATAATGTCACAGTTGTTAAAGATTTTAAACTTTTAATACAGTCAAATATTTGACGCATTTAATAATTTTGTAAATACATTTCTAATATAAAATGACCCAAGCCATCTAGAAAATTTCCATTTCCAGACTGGCCACTTTGTCTTTGGTTCCTGGCACTCCCCGCACACAATTAGATGAATCTCCTTCCACTTTATTCAGAATTTCAGACTTAGGAGTTCGTACTGACAACTTCACGCCATTTCGGTGTGGTTAACATAATATAATTATTTGATTTTGCTTAATTATATTAATATTTTTGTGTCTGTATTATCACTTATTCAACTTTGATAGTTGTTTATGGTAGGTTACAAATTAAATATTTTTCAAAATAATTGGAAAATGCAAAAAAAAAATAGGGAAAACCGGGAATTTTTAAACCATAAAATGGGAAAATCATTTAGATATTTTTGACTTTTGTGTTATTAAAATTAAATACCTTAACATTTACTAAAATATTTCTGCCCTTTGAGTACTACATTTATTATTATTTAAAAATATTCTAATTTTTGAAAAAAAAATTTCGATTTATGCATGATAATTTTTTTTATTTGAGTATTAAAAATGCTTTAAAATTTGATTCAAGGTTCCCCGCGATTTTTCACAGTAATTGAATAATACCAAAAATACATTACTACATTTTTTTTTATTTATGCGTTTTAAGTTCAAATTGTTCAATGCTCAATGCAGTTTTAAAAAATATTCACACTTTTCTACGGTACGTTGGTATTATTTTATAAATTATACTTTAATAGCAGATAGTAATATTACAATAATAAATTACTATACAATAATATTATATTATACAATATGCCTATTTCCTTTGTTCTTTTAAAAAATGTAGTTGTTTATTACTAACAAGAAATATCAATGTAAATATACATGTATTACACAATGTATGGTAGTTAATATCATTCTAAATTTTCTTCATATAATATAATTCAAATTTATTTATAAATCAGCTGTATTCTTCTTCAGTGTATACTTAATGTCGAGCTACACTCAACACCTATTTTACAGCCAGTGTTCGGATTAGATAAGTAGTTTTTTTATCTAGATAAAGATAAAGATAAATACTTTTTTATCCAGATAAAAAAAAAGATACAATTTTTTTTTAAATGGTTTTCAAATTTAGGTATATTTTAGTTGGGCACTAGGAACATAATAATAATAATGATGATATAAATAAAAATAATTATATTATTTATAAACCGTAAACTTGGTTTGAGAATCTGTATAAACATTTAAATGCGTTTGTACAATTTCGTGATTTTTATCAATAAAAAATATATCTAGATGAATTAATTTATATGAGTAAAAAAATTATCTAAGATGAACGTTTAGATACCTTGTAACTATTTATCTAGATAAGATAAAAGATGAACAAATAATTATCTAGATAAGTCCGAACACTGTTTACAGCAGAGTGACTTCTCCGGTTTATTTTTATTGAGTCTATTTATAATTTATTGTATGAATAAACAATAATTAATCACACAACACAACAAATATATTTTTACCACACAAACTGCTATAGCATACGTTTTCAGTCCTACGTTTGTATAAAATAAGAGATTTATCGTATTGTGTGTGGGACACTGGAAACTAACATTTTCAATTTGAACGCGGTACAGGGATTAACATAATATTATCAAGTTTTTAGTCGTAAAGAAATTTACACATGTATGGTTGTACCTGATACATCCGGTCGTGTAGCGATTCAACTTTTCCCGACCTCCAGTCAAAATCACTACTTCTCAGGAAACCATAAAGAATGTCTGTATTGGCTGTAATGGTTTTTTCATGATTGATGATAAGAATAAAAATACAATATTGCGTCGAAGTAATCAAAAATTGGTCGAATTGACTTATCCCCTTTAACCAGCACTCCATCCAATTATATTAGCTATTACTTATTACCTACCTATCATTACCTACGAGCTGCGTACGAAATGAAAATAATTAAATAGCAAATTCTCTTTGGTACACGTCATATTGACACTTTTGTAAAGAAAAAATTCATCTAGGTAATTCATCTTACTTTTAAACAATTTGTTCTTGTTTAATTTTCTTAAAGTTTAAATATAAATAACATAGTTAAATAACATATTATAGTTAAATGCGATATACTTTAAGTTATTATAAAATATAAATGCATTGTCACTGTTATTAATAAATGCGGACTAAATGATAAAAAATATATTACTTATGTATATATTATTATGTAATTATAATATGTTTTAGTAGGTACAACACAATGTTTAAGTTTCAAGAGAAACTTATATATATTTTATATAATAAGTATTTTAAATACCATTACCAAGAATTTAATTAACATTTATAATTTGATACAATGCTTCTTTAATTTAATAGGTAAATTAAAAGTTTCAGACGCTTGAAAAACAGTATTATTATAAAGGATATTTTTAAATTTTACAGTATAATCACATTGTTTTCAATTACTTTTTCAAATGTAAATATAACGAGAAGGTAATTTCTTTTTTATTTTGGAAAATACTTATAATAGCAGTAAAATTGTTTCAAAAGTTGCTTGTAGCTCTTCTTACCAATTAATACACAATTTAATGATACTTTAAAGTGGTAATTCTTCGAATTTTCTTGTAATATTCAGAAAAAACTGTGACTAGCATTAGAGTTAAAGGCAAACTTTTTAGATTCTGAGCGAAGCGATGAATGTATTGATTTTACAATGATGTGTGTTTTTTTTTTTTTATTTTTTTTTGTGTCTGTCATCACCTTTTAGGACAGTAAAAGTGCTTGGATTTTCTTCAACAGTAACTTTTCTGATAGGAAAGTGAATCTATTTGGTACTTTAGGGGGTCAAAAGTAAACATTTCTCAGTAGTTTTCAAAAGCGACGTGAAAAATAAAAGAAAAACTAAGGAAAAACAGGAGTTTGTACGCAAAATCTGTTTTTGAGAAAATCGAATATTTGTTTTTGGTGCAATTTAAAAAAAAATTACCGTAGGTAGTTACATGAAATTTTGACTGGATGTTTATATTAGCATTTTCTATACACCATAACATTTTCCAAATATTTTGACTTATTTTGAGCTGTTGAAGGACATTTTCAGTTTCCTTTTTTTTTTGTTTTCTATAAATATCAATAAAGTTTATTTGTTGGGTAGAAAAGCGTGAAAATTTTATGCAAGGCTTCTGATATATTGTTACAATAGCAGTTGAAAAATATTGAAAATACATAGGCACAATTTTTTCTATAAGCTTTTTAAGTTCAAATTTTGACAAAATTCATCAAATTTAAAATGTAATAATTATTTTGTAGTTAAAAATTTATAAAATGTTCAACTTTTGTAGTTAAGGATTGAAAATTTAAAACAAGGCTCCACGTAAATAGGTTTTATAAATTACTTTATTCACAATAATATCATCAAATATACTTAGTAATATCATAGGGGCTGACTGACCGTTTTCGCTCAGAATCGTTTTTCTTATACAATGATATTATATCATTGAATTCAAATTTAACACCATCCATTACAGTGACCCACTTGTAACCTACTGTACAGCAGAGCGACATCCACTTAGCCACCTTTTTATAAAATAAGCACAAAATATACTAAGAATTCTTTTAGATTCTGAGCGAAGCGATGAATGTATTGGTTTTATAATGATGTGTGTTTTTTTAAATTTTTTAAATTTTTTATTTTTGTGTCTGTCATCACCTTTTAGGACAGTAAAAATGCTTGGATTTTCTTCAACAGTAATTTTTCCGATATGAAAGTGAATCTAGTTGGTATTTTGGAGAGTTTTTAAAATCTTGACAAAATACGGAAAAATCACGAAATTTAGCAAATTATTTTTAGTTGAGAATTCATAAAAATTTTTCATTTTAAATCTAAGATTTGAAATGTAATACAAGATTATCCACAAGTTTTACTACCTTTATCAAAAAAAAAATTTCTACAAGAAAGTCAAATTACATTTTTATGAGCATTTGAGTTTCAAATTTTTACAACATTTTATATTCACTCGATTTCTCATGTAACGATTTTGCTATTTTGTTGTTATTCAAAAACGAATAACTGTAGATACATGAAAATTTCACTGAATGTTTATATTTTCATTTTCTATACACCATACAATTTTGAAAATATTTTGACTCTTTTTGAGCTGTTTACGGACATTGTCAGTTTTCAATTTTTTAGTTTTATTTTTCTATAAATATCAACACAATTTTATTTGTTGGGTAAAAAAGCGTGAAAATTTAATATAAGGCTTCTGATATATCGTTCTAATAGCAGTTGAAAAATATTAACCCACATATCGCCTCGTCTTGTTAGATGTCTTTCTTTTCATTAACATAATTATATTTATTGTTTTTTGCAACTTGAATTGTATTGTATTTAATTTTTTCGGCATAATTATTATCAACATTTTAAGTCACCGATTCATTCAACACAAATTGTTTAATAATTTCTCATTAAATTATAATGTAATAAAATTATGCCGTTTACACAGTAAAATGTTGTTTCTTGTTTTTCGCGTTAAAGAGTACGATTTTATTTATTTTAACATAATAATGGCCCCACTGAACATGATTATGTTCACGTGCAAGGAGTGCGGGACCAATAAAGAACATTAGCTAACAATTGTTTTGTTACGTACTACATTTCAATAAAATAATTTATTGAAGGTTTTGTCCACGTGAAATTAGTGTATTATGTTTACCGATGTGGTGACATTTTTTTTCTCTCCAAAATGTGAAAACAGCCAGAAAACTGAAAAGGGAATTAAAAAAAAAACGCACACATCATTTAAAAATCAGTGCATTGATCACTCGGCTCTGAATCTAAAATAATAATAACTATAACTATTGTTCTATGAACCCCACATTATGTTTACGTAAAAATAAGTATAGAGTTGGTACTGAGCCCACCCATTCATTGATCCACAAGAATCTGATTGTCAAAGCCGCACAATTGTGAAATAAGAATTTTTTAACTGCTCTTAGACATCTTCACTTAAACTACTAGAGTATTTTTTATAAATAAGATACGTGGCATGGTATGTCTTGTATTTATTACATTTTTTTTTTTTTATTAGTTTCTAGCATAAAAACATAAGCTTATATAACTTGATAATTATTATAATATATTTATAAACTGTTAAAACAACACAAACGTATGGGGTGGTATTAGTAAAATAAGAGAGAAAAAACTAACACAAAAATAGAAATCAAAAAAAGACAGCCATGAATAAGTTGGCAGTGTTGAAAAATACCATCTCGAAATGTAACGATTTGAAAATATTATTTTTACATACCTTTTCTGAAGTCATTGTATAAAACAACGTTTTTTTTAATAAAAGAACTATATATTTAATATTTTTTTTGTTTTAAATTTTTAAGTTTTTACTTTTTGGAATGATGACACACATTTTCAATTTCATTTTCCTAAATATTTTCATGAGTATTTTTATGTATAAAAATTAAATTTCAAACATGTAGTTAATTAGTCATAAGTATAGATTAGATGATTGGAGATGTAAACCATCAGATTAAACAAAATCGACAGCTGGTGTCTGGGACTTCATGATCTCAATGCATGGATTATCTGATGCATTACCCATTGCCGTAGATTTACCCTTTTTTGAGACTCGTTTGCACACACGAGTTTTTAATACCTGAGCTAAAATGAACAAACATAAAACTCGTTCGTGTACATAAACTATAACAAAAGTATTCCTAAACTCAATAATTTTACAAAAAAAAAAACCGACAAGCGCAAGTCGGACCTCATCTATAAACACGTTGGCAACACTACTTATATTATATATTCTAAAATGTTTAATATTTGTTGTTATAGCGGCAACAGAAAAACATGATCTGTGAAAATTTCAACTTTTTAACTTTCATAGTTCATGAGATACAGCCTGGTGACAGACGGACTCCGAGCCTTAGTAATAGGGTCCCATTTTACCGTACGGAACCCTAAAAATGACCCGTGTTAAAATGCTTTGTATGATTATTTTCCGGTAAAGCATGATTGAGCATATACCTTTTTAGCAACACGATTGAGCATAGAATATTTTATGCGATGTTGCCACATTCACGTGGCCGAAATTGTTTTATTTATTATTTTCAAGTATTATTACATCAATTATTATGATACCAGACGCGAGCCGTGGGCTGAGCCCAGCTTTATCGACAATGTTATCGATTAATAAATTAGTTCCGAAGCAATACATTTCCGACGTTTTAAAAATTTTAAATTTCAGGAAAACATAAGATAATATAATAAAGATAATAAAAATGTAATATAGATAATAAATTAAGATACAAGTCCAAAATTATTATAGAAATGATATCAGTGTTCGAACACCTATACTCTATAGTATTCTTGACTTACCATGCAGTATCATTTTTAATTCGTACCATATTTTGATTTTATTATAATCATAACTATTATTATTATTATTATCATTAGGTAAGTATCATTATTATTTTGGTATTTTTTTGATATGGTACATTTTGAATTATTATAATTATTTAAATAAATATTTTTGTATAATATAGTTTGAAATAGAAAATGGCAACGTTGCAGAGTTTTTTTATGCTCAATCGTGTAGGTTTTCTTTTGAATTACGATTTCCTTTGATACGCTGATAATTTGGCTCAATCGTGTCGCAAAAAAGGTGTTTTATGCTCAATCGTGTCACAAAAAAGGTGTTTTATGCTCAATCGTGTCTCAGCCTTATTTTCTTACATTTTCCTTCTCACTTTTATAGGCTTATGACTGTCTGTATCAACAGACGAGATTAAAAATATTTTCTGATCATTTAATTTTAAATTTAAATTGTCATGTAATTTTGATGAATTTTAATGTTATTGCCTCTTTGTCGTTATACCTATACTAATTTATTGCTATGATATTTATTCTAAATTGGAAATGACCATTGAGATTTAATAGTTGTAACTTTGTAAGCAAGCAAACGTGTTTTCATTTTGCAGGTCAAAATGTTTGTTGACGGGCTTGCACGTTTTTAATTGTACGCAAACGAGTGTCACATATTATAACAAACTACAATACTAAAACAAAACACATAGATAGGTGATAGCCGATTGATACGCAGCTGGTCAAATATTACACTTGAGATTTGTACCGAAAGAACCACAGTTCATTTGACAATATTAACATATTATATATAATATATTATACAATACCGAAATAACATTATAGCAGTATTGAAGAAATTGTATTATTTTATGTCATTTTTGCCTCTAGGGTGTGTTTAATTGGGAAACTGTAGGTACACATTAAACAAAATATACCGTCCCGATTGTAAGTAAAATCAATAGTTTCAGAATCTCGTTTTAATGAACCAAAGCTGGCCGTTATAGATTTTAATGGAGAAAGTTATCCATTAAAAAAGACTAATGTTTCAATAACAAAAAAGAACTTTGTTATTGATAGAGAAAACTTCCTTGCGCCCTTGTACATTTTACAGTTTTTGTTCGTATTTCACATAAACTACATATTAAACGGTACATATTTATTTTTTATGTGTTACACCATAAACATGGTAAGTTTTCTTCATGCATATTGTTTTAAGATAAGCGACATGTAAGGGCAAAAACAAAAATAATAAACTTATACATATGCAGATAAGGATTTATATAATACTATATTCCATAATTTAAACATCGAATATTTTGATGATAAAACTTTAATGCGACAAACGTGACAATTTAGAAGCATATTAAATATAAATCTGTCAAAACAAACATTGAGGTTATCAAATTATTCGATTCAACAAATAAAAATAGTTGTTATACGTGATACAAATCATGCTTATACAAAGTTTGTTAAAGTGAATATTACATTTAAGTTTCAATTTTGACATTTACCTTATAGATAAGTTATAGGCATAATACATTGCTTAGTAAAAGTTACTCCTTTAAAAGTAAATATTGTTGAAATTATTCTAAAAAGACAAAAATTATTAACTTTGTAAGTAATTTTGTATTTGAAAAACTAAGGTTTATTTTTGTCACCCGTAAGTTTGTTGTTGAAATTACGACAAACGTTTGGTTTTTAAATGGAGGTATTTTTTTTAAAAAGATAAGCATCCAAAAACTGAAATTGCACTAAAATGGCGTGGATTATTCTTTGCGATTTTTCTGATAGAAGCAATAAAAATACAGAAATCCGTCGAGATAATAAGTATTCGTTATAAAATATTAAAAGAATAGAATATTGTGATAAAATCGAAAAATCCAGTGATAGGTATAGCCTATAGTCTATACTTTACGGAATAAACTTAATAATGATTTTTTTGTATAGTTAGGTAGGTACCTATAAAATTGTATCTATTACAATAATTTATCTCACATCGCAATAGAAGAAAATAATGCAAACAATGAAAATCCATTACTATTTTGAGTGAACACTAAATGCAAGACAATCGAACAAAATGTAATCATAGTTTTAAACTTTAACTTAGTAATGATGAGAGCATTGTGCAGAAGACTTAGCGTTGAGTTTACTACACAGAACTAGAAGTTTAGATGAACTGACTTACAAATTATCACCAAAGAAGAAAGATGAGTTTTCCAACTAGTGCACAAAATATATTTTCAAAGTTAGATCGATGTATGTGACTTCTCTACTATGCGTGATGATAAATAGAAAACGGCTTGTCAATGAACCATAAAATGTTAAGGTACTTCAATATACATAAATACCGGTATATTTAATAAGCTCAAAAAATGAAGATGCATCTTTTTATTTTTTGAATTTTCTCCATTTAGGATCACTGGTGGTGAACGATAATTTATTTTCTGTTTACACGATATAGTATAGGTACAGATAAGTTTAAATTTATGAGTTGCATAATCCTTACTGTTTCTTGATTGATAATATTTATATTATACAACACACAAAACACTTATACACTATGCAGTGTATCAAGAAGCTGTAATATTAATTTTTATTTTCTATAAATTATTATTGCATATGACACAATTTCGGCGTAGATAAACATTTAAGCTAATTTCAATAAATTAGGTACCTATGTATATAAATACAAGTTAAATTCAAGTACCTATTTTAAAATTTGGTAAAATATTCCTTTAAAAATAAATAAATATTGAACCGTAGCCGTATCATCATTTTCAAGTACCTTATATTATATATATAATATATATAACGATTAATTAATGTTAATATATCAGCATTAAAAATCGATATAAATATGTTATTCTAACGTTTTAGATTCTAAGCGGAGCGATGAATGTATTGATTTAACAATGATGTGTTTTTTTTTAAATAAATTACTTAATATAAATTAATTTATTCACAATAATATCATCAACAAATATAGGTATTTATTAATATATCAATATATCATAGGCTGATAACCGTCATCGAACAGAATCGTTTTTCTTATACAATGATATTATATCATTGAAATCAAATTTAACGCCATCCATTACAGTGACCCACTTGTAACCTACTGTACAGCAGAGCGACGCCCACTTTTTTTTTTTAATTACAATTTCTATTTCTATAAATGTTAAATGTATTACTAAATTAGTTTATTCAGTTATAAATGTTATTTTAATGTATCGTTGTATACACAACAAGTATTATTGTAAACATTGACACAAACACACATTTATTGTATCGAAAAAATCACACATTTCATTAGTTTTATTTTATTTTAATATTTTTTTCACTTTTCACTCAATTACTTTTATAGGATAGTTCTGGATATAAACACTCACAAACATAATATTTATTAGTTATCGCAAGTTCTCTATCGTTACTTAGAAAGTTTAATTTGTATGTATCGTATCCGGTGGGATATTTATGAAGAGGCGTGTAGAGGGTTTCCCAACGCTCCCCCAACTGAGAATTTATTATATTTCTATATTATATTTTCTTTGAACTTATACCTAACATGAGGAAATAATACTAAAATATGATGATATTTATCTATATATTTAATGTATATTGATGATACAACTTTTATTTTTTAAGAATATTTGGAACAACTATATGTAGATAAAGTATAAATAAAAATGATGCTATATACATCAAATAGTTTCAGAATCTGTTATTTTCGACGGTATTTTCAATCTCTTTAGTACATTTGCCAGGTCGTTTGGTGCAGATATTTACTGGTCAGTGATGGTTCAGCTGTGTATTTTATATTTGCAGTAATCATTAGTTTTATAATATTTTATATGGATGATTATTATGAGATATTCTTTACAATTGCAACCCTCCCACCACCCCACCAAAATAATCGTAAATTCGCTACTGGTATAGTTTCTATAAAATACTTGTTATTTATATTGAAAATATATTATTTTGAAACTAATAATTATTATTTTATCAAAGAAGCCAACACTATGCACAATAATGTAATAATATAATTTTTGAAATTCCTCAATTTTAAAACGGTAGGTACATAGTATAATTAGGTTCCTTTAGGCTATATTATGTATTTTTCCGATTTCCCCTGTAAGCATACTATTATATTAAATAAAGATAATGATATTATATTATATTATACAGTAACTAAATTATTGGAATTTATTATTTAATGTAGTCTTCTAGTATAAATATTTCAGCAAAAGCAATTTATTTAGTAATTAATTCAACCTAATCATAATTCATATAAACATAAAAGAAAATATTTGTGTTTATTTAGTTTAAAATATTTCTATATTAAAACAAAAAAATAATAATAACAATAACAACACATAATATTATGCCGATATTAATAATTATGATTTCTATGAAGCGAATGATAAATAAAAATGTCAATAAATCCAATTCTATGTGTAAATAGCTTTAAGATATGAGATGCAACATGCAACCGCCGTATAGTATCTATATTAATATATAAATTGGATTTGGACGCAGTTAGACTTCGAGACAATGATCCAAATATTTATGACTTTAGAAATACGAATATACCTATTATACATAAATTATAATAATAATATAATATGCATAGGTATACGAATAATAATATTAATTACTATCATACGCATAATATAAATATTATACACACCAGTCCCCATTATTGTTATATTGTTGTAATAAAAATAATATGTTCGTGATGAATTGCACATGAACCTATGTATAAGATATTAAGATAACATAATATTGTTATTACTATTATATCATACTTTCTACATATTAATATCACATGTACCAACAAAGAAAATAATCTATATTTATATATATATATATATATATATTTCTTTCCGTGTAAGTTAAATACTTAAACTCCTCTTAAGCGGCTGCACCGATTTTGATTAAATTTTTTGTGTGTTCTTGAGTGAGTCCCTGAATGGTTTGGATTCACAATTGGACCCGTAGGTTCAACTCAGAAAGGTGCTAAAACAAGGATTTTGAGATTTACGATGGACATTTTTGTTTATGGTTGCTATATTGGTTATAGGAGAAATAATACGTAGAAATTAGTATTTTAAATGGTTACCATTAGTTACTCGGGCAGATGAGGTAAGAGCATCCATCAAATCGTCTCGTTTTTGATTTAAAATAAAGAAATTATACCTTAAAACAAATATGAGAGTTGAATGTATATTTTTAGCTATTATATAGCTTCTCAAAAACTACTTAACCATTTTGTGAAAATTTCAAATTGTTCTTGGAAAGTTCTTGGAAATCAGGACAGTTCAAAGGGTATTTTGAACCGCGTTCGATTTATACCAAGTACTTACCTACTTACTTACTTTATACCAAGTATTTTGAAATTTAAATCAGGGCTAGAAAATTCTATTACAAATATTTCATAAGAAATTAAAGTCTTAACAGTTATTCATTTTTGAGCTATAACAGAAAAACAAAATTGATTCAATCAAAATCTGGCTTTGCCTTTTGCGTAAAAAATTCTGTTTTACTTTATTTGTTTTTAAAAGTACTGGTAATTTTTACTTTTTAGTTTCAATACACTGAAATACATATCCTCTATCGCAAACGATCTTCAAAGTCGAAGACCAGAGCAATTTATTCAACTATAAAAAGTGTCTCCGGGGTCCAAACATATGTCATTGTTAAATCAATTATAGCTCAGCTCTGAATCTAAACAAAATTGAACAATAAACATTTTCCAATTGGGCCAAATGAGTTATTTGATTTTTTTAACTTAACTCTATTTAACATGTTTAACTCTAACATCCAAGTGTGATTATTTTAACTGCCAATTACCTATAGGTATGTATTATTATTTATTTCACAGAGGTATAGTAACCTAACCTATTTCGCCCCTAAAATTGTACTCGACATCCGCTTGTAGAACACCGCGGTGCACTATATACCTATATATGACGAGTACGACCTAAGATAATGATAACAATAACCGATAACAACAACACCACTATATGCGTATAATAATATTATTGTGCGGCAGCGAACTCGACTTAAACGACGGTTTTCTCGAGGGTGTCAGATCGGAATGGTTTGATTGTTTCGGGGTAGATGGCGAACGGCGATAATCGATTTGAAAATACTCGTCGCCGCTCGGCACACGGTTTTGGGTTTGCGGCAACCACCGACAGTTTTCGCGTACCGACCGTGTGCCGTGCATGTCATCGTTGCGGTTCTACGCGAGTTTCGTCCCGGTGTAGATTTCGCGCGTGTTCGTCGTGTGATAGCAACTTACGAGAGATTTTCGTTTTTAGTTATCAGTTTTTTTTTTTTTTGAAACGTAAAAAATCCGTGCAACTCACTCTTACGGTTCGCGGTGTTGTGCGGTGGTCATACTATTAATATTATCATGTCGGTCGACGGATGAAAAAAACGGTTTGTCGGAAAATCGTATACTCCGCGGGACATTTGGAATCGAGTGAGTAGACTTTTGAACAGTATAATATTTTAGTAAAGTATTTGTTTTCGATATTGTCGGTTTTATTTTATTTTTTTTTTTGAGGATTAGGGAGGGTTAAATTATTAAGAGACAAAATAAGTCACAGACCAGCTCTATATTTATTATATTATACGATCGTCTATAGAACTGTCATTAATTTATGATAGGTATATAGTATAATAAATTGATAAAATTATATTAGGTATATATCTCAACATATAATACATTTTGCATTTAAAGTAATTTATATGGCACTTTTTAAATACATTTTTTTTGTATATAAAAAAATAGCAAATATACAAAAATAACTATTTAAATTTGTGTACCTACCTATTTAATATGTATAATGTATATACTTCATACGGAATTTTATTGTTTTAAATAAAAAAAAATGATTAATGAGATTATAATTACCACAGAACGTTTAGATTGAGCTCTTGGAAAAAATCACGGTCACTGATAATAAAAATTTAATTATGAATGAGTAGGTATTTTAAACACCATTGAATTCCCATTAGTAGATGATGTATACAGTTAAAAACGTTGACTTTTGACATGTTCACAAAAATGACATTCAAATTCGGTTAGTTGAATAAAAATAAATTATTCATATTAGATTAAAAAAAAATACATCAAAATGTAATTCGTGATTGTTATTAAACTACTGTCAATTAATAACTTATTTAATTTTATAGTCGTGCTTGAATAAAATGCAATACATAATATTTTATAATAAATAGGTACAGATATTATTTCAACGCTACAGAAACTGAAAAATGTTATTAATTTGTTGTATATATATCAATAAATAAATTAAAAATATAATTGCAAGAACAAAAAAATTATGTCATAAATAATTAATAATAAAATTGTAATTATGTATACAATAGTACCTATATTATTGTAAATCAATTATGTATATTTTGAAAAAATGTCCATATAAAACGTCAAAGTGATAGAAAATGATGTAACAAACATTATGCTTTCGTACTAATATTGTGCCATTCTTGCACAAGCCTATCCTATGGGTAAAATAAATATTAGGTACTTGTGATCAATGAGTTTATTTTAAACAATAATTTATTTTAATTATACATAATATATGTATACTGATGTATCATCAAAGGTTCTTTCTTTTTATAACTCGATAGGATTGATTGTTTTAAATCGGTTGATTTTTAAAATATTGTAGCTTTGATACCTATACCCTATATATTATATTAAAGTGGATAAATAAATCGACCTTATTTTAGTTTAATATTATTTTTATTTTAACTCTTTAAATTTGGTATTAAAGATGACGGTGAACATTAATTGATTCTAATATTCTAATACATTATGTCCAATGATATATTATATTAATATGTGTCTTATATAGTGTCTATATTAATTTATTAGATGATACAAGATACTAGAACGAACACTGTATTTATTGATTTGAATATAAATTATCTAGTAATTGTAATCTGATATTATCTGCAAGTTTTTATTTCAGGCTTTTTTTTTTTAGAAACATGACGATAAATCGGAAATTAGTAACTATGTTTATAAACAAATTAGCTCTAATTGAAACTTTTGAAAATAACTGTTTACGTTTTTTTAAGACCAGCTCAACATAAAGAAATATTTTAAGAATAATGTGATTCAGAGAATATAAAAAAATTTTTTGAAATAATTGCGTAGGTCATGTAGATGGATTAAAATTATATTTTGGAATGATTAAAAAAAGACGAGTCCAGTTGAATAGTTTTACTGACGATATTAACATTTACATAGTAATATTATAAAATGTTAAACGTTACGAATAGGTATAGTTTTATAGTTTATCATTATATTATCATTACGAAATTTAATTTTTGTATTCCGACTTAATTTAAAAAATCTAGAACGTAACCTATTTTATATTTTATATTTTACACATTTAAATATTGAAATTCGTACAGTATAATATTTACATTTATTATGTTTTATGAAAAGTACCTATTAGGTATTGTAAGTATATAATATTATAATTGTTATTACAATTTAATTTAATATTGGCGTAAAGAAATAAATTACTATTTTACGATGTATGTGCAATTCACTATAAAATATCGAACATATTATTTACTTAACTACTTGAAAACATCAAACATCGAAATATATCATAATTTATTATTATTATTCTGCAATAACAATTACGGTTGATCGCGTTTGCGTTTGTCGAACAACACTGCCACAGTCGGTATAATATTCATAATGTTTCGAACACCACATCATATATTATGAAGCTCGTTAGCCGTTAGGCGCAGCAGCCAAAAAAGATTTGTCTACCAGCGAACGGATTCGTTTTTGTGCCAAACTGAGTAGGTATCATATCATTATAATATGTCGTAACCACAACTATATTTCGTCGTATTAAACAACAATGTTGTTGTGATTATCATCCGTAATGTGCTGCTATGCCATAATATGCCAGTGCCGTTATTAGTGCGTTTATATGATAATATTGTTATTGGATTTATTGACGTAAAAACACACTAACGTCTTACAGCTACGGAACAATAAATTACAAATATTACACTATGTATTAACACTACGAAACCTACCCAACTTGTCTGCGGCTTTTTAAAAAGTATCAACATTTAAAAATAGGATATAATATCAATATATTATTATATGTAAGTAACTGTAAACAATTTAATTATATAGGTAAGACGTGCCCAATGTAATGCAACGATAATGTATAGTTAAGCATACAACATATTAATATTAATCATAATTCATATGTTAATGTAAAATATGTATAATATAGACTAATGTAAAGGCTGTCGAAGCCTTTATTTTTAATATAATTAAATTTCAAAAGGTGGGCAAGTGGGTACCGCTCTGATGTAGTGCCGTACAGCAAGTGTCGATGGTGGGTCACTGTAATGGATGTGTTAAATTCGAATCCAATGATATATCATTGTAAGCGAAAAACGATTCTGAGAAGCGAAACGGTCTGTCAGCCTATATCAAGCATATCATAATTTTTTTTTTTGCATATGGCAACATCATCATGATACGTTTTTTGATATTTCAATTAAAATAATTAATTAAACTTGAATTACCTAGATATTGCAGAAACATCACATTGTTCATTATATTATTAATATTTAATTATTTTAATTGTGTATATTGATATCATAAAATTATATTTTTGAAGTTTTTCACTTTTGAGTCAATACCTACCGTAAGACAGTGTGCAGAAAAGTTCATGGTATAAATTGGTTACAGCTATAGCTTAAAATCAGTCTAAATATTTGGTACATGTCTTATTTCCGTATGATAACAATTATAATAATAATAAACCTACCCACGTAAGAGTTTTAAGTCCCCAGACGAGGCTAATGACATAAATGTCGAAGCCTTTATTCTGAACAAAATTAATTAAAAAAGGCGGGCAAGTGGTCACCACTATCAACTGCGCTGTACAGTCGTAAGTGTCGAGTGGGCCTTTGTATAATGGTTGTGTTAAATTTGAATTCAATGATATATATCATTGTATACGAAAAACGATTCTGAACGAAGACGGTGTGTCAGCCTTGGTTATTTGTAATTGGAAGTCAGTAAAGTATTTTTTTTTTTCAAGTCTCTTTGCAATACAATAGACCATAGGGGGTGATGGCACATTACAATTATGATTTTACATTTCCAATTTTAGCCATTAAATAAATGGTTTACTTTTCATTAGGTCTTTCAGATTTTGAATTGTATAGTTTGCAGTAAAGCTGTTTTATTCTATCATGAAACGGTTTTATTCTATATTATTGTAATCTGTTCTAAGATTATTTTATTATTTACATTCCGCGTTTTAACGTTGATTGCAGTTTTTTTTTTTAAATATTAACCGCTCTTATTTTATTTTGGATTTTCAATTTTTTTTTTTTTTTGTGAATTAATTATAATAATTTGCTTTACCTAGTTTTATATTATTATGTGTTGTATTGCTTCCTTGTGCGTTAAATAAAAAATATCTATACAAATATCTATAAATAGTTTAAAATAATCAAAATGTTTAGACCATGGGTGTAAGAAATGATAATACAGAGATTTTGTGAAAATTTGAAGTGTTTACAGTCGTCCATTTTTGAGTTAGATCCAATTTGATACCTACCAGAAACCACCCTCATAGTTTAAAACCAAAGCATTTTACTGTTCCAAAATGTGATAAAAGACACAAAAAAAAAAATAATAATAAATAAAACACTCATATTATCATTGTAAAATCAATACGTTCATCGCTCCGTTCAGAATCTATAGATAAAAAATTTTATAAAAAACTATGGAATTGTAAAACATAAATGAGGAAGCTTTTAGGAATTGTAATATTTATATCTTAACAGTCCATAATTTACCAGTTAACTGGTATATGTATATTACATATTATGTATTATATGTTCGAATAACAAAAAAATAATCTAGGAAACAGTTAAAATCTTACTATTGGAGAATAATCAATAAAATAATTGGGTTGTGTAAGTACAAGTTTATTTTAATAAATAAATTAACATCGTGATATGTTTAATTACATGTCATTTATCATTTTTGGTATAGCTTTCATATCCAAACTCATTGTAAAAACAATGATTTGTCGAAACATTTAATTTAATACGTATATATATATAAAAGTGTAAAGACAAGTTGTGTCCGCGGTATATTTATAAGTAACCGGGTTATACCTACACATAGATTATATAACATTAAATTACAATAATTCAAACCATTTATGTATCATATTTGAAATATTTTGTACAAAATTTTAAATGTAATGTAAATTGTATATCTAGAAACGCCAATATAACCTTAGGAGTTGAGGCGTATAAATAAATAATAATAAAAAAAAAGTAACCGGTTTGCGTCATCAGACACACTTGCGTCCCGAATTTAATATAAATAAATAGCAATATATATATAATACTATTTTTGGTCTATTTTAATAAATAGATAGCAATTTTTTTTATATTGTATTTTATTTTAATAAAAATTTTTTTTTACTTATATTTGTATTTATTTATTTATTTATTTATTTATTTAATGATTATTATTATTTGCATGTCCAATTTTCCAACTATTGGACACTCAAAACTTACTTTATAGCATAAAGGCCACATACATAGAAATCTGGTGTTGAATTTACAATAAAACGTGTCATTATTGAATACATTTGAATGTAGATTTCCAGCTGGAGTAAGCTTGGTGTTGAAATATTACTAGCAAACAGTTCAACTTAATTTAGTAAACCCAACACTTATTTGATGTTGGCTTGACACTAGTTGTTGTTTGTATCACATTATAAATATTTCAAAAAATGCAAAATTTATTTCCTGCGGGCTTCGGTTTTGATCTGCATACCGGTCATCTATTGTGGGATTCCTAACCTATAACGCCTAACCTACCGAACCACTATCTAACATTGTGAATAATGGGAAAACGTTGTTATTTAAATGGAGATCTAAGTACCTATAGTTTGGTGAAATTAAAAGTTACAGTGGTTAAATTAAGATTCGTGGTATTAAAGTGATGTCATTGTATCTTTATCCAACAATGTATTGGTGTTGTTTTAACCATAATTAAAAACACGAATATTTGTATATTATGATTTTTATACCAAATCGTAAATACAACTGGTGTTGTTTTAAATAAATGCAGTATGTAAAACTTACTATCTTCAATTTGACTGCAAATAAATGTCGTTTCAACAACATATAAATTAATAAACCAATATCATTTTTTTACTATACAATATGTATTGTTGAACTAAAATGTTAATTCAATTACATACTAGTGTTACCTTAACTATCCTAAACACATAATTTAAAATTTAGTTGTTCAACAATTTATGTAAAAGTTAAATTAACAACTGATTTCTATGTGTACTTGCCCACTTTTTTTATTGTTCGCTTATAAAATAATGAAATGCATGCACGTGTTTGTATTCTTGTTCAGTAAAGGCAAAAATGCCAGAGGTGTCTATATATAAAAGTAATTTCTTTATTTCACAATTAGTAAATAATTGGTTAAAAAAAATCAGAACAACGTCGAAATGTTCCATTACCATTTTAATTTCATACCTACTGAATCACAATCATACTATGTATTTAAAATGTAGGTAGTCTTTTTTACATGAAAACAATATAACATTATTTTTTTAAATACTGGCATACGATTTTCTATTGTTATTTTGTTAGTATAATAATATATTTTATTTTTGATAATGCGTCGTGCACTTCTTGTATAGATTTAGAAACTTCCGGAAGAATTAATCTAAAGGCGTTACACATATTTTATCGTACAAATATTATCAGTAGTAGTAAACGAAAAACCATCATATATTGTTTGTACCCTTGCATAATATATTTGTTGGATATTTGTGGGACTATTGTGGGTTCTTGATGACTATTACTTTTTTTTTAGAGACTTCGAAAATATTTTTTGTTGAAGTATTGACGATTTTTCTGAGTTGTGATTATGTTCTAAATTATTATGTCGAATAATGATATTATTTCGAATTTTTAAATAAACTAAATGCAGTTGCGTATATTTCCATAATATTATGATGCGCAATTACATAATTCACTAAATTCAGTAAATGTAAGACCATATTTAATAAATAATTTTTATTCCATTTAGGACTGCACAACATTAACTTCAAGATCACTGGTTTTCATCATTTCATCGTTAAGGGCGTTACGACACACTAACATTTCAATGAAATATGATATTTCCAGGCAACAACTGAGAATATATTATTATGTTCTACCTATGTTAAATTGTAACGTATATATAGGACGTATCATAAACAGTTCCTAAACGATAAACCACAACCATTCATCTGATTACCTATTCGATAACAATGACATCAAATCATTAAATCAGTATGTAATTTGGGTCTCGTGACGCAAATAACCTATCGAACATTTTTTATCTGGGACCCAACATATTACGAGACACATAATACGTATAGATATGTCAGTATGTGTCATATAAGAAAATAATGTATACCAATTATTAGCTTGAAATAAAATTAAAAAAATTGCACCTATATACGATACTGATAATATTGTATTATGAACCATTAAACTCATATTTTTTCTACGTCGAAAATTCGATATATTTCATATAGGTAGTATATGACATTCAAACTAAGACGATTTTCGTTAAGGTTAGTCAGATGAATAAAGCTGTACATAATAAGGTAAAACGACGGAGAAACAATAAAGCATTTGATCCGTTTAACGTGGATAAAAATTCCTATGGGAAAAATATCTGCCGCTAACACGTGGGGTGAGTTGAACGAGCTGCACTGGTGGAGCGTTGGACGGGAGGACTGATGGAGGTAAGGGTGTGTCAAAGAGATTCAAATACACTTAAACTTTACCGGACCACGTATCGGCAAACTTTAAATGGACCGAAAACTTGGCAGCTATAGTGATGCTCGGCGCCCACGCGTACATACGCTCATGGTGTATAATGTAATAACGATGTTCGTGGCGAAGCTATTATACAGCCTGTATAACTTATAAGTTATAACACTGTTTATTCGAAAAACACGTCCATCGCAAACGGGTTAAATTAAGCCGTCGTATCGCCTCCGCGTCTTCTCGCTCGCTGTCCGTCCTACTTTGTTGAAAGTTAAACACTATATTATATAAACAATACCTATTACACATATTATTATAGTCTAAGCCTCAGACGCACTAAAACGTGGATTTCACTGTGAAATGTATTATTTTCCCGAATGTTAAGCGTATTGCGTTGTCTGGGGCCTGGGTACCAAGATTTGTCTCGGAGAGTGTAGGTTTATAATTTCCCATTTTTGGTATCTAATTTTGAATTTTAAATAAATGTTTGTACAGACATTTTTTAGAATTTTTATCGTTTTTGTATTTTTGGACCATACGGAAATTTTAAAAACATTTTGCCACCCGAATATCCTTAGATGGTAGCAGGAATGTAAGAATAATAGATGTTGACGACGACATCCGTGAGTTAATACCAACACGCCCCTTTCTTGTATCAACATTTACCTATGCTATTAAGGAGGATAGTGCACGAATTACTAATAATAATTAATATTATTATTGTGTTCCTTGATGTAAACCAAAACAATCGTATTTTTCGTAGAAATTATAACATACACTTACTAGCGTGTTCCTGTAATAACATTTTATTATGAATACATGAATGCTACGAGCAGCACATGTTATTGACTTGTTTAATTATTAGTAATTATTAAGTGGTTCCATCGTATGCATTTGCTGTTTCTCTTATTATTTATGCTTCTTATATTGTGTTGCTGTTTTTTTTTACAAATCTTCGTTTTCTTTAAAATATTTTTGACATTTTTGGATTTTCTTTTATTATTTGAGGGCATTTTAGTGTCTAAAAACTTGAGATCATATATATATAAATATAAATATTTAGATAATATTTTTTATGGTATTGAAATCTAAGTTCTATCGCAAGGATTATGAGTTAAAATATAAATATAAATTACATATTCATACCATAAATTAATATTTAAAATTAAAATTAAAAAATAATATTGAGCCAGCGGTTAATAAAATAACATGAACATCATATTCATTTTTGACCAGATTAGTAAAATAAACACCAAGACACAAATACAATGTATTCCATGAAAATATAAAATATCTTTATTTTTATTGTAAGTTATAAATACATTATAATTTATATACCAATAGATATAAGTTATATTAATACCTACTTTACAATTTTTAAATTATCTATTAATTGTATTTTTAATTTAGTTTTAGTAGTTTTAGCATTTTATTTTTCTTCTAAATTATAAAACTTTGAAAAACTATTATGATAAAATGTTTCAAAATTACTTCGATTATTTCTATTTTTATTCAATTCCGTAATAAAAAAGTTGACGAACAAAATAAAATATCTAATAACTGACGATAAATGTGACGGAAACGGATACCAGAAGGGTAATATAAATTATCAAATTATGCGTTGTGTGCATTTATAATAACCAACTAGTTTCAGAACCTATACAGAGGTCATGATAAAGATTTTCGGAACATATCGTGACACACAAACGTCTGAACGTCCCCTATTATGATGTTGTTCAGGGTCAAACCAATAACTATCGACTGTTATTTTTGTTTGGAAAGGAGAATACGAATAGAACCACCATTCATTCTTAATAGAATTCTAAATTGCTGCAAAGTGCTTAAGATACATATTTAAACAGTATATAATATCATTAGGTGTCAAGTCTAAATAATAAAATAAAAACCATGGATCGAATAAAAAGACTGAGTGCTGGACTCTCGACTTGCTTAGCTGACATCGGCACTCAAACCTGTGTTGTTTCCTTTTTATAAATGAACAATGCATTTTTAGATTCATAAAAAACCATTTTGAGTGCAGGTCATTTTTTACCATCAGTCTGCATTTTTTACACTAAGAATGGTTTATAGTTTACCAACTATACTGCAGTTAATAATATTTTTTCAAACTTTTCTCTCAAACGTTAGTGATTTTGCTATGACTGTCGGCATTTCTAAAATAAAATCCGTGTCCGACTTTCATTAAATTATGTTTTTCTATGATCCACACTAATTTTAGCTAATTGTAGTGTAGATAACTTACATTTACAACCAAACCCTTATATTTAACCAAAGCCCAAACATTTAATAGTTACGTACTATTAAAGTAGTACTTACTTTCATCTTTAGTAGAATATTTTTTCTTGTAATTTATTTATTTATAAACCATGGTTAATGTATAATATTATACGTTGTAACGCTATATAACTAAACTCTCCGAAATAATAATAACAATACATAATATTATATTACTATGTAATGGAATTGCTCGAGCGAATTTAAAATTAACAATTCATATTGTTCTTTATATTATTTTTCCTGGGAAATGTGTTGGACGGATTCAAAACAATCACATTATGAACAGTTTTCAGTTTCAAATCATTTAAAGAGCATTGTAATTAATGCTATTACATATACTTACTTTTATATCGTTAGTATATTGTTTGTGTAGTTTTTTTTTTTTTTATCACGTGTAACGTTTGCTGCACATGAATGTGTGATTCAACTTACTACATGTTACCTAATAACTATTACCCAGTATACGTTATACACAGGGTATCGTAGTTAAATAAAAAAGAAAAAAGAAAAAAGAAAATACATTAGTACATTACACGTTTGTCAAAAGCATACGGATCATGTTTGAATCTCTCGTAAAATTAAATTTATTCGGAACGAAAAATAAAATTGTTTTTCTTTACTAAAATATATTCATCTACCTTAATGTATTCGGTTTTACAAAGAAGGACCTTAACTCTCCCGGCGTACAAATGTGTTACAAAATGGATTCTCACTCACAATGGTATACGAGAGAAGCAGTGGTTCAAAGTGTAAAACATACATTCATATTATATATATTAATATATATATATTCATAAACATATAACACATACATAACCATATAATATATACCTATACGCGCATTACCAAATGTGTTGTATCTGGGGTTATTTATTATTTGTGTCACGGCTGTAAAATAGTTCAAAGACCTGTATATTTCATTGATGTCATTAAGCATTTAGGCCCGTTCGGCGTTTGGTCTGAAATTCGTAAAAAGCACTGTATCGTATAAATATACCTGTTTTAGTTAACCTATATATACTATTGTTTATATATTTTGTAAAGTGACAACTATGATATTGTTATAATGTTTCACCAAAAATAAATGATTAACAAAGAAATATCATTTATTTGTTCATGGAAATTTTATTTTTTGTTGGTCAGTATAACGACTAATGAGTGTAAAGTATTTATGCATACGATCTTTAAATAATAATACTATAGTTACGCACTACATTATAGTTTTCAAATTGTAATTAATTCTACAACGAAACATCTAAAATTGTAAGAAGAAAGTTCAACATATTTCTTTTAAAATTTAATTATGAAATTCAATTAAATTTTAAACTTTAATACCTATAAAAAAATGTTACATTTTTGTTTTTTTTATTTTCAGATTAATGTATAAACTACTTATGAGGAACTATTTATTATAAATTGTTAGGCATGAATAAAAAATGATATCAATATAAACAGAAAAAAAAATTTATAATAATTCTTCAAAAAGAGCCAAAATAAAATTCAAAACTATTTGATTTCTTAAATAATGTCAATATAAAATATATATTTGGCGAAAGTTTCAAGTATCTAAGCTTATGCATTTTTGAAGTATGCAACTGCAAACAATCAACATCTGTTTTATTGAAAACTACGTGGTATACAATTGTTACGTAAATATTGTAATTTTCCACTGTTTTTTGTTTTTCCGATTATCGTGAAAACTACTAGGCATTTTAATACTGATGACTTATAAAATGTACCAACTTGATCTAATTTTTATCATATTAATATCGAGAAAATTTCTCGGTAATTTGCGTCTTTATGCGTTCAAACATTGTTTCTTGAAGTTTGTATAATATGTACCTATACATTATGTTATGTGTACTTTCATAAACTTTCACTCATATTCCACTTATATTTCTTATATAATGTATATAATATTACAATTAATATTAAAATGATTAAAAACAGAGTTTTTACAAATAAATAAATAATAATAATAATATGATGTCGTATTAAAATTGTAGAACTTATAAGGACTAATGCTTAATTGATAGGTACTCTATTTAAATTACTGATAATTCTCAAATCATTTAAGTATGCAGAGTATATGCATTTTTTTCAACCAAGCTACGTGTATTTTAAGATATTAAATGATTTTCTCCAGCTTTTCACAAGTGTATTCTGGTTTCATTTCTAAAGATAAATATTAAAAAGACAAAACTATGGTAAGCCACATCAAAAGAAATTTTATAGATTTATATATTATACTTTTCGGCAATAAAATACCTTTTTTCAGAACTTCACAGTTCTTTTTTTCCGGATATTTTACTTATTATGTCTGTTTCTGACACAAAAATTATTTCTTATGTTCACCAACTTTTCTTTTGTTTTTTATATTTTTTACTTGGTCGTTTTTATTTAGACTAATAATTCACACTTTTGCAGACAGATTTGTACTTTTTTTCTATTCAAAGTATAGAAATATGTATATTTTAAAATAAATTCCCCAAAAAATATTATACAAACCTATTTACTCACGTTTGAAACATTTACATTGGTTTGGAATATGATTTTTATCCATGAATAATTATAGGTATAAATTAAAATACAGTTATCGTGCTAAAGTCAAATTAAATAAATACAATTATAAATCTAGATGTTTATTCTAGACGATCTATTATATATGTGCCTGATTATTAAATTAATTTGAAAAATTATTTGTATAAAATTGTTTTACAATATTTAAATAATCTATATTTTATTAAGTCATACATAAACTATATAGGTAGGCACACCTGTAACGAGTTTTTTTGCATATTGGAATTAAACAAACTTTCATGGTATTTTGATCATACAAAATGCCAATATTTTTACAACTTCAATGTTTTGCGATGCTCTTTTTTTTTGAACCTCTTTTGTTATACTTGTCCATCATTTTTTAAGTAGATTACGTCTTTTCATACATTTAGCGATGTAGTTTGTTGGACCGTTGAAATTACATCGACTGATATTAAGATTTTTTTTGCACACTGGAAATTGATTAATGAATATATAAAATCACTTTTGGCATCTAATTTCTAAAAATAGTTTTATATTTTATCCAATGAAACAGCTAAAACGCTTTCAAGATCCATTTTTTTCAAGATAAACATCTGGATATAAATGTATGTGTACAGTGGGTATATGTATCATGATCTGGAAGACACTTAATATGTTCTGACGAACGAAACATTTTTATTACCAGTACTTGAAGACAGATTTTCATTGTGTTATTTTTATTTTTTTTATTTTTATTATTATTTATTGTTTGGTTCCAGAATGAAATTTTGTAATGTGCGAAGCACACGTGTAGTGTAATTATTGCAGCAAATGAAAATCACAAAATAAGTCTTAAAAGTATTTTTGACTGTGGTAAAAATCGCGTGTACTATGTCATATTGATGCTTCGATTAAACAGTGTATATAGTGCAATATAATCAATTTGGCAAAATTCACAAACAGTTTAGGTTTGTGTCGACGAAATTCACCGGTTACTGTAAGTATTCACTCACTGACTGTGTGCACATAGGTACACAGTAACACGTAAACATAATGTAGGTATAACTATAAATAAACATTAGTACAATATTCTTTATTTATTTTATTACCTAGCCACTAAAGGAAATTCAAAATAAACTCAACTGACTGAATAAATATGTTAAGTATAAATATTTTTGTGGAATAAAATAGTATACCTATAAAACTTATGTAGTATCATACCATATTCTTTGTTTGCAAACTACGTGAATAATGTTATGATTCTCAGCTTGTATCTACAGTTGTACTCTTAGTATTATTTATTAAAACTTCAATTTTTTTAAGGTACTGACCTAGTTCGTACCTATAACGCGCATAAATAACAAAAGCTGTAAGCGACGTAGATTTTTTTGTTATTCAAGTCTATTTTCGTAAATTAGATATATGATTTGAAATCCACGAGTAAATAACAAATTAAACTCATCATATAATAATATTTATATGTTAAATTGAATAATATGAATCCATCGCTGTAATTGTATTACGTATCGGTATGTACTATATATAAGTACCCAATAAAACATAAGTACCTAATTTCAGATACATAAATAAGAACATTTCTTAATAATTTGATATTGTAATTATAATTTAAATATCATATTATTGGTACCTATATTACTTATCGTGGTTTACTTATGAAATAAAAAATTATACTATACCTATATAATATTTAAATTTGTATTATTATTGAAAACACAAACCGTGTAATAATATATCATTTTTTCCCCTCTAATGTATTATTTACAAACAAAAACATGGTTTTAAATAATTAAACCGTTCTTTAGTTTCCGTTCATGGTTCATATTTTAAGTTCATTGTGAAATAATTTAGAAAACAACCACTACCTTTTAGTAACATAATATGTACAAAGCTTTTGGCATGATTTATATCAAAATTATGCTTGCAAATTGTAGTACAGTAAAAATAATAAAAACAAGATGTACTTATATTAAATGCCCACAAACAACGTTAGTCAATTATTTTAACCTCATGAGTACATTTGTATTTCGTTTAAACACTAAATTAGTTTTTGTCCATGACGTATTTAATTACATAATATAGTAGAACACAGTTGTTTGTTATACATTTAACAAAGTATCTTTGAGGAAAAAACAAAATTAATTGAAAATTATTATTCTATATAATTTGGATGCTATCACGCCAAAAATTAATAATTTTTAAATCTGTATGCTATAGATGAAAACAATTAGTGTCATAACTCGTATGATCTATAGAATTGAACTATGGTCATTATATTAAAAACTAGATATTTACCGAAGTTCATATCAAAAAGTTTCAAAAATTGCTTGAATTAAATTTATAAAATATTAACTTAATACTTTCAAATGGAAATGTTCAAAATGCAAATTAGCTTAGTGCCTAATTGATAAGTACCTATTTTGAGTCTTGTAGTTTGTAAAGGTTGAATATAATATAACTATTAATAACTTTTAAGGGAAAATTAACTTAGCAAAACGACTTGTTAAGACTTCAAAGTAGATACGATGGTGAACGGTGGCTTGATGTTTATGTCCAACTACTACTGTTGTAGTGATCAATGTAAAGTAACTGGACGTTTAGTAATGTCATTATACACATTATAAAATATATGTTTACAAACAATATGAACAATAAATTGGATCAACATTAAAACTAGATTAGTTAAAGTTAGTATTATCATTGATTTTAAATACTAGTATGTATATATCAATAATATTATAAAACTAGTAAATATTAAACAAATAAAATAATTCTAATTTAACTGCTGTGTTATATTAAAATTTACAATAGAAAAATAAAAAAAATAATAAATAATAATTAATTGCATAAAATTGTATTTTAATTTACCTAAATGCTTACATATACAAGTAACGATAATATGTGGTATAAAAAATATGTAAACAAATTAGTTAGATTACATACTTACCCTCTCTCTATCTTCAATGTCCATTACGGTTTTAATTGTTTATTAGGTCATATCCAAATTTAAAATGTTGGTTTTATTTAAACATCTACATAACACACATACCTAATTAATAAATGAAACACATAAAATATTATTACCTACCTAAAGTTCTTCTTAAGAAAGTTAATATTTGATATAGCTATTTAAATATTCAACTAGACTCTAAATCGTAATTCAAAAGATTGGAATTGTGTTTTGTAAATTACGTTTAGTGATAATAAATACTTGATATTAATACCGAATTACAACTTCCTCATATTACCTAATGTGCTAAAATATAAATTTATTATTGAAATTAAATATAAATTACGCACTAGAAGTTTTAATAATGCTAAAGGTAGGACAAATGAACGTGCAAGACAATGTTCTTAATTAAAAATAATAAATTATAGTAGTTAAATGATATTGTTATTAAGACATTCAAAAAGCAAGCTTCCATTAATAATTTCCATTTAAGGAGAACTATTATTCTTTATTAAGAACTTAAAATAAAACTCATAAAAGTTTAAGCCCATTACAAATGCTTCTTAAATTTTAAGTTATGGCTTTGAGATACTTTACTAGGTACTAGATTTTACTCGGTAGAGTATATCAATGGCGTAGGTACTCGAGAAATCAAAGAGATGGGGGGGGGGGGGGGTCCTAAATGACCCACATCCCCTCACTGCAGGGCTTATGGAAACGAATAAGTACAAATTAAATTAACAGATTATAATAATGTATTGACGGTATAAATAAAAAATAAAGAAACAAAATCCAATTTTATGGGGTTTGTAACTTCCTAGGCATGTCATTTAAAATCTTAAGTTCTAGGCTGAACGACTAACATAGGTAGTAAGGCAGTAAGAGTAGCCCTCCCCCCCCCCCGGGTATTCCACGACATATTATGAATAGATAAATATGTAAATCACATGATTGCCATGATCTCCCTACTATAATAGTAAATAGTTCTATCCAATTGTGACGACGAGCATAGACCTTTGGTCTGAATCAACAAACGAAAAATTAGAAGAAAAAATTGAATCATGCAGTTTGTGCTTAAGATTTTATACTGATCAAAAATTAGTTTAAAACAAAAAAAAAAAACGTTGTCGATTAAGTTAACAATTCATATCATTTTTGTTTTCTATATTTTTTAAAAATATATTTTATATTTATAAATTAATATTATATTTGCTGTCTGAAAAACTACGTTTTTAAGTAAACGTAACATGTGTATGTTACACATTAAACTGCTATAATATTAACCTTTAGTACACACAACACAAACATAAAACAAAATCAGGTTTGAAAAACGTCACGTTACGCAGTCATGCTAATTGAAATTGTTCTTCTTTTAATTAAATTTAAGAATGAATCCACGTTTCAGTGAATAAAATTAAAATAATATATATACAGTTGATCTGGTTAAGTACTTGGTACATTCAATTATATATTTTTAATTATAAACTTAATGTACTTCAAATTAGAATTATTACATTTATTAAAAATTGAGATATTTTAATACAAATACGTAGCTGTAGTCGAATCTTAGCCAGTGGTGGATATATCCTAGTTCTGAGGGGGGGGGGGGGTGAATTTTAAATCCACAGAGGTAGTGACGTTCAACCCCTCCCATTTTTTATATTGTAATAATGTATAGTGGTAGGGAAAATCCCAAGGGGGGGGGCGGTCCACCAATTACCCCCCCCCTGATATTCACCACTGATTCTAGCTAGGTAGGTACCTAATTTAAATCTTAAATAAAACTATATGTACAATGTACATATTATAAAAAACACATTATTGCTACTTCACATAAACTTGTGATGTGCGATGACAAAATTAAATTTAAAAAAAAAAAATAAGAACAAAAACTTTTATATGGAATAATATTATCTACTGAAGGATCTGAAAGTTTAACTATAGTTTAAACATTGAACATTTGGTTGCACCTGTGGCTGGTTTTTGTGAACTCCCTACAGTTAAGATCTTAATGACAAGCTTTATGTTTAATTTTTATAATACAACTTTTAGCACTAAATTATATATACCTAGGTAACTAAATACATTTACACATTAAGAGGATGTCAGCGCACTATTTGTTTTCTCTCTCTTACCCAAGCGCAACATAGACAAAATGCATTTGCGCAGAATCGTTTTTTCTATGTTTTTAAGTAATTTTAGAATAAAATTACTCATTACAAAAAAGATAGAGAATAATATTTTAGAGGGAATGACATATTGGTTTTATATTTTATTGTTATTTGACTTTGTATTCGACTTTCAAATTAAACAAAAAAATGTTGTACATTTAAATTATGTTTAAATCGTTTTGAAACAATAATAAGAGAAATCGATATGTTATTCCTCCAAAAATATTATTCTCTATCTTTTTTGTAATGAGTGATTTTACTCTAAGATTACTTAAAAACATAGAAAAAATGATTCTGCGCAAATGCATTTTGTCTATGTTGCGCGTGGACTAGAGAGAGAAAACAAATAGTGCGCTGACATCCTCTTAAGAAAAACCTGGTACTGTAAAGTTGTAGGTGTTGAGTGTGCTTCGTTATTAAGTAAGTCAGTGTTGTAATATAAGTGTTATAAATTAATTCAATAACCTATTTGTACGTCAGCTGACGTATATTATTACAATTATATAACATTAAAAATGTTCTAAAAATATGTATTTTATCGTACCAATTAGCATCAATTAATAATTAAAATAATATTATTTTATTAAATCCATTTGACAGATGTACCAGTTATCGTGAATTTCAAACGCGTAAAGTGCATATAATAACTAGTTGATGTTGTTTCGTTGTTATTATTTGTTTTCTCATAGGTATATACATTATAATATATTATAATCATTATTGAAGGTTACATTTTTTTATAACATAAATAGATTTAAGTAAATTTGAATAATACCTACTGGATCTACCTTTATTATATAAAAATAACAAATTTATCTACAGTAGCCGACAAAAAAGTTGAACTGATCTTATTTTGGAAAAAAACATACCTACGCGACGTCCGTGCTACTCAAGTTTGGTTAAGGATAAAGCTAAGACTTTTGGGAAACATAGATCAATGTGTCGAATACATTTTATGACTTTCCTTCTTTTCTATTGACTTGGGAATTCAAAAGGAATGTTGACCTTATTCTCTTATTTCTCAAGTTAAAATTACAGATCTTATTGTTTCATTTCGTAGCCCAATTCGAATTACATTCTTTTAAGGTTTACAGCAATACAGCCGGAAAAGAAATGGCGTGATGTATATAACATTATATTAATGCGTTTTATGATTTTCATTTGGTCACATCGACTACAATTCGTAAGACATAAAATAGTGAAGAATTATCAAACGCAAAATATAATAGTTATAATACCTACGTTATAATAACGTCTACACCTAAAAACGCAGTAATGATATATTTTATATTCCTGAGAATAATATTTAATCTATTTAGAAAAAAATAAAATTTACATACGCTTAGACAATGGTGTCTTATGTGTGAATTATTAATGCGAATATTGTGACTATAAAAATATGTATTTTTATTCGCACGATATTTGTAAATATTAATAGCTATACATATACCTGTAAATTATATTTTATGAGATATCATGGAATAATTTTAATGTAATCGAATATAAAAAAGCCGACGGGGTTACTCCTAAATCGTCTAAAAATCACTAATTGAGTTTTACTCATTTTGGCCAGTGATAGTTGACTTTTATGGTATCAAATCTGAAAGCGCACCGATAAACTATTATTGGATTCCAAAAACAATTATGAGTAGAGATCGAACAAAAAACCGTGCACACTGACATTTCTTCAGTAACATTTTTCAATGGTTGTCGGCTTTTGTTCTTTTCACGCTTAAAAAAATTACTGAGAAAATAAAAAAAAATGTCCTCTTCAAAATACCATATAAACTTGATTTCTCGTCAAATCGATCACTGTTAATGGTTAATCCCAGAAAAATATTAATAAACGAATAAAGACATCAAACCGGAAGTCCAACTCCTTAATTTAATACGTCCCTCGCTCTTTTTTAAAAGTTAATACGCTTGGTAGTATTATTTTAATAAAGTATTACATTAACTATGAAGTTTTATCCATATATTATATTTTATCATAGTCCAACGTCAGTGATAGTTAAACACTTAAAGGTTTCAGACATGCAATAATAAATTCTTCGTCGAATACGTAGTTGTACAATAAACTATTTATAAAGTCATATGAGTAAAATATAAATCGTAAAGCACAACAAATCACAAAAATGGAAGTCTGTAAATAATAATCTATTTAATTTGCTTTTTAGAAGTCTTGTAAAATAAATTACCATTGCATAACGTTATAGATATTTTTTTTTAAAAAGATTGGATATCGAGTCTGAATACTAGATAACCGTAAGTACTTCGAAGTGGTCGTTTTCGATTTTTTGAATATTTTTTCTAGGAGTAAATGGATTAACCTTATGGCGACCATCAACTATAAATGTAAACAAGTAAATCTCAGTTATAATCAAGCCCTTCTAGGTAAGTATTGTTTTTTTAATATAATGTATTACACGAGTATCATATTATTATTTATGATTCTCTGTAAGTTATATTGATTGGTGAAATGGTGAATAAAACTAATAAATTGATAAGTCGAGCTTTCTAGGTAAGATTATCTAAAATATAAGCTGTACGTAAATATAATGAAAAGAAAAACTAATTCAAATATAGCACCTTATAACTTCATACATTTCATATTATTATGATACTTTCCTTTGTTCCGGAAACGTGTAGAAATTTATTATCATTTGAATTATACCTATAATAACTGCAGGTATAATACGATGATAATAATGTTGAAGTCAGAGGAAAAGATCCGAATGATCCATATTATACTGCTGCAGTAAGTTGTCGCGGTCGTAATATCTCACTTTGAACTCGAACGGTATAATATGGGCATTTTTTTTTTTAACACTTTAAGTACCTGTGCTCTAAAGGTATATAGGTACGAGTAGAAGAAAATCCTAAAAAAAACTTATAATAACATTTATTATCATTGTTGTTATTATCATGATTGTTGCTCGATCGTCCGACTTCGGATTGAGTACGGGTGGTAAAAGTAATTCAAAAAGTTTCTCGGTCTAGAGTTTCATTCTTTATTTTCTTTTTTCCTTTTTTTTTTTTTTGGAATATAGGCACATTATCCCGCCGACCACGTTCGTACGACCGTAGTTGTGCGTGCGCGCCCACGACCTTTATTCAACTGTACGACATTTGCCAAGCAAAACTAATTTATCGTCCTCGATCCTCGAACCCTTTTTACTGTGTCTAACAATTGCCGCAGAGTTCAAAACGCGCCAAAGCGTCGGCGCCGGAGGTAAAACAATTTTACACTTGTATCAAAATATTAATTAGTGCCAATTACGGAGGTTTGGGACAATGTAATAATTATAATAATAAGAGGGGGAAATAGGGAAGAGAGCTGTACGGCCTGTACCACACCGCTGCAGTGTTTACACTCGTCGGGGCTGTGGTCTTATACACATTCTTTTACGGATGTTTAGGAGGTGATCTTCAGCTATGTACCAATATATTTATTGTAAAAACAAAAAATGCAATTGCACACCATAATATTATTATAACCCCTTATAAAACAATTTATTGATTTTATTATGGCCGATGGCATGGCAAATGATGATAGGAGGTATAGCTTAAATTTAAAAAATTTATTTTTGACATAATATAATATTATAGATAATAGAAATATATTTGTTTCGTCAATAATTGGTAATTATTATTATTCCAGAAATAAAGTTAAAGTCACGTAGGTACGTGTTATGTTCGGTTAGGTACTGTACTGATACTGTACTCTAAGTAAACTGTACTTAACTCTATTAACGGATGAATAAATAATAAAATTCAATAATTGAAATTGTGTGTTACCGATATTGTTTAAACTGTAGTCTGTAACAATAAAAAATAAAACAAAAAAACAGAAAAAAGTTGCATTTGCCATAAATCTGTGCCGTTCATCATATTACCTACCTACAACTGAATTCACTATAATCGATTATAATATCATATGAAATTAAATTCTTACTGAATATGTATGAACGGATAAATATGAATCAACGATCGCTGTTTGCTTTATGCGATAAACTAATATATTTTGTTTGTATTAATTTATTACTCGATTTTAAAACCATAATATTATCACAATAAATAAATAAAGTTAAATTGATAACTATCTAGCAAATTAACAGTAAATTGAATTAGCATATTTACTACTAAAATTATATTGTTATTATAATTTAGCCATTAATGAATAAAATATTATTTTTATTATTATTAATTGTATTATATTTTGTATTTTCAATTATTATTATAAGGTATCTAATAAGAGTACGGTTTTTGTCACACAACCATTTTATTGTATTAGATGTGTACAGTATAGATACGAATAGAACATAATATTTTGTTATAAATTATTTGTAATGGAATTTTGAAAATTCTTATTTATTACGACGAGACAAGTGTTACATAATGGTAGAAAACGACAGGTAAAAATTAATCAGCTGTTGTTGACAAGGAAAAATTTGAAATATCTAAATCAAAGAATCTTTTTTGATAGTTATTTTTTCTTTATGTCTGTATTTACAAGTTTTAGATTCTGAACAGAGCGACAAATATATTGATTTTACAATGATGTCTGTTTTTTTTTTTATTTTTATTTGTATCTGTCATCACCTTTTAGGACAGTAAAAATGCTTGGATTTCCTTCAATAGTATCTTTTCTGATAGGAATCTAGTTGGTACTTTAGTGGGTCAAAAGTAAAAAATTCTCAATAGTTTTCAAAAGCACAGGGAAAAAAATAAAATTTGAGGAAAAACGGTAGTTTTTACGCAAAATCGGTCTTCGACAAAATCCTATAAATGACAATAAAATGTTATTTATTGGGTCAAAAAGCGTGAAAAATTAATACAAGGCTCCTGATATATTGTTACAATAGTAGTTGAAACATTTTAAAAATACATAGGCACAATTTTTTTTTATAAGCATTTAAAGTTCGATATTTGACAACATAATTTTGTAGATTTTAAATTTAAAAACTCTTCATTTTTTGTGTTGCTAAGGTTTCAAAAATTTAAAACAAGATTCTACGTAAGTAGATTGTTTTGTAACCAAAAAATCTTAAAAATATAATAACACAGTTTTTTTATAGTTATCTTATGTTTAAATTTGGGTGAAATTATATAATAAATAACCGAGAATAACGATTTTAGTTTCTTTCTTGTAATTTTAGAATATTAATTTAACTTTCCGACAATCGTATTAATAATAAGTAATAACAATAGGTATAAACATAATATATTAAAATATCCACACTAACAAACCGTCTACGCTCAGAATCGTTTATCGTATACAATGATATTATATCATTGAATTCAAATTTAACACCATCCATTACAGTGACCCACTTGTAACCTACTGTACAGCAGATTGACATCCACTTGCCTGCCTTTTTGTATATGCGCTTATATGTCGAATATTTTTACCGACTACATACTTTATACCGACTACATTTGTTTGCTCTTCTGCTCCTATCAACACGTGTATAATATAATATAATTGTTTAAAATGAAAATACATCTAAAAATACTTTGAAAATAAAAATGATATTACTCTAATAATTATTAATGAATTCAAATATTGATGATTTCTAAAAACTTGGCTTTTGTGCATATAAATTTGGCATATAATATTCTGGCCTAATATTTAAAAACTTTATGATAATAGCTCAATAGATTAAAATTTATATTCTTTAAGCTGTCAATTATGCTGAATTTAGTAAGTATTAAAAATTTAATTTCTAAGTTTTTTCCACAGTTATATTTTATCATTCAAATAATGTAATTCATTAGGAAGTGTTCTCCAATATTGAAAACGTTTAATTGACTGACTTCTTATTATCTTGCTTGTTGATGAATATGTACATAAATATGACTGTGTAAAGTGCATTTTATTTTTTTAACTTGTTAACCTCGAATGATTGTATTTTATCAACAGTGCTAAATATATTTATATATATGATAAAGTGATAATTGCATACGGGTATTTAGTCCAATCATAAAAAATTAAACCATTAATTATTGTACCTGCCTATAATGTTGACCAATATTTTAGTTATAGTGTTAATATTATGATAGAAAATATTATAGCTTTCACAAAAAGTTTGAAAAGTGTACCTTCATCCAAAACTCAAATATTCTATCTTAAATTAAAAATATAAACGAAATGGAATTTGAGTTCCAAGTGTTATTGTTATCAACATTGTATGACTATGCAAACACAGGCGTTACTGCGTTAATGCAGATTTCTGACAATGAAAATGATGAAAACAAAAACAATAACAATATGACTACATATGTATATTATTATACGGTAATTTTCTCTTGTTTTGAAAAGAGATTTTAGAGTATTAAAGTAACAAAAATATTGAGAATTGAAAATATATAATAATATGTATAACAGTAGCGTTAGTATGGTTTGTTAGAACCATAATATTGTGTACAATATCTATCATATACTTCTTTAACGTCTACACTTTTATGGCAATAAAAAACTGACGATCATTAAATTTGATATTTAATTTGAATATAAAGAACCAAACTTAATCAATTAATGAGATTATGAATTCAAACATTTTAAAATTATCGTTCATAATTTTATGTTTAATGCCTTTAATCATAGTTTTTTTTATCCGTAACAACAATAATAATAACAATTATCGCTATCTTTTTTATACGAAATTTGTAAAATACATCAAAAAAACTACTCTTTTTTGGTCGATAAATCGAAAAATTTTACTCATTTTATGATGTTTTTTAAAAAAAATTAGGTTTTAATATTTTAAGTTAATTTACACTTATTGAATACTAAATGTACTTCCATTTTATATAATGTGCAGAATAAATTTCTCAAATAAAGGTTCGTATGCATACAAGTAGAATGCTATAATATGTACACATTACACATACACTGCAGTAGTAGGTATACGGTGTCCCACGGGCCACGAGAATTTATTAATTTAGTGTGGTGAGGTAATGGAGTTTACATTTCTGTCACCATTTTAAAATAGTAACTGTTTGTGAGGTATCCTGTATATTACACGGATACATATTAATAGTACAGTGTTTTAAAGTGAATTTAGATATCAAAAATAGTAATCATATTATCCGAACAGCTAAATAAATAATTTTTTGTTATTAGGTGTTATTTATTGTTATATAAAAAATACTGTTCGTTTCTCTCTATACAAACAAATCAACGCGTGGATATAAACGTACACAATAAGTGTATACTATATATATATATATATTTATGATATTTTCCTTGTGCCCAGTGAACTTTGATGATTAGTTTATAGAGAGTTTATTGTAAAGGCAATTTACTCGGTAATAAGTTGTACTGGTTTTCAAATAAGTGTATCGATTTCATTGTACCCATTCCAAAATTCTTGATACATCACTAATATTTATATAAAAATAAAAACGTTTGGTAAATTACACTTGAATGCACCAACATATTTAATTACGAAATAGGCTAAAGTATATTATAAAACCAACCACAGTTCTTTAGTACCGTTTTAAATGTACCTGACTGCAGAAATCGAGTAAAACCGTTTATATGGGTTTCTACCCGATTTAACCTTGTCATTATTTTGAACATAATCACTCATAAATTGAATTACAAGAGACTGTTTACCTTAATGGTCTTCCCCTTCTGTCTCGTATCATTTCTCCGATAGAGAAACCTAACTGATCTGATTATCTTTTAATAGTATTAAGCGAAGCGACTTTCAATTTGTGATTTTGCCAGAAACCACCAGATAAACGCCATTTTTTTGTTTTTAATACGAGTATATATACATTCCCATTCTCTAGTTTGTGGTCTTAAGAATATTTTCACGAACTGATTTAATCAGTGTAAATTAAAAAAAAACGAGGGTGATTTGGCACAAATACAAAAAACCACACAAATAAAACAAGTATTATAATAATAATATATAATGGATAAAATAACACTTGTTTTTTATTTTAATGACGGGCTTAAGAATTAATATTATTTCCTTTTTTATACTTTAATAGCCATTTTATAATACTTATCTGTAGTGTAGTTGGTAGTATATTTAATGTTAAATTGAATATTCTGTATCAAAGTTAAATATCAATGAGTATGTAGTTTTATATATTATATTTGAAATATGATATTATATTAGGTATATAATATAATACATAAGTAAATAAATATGAATAGATTAATAAATATGATATAAAATTATTGAAATATTTATGTCGTTTTATATTCGAGTAGGTAATAGATAACAGGTACCTGGGTATTATATAGTTATACCTATTATTACTGCGACGTAGTACGGCGTGTTTCGTATTCATTTTGGTGCACGTAGCAAGTATGTTAAAACAGTTTTATACAAAGTAAAATTTTTCAGACTGAGCGCAAAATATTTTAATATGCAATGTTGACAACGAGCAACACTTCGTGCAAAGTATATAGGTATTAAAACAAGTTATGTGCAGGGATAATATTGTATCCAGCTCATTTTGAATAGCAGTCCATACGTGTTCGTTTTACTCGAGAATCAATGTTTCCTGTACATGATATTATATTATGGTTCGTCGATCCAAATGGTTTACAATATTTTTGTATATATTTTATATTATTATTATTATTATTATTGTTGTTGTTCGTTTAACCATCCATGATCACTGAAAGACAGTGTTGCACGACCAAAGTGAATGCGGGGCCGTTAATTGCAAGTGGAAGTAATGTTTGAAATTTTGAAAAAATTAACGCTTTTGTAGACATATATACGTATAAAATTTAACAAAAACCTAACCGTGAAAATATGGCCGACTTCCAGACCCAAAAAGTCCAAAGTAGTGAGACCTACATTGCGGCCACGGGCCAACTATAATCTTTCTTTAATCAATAATTTTAATAAACAAATACATTCATGTGCGACAAACATCTTTTAATTGTATAGCTTATCACTTGGCTAGTTTTTACAGATTTCGTTCCTTTGTCGTTGTCAACAACTGAAATGTATTTCAATCATTTATTAATGGTTATTTTCTTTGAAACTGGCCAAGTGATAAGCAATAAAATTAAAAGAGATTTGTTGCTAAGAATGTATTTGTGTATTAATGTTATTGACTAAAAGAAGAGCATACTTGGCTGCAACGTAGGTCTCACTATTTTGATAGGCAGACTCTTTTCGAAGAACTTTTTGGGGTTTGGGGCTTTTTCATGGTTAGGTTTTTTTATATAATTCCTTTTTACTGGCTTCTACATAGTGTGTGGCGCGGCGTCTTCTTGGGTTTAATCATGATGATATAATATTATGTAGTATCCGTAAATCAGTTTCTACTATACGTGATTCAACGTCACTTCATATTTAGAACTACCCTCAATACAGTGGTATTAAGTTTAAGAAACTTAACATTTTTAGATTTTTCACTTCGCACTATTATAAGGTAGGGCTTATTGTGTGACCGTGCGCTCAGATACATGTTATCACTTATAATTAGTATTAAAAAAACTGATAAAGTATTTTGATTCAGCATACTTGTTAGTTGTTATCATCTGATTAATGAATATTCATGTTTAATGTACAATGTGCTGGTATTGTAAAATTAAAAAATATGCCGCTAGGCCTATATACTCTTAAAATGACACTAATTTTGAGAAAATTAAAATTTTTTAATTTTTCTCTTTACTTGTACTTTAATACTTACCATCGTGCCAAATGTTACATTTTTACTTATACGGAAATTACCTTAGAATTTTGATGATCAACTAATCAGTCAGTAGGTAACAAAAAATCAAATTTTGAAGTACTCTCCTTTTGAAAATAATTAATATTAAAGGCTCAAATTTGTACAATATCTTAATAGCTTCTTAAGTTTAATCTAGGTTTAAATTTGAAAATTCCATTCAGAGAGGATGCAGAGATATGAGGGTAAGAAAAACTGACTGAAGCCGTTTGTGTAAAGATACACTGGTATAGCTGGAACTTGGCCGACGCACTTCCTTGCCCTTAGATTGAATTAAATCTACAGCTTAGTATAAGTATTGTCGTCGTCGAATAAAACGGAAAAAGTGGTATTGAAAATTAAAATGTTTGTCGAACAACGGATAATAGATTTTTATTAATTTGTACAGTTCATGGGTACAAAAGAAAAGAAAGAATAACAATGAAAATATTTTAAATGTATGCATATGTGTGAACAATACATTTGACAAGAATTCAAGCTATTTTCTTTTACCTATTTATCTGCCTTATTAGTAAACAAGTATCATAACATTTTAAATATTATCTTTTATTGGGGGCGGATTAATTACTATTCCATAATTTAAGCTAAAAATATTTATAAAATAAATAAGTGCCAGAAAAAAACTATACATTTATGCTAGAATAAATTTAATATATTTTATACATCAAAATATTAATTGAAAACATTTTTTGTATCAAATTAAAAATCGAACTGTGGACATTTGAAAAAAATAAAATTCAATGAATCATTTTTTTACGGTTTGCGTTACATTTGGATTTTAAAATTCTTATTATTATGATAAAATCAACACAGCGTTCAGCCCTCTGCCAAAAAGCGTATGGGCACAGTGCCATAAACGCGGCCGCACAAAATCGGTAAATACCTATTTATTATTTCATACTTACGGTCTACATACGTTCTTTGTCAGTAAACACTAAACATAAATTATTTCAATTTCCACAATAATTTTATATTATTTTTCAACGTATTGCAATTTATTGACAATTTATTAATTTGTGAAAATCGATGAATTTCTAATAAATTCCATGAAATCATTCCGAATAAACATTATTCATACATCAACATTTTCAAGAAAATTATCCACTAAATAATTTGTATCGCCACAGAACACTTCTTAAGTAGCACAAAAATGATCAAGAATAATACCTATGAAAATTTGGTCTGTTAGTATATTTAAAAATTCTAAAAATCAGAATTTGGATAAGTATAAGTACCACTAAAGGGAAAAATAGAGGTGCGAGAATGCTTAAAATATCACTCTGTATATTATATAAATATATAATATAACTATGGGTCATAATAATGACTATTTAGCAATTTGTAAAGTTTGAACGCAAAAAAAAATTATATATTTCATATTGTAATGTAGTTACATAATATATTAAAGCCTTCCTCTCCCCTGTTATTAAAAATTATCGATAATATTATTCTAGCATTATGTAACTCCGATGGATCCTACATTATTAATCGTATTTGTTTTATTTTTTCACGCCATAATTTTAGTTCTAGTCTGTTAAATATTTCTGTCTTGACAATTGTCCATAGTCCGCCATCCGTCCGACACCGCTCGGCAGTGCGTATTATGTATGCTAGCAGCGTTAAATACTTTTACTACCACGCCAACTCGTAATTGGATGGCGACGTTTCTTGATTTTAAATTAATGTACCTACCACCTTCATTCGATAATGCCTTTCTTAAATGGTGCAGCCCTCGAAATTTGGTTAGTGCGCCCCATTTGAATGTATCATGATGGTGATCGGTGGATTAATGTATACCTGTCATATTAAGTTTCTATGTGAATAAATATAAATCACCCGTTTATATTACTATTTTCGGGTCGTTGAGCAAGTACCTTCCTATAATTCACATTTCCCATAGGTACTCACCATCGCGAATTAATATTAAGTATATGAAATTTCCATTTAACGATGGAAAACCATCAAGATATTATACGGTAGGTTATATTCAATTCAGACGGAATTCATCGAACTTTTTTCAATGGGTATACCTACTTAAACTTTAGTAACATTTAGTTGAATGATGTCTATATGGTTGTTAACAATCATTTTGAATCTTTGTTAATCGTATTGAGGTTTTAAATGACCACACGTATTGCCAATTAGTTTAGTATTAGTTGGTCACATTGTTGTAAAACAAAGATAGATAAATGATTTATATATAATATTATATTGTTGGTTGTTAATGTTTGTAACCAACGTTGAAGAGCTCCATTTATTATAATGGAAGAAGACTTTGGTATTCCACAAAGGTAAACCGGTATTTATTGCTGTGTGCACTATATTTCAAACTGAACTCAAGAAAAGATAATTAAGTATTGGCCTATGTATGTAAATATATAATTAAGACTTAATTAAGTCTTTTTAGACCTGATTACATTTTTTCATTGATATTTATCGATTTCAATCAATATTTTACTCTAAAAAGAATGTTTAATGGTATCATCGAACATAATATACAACCATTATTGCGACGCAAGTATGTATTCTAAGACTGAACAATCATGCTATTATAATTTAAAATAAGATTATAATAATTACTCGTAACAATTTGTTGAAAAATGTTAAAAACTTTTAAAAGTTCTGACAACAGTAAACTTGCAATAACGATTATATTCTGGTAGAATACATTAAGAGCGTAAGAGCCTATATAGGTACTTTTTAACTATGAATAATTCTAAATTTTTAAGTTAAAATTATCATTGGTAATTAATTAGAAGTCTAATAAAGATTTATAATTTATATTATATGATTATAGGTACCTATCGATAATATTTAGTTAAACGTTGTAAACAAATTTAGATTCATCTAATAATATAACTTAAGTTATACAATCTATGCATAATATTATATATTATCATCTTATAACTGCGTTCGTTATGGCTGAGTTTTGATTAATAATTAAATATTTCATGTTGTAAACCGATAAAATGTCGGTAGTTATTGCATAACAGTATATGTTGATGATTTTTTAGATTAATATACAAAATGAGTCGAAGCGATTTAAAGTTATAAAGTCCAAAACGTAGTTAATATGGGTACCTAAATCGTGTTAAAAACTCATTAGGCCTTTCAAATATCTTCTTGTTTAAGTGATTTTTGAAATGTTTGTTATATTTTTCGGCAAACCCTACTTTTGTTTCTACATTAAATGTCTTACGTTTCTTGTAAAATATATGCAAACAAAATATTATTATATCAACCGAAGTCGACTCGAAATAAATAATTCAGTTCTATTTTTTTCATTACGTAAACTTTTATGTAGTTTTGCGTGACAGTTTTGAAGATTATTTTTGTCAATATTTAAATTCATCAGAAAACTTCAATAACTAGAAAGTGCATTAATTTATTATGAGTAATTTGTATGTATACATAATGCATCTATTTTTGTGTTATTATAAAATATATAATGACCAAAATGTGTTTAACAGTTTCCAAATAGGAACTGTGATGATATTAATATGTGACGACATAATTTAAACCTCTATTTTTTTTTGTTTTAATGAATATATTCAACTGTTACTTTAATGAAACGATAACAATAAACTTACCATATTATACTCCCCTTAGATCTCAAAATGTATGAACTAGGTAGTCATTAAATAAATTATCCTATTGTTGAATGTAAATTGTCATACAAAAAAGTCTCTTGACTTAAATATTATAATTATTAAATATTTGCTAGGATTTTACCCAAATCGAAAATTCCACCGGTACATATAATAATCATTGTGTACGTTTATTGTGCTCTATTCGTTAATATTATAATAATATTATACTCAGAAAACGAGTTTCACTAAACTATAATAGAATAATGCTTCATAGTTTATAAATTCAGTCAACTGAAAGTTGTTATCAAAAATGTACAATATTTATACAATTATTCACTCATTGGTAATCAGCTGTACCACAATCAAAAAATTATCGTAGTAATTGCAGTACATATAAACAAACCATGGTTATTCTCAGTAGGCCTGCAGTTTTAGGACGACTGGTCATTTTTCATTCTTACGATTTACCAAAAACGCCGTCAAGTACAAAAAAAAACAATTTCCACCGCAAACGAGGCTTGTAATAGGACCTAAGGGTATACATTATATACATATAGGTAGCACATAAAGAGAATTGTTACTTAGTGTGTGTGTGTGTGTTTCGTCATAAGCCACATTTCGATAATTTTTCTGAAAGATCGTAAACGTGAATTACTTTTTCTTTTTTTATTTCTTATAAACGTTTATGTGACGATAGACCACACTTAAAATCAAACACATTTAGTGGCGAACAGGTACGTATGTATATATAGTATGTAGTAACTCATCAAGAGAAAAAGAACACATTTCAATACAGTTATTATGGAATAACAACATTTTTGAACACGATTTCGTATGTAACACCAACACTTTCTTACATTAATCCAAAAAAAACTGTTCTTGTCACGCCTGCACAGAAAGTTTAGTTTTCAATAACAGTTGAAGAGTTGGAAAGCGACCTTTTTCCGTCCAGCTGGTGGTAAAGTGGGAATCCGAATCCCCATAGTGCCGGGCGGTAAAGTGGAAATACCAAAAAGTGCTGGGTGGTCAAGTGGAAATCCCAAAAAGTGCCGGGTGGTAAAGTGGAAATCTCCAAAAGTGCTGGGCGCGCATATCACGCGTATCCCCTACACAACCAGACACTTAAATCTATAGCACGGTCCTTACAAAACATAAACTTTTGGTTACATACTTACATCGTATATTCATATTATAATCTCCTTGCATGACGTGCAAAAAAAAAAATTAATAATAATAATCGTTTTTCTATTCTATTATGATATTTTTTATTCTAACAACTTGTGAAAAATGAATCCTCGCCAATAGAAACAGTTCATAGAAAAATATATTAAATTTAAACATAAAACGATAAAACTGTAAAATAATTCTAACGGTTTCACTAAGAATTAAATTAAAAATAATGAAAAACTGATTGAATTTTCCTTACATTTCCTATTTAATGAATATCTGATGAATTACTTTCAGCCAACTATTATATTAATTTAATTAATATTCTGAATAAGATGATTTAAGTACATCACTATCGATCACTGAACTGTATAATACGGAACGCGGTAATAAAAACCATACAACATTATTAGACTGATATTTTGAGTCTTCTCAATTGTCATGGGATAAACAATACAACATATCTGCGCGATATGCCATAATGTTTGTTATCATAAAAAGTAAAGATACCACCCTACTCAAAGCTGAAAGCACGGACTAGTATAGAATGGACTGGAAACGATCAGGTGGGCGGGTGACGAGGAGCCGGGCCGCTTAAGCTATGAAGTAAGCATGTGTGGAGGTGGAATGCAGGAATGTGCGGGGGGGTGGGAAATTAACTAAGATAGAATGGACAGGAAATGAAAACCTAATCATCGGGCTGCTTAAGGTAAGGAGTAAGCCTGTGCGGGGGGAAACGCAGCAAGTGCAAATCTATATACTTCGTGTAAACTAGATGGACGAATATATAGGCAGCGCTAGATTCGCACTTGCCGCATTTCCCCCGCACAGGCTTACTCCTTACCTTAAGCGGCCCAATGATTAGGATTTCATTTCCTGGCCATTCTATCTTAGTCCGTAGTTAAAAGATATTAACCGTGGATACCATCGGCATATCACCGATATTTGGCAGAAGATAAGTCAATAAAATAATCTTAATCATGAAAAATCGTGGAAAGAAACATTAGCAGAGTCAATATAGCGGCCTTTTGGGGTTTTACACTTTTTTTTTTGTTAGAATGTATACACAATGCGCGTTCCATACTAAACAGTTCAGTGCTATCGATTACAGAGGATATATAAATAATGGTTAAAAGCATTGTCCATTTCAATGGGTACGCAGGAATTAAAAGGGTTAATGACAGTCATTATTATGTTTTTAGTTGAACTATGGAAGAATTATGGAAGAAAAAACTATTAGACGAACTATGGAAGCGTATTAATTGTTATATAATATGTTCATGTTCTTTTTTTTCTTTACATAATATTATACAAATATGTTTTGGGCTGTGTACACATATTTTGACTTTTCACCAATTTATTGTAAAATTTTCGCTGTCATGGTTACTATTATTAACGAAAATATAATATATATTATGATTCACACATTTTCCTTGGAGTGAAAAATATCGAGTGGTTTACCACATAACCGCAATTTTACCTACCAATTGGCCGAAAATTCAACTTTGCAAAAAATTTACCCGGCCCTTATAAGAATGATGTCAATAATCAACTACTTGTAATTTCGTTCTTAGGCATACTTAACAATTTAATTTTTAATTTTTTTTTTCATCGTGTAATAAGATTGATTTTACTTTTAAAAACGAATCAAATATTTAACCTACGAATTATTCTAACAAGCTTTTGCAGTCGAGTATACAGTGGTTAAAACCGATTGTGTAGAATAATTTTTTTACAAACCATGAAATATGTATTATTTATACCTACATATTATAACATAATAATATATAAACAAAAATAATATCTTCTTCATTTAGACCCTTTTACGCTTGAAGAAACACGTATCCAGTGAGTAGTATTAAATGCTATCAGTGTGCTTACTCTTAGGTATGTAAAAAACCCGGAAAACTTCATCAACAGATAGTGATCCCAGAGGTCTTGAGCTCATTTGTCATCCGAAGTAAACGAATTTAAAAACCGATAAAGACTATTGCTATAAAATCACTCCTTAAAGTTAATAATATTCTTAGTGCATACTTCAATATAGCAACCACAGTTTTGCGATAAAATCATATTTATTATATATTCAATGTTCTAGTAATATTTCATACTAAAAGACAATGCCAACTACAAATATTTTATGATTTCATGATAAAATAAAATGAAACTAATATTATGTTTAACAGTGAAATCGTATTGTATATTATTGTACCACGAAATGCGAATTACTTGAAAATTGTGTTTTTATCCTTTAGTAGTCATATATAAAACTATTGATTTATTAATATTCACCTAACAACTCCCATTTACTAATACATTTTAATCTATACATACATAAAAATAAATTTTGGAAAATTGCTGTAATGATTTGTACTATAATTTATAATATATTCAAAAATTATATACATTATTGGGAATAACACCTAAAGAATATCAATTATTTTATAGCACAGGAGACGGATGGGAAATATTCTTGATTGTATAAAAAAACGCGAATGAACGACCACCTGATGGCTGATACCAACACATATCATGTGAAGTATTAGACGGGCGTCAGGTCCTTTAATTTAATAATTAGTGATATGGTCTCGAATATAGTTTGAGTATTAAAACAAATTATAATATTTTATAATGCTTTGCAAATGTTTAGGTATTATTTTTACTACAGCTACATAAATATTTCTATTTCAATAAGCTTTCAACTTACTTATTATAAAAATTAAACGATTCACATATTTTAAATTAATCCATAAGACAAGTGTTAAATATTTTGATTATAATCCATTTGATACGTTTACGTGTATTACCTACCTAGTTTATTGAAACAATCGCAAAAGAGCTATCGTAATAAGTTATATATGATTATTCATAATGCCTAGAATATAGCATAATATAATATATCAATGATCTTACCAGCTATATATGTGATTATAACTATAAGCTTGTGGCTTAATGTTCTCAGAAACTCGAATTTGCATAACTGAACATCTGGTTTTGAATAATCGTCGGAGATAAAATATAAAATACGGAAATATAACAAACTTAATTAATTTAGCAATAAATGTATAAATGTATTACAATAAAACATAATCGTCATTCGATTTAGGTGATTTATAATTAATGTAATATTCGCCCACTCGGTTTTAATTTCCTTGGGTACCGAAGGCTGCAATAAGACGAGAGAGGATGGCATGCGTGACTAATGGCTGAAACGAAAATAAATTAGATGCGCATTTTATGGTCATGTAAAATTATTCGGATGCAAAAACTAGTACGGTCTCCGTATAGTTTCAGACAATGTATTATTAAGGGGCTGTATCCGGTTCGCGTGCAAAATTAACGTAAAAGGGGTTAAAAAAATATATATATCCGATGAACATCAAGGAAGGGGTTACGTTTGACAAATTAGCTCAAAAGACACACCTATTATAGGCCCGAGGACTTTGCATTTATCATCGCGCACCAAACGCCCTACGGCCATAAATTATACAATGGATATATTTTCGTTTCTTATATCTTTATTAATTTTTGTACACACTTCAAGTGTGAATCTACCGAATTTCGAGACATTGAAAACTATTATATAAATGAACTTACGACATTAAAAATGAAATAATGGAAATAATGTGTAGAATAAAACGATTTTTGTACATACCAATTGCTCGACTTTTTAAATAGCTTATATAATCTATATGCGTTCAATGTTCTATAAATTAGCTTTGTTAACTGGTTAAATTTGAATAGGACTACTTTATTCTTGGAAATGTTTTGCAGACAATAATGACAAAACTTTCGTTATTATTTTCTAACACTTTCGAAAAGTAACAAATATAAAAAAAGTCAAAACCAAATTAAATTTAACTTTGAAATTATAAATATGAAAAAAGTTTACAAAAGCGAACTTAGCCCACCGGCATAACATTATATCGATTGATTTTAATAAAACTGACTACAGTTAATTAGGCGTATCATTAAAAAAAAAAAAAAAAAAATGTTTTCAAGTTTCATGATGAAATCGATGTTTTAGATACGGTTCGGAATTTTGCAGAATACCTTCCTATAGTATAATATACTTCATCGTATTCGTCACATATTATTGTTTGTCTTATTATAATTGTTGAATATTATCAGTTGCTTCGTTACTTTTGTTTCCCATACGATTGGACCTTTGTAATATATTTCATTTGTTATTTCGCATCCATTAGCATTGTTCCGGCAGTTTGTATTATTTCATTGTTGGTGTTGGGATTTTTAAGATCTGCAAATGCACCGAGTAATAATAATAATATTTATTGTAAAGAATTCATTTGCTTCTATAGTGAATAGTATCATAATAATATAAGCCTACGAACTGTAAATGTTTTATGTTCTCGGTGTCTTGAATAATTTAATTTACGTGTTTATGAATGCAAAGGTCATACCATTGTTTAATTTAGGTATATGTTGGTATATATATTATTTTATGTATGATTATTGAAACATGAATTACATATTTCTAGAAACTCCTAGTACCTACCTATACTTATAGCAAATACAGCGTTTAAGTTTACAGTTGTATTTGTTTATAACATATATTTTTTTTTTTTATATCTATTCGTCAATTATTGATTTCTCCTTGGAATTTAATATAGCCATATAAGTATTATGTTTAAAACGAAATGCAACCGCAGTTTAAAGGGGGTATTAAACGCCTTTCCTGAGTAACAATAAGAACCGTAATTGATTGGGTCAGTACCATGAGAGTTAAGCTCCTAATGTCAAGTTCAGTTTTTAAGTTTTATAGGCAGGTACATTGTTTTGACATACTACGATGAGATATCACGGTTTAACTGAGTTATGTACATTATTGCTTGAAATCAAGACGAAAATGTTTGATTTAAATTTAAATTTTTCTTGTCGATGTACTTGTTTTCTTCTGATTTAAATTTAAAATAATATTATATTGATTTCATAATTTTATGATTTTCATGCACAATATCGATTTATTTATTTTATGGTTTATAATTACATTTTGAACATCATTTTAATTTTTTTCAATTTAAAATATCAATTTTACATTTTTACGATTTAAATTTTGATTTCTAATTACCATTTGAGAAACCTGTTGTCCTTTCATATTCATCATTACGTGTGGCTGTTAAACGGGCTATATAAAATTAAATATTTATAGTAATTACTTTTACCTATAGATAAAAAATATTATATAGACCTATTAGCTATTTTTTAATTTAAAATATCAATTATTTTTTTTAAAATTTTAAATAGACTTGTATACAAAAATTAAAAATTATAAAAAAATTATTATTTTGGTATAAATTATTGATTTTAGAGTATACAATTTAAATTTTGACTATCATTTTTGATATTAATTTTGATTTCTTATAGATTAATTTTCATGATTTTTATGGATATTTAAAATCGATTTCAAGCCCCGAATTATGTAAAATATATTGGTGTTCTGTATAGAACACGGTACAACTTAATTAAAAATATTGTTCATTCATGATAGTAAACAATTTATTATCTGCAGAGTATCAGTGTATCTTATTTGGTTACCTCAGTACGGTGTGAAATATTTTTTATTTGGTTAGGTTAACATTTGATAGATATTCAATTTCGATCATGTTTATAATTTGTTCAGTTGTGTTTACAAAATTAATTATTGATTAAATATTAAAACAAAACGTTTCCAATACGCAAATATTGTTTACTATTGAAGTGGAAAATTAATTTATCCGTTTTAAAGCAAAATAAGCTATAGTTGGTATTATTACTGGTCAAAAACGGTTTCATTTACTGTTGTCAATTATTACAAACAATACAACTACATCGAATTTGTTTTAATGTAAAACTATAATTATAATACAACCTAGTTTCCACATTCTTGTATCGGACAAGAATAATTCATCTTGTCAAATATAATAAATGTAATAATACATAAAAATGCAGATTTTAAAGTACTGTTTCACCAAAAGGAAGTGTCCTGAATGTAAAAAGTAAGGACTTTGGAAATATTTGTATAATTTCCTTCTTTCAGAAGTTTAAAATATAAATATATTATGTACATTTTTATCCAACAGCTTGTATATTTTACATTTTTAAATGCATTATATATAAAAGATTTTTAATATAATTGAGTAATATAGGACGAACATTTCAAACCATAGTTTGAACGAGTTGTTATTTGAATCTGTTTTCAAACAATACCCAGGTATGTGGTACAAATACGCGCTCAAATATTTTAGAATTCTAAGGTACACAGATGGATACTATTTTTCTGTTACTATTGCGCAGTTTCCATCGCTGCTCAATTATATGTACATAATTAAATATACATCACGACAATGCTAAATTACGTCATAATAATTCACGAGCTTAACGCTTCGAATATCTGTTATTTCATGATAACCAGATTATCAGACGTATAAGTCAATTCAAAATGATTTAATAATAATATGTTGTTCCGCATATGGATTATGGAATAAATATTGTTTAAGAAATAGCTTAAACAATACAATTACGTTTATATACCTCTATGTTAGATAATAGATAAAAATATATGGACAATTTTAAATCTATGCTTGATTTTTAAATAAATAAATGTATATATTCACTGTCCAGAATTACTTGCCACAATAAACTTTCTTGTTTCTAGTTGGACACTTGTACGACCAGAAAATGAATTACTGTTCACATGTACTTTCCGGCGTTCAAGTTATGGTCGAAATGCTCCTATAAATAGACTGATGCAGCTATAAAATAATTTTATCATACATTTGTTTTCTGATACCTCTTTAATTAAATTTTTTTTTGATAATTGGGTTTGGACATTTTTTACAGTAATTCTAGATAATAATAATTATTTAATAGGCAATTAAAATGTATTTATTTTTAGTACGAAAAAAAAATTTATTTTTTACACAATTGAAAACATATATAAAGATAACTAGTTATTCTATATACCTGGTTTTTTAATAAAAACTAAGAATCTTATTTTTTATTCTCCACTAGGGTACTTTTTTAAGTGAATAAAAACCATCCGTGAACATTTGAATGTAACAAAATAAAACACGTATATCGTGAACACGTGAATTAATAATTGCTAAAATACGTAAACACGTATCGGAATAATTTTCACGTGAATAACGAATTCTCGTTGTCACGTGAATAATAATTTTAATGGGTATCAACTGAAAATTTATATTATTTATAAAAAATAAAACGATTTAAGATAGTCTAAGACTATCAAGACTATAAATATTTATTAATTTCACAAAAACAAATAATTTTAAACTAACTATCTCTATGTAAAAGATGGTCAGTTTCTGCATCAAATAAACTTGTTTAAAGTATAGTATTTTTATTCTGTCGTATTTTATATTTTTGATATGATCAAAACCATAATATCTTTAACTATTATAAACTTACTTACTCTTTAACTACTTATAAAAATAGAAAACTAAATGATTGTAACGTGAATATACAAAATGACAGGTGTACGTGAATAATGAATACAATAATTCACACGATTTATAGACAAGATACACGTGAATAATATTGTAAATTCACCGACAGCTTTAAGCAACGGGTCATATAAATTTAACTTCAATTTCACGCAAATCACATGAAAGCATATGTACACGTCAAATAAGGAGCCCAATACCTCCTCGAGATACCTATTTTAGTAATAGCACTTTGTATTTTCCATTTTTAACTATAGTTACTGAGTACCTACCTATGTAGACTAATTCAAAACTCCAAGAACACTTAATGAAGATGCATAGTACAACATTTAAGTTTTCTAATAAAACCTGGATACCAAAAAATATCCTCAAATTTTCAAGTCACATGAAATACAAGAAAATATATGCCGTGTACTTGAGTTTGAATATAACTTTTATACATTTTTAAATTGTTTTTATTTTTTGTATAAAATGTAATTCACGTTAAAATAAAACTTTCAAGTAGAAATAAAAACGAAAAGCGGATTCAATTGTTTTTATATCTGAATAGTAAATTCAAATTTACATGAATTCAAAGAAGAGAATATTTCGTACAATTTGTACAAATCAAGTAAAAATTGTTCTTATTTTGTGATTATATTCATTACCTATACAATAATTAAATTAGCAGATCTACTCCATGACATACTATAAGACCCAGCATAGAGATTACTCTGGAGAACCTCCACAAAATTATACGTTTATTATAAAGAATCATAGGTACCTATGAATTAATAATTACCTTTAACGCTGAAGAAATTCTAATTTACTAAATAATTATTATATAACTTTAGCTATAGTTAAAATAGAATACCTTAAACAGTATAATAAAAATAATAGAAAAAAAGAAAAAAGAAATGTAGCTAATCTAGTTACAGGAAAAATAAAAATTGTTAACATCGAAATTATAAAATGCAAGTATTTAAAATCTGTATAATTATAATTATCATTTTTGTCTAACCTCAGACTCCAATAAAAACATGTATTAAAAATACATATTTTTTAAAAATGTTCTTCAAGGACACTGATATAATGTACTATACGTCTGTACATATTATATGAATATATGATACTATATAATATGCATGTAAATAGTATTATGTTTAGTGAACAATTTGGACGTTTTATTGTTTCAAAAACTTTCAATTGGATAGCCAATCAAAGATATTTCCAACTAAAACAAATTACGTGCCTAGGTTAATAATACATGCAAGTTTACCTTAAATTTGTAACTACAAATAGGTAGGTACATAATATTTAACTTGTTTAAATATTTTATATAAATTAAAACATTAATTATATTTTATAAAATACAAATTTATGTATGTCCTCTTCGTTAATGTTTCACGATTAAGTTTCACCTTACAAGAATTTGAGTCACGGAATATACATTTTTTATCTTTTCATACCCACCACATTGCACCCCATTAAACATGATTCATCCTGTGCTCGTGTGATATTTCAACGCAGTAAGTAAAGTTAATTCATTTCTCGCCTTTTGTATTTTCTTATTAACATTTTACCTCGGAAATTAATCAAAGCTATCTTGACGATAATTGCAAGTATGCAGATTGGTCATCGCGTGTGTGTTAAACATTATATTTAACGTGTTTAAAAAGTCGACATCATGCATTTTCATAAATGCTCACCGTTCATAAATTTAGATAGGTTAATACTAAATGTGCATGTTTATGTTTACCTTAAAAAATTGTAAATACAAATTAAGGTATATATTTAACACTTATTTATATAATACAAATTTATATAAATTAAAATATTAATTATATTTACAAGTTATTATAATAGTAAAATAGGCTGTAACTGACTACTGTGAATGTATGGAAAAATTATAAATAGCATATTATTACATTATTCATCTGAAAAGTTGATACAAGTTGAAGTAGGTACCCGATGCCTATATATTGTTATAGCTGACCGGCTCTTTTTCTCTTTTTTTCTCTTTTAGTAGAATTCACAACGATAAATTACTTTTGTAGTAATTTTGATTTGAAATCGATGACCTAGTTTCTGAAATTTGAATTGTAAATACAATTCAAAGTCAAACTTAACCATCATAATTGTTTTATCGATATACATATTCTAGTTAGATCATTTCCAGGACATAACATTTTGTTTATAAATGTATTGCTTATATATTAGCAACAGTTCACAAAGTACCAAATATTGAATAATAAATATAACGTATACGCTCAATCGATTTAATTTACAAAAAATAATAATTTGTACTAATAGTTATGGCTTATGAGTAAGTTAAAAATGTATAAAAGAAATAAAATAAAATATTCACGTTTGTTATAGTGCTGAATTAGTATTGAAATAGTATATTCAAGTATAAAAAGGATAAGCACGTACGTAGCAATTACTGTAATTTTATGAGCACTATTTCAATGTTTTACAATATAATTATTTCATATTATAGAATAGGTACCTATTGTTTTTTTTGCACTATATAATTGCAGTAAATAGTGATTTACGAATGTGCAAAGAACATATGGCATTAACGTCACCACGAACAACATAAAAACCCCATTATAATGGTATTTTCTTTTATTAACACACGTTTCATGAAAAAAAACTTGATTTTAATTTTGAAAGAAATGGCGCCAATATTCTATCAGGTTTATTAGTAATTATATGCTTTTCTTTATTATTATTAACTACCCTTATATTCATTAGTTTATTGCCTTGGTTTCGTTCAGGCGTCTTTTCTATTTCCAGAACGTTCAAAATTAATGGTCCTTAATGAAAATAATTCGACATTGTTAAAAGAGGCGTTTTTCATTCGGCCCCAAATCGATTACAGTAAAAATAACTATTATACGCCATTGAAACCGATATTGTTTATGTTCACCTGCTGGTCCTAATGAATTATTTTGATTTAATATATTAATGCATACTTCAGCTGGGTGGGTAACGATGTATCGATTGTTGCGTATACTAAAGTATACAATCAATATTCACTAAAATATGGTAGTATAATAATTATTATAAATTATAATATATTGTAGATACAACAATGTTAATTTTTCTGAAAAAAAATTTTATTTTTTCTACATAATTGATCAAAATTTTTCATTAGGTGAATAACTGAAAATTTATGTTACAATGTAAATTGTATTTGAATTATAATTTACTTAACTACTGAAATATCTATATAATAATACGAATGACGAATATAATATAACTATAAAATATCAACTATTATAGGTACCTACCATATTATATATATAGGTAATATCAATAATTATCTTTATATTTTGTTTACTGACTCGAAATATTAAATTATACAATTTCTGTAGGTTCTGATCACGGATTAATATATTAATCCATGGTTCTGATCAAATTTAACATTTTTAATTCCACATACAATACACCTAATATAATCATATCGATAATCGATGTCATATCAATATAATATTCAAACACAAGTGATAATATTATCAAAAAGTAAAAAAGTTATTATGACAAATAATATTTGATTTTATGATAATTTTTTTTTAATACTAATTGAGTCTTATGATGATTGCATTTATTCGACTTATTGGTCGAAACGAGTTTAAAAACTAACAATATTATATATAGACATTTTAAATTCATTTTATTTTAAGATTTGGTATATAAGTTGCCCCATCATTTTCAGAATTTGTAAACATTCATTTTAACTTTAATAGCAATTTTTAGTTAAGTGGGGAAACATTACGTAGGCCTCCCTTGTTCTATGGTTTTCTCTAAGCCTTCACCAACATTCCTAAAATAATAGTGCACATAAAGTAAAAGTGGCAGCGAAAAACTTTAAAAAGCTTTACTGGTGAAAATAGAATCAAAATAAATTGTCAAGTCCACCTCTAACAATAGCCAACAAAATGCTTGTGAATAAGTTCAAAATATTCGCATGAGTTGAGAATCAATCGGACCAAGTCCAGGGTCAAAGTGAATACTTATACTTCAATACTTCATGGAATAAATACGCATAATGCCTATTGATGTATCTACTATCTTGTATTTGATATTTAATAATTATAACACGCTTTAATACGATTTGAAATAAATAAATTGTTAAAATTAAAAACGTACGTTAGTATAACACGAATGAAACATATTATTATTTTTCTTTTTAATAAGTAAATAGAAAATCACACTATTAATGAAATAATTTAATATTATGAAATGGTCAAAAACAAATTAATTTTGATCGTAATTCGTATAAGTTTCAAGAAAACAACCACTAAACGTTTTCTGTTTTTCAAAACCAAATGAACATGAACTTTGCGGGCTGCATACCCCCCCCCCCCCCCCCCCCCGGGAGGGAGGTGCAACAAATCGTGTCGCTTCGGGTAGAGCGCAGGCATGGAATTGTGTGGTTTTAAGCGGCAGCAGGTGGGAGTAGAGGTAAAGGTACCATACCCACCAAGTTATAAAATCGTTGTCGCCATCTTAGGTGGATGGTCCGGTGGGAATGGCGATGAAAATTATGTATACACACAGGTGTGTGTGTGTGTGTGAGTGTATAGGGACGCAAAGGTGAAAGCAAAGCCATAAACAACATTTCTTCGGTGTGAAACTTTAGAATTGTTCGTCGTGTGTGAGCGTGTACATGTGCATGTGTATGTGTGTATGTGTGTATTGTGTGTGTGTGTGTGTGTGTGTGTGTGTGTGTGTGTGTGTGTGTGTGTGTGAGTGTGAGAGAGAGAGAGAAAGAGAGTAAGAGAAGGAGGGCGAGTAGATATTGCAAAGGTATATTATTATCCAATCGAGAGAAGCGGTGGTAGCTGTCGTAGAAGAAGAAGAAGAAGAAGAAGAAGAAATAGTAGAAGAGAAGAAAAAGAGCAGAGAACACCCTGTACACCACCACCCCCTAGGTACTCGTGTGATTTACAACCCGTGGTTGCTCCGTTGGCATTAACAAATAAAACGCGCCGGTCTTTGGGACCTGTGTTCTGGTAGCAAAGAGGGTTCAATCGTTGTTTATCACCCGCTAATGAATTCGGTCTTAACTGTTTGAATGTAAATTATAATAATTAACGGAAATTATAATCTTCATTTAGTTTGGAATATAAAACTTGATTTTAGTGAATACACTACACTATTTATATAATATGTATATTATAAAATAAAACAAACGTTGTAAGTAGTTTATAAATAATTATACAAGTTTCAAAATATTTGTTTAGAAATCTCAAGAATTTAAAATATGATAAAAATAATACATTTTAGAGAAAAATAAAATTTAAAAATGTCCACAATAGTCAATAATAAGTAATAGCACTATACTAATAATAATATGCAAGGGTAAAGGGTCACAAAGTATCATAATGACCAACATCATACTAAAATACTGCCCGCCTTTGGTGCGTTACAAGTTCAATAGCAAAATGCTTTGTGGTACAATGAACAATAAAAGGTTCATTTACCCGTTTGTTATTATATTTGATATTTGTACAATTAGACATATTGATTTTTTTTTTTTTTGCTATACAACGTTTCGTTGTGCTATTCAGTATGGCTAAGATAATTGGGTACAAAATAATAACATATTATAGTATTATCATTGAGTATTATAGATATTATCTATACTCAATGGTATTATACATAATACACGTCCACGCTTAATATTATTAGTATACATTTATCAGTTGTACATTTTTTTTATATTTAGTATGACAATATGAGTTTTAATTTTAAATTCCATTCAAAAAATTATAAGACATACCTACTCAGCTATATTCACTTTATCGATATTATTACCAAGTGCCTAAGATAAATAAATTATTAATACGAAATCCGTTCCTCATTTCTCCGATCATTTATTATTGATTAAAACTAAATAATTTTTATATTTTAAAATTCAATTGTTATTTGATTTCTAACTTTCAACACTTCAAAAATTGTTTATTAAAACTAAATAATTAACCAAATAACTTCACCTTACATATTTTATGCGTGCATTTTTTTTATCAGTTCTTGAATATTCTGTTCGATGTTTTTAAACAGAGCCCACTGAAAATTATATGATTTTGATATATTTGTATCTGTTTAATTTGTCCATTACGTATATATTGTATTCATAACTCAAAAGTAGTTATACACTAAAAATTAATATAATTTCGTATAAATACCATTATTTAGGATAAATTAAAATACATAGTTATTACAAATATGATTAATTTAAAATGTTTAAAATGTTGTTGAAAAAATGTCATCAGCATGTTATAATAAATAACAATAATGGTTATTATACAATACGGTCAAATAAGTTTAAGTAAAGAAAGTTTATCGACGTCCGCCATCCTTTTCATAGTTTCCTTGTAACTCGCGTTGATTTACGTTTTTGTAAATCTAAAAATAATTAAAGCCCGCTTTAACTAGTCAATGTTTGTAAAGGCTTTTGTAATTAAATTATCACATTGCTTTGAGTTAATAATATTATACATAGTAAAGTGTGTAACATAAATTTAATTTTAAAGCATGATTTATGTAACTATACAATGATTATTAAAATAAAATTAACTTTGATGATTTATTAATTAAAAACAAAATATTTTCACATTTGGATGTATAGGATATTACTGTTTTTTCATTATTTGTATATGTATTTATTTATATGTTTTTAGACTGAATATCCAGACATTTTGAAATCAAAAGGGAGGTTAATTCCGAATTGCAGACCGGTAAGTTCTTATCATTTTTAATAATAACACAACATTATATTATTATGATTATAAATACAAATTGTTATTAAATTCACCTGTAATGGTGTAGTAAAATTATGGTTTGTAATATATTTTAAACAATACACTCTAGATCAGTTCTTAAGAATGTATGTTGTGTTTGACATATTCGTTCTTCGTAGAAATTCATTTTCAATCAACAAAATCCATTAACCTTCTATCAAATTTAGAGGTATATTATGCGTATTATCTGTGTTCCCTAGAAAAATTTTTTTTCTATTTTAATTTTTAAGCAAGCCATGAGCTTTTTTAAATTTTAATATTTTACGTACTCTTAATTCGCTTTCAACTAATTAAAATTAAAAAAAAAAAATTAGGAAAGAAAACAAATGATGTTTTTACTAATAATTAATTATAGGTGAGATTACTGTAAAATAAAAACTAAAAATACAAAATGGATTCTGCTGAACGAAAATATTGTTATATTATCTCAACCGATTGTCTGACGGATATGTTAAAATCATATATGATTAAAAAAAATATATTTCCATATAAACATTAATATAGAAATCATATCAAAATATGCCTAAGCTTAGATCAAAACATCTGGATAATTATCGTTTCAAATGATAAATAAATAGTTTAACGATAAGTAATGAAACATCGATAAATATTTACAATTTTAAAATATGTTGACGAAAATATTTATTTTTTTAAATTTAAATTAGATATGTTTTTTACAACGCTGTTATGTAAATATTCACATAATTCACTGTGAAAAAAAATTTTTCTATCGATAACATAGTTTTAGTAACACAAGTTATAACTAACATAATCCAAGCGTTTATGTGACGGAATTTTATATTTTTATTATTTGCATAATTATATTCCTTTCGTGAACATCATAGTCAAAAATTACATTAAGTACTGTTTTTTTTTTGCATGGAATATTTTTCATTTAAAAAATGACTGGTAATTGTTATTTACAAGCAAGTCCAAACAATGATTATGAAAAGATTATTTATTTTAAGAAGCTACAAACTACAATAGCAGCTAATTAACTAATGTATTTATTTGTTATTAGCATGCGTTTTATTAGTCGTATCATAGGATGTACTATACTTTTGGAAATGAGTGTAACTAAAAACATATTATACATTGGAAACAACCATCTGATTTGAAAACATGTTATATTATATCGTTAAATTTACTATAAATTTTAAACCTTTTTTTTTACTGAATACAAATACTGTGTTCTGTATTCTAATAACTTATGAGAGTCCGTGTCGTTAACAACAATTTTATTTTATTTTATATTTATACGTAAAAGTACATAAAACATAATCTCGTGTCAAATCATAGATTTCTAGTTATAGGTATTCCCAATGTTTATTCAACGAATTTATACAGTGAACATTGTTGAATATCTAAATCATAACTAATGTTGGCCAGACGACTTATCCATAACAAATATGAACACAACAACAACAACAATAATAATAATAATAGTAGTTTTAATATTGTAAAGAATATATAATAATATATATATGAATTATTATCGCACGAACGTCTGACCATCGCATCGGTACGTGCTGCAGGTTATAGTCACAAACTTTTGTCTTAAACACGGATAACCGACGCACATACACGATACGTGAAAACCTTATCATCTGTAGTAATATGTCCGATACGTCTGTAACTTGTTTTGTAACGGATGTGCGTATACACACGCTGCGTTTACCTATCGCATATGTGTATTGTACACGCGTGTGTGGGAGAACACTCCTTGCTACAGGGATCATCGATAATTGACATGAACAAAACGTCGGTGTTCGGACGGTTGAGGATTTTATTTGTTGTTTTTCCTGGGGATTTGCCAAACCTGACCTGAAAACACGCAGCCATTAGTTCTGGAAACAAATATCGCTCAGCCATCGGGCGCCGCTTGTGTGTGTGTGTGTGTGTGTGTGTGTGTGTGTGTGTGTGTGTGTGTGTGTGTGAGTGTGTGTGTGTGTGTGTGTGTGCGCGTGTGTGTGTGCGTGTGTGTGTGCTCGCGCGCGCGTGTGTTACAGACGTATCGATATCATTATATACACACACGTAACGCATATCGGTGAACATAATTGTTTTACATACGCAGAGAGTCTAAAACATTTCGACGTGCCCACCGCCCATTTAAGGTAGGAGGAAGCAGTCTCTAATTTTTTTCCACCGTCTCATTTTAATATAAGGTATAATTCCTACTCTATGAACATTCTACGTTGACCTATTGCAGTAATAACTAAAATAGAAAATATTATATTATGTCGATGTATTAATTAAAAAAATAAAAATAAATTTGTTTTGTTTAATTATACACTTGCCTAGTAAACAATATCCATATTATTAATTGATGTAGGTACGTAAATTTTTTTTGAAAAGTTTGAATCCCCAAGATATTGTATTTACTATTTAGATGTATTTCCACCATAGGAGTAATAAAATGTCTATGGAATTTTTAATAGTAGGTACCTATATGCACAATATTATATTTCGCAATACTCGTTCAAAATACATTAAATGGAAAAAATATTATGTTAGTCTCGTAAAAGTAAAAAAAAAACTGATGACAAAAATGAAAATATTAAACTAGATTATACTAAACGTTTTATCAAAAGATAAAATAAAAATATAAGAAATAAACTATTAGTCATATTATATTATATATAGTCTCCTGCAATCGTAATATTACTTTATTCCATGTTACAACTTACAAGTATTATAGATATATTTAGCATGTAATGCTAACGATAGTGAATCACACCATATACTTTGAACAAGGAAATACAAATTAAAAAAAAGTATAAAAGCCTGAACTGTATTTACTAGTTGTAGGCAACAGTCGAATTCCAAACAGTTTGCGTACAATTTGTACAAATCAAATACAAAATTCACAAATGACAACGTGGTTTGAAAACAAGAATAACAAAAAACCGAAGTTATAGCAAACTCACTACCTACAACTGGACATCCACAAAAAGGGTTGTAAAATTGAATTACGGAATACGAATAGAACACATAACAGCCGGTCGAAAAAACAAAAGCATGACGCTGTAGACTGTAGAGGAACGTGACCCAAGTACCTCTGCGACTTAAACATATTAATCGCCTAACTTGACTTAACGTCGGCGCTGAAAATACACACTTTACATATTTAAATATTTGTTGAACAATAATAATGGCAAACTCTTCAAAACATGCTGTAGAGCCACGTTCATAATATGCGTATATTAGTATATATTATTATGTATCCGGTTGCGGAATGTACAGACGTACAGTGATAAGGTAAAGAAAATATTATTTTTTTCTCAGGCCAAAGCTCGATGTTCAACCAATTTTCGTTCTAAAAACATCGAACTACACTAAAACAAATTTATTATTCACGAATTTTGTATCAGTAAAAATACTATTGTATATTTTAGTAAATTAAATTATTATTATTATTTATTTTAACAATACCATATTAAATAATGTAATACAAACAACCAATCAACCTGTAAATTATTATGATACGCTCAAGGTTCACTTGGAATTTCGTTCCCAAAGTCATCGTACACAACAAATACATAGGCCATAATTCTAATATCTAACTGTGGCCGTAACTGATAAGCTTCGTCGGTAGGCACCAGAAGCTGTTGATGACTGCTAACCACAGACAGCTGACTGACAACAAAAGAGGCCATCGGCTAACACGACATTTAAAATTTAAATATTTACCTATAACGAAGTACAAAACTGGAATACAATACTGAAAAAATAAAAATATAACATGTTTGAATGTATGCTATATTTACCAACATGAATAATACTTCAGAAATTGTATTTTAAAAACATTTTTGAGACGTTTAAAAACGCATAGTATGTTTTATGCACCACTTTTATGTGCATTTATAACTAAACATAATATATCACAATATATAATAGTGTTTAATGTAATCGATTTATTTTAAAGTAAATCGTAAATACGGAAACAAAAAAATATAGTGAATAAATGTGATGTGCTTTATTTTAAATGAAATAATGACAATTTTTTACTAATCCGAGTTTTACTCAGAACCATATTTTAGAAATGCAATAATACCTACATTTTTTTGTGGACATTGATAATGTAAACAGCTTTTAAATATTCAAACGTAATTTTTTTAATTAAAATAAAAATATTTCAAAAAAATATACCAACAAAGTGTATACTATTTTTACAACACAACAAATAAACGGTATTATTTTTTTTATTAGTATTCCAACTGTACCTACTCATCTTGCTCCCAATTAGAAATTCTAATTAACGCCGAGTATGATCAATGATGAATATTTTGTGAACATTAAATAAGAAATAAGATCCAGTATCAAATTAAATGTTCAATTATTACTAAATGTTTCAACGCAGGGTAATTAACAATAAATTTCAAACTTTTTCAAACAAGCTATGTGAATAATATCAGAGTAATATACATATTGGTTTTTATTTTTTTTTTTTTTAATGAGTTTTTTTGATTTTATCGAGTAAATAGTTTTGAAGTTGATGAAAATAAAATGTCTTGCAGTAAGCAGAAGGTTTTCATTTTGAACCATCGTAAAATTGTGCAGATTTTGAGCATATGGTAGGTAGTTAAGACGGGTCATTAATGGCATCATATATTTTCTGTATGAGATAATATGACTTTTCTCGTGTCAATTTATCATTAAATAGGGACCATATATAAGAACTTTGTCGGTTATGATTCAAGACGTCGTACATCCGCTATAACCTATATGGAATTTATGCTATGTACTTATCATGTCGATACTTTATTATAAAAGGATTTGGAACAATGCGAGTTTTAAAAATCATTTTATACCTACCTTGTGAATGGGGGCTCGAATTATTTCAAAGAGTTTTATTTTATCTTTTGTAATGTATTAAATACTGCATCAAAATGAAACTATATTCGTCGTTTTTAAATTAGTAGACTAATGCAGTTCACAATATTGTGGTTGCTCATTTTATCACGTGCAAAGTTTTTGCTTGTAATACATTATTATGAATAAAAATATTTAACAATGATCTATTATTTTACTCCGTCGTTTTTTTTTTTTTTTGTTACTAAACCAAGGTTTTCTTTAACGGCCTTCTGTTCTTAAAACTTAGTAACCACAACGCTAAATCGGGTCAACAAAAGGTGCCTACGCTCCGTGCAATTTAATCACATTGCGAGTAGACCAGTGCCTACCGTCCTATGTATAACGGTTCCGGCTCGAAAACGAGGTAATGGAAAAAAGTCATTCTAAATGTGTTCCTTCGTTACGCGCGGGTGTACGAATAAGTCTGCTGAGACTTAAAATTCCAATATTTTCATTGATCTCTGATCTACTTCACTTTTTCTTTTCGCACTCATATTTCTTAGTTCTTACATGACGTGCCGTCAATGTGAAATAATAATATTACATATTATATGGGTTGGGGTAGTATGTACAAGTACTGACTATTGAATAGTTTTATATTATTTGGTTGAAACTTTCTAGAATTTCCATAACTCCAATAATTCTCGTTTCATTTTTGCGCGTCGTTAAATTTTAATCCACTAAAATGTAAATAAAATAAATTATATAAAATATGTTAACAATAATATGATGAAACGCGATGCATTGATGCATATTAATATAATGCCAACATGCCTACCTATTTAATTTTATGATCAACATTATGTCCCATTTATTAGAATCAGTATACTCTGGAGTCTTTCCAAATATCTAAAATTCATTATATTCTGTGTCTATATATATATATATATGCGTGTGTGAGTGCAATTTAATTTTATGTGCGTTTTATCCAGCCATTGTTCAAATAAAAACTTAAAAATACTGGATATAGGTACTCATATGTTTTGATGAATAAAAATACAATTAGTTAATTAAACGTTGCGGGAATAATATTTTTAAGTGAAAATAAAAATCATATTGTATTATTCGAGTGAAATATGTAGACATGTAATTGATCTACATTAATGCGATGACTTAATATATTTTACAACTAATATTCAAATATCAATAACATAAAATATTTTGAAACAATTGAACAATATTATTAAAAGCCATTTTCAAAATAATTGTTTATATTATACAAGAATAATTAAAGCCTATAGGAATAGGTATAACCTACCTATTGCACAGCAGTATTACTTACCTAAAATATTTTCCATAAATAAGGTTTACAAACCCATTTTGTGTTGTTAGCTTTGATATCAAAAAAAAAAATGAAGGTATACCTCAAGAACATTATCTGTATACGTTCGTTTTTTAAGACACCTAATTTTTTTTTTTTTTTTTTATTAATCTCAAAAAAATAACGTCGACAACAAAGGCCATTAGTTACAAATAAGGATTGTTACATTAATTAAATACTAAATAATAAATATTTTTTTTTTTTTTATATAAGATTGAACAATTTGGTTTGTTTCATAAACTTTATTAAATCAAGGTTTTTTTCTTGATTGGGTCCGAGTGAAGAGTCTAGGTTGTAGGATATCTTATGTGTGGCCCGCTCTTCGTTGAACATTAAACAGTCTGCTATTATATGTTTGACGGTTAACAAGGTTCCGCAGGTTTGACATATGGGAGATTCCTCTCTTGCCATCAGGAAGCCGTGAGTCATTCTGGTGTGACCAGAACGGAGTCTATTGAGAACAGTATCTTCTTTACGGTTGATGTTAGGGTTTGTCCAACGATGTATGTCTCTTTTTATTTCGTTTAATTTGGTGTTTTGTAAGTTCCAAATTTATTGCCATTTATATTTTGTGCGCTCATTTATGATTTTTTTTGCGTCATCATATGACATTTTATTAATTAAGACGGTATCTTTGTTGTTGATGGCTGTTGAGGCGTGTTCGTCGGCTACTTCGTTACCTATTATTCCCGAGTGACCAGGTATCCACATGATGACTATGTTTTTACCTAGACCGGACGCTATGGTGAGGTTGTTCAGAATTTTGGATGCAATATCACCGGGATTGAAAGGGTTCTGCAGGCTTCTTATCGTGCTTAATGAATCGCTGAGAATGGACACCTAAATTGTTAAGCGAATTATAAGCATTTATAAATTAAAAATATTTATATGCTCATAAATTGCTTAAAAATGTAATCTATATATTATATAAAAATGAATGTTTGTCTGTGTGTTCTTTATGCATTCCTATACGGGTGGACTGATTTTGACGAAATTGTATGTGTGTTTGAGTGGTTCCCGGGATTTTTAAATTTACGATGGAAGTTTTTGTTTATAATTGATTGCTATTAGTTATTGGAGAAATAATTAGTAGAAATTAGTATTTATTTATTATTGGTTGCCATTGGTTAATCAAGCATGCATCAAATTGAAATTACAAATTTCACTCAAAAGAAGTTAAACAATCACAATTTTTTGAAAAGTTGTAATTTTTTACGGGCAACGGAGAGCGTGGGATCAGCTAGTTGTTCTATAAAAGCTATGTTCAAATAATATAGGTAAATAATGTTTTTACTTTTTACCTTAAAGTTTGTTAGGTACCAGGTCTAATACCTACTCTAATATAAAAACTAACAACATAAAATTGATTCTGATGAATGAAAATTTGTTTAATAGAACGTGTGGTGTGAAATATCCTATTAGTTTTATATAATATGTATTTTTTACCACTATTTATTGATTATTATCTAATTTAAAAATATATATATATATACATATTTTTATGTCAAAACGATATAGAAAATAGAAAATCGAATATTATCTATTACTCACTAATATAAAAACGAATACAAAATTCTTTAAGTTTCATAGGTACATATATTGTTATGAATAAACTAATTTTAAAAGTAGAAACTAATTTTAATTTTTCAATTATTTATTACAGATCCTGATTATATTCGAGTAAATAAATATTTTTGTTTTTTAATGTATTCAATATGCTGAGTTAGTTTGTAGCTTTAAATTATTTATGCGCTGTTTAGTGTTAATCTTGATATTTATTAAATTTGTTTAAAGAAATGGTTAAGAGCGAATTAAAATTAAAATTTGTATTCTTAGTTTAGTTTTAATATTTCTATGATAAGTATATAAAAAATATTATTGAAATAAGATCAAGTAAGACAATGTTGTGTTAAAATATTTATTGAATTGTAGGTATATACATTATTTTTGTTTTAGTGCAAATAATTTATAATACTTTGCAGTGAAAAAAAATCGTTAAAATACATAAATATGAACTTAAAGTTAAATAAGCTTTTAAAGCTATTGACGTAGTTATTTAAAAATGGAAAATACTAACACTTAAAACGTTGTGCCATAGGCATTATATATATAGAGTGAAGGAAAAAAAGAGTTTTGAGCGAGGACTCAAATTACCGTAAAAGTTCAAGAGAGGGCCAGTCGTTAAAATAATAATGTAAAAATTACAAAAAAAAGGACCGTATTAACACTAAATATTTGTTTTTCATTAGTAAATATTATTACACTCCCTGTAACGACGACGTTGGTTGTACGATGAGTGATTATTAAAACTGGATAATCGATTTAATAAACCTATAATCAATAACAATGACGTATTACATATTATAACGTTTTATAACTCTGTGTAATTTTTGTATAATAATATTATTGTATCGCAATACGTATTATTTCAGCGGCAGTTATTATGTTTTATAATACCTATTCTGAAAATTGCGAAACCATTTTGTTTTTTTGCGGAACAATCACAAACAAATACGTCTTTCCTCCCGGGTTGCGTTAACACGTCTGATCATAGTGACCCGAGTGACGTCCGGGGAGAGTTGGCGTGGCAGAGAAGTTTTTTTTTTCACGATTACGAGTGGTCCTGCAGCGGTGTCATCGTCCTGCGAATTATTGGGTCACGTCACACTGGACAGAGCCTTCGTCCTTTCACCACCCGTTGAAATTATATTACTAAGACTGGGAATATTGTCAAAAATCCACATTTTGGACGGTCATATTATTTTAATTGGTGCGAGGTTGACACAGTTATTCGATTTTAGTTATTATTTGAATTTAATTATCCGGAGACATTACACTGCCTTTCGTTGTGTACATACAAATATAAATAATATATATTATGACGTATTATATTATTATGTTTATTGTTATTTATATATTATAATATATACATACTGTCACATATCCGTGTTTATTAACATTTAGAATTAATGTTACGGTAGCTTTCCCGTGCTAGGCGGCGAAGATGACACACAAGATAAAAGTAATTCTGGTCTTATATCGTCTTTATAGTGTTTATGGTTGGAAACGTTACGGCAATGAAATGTGAGGTATGAAAAATTTCCAAACTCATTTTTTTCTCCGTATACCGTTATTACCGTGATTTTATAAAAAAATAACACGAATTATTATTATTTGATTTTTCTTATAAAACATAAAATATTAATAGTTATGAAAGTCACAGGTATAGGTATATATTATAATAATATATTATTACTTGCATTATTATTGCAGGGTCGTAAATCATGAGTAACAATTTTATATTAAATAGTTATAGTTTATGATTTATATAAAAGTTAAGAATATACACTATAAAGAATGTATGTATTAAAATATGATTAGCATTGTCTAAGTAACGTTAAATACCTCTGTAACTGTTGTAAAATGTTTATAAAAATTAAAATATCTGACTTTCAAAATATTTTTAATTACATCTGCTGTTATCAGCCGAAGATTGGTATGCGGTTTTATATTCTAAGTATAGTAAACTTCTTTTATATTGACACAGTATAAATCCGAAATGTGTGATGTTTTCATTGATAATAATATTGTAAAGTTGTTAAAGAATGAGTGTTGCCTTACAGTCTTTCCGACACTGGTAGGGCGTACTGTATGTCTATATTACGGACATTTAAACCATTTAAAAATTTAAATATTAATATATATAATAAATTATGTATAATAGGGTGATTCACCAAGCAAGCTCCCTATTTTAGAATAAATAATGAAATTATTCAAATTCTGATTTTTAGAGTTTTAAGTAACTAAACTTAAAGGCCATATTTTTAAATAATTAGATTTTTTTATGTAATTTATAACTGGGTTATCCTGTCATTAAAAACTTCTTTTTTTTACAAAATATGAGAACCACACATTTTTACTGTAAATTATTAATTATTAGCAGATTATTTTTAGAAAAATGTCGAATGCACCTAAATCTAATTTCGAAAATCGGACGAATAGTTAATCTAACTAATATCTGAATATTATTGCACTTTATATAAGTACAATAGTCCATGATAACAGTATTGGAAAATATTAAGGCTATGTTGTTTTGAAAATTATTTGGTTATTGATACCTATTAATCAATTATAATATAAAACATTTTTTTCAATTTTTAAATCAGTATAGTATTATAAGTATAATAAGTATAGTTGACCAAGTACCACATCTATTACATATTTTATATGATTCCATTATTCAGGATTTTTATCTTTTAAACATACATTTTAATAACGTAAAAACTACTCATTTCAATTTAAATTTACATAAATCAACATTTTTGAAAAAATAATCTACTAAATAGCTTAATATCTTAATAGCTTACAATAAAATAGGTGGTTCTCATATTTTGTAAAAACTCTTTCTACTGTATGACGTTAACTCGTCGCTCAGAAGGTCATGTATAATGAATGTGTTAAATTTGAATCCAATGATACATCATTTGATATACCATTGATACATCTTCTACGATGAAAAATGATTTTGAGCAGAGATAGTCTGTCGGCCTATATTTCTAGGCAGGGATATTTTATATTGTTAATTTATTTTTACATAGATATGTTTTTGGGTACAACTGTTTTTATTTCAAACTGATTTTTGCGAGGCTGAATTTTGTAACACTCTTTATTTCCAGGGAAACACAAATCAACAATAAAAACACAACATATTTAATTTAATTTAATTTCCAAAAAAAATGTGGCATGCTGATAGATATTCTTTCGCTACACTATACACAAAAACAAATTATCTACGATTCCTCAATAGTTTTCGTTAGAGAGGAAAAATATTTAGTAGCATGCTACTTATAATATATACGAACGAAATTTTCTAATAGTAATATGGTAGTTTGAATAAATTGTTGTTAAGAAAAAATTGTATAATATAATATTACGTAATAATAATAAAATTAAAACATTATTTATTTTAATAGTACGTACTATTGCTGTTATTAACCTAGAAGTCAATATCGACGTACCATTTGATGGTGTGGTTAAATTCATGGTATAAGTATCTAAAAATTAATATAAATATTTTGAAAATTGTATTAAATATAGGTAGTAAATAATGAAATAACGCAATTAAGAAAACTTAACGAAATCTCCATCGAGTAGGTAATGGTTTTTGAATCGCAACATAAATCAACTTTGTGTAAATATTCCCCTGTTTTCGAGTAATTATTCCAAATTATTATTAAGAAAATATGGGGTTTTTTCATATTTTACCCCTCTAAAGCACAAACTACATCCAATTTGATCCAATTAATAATAATTATTATTTTTGCTAATGTATAAAGTATTTTTCACATGAAAGTAAACACATGTGCAGAAAAAAAATTTGAATACATTATTTTTATCTTACCATGTTAAATGTATTTAAAATTGTGATTATTACAAAGAAGCTATTACCCCTCAAAGTTGGAGATTTGAGAACTTTTTCTACAAATAAAATTGTTTCAGACATAAAAAAATATAAAGAAGTAAACACACACGCATTATTAAAAAACAAAACATTTATCGCTCCACTTAGAATCTACACATAATTATTTGGCTTAACAATTGTTATTCTAATTATTTGTAAATATAGTACCTATAGGACTTTACTTAAAAATTCTGAAAATTAGTATTTAAATAAAGTATAAATTATTATTAATGTAAAAATGGGCATGAGAATGCGGTTAATCAACTATTGTGCAAGATAAATATTTATACGTCAATAAAACCAAAATATTAACTGTGGTGGTAAATTAAATTATTGATAGTAGGTATTTATTATACCATTCATATTATAGATCAGATGTGACCAAACGTAATAAATATATTATATATTATATTATAGTGTAATTAATAATTATGATATAATATATTAAGAATGTATTTTATATTACAACGACTATTCTAAATTAATCATTCACATTTTCAAATGATTATATTGTTTTATATAATTCAGTTTAAACTAATGATATTATGTTTGTCAAAAACAATAAATATTTTATTATAAATCTAAACTAACTTTGAGTAGTTCATCAACATTCAATCAACAGTTTCAGACATTTTTAACTTTTACAAATTATTAATAATTATATTATTTGCTTTAACACATATACAGACTATAGTATAATATAGCTATTATTGCCAATTATTTAACTTTATTATTGGCGATCCTCGTTCTTTAATGGTTGATTAAATTATAGTTATATGAAATATATAAGTTTATCATTTACGTAAATAACTAATTAATCTGTGAGGATATTTTATAAAAATAACTTTTTTAATATGGTATTAAAATTCAAATTCAAATCTCGTCATTTAAAATCTCTCGCTATTACTATAGGTACAGCGGCGGATCCAGAGTTAGGAAACTGTGGGTCAGGACATTTCAAGGGGCCACTTATTAAAACCAGATTAGAAATCTATACTTGTATACTATAGGTTTTGTATCTTATATTTGCATGTCTTACATATTTTGTTTCTTTAACGAAACGGCCAGATGTCTGTGATTGAAAATATTAAATACTTGTGATGCGCTTTTGAAAAGACTAGGAAAAAAATTGGTCTTGTTGATCGCACGTAAGTCTAAGTTTCAATATCTGACACACACCATATGGTAGGTATATTTAAACATTTTAATATATTGAAACTTTTGAACAATATAAACAATTAGTATCTAACATTTTCTAAAATGTTATACAACATAAGCATGATTGAACAACTAGGAATACAAAATAGGGATTTAGATAAAATAGAAATACGTATATGATAATCAACTCGTATAGGTACCACTTAGAATATCTTGAGCACTCTGGTATTTTTTGGTCTACATATTAATTTGTGTTTTATCAAAATATGGCCGGTCAACATAATACCATAACCGAAGTAGGTGCGTAAAATAATATTTTAAAAATAAAAAAGCGTAATTACAAAATATATATAATTGTTGCATACTTTTGCATCATTTTACATATTATACGAATGTACAGCAAGCAACTCAAAAACAGCACACGATTTATCGAATAAAGACAATTTTGTAATTATGTAGGTACCCACTTATTTATTTTCGTTATATCGCCACAATAATATCTTAACCTAATCGACGGGCTCTTAGGCTTTAACTCACATAATATTGTACACAAATTATATCGAGTTTTTGATAATATAATTTTAGGGGAAGACAACAAATTTACACTGTTGAAAACTTTTTCTAGATTTTTTTTTTAGATTTCCATCAATTACACTAACTATACATAGGTACCGATAAACACTACGTCAATTAATTCATATCCAACGGTAGTCGGTGACACTTATAATAGATATTATATAATTATAACAAACGTGACATAAAAATGTGTACCTCCTTATACATAGTATAAATATTGTATAATAACACTGATAAAAGAAATGGTTTTTTTATGATCATAATATTATATATAGGTATAGGTACCATTACGCAATACAATAATATAAGGTTCAACCTTTTCGACATGTTGACCTATGTGTTTCTATTTTAATAATAATATATTTTATATTCTCACTCGACGGGACGAGATAGGCGAGACAAATTTGAGTTGACTGTTAGATATTTTCTTTTTGACACAACGGAATTTAAATGTTACGATAGTTAGACCAAGTTCGGTTGACCTGGCAAAAAGTCACTAATTAATGTAAATACTCGGTGCGTTTTATGAAAACCGAGAAAATAATTGTTCTCAAAAAGTAAAAGAATTGTCTGTTTGTGCCCCCCTCCCCCCATCATGTACTTACGAGCGGAAATAATTTTTCTCCATGATAATATTTCACTACGGCGACTCGTGTGACGTATAAAATCCATAACTACCGAAAATCCAACCATGTAAACCATTATTATATTATGATTATTTTATGAATCCAAATAACGTGTATGTGACCACCACCACACCGGGAACAACTAAAATGAAAAACCGCCACTATAGTCCACGCAATTTGTTGTGCGCTGCTAATGCGATTATAATATTTAAAAAAAAAAAACGCTCACTTAATTAATAAAAGGGAAACCTACTCGATCGTGCAAACTATTGTGATGATAATAATATAATAATATAAAACCATTTATATTATATAAAAATATATGAATGCGGTTTATTTTTACTATGAATTAAGCAATTCGATGAGTACCTGCTTCTGCACAAGAATAAAAATATGTGCAAAACTTAATTTACAATCGAATCTTGATAACTCAAATTTCGAGGGGAATAAAAATAAATTCGACTTGTGTACCTAAGTTATATACCTACCTCAAACACAGCGTAAAAACACTTCAAGAGGGGTAAGAAATGAATATCACAGTTATCGAGACACTCGACTATGAGTGAATGAATACGACTAATATTGTTTTGGACAGTTTTCGGTTAGCGAACCTATTGTGGGGGGAGGGGGTGCTCAAAAAGGTATCAAAAACACGGTCAGACCACGTAGGTACAGATAATAATATTGTTATGTCAATATAATATGGATTAATAATGATAATTTATTATTTTATTTCATTAAAAATATAACCACGGAGAAAACGTCACGATAACACTATTACAGATGATTGTAACTACCTACCTATTAAAATATAATTTGGATTCGACTCGATGACAATTTCGAATTGGTTTAGAAACCATTGGGCGGCATGGACGATACACAACATACCTATATGAGACGTATACTCGGAGAAAATGACGAAGTGAAATTACAATGTTTTTGGATAAGCACAGGTGAAGGTCACACGAGAGGCACAACACTCGTAGATGAAAAAAAAACTGTGCGTGTAACGAGTACGCGCGGACGAAGTGAAACTTCTTTCGGAGTATAATTCAAATGATAGAATATTATTAGGTTTGTGTTGGAATAAATAAAAAAAAAAACCCCAAACCTATTATATTGTTAAAAAATATTTATTATTATTATATTTATTAACCTAGCTAAATAAAACGAATAACGTCCTGATCTTAACACCGTATAATATTTTTTTTCTTTTGATTTTGACACGTTTAATTAAGCTGGGTTAATAAATATAATAATAATATTATAGTCAGGGTCTTGTTGCCGAATCAACCAAAACCCCAAATACCCCTAAAACTCTTAAAAAACATTTTTATTTCATACGTTATATGATTTACTGACAACCAAATTGCCTATATTTATTGAAATTCTATTTATTTTACCTGGAGCTTCTTTAAGTAGATAACTGTTCTGTTTTGTGTATTAATGCTCTTACGCGTAATAATTTAATATATTAATGCACGGAAAACTGAAATACTGATTTCCGGAAAAATACTTCCGTGCTGCGATTGGCTGATCTTGTGGTTAACCGCTATGTTTATAAGTAAATACCAAGTAATATTGCAGATACCAGAGAATAGGATCAAATCCCATTTAAGTCAAAAGTGTGGTTATTGGTTACGAAAATAATTATCGAATATAAATTTTAATTGATATAGGCGATTGTTTCATTGTGATAACTAGAAAATCAATTACCACTTACCATTGTGTTCACAACTATTCTCCACAAACATGAAAAATATACAATTTTGAGAAATCACAGATAATTTTTTTTCCGGAAATCACTGTTCACGGGATTACGGCGCAGTGTGAATCCACCTTAAAAGCGGCTTTCCACTAAACACGTTTGCCAACAACCCGGTATCGTGGTTAATCGTGTTGTAACTTAACCTAACCAACCAATCACAGCAAAAGATTTGTATGCACGTACACGCGTAAATGTATAGTAGAAACCCGCCTTAAAAGTGATTAGTGACTTTACCAGACGAGTAGCAGTAACAAGTTGTGACTTAGAAGAAAAAATAAGTTACCGAGTTACCGTTTTTTTTTTTTTTAGAAACATCGATTTTAATTTGTAATTGTTATTTCTTGGTTATCAACACGAATCGGTCATAGTTTTCAATAATAGTTACCCAGATAATATGTTGTGGTTATATGTATGCAGTAAGTTACCATCGGAATATTGGAATATCTAATAGACAACAATTTTAATTGTGCATTTATCAAAATACTTAAAACATTATCAACGAAGAAATTAATTTTAACAAAGAAAAACAGAAAAAATTATGTAATACCTTCTTATGAATGACGAAAAAGAAACTGGTAAAGTAACGGTTGTTTGTAATGATAATAAAGATATCATAATGTATTTTATTAAAATATTAATTATCACATATGATTTAATTAATACAAATGTTGGGTCGGTCGTTCAGGCGTTTCATTCGGCCGGTAGCACCGATCAGTCGGTCACGTGACTAAATATTTTTGTCAAACCTCAGTAAAGAAGTTTAACTTCAAAAAAAAACCTGTTACATGATCCCTACCTATAATTTTATTATATCGATGCACCGGAGATGCGTTACTGCGCGGCCACCATAATACTACATTGATATTAGTGACGGTCGCACGTCAGCGCGTGGTATAATCGTCGGCGCAGCGTAATAATATTATTCAGTACGATAAAACCGTTTCACATCATCGGAACTTTGGTAAGCGGTACGGCGACGCGTACACCAGACCCGCAGAGACCGCTTGTTCCGTCGATTTCCCCGGCGACGGTGGGGGATCATCGCTGCCGCTACGACGACGATACGATGTGTAAGTCCCGCATGGATTACCTGAGCACGGTTGTGTTCCCGCGGGCCGTGGCCGACGGGGCATTCGGGCCGGGCGCCGAATACGTGTCGTTCCGTGCGGTCGACTGCGGCGGCGCGATTTTGGACGACTACCAGTTCGCGTCCGACATCGTTTTCGGCACGGTCACGTTGACCGGGTCCGAGTGGCCTGCGGGTGGAGTGCCCGTGGTGGTCAAGATGAAGAACGCGGACGCCCGCATGGCGGCCATGATGAACATGCACGAAAAGTTCTACAACGAGTACGTGTTCTACACCCGTCTGCTGCCCGTGCTGGCCGCGAGCGCCGCCGACCCGGCTGCCGTGTTCGCGCTGTTGCCGCGGTTCCTGTACTCGAACGTGACGCTGGACGGCGGCACGGATGCTGAACAGCAGCAGGTGATCGTCCTGGCCAACCTGGCGCCCACCGGTTATCGTGCGAACAACCAGAAGGTGTTCCTGGACGTCGAACACGTTGTGCTGGCGCTCCGCAAGTTGGGCGCCCTGCATGGGCTGTCGTACAACGCCAAGGCCACAGACAGCAGCCGCGCGGGGCCGCCGTTCGCTGACCTCTGCACCGCGTCTCTGGTCGAGACTCAGTGGTTCAACGGACACTGGTACATGAGCCCACGTTTCTTGTCAGGTTGGTATCTTGTAGTGGGTGTACACACAAATATTACCTTAAAATTACCATGCCGGAAGGCGACCCATATTTTGGTAGACAATTATTTGATATTTCCCCCAATATCTGTAGGGCTATACCGGAAATTCTAAAATGTTCTTCTACGACACACGATTTTATGATTTTTGATTATTGTTAAGGCAATAGGATTCCTTAGAAATATAATAATTTTAAATCCTTACAACTTTTTTTTTTTTTATTTTCATAAATTAATTAAATATTAATTACCAAGTCTAATTTTAAGACGCGTCAATAATAATAGATAAACATATATAATAGAACGCAATACAAACATACGTGTAAAAAACACGACTTGTTGGTATGCAAGATATTGCTTGTTTACATATTATTTTTACGTCCAATATCGATTACGATTTTCTAACCAACAGTATATTCTCTCTATTCGCGGTTTCGCGTGACTTCCAATTTGTTTGTTTCTTATTTTATTTAATGAAAACAGAATTTATGATTATAATCTACTTATATTATACGGATAGTATTTCATAAAAAACACTTATTTAGTAAAACATAATATTATTTACCCATGTTTATAATTAATTTATGTATAGCCCCTGAAAACAGTGTTTTTATAGTCACAGACTGCACTTTATCCCAAATGCATTCAAAATTGTGTTAAATATCTTAATTTTTATATGATGACGGACTACTCTACGACTATTTACGAGACTACGATGGATTATAATATTAAACTATAGCAGGTTAAATTTCCGCGTAATTCCATAGACCACGTCTGAACCAGTCGCCACCCGATGCAATCTCTGCATCCATTATTTTTTTCAAACTTGATCCTACGTTTATCTTTTACATCTACCTATGTTGTACTTTGATATTTTAATTTTTTCTTTTTGCATTATTTTATGACCATTACCACTTATTCCTACTCACAACACACACACACACATACACACTTATCATATCTAACGTTTACATCACGCCGGTTACATTATTGTATATATTGGTATACAAAATGCCTTGTAGTTTTGGGCTTTTCTGAAAGAGAAGACTTATGTTTATTTTTCAACGGAAATAAACACATCAAATCTCGGCCAGTGTTATCTCGGTATAAACCTAAATATTTACACTTTTTGAGTAGGTACCTACGCACTTAACTGTGTGTACTGTGTGTAATGTAAATAGGGTAAAAAATAAAATTATCTTCTGTGAATAGTTGAAGTTTATAGTATTACTATTTCTCACAATCCTCTGGCTTATCGTGTCGACATTGTATCAATGTTTCATAATTTGAACAATTTTTTTTTATAAATTTATTTCCCTCTCGTATATAGTGTCTAAACAATCATGTCCATGTCTTATTAATGCCGTTGTTGCACGTGTCTTTAAAAATGAAAACTTAAGTTATTTACTTATACCTATGCATCAACAATTTTAAAATTTAACCGCTGTAATGTTTTCCTTGGTAACAATATTTCATTAAACTCTAAATATTTTTTTGACCGTATGGCGTATAGTTTTAGAACTATTCAATTATAAATTATTTGTTCTTTAAACTATACAATATAATATTGTATTATATCCATGATCCATGCATCGAGATAGACATTTGTAGGGAAACACATATAATATTATAATGAACTGACTGATAAATATAATATATTTAATTCTCTTAATAGCTTAAAATTTATTTCAATTCATAAATATTGTATAATATTATGATACGTATATACATGCATTACCTAGTATAATTCTAGTACCTTTGATCATCTGCATATTGGATATACTATGGTAGGTACACTCGGTATACCTATATTATACCATTATACAGTGTATACATAGGCAGTTCACGACTAAATGTTAATGCATAGTAAATTCGACATCTGCAAATGAACGTGCAAGTTTATGCACATAATAATTAATGATACGTAATTAGATAAAAACAGATTATAATAATTTACTATTCGGTTTGTAAAATTCAATAATTATTAAATGGAATTTTTGTACCAATTAGATGTTAGATAATAGACGTGCGCAGTAATAACAGATAAAACTATACGTTTTTTTCCCCTTTAAATTGTAATTGTGATTAATAAATATTGTTAAAAAAAATAATAAAAAAATAAGCTACATATTTAAATTAAAAGCAAAATAACTTAAAAATGTTAGAATCCTGTTTGCAAAATAAATTTTAATTTCGCTTTTAATTGTACAACTAAACAATATTGTTTAGTTTAGCAGGCTTCATTTCTTATAAAAATGATTATGTCTTTTAGTAGGTATTTATTGCAACACCTATATATTTTAAATTTTTTATAAAATATGTTTAAAAATTTTAGAAATTTATTAATACCATAGTTAACAATGCATTGTGTTTATGTTGTTTATATTATTATGTGATACACCTTTATAACGAGGTGTTTTAAATTTGACAAACATTTTATAAGAACATGGACATTTTAATATTTCATTTTTAAACAAAGTTAAACGGGACACCTGAAATAATCAAATCATCTGCATTGGTATTTACTACATAGGCACTTACTTAATAATCACTTATTAGTCATTACCTACGTTGTTTCTTTTATTATTTCAAGGACGAAACGGGTACAATATATTTATTATACTAATAGTTATTACTGTTTATTATTTACAAACAATCTAGTGTAAATGACACAATGGTTGGTGGGTCAAGGTACATAATAATATAAGTTTTCCGCAGATATTTCCCATGTTTTCCTGCGAACCATCGCACAACTATGCGGCAGAGTCAATATTATGTTTGGACCGGAAACCGTGTGATTATGGGGTGGACGAATATTAGAGGGCGTACTGCGAAGGATGGTGAATCTTTGTGTTTCTCCATTGGAGCTTGAATGCCGATGGTTCGTCGTAAATTCACGTGGTTAGTGGTTTAGGTTAGTCCTGGTATCGCCTCGTGGCTGGCGTTGCCGACGTCGATGATACGGGGTAGGAGGTATTATAAGTCTTTAGCCGTGAAAACGGCTGTTTTTATGGAAAATCGTTAAACGTCGATGGCTCGCTCAGACAAAATCCCTCGTGATGGCTGCTGCAGTTAATCCTCGACGTTAGTTTGTCGTCAACGTTTCCGGTCAATGTTTTAAGTTCTTATATACCCGTGAAAACGGCTGTCTTAGGGAAATATGGTGGGCATCGTAGCCCCTAAGTGTAGCGATCAGTTTGTTCAACGAGCTCGATTATACTCAATATTATCTTCGAGACCACCTGTCTTGACTATTCGAGTGTTGATAGAGTGAAAACTCGCTTTCGGGTAAAGTTCACCCAAATACAAGTGCATTACCGCGTCAAATAATCGTTGCTAATTGCTGAGTCAACAGTTATCGATCTTTGAAAATCGCATCGTTTACTGGACGTTGTTGTATGTGGCGTATTATATTAGTAATAATGCAATATATCGTCAATTTAATAATTCCAATCCAATCATATGGAATATCGATGGTTAGGTATGGTGTTCCGTTTCATAAGCTAAAATTAAAAAATGTTGTAGGCGAATTACACATAATTTATTTATTTAATTAATATATTATGTTATATTGATATACATATATATATATATATATATATATATATATTAATAATTATTTTATACAAATCTAAAGATAAATATAAGTAATGGTGATAAAATATAGTTTTATCTTTCTTTTTCAAACTTTAAATTGTAGCTCTAAAAGGAGTTTTAAAAAAGTAAATTAAACTATAAAAAACCTCCTAAATAAACTAAATGACCTGCTACTGAAAATAGGAAGAAGGTAAAGTAAAAGATATCGTCACATAAAAAATCTACGTATTTTTTTTTTTTAATACAAAACTGACTGCAGTATACATATCACGTGACAAATTCATTAAAACAATTTGAAACGTGTGTAAAAACAAAGTAATGTACGTCACACATGAAATATAAATTAAATGTCTGTTATTATTCTATAAATGTATTATATATGCTTCTGAAGTTTAATAATTCAAACTATTGTAATTTTCATATTATATAAATTCCAAAATTATAAACATTTATTATTCATAAGTAATAACTGTATGCAACGTTGAATATTACTTTTCGGTCATTTTCGTAGATTGTCCTACACGCTATACTTAATAATTAGTATTAATTAGTGTAGACAGTGAAATAACATGATGATAACCTATAGAAATTCTGTGCAACACAATAAAGAGGAACACAAGGGCTTCTAATATGCACCTGAGCAGCTTTTGCTAATTAAATTTAAAGTAGGGTCTCTAAATCAAACATTACGTTAATGACATTCTACATTTTTGATCCATAGGATTCAGACCGTTAAGAAACTGTGTTGTGGTTCAGGACTTTGGGTATCATGTAACCGATTATGTTTGACTACTATTATATTATTTATAACTGCCATAAAAAATCAAATTTCAAATAAACGTTAAAAACACATGTGCAATGCATTACCCCCAAAACTATATATACCTAAATGGAAGAGTATAAAAATGTGATGCTACGAGTTAATAAGTAAAAAAAAAAAAAAAACAGTTTTGGTTTAATAATAAATATTTATTATATGTTAATGTGAACTAATATCTATCGGGATTCGGGATCCATCGTGGAAGGATGTGATTCATAATTTGTATTATTCTATTATATAAAACAAGATCTGAATTTAGTCGACGTATCACGATATTTTATGTAGCATTGGATAATTTTTTCAATTTTATATTTCAACAACATAAGGTAAATTGTTTTTACCGTGAATAATGATAATCATTTATACGGTTCAAAGCCATTCGTATTATACCATAAAGATAAATAAAAAAAAGTTTTGGAAATCAAACGATAATGAACAAATTTCAAGATTATATTGGTTGAAATACCTTGGTGGTTCAAATTAAAAACTCGTTTTTATGAGAAAAAAAGGTTGAAGATTGATTACTGAAACCCCAATCGAATGTGTCAATCGTGTTGTCGCCGTAATAGTCTATATTGATTGATGAAAATTAACAAGGTTTACTACTTTACTATAAGAATTAAAATACAGCCTATAGGCTATAAATTATTACGCACTAAAAAAAAAAAAATGTAAAAAAAATGTAAAAAAAATGATATTACCTCGTTTCTCCTATTGGTACATTACCATCAGTAAGTTTTTCTGACAATATTTGAACTAAAAATAAAATTATTTTACTAACTAGTAAAACAGCTATCTGCTATTTCCTAGCTGACTTTATATTTTTTTTTTACACGCAATTCTATTTAGTGCCTTGGTAGTAAAAATATTACCCGTAGTTTTACCCACATTTGGGTATAGCATTATTTAATGTCTCGTAACTCGTAAGTTATACACATTACAACATTTGATAAACGATCATTTATTATTGCCTTTAAATTTATGAAATGGTATATTTTAAAAATTATATTCATAATATTTACCTTTGTTAAATGAATATTGATTGAGTTATAATTTTATGTATTTTCTGTTAGTGAACAAATTGCATGAAAGAAAAATTTAATAAATAATATTCGTTGTCAAAACCATATCACTAAATCATAGCTTTTTAAAGCTTGACAGTTTTTTTTTATCCATAGGGTTACTAAAATTGAATTGTTAAAATAGTTGTCTGAAAAATTACCAATTACTCATAAATATCGAAAATTAATTGTCAAATCGATTGCATTGTACCTAGACTTTTTAATTTCTATTTTCAACTTGTATAATATAAGTATTGCGCAAGCTGGTTAAATACTTTAAATATAAAACAAAATAATAACCACAATAAAAATATAGAATGTTTCAGATGTCATTCTGAAGAATTAATTTCTATACCACTACACCCTTCGAAAACCTATCAAGTGGCATCAACCGATAATAATAATTGCTAACAAACAAATGTTCGTTCACTGCACGTGTCTTATGAAAATGTTTTGTAACCGTGGTAGCAGTATTAAAATAATAATGAAACATATCGTGTTATGATGGAGATGAACATACTCTACTCGGACAAAGTCGAGATTTGTAGACTGAAGAAAGTAAAGTTTTTGCTGCACGTCGATAGTCGATACACGTTATTTTTTTTCCGCGTCCCCTCTTGCTATATCTTCACTTAACGTTTGGAGTTTCGGAATTTATGAGGGTTAACTGTGCGTTATTATCGCCGTTCACACCGCCGACGTTTCCCTTTCATTTTTAGCACCTACACGAACTTCTCACAATATGCAGGAGGCGTGTATATAGGAACGAAATAATAATATGGTTCGGCAAAAAAATAAAATAAAAATAAAGTTTAATCGTTCCTATTTTGCCCCCTCTAAACTATACAATGGAACCGAAACGGGAAAGTGATTGAGAAAACAATTTAACTGGTAAAATGATTCTGAAAATTACTTTTGATGGGACAGTGGCCAGTAGGTATATTATAGGGTCGTTTTAGGAACAACAATTCAAAAAAAATTATATTTTATTTTTATTATATTATTTATAAATAGAAATAATAAAGCCGCCTGAGAAATACGATCTGAATATAAACTGAGCACTGTTTTTCTATTGTTTGTGTAAACATAACCATTCAAAACACAGACATATTATACAACAGACATTCATCGTAAATAAGCCTATCCCGATTTGTACTCTCCGATTTCTCGAACCACTGTCGCGCACACCGTATATAACCACCGCACCGCTTAAATAATATTATTTATCTTATCTTATTAAAATAATTATTATCAATGGTGATTTCGGTAAAACTTTATTCTAACGTTTACACAGTCATTGGGTTTTTATAATTCAAGTATTATGTTTGAAACATTTACAAACATTAATTTCTTAGACCAAAAGTTATATTATGTATTTGATTGTTATTACACGGTCTAGACGATATTGATTCAATTTAACAAGATAATTCCGATTAAAATTATTTAATATTTACTGTTTGTCCACCGAATCTTTGTAAAGACTTGTAAATATTGATAATTATAACGGCGCATACATTTTGTGGTTTAATAAGGTAACATATTATATTGTTGTAAAATACTTGGCCGAAAATATTAATTAAACTTTATTTATATATTTTAAATAAAGTATTATAATATTATAATATGTACCTACCTTAAATGTTTGTTAAAAGAAAATATTTCGTGTTATGAATCATTTTATTTTTTCGTCATCTTAATTAATTTAATCAGGCACTGGGTAAATTTTAAAATAAGGAAAAAATAATTAAAAACAAAATTATCACATTTTTTTTACGTCATTCTCTAAAATGATTATGTAGGTTCTAGGATTAATTAATTTAACTTAATGAGAGTTGAATATTCGTTTTTATTGTTTCAATATCATATTTGCATAATATAAATAGATTTGTTCTGATATAGCTCTTAATGTTATATTTTTAACATTTCCATTTGACAAATAATGATATTATAGTTTAATTACTTTTGGAAATAAGTAAAAAAAATATATGATATAGGTACCTATGTATGTAATTAACCAGTTTTTAAAACGGATTTTATAAACAAAAATGAGAAAAAAATAGTATTAGTTTATAAGACAAATGGAAAATTAAACGAAAATAATGTGATGAATTATCTGGATGTGAGTATAGTTAACAGACGGCAGGTAGGTTTTTAACAGGCATTAAGCAAGTATGTTCTCTACCGTGGCCTACATTTACGTTAAGTTACCTTTAAATTAAGTAGAATCTTGCATTTTCTAGTGGAAATAAGTACCTACTGCACCGAAAACGTAACTACTATGGTATTATAGTTGTTTTATATTTCAGAAAAATTAAACAGAGAACACGATGCTGGACAACCACTTAGCTAATCGACTCGTGGTAAATACTGCAAAAGTTCCTAATTTTCTAAACCGACTATACCGAAAAACCGTTAAATTAATTACTCAAGACATTTTCATTTATCTAATATTTTATTAAATTCTGTATATCTATCTACATATTATAATTTGTAAATAATAATATGCTACCACGATTTACAAAGAAACAAAACAAATGTTAACATCATTATAACAATAATTTAATTTATTTTAATTTATTTTAATTAAAAAGAAAATAATAATAGATTCTGAGCGGACTCATATTTGATTACTATGTAAGAAAAATATCTCAGATCCTTAACTTCTAAAGAGGTTGTCGACAAAAATTAGATAAACTTTGCACTTTGAGGGGTAAAACTGTAAAAGTATGAATTTCGCTATATTATATTATAAAATATTTGGGAATAAGAAACAAAAAATACAAAGAATATGTATATTTACGCAAAACAGGCATTCAACAAAATCAATTTCACGAACTAATATTCGTAGATTTAAAATATTAAACTTGTACAAGCATATTTTTCTAGACTTAGTAGTAATATTTTAGCATTCGTTTGACTTATGTATGATACATTTCATTTAGCCAGTAAAAAAACTTGAAAAATTATGATACAAGATGTCTAGCAAATATTTCTTACAGAAATTAAAAATATTAAAAATACATCAATCAAATTTTTTTTATATGAGTGTTAGAAATTAAATATTGACAACATTTGTCAAAATCATGAAAATTCTAAAACTATTTTTTAGGGGGATTGGAATTTAAATTGTAAATTAATTATTTTATAGACATATTATGAATGGATTGTCTACGCTCAGAATTGAATTATATCGTATACAATAATTAATAAAGTCTTAGATTTAAAAAGAAAAATTTTTATGAATTTCCGATTCGAAAAGATTTGAACTTTAAATGCTTATAAAAAACACTGTGACTAAAGATTTTTAATATTTTTTAAATATCATTGTAAAAATATAGTAGGAGTTTTGTATTAGATTTTCAAGCTTTTTTACCCAACAAATAAAGTTTTATTGACATTCATAGAAAAAAAAACCTAAAAAAGTTGAAAACTGAGTATATCCGTAAACAGCTCAACACAAGTCAAAATATTTTGAAAAGTATAGAAAATGTCATGTATTTACGATCATTTGTTTTAGAGTTACACCAACAGCCAAAATCGATTTTGTCAAAAACTAACTTTGCGTAATAATTCCCGTTTTTCCTTAATTTTTATTTAGTTTTCCGGGCGCTTTTGAAAACTATTGGAAATTTTGACCTCCTAAAAGTACCAACTAGATTCACTTACCTCATCGAACAAGATACTGAAGTTGAAAACTGAAGCATTATGTCGACTACTAAAAAAAAAATTAAAAAAAAAAACACACATCATTGTAAAACCAATACATTCATCGCTCCGCTTAGAATCTAAAATGCATAATATGTCTACATTACTAATTACATAATGATAATATTTTTTCACACTTGTGTTGTTTCTTGTTAAGCCCATACAAACTTATTTTGATTTTTAAATTGTAAGCTAAATGTTTAATTTCATGGTAAAGAAAAATATTTTTAAAAACTAAAATATTTACTACATTATTATTTTACTAATAATACCAATATTTATTTATTTACTAGGAATATAACTACATTGTTGAATAATGTATATGAAGACCTTCTATTAATATGCATAACTCAACTTGACAAACTGTAATAATGTAAATCACACAGTGTTATCTTCTATTCGATTCAGATTAGGATCAAAATATTGAGAAAAAAAAACTCACTTACAATGATATTAGGTACCCACCTAGGTGATTATTATCAAAAAGTATTTTAGATGTTTGTTGTCTGTATATTGTGCAATTTCCGATGACATGTTAGTAATCTATATTCTACGGTTGCCACTAGTAATTCGCATGGTTGAATATTATTATCATGGTGCAAGAGATATATTATTGTGTATGTATTTTTTTTGTATTTTCTGACGGACCCCTAACTAAATGAGGTACACATTATTTTAATACGTCAAAAGTTAAAGTTACGTTATGAAATTTTGCGCTTCTTGGAAAACTAATTCTGTCTAGAATGCCTCGTAAACTTTGTAACTCTAATATAAATTTAACGGTCTAGAGAAATCGTTCCCTTTACTCCCTCAGTACGTCACTTGAGTCGCAACTCGCAACACAAAATAAATAGAGATTTTTTTATGACAACTCTTGTCGTAGTTAAATGAGTTAACGTATTTCAGAAACTCTCTTACATTGAAATCAAAATATGCAAATGCAATCGAAGCCATATTCGAGTAAGTGTCTAATTAAGATTTGAAAGTTCCTACCCAGTCTAAATATTAGGATGATCTGAACATTGAACAACATATTTGTATAGATCGTGATATTGGTGAAGTCCAACAGCATAATATCAGGATAAAAATAATATAATAATAAAACAATAAAATATTATATTATTAGTTATTAGCATACGCTGTCAACAGTTACCAAACAGCTTAATATATCTCTGAAAATTGTATATTATAATAGACAGGTTTACTTGAATGACAAAACCACGATAATAATTTGCGATAGCGTCGATAACAGTATTTTTTTTGAAACTCACGAATTTAATATTGCTGCCCTATAGCTATAGTCCTAAACATGACTATTATTTTTAATTTATTAATTACATTACTACGTTTTACTGAGAAACCTGTCTAAGCGGAATCGCAATAATGGGCCGACAATAAAATTCTTTTGAGATAAGTTTCCGGTTTACTGAACAAAAAGGAAAATTCTGTCTTATTAAATGTATTATTCTCAGGTAATTAAATTGTAATATCAATTCCATTGGTTGAAAAAAAAGTAATAACTTATAAGAATTTTGATGAAAAAAATATTATACCTAGGTACGCGTTAGGTAGCATTTATATCAAAATTAATTTATCCTTCGAAATAAACGGAATATTTATGTCAATATACGCCTTTTAAAGACATGGTTACAATTTATATGACTGTAGTTTATAAACAAAAAAGGTCTCGATTTAATCATATATTATCTAAAAAACTATTTTTTGACATTTTGCAATAAATCAGTATATTGGTCAATAGTAAAATATAAATTGATCCCCACCATTTTTGTAGTATGATTTTTTTCACGACCACTGTACATACAGCTCATACAATCGGACCAACAATAGTACGTAAATAATAATTTGCGTTAACGACCGGAATCATGTTATCGAAGTGTTCCGCTCGTGACAAGTTGAATTAAATACATCGCAACTGAAATAAAACATACACACACACCCACATATACCCACACACACACATATTATCCAACCTATTCCGGCCTATTGCCTGTTTAGAAAACTAGATTGGGAACCATTATAAATTATAATAGATTATAACATTCAGTTTAAAGTGTCATTTCCGCTTTTATTCTTCTCCTGCCAACTATTGTAGGTATTCTACCTGAATTTAATTGTCCGTATTTATTAAAAGGTCATTGGACGTTAAAATGGGCGTAACCTGTTTGAGCACGGGGGTCATTCGAATTTTGACGGGAACGGGTAATTCCCTAAGCACGGGTGCCTACCTTTTTTTCACCCTAAAATTACCATAGGTCATTCAAGCTCCTTTTTAAGCCCTTTCTTACCTTAGAATTACCGCAGGTTGAGCTTGATTTATATACCAGCTAGTCTATTTGAGGGTGGAGTTCTAATTAACCGATATTTGTCTCCAACATCAATTGAACATGTATTTCCTGTTAAAAATTATTGGGACTGTTTGAAAAAATTATGTTGAAAAACACTTTATATAGTGCAGCCTCGTAGAATTACAATCAAGCAGTTTATCTTCCTTCTCTTCTCTAATATAGAAGTCACCGTTTGGGCCGAATATAGTTTGGGCTCGTGTAAATGCACTATTATTATATACTTCCGTAATAAATGCATAAGACGCATTCGATATTTAGCTATGGTTTTAGTAACCACTGAAAACGGCATCTCCTACCTACAACATGACGTCATGGTCCACGATCAGTTTTCGTAAGAGAAATCGTTGTCACTTTGAGCCGCATTCGGACGATACCCCAATTGAATTTCCTAAATACCATCAATCCCAAAAGTAGGTCGTCTGTCCGTCGTTTCCTTAACGTGCAAAAAGCCGAAAAGTCCGTCATCACTTGACAAACAGCAGTGAGTTGTACACGACTATTATAATATAATGTATTATGTTTGGCGCATGACCGCAGGAACCGGTAACCGGGGCGTGAACGCGTTGCGCGACTCGGACACGGACGGAAAGTACGCGGCACCACTGGCCCGGGTGCAGGCCACGCTGAGGGGCGAGAGCGCGACGATGAAAGCGCTGCTGCGGCCGGCCGAGCCGCTGGCCGTCCTGTGCCACGGCGACTTTTGCCGCAACAACCTGCTGTACCGGTACGACGCGGCCACCGGGCGGCCCGTGGACGTAGCCGTGATCGACCCGGCGCAGGCGCGTTACGCGTCCCCGGCCATCGACCTGTCGTTCTTCCTGTACATGAACACGTCGGACGCCGATCGGGTCGCGAACTGGGACGTGTACGTGGCCGCCTACCTGGACGGCGTCGCGGACGTGACGCCCGCCGGCCGGGCCGTGCCGCTGACCGCCGCCGACGTGCACACCGAGATGCGCGCGCACGGCCTGTACGGTTACGCGCACTGTTCGTTCTTCCTGCCGGCCATGGTGAACGCCGTGCCACCCGACGTGGAGCGGCTGACTAAGAGCACATCCGACGAGCGCATCCAGCTCATCAATGAGTCCGGCGGACAGGAGGCGGACAGGCTGCTCGCGTCCATCTTGCGACACATGGCCGACCGCGAGTACGTCTGACGACCATCCGACGACCAGACATCGACCACTGCGACCACTGCGACCAATGCGACTGCGCAAGAGCAGCTACGTCACCTTTTTTTGTGAAAACCGTTTAGGGTGTGAAAAAGATTCACTTGGACTACGGTCACAGCCGACAAATCTTAATTTATAAGGAAGACAAATTTTTCTAAGTCGTATTTTTTTTTTTTTTGTATCAGATAAAACGAATTAATTACTTTTTTACGTTACGTCCATCTTATTGTATGGTCTCAATCACCCCATTCGCATGGGATGTTCTGCCAGCATAACAATTCATAATTCGTTTTCAGGCCACACCTTACCTACTACTTTTGCTTAAAAATAATTTATTGGATTCTGTTTTTATTTTTTTGCTTTTAATTTCCACGTCCTATACGGTTATGCAACATTGATGTATTTTTTGTGCATATTAAATTGCACGCCAAATCAAATTCTGTATCGTGTCAAATCAATAAATAAGTAAATATATTACAATGAAAACCCTTTTTGTGTAAATTATTTTTAAAAAAATGTAACTTTCTAATGTACCAGTAAAACATATCATCGTCTTCCTAATCGTGTCTAAGTTTTGATAAAAAATCTCCTACATCAAATCCCTTAAAAAACTGGATATAATATCATTGATTCAAAAAAAGTTAGAGGTACCTTAATACATTGTTTTACATTCATTATTTGTAGTGTTTTTCAAACTTTGAATTATATGAATATAATAAAAACACTGTGACAAAGAAAATATTGAATTTCGTGTCTTGTGTGTATGTACCTATATGACCATAATAAATATTACCGTAGCCTAAATGCCGAGTGTTTCTTTTTCAGGCGAAACGGTTTTCACAAACAATATTATTTAAGGGTGTGTGACTGTCTATACTTACGTCAACGGATGTCCACTACACCGTGTCGTACCGTTCCGTAAAATAATATTTAACATGCAGGTAACAAAACGTCGGTATAGCTGGTAACCCGTCGACCGAGTTACATATTATGACATACAAGTGGAATTTTTTTTATATTAAGCTCTACAAGACACGACCACACGGTATAGTGTAAGCCCGGTCGATGCTATTACACCTGTATAATATTGATATAGATATTTTGTACAATACATTTTAATGTATTATTGTTATAAAATAGTACGTAACACTTGTATAAGTATTTGCCGTTTGGTGCCATGTCTTGGCGACTGTTATATTATTATTATATTGTACTTAACACGATAATATATACGACGGTGCAGTTTTCTGTTTGTTGTCATTTGTAAGTTTGTGTTCACAGTCTGTTTTTTTTTTAACGTAGCAATGTATCCGGTCAAACGGAAAAACAATCCATGATCTACTACCACCCTCCACCTTCACGCACCACCCAACGCCACAGTAACTATTGAAACTTTTTGCCGTATTATGGGTTACAGCTGACGATGACAGTAATTATTAATATACATTATTTTCATTATTATTATTATTTTTTTTTTGCAATGGATATTGTTTTGTGTTTGATGTTGATGTCGTCGTCATTAAATTAACATCAAATTATAATATTAATATGTTATTTAGATGACGCTTCCGTGTTATTATTTTTTTACCGTTTTTCCTTATGCAGGTCTCCCGGCACGTAACTATATATGGCCCGGATGTATCTGTCCCACTTTAAACTTACCCTGACGACCTAATTTTAAATATAAAATGTACATATTTTGAATTTTTAAGTATTGTTATTGTTATTATGGCAACAATATTAAAAATGTAAGTTTGTGACGTCAATTAACGTCCAAATAACGTGTTATTATAGTACATAATATTATTATTTTTAAATTGTTCATGCATAGTCCACAGAGTTTCATTGTATTTATTGAACTTATTGAAATAGATGCATAATATATGTGTAAATGGGTTTGATTGGGTCATGCAGTGACCTGTGTTGTAGAGTGTTAGCTATTATTATTTATAAATAGAATTAATGTCTCACAGATTAAAGCCAACCAATTGTTCATGCTTTTTCAAAAAAAAAGTACTTATCTAGTAGGTACATGGGGTTACATGCCTACAGGTTATATTAAATATTATCTATAATCATTGTATTGTGTATTTTTATAATTAATTATTTTACATACGTTTATATTCATTGTTCCTATCATTTTATGTTAAGTCCCAAGCTTTAATATAATGAAACGATTTGGTTATTATTTTTATTACGATGATTATAAAAAAAAAATTTACCACTGCGAATATTTAAGGCCAGAAAGAGGAAGAACATTTAATAAATACAATTTCAACTTCATCATGTTAGGTAATTATAAAGTACATCTTGTCAATAGTCATATAAGTTATATCTTTGATATTACTATATAATATATATATTTGTCTAATTGTCTATGTTATGATCACATTTTTAAATAACGATAATAATAAATATTGTTATTTAAATAGATTAGGTATAGCTGTATAGATGAAAGTGTCAATGTTTAATTGATGCATTATATGAGTAAATTGTTAATTTTTTTTTAAATTATGATTAATAATATGCCTTGTAGCAGTGGTTACCAAACTTTTTATTCAAGTCTCCATAAAAATAGGAAACTGTTATCACACCTCACATGAACAATATTAAATTAAATAAGTTAATATAATTTAATATTTAATTCTTAATATTGTTTATCAAACGGTACATTTTTTTAATTTACATATTTATTTAACAAAATAATTGAGGCAAATAATATGCTTATGCTTGTGTCTCAAAATTAAAAAACAACTGTATTACTGCTACACGCATTTTTTCCCGTGTTGAGTTTGGAATATATTTGTTTCAATAGACAATAATATAGTTTCAATATTTTATATTTCCGTGTAAATATGGCTACTCCTAAGTGCTAAAAACCTTGCTTCACACAAATACAAAGTCGCAAATGGCATTAACAGAAGCTAAGCTTCTCCGGGATACTTATATTTTACGAATACATAAAATCGTATAGGTTATAGAAAATATAAATAACTAAATATATTTTGTAGTAGGTCGTAGAATTTTAGCGCCTTACAAATCAACGAACAAGAAATGAAATGGGCTGGCCAAAAAATATTAGACCATCGAATGAATATTTTCTGACTACGTGCCTGTAGTGTGTGGGAATTGTGTTTAATAATAATAATTTGTTCAAATGATTTTATGTGCTACTATATAATAATACGAAAATTATAATATATTGTACGTAATGGTTGTATGATGACAACAGATTTATGAAATAAAAGAAATAATCTTGAAACAGCATGTGCAATCCTACAACAGTTGTGTAAAGAGTTATTCTCATGTTTTAGATTAAAAAATTTAAAAAGTTTAACGATATAGGATATTTATCAATATCATATTCATTAAAAGATAATCGTAATTACGACAAAAATTTAACTAAAATTGCATATACGAGTATAGTAGGTAGTTAAACAAATTTAAATGTGATTTCCAATTTAATTGACACATATAGATTATCATATACGGGGTGATTTCCCAAACATAGCCATCCCCCAATTATATTTTTTAAAAGTGCTTTTTTTAAATTCTGAGTTTTTGATTTATTAAGTAGGTACTGAAAAAAATAGCTATTTAATGAATTTACATAAAATATTAAACATGCCTACTTAATATTTAGTCGAGTACTTATTAAATTTATTAGGACAATTTTAACATTTTTTTAGTACTAGGTACCTATTTTATAAAATGTTAGTTCCTACATTAATTTTAATTAATATTATTTTTAAATCGTCACAATCCCCATATCTTTGAAACCTATTATGATTATTACTTCGTATATAAAGTTTAATAACTAAAGACAGACACTACTCGTTAGAATTTCGTTATGGAAGCATTAGTAATATTTTTATAATTATCATCGGCTTAACAATTTATAGTAATAAAGGTGGTTCTCAATTGAAAAGAAATTTGTACCACAGCAGGGTCTCTCTATGAGAGGTTAATTTCAACGAGTTTTTTTTTATTATTAACTAACCAAAGCACCAACGTGTGATGTTCCCATCATAAAAACCTAGCTGGTTATTAATTTAAATAATGTACTTAAAATATGTAAATTAAAATAGGTGTTATATTTTTACGTACCAATGTTACTACATTGGATAAATTAATTTTAGCACACATAATTTTATTCCTTAACAATAGCCGGCTTATTGCGCTCTCATTCTGGCATTAAATCCTATTAGTAATTTTATTAATTGATTCTCTACGTATCCAAATGAAACGAAATAATACCAATAATAGAATCAATGAAAGCATAATGTATCGAAAGCACATACTTAATATTATATTATATAATATACCGATTCAAGTATAATCAATAATTGTATAATATCTACTGATTTATTTGTTTGACGTTAATATTTTACCCTTATCGACTTATATAGTTATATCATAAAGTATAATACATAAAATTAATGTTACATTAAATTACTAAAATAATAAAAAAAATTATGATGCTATCTTAAACTATATAGGTAATAACTAAAATATGCATATAATATAAATTATAAATAATATGAATTATTTTAAGAGAGTGAAAAATGTACTTTTTGGTTATTACGTCTTATTTATGATATATATATTATTATTATTTAATTAGATAGCTAAAATGATTATACATCCAAACTTCTTTCCACGTATACAAATGTACCTGCAATGCACAAGATTTTAAATAACTGTCTCGTCGGATTCATTATAAGTAGTAAATCTAATATAAATGCCTAGGTACCGTGTTTTGAAATGGTCCAGTAAATGTATTAGTATTTCATAAACGTACCGAGCGGTTTCGCACTGTTCTAAAAATACAAAATGTGAACGGTTTCCATCCCAGCAAACATAATATTATGGACTTTGTTTTCCATCTACTTAGCATGCGGGACGACGGCGAAAATAGTGGCTGGCACAGTCGTGAACCCGCCGATATTAGCCATCTTTAGCCCCGATAAAACAAACCAATATAGTAGAAATAGGTACCTATATCAGTATACGCTGACCATAATACGCGTATTATATTATTTCGCATTCAAAACGTATTATTTACAAGAATATTGCAAATAAAACGTACCTAGGTATCTATTTCGCCGACCAAATCCCGCATATCCTTCCCTTTATTTATATATAAAAAAAAAATGTCTTGCTTCCACCGAGAAAATTTATAATATTATAAAGTTTGAGTAGAGTTAAAAATTTGTTATTGCTGTAAACAACAACCATATAGGTGCCTACTCTTGTAAACACACGAACGCCATATTTCACGGAATCGATAAATTCGGTGTGCTGAATATATGGAAAATAAAATATTCAACCGTATAACTCGGCGTACCTTCCTATACATGTTACCGAAGTAAAAGTTTCTAAGGACACAATTTGATTATAATCTCGCATGTGCAAGTAACTTTAATGTACGTACGTATATCACATCATGATACATAATATAATATATTACACCGTGCACAACTACAATGGTGGTGGGGGAGGGGGAATGACATTCAAATCTTCTGTTTTTATAGAAAATTATCATTTTTGTTTTTTCTATCCACACGCCGTACTCGAATTCTTATACAATATGTTTAATATTTTCGAGGTGGTAGTTCAACTATAGTAGGTACCTACGCGTAATTTGTGTTAAAGTCTATTTTGAATGGTAAAGCGAAATGGCGGGCGACCGTTTGCTATATACGCTCTACCTTTTGCTGTGCCGCTGTTAAGTGTTAAACTTTCCATTTAGACCTAAAGCGTGTCTAGTCAAGATAATATATTATATTAATTGTTATAAAGGATCTCCTGACGTTTCGCAATCAGTACATCATGAATTATTTTACACGATGGATTATGGTTGTGCACTTGTATCATAATATTATAATTTAATCAACAAACACAATACTATTACTATCAACAGCAAATTAATTATACCGTAGATATTATTACCTACTATATATTATTATTATAAATTATTATACTTAGGGATGTGCTTTTAATATCACAATTATTAACTATTAACAGTAGTGAATCTTAAATAATTTATCGAGCATTGAATAGTTGTCAACGTGCACTTCATATTATACTAAGTACTAGACAGATAAGGAACTATTCACAATCTCATTATACTTAATATTCTCAAATTTAAAACTTTCTACGGTATGTTCCGTAAGTAAATTTTATTAAAAACAAACTTAAAAAGTAATATAATATTAAAATGTATAAGTAAGAAACTGCAATATAATACCCGAAAAAGTATTATTACAATAGTACCTACGGTCTAGTACGTTATTGTTTATAAGTAGGTATAGGTAATTGTTGTTTAACTGTTTTACTATTCAAAATCAAAGAGTTTAAAAAAAAATAATTTAATAAAACTCCAACGCCCCAAGCTAAAATACTTTTTGCACTTATATTATTATTTTCCCTCGTTTCGATACACCTACTTATCCAAAGTATCAACAGAAAGAAACCCTGGGCCTTTTAAGATACTTTAAAAAGTTTAGCACATAAAAGCATCGTGAAAGTGTTTACTGAATAAAATAAATACATATTGTAAAACTATGGAATTTTTATTCCATCACTTAGTAAAAGTTAAAACATTTTAGACTTTTTCTATCATTATTATTTATATTCAAAGCAAGTTAATATACTACAATATAATACCATATACAAGTCTTTGTAATAAAAATTGACTGTGTTCTGTGATGTAAATTGTATTTAAACATATAGGTAGGTGCCCCCTCGAACATTATTCTAACGAGATATGTTTAAGCTTATTCCTTTCGACTCGCGTGACATGATCAATTTATTATAATGGATAAATGCAATTTTTCAGAATATTTTACTTCAATTGACTAGTACTGTTGGAACGTATATAAATACAAATACATTGTTACACTTAAATAATTATAGAACTAATAAATCAAATTTAGTGTTAATTTTAAACACGTAGGTACTTTAGAAATACATTAATAATAATATGTATTATAGTTTATAATACGTGACGAGCAGTCATGCATGCTTTATAATATAGGTTTATTTAAAATAAAATTACAACATTTTTATTGAATACATCTTGGAACCGTTGTCAGAAATAATTTCAGATCGTTGCAATAGGTACATTAAGAATATTAATAATATTAGGTACACATTATTATCAATCATATTAGTCTGTCTTTTTGATTGTGTTTTACTGTTTTCTATGTAATAATAATAATAATAATATGATATCGTATAATTTACCACGACCATTGTAAGTAAGTTCAATCATAATAACTTTGTAATTATTAATATCGTACAATTTTTAATGCAATAAAATACATATTGTTTTCAATATATAATAGACTTGACTAATGTCTGGAGGTAATTATTAGCCTGTAAGGTTGGAACGGTTAGTATGGTACTACGGTTTTAAACACGTGTACGTGGCCGGGTGGTCACCAATCCAGGAACTAGTGGCAGCGGACGTTACTTACTCTCAGTCACGTTGCATAAGTATGACTGATAGAAGCCAACGCGCCACGCCAAGCCACAGATAATTTATTATTCAAATTAACATGTTATGTTCATTTATCCATTAATTATGCTACTAGGTACCTATATAAAAATTAATAAATAATTAATTGTGAAAATTGTAATGTTTAAAAACCAGTGATATGTTTTTTTGTCTATATATTTAATATTTTGACTACCTCGGACTAACGACTAGCCTATACCGGACCCTTGGTTCAAGAAGTTTTTTGATAAAATTATAATTGTAATTAACAAAACTGCCGAAAGTTATACGTTAAATAAAATGAAAATGGTAGTGATAAAAAAATTTATTCACCACCATAGTAGATTTAGGCACCCAGTTATTCAAAAAATGCTCGACAGTTGACCCATTAATGATAAATATTTATTTATTTATTTATTTATTTATTAAAATAAATGCTGTAAGGTTCAAATACGGTGTATAATAAATAATATTATAATAATGAATAAGATGTGACATAAGCGTTATATTCGAATACAATTTTTTGAATATAAATATAGAAGTAATGCTAAATAGTTAAACTTAACTTAAATAATTAACTAGTTTGATGAACATATTCGTGAATACAATATTAATAATAGTCTAACTCATTTCCCAACTTCAACAACCTCTCAAGGGGATTATTTTGACCATAATTATTAGTTTGGTGGTTTTAATATGAAAAGTGGAGTATGTTCTGGAGTTGTATTAAGGTAAATCGTAAGTGGAAAGTATCTAAATTTTAAAAATAGAAAATATGTTTGTTAGATTTTTGGAAATGTATTGTGATAATTATTTGTGCATCAATGAAAATTAATTTCAGTAATCTAATTAGTTTATTACTTATTTTAAATTCTGATCGGGGCGACGACTGTATTGATTTGACAATAGTGAAATTTCTAGTTGGTACCTTTAGGGGGTCAAAGCAAATATTCCCAGAAATTTTCTTAATAATTATTAAAAATAAATTAGAAAAAACAGAAAATTTCACGTGAAATCAGTTTCTTGAAAATTGATTTTCTTATTTTGTTGTAATTCTAAAACAAAAAACCGTAAACACTTGAAATGTTCATTAAATATTTATGTTAATATTTTCTATGCATGTTATAGTTTTCAAAATATTTCTATTCTTTTGGGGTATTAATATTATAGACATTTGAAATATTTGATTATTTTTTTATATAAATGTCAATAAAACCTTTTTCGTTCGATCAAAAAACTTAAAAATGTAATTCCTTCCTCATATGCGGTGGCGATTATATTCGATTAATCATACACAATTGGTCAAATTTCCTAAAAAATTGCGAATTATTTTGTAGTTAAAAATGTATAATTTGTTCAATTTCTATAGCTATTTTAAATTTTTTATTAATTAAATTACTAGGTATAATTATTTGCGATGATTATATAATAAAATATAATTGTATAATAAAATTGAATTTCAATGTAATACATTCGTTACAGTACTTAACTTACTCTATTATGATAAGGTACACCTAACACCCGCTTACAGTAAAGCGGTTACTTGCCCATCCCCCCTCATTTTTATAGAAAAAAAAGCGGGTAAGTGGATGTCGCTCTACTGTACAGTAGGTTACAAGTGAGTCAATGTGTAATGGATTGTATTAAACTTCAATTCAATGATATAATATAATTGTATAAGAAAAACGATTTTAAGCGGAGATGGTTTATCAGTCTGGATTTATTAAATTAAAATCCCATTTTAAGCGGTTTTTCGTAATTTGTCAGTAGTTTTTCCTGTGGCATTAAACAAATATTGAGAAAATCAAAAAATGACCTCTTTAAAGTACCATCTTGATCCAATTTTCTAAAATATAAGGTACTATATGTTGAAATCGAAGCACTTCTTCGGGTAGAAATTTTGTATACAGGATATAAAAATAATAAACACCATTGTAAAACCACTAGCTTCCTCGCTCCACTCAGAATCTAAAATTAGTAAACACATTTTTTTTAAATTATATTATGTATTATATGTTCAAAAATAATTGAGTAATAGAAATAGTAAATTGCATCAATTATGTATGGTTTAGGTGTAATCTAAGTTTAACTAATTTTTGAAATCAATAGTAACTTTTAATTTGTCTCATTTTTTGTTGAACTAAATAAACATTATGTTAAATACTTTTTATTTTTTTTTAATACTAACTTTAAATTTGTGTTTGAAACGTTTTATCAAGAAACATACACATATTTTATGTAATTTCGATATACCTATACTCTTATACTATATATATATATACAGTGTCTAGTAGTACAAAGTACCATCGTTGAATACGCTAGTCTTTAGAAGCACAACAGTATGTAAATTCTTCGTCATTTTTGACTGATGTTTTTGTTTTAAAATGTCTGTGTCTGTACACTGAAATTCCGAGTACTCAAATATGTAACACTCATTTTCTCGTCATATTAATCGTTGGTTGACAAACGCAATGGACTAACGACATTCTTCAATGTTAATTTATTTCTTTTGATTTTTACGTGAACTATTTCATTTTAAGATGTTTACAATTTTACGAACTCATTCGCTCTAAATTAATATTAGAATCGAAATTATTTGAACTTTTCCAATGTAAGCGAACAATAAAACGTGGGAGTGCAGTGCATAATTTTAAATGTTTATTAAAATAATATAAAACAACCATCTGTTTAAAATAATTCTATGCTTATTCTACATTTATATTCGAACGGTATAGTATTGATTTCATTAATGTTGAACAAACTCGTCTTTTTACCCAAAAGTATACCTTTACAGCTCCAATGAGCTGTAAAACCTCTTTAAAATTTGTATCAAGTTTGTATAATCTGGAGCACTGGGCACCATGGGAATATTTTGAATCAGTGAATTTGCGCTTGAACTGTCTTTTGTTTCGATTTAATTTCCTTTAAACGCATCATAAACTTTAAAAATGAATTTACCTGTTTTTATCTTTATTTTAAACTCGTCCATCTTAGTTTTTACCAGTTTTTGTACAATTGAAATTGATCTTGTACTTGAAAGCGTTTGTTTGGTTCAAAACATTGATTGAGAGGTTAATTAGGCGTAATCGAATAAAATGTAGGCACACAATATTTTAAAATTAGCCATTGTTATTTGTCGATTTAAATAAAATCAATATTTTATATTATATACAATATTTACAATATTATTGATTTTTTTTTTAAAACATTTTATTATTAACTCTATTTTAGAAACTTTTGAATACTAGGTAGGTATATAATGTACGAATTTTTAAAAATAATTTTTATTAATAATCTTAAGTAAATAATAGATTTATCAATATTGTTATATACAGAGTGATTTCCCAAGCATACTCATGAAAATTTATCTATTAACTTATTAATAATGCATGTATCTAAGTTGTGGATTTTAAAAACTTTTAGTATACTAGGTAATAATACTTAGTAGTCTTTAAACCATATTTTCAGATCATAAGATTTTTTTACCTAAATAATTTGAGGACTGCCCTGTGGCGTCATGGTGATATAAACTTCTTTTTCAAATTAAGATCGCCTCATTTTTCTGTAATTCGAAAATTAAACAACTAGCTTTTCAGTTTTGTAATTGTTTGTAGGTTCTAATAATAATACTCCTTAATAATGGTTTCACTTAAACAATAAAATACATCTACCATTTATTATACTCAGATAAATTTTAATAATTATGAAAAAACGCTAAATATAGTACCTAATATGTACATATTAATTACTACAATTTTAAAATCATGATGAACCCATATCTTTAAACCTGGGTTCGACAGTTAATATTTTTGAAGGGCCACATTAAAAATCTGGAAATTGCTTGCGATTCATCAAAATTGATGACGTAGGTTAAAATCAATGAACAACAATTATAAATTACAACACAAGAAGTTAAAACGTATACTATTATCGGCTTTTACTTTTTTTTTTTGTCTGCAGGCCGCCATTTGGCGACCCTTTCATTAAACCTTTATCTTGGCCTTATAATTTAAAACTACGCATTCAAATTTAAATGTATTTATTTATTTATTTTTGTTTTATCAACTGCTTAACAATATTACAGTAATTATAAAAGTTCGCATTTGAATAAGATAATATTGTACCGCCACATGATACTCCTTTAACGGTATTATAAATCTAAATGTTTAAAAATATTTTCTTTACAAGTGTACTTAAAAATCCAAAAATCAGACTTTAAATTAATAAATTATTGAAAAAATAATGGGAATGGTCGTGCTCGGTGAATCATTCTGTGTATTTCAATATTGTGAAACGGTATCTCATTTTATCGAAGACATACTATTGCTAAAATATTATTTGTGTTGTCTTGGTGTCTTCGATTCTGAGATTTCTGGTCCCATAATTCGATTGTCTGGAAGTGGATGCTCCTAATTTTTTTTTTGTTCAATTCTGAAAAATAAATAGCAATGGATGGAATAGAAGAAAGTTTCTGTTTGTTTGTTTTATTCATAAAATATCACAACGCGCGAGAATTCGGTAAATCCTTCTACAAATCTATGGGACTCGATAAACAAAAGGTGTCTTTAGTCTCTTTAGTGAATTCCATGGTGTTCCATTCTTTTTATTTTATTTTCGTCTGATATTTATTTTCAATCAAACGTCAGTAGTTATCATTTAAACTGAATTTACTATTTATTCTCTTTTAGTACGTCCGAACCTGACTTTTATTTTAAATAGATAATACAATTTAATTCAATAGATAAATAGACCGTTGGTCTATCCACCATTTCAGACACGATGTGGGTTACAGCGTTACTATGCAATATTTCGAAATTAATCTCAGAGAAACGTCGATAACGTTAGACGGTAAATTTGTAATGTTTGATTATGATAATATTATAATAGGTTTATCATAATAATATAATATAACGATGGCTTAATTCAAAAATGCTGTAAGTACATTTTTTGACGAAAATGAGGCAAGTGCATAATAGTATAAGAATAGTAATAATTGTATGTTTGCAAATATGTGGTAAGTGATATTGTACATATTTAAGCCAATAGATAGCGGAATATTATGTGATAAGTTATAAATAAATATTGTTATTTCTAAAATGTTTTAAGTCCTATAATTGTGTACTAATAACAGTTTTGCAATAATGTGTTAAGTGAGCACTTCTAACATTTCTACCATCTATGCATTTTTTCCCGCCATATTGGGTGTGTGTTAATTAAATGTATTAAGAAGTACAGTTGAAATTTATTTATCTTTAAAAATATGTCTTCTACTCATAAATAGTTCTTATATACTATTGATAGGGTAAATAAGCAGTGTATCATAACTATTGAATTTGGTTTAATTATTACAAAATCTCTTCAGTGATACATACGAAATTAAAAAATTGAATTGGCTCTACTGTAAAATTCATTATTTTTTACATGCAACATTTTTTAATTAAGCCATCGATAATATATAGATGTACCTAGCTATAAACTGGAAGACCTACTTCAATCAATCAGCACTTTATAAAAATATAACACAATATTATGTTATGCACAAATTAAAAAACCTGATTTTAGGCAGTAAAATTTTTTCTGCGCCGTAGACGAGTGTGATAACACATAATGAATACTAAACCGTCCACGACGTATCCAAATAATTATTATTTACATAAAACGCGTACACAATTTTACTTTTCACGTTTGCAAAATGACGTGGGTACAACATTACTGGAAACATCAACGAAATTCACTTTGGCGACTTGAGATATTTAAATTAATTTCGATTTCAACACATGGGGTTCCTAAGAAACCGTATGAAATTCAGCCACATATTGATAAAAAATTCACTCACACACTTTGCACTCTACGCTACGACAGAAGCCACGGCGAGACCAATGTTGGGTTCAGCCAACGGAACCACAAAAATGGTTAAAACACGGTTAAGTGTATCGTTCGTCCTAAAACTATTTTAACTGCAGTTCAGTTCATGGTTATTCTCTTTCAAAATTACTACCATAGAAATAATTAAACGAGAAACGGTGCGGTGGTTCACGGCAGTGAAATAATTTTACATTTATATTTGTTGTAGTTTCAATTTTAACCGTGCTTATTCATTAATCAATTTATTACGATATCTCGTGTAATGACCAATGACATATTAATATCTAAGCTTATAAAAGTATAAGCCCGCAAACGTTGCCCATTTTTATTTTTTTTTTTTTTTTGGGCGGAATCTCACCAAAACAGAATTGAATGGGATCATCAACTGAACTTTCAATAATTTGTTTTAAGCTTTTATGGTATTCGAGAATACCGAATATTTGCAAACGTACAATGATTTTTATTACATACCTGCAACGATCTGAATCTAGTGGTACTTTTTAAGCAACAAAAACTAACAAATCTAAATTTGTTCTAAATTTCTAAAATAATTACAAAAATGGAATTTAAAATACATACCCGTACGTAAAAATATATGGATATTCATTGATTTAATGTCAATAGTTAGTACCGAAGAACAATTTATTATATATAGGTATCTAGTAAATATAGAATTAAGACAACAAGTACATAAGAAGAAAATTAAAGCATTTAATCACATACCCATTATAGAAGATATACATACACTGAATTAACTCAAAGTCTCAGAACTTTTAAATAATTAGGTAATTGTATGGCTGAAAAACTAAAACTATGTATTTTATTTATTACCTAATAAATAAAGTATCTACCAGAAGTTCTGTCAATAATGAGGCATACTATCTTAATTTTAACTAGGTGATGGAATATAAATAAATTATATTCTGATTTATTATTACGTATTTATACCCAAATATGAACAACATTATTATACAAGTTATAATAGTCACCTCTATTTTACAAAAAAAGTGTTTTTTCAAACTCACATGTAGACGTACAAAAAACCAAAACATTCAGTTATAAGACCATTACATTAATCTATGTAGGTACCACTCCAAATCTAAATTGCAAGGTTGCATAAAAATAATATACATATATAATAGGTTTCCGTTTATATTCATGACATGTTGATTTTTACATAGTGTTTGTTTTACTGTTTATATTTATTTAATGCGAGGCACAGGCGACTACGAGAATATATTATATATTAGTGGATAATAGGATATATAGACTCATGTTATTTGCATTTAAATAATATTTAATATTTCTGAAAACTTCCAACCTCCATTGTACAGAAACACGAATTATAAATAGCATTTCGTTGTTAAAATTTGATGACTGACGTAGGTATACATCATAAATGATTCATACAAATTAGGACTCGGATAAAATATTTCATGCGTTGGTCCTGATTGTTCTGAACAATGTTTACGCATTTGTTTTTAACTTTTTAATATTTTTACCTCACAATCTGTTAATAAGCAAGCATACCGAACCACAACAAGTGGATATGATGTAGGTATGGATAATAGAAAAAAAAGATGTCATTCACGGTATGAAAATATTACCAGGAATTTAAAGTAATTATAGGTATAAGCCAATTTTTCATATCATATTAATTTTTTTCGGTTTTTTTTTTCTACAATTTATAAACTTCATATTAATGTTTTTTATAACAATGTTATAATCAGGGCTTGCAAACGTTATAATAACGTTATGATTATAACGTTATGTTTGATAAAAACCGATTGAAATTTGTAAACGTAATTATAACGATAAACGATAAACATAAATAAATAAATAACACAAAACAAAACGTAACGTTTAACAAAATATATGATATATCATTAAACAAAACATAACGCAAAACGGTATATATTGTATTCCATTAAACAAAATAATTAATTTCCAATTATTTAATAATACTTAGTATTATTCAATTATTTATTCGATCCAAGAATTAATTTTATCCCGTATCCGGCCTATCCGGGAGATCCCGTATTAGATTTATTTTAAAATTTAATAAGAAGGTATTAATAGAATAATTTAATTACCAATAGCTAATAATAGTGATACTCAGATAATATTGTACTGTACTATCTGTACTACGGTCGGAATTTATACCATTCAAGTTATTCAACTATTGTGTTCGGTGATCATTGGTATTTATTTTGTTGTTTGTGAATGTTCTATTTAATAATGGTAATATGGTAATAAGTATAATTTAGATAGTATAAATTATACTATGTTGTCTACACTCTATAGTATATTAGCTATGTACACACTTTTATAATATTGCCAATACATATTATTTAACTTTTAACAACATAAATTATAGATTCTGATTATTTTGTCAATTGTAGGAAGGTATAAAATAAATGTTGACAAAGTATGTCGAAACAATCAGAGTAAAATATGTTTGAAACATAGATTCCTGCTTAAATGATATTCTCAAGCACAATATTGTAAAACTTACTAAATAATTTTAACATTTAAAAACCTAATAATACGTTCAAAATTTCAAAATAATGATCATGATTTTTTTTTTTTATATTTATTATTTTATAATAAAGTCCTTAGAGCCTAGGCAATTTATTAAATTCAATAATACATTATCACTTATAACTTAAGATTAATTATCATCATACTGTTTTATCATTTATTTTGTTTCCATTTCTTTACGAACTATGTATATTGTAATTTAATCTGTATCACTGTACTCTACCTACTTAAAACTCAGAATAGGGAAATTATGTCCCCAAAAAAGGTCATAGTCATATACTTTTAAATTGCGGCCTGTGTACTTTTAAAACAGGTATCTAAATACTTTTAAATATTAAATAACGATAAACGCAAAAATTGTATAACGTTTTAATTATGAATAACGTTAAACGCAAAAATTGTATAACGTTTTAATTCTGAATAACGATAAACACAAAAGTTGAATAACGTTTAAATTTTGAATAACGATAAACTCAAAATTTGTATAACGTTTTGATTGTAAATAACGTAAAACAATATTTTTTTTTCAAATGCAAGCCCTGGTTATAATCATACCATTTTTTCGTATTATAGCTGGTATATGCATATTTTTAAACGACGTTTGTCTGGTGCATCTATCTAGGTCCTTCATCCTGATTTATTCGTAATGCTCGATACCAAAATTATCATTGTAAGCCAGGTATTTAAAATCTATTCTAACAATATAAATCTAGGTATTCTTAAATATTTATTCGTTCGAATGTCATACCTATAACTTATATATATATGTATTATGCTAGTCATGAGCGCATTTATTACAAGTGAGTTATGTATTATAATATTTTAATCGATTGAACACAATTGTAATTCGTGTGATAGCTGTGTGTCAACATCAGTTTAATAGTTTTTAAGCACTTTTGTTTACTTGGGAATTTTATTTTTATATTTGTCATAGAACAATATCCAATCAACTATAAATATAAAAGCATTGAAATACGAAAACATTGTTTAAAATGTTTGCTGTAACAACAATCATAAAAGGAAACTCATCTTCTGAAGCCCAATATAGCTCCGCTAGGATCTAAAATGTCAATAAAATTGAAAAGGTCAAACATCCAATAGGTAAATAAAGTATAATATAATATTGTTATTACTATTAGACTGATGCAGCAGATTCCATTTAGGAAAGTGATGGTTTGAGTTCAGCGTTTCAGTATGATAGTTAAACCTATACAAGTTACAACCTAATAGATAACGATAATACGTGTGGCTAATATATATAGAAAAGCTTTGAATCATATACTGTATGGTCATATAATAGGCGGGTATAGTTACACTGATAACGTTATATTTTATAATGAAATTAAAAAACCGAGAAATTCACTTTGCCATTGTAAGTTTTGAGGGTACCTCGTCATTGAGAAGGTCACTGTAATGAATGTGTGAAATATTTATTTAATTAAAAACGGTTCTGAGTGGTGACAGTGTGTCAGCTGATATTTCTAAGAATATTTTATAATCTGTACACAACACCAAGCATTGCCATTACTATTTATTTATTTTTGCTTTAATCATACAGTGTACTAGGTTGAACTAATATTTACAAACCCGTCACATATATGATAATAATATACTGTTATTTACTTATAACTCAGTATTGGCTGTACGGTGTAAATCGGTGTAAATCGGTTTGTGGTACCTATATAAATAGTTTATAATTTGTCAAAATATTTTTTTTAAATTTCATCGTGTATAAATAATAACATTAGGTACCTATATTATAGGTCTGATTTCGTCAACTTTTGAAATTCAAATGTCTATAAATAAAGCTGTGCATAATAATAATAATAATAATAATAAATAATTAATAATAATATTATTGTATTACATTTTAAAGCTTTTTGAATGACTATGTCCAAAAGATTTCCAAATGACCAAATAGATCCAACTTTCTACCACCAGAAATCAGCCTCAAAGTTGAAAATGGACGCATTTTTAAAGGCGATCACCGATACCTACTTTAAGTAAAGTAACAAACTAACAACACTCTTAATATTAAAACCAATAGAGATTTATAGCTCCAAATAGAATCTAAAACTACATGTTACCTAGTACCTACCTATATCAATTTTAATTTTAATATCTTACAAAATATTATGAATCTTATAAAGAAAACTGTGTTGTAAGTATTATACATTTGTATGTTCACTGTCAGCTTTTCCATGGTAACTAAAATTTTTCAAGTAGGAATTTTCCGGTTTAGAGGACACCAATTTACCATGTTACACATTACTGAGCGGAACATTCCCCCTTGAAAATTTTAGATATCGTGGAAAAGCTGGCTGTGAACATACAAATGTATACTACTCTTGTAATACTTGTGACACAAATAATTATATTACACTAGATTTCTGTAGGTAGGTATAGTTTATGTTGCTGAACGTTTTGATATTCCTCTCAGGTTCAGACCATAGTCATAACTCATAACAAACAGAATAATTATATAGTTTATGATTGAAAGTGGATTTTCCCCGTACTTTATTTTATTAATTTTAATAGTATTGTAGTAAATTGTGCATCCATATAACACAACCTAATCTAACCTATTGATGTGTTTGACAATGGTTTTTGAAACGGCTTTGAGAGCATAATATATCCCACCCATTTGTTTGCCGGTCGATAGTCCTAACCCACATATAATATACGATTTGCATATTGTAGGTATATATATATATACATAAGTAGGTACTACAGTGGTAAAAAGATATTTTCATAACTTGTCAATTTTTCTGTATTCAAGTTAATGTATTTTTTATACAAGTTTGGTGTCATATACACGTTCGAAAAGAAAAAAAAACATTTAAATAATTTATACAAAAACCAGCAGACCATAATATAAGTCGAGTCAATGTATAGATACGTATAATATACTTATATAAACGTACCGCGTGTACCTATATACCAGCTACTATACAACTGTATACACTGCACACATAACATTTTCAATTCTAAAACTATCTCGTGCAAAAGGTCTACGTGATGGAATAACGAGTAGGTGTACATAAAGACACTGAAAATCGTTGGCGTGAAACATCGGGAAAAAAATGTACACTATATATATATACATGTATGCGTGCGAGGCTTAAGAAGATACGGTCATTCGGGTCGTTACATTTTATCCACGATGTACATTATAATGTTGGCGGAATTCCCCCCCTCCCCCCACCAACACACCTTCCTTTCTTCGGGGTACCTACCTACCTATACCTACGGTACGCGTACCGTTATAAATCTCTGGTTATACAGGGTGGAGATAAACGAACCGCAATACGTCATAACTTATGTCCGTAATGAGCACGGCGTGGAAATACGTTTCGGTGGCGCACGCGTTCTGCCCGGGCCCCTTATACACACCAGCTACGTAGCTGCGTTTGGTTGAATATAACAACTGTGCTGGTTTTGTAACCGTCTGTAACCGTTTTGTTTAACCGAAACCAGGTACCTACCTATACCACTATACGACCTCTATCTACGTACGGTGCGCGTGTGGTCTGCGATATGATCACGTCGGATGACGTATAATTATATTACGATGTAATAATTATAATACATTTATGTATAATGTAATACTATGGTTTACGTTTTGTCAACAATCGTTTTGTCCAACACGCGTTATGTAATAATATGATCCATATTAAATCGAGCTTAACTACATCATCAGCAATACGTCTGTCATAACCATAGGTCATGTTTGTTGTTGCAGCGTTTGATTTAAATGATAATATAGTGTGTTACAATATTTACATTTTACAATATTGTGTTTTCTACCGGACAATAATATTGTTCATCGCCTATACCGAAATTCTAAAAAAATGTACCTGATATAATGAATTTAGCTGTTACGAGTGGGTAAACCGAGAGGCGTTCATGTCAATTTTATAATAATTCGTTAATGTATGTTACTATATTCTCATGAAAAATAATATTAAATTATTATTTAAAAATATCCAAAGCTATACATTATTTACTTCACTATTAATATTGTGCTATGAAGCTAATAAACATGGTTATGCGGTAAACTATTTTTCGGTTTGTATCAGATATGTCGATAAAGAATTTTTATGGTTTTTATGGCATTGGTATTTGGTTATTAAATTAGTCCATTAAAGTATAAATATTAATAAAAAAAATTGTTTTGACGTATAAATTAAAAAAAAAAAAACTTGTACCCTAACTTATTATTTTTATGCTCTTTACGTACAAGAGGAATGGGATAAATTTATTATTGTGCCAAAAATGGTAACCCTATATATTTGAGTGTCTATATATTTTTTCACATTAAAACGAAATCCAACATACCCCATATTTATACTTTTTTCTCAACAATAATTATTGCTTTTTATAATTTGACATTAACTGGTTAATTGCATGTCAGCACCACATACCTAAATAACTTTATTAAATACATTTCAAAACGCGTGTTTTTAATTATTTTCTAAACAAATTTACTCATAACACGACAGCTTGTTAATTATAATTTAATTTAACGAATTATGTACAAAATACAACGGTTATATAAGGTGTCTGGTTCTAATATAATATAATACCACCTCTATAACACTACCACATCCTGCTTGAACTTTAATACTTATAATATACCTAATTAAATGAATACCTACTTAATGGAAATTAATAATTAAACCTTTCAAATATTTATAAATTTAGCTGTACATAATGACATGACTATAATAATAATAAAAATGCGATTAAGAAATCCAAAAAATACTTAAAATTCAAATAAATGTGAATTATTAAAATAGTAGTAAATTAAAAAAAAATGTATTTAAATTACCAGAGACGAACAAGTTGAAGACCTCCGTGTATTTAAGGGAAATCTAGAATTTAATTTAACATTAATTTTTACTATTTAAGCATGCGTGTTCCTGCGCAACCTTATCTGTTTTGCACGTGAAATATTTTAATAATAGGCATCTACCTATCCATAAAATTAAAGCTATCTTACTTTAAGTTCTAAATATATTTATTTTTTTAATATTTCATAATAGATATGCTTAATTCATCATATTTTTTTTAATTATTACAATTGTGATACCTAATTTACTCAATTTTTAACTAACATTTTTTTCCCCATTACGTCATAAATAACATTTAATTTATTTTTGTTTCTACCTACTATACTTTGTATGTGTAGCTACCTAGAACCTAAATGATACAAAAGAAACAAAAGATTAATTTTAATTTTTAATTGATTTATTGTACAGAATATGATGTAATTAGGTATTGTGTATTTATATGTGATTGACAACTTATTAAATAAAACATATTATGCATTAACATTATACATTTCATGTGATTTGATTATCAACTGGCCAGGTATAGTCAAAATACTGATAAGTTTTCGGAATGAATTTACGACGTATAGTTAGTGATCTACCAACTGGTGTTTTTAACATGCACGTTATTAAAAATATGAGTGGTGATATTAATACAAATGCTGAGTATGATCATAATAAATTGTTATGTAATAATTAGTCGTGGGATGACTGGTCGTATAGAGAATAGAGATAATAATTGATATAAAAACTAGGAAATATTTATTTTTTTTTTTTATACGATATTGATCTTCATTTGACACTAACTTTATCATCCTGTTACGACATTACATTTATTTTATTTTTTCTCTCTTCATAGTTAATTTATTGCACTGCGTTCGTTATGTTAATAAGTCAGAAATGTGTTCTGTATACAGTACGGTTTATAATGCACACACCTATTATTCAGGACCTATATAGTACTAATTTAAAACGATGGAATAATGGAGTCCGTGTCCCCTTTCCACTTAAGATATATTAGTAAATTCACAAGGAAAACTTCAACTTAGGTACACATAGTATTACGTTATACTTGAACCGTATACAATCCATTATTCAAGACGTTTTGGAAATTCAGCTTCGACAAATCAATTTAGGCCATCGATCGATTAACTTAATTGAATAATATTATAACTATTATTGTGTTCAATTGTGCGCGTGTGTCCGAATAATCATCTGTCAATAAATAATTATGTAAATCGATGTAATACACTATGCGGACTGCCTATAATACGTATATTAAAACGTATAAAGTTCCGACCTTCGGGGTGACTATAGAACTAAATATACTTAATTCAAACAGACGATTAAACAACACATCAGACCTGCGTAGGTATAATATAAAATGAGCCCGTGGCGTTTTCTAAGTACACATAATCAAACTTAAAGTATATCTATGGTTATATTATATACATATTTGCTTATACTTGATACTAAGACGTGTTCCGTGATCAGTAAAATTATCTCATTCAAATTAAAATCATAGTTACCTAACGACGGCGAAATAATTTCTATTTCTTTGAAATCTAAATATAATAATAATAATATAATAATAAGTATTAATTACGAATTCTACTTACTACTCGTTTTTTAGAAACATTGTTTACTTTCGTTATTTGTATGTATCACACACATGATGTGCGTGTGTGTGTGTTTTCATCTATTGTCGGTATGACTAGTATAAATTCGGTGTTGTAATATCGATAGAGAAACACACCCATAAATTAGATGAATCCGGGCATTGGCGAAGATTACCATAGCTCGTTGCAGATAGTAATGTCTAGAGAAACCGATTTGCATTTTGATATAAGGGGGTTTATGGTTCACAACAACCGCAAATAGGTCCTCAGTTTTCCTGTTCACTATACAACGTATTATCCTTCTTGCTTTCCGTGGGTCCATTTTGTCTCACATATAATCCTTTTCCAGACAAACAATCCAATCAAATCATTCATCTGTAATAGACATAAACAGGTTGTGAAAAAGAAGGGCATTCACAATAGCTATTCAACAAATCTTAATGTGATGGGGCGTGGAGTAACAAAATTGGACGGTACCATAATATATTCTTAGAATTGTTTCGTACGTATTGATGAATAAAGTTTTCCATTTATACGCTACATTCTTATTTTTATTATTTATCTAAATATCAGCGAACATTTTAATTCGGCACTGAAATTATTAAGTATTTACATAATGTTCAATATAATATATAATATTTGTTTTTATACTTTTGAAGAAAAATATAGGTACTCTTACTATTTATGTACTTATAACATTATAACAATCATATTTCGGAACTTATGGTAAATATTATATGCTCATTTTATATGTGGTTTGACATACAATCTAACACAGTGCTATGAAAATTATTTATGTCTATGATATGCCAATATGATTTAAATTTGAAAGTGCTTAATGTTGGTTTCATTTTAGTGGTTTTTTTTTTTTGTGCATTTTAGAAAATATGAAAATAATAATACAAATAAAATTATAAATAATGGAAAATATAATATTATAAGACAAGTATTTGAGACGACGCAGGCAGTAATCACTAGTCACTAATGGAAACTCAACATTATTTATATCGAAGCGATGAATGTATTGAGTTTAAACGATGTGTATTTTTTTCTTTTGTGTATATATATTATAAATTAGTCGAAATAATGCTTCGATTTTCAACTTCAGTATATTTTATAGTGGAAATGTGAATCTAGTCGGTACTTTAAATAGGTAAAAATGGGAAATTACCAGGAGTTTTCAAAAGCGACGAGAAAAAACCAAAAATAAATTTAAGGAAAAAGATAAATTTTTACGCAAAATCAGTTATTGATAAAAACGATTTTGTTTTTCAGTATAACTCAATAACGAACAACTGTTGATACTTAAATATTCACCGAATGTTAGTTGTTAGCGTTTTATAAACGCCATAAAATTGTTTAACTCTTTTAGAGCTATTTATAGGCCGGGGAGAAGAAAATTTGGATTTTTATTAGATTTTTTTTAAAATTATTGACGATAAAAATGTTTTTGCTCGGTCAAAAACTTAAAAATCTAATACAAGGTCATACAACAACAACAACAATAGTTATTATTATTTTAAATAATGAGCACGTCATATGAGCGGATTTTACAATAGTAATATTGTATTTTTTAAATATATTAAAAATTTAGTCTTTCATCACCTTTTGGGGCAGAAAATATTACACAACTACACCACACAAGAAAACTTAGACTTTCATGGGGTCAAAAACCTCAATATGGTTTATGGAGATTTTGTACGCAACAAAAAAATTGTTTGTTAATTCTTCATGAACCTCACGTGAAGACGAGCGTATAATAATACGGTGTAATAGTAATAACATTTTTAATGAAGTTGTCTAACATTTAATACCTTAACCCTAACACTATGTATAATACGTACTTTAACATATTTATCTTAAATTAATTTCCTAGGAGGGTTTGATGCATGTATGGCATTTTACTAAGACTTTGAAATTATATATTTAAGTAAAGTATAAAAATGTTATTTATTAATTGAAAAACATTATTCATGGGTAATTGTAAAATTACTGTACGCAATGACAGTCTTAAAATATTTAGATTATTTTCAAGCTAGCTATTGCCTGCTATTACCTGCTATTTCACTGTTCTACGGTTAGCCATTAGGCGGTTTGAAATAAAAGTTAATATAAATAATATAATAGGTACACGATAGATGTATACAGTATTACACTATTATGATAATTAAATATTATAAAATAAATGTTTTCGGTACAAATTAAATCAACCTACCATAAGATACAATAGGTATAGTAAATAAATTACTTTAGCAATATCAAAAAAACGTATCATGAAATATACTTTAGGCTGGAAGACCGTCTAAAATCAGACTCGTTTTTCGTATACAATCATATACTATACATATTGTTCAATTCAAATTTGACACATCCATTACAGAGACCCACTCAACATCACCTGCTGTACCAACTTGCCCACCCATTTTTTTTTCTATAATTTTTTCTCGGTGTGTGTTTACGATAGAACTAAAACTAATAATTATTTCTCCATTGTATTCTACCAAATTCCTTCTAAGTAATAGACAAGTTAAGTGTCCGTCGCTGATTGTTTTTGTTCCCTACCTACTTACAGCGGCAGTCATAGCTGTCAAGGGGCTGCAATGTAAATATTCTAACGCTCTGCTAATAATAGCTTTGCAATGAGGAGAAACAAACTATAGTTGTCGGTTGACTGTAAATTTCTGGTTTTGATAACCAATATTATTAATATTAAATTTTAAATTTATTTTAACACCTAAAATTTCGAAATTATAAAGTTTTCAGAAACCAAAAGTTAAGGTCAGGAGTTTTTGGTTTTATAAAGAAGCGATTTTCTTTTAATTGTTTAATCAAAAAAGGTGCTTTCCTAAAAAAATTTGATCTTTCTGTGTTTATGGTTTTTGTGGTCTTGACATGGAAAATATATACTCAGCACAGGCACTTGCATCAAGAATTTTATATTATCGTAGGATAAACACGGGTTTTATTGCTTATTTTAATGTTCGTAAGTGCTAATAATGAAGTTTTTAAGTGTTTCTTTAAGCACTTATTTTGATGATTTTAGGTTCTTTAAGTCTCGAATGCTACTTATCATGTATATTACAAAATAATATATTATTGAAAGCAATAGTGACGAAAACATAGTTAAGTAAAAGTGATAAATGAAACCCACATTGAAGTGTGCAGCAAGAATATTAATATCTATGGTTAAAAATCGAAAGTTAGTACCATAATAATTAATAGTCGTACGAGAAAAAAACATATTTTAGAAACGATACAAAAGATCATCATCAAAACATGGATTAATATTAATGTAATTTATGTTTTTATACATCGTATCCAACGACTGAAAATGATTAATTAAAACTCCATTCAAAACACTTATTTAGGTAGGTACTTAAAAATAACTGCTGTGTGAACAGTGCGTCACTTACGTTCATCCGTGCTTTTTCTATTAAAAAATGATTATATTGTGTTAATTTACCACGAACTCGGAGTAGAGTATAGATATCTTAGTATCTTTTATGTTCATTACGAAGGTCGTAAAAATACACAAGTGAACAGCATCGCTAATCTTAGTTATATTTTGAAAATAATGAGAAAATATTTCAGTAAAACTAAATGCAAATTATTACATATAGGTAGGGTGTTACTTTTTTGAATTAAATTATTACGCTTTTATAGGTATTCCAATTCGTTACGTCATATAATACAATATATAACTTTTTAAACAAACTACTTAAACATTTCTATTTTTTATCATTTTTATAATGCTAATGACACCGAGAATTGAAATATAGGCCAAAATAATAATATATATATATATTTCACATATTATGACACTTTGTAAATAAATAATAATTTAGTAAGAGCGTATTACCAATGTTTTTAATTTACTTAAAAAAAATAATATTTTTAATTTCCTTAAAAAACTTTGTAGTAAGTATTGACATTTAAATGTTAACACTGAGCACATAAATACTTTTATATTTAATGACCAAAATAAAAAATAATTATTTTTATCAATTCAAGTTTCAAAAGGTTATCAAACATGGTTTTATGATCCGTTCTAAAATTAAGTTAAATTATTAAAATAATTAAATTTATTATTATTGTAATACATTTTTTTTCTTATATTGCATTCATGTCTAGACGTTGGAACTTATAAGAAAATAATTTTAGTTTAAAGAAGTTCCAGTAGTAAATTAATAATTTTGAGAAACTAAGAATAACGATTAAATTTTTTAATAAATCGGAAAATAATAAACAATATTGCAATAACTATGTAGGTTATGAAATTCTAAATAATAATAAAACACTTCTGACGAGAATAATTAGATTATTTTTCAATAGACAACAAGTAATAACTTAATATAATATTTTAGACTTGTTTTTTTTTTAATTGTTCGATGTAGAATTCTTATAATAAAAAAAAAACTGTCATTTGAAAATTACTCTAGAGATCACCAAAAGAGTGTAGTTTTCAACTTTCCATCTCGTAGCGCTCTTACGCGGTATACATTTCTAAATAAAGATTTATTTTTTTTTGTTCAACTAAACGGAAAAACTATTACAATTATCGCATGTACACCATCGAAACCTATACATCGCTCTTAATAATAATTGTATTAAAACTTTGTTTGTTTGTCTGAAGGTACTGCTTTCCCAGTAGCGTCCAGGCGTCACTATCGGTCCGAACATATAGGTCAGCTTCTGACTTGGCCATCACGTTCCACTGTTTGACGCTACGGTGAAATCGTACTTTGACAGTGGTCAGACAAAACTTGAATTTTATATCAAAACTTTAAACTATCATTGTGTTACTGTTAATTTTTTTTCCAATATTTCTACGTGTTTTTATAATATCTAGTCAGAAACGATAAAAATAAAAAATCAATCACAAATAAAAATATGGCTTGCAACTCACCGTTATTTTAGTTTTCACACAATGTGAGGATAGTTGCAATTGTATGTTCTTATTTATTTTCTTGTATTTATTTTTCTGTCAGAAGAAGTTGGTACTCAAAAATATGTCATGTAATACCTATATTTATTAATCGAAAATATTGAATAGACGGTAGTTTGAAGAAGTTATTTCGATATTCTCAAAAATGGTTTTAAGAGAAGGAAAAACTACCTACAATCGTCCAAAAGTTTTAAAGAAATGCGAGCAAGCGCGGTTATATCCGATGACAACACAAAACACTTAACTAACTCTTTTTCCTCAATGATGCAACTATTCTTCAATATTAGCTATTTGTTATGCTTTAGTAGAATAAAGATACATTTAGTCAGTCTTAATATTATTTTTATTGACTCATTCTATTTACTCATATTGAAGTTTTCGTACATTTTAAATAATATCATACATAATTTTTGCGATTTCTTTTATAATATTTTATCTAATATTTCGATAAATGTACTATATTTTTCTCTGGGTAGAATTAAAACTCCTATAGTTTAGGTGAAATAAGAAAACATTTTCTCAAGTCTTAATAATATTTATAAGTGTATGATAATTTAGTTTTGATGTTCGTAGTTCAAAGAAGTAAATACAAATCTAAATTGAGTGTTTTGAATTCGCAGTGAGTTATTTTTTGGTAGAACAATACGAGTAGGTATATAAAAAACAAAACAAAAACTCACATATTATATGAAAGTGGCTTTCAGTGAATAATGCGTAAACATCACACAGGTAAACGATTTTATTATTTTGCGCATATTTTTTTTTTTTTTAATAAATACAATACAAAATAGGCATGGTGTAGATTTGAGCTGACATATAATCAAAAATACGATCTCCCCATTTAATGCGACAAAAAGGAGAGAAGTGTTTTTGGATTAGGGTCGACCACACAAATCGGTTTCACGCATAATGGAATGAATATTTTTCAATACATTTCTACCACAAACTAAAAGCTGATAAAATTCAACGACCAATGATAATAGTGATGATAGTAAAAATAATAATAAAAAAAACAATAATCTATGCTATACACACCTATAATAGAAATGTATATTATTTTGTATCCCTGGCATAATGCAGTAATATTATCGTGAGTTCATATCTTTGATTTGTAAAATATTATTTTAATCTAGGTGTATTTATTTATGAGTTTTACACAATCTTATTAATAACTTTACTATCTCAAAGCCCAAAAGTAGATTTTTACTAAAATAATTGACAAATTTAATCGAACATCCCTGTAGTTTAAAGTATTGCAATAATAAAAGTTAACGTCATAATTAATATGCTATTATAATGCGACCTTACAATATTGTAAATTGTGCAAAGGTAAGAAGAAATAAATTGAGTCCTAGCAACATCAACGTTAATAAAAAAATTGAGACAAATAGAAATAATAATCAACCAACCTAGGTATAAACGGTCAAACCAGTATTACACAATATAATGGGCAACTCGTGAAAAATCAACCACCAGAAAATTGCACTTTGTGTGGAGTGATATTTACCACGAAACCCATAGTGATGAAATTCAGATCAATCGAAGAAAAAATGAAAAGAGCACACCATACTAGGAAATCGCTATGAAACAATCGGGACCCGACAGCCAATCAGAAAATGTCATCTCATTTTTTAGGACAACCGAACTACAAATTATATATATATAATATACAGTTTACTCCGCTTTATTGGAACACATCGGTTGTGTGTTATTTTGTCCCAATAAAGCAACTGTCTCAATAATCCAAAATTTAAAAAAAAAGAAACGTAACAATTTTGTTGATTACTGATTTTTTATACTTTTATTCTTACATATTATTAATGTATACAATAAACATACATATCACAGAAATTACATATTTATTAATACAAAAAGAAAAACACGACACGATACAATACACTACTTATTTATAAAAGTACATAATATATTATTTTTTATTTTTTAATTTTTTTTTTATCTTATTTAAGAAAACTATCATAGGTACGTACGAAAAAAATAAGATTAAATGTATGTAACATACATTTAATCTAATAGTTAATTAAATTAATTCGATTACTTGAATATTGTCGGATTATTATTTATTGATCATAATTGATAAAATAAACGCGATAAAAATGTCCCAATTATTCAGATTCGTGGCCCAGATAAGCTGTAAACGTTTACACTACGACAATACAATTATTTTCGTAATTATTGATTCACCGATCAGGTGCGGATTTAGAAATGAAAAAATATACGATTATCAATCACTCCTAACTGTCAATATGGAATATAATATAATATTATGTTTTAAGTATAGTATTGCTCCTTTAACTTCTTTACTTTAGTTAATAAACTGAAAATTAAGGTAAACTTCAGCCCCCATGCTCCCTCACCCCGTTGCATCTGTGCCTGGTCCCGATTAATCGGGTTTCCTTACTAAACGGCGTCTCTATTGTTAAGTCAAACTAACGATAGCCCCCTGGTGGACAAAACCGCAGTCATCTTCGGTGGGACTGATAAACGGTCGGTCGATTAAAACTTCTTCACCTTCGACAACATGCCTCTATTTGGGGATATACTTCTTAAAGTCAAATATATGTTTTAATCATCAATAAGTTTTAAACTATGATATTTAAATTAAAAATATTAATTCAACAAATATTACTTGACAAAAAAATTATCGTTCATATTTGTTGAATAATCGTCACATTATAATCAGTGCGTTATCGAAATATGAGTCCCATATCGGTCTATGGAAGAAACCGCTACCCAAAGTCATAGCAGCGCTCTCGGTGTTATTTTGTTTTCAAAATTAAGCGCATATATAATATAAGAGTGGATAGGATATTCACCTTACCACACGGGAATTAATTGAACAATTATTTTAGATTACAATATCCATAAACAACATAACTTAACAAACAACCCCTCGTGGGAGCGATAGACCTGCTTTTTCTCTTCCACACATTAAAGACCGTGGTCCGTGACCCACTGCTTGTCCTTTCCATTCTTTCATTATCTATGACTTAACGGAATCGACTGGATATTATATTATATTTAATACAAACTATTATTGTTTTTATTTGTTGAGATATTGTAAAGCTCAGTTTATTGAAAACCTATATCTATATTATGTATAATCCCTTAATCGTGTAAAATAACATTAAAAAAGCCAATGCCCCCAGTTTCGTCTGTCGAAGTTTTAGATTATAATTCAACAAATATAAATCCTGCACATACGTTATAAATCTATAGTTGGTCGCATGATCAACTAATTTTTTCAAAATATTTTCAACGACTATGGAGGAGAATCGAGGGTAATGCAAGTATACCTCTGTATATTCGCAGTGTCTTTCCGGCGTACATATACATAATACATTCATCAAAATACATTTCACTCAAGCACAACACATTTAATCGATATTGTCAGTGTGACGATAATATGTATACCGTCTAATGCGATTTACATCAACATAACACAATAGGCGCGACTTATTAAAATATTCTATCTCGTATGCACACGACGATACTATATTATTATATTATCGTGACACGGCTCTGGAAAATTCTCGATATTATAACATTGTAGCACAGTCGGATAATGACAAAAATTCGTTGTTTCGAAATCACGATACGCGTACACTGTACAGTAAATTTGTGTCATCGTTTGGACTTAATTATAATATATTATTATTATTATTATGTTTTTTCTTCCCTACCCCGCGTTGTTGCGCAGTTGTACCGCGGAACGAAATCACTGAAGAAAATCACAGAAACGAGACTGATAAGCGGGCGGCATCGCCAATGGGGTTCGTAAATCTGTCACAAGTTTTCCGTCCTACGTCGGAATGACAAGAAACATTAGTAGTTGTAGTCGTCGTTGTATCAGTAACTGCATAGTACTACTCTGGGCTTGTACGTATATTAGTAGCAGTGTAGTCGTTCATGAGACAGTGAACGACGGCGGCGGCGATCCGTATTAGGAAACTTTTCTCGTTATTCCCAGCCGTTTCGCGAAATTATCCTCGACTAAAATGGTAATTGAGTAGGGAAACGTATTTCATTTTTATTGGTATTAATTTTTATCAACAAATGGGATTCATACGATATACAAAGACAACGGTTTCAAATCCGTACCTCGAACGTGCATTAAAATCGTTGGCTCAAAACTAAAACGACATTTCATAATGATAGGTACAGGTATTATTTTAAAGTATTTCATTTTGATTTTTATTGTCCATATACGAAATAATGCAATAGAGGTACACAATATTAAATAATATTATATAACGGCGGTAATACCATATTTTAATTATGTCAATATAATACAATAATTTTATTGTAAACGCAACACGAAATATTTTGCATGTTATATAAATTATTCGAAATTCAATAATAAAGTAATCAAAACGGTTGCTGTATTCGTGTCTATATTTTATAACATATTTTTATTTTCTTCAAATGCTCGTAAATAAAACCGTAGTACATTTTTCAAGTTGAAATTATATATTTTTGGATTATCTATAAGCGTAATGTATATTTTTACAACATAAAATAATAACAACGAATTAATTTCGATTTAAATAATGTAATTAGTATTTTAAACGTTAAGATAAATAAGTCAATACTAAATTTATTAGAAAAAAATTCATTTTCACCAATTTTGATGAAAAATTATATATTAATTTGATAACTATAACTCAACACAACGTTAATACCATATTTTGCTCTTAATATGGTTTTTTTTTTAATTAGGAAATTAAAATTGACAGTATAATGAATATATTAACTTTTTGAATGTTCGTTGATTAATTTATTTACAGATTGGTATATATATAAAAAAAAAATTGATTATGTATTCTATTTTTTTATTATGATTATATTTTTTTACAAAATAATCTTCATTCATATTTTATATGAAAGTTCAGACAAGTGGAAAATAGAGTAAATGAAAAAAAATTGTTGGTGTCGATCACGCCAAACACCTAAAAATTAATTAATCCTGATTGTTTTTGTTCGACGAAGGTTGGAAAGTGGGTAATTACGTAGTTTACATAAGCTGCAGGATTGGCCATTTTCGGAAAACGGCGAAAATGCTTTTAATTAAGTTCCCCCCCTCCAGTCGATCTCCCGATTGTTAAAAACTCAAAGTGGATAAATATTGTCTCATAACTGTTTTCACAAAATAAACTATATACCTAAAGTATGTTTGGAAGTGTCACAAGTTCGAAAATGGAAGCACAGATGGCTCACGCGAATAAACATGTCAGGGTGAACATTTAAAGTATATATTATTAGACTCCCTAATACACATGTTCGAAATAATATCGTACCAAATTGTATGTAAAGTTAAAGTTTTATTCGCACGCTTTCGTACAGTATGTTACAATTTTTTTAGGCGTATGAAATCATATTTAACGTATAAAATATAAATTTGTCAGTACTTGTGTACTAAATACCCACTTAAGAATTAAAATAAAAATACGTGTCAATAATTTATTTATAAAACTATTTCTACCTTATTTATAAATGTTCATAACTTAAAAATCAGTATATTTAGTACACAGAAGTAATATACAAATTAAAGTGTGTAGGTTTATTTTTCGTTGGGTCTTAAACCAATTAAGGAATTCAAGAAAAATAGAAAATTTCAATTTAAATTTTATATTGTGAGTACAATGTTGTTATGAATTATGAAAAGTTACTATTATAGCAACGTTTTTTAAAAAAAAAAGAAACAATTATGTTATGACCAAAATATTTTTCCTCTAAACTTTTTCTGCATAATATAATTTTCAATAACGACAATAATCAAGTTTTTGAATGGAACAATAAAAAAATATAATAAAATATTATACAAATGGATTCTACTTTGAAATATTTTATCATTAATTTTTTTAGTTTAGTAAGTGTGCAAAATATTTTATCATTCGAAAGAAACTAATTCAATTAAATTTTTAATTTTGAGTATTACGCTGAGTACCACTATAAATTGCCTTTGTGATAAATCCAAAGAATTTTATGGTTATACATAAAAAAAAAAACGCAGCAAAGAAATAACTAGATAAATTGTTTATGCGTAAAAAATGTTTTGTTACAAAATCAGCTACTATTGAAAAGTACAATGTAAGTACGGGAATATTTATATTGTTTTTGACAATAAAAATTCCTTTCTTCCATGCAGATTAAGAAGATTGCATGTATAATAATGAATATATATTATTTAATTATTATTATTTTTATTATTTATTAATAATAAACAACAATATTTAAAACATTTTGTAGCAATTTTTTTTCTAAGATAACATTTGTGTTAACAGCATTACTATTATTATCTATTTCAACTTAAATTAATGAAATTTATATAAATTGTTGATTTTAAGAACGACATAATATAATGTAATGATAAAATGCTTAACGTTTTAAGATTTGAAAACCAAATACGACTTATTGTACTCAAAAGTTGGAAGTAAAAAGGTTAATCATTATTTTATATAATAAAAGTAAAAATACCATTAAACGTGGAAATGTTTTCAGAAGTTAAACCTGGAAAAACTTTATGTGTGTATTCTTCATTCAGAACATTTTAATTTGGATTTTGCTGAATTATTTTTGTACGTCAGTACGCTTCGAAGATACTGTGTTTAAAAATATCAATGTATATTTTATATTTTAGACGGGCTTTAGATTTAGTATAATATATTCTTTGGTCAGGTTTGGTGAATTGAATGATTCGGGACACTAAACGAGTATTTCATAATTTCATATCTAACGGAGTTATGGAAAATTCATTGGCATTTATAGCTATTGGTGGATATTTAATTGGTGCTTTGTCGGTTTTACGAATTTTAAATAATTTGTAGTTAACTATTTTAACCGTATAAATTATAATATTATAAAAGAAACAGTAAAATATTTATAAATAATAACTGTGTTTGAAAACAAGAATTTTTATTTTTATTTTTATCTACAATATTATGATATCACTAAGATTTATAATATTATATATTACTATATTTACGTTTTTTATTTATTCCCAACTTTTACCACGTGTCAACATTTAGTGCGTTATTATTATTTTTTTATTTATAATTTTATGCACACAACATTATTTTCAATGGACATTAAACAGTATTATTTTTATGTTGAACATTGTTAGTTTTTTATGTCTACAACCAGTGTTTTATATCCATTCTTCTTTTGAGACCTATTAAGATTAAGTGGATTACTAGTCGTTTTCAATTTGAAAACATAAAATTTAAATTTACAACCTGTTAGCTTTGTTAGGGAACACCCTGTTTACGATATCGGCATGGATAAATAACAATTTCTATATTAATATTTACATTTTATATGCATTGTAAAAATTATTAAAGTTCCTATTTTGAATTAATTTCAACAATAAAACATGGCATTTTCTAGAACCATAGATTAGGTTAGGTTAGGGTAAGTTATATTATTATATTAAGATATTGCATAATAAAAATTAGTCTGACTCCTGAGATGATATAATATATTATTATATATTTAGATGGGGTACCTAAAAATTTAAAAATCAAAAACTTTGCTGAAAAAATAATCTAAATCATAATTATGAAAATAAAATAAATAAACGGTAAACTGGTATTTAACGTAAGAGTTAGGTACCTAAAACATGATCAAAAATGTGTTAAAAAATATTGAGTGATTGTTAAAAATAGTTTGATTTTTACTTTATGATAATATAACAACAATAATGGCTTTGGCAAAACGGTTTTATATTCGAAACTAAAAATAATTAAATATATCTCATTTTAAAACTCTACACTAGCCCTCCAATATTGTTTAATCCAATATTGATAAAATAATATTATAATACATAATGATATTTTTTGAAAACTTTATTGCACTCGCATGGTATTTATTTATATAATAATAGTATTATGTAGTTAGTGGACGACTGTGGTCGTTAGCTGACCGGCAGCCACGGCGCTCTAACCGGATAGAAATTCCCCCGAGAACGGTGAAGGCTGTTCTTTTAACTCCTAGACAAATTACGCCACTTCCATGAAAATGGCGATGTGAATACCAACTAAAAGAGAGGCAGATACAGAGAGAGAGAGAGAGAGAAAGAAAGAAAGAGCAAAAATAGTTGAGAAAATAGTGGTATTAGTTAAGCCATTCATATGTCACACAATATAATATACATAATTAATAATTTTTTTTTTTTTATTAATTAACCCGTGGCAACTTAGGCCATTAGGTGGTTTTTAACTGTGGGGGAGGGTATTGTAGGTGTAAACACGTGTATGTTATTTGTTGGCAGATTTTTTAATGGACGCCTGTAGGTATCTGCCATGCCCGGGTCGGAGATGGCGGAACTTCTCTCCGGACACCGTGACTTGCCCGAAGAAAAATGCCGCCCGCGGTCGACGTTTTGACCCGGCGTCGGTGCGCATCGCAACCGACGCCTTAGTCCGCTCGGGCATTCCGTCGTCCATTGTTAATATTATACTGCTGTATCTGCTGTTATTTTTATTAATTGTTTTAATATGACTTCCCTTTAAAATAAAACCGGCGAGTCACGTGTATAAGTATCAAACGAATAATATTTATACTCATGTTAGTAGGTATTTGGATTAATTTAAGAACTTTTTTTCGTTCTTAAATTTGTCATTCGGTATGTTAACTTATTGTGACATAAAATACCGATTGCGGGAAGACGGAGATGAACTACGTTCCTATAAAATAACCACAAAATTCGAAAAAAATAATAAAATACCTTATCCACTCGATTTTGTGTAATGTCGTGTTCCGAAGCCATTTCGTTTGAGCGCAACAAATGTTCAAAAACCTTTCGAGTCGGGTCCCTCTATATAACCGTCTATACATCCTTTGTCGATGTACACTAACATGCGTGTCCGTGGACCACGTTTAATTCACCGTGATTTGCCAATTTACGGTCCACTCCCCTCCCCCTCATCCCCCACAACATTGTCTTACTTGGTTAAGAAAATAACATAATGGTGTTCATTCTCTGCGCAGTTTGTTTATTATACGCACGCAGAACAAACACGATCAAAATGCATTAATACCAGTCGGAGAGTACCATAATAATATATTATACGTGTTTATTCTATTTGCTCACACATGATTGTACCCTATACCTAAATAGGTAGTTGCTACGAAACTATCTAGTAACGTCTCAGTGAATTTCAAACAGCGGCAGCACAACGATATTATTAATATTTCGTCGTCACGACGAATTTTGGTATTTTCGCGCAATTTATATAATTAAAAAAACAAGAATACCAAATTTTTAACTAATTTCAACTAATTTAAGGTTTTTTTTCCGGCCGTTGTTCTATAATACATATAACGGTGTTAATTCTCTGCGAAATGTGTACAGTATTATACGCACGCAGACCAAACACGATCAAAATGCATTAATACCAGTCGGATAGCATCTACATAACATAGATACGTGTTTATTTTATTTGCTCACACATGATGGTTGTATAATATTATAATATTATATAGTTGCTACGAAACAATCGAGTAACGTCTCGGTGAATATTAAACCGCGGTAACACAATGATATTATAATAGTGTTTTGTTAGCTCGTAAGAATTTGTATTTTCACGCAATTTTAAAAATTAATTAAAAAGAAACAATAATACGTACCAGCGCGAGTTTTGGAGTATCCATTCCGTGGTAACGTGGTATTATATAGGGTTCAAAGGGAAGGTTATATTTATTTAGAAAGAATATTATAAAATTAATTTAACAACAATTGTGTTATTGTCCTCTACGATTTTTTTTCTTTGTTTTTAGTTTTTAGAATCTGAAATTAGTTTACTACAAGTAAAACGATAATTTAAAATTTAGATGGCGTGATGACACGCCGAGGGCGAGAGGGTTACCCATCGGTAGTAAGTATTTATTGCACTGTCCCAGAATGTTTTAAGGAATGTTTTTAAAATCAATCGTAATAACAATTTGATCGCCTCGGTGGATCACTGAACGTGTTTTTTAATGTGCTCTTTTTGAATAAGTCGATGACGTATACCTATATCAGTTCACTAACAATTACTTATATGCATTTCACAATATATTATCTATTTATAAAAATGTATTTTTACGAATCAAATGTAACATTTTTTTGTTTTCAAACAAACAAAAGTGGTTGGTAAAATAAACAAATTCTGATTACTCCTAAAATCCTATTCACCGAAATGCTTCTTGTTAAAACAATAATACAACATTATGTTTGTATTTATATATAGTATGTACTTATTATGTATGTTTTAAATATTTTACAACAAGTTTTGTCAAAACTGTACGCTATATAATATATATTTTACTTTTTGAGATATATGTAACTTTATTTAGTTGTAAAAGTGAAATTATAATTTCCTTATAACTTTTCTAAAGATACTTTTTTTAAATTATTTTATAATTACCTATAGTTTGTTCACCCTTCTATAAATATGTTTGCTCGAGTCGGTATTTTTCAGGAAAGTATTAAAAATTCTACTTAAAAATAAATCTCTCCAACAGCAAGTAAAAAAATTAAAAACTGAATTCTACTCAAAAATATTGAAAGAAAATCTATGGCAAAAAAAAATTGGTATTTTAAAACACTATTATAAGACTATTTATTTAGGTTTGCTCTAAGCGTATTTCAAACTCGTTAGTTTTTGTAGTGGCGTCATAAGAAAATATACTCAATTGTTTTGTGCGTAAAAGTTTTGGGCGATATTGAAAAACGGTTTTATTCGAGACAGTTTGTGCTACTTCTATATAATAAATTATTCTGTTCTCCTACATTTCCGAAATCGTGATATTGAAACTAAACAATTTAAGTTATATGATAAAAGTACATGTACAAGTAATTACCGTTTCTATGTCACGTAATATAATATAAAACGTACAGAGAATAGAGATATACGTGATGATAGAATAGTACTCTATTTTGACGTATAAAATTGACTAGATAAATAATATCCACAGCGAGATTGCATATAGATTTGTTTTATACCTAATATCGTGTATATTAAATATTATGTATGTTACAACTATCACGACATTATAATAAACGTTCAATAGTTACATCTTTCTATGGTCTAATCCTACACTTTGAACTATATATTGCATATTATTGTATGCACAGTCGGGTTTTATTCGTTTAAATTTGACAATGGTAGATGTTGATTAATATCTATATATATATATCTACATATTGTTTAGAAATCCTAAAGGATACCATACGTCATTGTATCACCCAATAAGTTAAATACAGTATAACTATACAGGAACCCGTATTTCCTAAAATTTACATTTAAGCGATATATTCTTCTCCCTATGCGAATCGCCATTACGTTTCCGAAATCCATAAATTTCTGTGTCCATAGTAAATCGGTAATAATTCACTCTGTCGAAAGACAAAACTATGTACATATCATAACTACAGTCTACCGAGTCTAGATACAAAACAACTGCTGATTTCTTGCCATATACTTCGTTATGACCTGTTAAAACAGTTGTAATCCGTTAGTCGTAGCGATTTAAAAAAAAATAAATATTGACAAAGACACGGATGAGTATATAATATGTATAACGTGTGTAGTGTATACCTAGATAATATATTATTGTATACATATTATTTTTTTGGTAATTTCTAACAGTTGAACAAACTCGCGTACAGTTAGATTCCAGAGGTTTCCTTTGAACATACGGATTCCATGTATTGGAAGCTACCAAAAGCACGTGATGCTATGGCCAAACGTGAAGGCACTATGTGCATAACGCCAACTGGTAGTAGGTATACTTACAAAAACCGGTAACTGGTAAGTGTATCCTTATATTTTCTCGTCGAAGTTAAAAATAAATCTCAGGCTCATGGTCACAAGTCAAATTGTTTTTTGTCGGGTCAATAAAGTCCGCCATCCAGTGAAAATCTCAGACCAAAACATTCATCGTATTATTAATTCAGTGTTTGGATTAGATAAGTATTTTTTTATCTAGATAAAGATAAAGATAATGTAACTCAAATGTATCTAGATATTGGGCACTAGGAACATAGTAATAATAATGATATAAATAAAAATAATTATATTATTTATAAACCATAAACTTGGTTTGAGAATCTGTATAAATATTGAAAATGTGTTAGTACAATTTCGCGATTTTTATCAATAAAAAATGTATCTAGATGAATAATTCATTAGTTATTTAGATTAGTAAAAAAATATCTAAGATGAACGTTTAGATACCTTGTAACTATTTATCTAGATAAGATAAAAGATGAACAAATAATTATCTAGATATTTATCTAGATAAGTCCGAACACTAATTATTATACCGTCAATGACATACAAGTCCGCAGCCTACTTTAGATACATATTTTATATCCTATTATATTCTTTTCTCTCTAAATGTTTTGGATATTTTAAGTAGGTACCTATCTTATTTACATTCTATTGACTCCCATAAAATACAATCTTAAAATGCTAACGTATTTTTTTTCTGATCATTCGCCTGTTTCCAATACTCAGTAATTGTTTCCATCCGATCTACTGCTATCATGTTACTCAAACAAATATAAAATCAACTTTGAAACTCATTATTTTGCTTGATAAATTCACTCATTCGATAAACATTATATTTTTTATATTATAATCAATACGTACATTACTATTGTGTACCATCATAGTAAAATAATAATTACCTAGTCATGTCATTAAAAGCACACCTCACCCGTATGCAGTGATGTAAATTGTATAGTACAAATTGTATAATATTGTATTATACTAGCGTATTATACGTCATGTATAAAAAAATACAATTCAAATGGTATAAAAAAAAATCAGTGATAAATGGTAGATCAATAATAAAGATAAAATATACGCAGTACATAATAGGTCAGAGATTTTGTATGGAATTGTCTAAATACTAAAACTGATGGTAATCATATGAACATAATAACATGGTGGAATGGAATTTGTTCATCTACAAATATGGCAAAAGTTACATCGGAAATTTGACAATGTCCACCTACTTCAGCTTCGACAGAGAGATCATTATCAACTTATGGACTAGTGAAATATAGCTAAAAAGAATATATTAACAACAGAGATAGCTTCTAAACTAGTGTATGTTAAGCACAATCTAAAATTGCAAAAGAGTAATGATGGTAATTACTAATTAAGTATATTTTATATTTAATTATTAATATTTTTCTGATAAATTGTTTCAAAAAGTTATTAATTTATGTTTCTGTATTTTACAATAGCGTTACTTTGTTTTTTTGTTAAAACTTTGTTTTTATTAAAACTATAGTGTTTTGGGTCTACACTTACTAGTTGTGTAGCCAGTAGCCACAGTAAACACTTACTAATTAAATAATTACATAGGTACTCATTAAAATTAATGAAAATATTAAAACTCAATACCTATTCAAAACTTAGAACTAATCTATTTCCATATACTTACTATTAGTTATTAATTTATTACCAGACTGCCATTACATAATTTAATAATCAAATTGCATAATTATTCATCAATAAATTGCAATATTATTATTGCACTCTGGTAGCTATATACTCATATTTAACATTAACCCAAACGCCATATGGTTTTTGTAAAATACTGTATTATACACGTACAATATATGTGTAATACACGTATTATACGATTGAAAAATAAAATACGGTATTTTTACATCACTGCCCGTATGTGTTGGCTCCGACTTTGAAACGTACAGCATTGGAAATGTGAGTTCAGCAGAACCAATTTTGGGTTTGTTTTACAAATATTCTTGACTCAAAGTTTGATATTGAGTAAGTTAATTTTTGTATTAAAGTTAATTTCATAACATTTATTCTGTGGCTGGACAATAATGTCCATACGTAATGTGTGACGTCATCGTAAACAGAACCAAATAAAAAAGGTACCTATAATATTAAAACCAATACGTTGAGAATAGTTATCATAAATATTTAATACAAAATGTTCATATATATATATTCATATTCATATAAATTATATAAATTCAATGTAAATCAACTCTCATATTATATTCAGCATGGTTTTTAAGTACGTAATAACAATAATACGTTATAACCAAGATAAGCACCGTCCATCTTTTAATAATAAATGTGCAAAAAAACTTTATTAGAGAGTGGTTATGACAATCTGTTTCCTATATTTCCCTGTGCATCATTAAGACGTATGACAGTCAGAGGCTGATGAAGATGTGGTCAGATGATTGAAATCGGTTACGTCGTTTAGTATTACGTCATTCTGCTCGCAATATCTCAAATAATATTATTAGTTTCTGACAAAAACTTTAGATTATGCTCGACTTTAAATTATTACGGAAAATTTCGTTTAAGAAATCTTACAAAACGTGACAATCACGTGTCTCCGAGTATTAATAGATAATAATATTATGACAATAAGGTTTGGAAACATTTGATTATTATTTTACCCAGATCAACTACCATATAGTTATCAATAATAATCATACTTAATATAGCATTGATTGACTTTTAATAAGTTAAAATCATATTTAGTACCTAATAATATTATTAATTCGATTACATCAAATTCCATTATATTATTAAATAGTTTACAATAGTTTTGATATTACGTATATGTCGCAGAAATTGTGACACCAAGGAACCAAAATTAACGATGTACTAAAATAACTTTTTATGTTTACTACATTTGATCTAATATTGGTTGTACATTGAGTGACTCAAAAAGTTTACACCGACGTTTCTATAACAATAGTAAATTTTTTAAGAAAAAAATAAGGTCTTCTTTTTATACCTCTTTCATTGTTGCCCAAATATGTAATACTTATATATTGTATCTAAAATGTAATTTTGACGGTGAAGGTGAAATAAATGAACGGTGACTTTTTATTGGCAAAATCGAAACTGTATAATAGAATGATGTTCAGAAGAAAGTTGTAAATGGATTATAGAAGACAAGTGTCGTTTTAGAAAAATTACATACATTCTTTTACATTTTTTTGAAATTCACACTAATTTAAAAAGATTTGGTGGTGATTTTTCGTTTTTCATCTTGAAAACGTACGACTACACTTAAACCTATAAACTTTATTTATTTTTATCAAGTTACATAAGCGCCGTATATTCTATATGACGTGTATGGCTAATAATACAAAAACTTTGAAAGTTGGCTCAAGTCGTATACAATTTCAGAATACCCTGTCTGTGTGTATAAATATAATTTTTAATATTTCATCGTACTATAGTTTATGTCTTAGAATAATTATTGTAAATAATAGAACTTTATACATTGTATTATTTAAGTTACGAACAATTAATTCCTTCGCGTAAGGTGAATTATAAAGAAATGTGTTGTTTATCTTTTTTTATAAGCTACGAATTTATTAGCGTAATGCTTAATTAATTCTGAAGTTTCGACACATAATATATTATATAAAATAGATACATAATGTAAATTTAGTTTATTAGTAAAAAATCTATGCGTAAAGTGTTTACATAGGTTTTCAGTTCATAAGATTATATACAAATCAAATCTGAGTGTTTTTATGTGCCCAGACAATAAATAATAATACTTGAATTCTTCCTAAACTATCTCATATTACACGTTTTAAATTTATGGCTTGAACTCTATGCGTCGGTAATAAAAAATTAGAGTACGTAGAACTCTAAATAAAATCGTAATATATTATAATAAATGTTATGTCAAAATTACAATCACAAATAATAATACTTGGTAATGTTTTTATTATTTTTATTAGAATGCCACCCATGGCATCTAAGGCGTAATATGTTGGTTTTTAATAACGTTTCATTACAGCATGAATAGTTGTATTTATAAAAGGATAAAAAATATTAATTTACAAAATTATACTAAGTATATATTTATTCAATTTTGAAGCGGGTGCTACAGAAGATTCATATAGCTTTCTACCCATATTTGTCCTGTTACATAATATTATTTAATACTTGTTTGAACTTTAAATGTATACGATTTCAACATATTTTCACAAGTACAAATTCCGACTATTAACTATTTTTAAAATTATAACGAACAATGATGCGCAATGGTGTGCAAATATTCAAAATGCATTCTTTTTTATATTGGATAAGATAAGATAATATGTATCATATAAGTTTTATTGTAATTAATTCAATCTAAGAAGAATTTTACAAGTTCCTAATATGAAGAATATATTAAGACTGTAAATACTGCAACATCAGTATGATGATAATAATAAAAATAATAATAATAATAAGAAACAAAATATTATTATTTTATGACATAAATAAATCATTTAACTACCTAGGAAGGTATTACATTTTATGATAATTTAATAATATAAAACGAACGTGTTTTTATCTTGTTTGGACCAAAAACACTTCAGTCTGCAGTAGTCAATCTTCGCTTAGTAACGATTCGTCCATCAATTTCTACTGTCATTAAAAAACGGTTTGTGACGACTGAAGGGGAATGGATTTATAGTACCTTATGTCGGAAGTCGTTGCGTCAAAAAATCGTTCGAAAACAATCATAAAATAAAATTCTTACAACACTAGAAAATAAATAGAAAACAGTTAGAATCGTTCGGTATATAGGTATTCAAAGTTTCAAAAAACATGGCAACCGAGCCGGACATCCGGTGTAGTAGGTATTACAGACACAGACTGTTTGACAGCCGGAAAAATTTATGCCAACACGTCCATACCCTTCCTGACACTTCCTATGGATCGTCCCAATGAATTATGTATCGCGGTGAGGGGTCGGTCGGTTATAACGACAGAGGTACCATCGGTGAATCGGAAACGTTCTTTCTGGTTTGAATTCCTTTACCCCAATACTACACCTGTCACATTAGACAGTGTCCAATTCCCACCTATTTTATATTCGTACCTGTTCATCCACCCCGTTGTAAAGTATAACCAGAATCATGTTGGGTAAAAAATTAAAGGGAAAATGTTGTAAGCCTTGTCATGACTGACAACTGTCCGACATAAATCAGCTAGGTGAGTAAAATTTTAATTTTATTTTCATACGGACACCATAGTAATTTATTACAATTTGCTAGATGCTGCATTTCTGAAGCACCTCGTATCCGTTTGAAATGGTATTTACATTATTTCACGCCGTTTCCTCGACGGAATTATTTTAAATTGCACATTCAAATATATTATAAAGACAAAGAACGAACAAAAAAAAACTTAATGATATATTCCACGGATGGCACTAGACGCGTTTTCTACGCACTTTCAACCTTAGTAGAAAACAAAGAAACATCAAGTCTAATCTAAGAAAAAAAAAATTTCAATATATAATCACACTTTTTTATAACCATCATATTATGTAAAAAAAATATATTATTGATGATTGAAATGTATAATATTTTGTTGCAGATTTGGGGAATGCGTCGATGATATTTAAATAACGATACATATGGTGAGTAAAATGCGTTTAGTATATTATGTATAGTAGTATAATGTTGTATATTATTGGAGCAGTTCGTGAGATGAATCCAAACTCTATATAAAATATTAAAATTTAAATATTTCTTTATTTTATATTTCGTTCAATATTTGACTACCTATAAAATATATTTTACTACTGAGCAGATAAAATGACACTTTATTTTCCCATTTTTTTTATAGAAGACATTTTATTAAAAACAAAATAATATATTATACTGATTTACTTTGATGTTTTAATTACAATCAAAGTTTATAGATCTAAAAATATGAATAATTTTGTGAAATGATATTATATATTATAAAATACTACGTCATATAAAAATACTTGTCGAACACAGAATAAAGTTTTTCTATTTGTAATTTATCAATCAAGTCTGCTAGTAGCAAAACAATAGTCTGATTTAGTCATTGATTTTGGTGAAATTATTTAATGTTCTAATAATACAAAACATTTTAAAACACAAGGTTGTCATTACTTTATTATATAGTTTTTGATGTAATTACCGGTATATTATAGAATATAGTTAATTATTCATTATTTTTCCAATTCGAATTTTTTCGTTTTAATAAATACGACATCAATATACTTTAGTGAAACACATTAACACACTGTTTTAGGCAAACTGCAACTTTGTCCACAAGTTTAGAAACCAAACAAATATTCGTTATAATTTATTAGGAATTTAGGAATAAAAATACTAACATTTAGCGTTAAATTGTAACAAACTTTTATATTTTTTTTTTTATTGAACGGAAAAAATTAAATGAATTAATGTAACACGGCGCATTGATTATGCAATATGACTACATGAGTGCCGTGCAAGCGTAGATATATTATTTTATTATTTTTCTTTGATATTCATATTACCATATTTAAGTATTTATAATTTTTAATAGCCCTTCGTTTTATTAATGGCACATTCGCAATTATTCCATAAAGACATATTTCGCGTAGATATACTTATATTTCATACAAGGAAAAAAAGAACTTCAATCATAGCCAAATTTTGAAAATTATATTTTAATATGTTGATTCAGTTTTCATCATATTTATTATTTGAAATTTTGATTAAAGAACATAATATAGTAGATAGTTACTAAAAAACTGTTAATATTTTTCAAAATTGATTCGCGTTACATAATCGCGTCGACTCCTCTTTCACAACCCGTTAGGTAGATAGTTGGATTACAAAATATATAGTCATAATATTATAATATCATACAATATAATATATATTATTATTATTATTATATGTTCGGTGATATTCGATCACGTGCCGTATATAATATAATGTATAAACGGATTATGAGTGTATTCAATTTTAAAAAGCTCGATATAAAAAAAAAAAAAATCAAAATTTAAACCTTTATACGCACAGGTTTATTTTTTTCTCACCGAACGAGGTGGGTTCCGACGTTTTTCATATTTGTCAACGTCTATTTACCATAAAGTTTAAATTGTTTTACGTCTTGATAAAAACGAAATATATCGGCGTACGTTCGATGTACAATGTGCGGAAAACAAGGTCACACACTTTCGCTGTTGGAGCTCGCACGATTGTTGTATAGTCTAATATGCACGTGCCGCGATCCGTGATCGACCGATGCGAATAATACCTTTACACGATACAGCCGAGCTGGTAGCCACCACGTGCATGTTCATATCTACATAAAATTTATATATATGACTGTGTAATATTATGAAGTATAATATACGCACTGCGACCCGATAGTGTGACCGACCGTATACCAAATACGACCGCGAACCATAATAACTACGGTAGTTACGGAAAGTTTAACGCGGCCCGGTGGCGGTGGTGGCGTCGTCGTCGTCATCAGCGGTGCAGTGCGTGGGGTTATAATAATATTAATATTATGGATCGCCAAAATGTTTTACGGCACACCACTGCTGCAGCTTAGCAGTGCACACGCGAACGGCCCGCGGACTGTATTATATAATATAACATTATAATACCATAATATAATTATAACGATAGTAATAATAATAAATATATTAATAATAACTCGTCGGCGGATGCATTTTACGCGTCTCGGGCGCGCTTTCGCTCGGGCTAACGACCGCACTATAATAGCCGTAGCAGCGTGCGCGGCTGTTCGATTCTCTGTTGGCGGTGAGACCAACTCGGCACGTGGAGACGAAAATACCGAATCCGGGTGTGCAGCGAAAACTTTGATCACATCGCACCAGGGGAACCGGGGCAAATTAGCAATAATATTATTACATCAGAATTATTATTAAAACACGACGACAAAGTATAAAGTTTTGCGATTGTTCGAATAAAAAAAAAACCCCCGACATACGTGTTGTTGAGCTGTTCACACATTTTTTTTTTCTACTATGGTGAAAAAAAGCACCTATAACTCGTTATAACATACCTACTCAAAATCGATGTTAGAAAATTAGTTTTGTAATAATATTATATTTTACTGACTGCTTTACATTCATTCTCAGGAGAACTAATGTTATAATATATTGTTCATTAAAATAACATTTATATAAATTTTCTCTGAACAAATATGATTTTTCATAAGTATGAGCGGTAATTATAAATTTAGGTTTAAAAAAAAAAACAGTTATAGTTTTAATAATTATTAATCAATGCAGAAAACTTGCTTAATAGGTTAAAATATAATCCAATATGTTTTGAGCAAACAACAAATATTATGAAATGAATAGAAGAAAATTAAATATTTTTTTATATGTTTTGAGTAAATAATTTATAATTTTTACACTTCGTGTTTTATCATATTATTATCTACATAAGATCTTCACGGACATATAAACACGGGTACAAACTTTAAGCTCTTTGTGTCCGCGATTTAATCGCAACGTTAAGTTTTCGTGACCTAAGTCCCTACCTATACGTATTATATTTTTTTGTATTACTTACAATCCTCTGTAACTATAGCCATTGTGTTTTAAAATTACAATAGATAAATATTACATTATTTACATGATATATTTGCACGATTGCTCATTATAAGGTATACATTTATTTGATGAAGTTGGTTATATTGCGTAAAACATAACTAATACATTTCTAAACTAATTCATTACTAAATCCATTTCTAGTACTGTTTGAGTAATATCAGATATTATCGTTTCCTTTTCGTAAGTACGACATTTTTTAAGAACGTATTTCACCGTGTAGTAAGATTTTATGCCGCAAATGACACGAATACTGTTCACCTCCCTTTCCATGAGGAGATGTTGTACGACTCATATAATATTATGACAGATTCGGAGCCTGTTGACTATCCACGGCCATATTCTTCGTGTTTAATGGATATTCACAATGAGAAGGACCGCGGAAAGGTACCTATATAGCACCCATAATTGAATTTTGTTTTGAAAATTCTCGTGGCCGCTGATGACGTCATGTCGTATTATTTTAATGTCGGCTATTTTTATCATCGGATGAGATTTTTCTTTGTGAACGGTCAACTATAAAAAAAAATATCATATAAATAATGTTATATTATAATATATACTATAGCAGTAAAGGACTTTGGCGGTCGATATGTATTTGTAATATCGAACTCGGTTGCCTTTGCGAGTATAAACGAGCTCTTTCTACGGAACATCTAACGCGCCGCACGTATTACAATAATAATAATAATAATAATAATAAAAACGTAAGCCACGCTAAAAGGTCTGACTCGGCAGCGCGCCTGTCCCTCGGCGAGGCTTGGCCGTGGGGTCGTCTTCTCGACAAAGGAGCATGGTGCGGCGCCTGTGCCGAACAACAAACAACGGTCGCCACAGGGTCTGCTCCGTACAATATTGTACATTATTGCCACGTGAAATTATAGCGGCCCAACGCACGTGTTAAATATGATAATAATATTCTACAGGACGATTGACCGTACAATAATTTCTAGTTTTCCACGTGGCCCACACAGATAGTAACCGGAAAACTCGGCGGACCATCTTGTATAATGCATTATGTATATTTTGTACGAGTTGTAACACGACCCTCACGAAAACGTGCTCGCGGTACACGTACCATCGTACAAACACGATGTCGATATCGGTCGTGTTTGGTTGGTCAAAATCAAATACTATATTATATATATATGTATTATGTATACATAGAGATAGAGGTATATGTATAGATATCCGTATCATATTGTGTGGTAGCTGATCATCGGCTATTGGACGACGCATGAATACACCCAGATCGCGAACTTATCGGTTTTGACCGTTCCGTTCGTTAGTTTGACGCCATATCGTCTCGAGTCGAAACCATATTGTCTATATAAACTATTCGTTTTTCATTTTACGTTCAGTAAACTAAATGTTTCTAGATTTTAACGGTTCCACATTAACATAGTCGGTATAACAATATTATTATAATGACATCAAGTGTTTCCATTACACCGTGTCGCGCGTCCGTCGCCTTCCGTGGCATATTTTGCTAATAATATTATGTAGGTAACGTAATGTTGGTGACATACCTATTCTAGTTCAATTAATTATTTAACTCCACATGGCGTGGTGCGGTGAAAACCCGGCTTAAGAGTTTAGAGTCACTATTTATTTATTCGGAACGATAATCCCAGTACTGTACTAGGAAGATCGGAAAAGAACCACGCCCGACGATGGTATTACACGGAAAGACTATTACTGCGCATCCGTCTCGTGTGTATGATTGAAAAAATTCCTCCATTTACCCCTGCACGTGATTTGCGCTAATACAAATAATACACACAAACACTGCACGTTTTTAGCCGCAATATTGTGAGTACATATAACTTGAATTATTTTTAACGAGAACAGAGTTACGCGGTCTCGGAACTAGAAGCAAAATATAGGCATATTTCACACGTACCTATAGATATATCATAAAATATGAACAGCTATTGATTAATATTAATTTAATAAAACGTGAAGTGAAAGAGCGAATCCCAATTCAAAAGACCAACTTTTTAATTAGTGCCGTTACCAAGTACATAAATTATACAGTTAAAAGGTAAAATATGTGACTCGTGTAAAAACTTGAAAACTAACGAATAACACGAATACCACAACGATCAAAAATTGAATATATATTTGAACTGATACTTCTTATGCCGCGACCGCGGTGACCGAGTAAGTTTTCATGTCGAGGGAAAATAGGATCCTAAGGACAAGTAAAACGTTCAGGAGTTGGTAGCGTATTAAGTGCAGGTTGAGCACTCAACACGTGGCAGTAGAGAAGGTGAATATTGGATTGAACGCTCCATTTCTCATGCAGAAACCCGATATTGGAGATGAGTACTTCAATATTTGTAGCACTCTCACTCTCGGCTGTTATAGTGAAGCAACGATTTCATTTTTCGGTATACTTTAAAGTTTATTGTAATTCATATTAATCTTTATCGAGAACGTTTGTAGATGCTTTCAGTGTGTTATTGTTGCTAACAGTGGTTAAAATAAATCTTAAATAAAATTACTATAAAACAAGTGATACAATAATATAGTTCTAATCGATATGATAGTATAATTTCTATGGACATTTTATAAGGTATTGGTTTATTTGACACGTATGTTTCAATCAGTCAATTAGATGGATATCGTTTAAAAAAATCCATTGTTTTGATGTTTTATTTTAGTAATTTTTAGTAACGAAACATTAAAACAACTTAAATCATTTTCAGAGTTATAAGTTTCTTATTAAAGAACTTAGCAAAGAAAATATTTACGCAGAACAGTATAAAAATACGTTATCTTGAAATGTTTTTATTTTAAATGATTGTAAAATCCACCAACTGGTTAAGACCACTGCCAACTGATTCTTAAGATTAATTAGTTAATTGTATGAATTATTAGTTTATTTGTTTAGTTAAATCAATTATTACAGTAACGTTTTTATATTTATTCTTTAAATTGGCAATTTAAGTACAATTAATAATTCAAGTATAAATTATAATTAAGTAATAAATATTGATATATTACTATGTCATGTTTGATTATTTGTTTTTTTTTTTGTTAAATTGATGAACTGTTGAAACAATTTTTAATAAGTATATATATTTTCAAGTTTTCCAATACTTATTCAAATTTAAAAAAATTGGTTGTTTAAATTGACTATTTGACGAATTTATTGTATATGTGATAGTCAAAATGTCCACTATTTAAATTTCGATAAATAAAGAAAGCGACCCAGACTAACTAATCAATGTACAACCAAAACTATGATAACTATTAGGTAGGTAGAGGGGTTAAATACTTAAATGTACAATATGATATGTTCATATCATCATGAAGGGGCTTACTAAGAAAGGATTTTTCAAACTTCGTATTTTGAACAATGGCTCACACAAGGATCTGGATTGTGAAAAACGGATATTGTTTGGTTCTATAGTGTTGCCATTGCCGCTTACAGAAAGTAAAATATTTTTATAATTGGACCCAATTTTAGACCTGTATTTTATATTTGGCCGAAACCACCCTAATTACTGTGTTAAAAATATATGTAGTTACATTTAACGAAGTTTAAGACGGGGTAAAACCACTGGGAAACGCCCATTTGTCATAGGCAACGCCGTGTAGGAACTGCTGTAAGTTGTTAAATAATTGGCGTACAAATCATATTACTCTTAACTTACTATTAAGTCTTTGTAAATTGCATTTCCAGTTCAACCATCTATATAGTAAATTATTATTTTAAATATTTCTAATATAAGTCGGTAGTATATCACGTCCATTAAATTCTGAAGTTGAATAAATTCAAATACAATTCGAAAAAATTATTTCATTATTTAATTTGTCTCAAATTATTATAATATATTGTGATATTCATAATATCCATAGTATTAAGTTTTATATTTTAGTTGGTGAAACGGTTAAATAAAAACAGACAAGTCCTATATATTGTATGATTATTTTGAAAATATACGAACCGCTTACGAATATAATTTATATAATATAATAAATTATGATTTACAGTAAAGTGATATAATTTTGACGTGATAATAAACAGAAAAAAAGGTCTGGAGTGGCGTGGGGGTTGTTCTCAGTCACAAAACGTGTTCAAAGGTTAAGCATCAGACAGTGTCACTAGTTTCCAGATGGGTAACCATCTGTGAGTTTTAGTGACAAATCATCGCCACATATTCACATTTGTTCTAACCAACCATAACCCCAGCTATAAAAAAAACCTACTAAATAACCTTCAGGCTAACGACTATTATAAATATTGAAGCTTAAACTCAAAAGAAAAAAAATAAACAATAATATTGTTTAATATAACACAAAGTTCAAAAGAAATAAAACAAAATATTTACTCAAAAACATTGTTATTGGCTTAAAGCTACAAAAAAAAACCTACTAAATAACCTTCAGGCTAATGACTATTATAAATGTTGAAGCTTTAACTCAAAAGAAAAAAAAAATAAACAATAATATTGTTTAATATAATACAAAGTTCAGATGAAATAAAACAAAATATGTACTCAAAAACATTGGTATTGACTTAAAGGTAATTCAACGTGGATACAAGATATATATAATATTGATGAAACTTCAATATTATAAAAATGTAGTGTATACATTTCGATCAAAATCAGGTAGTTTCTGAATTGGACTCGGGTAGGAAATAGACCCCGAGGTAGTCCTTGGAGGAGGTGGATTGATGTTGTAGAAAAAGATTTGAAAGATCTTGGGGTGCAGAACTGGAAGGAGATAGTAGGGGATCGAGACAAGTGGAATGATTTGGTGATAGCGACTAAAACTTTCATACAGAGTAATAATTGAAGCCGGAAGAAAAAGAAGAAGATTAATTTGAAAAGATATAGTATAATATTTAAATTCATACTAGGATGACCGTATTCATACAAATTAAAAATAAGAAGAAACAATTTCGGTTTGAATCTAAAAAAAATATTACTATAATAGTCGTATGATATTCAGGTTTACCTAAAATTGTTAATTAACATAAATTTCAACGTAATTTTTATAATAAATATGATATAATATAATATTATAATATAATATATTTTGAATACAAATAGTGCACAAAAAACGTGTAACTCATTATAGAAAACTTAAATAAACGTTATTAAAAATAATTTGTGTATAATATATTTCAATTGTTATTGTATTTTTGTTAAGAGCTAATATCCTGAAATATTTAAAGCACTGCATAAGAACTTATATTCTTAGACGTTTTAGTACAATCAATCGAAAGGTTATACAAACATTACGTTTCAATGGATAAATGACTTACAAAAGCTTAAACGAAGAAAATACGTTTTTTAATCTCATTGAAAAATCTTTGTTGCATTATTACATTTCGATTTATATTAAGAGTAAAACGTTGTACTTAAGAAAATTTAAAATTTAACTCAAAAGTAGATTTTAAGACAAAGTACCTATTATATAAACGTAGTTACTTCACATTTTCTCGATTATATTATTATCTCATTTATCTCAATATTATATATCGACTATTCTAGACTCTAGTATTCTAAAAAATGGTAATATACATAGTAAATAATTAAACAAACCGATATAAAATAATTATGATTTCCAAAATCATCATGATTTATTAGGATTGATCTCTACCTAAATTACAAATACTGCGAAATTTTCGTTAAATTATGATGTAATAGATATAAAAAAAAAAACGTAAATTGTATTTGCGCAGTATATTCATAATATTATTATAATACATATGCGTTACTCGTGTGATTTAGACTATAAATAAAAAAATATATTATAGTATTGTATAGTATTGTATCTGCATAGGTTAGTTAAAAAAAATAATAATATTTCGAGTATAAATATTAAATTAAAATATTTACTTAATACATTTTTTTTTTTATCATACGTATATTATATTATTGACCTATTCATTATACGTAGGTATATTATAAAACAAGCTCTTGAAAAATCTTAAAAAGTATTTAAAATACAGATTATTATGGACGGTGTTAACAACATTTTATTTGATAGATATACCTAAATGCATAGTAGGTATATTTTATTTATTATATAAAAATTAATGTCTGTCTGTGTGTTCTTTATGCATTCCTAAACGACTGGACCGATTTTGATGAATTTTTTTGTGTGTGTTGAGTGGTTTCCGGGATGATTTAGATTCACAATTGGATCCGGTAGGTCCAACCCGGGGGGGGGGGGGGGCTCAAATGGGGATTTTGAGATTTACGGTAGAAATTGTTGTTTATAAATGGTTGCTATTGGTTATGGGTATAATAATTAGCAGAAATTAGTATTTACTATTTTATTGGTTGCTATTGGTCGATCGGGCAGATCAGATGTAGGCATGCATCAAATTGAATTTGCACACATAGCCTACTTGATGTACTGTCTCATATTCTCCACGATCCGACGTAGTCGAATTGCCTACCTGGGAGGCTGAGTTGCACCCAATAAAGGAGTTGAACAATCAACATTTTTTTAAAAATACCTAGGTTATTTCGATGTTTGGTTGTAATTTTTTACAAGCAACGCATTGCCCGGGACCAGCCAGTAAAAAATAAAAATAAACATCGAAATTACCTAAACACATACGTAAATAAAAAATAAAAACCAAATATCGAAATTAAAAAACCAACTACACTGACGCTAACCTTTTACGTTCTGTTTTAATTTTTTTTCACCCTTAGTGCCCCAGAGAAATACAAGAAAGAGGTACGTGTTTAGCTTTAACGATGTGAAGATATTTTATTACTGGAAGTAATCTTTTAGAGGTGTAAGGATATAGGAGTTAAGACGTGACACTTTTTCATTACAAATTTACATATAATTTTCATTTAAATAAGGCGTAAGTAAGTGCTTTCGACACATATGTCTTCATATTTTAATTTCAGTTACTTATTATTAGTTATTTAGTGGCTCGACGGCCACAACGGCATACATATACTATAGTTACTCGTTCGTTCGTTGAACATTTTAAATGAATACATTTGCCAGTGTTCATTACATATGTAATATATTATAATATGTTTACTCTGGTTCGGAATCATTAATAATATTAGAACTGTTAGAAATATTAGAAATTTTATTAAGCTAACAACTTTTTATATCGACAACTGAACGTCTCGTATTATATGGTTAGTGTAATATTTTTGATATTTATTTATTGTACAATTGTTTACTTTCTACGCACGTTTAAAATCCATTGATAATAATTCAAGACTGTTCATGTATGTTGGAATTCGGGTTTGAGGATTGTGAGCTTTCACAGAATAGGTAAGCTAAACATAAAATAAATAAATCAATTCGTCAACAACCTTAGAAATCGACAAAATCACCAATTGTTAGAAATTCGGCAAATCTCGTAGGTATTATTAATTTTATTCTTTGGAATTTATATTAAAACATTTTGCAAGGTTTAAGTAATTTATTTTTATTTCAGTGATAGTGAAATAATTGTATTTCTGATATACGAATAAAGTTTTCTATTTAATTTAATAATATAAAGTCGTCGGAGTGTCATCATATATTCTATAAAAACTCTGGTACGTAATGCAATATAGTTGTCTTGGAATAGATATATAATATAAATCCCGAAACTTCTTAAAACTGAATTATAAAATTAAAATTCGGTGGAATAAATAGAGTTGTAAGTTATATTCTGAATTAGGTATGTCAAAAACTGTAATATAAAATTGTTAAATTCAATTGTACATAATATTAATTTCGAATTAATTGAAAACTTTGATATTTGTATAAGTTTATTTACCTACGTAAAAAATATAGGTTTATAATAATATGTTTTAATTATTTGGTTGAAATGATTATTAAATATTTTCTTTCGTTGCATTAAAATCGAAATATAGGTACTGTTTTCTTTGAAAATAGTTTTTAATGTAGATTATTATGAGATTATACTGATTACAGTTATTATATTATAGCGATAAAGTTTAAATTCTTAACGATGGCCCCATAGAAATGTTATTAGTAATTATTATTTATGAGCTTACGACGACGGTGGTGAAAGATGTACGGTTAGATGTAAGGTAGTTTCGAAAGATAATCTAATTGAATCACTTGAAGCTAATGTCCGTTTTGCGTCCGGTTTGAGTTTACGAGCCGTCCCTCACAGCTTGCGCTTCCACCGAAGAATAATTGCGGTAAAAAGTGATTGGGAACTACGTGTTGATGCGTCGTACGGCGTAACAGAAACTTCATTAGATTTTATAAGCAACTCTGTATACCCACCTGCAATAATAATGGCGCCACGTGGTGTTTTAAAAGCACGCTGCAGTTTGCACAGTTGTTTAAATGTTCGGTTGGAGTTTAATATTAAGGTGCAAGCGTGTGATATTAATAATACTAGATTTTCGATTGATAGCGTCTTCAGATAAAATAGTGGGTGCAGCAAGTGATATATTTGCCTACGTCACTGGGCTAAGGGCGACGATCAAGACATGGCGACCATGTTGTTTGTAAAATTTAAGTAGGTATTTAAGATTCTGTCAAGAAAATGTGTATCAGCACTTAATAACAGTTAACTGTAATTAAAATACTGTAATATGCTATGCCTTTCATGTTTCTCTCCAATATGATATTACTATAATAATCATGGTAATCATTATTGTCATTTATCGCTTGTCAGCAAGAAACCTAAAAAAATATAAGTTAAGTGTCAGACTACGTTACGTTTCACTAAATGACTTAACTACCGCGGTGGTTTGGCACTGACGGCGAGGTTGCAATATTTACACGATATTTATATCGAACAATAAAATATATTATTACAATAATAACGATCGATGTCTGCGAAGTGTTCCGCGACTAGGAAGATGTCGTTTGTGACAGCGATGGATACCGCGGTCGGTCGCGTGGTCGGATGAAACAGCAGATTGGCGGTAATCTGCAGTGGGTACCTACGTGGTGGTCGTCTGGACCGTCTCTACCTCCTTCTAGTTGTGGTCCGGAATTATGTTGCACTCAACGTTATAAGAATTATCGCAGTCCGATTGCTGCTCTATCAGTGGTGAAGGAGGGGGGGGGGTCACCTTTGTAGGTTCTATTTGAAGTATGAGCTGCGTAGATTATGTTTCAAAAACATGTCAGTGGTATATGAAACCGTCGTGACGGCATTCCTTTAGTTTAACGCGTACTTACCGTTTATGATCGAGAACCACGTCAAGCCTTTGATACGGCATGGGACGCGGAAGGAAGCCTTTCGAATTAAAAATAATAAACGAATGCTTTGTCCTATGTATTTAGTTCTTAAATGAATGTCATACCATAATTTCATACTCGAGGTACCAAGTGATTTGCAATGTTTTTACTGCTTATTTCACTACGACTAACAACTATATATAGTTATACACTACCTTTGCCAAAAACACATAGCTATACTATCGAAAAATAAGGATACTAATACGCTCATAGCTAAATTCCTGCAAGAACATGTCAACTGTATCGAATCTCGGTAAAGAAACTGATGATTTAAAATCAACAAAAAATAAATCAATTCAAGTAACCTTTGTTCTCCGTGCATGGTATAATAGTACAACCAATCTTAAAATAACACTGAACGAACGGTTAACCTGGAAATTTCCCGTTTAAACCTTAAAAAAATAGTAAGCTATAAATCGCATATTTTTCGTCGACAAAAATCTAAATGTAATATTCAGAAGTATACTACTCGTGTACAAAGCTGTCAGCAAATCAGTTTAGTTATTAAATCTACAATTTTGCGACCCTGCCAAACATCCACACAATCCAAGATAAATAAATTGCGGAGTGTTATAATTACTGGTGTCCCGTGGTATTTAACTGACATAACATTACACGAAGATCTACAGATTATGGCTGTTAATGACCTTTGCCAAACTTCATTACAAAAATGTTTAATTCCAAATTAATCTCAAACACTAGCCCATTAGCAAAAATATAGCCTCCCTTCCTTATTTTTAATAATAAAAAATAAGTCTGCTGTTGTACTTGCAATTATAACACAATATGATATTTTATAACACCGCAACACTTATGTTATACCACGCAATTTCGGTGTTCTTGAAAACAAAAAAAAAAAGTTTTCATATTAATTGGTAACACTGTATTATTGCGAAAACATAATTTTATTTTATTTACAACACATATTTAAATTTCATATTCCAAAACGGAATTATTTTAATTCCTATGTATCATATCTATATTTAGATTATATATGTATACTGTCTTGAAATAATCAATCATCTATCACCATTAATAATTTATTATTTTCATGTAAACAATGTAAATTAAATGCAAATTTAAGTCAATTTTAATGACGATACTTATATGTTTTTATAAGTTATTAAAATTGAATAAAAGGTTTTAAAACTTCTTGATTTGGTTGTTCATAAAATGTTGACCATCTGTTTTCTCTAATTAATATCAAACGTATCAAATATTATTTCGAGACTTCGAGTATGATATTATTAGAGCAGAATTATTATGAGTCGTATAATATAATTTCCATTTTTTGTTTTGAGAACTTTCAAACAACTTAAACTTCCTTACTACACCATTTAAAAACGATGGTACTAAGTATAATAATACTCATAATTAATAAATTAAATAAGAACGAAAAATGATCCAAAAAGTTGTTATTATAGAATTTAATATTATTATGTTAATGTATCCTGAAATTTTCGTTTATAAGTTATAACAGATAATACACAAACAAAACTTATTTGCTTACTATGAACTTCAATATAGTTGTTTTAAAAGTTTATAAACTTAATAATTAAAATGAGCTATACATTATTATTGTGTTCACGAGGGTATCATATCAAAAACAATTAAATGTTTACATATTTTCATTATTTTTTTAATACCTATTTATTTTTTTCCAGGGGGAAATGTCATGTCCTTGTTACGCACAAAAAAAAGTTTTGATTTTCGAGCAATCTCTATATAGGTACATTATATTATATAACACACGTTGTTGGAATTGCCAAGAAAAGAGAAAAATATTGTTGCTGTATATTTAATGATTTATATAACCATTACAGTCTCTTTGGACATAAATGTATATTGTTATACAATGTAAGACACCACACTTCCCAAACGCATTGTGTGAGTTAAGTTGATATACATAATATATTTGTATTCGTGTTTTCATAACCGCATTACCCAAATATGTCATTCAGTCTCCACAAACACGTGCACGTGGAATCAATCAAATGTCAAATGCCAGACACATTATACATTAAACATGGATAGGTCGTTGGTACGTTGTATAATATATATATGTTATAATAATCATGTTCGTAACACATCGCATATAACATTACCATGAGACATGTTCTCTATGATTTCTTTTTATATTCGGTACGAACTAAAGTAACTACTTAAGTATATTAAATGTAGGTATAATCATTATTGTTTTGCGTAGGTATATCAGTCTTTTTGAGGCCTTCGTAGCTTACAGTACCTCACGCCCCATATTTCTTTATTTCTACTCCCTTCCAGTCTTATGTTCTTTTTTAACGTTCCTTAAGGTCTAAATTCAATGTTAAACACATCCATTTTAAATAGGGTGATCTCTAAGAGGTAAAAGTTATATTTTGAAAATATTTAAATAAGTTTGCCTTATTCGCGGTTACGCGCAGTCCTAGTAATCAATACAATTTCAGTAATATCTCTAGAAAAAGATGTCGCATATCTAAAAACGTCTTCGATATAAAATATTAATCATAGGTATTATCTATCTTATAAAATTACCAATCGCTGTTTACTAGACTATATAGGTATACATATTACATATGCCTACATAATATAATCAGAAATAATAATAATTGTCAGCTTGCCTTGGTTGAATATTACGTGGGATTCTCGTCGATTAATGATAATAAATGTTAAAGCATTGATAATTTGAAGTATAAAAATGAAAAAGTGGGCGATCTGCTAGACAGTACGTGATGAGTTTATCTCGTCATCGAGTAAATCACTGTAATAATGTTAAATTTGAATTCACTGATAAATCATTGTATACGAACAATTATTCTGAGTGGAGACAGTCCATCAGCCTATAATTATATTACCAAGTTTATTATTTTATTCCATATTTATATTGTTTTAATTTATTTATTCTATTAGTAAGCCAATAGGTTGAATTATTTTTTGCACAAAACATCGCATTTTTATGAACTTTTGATTCAATGCCGACTTATTGTAAAACGGTGAGGATAGGTTTGTGGTAAAATTAGGAAGTAGCTTAAAATTAATCTAAATATTTTGAAAGTGTGATTGTGAATTCTTATGAAATATAATAGTATACGTAAAAGTTTCAAATCTCCACGAATATTATTTTAAATTACAAAAAGATAATTAAAATCATTATTATTCGATTGAATATTTGATTTCATCCACATTTTGGAATTCAAATGTCTATAAAAATTTGTGCTTGTATATATATTTTTAGATTTGTAGGTTTCAATAAGAAATCATTTTGAAAAATGTTGTATTAAATAGTCGATAGGCATAAAAATTGAACATTTTAAACATTTGTAACAATAGGTACAAAATAATTTGCATAATATAAATATATTTAACGTCATAATATATAAATTATGTTATAAATCTAGCTTATGTATTTTTAATATTTTTAAATAGATAAAATAAACAACTTATGTGGAATAATGTATTACATTTTCAAGTTTTTTGACCAATCCTAAATATAATTATCAACACAATAAAAAAAGTAAAAATACCTCAAACATAGCATCTAAATAGCTTAAAATCAGTAAATATCTTAGTGACTATATAAAATTATAATTTAATTAACAGTGAAATGTTTTAAGTTTCTAAGATTATTATACTTTTTGAATTACAACAAGACAACTAAAATCGTTAAATGAGAAATCGTTAATTCACTCGTGAATATCCAATTTCGTCAACATAATATAAGCTTCAGATGCTCATAAAAAAATATTTGTGGAATTGCATTTGACTTTTTTCTATAACTATTGTTAAAAAAACTTATTTAAAATCTTGTATCAATTTCAAACTTTAGCAATGAATTTTATACTGCAAAATAATTTTCAAAATTCGGTGATTTTGATGAATTTTGTAAAAATTAAAACTTTAAACGTTTTAAAAAAAAAATTGTAACTACCTATGTATATTTGATATTTTCAATTGTTGTATGAAAAACTCACGAGAAACTTTTTATTAAATTGTTAAGCTTTTAGCAGCAAAAAAACCATAACACGCTACTCGATATTTTTCCACTACAAGAAAAATATATGACTCATAAATATATTTTTGTTAATATGTAACCACGACTACGAAAACGTCTATTTTTCAAAATCGGTTGGAAAATAAATTAGTTAGACCCAGCCCAAAAACATATAAGTAAGCAAATGTATTTTAAAAATGTTGTGAAAATCTATTAAATATTATATTGAAAATTTGTTGAAAATGTCAAGCCTTTACCATTTATTAATGAGCTACAACAAAATAACAGAATTTATTTTGACAAAAGCTGGTTTTTCGTAATTATTCCAGTTTTCTTTATATTTTTTTTTTGTTTTTCCCGGTTGTTTTTAAATATACTTTAATTTTTCACTTCCCCTCTCTCCTGACCAAAATACTAACTAGATCCAATTTTCTACCAGACACAATCTCTAAAGTTTGAAACATTTTACTGTTCCAGTATGTGGTGACGCGCACAACAAATGATTTAACTTATAAAAAAAATAATCACATCATTGTAAAACCAATACATTTATCGCCCGGCTTAGAATCTAAAATGAAACAATTTTCCTCTTATTTATGTACTTTAGACAAGCTGACCGAGAATTCGAATACTGAAGTGTTATTAACGAAAAAAAAAGTTGGTTTTCATAAACCTATAGGTAGTGATTCCCAGAAACTATAATATAGTAGATTTTTAAATAGCGTTTTTAGGGTAAACTAAAAAACATTTAATTTCCTTTGACTAGGGTCGAAAGAGGAAGACAATAACAAAGACTACTACGCTAAAGGGCAGTAGAAAAATAATTTGATTGTACAATACCAAAATTCTCATAATCTTAAACTTTACTATCCAACTTATATAAGTAACCAATGTTATTTTTCATTTAATTTAATTTTTATAATTCTGTAGTAATATTATAGTTTGTGGCCAATATGTATAATAATTGTAAACTTATTATATTTTAAAATTATATTGAATATTTTTATTTAGTTTTGGAAAATTTATATTTTGTGTTAGAGATTTTTCCAGGTGATATATTATAATACCTATCAATATGATTAGGAATATTGTTCGTTGGTGATATTATTTTCTAGATATATTTTCTGTGTTTCGTTTTATCTTAATTAAAGAAAATTTAAATGAAAAGAATACCCTAAGTTATAAGAACATAAGAAGGCTTAAACAATTTTTACTGTATTTATAAGTTTTAGTTTCAATTTTATTTTTTTTTATTATCACGCACTACTGCATAATTACAACACTACAAAATACCAAAATCCATTAAATTATTATTATATGAAAATATAAGTCCCGTAAATTATTAGTTTAATTTAAGGGTTTTTTTAATATATATATATATAAATTATATACTAGATTCTTAGTGTATTGTTGTAAATTTTAAGTATCAGCTTTTTATATATATATATTTTTTTTATTACTTATAAATATTATAAAAGTGTAGATGATAATATATATGCTGTAAGCTATATGTATACGACAGAGTATAAACATAACTTAATATTGAACTATACAAATTTTAAACTAGAAAACTATTTTAATTATTTTTCCAACCTTGGTGTTATATTATGTGGATAAAAAGTATGCCGTGGAAAATATATTTAATGATTAAAAATGTTGGTTCAATATCTGACAATTCCTGAGGATTTTAGTTTTAATGAATATGGTGAGTTAAAAAAACTTTTCGTCGGATTATTTTAGCGACTAGTAGAGTAGTTTAACTACATTATTTTAGAGCAAGAGAATAATATGACGGCGTATACTTGAAAAGAGACCGAATGCCAATGGCCGCCAGCTAGAACGGTTCCTATTTTAAATAATCGAATCACGTGGTATAAAGGAGCTACATTTCCGCATTTGTCGGCAGCATAATATATTTACAGAGTGATTAATCAAGCATGATCACTCCTTTTTTCTTCTTCAATAATGCAGTTGTTCAAAATCTGAGTTTTTGAATTTTAAAATATACTTTAAGTCTTAAGACCATATTTTCAAGTTCCTGAGATTTTTTTTGTACTTAAGGAGTCTAGAGATAAAAATTATATTTTTCAAGTGAGACATTCCTTTTACACAGTAAATTAAATAGGTAGCTGATACTTTTTCTGAAAATGTTGCAGTATCAAAATCAAAATTCGTACGAGCAGTTTTTGAGTTGTTTAACTTAGTGTTCTAAAGGTCCATGGTAATTAGGTTATGAGGGCTATGGTAATTTGAAAATTTTAGTCATTAATATTAATAATTTGTAAGAATGGTCCAAGTATAATAAATACTAGATCCAATTTGATGTCTATTTTATACTATTGTAAAACCAATTTTAAGGACTATTACCCTTTATACAAACATTTTATTAACTAAAAAACTACTTATTCGAATTTTGGATTAGGTTCATCAAACTTTCAAAGAAACAATAACAGTAGCGAAGAAGGGATCTCATTTGCAAAACAGAAGTTTGCATCACCACAGGACACTCCTTAAATAATACAAACAAGCGGGAAAGTGGATGTCACTGTGCTGTACAGTAGGTTACAAGTGAGTCATTGTATAATGGATTGTATTAAACTTGAATTCAATGATATAATATCATTGTATAAGAAAAACAATTTTGAGCGGAGACGGTTTATCAGTCTGGATTTTTTAAATTTTTATTATTTATTGTAGCCTTTAAGCTAAATTAATATTATAATATTATAATTTTTTATTCGTTGCTACGGTGATAAACAAAGCGTTAGAAATTAAAATCCCATTTTAAGGGGTTTTTTGTTATTTGTCAGTAGTTTTTCCCGTGGCATTAAACAAATATTGAGAAAATCGAAAAATGACCTCTTTGAAGTACCATCTTGATCCAATTTTCTAAAAGATAAGGTACTATATGTTGAAATCAAAGCACTCCTTCTGGTAAAAATTTTGTATACAGGATATAAAAAAAAATAAAAAAATAAGCACCATTGTAAAACCACTAGCTTCTTCGCTCCGCTCAGAATCTAAAATCATTAATTTGAATAAAATATGATCTTTGAGTTTATTTAAAAATTCAAAAAATCAGAATTTGAATAAATCCATTATTACAGGGGAAAATGGGGGTTAGCGTGCTTGGTGTATCACCCTGTCCGTATTATTACAAGAGTCGGATTATCGCGGCGGTGTTAGGTACAAACGGAAAAGAGTTTTTTTTTTTTGAAAACATTTTTAATAAAAACTTTGCACACGTTTTCCTCGATTTTTAATAGTGATTATAATATTATAACACTCGTGAAAACCCACTGCAGCAGACTACGGATATCGTATTTTTTCTCCCCAATATATAATAATATACGTAGGTAGTAGGTAGGTACCTACTTGGAATATTGAATTTATTATGTAAATCAGCAACGCACACGGTCTACACGTATTATCATTATTATTATTATTATTATTATTATCATACGTACGTAATATATTATATTATTATTATATTATACATTTTAACATCATATATAATAATATTATTCACACGCGCGCGGTAGGTACATTGCCGGACGACGATTTCATTCGCGCGATATTATAGGCTGTGACCGCGGCACCGGTACGGTTGGTTAACCCAAACCATTTACACACACACACCGATAGTGTACGCATATACATATTATATATATATATATTATATTATATATCCATATAAGAGAATGTGTTTATGACAGTTTAGCCTTTGGGGCACATGTCCCGAGTCCGATATTTGTACCCGCTCGGAGGACGTGCGCGTTGCATGTGTGTGTGTGCGCACGGCCGCGGACCCTCGATTCGATTAAATTTGTATTTCCCCAACCCTCGCGTATCACACACACCCACACACTCGATTTCACACTCGCACACCACGTGGGTAACGGGGTGTGCGGGCGGGATGGGTGGGTGGGTGGCTGGATTGTCAAAATAAAAATACAATTTACAGCTAATGCACACGCAATAATATTTCGCCGGCTTTATATGGGGCCACCGGTTTTGCTGATACGGACTGTGGTCACACACACACACACACAAATATTATACGTAACCTAGATATGTATATACGCGAATAAAGTGTATTTCAATAAAAACTACACAACTACTATAATACTATGCGATACAATGTTACACTCATGCGTATGTATGTCAAAGTGTGTGTTTTGTCCCGTCAATAATATCGTTCGACTACGCAGTTTCTTATATACAATATGTAATGTTAATAAGTTTTGTCGACCGACAGAAGCCAGTTAAATATATATATATATAATATGTATATGTATAAAAATATATATATACCTATATATGTACCCTGCATATATATATATATATGTATATATGTACATCGTGTATAAACGTTTTATTTTTATACGGAAAACGTCCGATCCACACTCCACTCGATCTCTCGGCGATATTTACTCAATGCGTTCGCGTGGAAAAAAGAACAAAAATATTATTGTTGCGATAATTGTTTTATATTTATGCTGTATAGATATGTAAGTGTGTAAAACCGCTATCGATGACGACGTATATATTATTATTATAATCGACCACGTTTTTATAGCGTTCATCCAGCGGTAGAATTGTGGACGGTTTTGACTCTATACGGTGACTCGCTGTAACTTATGGGTCTTAACAATGGGGAGGGTTGGTCGTGGTGAACGAAAATGTGCATATCATCGTGTTGTCTACTATACACTAGTCTAACAGTGGTCCGCTTTGGGTAAATTGATGAACACTCTGTTTCCGAAATATTTCAAAACGTACGTCATTATACTTGGGTTTCAGCAATTATGTAGGATTTGATAATTATATTAGATATTTATATATTTGATACACCATACAATCCTATTATTTATTTATTTGTTTTGCATTGCCCGAATTGATAAATTTTATTATTTGATCAATTGATTAATTTTTGTGCGAATAATTATTATTTATAATCTCACAACATTCAAGGAAAAACTTCATGTAACATAAAATATAATCACTACCTACCTAGCCGGTTATTTTTAAAATATAACAGTTCTTCATAATTATCATATTATTTAACTGAATTATACATACATTTGCGGTCAAACGGTGGAGGAATCAGGAGTATAGATCCCCCCGTGACCTTTTTCTCATTATTTAAGAGCTGATAAACATAAATTATATTTTTAATGATCAAATAGTGAATGTTAAAAGCAGCCATATCCCCCCCCCCCCTCATTGACACAAAATCATTTGACCACCACTGACTGGATACATGTTTAAATAAAGTATAAGAATATAGTACCTATTGTAAATATATTACAAATAATATTAAAAATGGGTTTTTATACTTCGACCTTGATTTTATCTGTACAAAGGCTTTTCAAATTATGTAAATCGTTTAAGTTCAAGTCATATAAATTATTTCGAGTTCAAAGTAATAAACATAATTTTAAGCTACCTAGACATCAGTGAAAATATAATGCTAACCTTTTAGATGTATGTAGGTGATAAAATCTGCAGAAAGATTTACAGCGGATCCCGTCCAAAGATACTAAAATAAAGAATAAAATAGTGATTAGTCGATTCGCCACTAATGATATTTATATCATTTATACGATGTTATAAAATAAAATACATTATCTGTGGCGGATTTACTTGTACTTTATGTTTTTACATTTAAAACTAAAATAAATATAAATTTAAAATTTGTGATTCCTAAAAAAAATATACTCACGTTAATTATTCATCTATTTTGATAAAATATTATTTTCAAGGTAAATAAATATATAAATTAAAATGTGTACCTATTTCCTAAATAACAAAACCAATAGTCTTCGTTTAAATATTAATATCTAATTTCGTACTAATTTTATCTTAACATATCGATAATTAAAAGTCATGTAAATATTATATTTATTTTTATATTTTGGTGACAGTATGAAGGAAGTACTTACTTTTGAACATTTTATCGTGTGTAGAAAATGATAAAATAAACATTTGGTGAAAATTTCAAATATCTAAAGTTATACATTTTTTAACAATAAAAAATTAAGATGGCCATTCGATGACAAATCAGAAATCTTTAATTTAAGGGGTTTCGAATGTAAAAAAAAATTGAACTTTAAAAGCTCATAAAAAATTAAATTGAGAAAAATTTTTTTATTAAAGGTAGAAAAACTTATTGTATTAAAATTTCAAGTTTTTAACAGAGTGAATAAATTTATTGTTGACGATAAATAAAAAATAAAAAAATAGCTCAAAAAGAGTTAAAATATTTTAAACATTTTACTGCGTATTGAAAATTATAATATTTAAATATTCTGTGCAAATTTTATCTACAAAAAAATTCCCGTTTTACCTTAATTTAATTTTTTGTTGTTCAAAACGTTTTTGAAAACTACTTTTAAATGTTGACTCTCAAAAGTACTAACTATATTCATTTTTCCACCAGAAAGTTGAAAATCGAAGCATTATTACTTCTACTAGGAAAAATGTTTATAGATAGAAAAAAAATCAAAAAAATATTATGTAAAATCACTCCGTTTGGAATCTCAGCCTGTAGTTTAATTATTTTAAAGAAATCAACAAAATATTGTAGTTGTGTTGAATCAAAATCACAAAACAGAAAAAAAGTATGACAATCTATATTTTAATATAATGGAAAGTATTTTTACCTTACAAGTAATAATGTTTGTAATAATATTTAGAAAAATGCATTTAAACATCATAGTGTTATAGTGTTGTTATTCTTTTTTAACCTTCCTTGTTTTCTATTTCCTGAGAACAGTTCGTTTATTGGGCAGTTTGTCAATTATTTTTGTTCAGTGAAAAGTCAAATGGCCAAATCAAAATAGAAACTTTGGAGAAGTATTACACGGGTTTTCAATTACTGAGAAAGCGGCTGAGAGGGTAAGAAGAGCTATAAAAAAACACTTAATAAAAAAAAAAAACTCGAAATTCAATTCAAAAACCTCATTTAGTGGTATTCCAAAAAAAAAAAACCTTTTCTGACTCATTCAATTCCCAATGCAATGTACACACGATTGTGTTTACTAAAACCGCTTGTGAGCTGAAATTATTTATGAGTTGGTGTCGCCCACATGAACTGTGTCTAGTGCAGTTATTTTAGCAACTGAATGTAAATCATATTTGACATGTATATCGATTCTTTTAAAAATGTTAACTGTTTACTGATTTACTTTATTTAACCAGAATTAAAGTGATTTTAACTCATCCGGAGAAACGTTATGTTTATTTATAATATTAACTGTCAACCGACAATAAATCACTCAAGTCTAAATAATATGGTAATATTATATCTGATTCCGTTCATTTATAATAACACACTTTATTTAGAGTTATTTGGTTTGATAAAATATATATAAATCTGAAATGGTATAGGTAGAGACTGTAATATCACTCGCTCGCATTTCACCAAGTGACAGTAGTTTGTGATTAAACCAAAAAATAACGACTTAATATTTGATTTTGGTTAATATCCGTTTGATTTTACATTTTCAAAGTATTATTAACCTATTATATATTGTATCTCGTAAAATAAGTCAATCTGCTTTGTATAACGTTTCATTTACTTTTTTGAAAAAGGTGAATAGATAGGTACCGGAAAGCTGCTAATTTTTACCAATCGTCTTGAGTTTATAACGTATAATTGTGTATATATTTTAATGTATGTTGCACGTCATCTAAGAATTTTTAAGAACTTAAATTATGATAAATTTATTCTATGCAACATATTACCGCTTAGTTTTAGAAATGTTTCAGTTCATCATTCAAACAGCTTAATAATTAATATAATATTATTACACTGCAACAACAGGTTTTTTTTTATTTATTTAAGTATGTATTTAGCTATAGTATAACATTAGTCATACAATAAATAATGTATATATTATGTATGTATTAATCAACATTATTAATTAATGCGCAATTATGCAAAATCAAAATCATATTAAGAGTATTAAGACAATATAAACATTATTTTCATTGTTCATTTTAATGTTTAATAAGTTTATATTCAAACTTCAAAAATAAATTATACATTTTATTAACTCAATACATAATAAAATGTATGAAAATAATTTAAACTGTTAAAATATTGCTTACAGTATTACAATAAACCTATATAGATATTGACTTTAAAACACATAATCCTAGGTAGGTTGGCAGAATATTCGGTCGCCGTTAAAGGTCTAAGATCCTGATTATTGTGACAGAATACCCTTGGCAACCTTCATACACAATCCAATCCAATTAGACCGAAAGTCAAAATATTATGTATAATTTAGCTATAGTGAAATGAGCTTTGCCAAGGGTACCATAACAATACGTACCAATATAAATTAACTAATTTAACATTTAGGTACAGTAAGTCATAAGGATTTAATATTTATTTGCGATGCAGAAATAATTCCCATTAGTATTATCACCGATAAACACGTTAAAGTCTTGTTAACTGAGTAATAATTAGAAATTTAAACATTTTGAATTCATCCTGAATTTTTAAAAAAAATTAAAATTTCAAAACATTAAAATATATCAATCTGCTTATTATTAACGGTATAATAATATAATATGAAAGTAAAATCCGTGATTTTCTTACAAGATAAATCTTACTAATTATTTGTATTACAGGTACCTAAAATTTTACCGGCAATAACTGTTATAATTACCTAAGCATAATCAGTTTTCAGTATGCTATTTGTGAGGTGAAGCTTATATTTGCATAATATTTATACTTAGTTACTCGTTAGGTTAGGTTATTTATTTAATAAAAAATACCAACGACAACTGTCCGTTCAAAACAAATAGATAGGTAGCACATTATACCGCGTGTCCGGTAAAACAGAGTAGACTGTACAACTAAATAAACCCATATTACTCAGTATCCTATACAAATTTTTGAATTCTGTTTGCACCACATAAAACTAGACTATTGATTATTGAGTCATCGATTTCTCACAGACATAATTTTAAAATTTGTATAGGATACTGAGTAATGTAGGTAACTGTATTATAGAGTGTTCCTAGTTTTTTTCTGAAACACGGTTTGCTCAGATGATTAATTTATAATCAATTTTCAGAAAATATTCATTCGAACGGGAACGCTAGCTTTTGTTGTTTTAAATCAAATATTTTGATTTAAATTGAGTAAAGTGTTGTATTGTAATTGTGTATATCTACCATGACATTATTATTGTAATACGCATTATGATGCTGCGTATTTTTAAATGTTAGTTACGCTCGTTTAGCTTGAAAGAATTCAATGAACAAACACCATGTACATTATCTCCCCATTAAAATAATTTTGGACGACCCTCTGGGCTGAAAAAAAATAAACAAACGAAAAACAGAAAAGAAAAGAACATTCTTCTGAAACGCGACCAATCTATGACTTGGCATGGGACGACTGAAAGGTTATTTAATGCAATTATACTATCCGTACACGCAATATACATACGAACGACTTATTTACAATGCATTTTATTAAAACTACACAACGCGTTTATATTATTATACTTCCGTGGAAATAAATTATTACGCGTAATTAAACTTTAATACGTATTATAATATGATATTATTGTAACGCACACGCCGAAATAGATTTTCTTTGCACTGACTCATGGGGGGGGGGGGGGGGGGGGGGGTAGGTACACATAAAAATATTTCGGATTCGGGTTGTATGAATAGAAACAAAAAAAATCCCGAGAACCCATTGACCGAACTTTATCGGGCGAATAACGCGTGTTTAAAATCCATAAGTATGCTCGTGGATATGTGTCCGTTCTTATTTATATTTTACTGGCAAAAGTATAAACCAGCAAACGATTACGCGACAAACATATAGGTATTAATCGGTACCTACGACGATCCTATCCGATCGACGCAGAAATGGTTGACGTCGGAATCGTACGATAATAATAACAGTTTGGGCAAAGCGATACGAACCCCGCATCGACGAAATCGTTAGACGCAAAGAGTTGAATAAAAAAAAATTATATTTACACAACCCCCCTACCCCCCTCCCACAATAACCATCGTATAATACACGCGTCTCTTAGGTACTATTATAAAGCGCAACGGTCTCTATTGGAGGCCACTTAGGCCCGTCTAATGGCAGCGGGCAATACTGCACTGTCTATTATATTATATAGTCAGTGTAAAAAATGTTTATAATATATATATATAAAAACTAATGAGGCAAACATTGCATATATAAATATAAATCCGTAAACAATGGCGGATTTATGGGAACGCTAAATGGGCAGTAGAAAGCCTCGTGGGGCGTCGGCCGAGGTGGCGGGTGGAATGATAAATATAGCGCGTAACGTTTTTTTTTTTTTTTTTCGTTTTTTTTTTTCGTTTTTTTACTCCCCGCATATGGACGCGTGCACGCAAGAGGAGCTGCTTCTCGTATCACGTCGTATCAGCGAGTCGCGAAAATTCAAATTGCCTCCGCCGAACGAAAATAAATTCCCATTCAACTCCTCTCTTGATATTGTTTCTCGGCTCGGTGTCTACACTCTGTGGCCGACATTCGAGGCTACAACAATATTTAAATCGTTTTTCACGGAGCGCATCGTCGACTATAGAGAACAAAAAAACCGAGAAACAAAAAACACACTGATTAACATATTATATACAAAGACACAGGGTGATTCACCAAGCACGCTCGCCCCCGCTTTTCTTCAATCCGATTTTCGGAAATTTTAAATATAATATTATGTACTTAAGATACCATAATATTATTTTTGAATTCATTTGAGTTTGTATTCTACTTTTGAGTAGGCACAAAAAATTTCAAGAATTTGTGAATATAATAATATGGTCTTAAGTTCTATAAACCAGATTTTGGATTACCGTGTTATTGACGAGAATAAAAAGGGGGCGACCGTGCTTGGTGGATCACCCTGTATGCAAATATATATATATAACAATATAATATAATGTAAACATTGAAGCCGTTGTGAGTGCACAGACTCGCTGGCGCCATTGTCTTAACTCTTTAACCCCTCGACCATTATTAGACATCTGTATTACAGTTTTCGGCAAGACAATTACGACGGTACGGGCGGCGACGACGGTGTAAGAGCTATATGTATAATGATATTCGTATCGCGGCCATAGAATCCCGAATGAAAAATGACGTGTCACGGTGACGTGGCGCTCTGTGCATCAACGTTTTCTAATCGTTTGAACTCCATCACTGAAAAGTCACAGACGCATTGCGTTAGAAAACAAAACTATGACGTATTTTGTCTTTTCCACTCCCGACTTTCGACCGTAAACACTGTTTTCCACACGCACAACTACGACTGTTGTAGTCGTCGTACGTCTAAACGCTATGATATCGATGATATAGTATCTACGTTTAAATCGAAAATCCGTCAAATAACAATAGTATATATTATATAGCATAATATTATGCCACCGTGTTTTCCTGTTTTTTTCATTTCCCGTGTTGGTTTGATGACACAACGGAAAAACACATTATATCGAGCCACCCATGATGTAGGGCCGTAAATAATAATATGTATTATTAATTATTTTCCGTTTGATTTTTATACGTAAGTACCTCGTTTTTACTCTAATCAAATATTTTTCTATTATTCGATTTATCGTTTAAATTTGTTTTTTTTTTCATTATTATTATTATGACTAGGTATAAGTTATGTTTCATACTTTCATATCAAACACTGCAATATAAATTATTGTGTTAAGGTATTTCAATATTATGCTGTTTACTCTCTGCCGATGATTTAATATCATACCGAATTATTAGTTTTGCTGCTAGGAGCGAGGAATAATTACTCCAAAAATACCCAAACAAACCTAATTGTGTGTTTATTATAAACAATATTTCAATATAATTGCCAAATGTTAAATTATGACCAACTCATTAGTGCCCATGTATCAATCATTTAAATACAATTCAAATTGAATTAAATTTATAAGAATTTCTCGTAATAAAGATTTTGGTAATATTCTTCTCTGTCAAACAACGAGCATTCTCGTATTATGCTTATATAGTTACATAACATGAGAAATAAAGAATCTTTAATAATATATTTTACAAATAGATGCTGTTCGGACTTCACAAACAATCCACATGCATTCAAAGCACTTTATTGTTTGTCTTTTAGATAATTACGAATTTATAACTCTGTTGTTTGGACCACAAGCACATTTGGTTAGGTACCTATCAGGACATAGAACTAGACAAACAAAATATATTATATTCTATGTGCCATTTTATCGTACCAAATAGGTACATTAAAAATATTTCTTTAGATTAATTAATACAAATAGTGTGAGAATTTAAAAAAATATATATACAACTAAAAAAACTGATTTTTGTTTACTGTGTGAAAATATAGAACTTCAAAAAAGAATAAATTTGGTGTTTAAAAATGGTTGTGCATTACATGAATTATGGATTTTTAAAACCAACATATTATTATAATCCGTTTTCTTCAATATATTCAATTTTATGTATTATTATTTGAGTTTATGTATTTTATTGCGATATTTAATAATACATTTGTTTCAGTTCTTACATTATAAATTATAATAATATATTTGTTTGAACAAATAATTAGTGCAGTATAATAATCTTTGCTATTTTGTGTATTTTTATTTCTAACCGTTCCTATAAACTATCCTTATACAATTTTAAATACTACCTATGGAAATGTTGAAATAATATGAAAATCTAAAGAAATTCATAATTTTTTTAGAAAATATGTTCTTTTGTGACTTAGATATACTTTTAATAATTATTTTTGTATAATTATTTTAATTGTCCGAAGTAAATACGCCGCGTGTATTATGAATACAGTCGGTCGTGAGATTTTATTTTATGACGTCACGTGTAAAACGTGACTTATATTTTAAACACGGAAGTAAATGTCCGGCAAACATTTTTAGACTATTAAAATTAGTTTTTTTTTTAACTTTATATTTTTACTCGATAAAAAAATCAGTTTTTTAGTTGCATAATCCTTCGGTAAGTTTATGTAATTTAATAGGTGTTGTTTCCTTTAATGGATAATATTATATTATATTAATAATATTAATATAATAGTATCATATTATCATAAATGAAGAAAATTATATGTAAATAGGTATTATGTTGTAAATGTACCTATTTTTAATGTAATTTGTAACATAGTACATTTGCCAGGAAAGATTTTTTGTCATTGGGCTCTGTTCTTTGAAATAACTAAATAGGTACAAAAATGATAGTACTTTTTTTTATAATTTTAACTTTCAAATTTACATTCATTTTTAAATGTATATTTGTAACTTAATATTAGAACATTGTGGCAGAGGGTTAAGTTTAAAATGTAAATTTGTAATCATTTGAAATTGAAATTGAAATAATAATAATGATCACCGACTATTTTTTTTATTAAATTCATATTTTGAACCGTACCGGGTGCTGCATTACAGATTTTTATGTCATTCGGAGACATTATAATTTATTATAATTCATCAAAACTATATTGTTAAACATGTGTGAATATTATATATATTTTTTTTTTTTGTGATTAATCTCGTTTCATGACACCGACAATTACCGGTGAAAACGATGCCTGTCACGCAAACTACGTTATTTAATCACGAGGAAAATCGTTTTTTGAGAAAATAATATCACTAAAATGTAAACTCTAGCCCTGGACACAAGCGGGTCTGGTTGTATATTTATTTATTTTTAACGACGAACGTAAACCAGGTTTTGATGTTTGCGATGTACTATTACAATAATATATATATACTACATATACCTCGTGATTTTTTTTTTATTTTCGTATAAATTGCTATAGGTATATGCTACTGGTAATAACTATTATAAACATGATTTATTTTTAAATAACAATTTAAACACGACAACTTAATAGTTGACAAAATGTTTGATCGATTTCATCTATAGTTCATTATTATTATCCCGTCGTTATTTTAGTGCATTTTTCCGTTTATCGCTAGACGTGAAAACCGCACTTCGTTGCCAATATCATAATATTATTATAGAAGGGTTAAACGTTATCTGAAACATAAAAATAATAATTTCAAGAGCTTAGGCGACGCTCTCGGTGAACTATCGATTTTAAATTCAATCATTGGCTGAATGTGAATAAAATAAAACCAAAGCACCGTAACGCAATCATTCTTAATAGCCATATTGGCTTCATAAAATGTACGTTTTAGCCGTATAAACCGCTATTTATAATTTCAGTTTGTTTTTTTTTAATATTATATGTGGAGTACAAAATGTATACGATAAATCGAACAATACAAAATTGAATACTAATAATCATTAATATTAAAAGTAAAACCTTTTATACCTGCCTAACGTATGAAATTGAATATTATTATAAAGTAATTTTTTTTCAATAATATTTATGAAAGTTATTTAGTTTCGGATTTTACCGATACATCACAATTCCAAACCTGTTGATTTCAATATATAATATTTAAATAAATAAAATACCAGTATTGACACGAGAATTCAATCAAAATTCAGTTTGATTTAAATATGCGCTGCCTGGTGTATTTTCCTCGGAATCGAATGACCAAATCAAATGATTAAAGCGTATCCAAACAGCGATAAAAACCATCTGCAGGAATATATTTCAATTCGACGTCGCCTATCTACTTTTGTTGATATTTCATTTCAATTAGAATGTAAATCATAATGTTCAATATCGGCGTGGCGTGGCGTATTGGCCGCATATATAACGTGTATATTATATATACACCGAAGAGCCGAGGTGATAATTCACGAGGTCTACGCACGTGAATAGAATACAAATGATTCGTTTGCTGGTACGGAAAAAATGCATTTCAAAGGAGAAATATATATATATTATTAAACAAAAACAACCGAAGAGACGCCGCCGCCGCCTTGCCGTACCCTTTCGGAACCCTCCACCACATTTGCCATTATTTCGCGCACCCGAAACCAAATCAAACAAAATTCCTCACGCAATTTATTTTCGATAAAAAAACACTTTGCCAAATAATAATAATAACGACCCTTTTCAGCGTAAATCGATTAAAATCACGCGTGCGAGACCCGACCCAGATCAAATGATGGATTTAAACCGATGAACACGTTAACAGAAAAACAAAAGGACAGACGGACAGAGGACGTTTTCAATTATTGTTTTTTTATTTTTTTTCAATTAATTTTTTCAATAAAATATAATAACGCATATTATTACAACGCTGTATAATGACCGTTGACTTCGTTCCGGAAATTCCTATGTCTCCCAAAACGATTTGTGCTAAAATCATGACTTTCTATTCCCAATAACCCGAGATTAACGCACAAATCACATACCCCCTACACACGTAAAAAAAATAATAGTACCTATAAATAATAAATATAATATAATCAATAATGTTAAATCGAGTGCTGGCGTTTGTCGTGTCATCCTAAGCATAACCCTATTATCCACGAGAAGTAAATTTCACATCGTGTCCCTGTCAGTTTCCCGACAGAAAAGGGGACCCGTGAAAATCAAAGGAATTAATAATATTATATATTTATATGTGAGCTCGCACTCATTCATCTTCTTCTTCTATTTTTTTTTTTTTTTTATTAATTAACAAATATACAATACTATTACACATTTTAACTGTCTATCTCCTGTAAGCTATATGCTTGCGTCGAAGATAGAGAATTATAAATTAAAACAAAACTCAAAACTAAAAACTTAAATTAATATAAAAGTTTTTGGGTAGTTTTACAAATAATAATACCAAAAAAAAGGAAATCATTTTCAGTAACACAAATGTAAACAAAGTTAGATTAAGTTATATTTAAAGATATAAATAACCATTTAGCAATAATTGTTGAGTTTCTTGCAATAAATTATGCCCAGACGATCCTATACATAATTTGATTTTCATTGACATATATTGCACACTTCCAGTCTTATACAACCATCGCGAAAATAATATTTTAGCACCCCCGAGTCTGACAAAAACATATTATTGTTTTCATCATCGTCAGTGCTGGTGAACGAGAATAATGATCGTTTACCTCGAAAATTCAATTTAAAAAAGTGGTTTTTATGGCGCATCTGCAGGTATAATAATTTACTGACATGCGTCTTAGTAGTTTTGATTTTTGACTTGCATATGACTACTTGCTGGACAAGAGCATTTTTAATGGTGCAACTGCAATGCCGGCGGTAAACTTCGCGTCTGTTGAATTCTTAAGTCTCCCGAAATGATTTATGCTGCGAAAATCGTGACTTTCTATTCGACAACCGGAGAATAACGCGTTAAGTACCTACCATCTCCACACATAAAAATAACAATAATAAAATAATACTATGTTATATCGAGTGCTGGGGATCGTCATGTACTCGTATCGCGGTCTTAAGTCCAACCCTATTATCCACGTGGGGTCCCTGTCCCGATTTTCTGAAAATCAGAGGAATTAATAACGCAACCCATTCCTATAATAATATTATTATACGACCCTCAAGAACACAATATTTTAGCACCCTCACGTCTGACCAGAGAATATTATTACTATCATCATCAGTTATGAGCGAGAATAATAATCGTTTACTACGGAAATTCAATTAAAAAATAACAACAACAAAACCCGCCTCTTGCGCACCTACGTGCAAGCACAATATTATAATTTACCGTAGATACCCGTCTTAGAAGTTTTGACTTTTTACGTGCACATCATTACCTATACATCATAATATTATTATTATTATTATTATTATATACAGCTGCTTACTAGACAAGCGCATTTTCATCGGCGCCCAACCGCAACGTCGGCGGTAAACTCCGTGTCCGTTAAATGCCTATACGACTCCCTCAAAATGACTTGTGCTGCAAAAATAGTGACTATTTCTATTCGCGATAACCGGAAAATGAAACGCCATTTACCTACCACCTACACTGCACGTACAACAATACCCGCCTTTTGTGGTTTGCGTGGTGCAATTATTTATTACTGACGCGCGTCTTAGAGTAGTTTTGATTTTTGACGTGTATAATATTATTATTATTATTACTATTATTATTATATACAGCTTACTCGACAAGTGCATTTCCATCGGCGCCCAACCGTAACGTCGGCGGTAAGCTCCGCGTCCGTACTTAAACCCTGATTTTCCGGAATCTGATTTTTTTTTTAAATCTCGCTTGTATACGCATCATACATATCATTATATGTATTATATTTTTCTCGATATTCTAAGACCACGTCGTTATCGTCGTCGTGTAGATATCTGGGCCGGGGGGGGGGGGGGGGGAGGAGAGAAAGAAAAACGTCAGACGGAACTGCGCGTAAGAAGAAACGTTATTACTTATTACGAATCTCGATTCGACCGTATATCTAAAAAGTAATTTGTAATAATGGAATCAAATCCGTCCGCACCACTTCGACAAATTAAAAACACATGCACGCAATACTATACGTGAGTTCATCAATCCCTCCGTGATGAAAATGTTACGGAAAACAAAGCGAAAACGCGTTCGGTTTATTTCGCGAGTCGTTTGATACGGCTAGAAACGACAAGAAATAGAATCAACGCATCTGACACAGAATTAGCTATCACATTTTTCTAATTTGATTTTCGGTTCGGTGACTGTTGTAGGTACTGCGGCCTCAGTTTCCACTCGTCCAAGAAATGTCCATAACATGTTATATCTATTGAATAATATAATATACACAGATCACCTTTATTATTTATGATTTTTGATGAGCATAGCTTAATATTATAATATTGAATTTCACAAACATTTTATCATACCTAGGTATAACCAAGGGCAATCTCAGAAATATTTTTAGGGGTGACCAACAAAAAATATTTTATCCATACCATTGATAACGTATCTATAATATATATAACGTAAATAATATGACATAATATATGATAATATATATCGTCTAAAACGGGGAGGGGGCACATCGCCACGGGAACAACGTAAATGTATATTATAATAATATTATTATGACCGCATGCATTGTAGGTACATTGAAATTTAAGGTTGCATGGAACTTATTATGCGAATGGGATATAATAATATAGCTGTGAGTTCATTTTGTTTGATATAGCAAATTTATTCATTTAAAGGGCACAATATTAATTTAAAAAACGTGTGCAAATAAATATTAAAACTTGGAGTTTTATACGTTTTCGCACGAATCGTACTAGTTTGTCAGTTAAGTCCGGTGTGCGCATTAATATTATAATACCTATTATGTTTATGACTACAACGGAATACTATAATAATAATATAAATATCTAACCCGTTAGCAACAGCAGTCGTTCAAATCGCAACGAAACAAGACGTAATCCCCCAAGTCAAATTTCATTGTACCAATACGTGGCAGGTAAACTGGAAATCCTTTTGCACGAAACTTCATGAAATTAAAAAAGACGTATTCCCACAGAACTTTTTAGAAATTTTGAAGTCATTCTAACAAGACTCCGGATCTGGCACACGGAATTCACTCACGGACACCCAATGGGTAAAAATTATCCCCCTCCCCAAATATGACTACCGTGCGGCACAATTATCTCGATCAAACACATAACGACTTAATACATACACCGAATTCAGAAAAAATGCAAAACTCCCAGAACATGAATCTCATGGCTACGACATATTTTAACTCGCAGCCTGCACCATCGATTTAATCAAAAAAACGAATCTACAAAACAAACTGTAAATAATAAAAAAAATTTTTATTTGTACATTTAATGTACACACATTTTGGCATTTGTAACATACTTATCGTTCCTAATAGTCATTGTAAACTAGCCAATGTTTATAATTCTCAATCATTATAATGAAGTCGACTATGTGGCAAGATAACGTCTTGTTTCCCAATGACCTATGTCGCCGCGGGTATTCTTTTTAATAATAATAATAATATATTGTTGGCATCTCGGACTTCACTTAATCTGTTTAGTTCATTGTGTTTGGAGAAAACGAAGTGGACTTGAAGTATCCCTTTCAATGTGATCTTGATGCTTTTACATTCACTAAAATATTAATTGGTGACGCTCGAGTTGAATGCTATAGTCCAATATAATCTTGTAATCATGTTTTATGTATTATAATTATCATTCATCCGAAAATGAAGTCTCGTATGAATAGAACTACATTACATTATACTGTAGTGTTTTTAATATGATTACATTTTTTTTTTTTTAATTTTTGCAAACAAGGAATATGATGTGTATTCAAGAGATGTCTGTTTGTACAATTGAACAAGCGTATTTATATAATATTCAGATTATTTTCTTTCATGATATTACTTATTTCTAATACAATTTAATAACGAGTAGGAATAATATTTCTTCATGGAATTTTATATTTATTGAAAATAGTATCATCTAAATTTAATTCCAGTTTTTCCATAACATAAAAAAACTATCTCTGAACATAATATAATTAGAATATAATCGAAGTATAGGTAGTTAAACCACTATTTTTCTCTTAAAAATGTTGGATTTATTTGTAAAAACCACTAGCTTCCTCGCTGCGCTCAGAATTGTTTTTAATAATTAATAAAATACTCCGCGTCTCTACTACACACATTCCATAAGAATATTATATAATACATTTAGTAGGTATAATATAACATACACGAGTTGCAATGCTATTAGAAAATATGTTAACCTCCTATTCTAACACATTAAGTATTAACTATATATTATTCTATATTGAGCATGTATAATTTTTATGTCGATTGAGATTATAGGTACCTCCATTCTATTTGAAGCCTACAATTTTAACAACTGTGCAATATTTCATTGATTTATTGTTTTATTATTATTAAGGTCTATTGATTAAATACATGTTTATAAATTATCATCAACATATTATAACAAATATTTAGGTGTATAAATTTCAAATAAAATTAGGTATATCTACCTACATTAGAAATACTGCCTGTATATTAAGTAGGATGTTGCCAGCGATCCAGATGTTGGTGGTTTTTCAATAAATAGTTACAGACAAATTGTTCAACAGTGAACAATTCTAGCAAATATTATAATAGCGTACAAGTGCCAAGTGGTGTGTGTGTGTGTGTGTGTGTGTGTGTGTGAGAGAGAGAGTGGTGAGAAGGTGCTCAGGTCTCTACGGCTGTGGTACATCTGAATATATTGTAATTCGGGCTTCATTATAAATTATGTCGGCTCCTTTGATTTGGAAGGCTAACGTGTTTTGCAGGACGGTGTCCTTTTGAGCGTGGTTGTGAAAAGTTGTTTTCGTAGAAACGCGAGATATGGCTTCATAGTTATGAATACTAGTTTTGCCGAATTATAAGGGTTCTAGGTGTACCTACGTGTTCTAAACACGTGCACTTAATTGACAATTATTTTAATTAGCCAAATTCGTGACTTTGTCAACAGTTTCTTATATATGTATATAATATTACTCGGATTACAATGTACGCATTGTGTGAGGTCAAAACTACTATTCATACTATTCAATCTATTCGTTATGATCGATTAGATCAGTTCATAGAATTCATAGCCCGCGACAAGGTACCGTTTTTGAAAATAGTTATATAGTTAAATTACTTTGTACAAAATCATCCATTTGATATCATATAATTGATAACATATTATTTTTAAATCAACTTCAAGTAAAATATTCAAAAGTAGGACCTTAAAATCATAAAACGATAGTGTATATATAGGTAAGCTATAATATAGTTACAACACATACATTATATCAGACAGTTTGACTTTGATACAATATATTCCTGAAATAGTCAAACACAATCGTTTAAAAAAAATTGCTTATGTAGTTCAATAATTACCTATTAGAAAACATTATCTAACTTGGGCGCTTTCGTACGCAGTTTTAGTAGAGAATTCATTGGCTGTGTTTGTTAATTGTTTATCGTTTTACTTCTATTATACCTTTATTCAAATCGTCGGTGTTCATCGGTAAAGCAAATAATACGGAATAAATTATTATATTGCAGTTGAATGAGTTTAATTGCTGTGCGCTTTTTCTACAACTCGCGTGGTTCAATATTATTATTACCGAGATGTGCGCGTTACTATTTTAGTGACTTCCAACAGAGTCGGTATAGTCGGTAAAACGTTTTCTAAAGTTTGCACAAAAACTTCACGCATGCGGGCTTGGGGCTATCTTATGCGACATAAGTACATCGTTGTCGGTTTGGCAGTTCCACAGATCATAGCGTATTTAATTTCGTACAACCATATCATGACGGATACTTTCGCCGGGTGATTCAACATACAAAAAAAATCGATTTTTTTTACTCAATACGTAGCCACAAGCAATGCGCGATATCGGACCCCTGCAAATTAATCTACGTTATATTATTACGTTTGTCAATGCTCTGAAAATCAATGCATTGTATTCGCCAAAGAATCTATAGAAAAGGGTATGTCCCCGATGGCCATGCAACGACATTTATCGTCAATACTGCGCGAGTGTAAGAGTAAGATACCCGGATATTGAAACAAGGAATAGTTAGTGGTACACTCGAAAACTATATAGTGACAAAGTCCTTCTCCAATAGTATATGGAAATTTCTGTAACACAGCTGACGTCTCAAATATACGTTCGACGATACAATGGCTTGACATCTAGCTCTGTGGACTTTTGTGTAATTCATAATTTCGGTGCATTTGTATAACTAATGATAATTAAATGTATTTGTTGTATAGTAGCTATTAATTATCAATAAAATGTAATTTATGATTAATTACGGATTCTATGATGTTCAAATCATAAAAGTCGTTCTCCAATAGCATATGGAAATTTCCGTAACACAGCTGACGTCTCAGATAAACGTTCGACGATACAATATGACTTGACATCTCTGTGGACTTTCGTGTAATACATAATTTAGATATTGTATTTGAGTAACTAATGATAATTAAATGCATTTGTTGTATAGTACCTATTAATTATCAATACAATTTAATTTATGACTTACGAATTCTATGATGATAAAATCATAAAAGTTTAAAATCAATAGAATATGTTCTTATTTATTGCTAATTTTATCCACATTTTAGGGATTCAATTAGATTACTTATTGTTGAAGTTTGATAGTTATTATATTAAATGCACTTCCACTTTTCTTATTATTCTAACATTGTTTCGTTAATTTTTTTATTTAATATCGTATAATATGAGTTTAAAAATTGAGAATTATATACTGAGCTTAAAATCTGAAAACACAGTCTTGCAAGTTAAAATATATCATTCTTGAATATTTATCATTTATACAATAATAATATAATTAAAAGCTCAACATTATTATTTTAATCTTGTGTACAAAGTATTATACGTATATATAAGAAATTATAAGTTATCGTATTTTAGGTAGTTACAAAACTTACTAACAAAGTTTTTTTGCATTTATGCGTGGTTACTTGTTACATTGAAAAACAATAAACTTATGAAAGTAAGTTTTGCTGCGCCTATACACTTACTGGTAAACTATTCAGTCAAGCTTATAATGTATACAAATACAAACTATATATGATATTAATTTTTCTTTTGTTTACATTAAAGTATTTAACTACTGTTTAATAATGCGTAACAGGTAATATTTTAAAGTACAACAGTGAACCTGTGTATAATTAAAATACCGACCAATACGTATTACTATTATAGGTAGGTACTTATACAATACATAATAATATAAACTAAAATACATGTAAAACAACAAATAATGATTGTTGATAGATATAAAAAAAAACAGTTAAATACACATAAAATAACGCTTATATTATTTGTCTTATTATGTGGATAACTAAAATATATTTATAGTTAAATATTTTTAAAAACCAAAGTTTTATTAGGTATTTAAAAACATTCTAATATTTGATGAGATCAGTGAAATATTAAGGTTAACTAATGAAACCTAAAGGAATCTTACTCGCTTCCTACTGTAGTATTATTTAAAAACTTTAAATTATAATTGTATATTACAATGTAAAAATGTAAAAATAACTAAATTCTATAAAAAAAAATTGTAATATTGATTGAATATTTTACATAATATAAACTATGTACCTACTTATCAAAATATTTAAGAATAATATGAATAAATTGATCGCTAAAACTATAGAACATAAATAAATTAGACGGATGGTATGAATGGTAAACATTTTAATCTACTGCGTACAAACATATTAATTTAATATAATTAATACCATGGTCCATGATATATTATATTATACCTTGTTACTTTTATAACAGCACAATACTACCATGGTTTTCATGAATTCGCACAAAAGGATTTTAGAAGAAAAAAAATGCTAGAGAAAATGAGTTATTTTTAAAAAAAATATAACACTACAATACGTCATGTATTTCATGAAATAATTCCCCGAATTCATTAAAACGCTGAATATAATATGTCGAACACGAAACCAAGTGATTAGTGTGTCTCTATGGTCTATACTATTCTCCGTAAGAATTTGGCCAATTGAGTATATTATATAAGATAATTTTAATAACTTGTGGTACTGTCGCTGTTCACTGTACTGCGTTCTTAAAAGCTGAACTTTGTTATAGTTTCATCAAAAGTTTAGTTATTTAAACCCTAGACGAAATATAATATGTTCAATTTTCAACAAAACTTTAAAAACATCAACTATTAAACTAGGTAGGTAGTCAAAAGCTATTTTTGGAATATTTTAAATACACACACAATGATGTTATAGTTTTAAACAAATATTTGTACACCTATTTTATAATGAGTGTAACGATATTATAAATTGTAAAATCGTTTTTTTTTTATGTAATTAGGTAGTATACATAATACAAACCCAAAAACTATAAAAATTATTTTAATAAAATTCAAAAAATATTATAGACATAAAAATATTTTTCCTTTTACGTGATACAGACTCTGAATGAAAGGAAAAAGTTTGATAACGAAGCGTTTTTTTTTTTAAACAAATACCAACCGACGCGCAGTGATAACGTAAAAGGGTTATTAAAATCATAGCATGTTAGCTTACAATTAATATTTAAGAGATTTTCCGAAACGATAAATGTATAATTATAATTGAAAATAGCGTATCAATAACGGCGTATCAATAATTAACAAAAATCCACTGTTATTTACCAAGTATATGGCCTATGGGTATTAATACAAAGTGACAGAAGGTATTTGATGTTGGCATAATATAATTATTTTGTATAATAACCCACATGCAGACCAGTGATATTTTATATTATGTTATTGTTATTATTTATTGTCGTTATCGACGTAAAACAACAGCCGGTCGCGGGTCGGTGACAGGCAATCGTATGTGTGTACCATCGTATTATAGTTTATTTTTATTTCTATACTTTTTTAATCAACTGCGAGGTGTTAGTTGATATAATATGTAATTTTTTTATGAAAATTTAAATTAGATATCGAATAAATCAGTTGGCGGAGATCTATTTTAAGTGTTATATAAGTGTTTATGGATTTGCGATAATTTTTATATAGTTATCAAAAGTCAATTTTGTCAGCATTCAAGTATTATGTGTTCAGTTATGATTAGTATTTACCGCTAACTGGGCTTGGTGGTGTTCAGGTGGATCTACCTTGGCTATCAGTTGTCCGTTTGTGTTGCGAGTAACCATGCCTCTTCTAGATATTATGACTGGTTTGGGTCACTGTAGTATGAACAGCTCGATCTATCTAAGTGTTGATGTTGTAAATTAAACCATTAGGTTAACCTTATTCGATAATGATTTTGGATGTCAGATGATTATAGATAATTTGACTTGGACTGACATGCCTCTCATCGTGCAGGTCTCAGGCCCACATTTAAATTCATCACCTTTAATGGTATATTCAGCTTGTTATTCGATTGTTCGGTTGGCAATTGAGTATCATAATATATATGTATATATTATTGTTCCTTCACTCTAACGCGCATTGTGTTCGGTGAGTACACAAAAAAAATGTTATTAATTTATATTGAGTACAATAATAATAATATATATCTACTAAAAAGGTATTATCGAAACGATTTGACATTACTATTCACTCTGCGCCGTGGATGTATAGACAAATAATAGATCGCAGCGAATGATTTATCAAACAGCAGGTCGATGATTTCAAGCACATGTGTGCTTTCGATGTAAATACCCCTCCCCCTCATCGGATTTTCCATTGCACCAATGCCACGCTGTTTATAGTGTTGTATCAATTTCTATTGTAAGTACCATTAGGACCGCGTATACGAAAGGCACTCATTATTTTTTTTTTAAAAATAACGTTTTTGATAATATTTCTCTTACATTTTATTTTTAAGTCGTTACAAAAGAATATTTTTCGAAAACAATATTATTTTTAACTATATTTTTAGATATTTTTGAATGACAACACACATTTTGAATTTCATATTCCGAAGCAGAATATTATTAGGAGAAAATTGTTTAAAAATATTTAATGTTAAGATGAGCGGAGTAGTGGACCAACATTTTGATGCTTAGGACCCTCCACTCCAAATATCTAAAATTTAAATACTTGTAACTCATAAACTATTCACCCAAAATTCGATTTTTATGTATCGAAGTACTCCAAACAACATTTGGCTTTGGAATAAGGAAATAAAAATACATGTTGACATTAAAAAAAGGAAAAAAAATAAAAAAAAATATGAAAAATATATATTTTTTTAGAAAACTGTTGTATTTTAACGACATGAAATGATGTAAAAAAAAATTTTAAAAACCAGAATAATTTTGAATTAATGAATTTCTAACGTTAAATGGATCTCACCCGTATTATAACCTTTATAGGTGCCTACCTAATATTATATCATATTATACACTATTGCACATATTTTTTAACGATGTGTGTTTATTACGCACACAATTAAAAAAACAGTTACTTTAAATTAATGTATCGGTCAGCAATATTGTATGTATTTAATTTTGATGCAACTGGTGCATGGTGCATCGAATATGTTGTTACTTGTTATCAGTATAATATTACCACTAAACTACTAAAGTCCCCCGCGGCGTGTTTGCAATTTGTTACACATTTGCAACACAACACAATATCGTAGTATATTATTATTATGCTCCATGCGGTTTTGTGCTCCAATTTACGAACGATGTTTCTGTTTCTCAGCCGTGGACATATAATTTTGAATTCGTTTGTAATAATATTATATATCTTGTAGTGGTTAAAATTTGAGTCCAAACTAACCGAGTAGTATCATAAATGAATTATATTATGTTCCACGCGACTCCTTAGTGTTTCGATTATTTGTTATATGTTTATAATTCATCCTAAAATCCTACTAATTTATTCAGTTGTAATTAATTTGATGGTTTTTTTTAATATTCATTATTTAACAAGCGGGGTTTTTTTTTAAAAAACTATCAAACATTATTCTGTATAACATATTAAATCTATTTTTTTAATATATATGAATTTAAAAATAAATATCGGTTTGTACTTTTTTTTAAAAAAAAGTATGTTTTTAAAAACTATAATATTGTAGATATCAAAACACGAATTATAATAGGTATCTTTTATTTTGTTATGTTTTTAATATTTAATATTTTGAGTAGAGCAATGAATGTATAATGTATATTTTATTTCCGATGATATTATGTGTTTTTATAGATGTATTTATTTTGTATCTTTTGGAGTAAAAAAGTAAATAAGCTTAAGTTTTTAGCCTTCAGTATGTTTTCTGTCAGGAAAGTCTATCTTTTTGGTAATTTGAAGGTTGTCAAAAATAAAAAAAATCCCAGTACTTCTATTAACTAATGGGAAAAAAAAAAAAAATTTGGAAAAAACAAGAAAACAGGAATCTTTATGGTGTAATTGTACATTATATCATCGGATTTTTATTAGTATAACGAATTGTTGTATAACGAATTTAAATGAAGATAGAACACTATTGATTTTAAAAATAAGTAGTATTCAATGGGTTCTAGAATCTAAAATAATAATAAATAAAAAAAGGTGGGTAAGTGGATGTCACTCTGCTGTACAGTAGGTTACAAGTGGGTCACTGTAGTGGATGGTGTTAAATTTGAATTCAATGATATAATATCATTGTATAAGACCAACGATTCTGAGCGAAAACGGTCAGTCAGCCTATGATATTACCAATAGTATATTTGATGATATTATTGTGAATAAAGTAATTTATATATAAACTGTTTACGTGGAGCCTTGTTTTAAATTGTCCATCCTTAGCTACTAAATGTGAACATTTTATAAATTTTTAACTACAAAATAATTATTATTAAATTTTAAATTTGATAAATTTTGTCAAAATTTGAACTTTAAATGCTTATAAAAAAAATTGTGCCTATGTATTTTTAATATTTTTTAACTGTTATTGTAACAATATATCAGGAGCCTTGCATTAATTTTTTACGCTTTTTTACTTAACAAATAAAATTTTATTGATATTTATAGAAAAAAAAACTAAAAAAAATGAAAACTGACAATGTCCGTAAACAGCTCAAAAAGAGTCAAAATATTTGGAAAATGTTATGGTGTATAGAAAATGAAAATATAAACATTCAGTAAAACTTTCATGTATCTACAGTTTTTCGTTTTTGAATAACAACAAAATAGTAAAATCGGTACATGAGAAATCGAGTGAATATCAAATGTTGTAAAAATATTAATTTCAAACGCTCATAAAAATTTAATTCGATTTTCTTGTAGACATTTTTTTTTGATAAAGGTGGACAAACTAATGGATAATCTTGTATTACATTCTTAAATCTTAGATTGAAAAAGAAAATTTTTTATGAATTCTCAACTCAAAATAATTTGCTAATTTTCGTGATTTTTTCGTATTTTGTCAATATTTGAACTTGAAATGCTTATAAATAAAAACTGTGACTAAGGATTCTTAATATTTTTCAAATGTCATTGTAACAATATAGTAGGAGCCTTCTATTAAATTTTCAAGCTTTTTTAACCAACAAATAAAATTGTATTGATATTTATAGAAAAAAAACGGTTAAAAAAAATGGAAACTGAAAATGTCCGTGAACAGCTCAAAATAAGTCAAAATATTTGGAAAATGTTATGGTGTATAGAAAATACTAATATAAACATTCAGTCAAATTTTCATGTACCTATGGTCATTTGTTTTAGAGTTGCACCAAAAACCAAAATAGATTTTCTCGAAAACAGATTTTTCGTAAACATTCTCGTTTTTCCTTAATTTTTCTTTTGTTTTTCACGTCGCTTTTGAAAACTACTGGGAAATGTTAACTTTTGACCCCCCAAAGTACCAACTTGATTCACTTTCCTATCAGAAAAGTTACTGTTGAAGAAAATCCAAACACTCTTACTGTCCTAAAAGGTGATGATAGACACAAAAAAAAAAAAAAACACACATTATTGTAAAATCAATACATTCATTGCTTCGCTCAGAATATAAAAATGAACGTACAATTAAATCAAACCTATTTGGTATTTTCATTCTTAGCCAAACTTAAACGTAAACAAATACTCCTAATCTTATATGGAAAATGGCCTGACAGTTTAAACATTAATTCGAAATCTGTCGTGGTCTTACAATTCGACCGGTTGCTTCATCAACAACTGTCACATCCAATAGTATATTCGATCCTAATAGGTTTTCAGACCCTTATCAACGATAATTATTTCAATTTAATTTATGGTGCATAGAGAAAGTAGGTATGTCCAGCAAGTATTTGGATGTCCGGTAAATGTTTGAACAACGATTATTATTATATATTGCCTCGTTATTAGCATATTAAAATTAAAAATACAAAGAGTGGTTGTGAAACATTCTAACGCTCTGGGGCACGCTTGGGATTTATTTATCAAAAAAAAAAAAACCCCATCAATAACTATAAAAGAGTGAGTGTAAACGGAATTTGATGTGCATAATTGTAAAATATTTTGTTTGTTGTTTATGTGAAAGCCTGATGGGACAAAACAATATGATGTCATCATAAAATTGGTTCAGTTATATCATGGCAAATCAGTCATTCCATATTATACAGTTTAAGACTATTGATGCAATTTAGTTATTTATACAACTACCTATAAACTAAATATTTTTATTGCTGAATTGTCTGCGCGGCGTTTTGCCATAAATAATACATAAACGGAGAAAGTCCTATTGTGCATCATGAATGTTTACAGTCTGAAAAAGTCCTAAAAAAATTGTGACTCGAGACAGTAACCACAGGTCGTTTAACCAGTGATGCTTTTTTATAGAGGTAAGCTGGTTTCATACTTTTATGTTTTCAGCTTAAATACGTATTACAATAATGTACCTACATTAAGGGATGAATTGACCACCGAGACTGTGGAAATTGTGATATTTTAGGGAATATATAAATTAATATATAAAACATTTATTTTCTAAAAATTAAATATAATATTAATATGAATAATGATTACATAATTTACTATGTAAAATGTAAATGTAAATATGATTTAGGAATGGAAATCGAACGTATTAAACTCAACATGATCACTCTATGATGACATCCTAAAAAGCTGCCACGTTTTTATGGTTTCAAGCCATTATTATCAACTCAAATAAACGTTTAGTTTAATAACAGATATTACTTTGACTAGATAAGGTGCATCAGCTAAACTCGGAAAGAAATATTTAGGTTTTTGGTTAAGTACAAGAGAAACAAAAGAAATTTATCTTAATTTTATTGATAGCATTTTTGAGATAGGTTAGCCATCCCATTAATAACGTCACAAGATATTATAAGACTCTTTATGCTCACTTTCTCTTTTCTCAGCCTAAAAAATATTACTGCACTTAATTTATAAAAAAAAAAAAATTAAAAAATGTTTATAATGAACAATAATAAATAGTAACATAACAGAACCGATATCATTTTAATAGTAATAAAAATAATAACAATATTCCACATCTTTTCGCTCGAATAATCAACATAGCACACATTACTACAATAACTATACGATATTATTATTATTATTATTATTATTATAATCCGTAAATTATAACTAAAAAAAAAAAAAAAACATTGTAAAGAGAAAAATTAAGTAGCGTTCTGAGCCATCGTTATTGTATGGTCGCAAAAAGGAATTAGTGTTGAGATGGAGGGAAAAAAAAGAAAAGCTCTGTTGGGAAGAATTAGGGTGAAAGTTATTATTTATTATCCGGACGAACAGTATTTGATGGGAAACAAACACGAAGCGACGAACAATATCAAAACAACCTATAAACGGCAGATGGTCTGTTTAAAGAAAAATAACGGATAGCGGTGAGAGCAAATGGCAGTCGATTTAATAATATATGTTGAAAAAAAATAATTGTTCATCGCCACAGCACAGTCAACACGAAATAAAACTTTACCACCGTATTGGCCAGTAAATTTACTTTGGTAGTACTTTCTCTAAACATCGTTCTCCTCCTGCAGCAGTAATGAGAAAAGTGCAAAACAAATCAGCCATTTTCGTCTGGTTAATCGAATGGAATAAATCTACGATATACTATTTTGGAACTGAATAATATGATATACCTACACAACATTTTGATATCATATTATACGGGCAGCTTTTTAATGCAATTTACAATCTTAGGTACCTGTAAATAGACTATAATTATTATCACACTTGGAATTCATGTAATATTAAACCTGCAGACTATGACCGAAACGGGTAGGTAGTGTATTTTGGTAGATACTATTGTAATGCTTTTCGTTTTTAGTTTTTGCTAGGTACTTATCTTTTTCTATAAACACTTTTTCCACTCAAATGATTTCTAGAAAAGTTTATTCGGACAACCATATAGATGGCGGATATGGAGTATATCCGGTACTTTTAAAGTGTAGGTAATTTTTCGCTTTGTCTATAAAAGTAGTTCCTTTAGAGACGATAAAAAAAACTATCATCAGTCGTCAATAAATGCAAACCCGTGGTCTTAGCGTTTACGGATTTCTGATCAGAATTTTTTTCAAATGATTTGACATTTCATGGATCCCAAATTTATTCCAAATACATATTACCACTGCACTGCGCAGAACGATGTGCCACGTGTTACCTGCAAGCTTTTGGTTTGCGTATCATATCCGAATTTTTTTATGTTTGAAATGTGTACTTAAAACTAAGTACATAATATTTAGTAGGTCGAAACGATGGACTCGATTAAGATTTTAATTACGATAACTCGTATATGGACATAAAAGAGAGAATAATAATAATAATTATAAAACTGACATTTATTCCGATATATCATTAATAATATGTTTAAGAACAACTTAGGGTAAAATTGTATTTTTTTTGACATTTCAAACATTTATACATTGACACGTATAATAGCGTGGGGGGAGGGGGTCTGGAAATATTTTATTTTTCAAATATTATAATTTATAACTTTTAATTTTTAATTTATATTGATTATTATTTAAAAACTCCCCTGAAATGATAAACTGTGTTCTTGTCGGTAATGAAAAAACATAATATTACAATTACATAACTGTAAAACATATTTCTACAAATTTAATAGTGTATCTTATACAATATTGTTATTGTATAATATGTTATATGAACATAAAACCTATTATTCAAATCAAAATGATAAATGTACTGTGAATGAGATAAAACCAGGAAAAAGAGATGACAATCAAATCACACACATTTAAAATAAGAATAGAGGGAAAAAATAAAAATATATAAACAAGCAGAGATACAGTTCTTTAAACGCATTTATCTTGATTTATATTCACCTTTAAAGAACAGTGGATTTAATAATTTGGTTGGAAAAAAAGACATTTGAGATTACGCTCTGATAAGATTTATTGATAGGCCACTGTAAATATTTCTTGAATTGTTAGGTACATATTTTATATATATTTTTTTTTATATTGTCAACCATAAATATTATATTATATTGTGCATTATAAATATAATACAAACGTACCTTTGGTTTATACCTATGTAGAGGGGATCTGAATTACGTAAATACTTCAACGTACGAATAACACTAAGTCACTAAACGACTAAACATACAAGAAAAAAGTGGACGACATATTATTATAGTTGTCGAGTGTAAATCATTGCATACCTGATAGATTTGTGTAATATGTATTATATAGTACACACGAATAACATTCTGTTATCATTTATGTCGTCATTAAAAGCAAAAAAAAACTCTTGATGGGTGGGTGTCGCAAATTTGTAATATTAGAAATCAAAATATACAATTATAATATGGTCGCTGCGACGAGTGCAGGGTAATATAGTTATTACTTATAATTACTTATCAACAATATCTAAGTTATTTTATATATTATCATTTCCATTGTTGCGTACTCGCATAATATTGTTATGTACGTCATTATGGCGGTATTTTGATTTGCGAATCGTAAATTCGTAACTCATTATAATTTTGCAATTATATTAATAATAATAAGAATAATAATGTTAGTACATGCCGTACGTACAGTAATGCGGTTGCCGCTCATATTATAATTTATTATACATAATATAGTTATTATTTCTCCGGTGAAAATACTTATATATAATAATATTATCATTACATCAAATGTTTTTCACTCGGAGTATTCGTGCCTACCTACCGAGCTTTTAGCACCGAAATAAAGCGAGATGTTTTACGATTTTCAATGCGAATAACTTTTGCCGCGCCTCCACAAAATTTGCATAATGGCCAATTTCATTGGGTACCTGCGATACGAGAATTGAGGACACATTTCGGGGGCCCGGATCGTATCTCGAGTACAATATAAAGACACTGCTGCGCACTATACGCGTACTGCAGACTACAAGGATAATATTATATATTATATATACATTATACAGACACGTGAACCCGCGTGTGGGTGTGTGGGTGTGTGTGTGCGCGTGTGTTGTATATCCGTGAGGTATAACTTTACGGGCCAGTAAAAAGGATTCGTGTCCTCCTCTGCCGCACACGAATGCGCATGTGCGGGGAGAGGGGGGGATAACACGCTCCCACACTCGCGCACGTAAGTTTCCCGCAAGATTAATCGGGAACCATCGAACCTCTTCTTAAAGGTCGGCGCACAAGTTTTCACATTACTCCTTAACCGAGTAATATTTCATTTTTTTTTTTCATATTTTTCCCCCCGTAACACTCTTTTCCTCCAGCCGATCGTTTGGTATCCTGTCAACAATAAAGATCGAGATTATATATTTTCGCGTGTATTTATATATTATGTATAATAATAATAATAATAATAAATTGTATACGATTCAGCTAGTAATAGCAGCGTTGAGGTTAGATGTTTAACGACTAGAGGTATTTTAGGTTGAGCTATAAAAAGTTCAAAATAAAATAGTGAATTCTGTTATCAGAATATTTTTCCGAGCAAGTGTTATATAGACGATCGACCCGAAGCGATTTACAAATAATATATATTATATTCAGTATACGGTGATTTAGTCGGGAACGAGATATAATTTAGACATTTTATTTTCAAATGTACTTACATAACGTATACGTTACGTGAAGAAGAGATAATCATATAATCGGTGAATACCTGAATGCAAAAACATTGATAAGGCTTTTTTTACTCCGCATACGATGTTTTTCCTTTTTGATAAAAATGCAATTTCTTTTAAAATCAAATGAAATAATACTTTTCAAGAAATTAAAATCAAATATACAAGTTCAATGATGTTACGAACTTGGATTTAAAAATATTACGTACGATTTTATCATTTCAAATTGAATTCAATGTGGCATAGTAAAAACATTTAATACCACAATCAAAAATAATGACAGTCAAAATACAAAGTAAGAAAATATTATTTTACTAAATTAAATCAGTGATGGACAACAACAATAACGTTATGCCTTGATCTCAATGGTATACCTCAATTTAAACTCGAAGAATTTTAAAGAACGTAATTCAATAAATAATATAATGAGATTAATGAAGATCATAAATAACGAAAATAAATAAAATAAAAAACCAAAATTAACTTAATTGTATAGCTACAATATTATATGAAACGTATAAATTAAAAATGTAAGCCGTTGTTTCCCTTTATCGTCCGATCTCTATTCCTTTCCGTTTTTATTGAAAGCTGAACCCTGCAGGAAATACCATTACAACTAATTTTAATTGTTTATCGGAAATAATATAAATTAGTAAAAATGTTCTGTGTAAAAACATTTTTATTTTTCAATTATTTAGGCAAACCCTATGGAATACAAATACATATTTAGTATAAATAGCATTTAAGATTTTGATACAACTCGTTTTTGCTTTTTTTTTAGTACCTATAAAAGTTACCAAGAAAATATGATACTTTTAACCTCACCATAAAAACGTATTTTATAAATTCAAATTTTCAAAAGTCAAATGGTTTTAAACTTTATTATAGGTCTATTTTTATATTGTGAACAAATCACTATTAGTAATTATTTCACAGTTATAAAGATCGAAAAATATAATTTGTCAAATAAAAAATTACTGGCCGCGGTAATTTTGATCACCGATTAATTCTTATGTTCGTTGATGTTTTTATTTTAAAGGAGTAAAAAAGTATTTTGATATGATAACATTTACAGGCTTATAGTTTTGCATAATAACACTAATACTGTCCAAATAGACACCGAATATTATAAGTCATTACTCATTATGTAGTTTTCGGGATTTTGATTTTATTTTTTGTAATCTATATTATATTTCCTTTGAATAAAGCATTATAATAACATGGTATTCCGTCATTGGTGTTTATTGGTACATAAACATGACTACTATCATCGTAATATATGATCCCGACTTGAAGCTGGCAGCCCTTCAAATATTTTACCACCCGCCGTCGTCCGTTGTCCGCCTTTTTTGGCATCTATATTCATCCTGTTATTTATGTTCTCGAAAATTCGTTTCTTCTGTCTCATCAAATTTTTACAGAACGTCACAACCCTATCCCTCTTTATACACTATCGGCATTATACGCATCAGTTTCCGAATAAGGTGAAAATCTTCTGTTTATTTTCATATTCTGTCGAGAACAATTCACAATCCCTTTGTATTTCTTACCCCTCGATGATATTTCTGTTAAAAGGCAAACTAACAACTACTGATCTCTTAAACAGGAAACAACAGTGCTCGGAAACTCGGTGACGAAACCTTATATAATAAATATTTATTTATACTGTATGCGACATTCGCCAAATGTTACAAATTTACTGTTCAGTGTATACGACGTTGGGTTTTTTAATGACTCGAATGACTTACGACGAAAAATTAAATTAGCTATCAAACGAAACAATAACTAGGTATTTAGTTTGTATGGTATCTATTAATTTCAAAATTGATACATATTGACACATTACACATAGTATACTTTACCATTATACAAAAAGTAAATACATTATAATATTATGTATACTTTGAAAACTAAAAGTGCACAAAAAAATTGCGTAAGAAAATTTTCTTTTAATAAATAAATATTTAAACCCAATTACTATAAATATTGAGATAATTTAAAAAAGTATATTAAAATAACGTTGCGTGTTATTACGGTTTATTGCATTTTGATTTGTTTTACGGTTATTTATTATAACTATGAAATTAGCATAAATATTATAATAACGTGAACTCGACGAGGTAGAAAACTACATGACGGATTTTTGCGATAATGTTATCGAATATTAATGGGCGAGGAGTGAAGGAAGCCATCGTAGTTGTAGTCAACGATCCATCATCTTGTTTTCTACCACTTGCATCAAATCAATTTCCGTAAACATCAGCGAAATTCTCAAATCTCTGCAAGTACCTCTAGAACAGATTCTTGATTCGTGTTAAACCGTAATTGTGGCACATTAATCAGCAATTTTGTATTGTACAAGACAACCGTGTGCAGAAAAAAAAATAAATACCGTATCGATTGTTCGGCAGATCGATAATACTCGATATTTACCGAATCGCCCATAAACTATAATACGATAACCGTATTTTATAAAATAACTGATATCACAATAAACCACCTACCGTTGAAATTTATGAATTCCATGATTTGTTTTATTATTATAATCGTTCAAAACGATTAAGTCGGATTAGAGTTAAAACTATTAGACAAATTTAATACGAACTAAAATTATAATGAGACGATAATGCTTAAATACAAATATGGTGAAAAACTATGGCCTACTATATAGTACTACCTAAGATCACTGTTATAAGATGTAATAGATATTTATCAAAATCATCACTCATTAAACAATAACGACGATGTATTATGCAGTGAACTGTGTATAACTACTACTCAGATTATTGAAACTGGTGGGTGCAGATAATTATTGCTGCGTTATAATCGACGAATGTATGGAGTGGTTCGTGAGTGTTGAACAAACTGTTCAATACGTGAAATACATAATATTGTAAACAAATCGCATATTATTTTAAGCCAATAGTATTTTTTTTTTGTACAAAAGTCCTTTTTAATAACCACAAGTATTTCATAAAATAAAATTATGGTCGAAAGTGAATCGATCGATATGGATTAGGTACTAAAATCTCTTCACCGCCATAAAAGAGACCTGACACAGTTTATGAGTCGTAACAAAATATTATATTGATTGCAACATAACATTTTTATAACTAGTTACCTACCTCTAATCATAGCGATAAAATGAAAATAAATAAACATACTCGTTCGTGTATCCAAACGCACGTTGTTATGTATACACAGAACTGTATTATAACATCGACGATTTTATTCGTCATACAAATAAAAACAAAATTTAAGTCCCAACTATTTGGACACCATGGACGAATTTGTGTCTGGTGGTGGTGGTAATGGTGTTATAAAAGACCTAATACAGGACGATAACAGACAACAGAAACCGGCGGCGGCAATGGTCGCCGATGGATTACCGGAAGGCTGTGGTCGGCCGCACGAATGGTTGCGCCAGCAGGTGCCCACCGTTCCCTCGGAACATCCACAAGGACCGGACTTCGACCCGGACTTTGACAAGATGAATCAAGAGTTCAGGAACAGGATTAGGAGCAGACAGCAAGAAGAATGGGATTGAGAAGAAACCGAGCGATGGAACGAATGAATGAGAAAGAGAAGAAAAAAAAATAGTAAAACCAAATCTGTAGAATCGTTGTTCCTAACCCTTCGCAGCGCATTGCGAGGGCCACAATAAAAGTCATCAACTCGTTATGGTGTTGTCAGTCGCTCATGTAATTCCGTTATTTCTCTCTCTTTCTCTCTCACACACACACACGCACACACACACACCAATCTCTACTGTTGTAGCATTTCCGGTCAAGGCTTGCGTTGTTGGTATAATGATCGTGATGACGTTCCTTTTTTCTTCATTTTTTTTTTCCTATCTGCCGCGTCGAACAAAATCAATAACACGATCTGAGGACGATTATTGTCCTTCAAATCGCGAAAATGAAAACTCCATGTTAAAGCCAAACCATGGAGCATACTAGGGCATAAAACTATTTCAATATCAAGGTTTAAGGTAATACCATCGTTCCGAAACTGTATTTATGTACACGACGAATAATATTATCGATTTCATTTTACTTAAGTTTTGAGACAATATTCATGAACTATGATATTATTATTCAGGTTTTACAATCACAAATATAATAATAATATGTTCAGCTAATGATGGATGTCCATTTAATGAGTTGACGAAATAATGTATTATTATAATTTATAATAGAATGAAAATAATGAAATATAACAATAATATTTTAATACACTTAAATGATTAAATAAATATATCATTTAAAATATTTCTGGTAAGATGCCATTAATTTTTCACTATTATAATAATATTGTAGTTTATAGTATTTTTAAATTAAACTATCTTAGGTGATGAGACTACTTTCTACCTATTAGTTTCTCATAAATAACTACAACTATTGTATAATAAAAACACTATTTGTTCTTTAACCTTACAAAAAAAAGTATTCAGTCAATCACTAAATGTAAATATGTAATATATTATGTATAGCACGAAGTGTGTATAATATTTGTACACAGCGTACTAATATTTAGCTTTACTTTCTTCTAACCTACTTCGTTGTGTTTTATCATAATACAGTGAAACTTCCATAATACGAAGTCTCGTGGGGCTCAAAAGAAATTCGTATTGTAAAAAATTTCTTTAAATAGAATTGAATAAATTTGGTTCTATTTTGGTTTCGTTCTCAAAAATATATCGTTAAACGGAAAATTTTATTAAATGGAAATTCGTTATATTATAGAAGTTTCGCTGTAATAATATCACATACTTCGATCATGTTCTAGGTACCGTAGAAAATACCCACGGCAGTGGTGTTGCTAAATAGCCTATCTATAACGCCGTGTTACAATTTTATTGAAACACTATATCATACTCGTGAAATACAGAAAAATGAACCGCAAAATACAAAACGAGGAAAGTCAAGTCAAAAGCAAACGTTCAGTACAATATCTAAGCTGGTTTTCGTAGTTTATTATTCTACAAGAATAAAGATATATATAATATTTAACTTTATCTTTTCATAAATCGGAATGGTATTGTACTCGTATTGTTATCACTTGCTAGCCTCTATCTAGAGTTTCTTAGACTTTTCAAACAATTACGTTTATCATCTGACAACGTCATGATTAACATGATACCATGACTTTTTTCCGACCGTTTTTATGGGTTTTAACCACTACCATATTATAATATACATTATGTACAAGAAAAAGTATACTGAGAGAAGTAAGCACAATTATTATATGAAACAAAATGCACTACTATTCTTCAACAATATAATATATATTATCATGTTATTAAAATATATTTATGAGCTAACTTTATAAATTTTAACAAAAAAATCGTTGTTTTGACCTTGGATCAATATAGGTCCTTTTTAACCTAACTGATGGACATTGTGTATTGTGAATTTTGCATTGTTCATTGTGGAGTACCAAATTTACCTAAAATAAACAATAATATGTAGAAGGTACCTAGTTTGATGTGCTTTAATAATGATATTCTATAAAGTTAGTGCTCTAATATGACATGTTAAAAAATTTTTTCAGTATAAATAAAAAATACTTTAGATGGTTAAATAATAACCCATTCTCATTAAATTGAAATAACTTTATTTAAACGAATTTATTGTTGTGTATCATTAGACGAAAATAAAAAAATTACATTTTTACAGAATTATTTTACTATAGTTTATTTTTCATCATAAATATAAAGATGATTTTAAATGCAATTACTTATACAAAACTTGATTATGACATATTATGTTAAAATACTAAAATTATAATAACTTTTTAATTTGACTTTTTGTTCATAGAAAATTAATTTGTTTGTATACATTTTTATAAGGTGCCAAGGCATTTTGTTATTAGTAAATTATAAACGGCCTATGATGTTATTCTTTAAATATTTCGTTAAGCTCAACACATTTTTCGTAAAAAATGTTAAATCACATATTTTAATTAAAAACTACGCAGCATCCTAACAATAAAATAATATAATAGGTGTGATCGAACATAATATAAATCATTGTGTCAGTATTTAAATTGATTTTATTTTTTACTGCCGTTTACTGAATGAGTGTACAGCTGATACTCATTCATTAACAATTTAACAATATAAAAAAATTATCATTTATTTTCCACATAAAATACAATTTACTTTATGCTCGTCACTTGTCAGGCTAGATTAGGGAAATATGTTTAGAATAGCAGAATGAAATACATTTTTTTTCAATGTATTTATAAAAATAGTTAATGAATTATAATATTTTTTTTAAAAAAATTTATAAAAATAAACAAGACAATAATTGTTATGAGATTTTTATTAAACCTATATAATTAACCTATTTGTACAAAGATATTGTTAGTTTTCTTTATTGTATATTGACTTACAATTATGTAAGCCATAAAACAGAAATGTTAGGTGCGTAATCATATAGTATAAAAATACATATATTAATTATATAACATAAATTATATTTTACTCAAACTGACGTACTTGTATTTGAACTGCGCACTATGTAAATATCAGTGTACAAAATAAAAATTATATTATTATTAACTACTTACATAATATAATGAAATTAAAATTATTTTAAATAATAGTGAGCTTTTCATATTTTGGAAATTAAATTTTAAAAAAAACCAATCATACCTTAAACTTGTCTTTTTTTAATTTATTTTACCTACACATTTTTATATTATACACTGTTTGTGATTACATTTTTCATACTCCAATGGTTTAAAAATAAAAATAAGTATTCTGAAAATATAGTGACAAATGTTGAGAAATATAAAAATTAACAATATAAACTAAGTTTATTAAAAAAGTTCGTGCTTGCATTATTTTTATAAAAATATTCTATAGCACTGATAATTTTTCTTAGCACTCAGGAAAATCAAAAAATAACCTCGAAGCACAAACTAATCTTAATTTTTTTGACGTACTAATTTAAGAAAACTCTTGAGCACTCTTCTCCCCAAAAAAAACATTATTATTTTAAATATTTTACAAGCTAATATCTAAGCTATAATGATATAGGTAATAAATATCGTATAAAAATAATATTGCAACTGTAAAAACACCGTTTTCTTAAAATTTTACATTTTTAATATCAAATAATATGTATCAGGGGTATCTGTGTTAAGATAATACATTATGTATAAAAATTAAAAACAATGAACTAATATAGTATGGACTGGAAAAGGTAGATTTAAACGTGGTTTGTTTTTAGATCACCTGTTACACTGATATACCTAAATAAACTAAATTTGACACGGCTATATATTATATTTGTGTTTAAAATAAAATAGGTATATTCAAATTGTGGCCCGTGAAAAACGTATTTTTATTTTTTGGCCTGTGTCATCAAAAAGGTTGCCAACCCCTGGTATAAATGATCCAGTAAATTGTATTGCTATTTAATGAATAATACCAAATATACCAATAATCTCTATAATATTATCATATATTATTCACCGGACTGAATTTATAACGTAAAGACACTTATTTATTGCTGTTTATATGTATATTTTAATTAAATATTAATTATTAGTTATTTATTAGTTTAAACTTTAAATAATAACTGTAACAGAAAGAAATATGTTATTATAAAAAAAATTGGATAATTAAGAAAGATAGTAGGTAAATAGAACAACATTTGAATTTAGCATTTTTAGAATCGTTTTTTGTACATATCTAAATTACCTAAATTATAATTACCTAAGGGCTAAGACTCATTAGTATTGATAATATTATGATTACATTATTAAATTACGCTTATGTTTCTTAAATTATTTCTTCGTTGAAAATCGATTAAAAATGTATGGTTTTTAATCGTTGTGATATAATATTATGAATATGGTACTATTTTATTCCTGAAAACTTTTATAAAAATGTTTAGCGTTTATTGAGGCGTATAATGAAACGTCGTGGTTTACTAGACATTTTGAAAAATGAAACCGAAAATTCGATAACGTCTCACTCATAATGTATACGTCCTTTATATTTATATGTTTTACTGCGGTGTATAACCGCCACACTGGACGCGCACAGTACGTCGCATTAACTTTTTTCGGCCAATGGAGTTTTTCACGGCGACCATTACTCAAGAGAAAAAAAAATCACAACGTCTGACCGAGTACCGTCTGAACTGCGGTCACCGTGAGATGTCGATTATAATTTTAAAAAAAAAAATGAAAATTAACTCGCCACAATATTATCTACGTTGAAAAATCAACGTGTATATTTTCCTGCACGCGTTTTGTACTATACAATAGATGCGTCATATCTGCCACACACACACACACACACACACACAGACCTGGACATCTGATAACACTGACAGTCCTTATCAAACATTAATCAACTATAATGTATAATATTATTACAGCGGCGTATTATCACCATCATCATCATCATCATCATCATCACGGTCATCGTCGACATCGGCGGCGGCTCGTTGTAATATATAATATAGTCGGCCAAATTTCGGACGGATGACCCGACGGGGGTTTCATGGCCGTGTGGTGAAATATATTTACGAACACATTATTATAAATCATCGGTGCACACCACTCCGCGGTGTTCGTCCTCCAGGCCAACATGATCGTGACGTAATGGTATAATATTATGATTATACCGTGACGTACCGCCCAGCCTAAATCATTTCGTCTATTATCGCGCCGCCGTTCGCCAGGTATAATAGGTGCGAGAGTATTTTTATGGCGACGGGCGCGAAACAAATCAAATCCTTTCCCCTTTTGCGCGCTCACTCGCCCACCACTATATATTATTATACAGCCCTATGATGATGATGATAATATTATTAATAATAATAATAATAATAATAATATTATACAACGGCGACGGCGGGCGATCGAAGGAGGTGGATTTCGATTCATTATACGCGTTCGTCGTGCTATATATCGTTTTCGGTCAAACGCCGCACCACCGCACCACCACAATCACACCCATCCGCACCACCCACTCCCGCACCGCAAACGCGGCTCAACTGTCCGAAACGCGGTAGTTTATGCCCACGACCATGGTAGTAGGAGGTGCGCCGCCTATATTATATTACTGTTATATACATACGATTATATAATATGGCGTGGCTAATGGATTTTCGGGACACGCCGCGACGACAACAGACGTAGATACAGGAAATTTATCGTCCGACTGGCCGCCCGAACACCCCGCGCGCGACCGTATTGCATTTAGGTGTTGTATACGTATAGGTGCAACTGTATACCTACCTACGAATTGAGTTTCGCCGCGTGGACGCCACACCGTGTGTGTTTTCCAGATTTACAGATAACCCGGTGTAGCGATGGTTTAGTTTGCTGTGAAATGTATCTTTTTCCTTTTCTCTCTCAGTTCTTTCCAATATTGTCCGGTCACACACAGACATTCACGAACAAATTTTTTGCCACCTAGTACTACAATATATATTATACACACACGCTACTGTTTACAAAATCCTTCGACAATAGAGATGTTTCAATAGTACCGCCGTGTAATGTTTACGCGTTTATTTACTTTTTCTCTCGATTTATACGCCGAAACGAACGATAGGGCTTATCTCGGAAGTTCGGCACTCTTTTTATTTCAAAAAACACGTTGACGCACACGAATTTTCACGTAACTTTAACTACTTCGTTATAATAGGAACTGTCTAATAAACAATCACAAATTTATCAATTTTCATTTACAGTTGTATTTTATTCGTCTTCTGATTCATTCCACCCCTATTCAACCCTTTATTTGTTTTTAAAGCATTTATGTAGATGTAAAATACAATGCCCATCTGATTTCAAAGAACTCGAAAAAATGTCACTTTTTGTATAATAGCTATTCGATTTTATAATCGTCTAAAGGTCTACGTTAGAAATAAATTGAAATAATACGACAAAATGGATGATTGACTAATTGAGTGGAAATATCTTTGAAATTAATCTTCACTGAGTCATCTGACTGTGAAATACATTTTTAATGAAATGTACAACTAAAGTCGTTTCAACAGGTATCCTATACAAAACCTATCGAGTAGAGACGCTGTTCACAAGTATTTTAATTTACTACGGTACTCGTTTTACTGAAAATCGAAGGTAAATATTACAGTTGTTACTTTGTATTCTGTCTTTTTTCTTTAAAAATACAATCTGTACATAAATACTTATTTCCATAATATAGATTTGCAAAAAACTTATGGTTGGCACTAAGTACGAGAACTAAAAAAATATATATCATCAATCGTGAAAATCTCACTGACAGAAGATGATATTTTTTAATTACTACAACACATCAAAGGGAAAAAATAAATAAATATGTTTATGTATGTAGAACGTAGGTATATTGACATTATTTTGTAGATGATATTGGCAATTTTAATATCAATGTTGATTGAAGGCACATCAAAAAATGTATATGCAATGAAGATTATAGATTATTTATAAATAAAATAATTTATTCATCAAAAATATATATATCATTAAAGTAATATTAAATTATGCGTTATCGAATTGCATAACCCTATAAGCACCTGAGGAATATATTCGAATCAAATTTTAAGTAAATAATTATATAAACATACGATTCTATAATTTAGAATATGTTGTTATTCATATTTATTCACAATAAATTAAATTTGTATTAACTATTTTATTGTCGATTTCATAAAAGATAATTAATTAATATTATGCTATATGACAATAGTCAATAACTATTGTTCAAATATTAATTATTCGAGTAAAACAAATATGTAAAAATGTTGATATAAAATGAATAAATTGAGAAAATACCTACCTACATATAATAAATATATTAAAACTTATAACTTTCCTGAGAACGCATTATTTTATAAATGAAATAAATACAATTATATAGCTTAACTAAATAATGACTAATAAATATAATAATATTGTGATTGGTACTTTAGAGCACATTTTAAAAAATTAAACCGAATTTTTAGGGGTATTAAATATTTTAGTGCATACTCATAATATGTGTTACATTGACAGTTTGCATAATATTCGGAATACCAAATTAACCATTTTTGATAAATTCGTTTACGTATAACGTTATATAATAAACATGAAAATATATTTAAAGTTCTTTATTGTTTTAAGAAAATATAGTTTATCGAAAATATTTATTTTTTTTTTACCTAACATTATATTATTACAAAATAAAAATATTTTTCACGTAAACCTAATGTTTTTTATATGACATTTATTTATTTTCATTCAAGGAAGGTTGAAAACCAATATTATTTCTATTAAACAACTAAAAATAATCAAATTTATTAACAATGTTTACATTAAGACTTCCTGAAAATAAAACATAAATATTGATTTCAACGCCATTACTAGGTACATTAGGAAAGTTTTTAATAATTATTATACCTAATTCATTACATATCATAATATATACTTTTCGCAATCGAAAAATGCATAATTCGAGTTGATACGAATTACCAACAATTATATATATTATTTTCCGTTTTTCGAACTGTTGTGACAACTTTGACAACTATTATACATTTATGCTAACTCATAATTATAAATTTGAATTAAGTACTAAGTATACCTCTTTAAAGTACAAACCCTGTCAAGTTTCGAATGTATAGTCATTTTTCACCGTATTTTGTGCATTTTACTATGCCAAAAAAAGTAGTCAACAAATAACATGATAATATATAACAAACATAATATAATATACTTTAATATTATACACATTATTGTAAATTTGTAAACCGATACGCTCGTTATCCTATATGTATCTAAAACGTTGTATACAAATATCGACAGAAAATGGTATAGTAGCTGAATCATAAAATATTAAATAAAAAAAAAATCAATAATTATTATCGTTGAACATCTGGTACCTACTATAATACCTTGTATACAACAATTCGATATATTATAACCCTTCGAAATGTTATTACAAGTTTAAGCTGAAAGCAAATGGATCTCGATAATCGCAGGACCTTAGGAATCAAAGTATCCTTTGCATTTTATGCTGTAATTTATAAACAACGTAAAATCAAAATTCTCAATGTATATGTATACATATGTATATTTATCATTATTTTGACTTCAAAAAATTTAACTAATATCATACACATAATACTACATTAAATTAGTTATCTTGGAATATTGTTTTAATGGATGTACATAGTGATAATTTATCACTGATAACATATATGTATAATTATTATTTTGTTAATATTGTTCGTTTACGCAACAGTTGAAAATAAAAAACAACAATTTCAATTTCTTATTTTGTTCTTGTATTTGAATATTGTAATTATTATTTTATAAAATCAATAAAAAATACCACTTTAATTAAACATTTGAAAAAGTTTAATATATTTTGAAGATTAACATTTTAGTATTAAATATTACTATATATTCTAGATTCTAAAATTTTTAGAATCTAGAATATGAGTATTACAATTACGAGTGAAATATAATGTAAAAAAATAATAATATATACCTTTGTTTTAGATTTTATGCTGTGAATTGTGATATTTTTGGTGATGGAAGACTACATCAGCGCCGTTCTTGTATGCAAACCAAAATTACAAGTCAAAATAAAGTGAACTAATCATTTTGAAAAATAATTTGATGAAAAGTAATTATATTTATATATTTTGTATTACTAAATATTAATCGATAACATATTACATTATTTGTCAATCGATAACAGTTAATTCTATTTTAAAACACCGGTAATTCACAAATTTAAGAGGAACGTTTTTATTTATCGTGTTGAATAATTGGTCGAGGGCCGTTGATAGAAAAAAAAAATGTCCCTTACTTTCAAAATTTATGAGAGTACCCTCTTTATTACTTTTGTATTTTATTCAGTACACTTAACTGAGCTAATATTTAACTCAAACATATGATATTATCGCGTGGACTGATATTCTGCACGTTTTGTTGACTCAACAAAATTGGCTATCGTCTGAAAATTGAAAACTCCTATAATACTGGACACACCCATTCGTTTCTATAGACTTTACCTAGATATGTATTTTACAATCACCTATTGTACTATGTTCAATCGACTGTAAAAGACGTAAAAACATAACACAATGCATCAATACGGTTTACAATGAGTAATCTACATTTGAATACGCCTACCGCCGCAATGTTATCTTCCCGTGTTAAACAAAACCCATATTTGCATCTCTGAATTACATCAGATTCGTATCTTCACGTCTGAGTACCTCGGAAATTCCTTTTTTGATTTTACAGGAGTTTCCACTAATATTGAGTGGTTTTGAAACGATTCCATTCCTAATCCTCTTATAACATTTATGAATTATAATTGCAATACTGCAGTACAACCGCAATCGACTCTATTAACAAAACTCTGGCATTCATTTCGTTTTCCAGAAAATTGAAAGGTTAATGATATGTTTCCTGATGATTATAATAACGGTCGTACGGAAATCTCAAATCCGATAAATTAGATGCATCGTTCAAAATAAAATGTTATAAACGGTAATATTAGATTAATAAGAGTCTCGTAAATTTTGTCCAGAACAACATAATAGTGTATATTATAAAATGGTATCTGTCCCTCAACTTTTTTTACGATATTAATCTTGTCATGGAGTGTATTATATTAATATCATTAACAGAAAAAACTGAGTTTTAGATATAAATTTCTCTGAAAACAAATTCTATGCATATTTTTGTTTTATTAATTAATTGCATTAAACTGCCAATTGTAATGGACAGTTATTATTTCAACCATTGAAAATCACGTTAAAATCGAATATGAATAAATTTCCATATACTCGATGTAATCATATATTCATATCAAATAATATAGCATTTAACACCAATACGTTAATAAAAAGTATGATATTTTATATTAATTTAACGTATTTTAATATTAATTTGAACAACATTTGATCGATAACTCATTTAACTGTATTTATAAGTACCGAACTATAACGCTAAAGAAATTTTAAATTCCTAATGTTTAATTACTTATTTTACAAAACGCCAAGCGTTTTATTATATAAGTTTTGATTACTGGGACTGACATAATATTATATTTTATATTCTAAGTTTTCATTATTATGCGATGTGTTGATAATTATATTTTTTTTTTTTTTTTTTATTGATCTGAAATATACATCGACAACTAGGCCATTAGTACACGAATTTTAGATTACATTGTTAGTATTTTAGCATTTACATGGTTACATTAAATTAAATTGTACAATTCTGTTTTTTTTAAGAATAAGATTAAGTTTTTAACGTCTTGTGGGTTTGGTCCTAGTGCTTGACAAATTTGTTCTGATATGTGGTATTGATTTCGATACATGTTGTATTTTTGACATTCTGTGATGACGTGGTTGACCGTTAAAAGTACATTGCACGCGTCGCATAGTGGAGGATCGTCTTTGGTCATCAAATAGCTGTGAGTTAGGTGTGTGTGACCAATTCGGAGACGGTTTATTATGGTTTCTTCTTTTCTACTGAGTTCAAGATTTATCCATAGATTTATATTGTTTTTTATTTTATTGAGTTTGGTGTTGAGTTTTCGCCAGTAGGAATGCCATTTGTTGTTTGTGTGTAGTTTAATTTCGTTTTTTGCATCTGCAAATGTGATGGACTTTATGGTTGCAGTTAATTTGGAGGTGATTGCATTATGGGCTTCTTGGTCAGCCATTTCATTTCCTGGAATGCCAATGTGGCCCGGAATCCATACAAACTGGATGTATATATTTTTATTTTCTGCAAGAAAAGTTTCTTCTTGTATTAGCTTAGTAATATCTGTTTGGTTTCGAGTATTTGTGATGGCAATTAAATTGCTGAGTGAGTCGCTAAGTATTATACATTTTGTTTGGTGGTTTGAATATTCAGTGTGGAAATATTTTACAGCTTTGTATATTGCCATCGCTTCTGCTGTGAATATTGATGCTTGAGGTGGAAGTTTGTATGCTATTGTTTGATTGTTTATTATCATAGCGAGACCAACACCGTCATTTGTTTTGGATGCATCAGTGTATATGTGTACACTGTTTGGGTGTTCTTGCAATATGTTGTTGAGCATGTTTTTATATATGGATGGCATTGTGTTTTCTTTTTTGAATTGAGTTAAAGTAAGGTTAACATTGAATGTTGTGTTCCAAGGGGGAAAAATGTACGGTTTTCTTTCTAAAATATTGTTTATTTTTATATTTTCTTTTTCGGCTTGCTGTATGTGTGCATTTATTACTTTGATGGCTGGATTGTTGATATTTCTTTTGGTTCTGGCACAATATAATAGCAGTAGTTTTTCTCTTCTAAGGTTAGGTGGGATTTCATTAGCAATGTTTCTAATACTCTCAATTGGGCTGGATTTGAATCCCCCTATTGAAAGTCTTATAGCAGTATTTAGTTTAGTTTGAACCATGTTTAAGTGGTTGGTTTTGGCATTTTTTAACAGTATTGATCCATAATCTGTTTTAGATCGAATTAACGCTTTATAGATCATTAAAAGAGATGCGCTGTCACCACCCCATGATGTGTGGGCAATTATTTTGATTATGTTGAGTTTTTGAGATAACGAGTCACGAATATTTTTTAGATGAGGTATCCAATTAAGTTTGGAATCGAATGTTATTCCTAGAATTTTAATTTTATTATGGTGAGGTATAACTAGGTTGTCTAGTATTATATTGAGATCTTTTATTTTTTTTTGTTTTGTAAAGATAATACTTTTGGATTTGAGGTTAGAGAATGAGAAGCCAGTTTTTTTTGACCAATCTGATAAGCTGTTAGCACTTATTTGGAGTAATTCTTGGACGGTTTTTAGGTTTTTGCTTCTGCAAAAAATGTTAAAGTCATCGGCGAATAAATTAGCTTTTACAGGAACTTTGATTGTTTCGACAATATCATTAATGGCCAAGAGAAAGAGTGTGACTGCCAGTGATGATCCTTGTGGGATGCCATTTTCTTGGTAGAACGTCTTTGATAGGGTATGTGATACTTTGACCTGAAATTGTCTTTCTTTTAGGTAGTTTGTAATATACATGAACATATTGCCGTTTGTTAAGATTTTGCTTAGTAGAGCTAGTATTCTATGTCTCCATACAGAATCGTAAGCCTTTGTTATATCCAAACTGATCATTCCGAGTATTTGTTTATGTTCGAATGCATTTTCTATTTCAGTTTTTATTGTAATTAAGTTGTCCATTGTTGATCTAGTGTGGCGAAATCCACTTTGCTCTTTAGAAAGTATTTGGTTTTTTTCTAAGAACCATGTTAATCTTAAGTTTATAATTTTTTCCATAATTTTTGTCATTGTGTTTAGGAGTGTGATAGGTCTGTATCCTTCAGTGGAATGTTTGTTTTTCCCTGGTTTAAGAATAGGAATTATTATTCCCTTTTTCCATTCTTTAGGTATAACTCCTGTGTGCCATATATTGTTATATATATTCAATAGAAATTTTTTTGCTGTTATGCCGAGGTTTATAATAAAACAATAAGGGATACTGTCTGGGCCAGGGCTTTTGCTCTGGCATTTATTTAGTGCAGTTTCCATTTCATTGAGTGTTATACTGGAGTTCAAGACAATTTGGTCGCTATTGTTCGGGTTTATCATTGAGATTATTTGTGAGTTTTCGAATGGTATTTTTATTCCGTTAATAAATTCTTGTGTGTAGATTTTGTTGCTAAAATTATCTTGGAAGTAAGCGCCGATTTTTTCGGCGACATCTTCTGGAGCTGATGTTGTTCCTTGTTCGTCAGTTATATGAATTTCTTGGTTTCGGTTTATACCTTTCAATGAATGGATTTTGTTCCATATCTTGGATGAGTTAGTTTTGGAGTTTATGCTGGTTGTGAATTCTTTCCATGAGTTTTTTTTGCTTTTTTTTATTAAAAATTTGGCTTGGGCACGCAGTTTTTTGAGTTGTATGAAATTTTCTAAGGTTTTATTTTTTTTGTACGTGTTTAAGGCGTTCTTTTTATTGATTATAGCTCTTTTAATCTCATCATTCCACCAAGGAACTTTTGGTTTTTGGTTATGGTTTATACAGCTACCGATTGATATTTCTGCTGCTGAGGTGATTATGTTAGTTAATATTTTGACTGCGTTTTCTATATTGGATTGGTCATTATATTGTATTTTGGTAATTTCTTCCTCTATAATATCACTGAATAATGTCCAGTTGGGTGTTTTTAGATTCCATCTACGGTTTTTATTCGTATTAGTATCCCCTATCCTGTGCATGAAGTTTGTGAGTATAGGTAAATGGTCACTGCTATAGATATCAGGCAGCACTTTCCACTTGAGTCTTTGGGCTAAGGAGGATGTGCACATTGTTAGGTCGATAGATGATAAGGTTCCATTGGCTAGGTTAATGTGGGTGGGGGATGTGTCATTTAGAATTACAATGTTTTCGTTTTCTAGTATTTTTTCAATTATCTTGCCTCTATGGTCTGTTTTTTCTGATCCCCACATGGTACAATGTGCATTAAAGTCGCCTAATAACATAAATGGCTTGGGGAGTTGTTTAATTATGTTTTCGATGTCGGAAGATTCGATTTTAGTTTGGTTGGGTAAATACAAGTTGCATACATTTAAATTTATTTCATTGAGATGTATAGAAATGGCAATAGCTTCGAGATGGGTTTTTACTTTTATTTGCTTGCTAGGAAAGAATGACTTGACATAGATTGCTACACCACCGCTGGCTCTTAAACCATTAGTTCTGTTTTTAGCGTAGCATATATAGTTCCTTAAAGTTTTGTGGGTTTGGTCAGTAAAATTGGTTTCTTGTAAGCATATGAAATCGGGCGAATGCTCGGCTATTAGTATTTTTAATTCATTTATTTTTTTTTGAAAGCCATTAAGGTTCCATTGTATTAGTTTTGTGTTATGTGTGAGGTTGTTTTCTTTTTGATTTACATTCATTAGAATTTGAGAATTTGATTAATTTATTTGTATATGGGCTTTACGAGTATAACTCTTGTGGAGTTGCTTGGAATAGTAGATTTGCTAATTTGGTGAGTTTGGTTTTTGTTGCTCGGTCGTTTATCTTAGGTCTGACTATTTCGATGGTTTTTAACATTGAAGGTATGTCAACTTTTGCTTCTTCACAGAGAGAATGTATGTTAATTGATTTATTGGAGAAATTTTCAATTATGTATTTGAATTGGTAAAAAGAGATATTGATTTCTTCGTTTTCGGAAAATAGGTCTTGTGCAGATTTTAGGTGGTCCTCATCATTTGTAGCAATATTTTCAAGCGAATTGCTTTTTTTTAATTTTTTAATTTGATCTTGAGGTGTTTTCTTGTTTTTTTTTGATTCTAATAACTTATGTTCAAGGTTTTTGGTCTGATTAGGTTTCTCAATGTTTGGCTGTGTGTTTGATTGTTCAGAAATTGTTGGAGATGTAGGACAACTTGATGTTGGTAGAGATCTTTTGATTTGTTTATTGGGTAAATTTGTATTGGTCGTTGTTTGGCTTAATATATTTGAGTTTTGACTGTTTTTAGGTATGGCAATAGTATTTACTTCTGTTATGTCGTCATCATGTGTGGGATATGAGGACGTGGTGGGGGCATCATCTATTGTTGGTTTTTGTGTAATATAAATATTGTTGGTCATGGTATTTGGTTCTTTTTTGCAGTGATTAGATGTGTGGCCGCTTTGTTTACATGCGTAGCAAGTAAGAGTGTCGTCCGTTAGAAAAATTCTGAAGTCTGTATTGTCATATTTGATTATTATCGATCCGGGTACATTTGCTGTGTCGTCGGGGTGAATATATACCTGTCTCCTAAAACTACTGATGTGAGCGAGCTCATCTTGAAAACCAGCTTTAAGGAAGGTTATTGGAGATAATGTCTTGATGTTTTCTAGTAATAAGTGTTCGGTAATTACTTCATGAGGTATTATCGGGTGTGCGTTAGAAATTATAAATCTCTTGGCAGGATTTACTAGACGACGAAATGGTATTTGATTTTCATTAACGGTTATATACGAATAGTTTTGTGTCAGTTCGTCAACAGTTATTTTGTCTCTAAAATATATACAAAATCTGTTGTTCGAAATACGGGACGCAAAGATGATGTTTTTAGGCGGTGTTATTTTGCTAAATGCTTTAACATATTCTATTTGTGGTATTTCGTTTATCGTATTTAATATAATGGCTTGATCTTTCTTAGGAAACGTTGTGTTGGCTGTTGTTTCGGCAAAGGTTTTTGTGTTGTTTATTTTTGGTGGTGATGACAGTTGAGATAGTTTTTGGTTGTGCATATTAGATAAAATATCCGTAGACATTTTATCGGTTTAATTGGCCGCTATGTACCGGCGGCCGGTGTAATTTTGCGTTGCAATTACGAGTAAGATAAGATTACATACCTTTTTCGCTGTTGATTTTTGTGTGCATGTATATACTGATATTGCTATCGGGAGCTAAGAAATACGGAACACACGTGTGCTTGGGACGGAGGTCAAACACGTACTGAATTATATTTTATTATAATAAAAAATCATAATAATTGTAGGTACATCGTTAGGTATTATTTTTTTACCTATACATACGTACTAAACTACCAAATTTATGATTATTATAAAAGCTCCAAATTCAAATTCAACAATATTAATACTCTCTATTCGTTAAATATTTTTAATAAAGCTAAATCAAATCTTCTGTTTGGCTTTAATAAATTAAAGTGCAAACAATAATAAAATATTAAAAATATAATATTCGTTTTATTGTACAAAATTCAATTTATGGCAGTTATAATTCACCGGTTGCATATTTTTTTTTACTGTGTGGCTAAAAATTACGTTTATTTAAAAAAAATACATATTATTTTTAAACAATATCACATTATGAAGCTGGTGTAACACGAAACGTGTGATGACGTTTTTTTATGTTTAAATAGAGACTTTTCTGCACACGAATAATGCTAAAAAAATGTTTAAAAACCTGCGGCCCTTGAGTCTAATCATATTTTGATATATTTAATTTTCATTTATTTTTAAACGATGATTTACCAACATCATACACCTTTAAAATACACGAAAACTACTAATATTAAAATATAACCTACAAATAAATAACTTCATAAACAATCTTGTAATGTTTATGCATTTTAAAATGCATCGTTTGTTTCTAAGCTTGATATATTTATAATTTGTAATCGTTGTAGTAAATAAATAATTTAATAAACCATTATTAATAACTATTTAACGTTATTATAATCATGATTTATAAGTATGTATATTGAGAGAGTGCCTAACGCTTTAAATTCATTTAATCCACTTCCATTTTGTATGAAACTAACAAATACATAAGTTCACACATTACATCAATGTCTTAGAATTAAACGACAATACAATACAGCCATTCATAGTATGTCAACAATTAGTTGCATAACATCATGTTAAATGCTTTTTAACTATAGATGAATGAATATATCACAATTTTGAAACATATAAGAAAATCGCATAACTATAATTAAATAGTTTTGAAAATATAAACAACTTCGCGTCTTTTTTTCCAGCTGTGACTTCAAGTTCAGGAAAATTGTTTTCAAAAACTGGCATCAGCTTAAATTATAATTCTACAACAACTAGTTGTTACATAATACTCGTATTGTACATTTATATATATGTGTCACTTGCGTTTAATGTCAGTACATAATTGTTATTTTTGCATTGAAATTTAATTCGTAAAATGTAAAACGTGAGGCCATGGAAATATGTGTGCATAATTCATTTTAAAATAATGTACCAATTTATCCTAAAAGTGAAATAAAAACCTATTTTTTTACCTAGTACTTAGTGAAACAACAAAAATAAATAACATGGTACGTATTATTTTTTTATTTTTACTTTTTGTTTTTTTTCAAAACAGCTGAAAATTATTTAGCGCAGTGATATTTTTTTAACTGAATATGCATAAATAATACCTACTTGCATAATCAAAACGAACAAAAAAGTATAACGTTTTGTACGAATGTCTATCTATTTTTATATTATACTAAATATGTCGTCCAAAATATTCCAATAATAAACAAATTGTATTCATTATATTGTAAGATAATAATATTATACAAAATACATTCAATTTACTATAATGAGCTTTTATCAATTTATCAATTGTTCAAAAAATAAAACTCAAATCCGTATCACCGAGTGATTGTTTTAGACGGTCTTGTATAATTCGTAATATTATTTTGCTCACAAATGAACTCAATAAAGCTGCATATCCCTACTCCTAACTGAGTTCGTGTGGGCCAGAGACTGACATGTTTATTTCAAATCACCGAATCAATTTAAAACAATTTGTAAAAAATATGTTAGCTATAGAAATTCCCCATCTCCACAGGTAGGTACCCACTAATAAAAAGCAGCCTGTGAATATCGTTATTCAATTATTTAGTTTGAATATTAGAATTCCACATACAAAATGTTATACATTGTCTTACAGTTTTTCCATCAGAATATAAAAAAAAAAATTCCCCACACTATCTCTACCTTACAGCTTATCTATTAGTACTTAATGAATTCTGTCAAATAAGTATTTCACTAAGTTATAAACTAATAAATAAATAAATACATAACAATAAGTAGTTTTGAATCTGCGAAATGGATGCTAAATTATTACGACCGTAGTACACTACGTACGCAACCTACAAAAGAGTGGGCTTTCTTGGAAATTTGAAATTGTTATTTTTGGTATCTTTTTAAGTACTTTTGGATTCTGAGCGGAGCGATGAATGTATTGATTTTACAATAATGTATGTTATTTTTAAATAGGACAGTAAAAGTGCTTGGATTTTCTTCAACAGTAACTTTTCTGACAGGAAAGTGAATCTAGTTGGTACTTTGGAGAGGGTCAAAAGTAAAAATTTCCCAGTAATTTTCAAAAGCGACGCGAAAAACAAAGAAAAATTAAGGAAGAACGGGAATTTTTTTTAGTTTTTTTTTCTATAAATATCAATAAAATTTTATTTGTTGGTTAAAACATTTAATAGAAGGCTCCTATGTTATTGTTTCAAAGGCAGATGAAAAAAATTCAAAATCCTTACTCATAGTTTTTATTTATAAGCATTTAGAGTTCAAATCTTGACAAAATACGGAAAAATCACGAAAATTAGCAAATTATTTTGAATTGAGAATTCATAAAAATTTTTCTTTTTAAATCTAAGATTTGAAAATGTAATACAAGATTATCCATAAGTTTGTTTACCTTTATCAAAAAGCGTTTGAAGGCTCCTGATATATTGTTACAATAGCAGTTGAAAAATATTAAAAATACATAGGCACAAATTTTTATAAGCATTTAAAGTTCAAATTTTGACAAAATTTATTAAATTTAAAATTTAATAATTATTTTGTAACTAAAAATTTATAAAATGTTCAAATTGAATAACTAAGGATTGAAGATGTAAAATAAGGCTCCACGTAAATAGGTTATATATAAATTACTTTATTCACAATAATATCATGAAATATACTTGGTAATATCATATAGGCTGACTGACCGTTTTCGCTCAGAATCGTTTTTCTTATACAATGATATTATATCATTGAATTCAAATTTAACGCCATCCATTACAGTGACCCACTTGTAACCTACTGTACAGCAGAGCGAAATCCACTTACCCACCTTTTTTGTATTCGGATACACATTTACGTTGATATAATATAGTATGAATTTGTATTTAATATAATCCGACAGACACAAACCAAGTCGCAGATGATGCTCATATTATACATAATTATCTGTATCACATTCCTAACTTTTACCCTCCGAAATTATATTTAGAAAATAGTATCGCATATGCCTGGAATTTCGCTATAGCTTTTACATAGTAGAACAATGTGTATAACACAGGGAGTCGTTTAAAATTTGAAATATTTACGGTATTATATTTATTGTACCCCAGAGTGCAATTCGTCAATGCTATTTCCTGACTTCTTTGTTATAAATTCAATAGATTTCCCCGATTTATAAGACTCGTTATTGGAATTATTATTTTTTAAAAAAATTTAGAATTGTTCGTGAAAAAAATACGAATATTGGATTTTTTCAGAAAAATGAATGTTTAGTAATGGATAAAAATTATTCCAATCATCTCATCCCGTTTAATATTACGGCAGCTATCGATTTCGTTTTATGGAAGACAATCTATTTTATCATCAGAATTTTCTACCCTAAAGTCCTATAATTTTGATTAAATTTTCCATGTTTTTAATCTAATGGCTGTGTAATCATACCCATAGTTGTTGTATTGTTGAATAAACAACAATTATATTCATGAACACGTATGCGACACACCTATAACAATATACAAGGGCAAAGTTTCTTGTTTCGTGTACAAACTGTAACAAATTATTCAGCAGCATTAGATATTAACAGATTTAATTTAATTCATTTGTTTTATAAATTACACTTGTGCTGAAACGTATATAATATATTATTTGAGTTTTGTTCATCGCCATAACTTTATTCATATTATTTTATTTTATCTTAAAAATAAATACAACTCTGATTTATATTAATAATTAATCGAAACAATATGAAATAATGAACAAGTTCATGATTGCGTTTAATAGGTAGGTTGATTTTATTTTATTTTTTTGTGACAGTAAAAACAATCAGCCTTCAGACATCAATCATTGTCATAGACGTTGTCTTGATGTTTCCTCTTATTGAATACTATACAGTCTAATACAGCAGAAAGAGTTCTCCGGTTTATTTTTCCAGAATAAAGTTTTTAAACCCCCCGAGCCAACCTCGGAATAAAAGTCTGGATTATGGAGACCTGTTCCTAGTATGGTCCCTGGGGCCCCCCACAAACCTAAACCCAGCTCTGTCTATAATAAACTATCGCATACAATACTTATCATAATTTATTACCGTACAATGAACGATATTTTAGAGTCTAGAATTTATACTATTAGATTACTCACTACACTTTATTCTTATACAGTTTATAACTTATGAATCCCAGTGGAGATAATATGTTTGACACGGAAAATAACACTATTCCTATGCTTTATTAATTTATTTTTAAATATTTATCGGAATAAACATCAAACATATTATGTTTAATATGTATTTAAAATAAACTTTCGATGACTTAAACACACAGGCGCATATAGGTAAAATATAAACGTGTTATTATACTCTGTAAGATAAAATCCCCCCAGCCCGATGGTTGAAAACTTTAAAAGGCAACAAGACAACAATCAAACTAAAAGTTGGTAAAAATGTTGATAGGTACCTATATATTTCAAATAATAGATGTATACCTACTCTTTATATATTATTCTAATACTTTCCTACCTAAGTATTGGTTATAGGCTAAGACTATACTAAATAACTTTAAAAGTTTCGTTGTTGTTAAAGTTGAAAGTATTTTAGTGTACATAACCAAACATTTTAGAGAGCAGTATTTGAAAAAAATATATATAAAAAAAAAGGTTTCGATATTACAAACCGATTTCATAATATAGTACAAAGAACGATGTTCGTACAGCAACAAAAAGTCTTTTACGGCGAATGGTGGTTATACTACAATATTACTCAAAATTGCTGAGTATGTAAAAAGCCGTTTTTTTTTGTGAATCAGTGTAAACTATAGTATAAAGCGTTACGTTTTTCGTATAATAATAATAATATTTTACTATGCGTGACGATATTGTCCTCAATTACGAGCTTTGTACATTCATAACTCACGGGTTATAAAGTATAAACTCCATTGAACATCACCAATATGTAGGTGGTCTAACCTATACAGACAAAAAACAGACTTTTTTTCTAGGTAGGTTCTCTTTTGAAACAGTATAGTGAATCGATAAATGCCTTATTATTGACCTATTTTAATAATTTATACTTATAATAACTACAACAATATTTTAGCTATAACCGTATTTAGCTATAGGTACCTATAAGGTATATCTAACCGATAAAATTGCGTACACCTCGTAGACATGATGCGGCGTCGAACTAAAAAATATAAAAACTGATAAGTATATACTATTATTTTTTCCCACATTTCTCTGAGATATTATGTTCCTACCCATAATATACTTTGTATCCTATTTGCATGCGATTTTTTTTTTACGCGTGTCAGAAGTTAAACTGCGCATAACAAATACTATACATCATATTATTATGTATATCGTATATGTTTGTGTTTGTTTTAACATATTATTACACTATGCACTTTAATATAATATCGTGTAATGCGTTTATATAATATTATTATCCGTATTATGCTGATGGCACCTAACGGGATTGACCGACTCGTGTACAACAATACGCAGGTGTCTATAACAGTAGATTTTTAATTTCATAAAAAACATTGTTGATATAACATATTTTAATCGTTTTAAGTCGTCCGAAAGCTTTTAAAAACTTGTTCCTGACCATTATATAATATGAAAGCAACGATGCCTCCATTTCGATATTATATCGATGGCAAGTTAATATGATGAGCTGATCAAAATGTATTGAACATTTTTCTACTGCGTTAAAATGTACATATTATATTATTTGAACACAACTTACTGTGTATTATTTATTGACGGTTGTAAATCACATACGCAAGAACCGTTTTGAATAATAATTTTAAAACTATAAATCTTGAACAACTTCTGAAAGAATTTAATAACAAAGGTAGGTAGTACGCAGTTGGTTACAATAATACTGAATAGTGTACACTGAATAATATACGTACGCATACATATTGTTATTACTTTTAATTAGGTTTGTCAAAAATAAAACGCACTGGATTTAATATCGTCATCGTGACAAAACAGTGATTATAATATCTTCCCTTGGTATAGGACTTGCAGTGATTTCACATACGCAACATATATAATATAGTACATAACTGTGTGAAAACCAGCACAACCGCAAGTTTAATAAGCTGTATTTACTAATATCGTAATAATTATACTATTATAGTTTAGTCAGGAAGGTTATATAATACCGTTAAAATGTTGTATCAAGTGTTTGATGATGAAACAACTAACTTTCCATACAGTTGTTAATTTTTTGACAAGTAATTCGCAGATAAATAATAATAATATATAAACTATTCGACATGTGTAACATATTATGCTGTATTTTTCGTTGGAAATTGATGAGTGTATACTTTTAAAAGCTATGTTGGAATTGCGCCAGTTTCTCTCTTCAAACAGTTAAATTAAAACTTTATTCTCGATGAAAAAAAAAAATTACATGATATTATTTATATTATATTATTATATAATATTATAAAAGTTATTGTTTGACTTTTAGTAAATAGGTAGTTTAATTTTTCAATTTAAACTTGAAGACAATTTTTATTTTATTGTTAAAACAAATAATTAGATGTGTCAACGAGATTTTTTTTAAAAAAAAGTGACGGTAAACAATCGAGGAAGCCGTATGAATATATCAAATACCCAAAAAGTTTGGACTGATTTAGGCATTTAGGTACACGTGTCGGTCGACTAATTAAAAATAATTTAAATCAATCACAATTTAACATGAAATTATTAAATGGTAATAATATAGGTTATATAATAATTTTAGTCACGTTCTTTATTTTTGTATTAACCAATAATAATATGTTATTTACGCAACGGTGTACATTACATTTTTATTTTTATTTCACTTATATTATTAAACTGTGTTTCTTTTGTGTATCTTAAGTATGTATCGTGTATAGACGTATTTAGGTAATACAAGTACATTATGCGTCCAACTTAAACACAAACATTCAATATTAAACTTGCAAATTTTTGGTAAATATTCATTTTCCTGATCGCGAACTTTCTTTTTTTATTTGTGCTCTACGGCGATCACTTTTATAATAATATATTATACTTATATATACTGCAGGACAATCTAAAGTGGTCTTGAAACGCGCTACGCACACAGTATTGTGTCCACTTGTAATTGCTCACAGAAATAACCAACAATATAAATTGTTCCTTCCATCTGGGAAGTTAAGTGAATTGTCAACCAACAGCTTTGTTTTTGGGGACCGAAAATCCGACGGACTGCGGTCAGCAATATAAAATAATATATCGTGACCGAAATCGAACGGCTAGCCTGTATGGACTATAATAGCTACAAGCAGAGAGCATAATATCCAACCCTGCTCGGAACTCAATCAAGACTGTACGCCCCCCCCTTCCCATACCCCACCCCTCACTCGCACACGAGTATATAACCCTCCCAATACCACACACACAACGTTTTACACTGCCGGATCTTTTCTCGTCGGAGAAACGCGTCGTAATTTCAAAGGAACTTTACCATCGAGCATATAATATAATGTATTGATATAACGCATGTTGTTATGGTCCCTAGGGCCTAGGAAGTCCTAGAAGAGTTCGCTGTCCACGCCGAAATGCGCAGGAAACTATTTAAACTAATAAATATTAGTCATCCACCACCGGAATCATCTACACATCACGTCACATGTGCGTTTTCTTCCGCTATCAAGCCATAAGTAATAACCCATGTAGTATATAATACCTATAACGTTAGCTATGTATGTTTACGGGATGTCGTTAAAACGAATAAAACGTAACAAACCCCATACGCCCCGTGTTAACAAATTCGTTTTTTATTATATTTTTATATTTTTTTTTTTTATGATTTCACTATTTTTTTTTTTGATATTAAATGAATTTTAATATTCTTTTGGAGTGGGTACAAGCGGTGTATATCTCAAAATCTTCCTCTACGTAATTCCGTCATCGCCGTCACCGACGCTTTATAACTCTACTCGAGATTTGTTGGTTTTTTTTCGTAACATATAAAAATATTTCAAATATTTGTTATTAACATTATAATAATATTAATATTGATTAAATGTTGTCTATACTAATATACAGACGGATTTCTACAATAAAAAAAAAAAAACAAAAAAAAAACACAAATAATTTTAACGGATACAGAACCATAAGGAATTCTAGTTTAAGTATAAAAAAGGTGGGCAAGTGGATGTCGCTCTGCTGTACTGTAGGTTACAAGTGGGTCACTGTATAATGGATGGTATTAAATTTGAATTCAATGATATATCATTGTATAAGAAAAACGATTCTGAGTGGAGACGATATGTCAGTCTAGGTATAAGACATATTATACACTTATCTATGGTATTAAAAAAAAAATTGACCTATAATAAATTCCAAATTAATCATATCACAATATCCATTAGGTACATATAACGCGTTATACATCAACAACAAACCGTGATACTATCATCATAATATATCGATGAAAATATTACAAATTAGAAGTTTCAAGTGCCCACGAATAATATTATACAATCACAACAAAATAACTAAAATAGTTATTCTAGGTTTTTATGTAATTTCGTCCTAATTTGAACTTAAAATGACTATACAAATAAACTGTGCTTGTGTATTTTTTAGATTTTTTGGTAACCGAATTATCTATTTACATGGAATCTTGTTTTAAATTTTCAATCCTTAGCTATAAAAACTGAACATTTTATAATTTATTAATTACAATGGTTGATAATTTTCGAGATTTTGATAAATTCTGTCCAAATTTGATCTTTAAATGCTTATAAAAAAAAACTGTGCCTATGTATTTTCAATATTTTTCAACTGCTATTGTAAAAATATATCAGGAGTCTTGTATTAAATTTTTACACTTTTTGGCCCAACAGATAAAACTTTATTGATATTTATAGAAAAAAAAACTAAAAAAATTGAAAACTGAAAATGCCCGTAAACAGCTCAAAAAGTGTCAAAATATTTTCAAAATTGTATGGTGTATAGGAAATGCTAATATAAACATTCAGTGAAATTTTCATGTATCTACAGTTATTCGTTTTTGAATTACAAGAAAATAAGGAAATCGGTACATGAGAAATCGAGTGAATATCTAATGTTGTAAAAATATGAATTTAAAACGCTCATAAAAATTTAATTTGACTTTCTTGTAGAAATTTTTTTTTTGATAAAGTTAGACAAACTTATGAGGAATCTTGTATTAGATTTTAAAATCTTAGATTTAAAAAGAAAATTTTTTATGAATTTCTAACTCAAAATAATTTGCAAATTTTCGTGATTTTTCCGTATTTTTTCAAGATTTGAACTTTAAACGTGTATAAAAAAAAACTGTGACTAAGGATTTTTAATTTTTTTCATCTGCCTTTGAAACAATAACCTAGGAGCCTTCTATTAAATTTTCAAGCTTTTTTACCCAACAAATAAAATTTTATTGATATTTATAGAAAAAAAATTTAAAAAAACTGAAAACTGACAATGTCCGTAAACAGTTCAAAAAAAGTCAAATTATTTTCAAAATTGTATTGTGTATAGAAAATGCAAATATAAACAACCAGTGAAAATTTCATGCATCTACGGTCATTTGTTTTAGAGTTACACCAATAACCAAAATCGATTTTGTTTTTCCCGTTTTTCCTTAATTTTTCTTTTGTTTTTCACATCGCTTTTGAAAACTACTGGGAAATTAAAATTTTGACCTCCCCAATGCACCAACGATATTCACTTTCCCATCGAACAAGATACTGAAGTCGAAAATCGAAGCATTATTTCGACTACTTATCGTGTACACAGACACAAAAATAAAAAAATAAAAAAAAAAATAAAAAAAAAAAAAAAAAAAAAAAAATAAAAAAAAAAACACACATCATTGTAAAATCAATACATTCATCGTTTCACTCAGAATCTAAAAATTATTTATTTTATAATGGGATTATTAGTCTATAAACTTTGAATTCGAATTTTTCGTCTAGAAAATCAAACTCACTTATGTTGGTAGAATGTTATAAATATAAGAGGTACATACTAGAATTGAAATGGTCAAAATATTTGTCTTAATGTCTTATACTTGCCATATTCCCGTCAAAGGTGTTTTTCTAGAAGTAATATAAAAATAAAGTTCCAAATATGCTACAGATACGATGTTACAATGCGTGAATCGCTCGCCTCGATTCACTTATGTCAGGGTAAAAAAGAATTTTGTTTCGGTATTAAATTAGAAAGTAATAATAAATCATCGCATTCATAAAATACTTCTGAGCAAAGTTTGGTGAAAATTTTCTATTTGGCATTTTTCCAAAACTATACTTAGTGAAAATATGTCTTAAAAATGTTTCAATGATATTGTACAAATAGCGGTTTTTCCCTATAGCTACAGCGAATCAAAATTATACCTGTTCATAGGCGGTTTAATTATTATTGTGAGCATTTCGCTTTCATCTGAAATGTGTATACGAAACGAAATAAACATACCTAAATAATTCGATAAAATATTTAAATTAACATATTATTTGCATTGTTAAAGTTTCCAAACAATAATTATTAGGGAGTATGTGTAATGATTACACTTTTAGAATTTATTATTTAATTTGAAAATAATATAACTAAGCAGACAACTCTAATAATTATAGGTAAGTATATGTAAATAAACTACAACAAACAAGAAAATCAATTTTTAATCTATTATGTTAAGTGGATTAGTGGACTCATTAGTCATTACTCATTATTATACGGTTTCCGATCTGGGTGAGCCATGTCCAAAGTGTAGTCTGCAATACAAAAGTTTAGACTTAATACCAATTAATTAATACTGTCTACGAACAATATTTCGTATAATAAATTTGTATTATTATTTTATGTAGGTGGTTTATACTATTTAATTATAAACAGTATACGGACAATATTGATATACTTTGAGAAGAATTTTAAATTTTCGATAAGTTATGGATATGTTTCACGTATATTGTTATCGCTCGGTTAATTATGTTGTATACATTCCGTTTTCAATAATTGTTTTTTTTTTTTTATATAGGGTTAAGGCTTCAACTACTTAGTTATTAGCCTGTGGTACCGTAGGGGAGGGTACTGTAGATTTGTTTTCATGTGTGTGTTTGTTTTGGCAGAATTTTTAATTTGGGCAACCGTAGATATTTGCCATGCCCGGGTGGGGGATGGCGGTACTTGTTCTCCGGACAAAAAATGCCACCCGCGACCGAGGTATCGAACCAGCGCCGGTGTGCGTCGCAACCGACGCCTTAGTCCGCTCAGCCACTCCGTCCCCCAATAATTGTTTATAATACATATTATTTATGATTATTTATTTCCATAAATAATGTCAATATACCTTCCTTTTTTCAATTTATTTTGAGTAATGATCTGTAAGAAAATATTTATTAAACGCATATTATAATTTTGATGGTCGATAGATAAAAATAAAATCAAAAACGGTGTTATTCTATTAGGTTATCAAACTTCTAACAGTTATGAGAAATTGTTAGCATATTGTATAGATTATATCAACTATATATTACCCTATTTTAATCTTCAAAATAATTTTCAAAGTATACGTTATATTTTGTGTTTTTACTCGAAATTCGTGCGGTTTCTGTAAAAGCATACCTATATGCTGTCGATCAATAAATCTTGACCCGATATTATAATGTATGATTGATTAAAACTGAAATAAGTAATACTAAATGGTTATAGGAATCCATGAAATATGACAGTGATATTTCAATACAGATATCCAAAACTTATTTTCGTTATTGGACCGTTTACCGTTAACATCTTTTTCACATTGTCTCATATATAAAAATAACTTTATAAGAAAATATCGTGGTTTTTATATGATTTACAGTAAGCATAACAAAACAGATCATTATAATTATATATAGCTAGAATATTAAGAAAATATTCAGTGACAATTTCGTCAAAATATTATAGCTATAGTATTATTATGAAAATAAATAGCTTCAATATTGTGAAAACGTTTAATAGCCTACCAAAAAATGTTTCCTAAATGTTATGACAATATTTTAAAACATTGTGACAATCTAAATCAAATCTTCAATTTGTTATAAATTATAATAGTTTCACAATATTTTTAAAATACAATTTTCCTATGTGAGTTGAATGTTAAACGTATTTCTTTTCAATACATGCATCTTATATTATAATAGTATAATGTTGCATGTTCATTAAAAAATATAGATGAATGAGTACCGTTTTTAAAATTATTATTTTGAGGTACCTACCCTAATTGTGTGTGTTCAATTTCATATCATGTAGACGAATTATAAAATATTACTTCAAACTAGTTTTGTTCACTGTTTAATTATATTAAAAAAAAAAAAAAACGTGTTTAGAAAATATATATTATCGTATTATAAAATATAACATACAATTTCATGATGATATATGATTAAAAAAAAAAAAAAAAAAACTTAACTTTAAATATTGTCAAAAAAGTAATAAAGTATAATGCCCTATGGCTATCGTCGGACATTAAAAAACACAACATAAAAAATATCATCGAACTCGGCACACTCGAAGAATTTATAGGAAATATTATACGCGCGTATGATTATATTAACACGGTCGACGGCCAATATGTAGTCCATAAAATATTTTATCTTGTCGCGCTAATGGAACTCGCTATTAATGCACATTATAGGTATAGGTACCTCATTTCGTGTATATAGGTATACGCGGTTTTAACGTCCCGCCGGTTTTATGGTCGCCGTAATTAGTTTACAGTTTTTAACAACAGTTTATTCTTAACTGGAGTAAAAGAGCATTCTTTAATTGCACCCTCACAATACGCCCACTCTTCAGGTTTCCAGCTCCGTTAAACAATAATAATATCATCTTAGACGTATCCACGTTTTATACCTATATTATTATTATTATTTTGATATCGTGCGCAGTTCACGATTCTGATATCGTTCTGATCGCTTTTATCTTCCCATACAGCTGCAGTATTATAACTCCGTGTGCAGTGGCTTTACACTATACCATATTATTATATACTTCTCGTCCACAATACCTCACTCCGTTACTAACGATTTTTTGTTTCGTTGTTTGGTTTTTCATTTGCACCCTCCTGCATTTATTCTCATAAATTCTCATAAAATTCTTTTCGTCGTGTATATGTTTTGTAATCTTATCCACCACTACTAACACGCCAAGGATTTCGAGTAGGTAGACGGTCGTACACGAGAGTTAACGACTAAACCTTGATAAACCCTCACTTCAATATTATAATTCTTAACGCGCGTATTACCTTCTGAATACACACTCGCTTACACACTTTCCGGGGCATTATTCAACGGAGACCGAGCGGCGCCGGGACAGTATACGCCACCCATGTCACACACACACACACACACACACACACACACACAAGTGATTGTCCCCGGACTCACATATTATATCACATTGTTATACGATATAACAAAAAATTCAAATTAAATTACACATGTACCTATCTAAATAAAATAATATACATCTTTATTTGATTATATTATTGTATATACAATATTTGTTTGTAACTATACTTTATCCAAAACGAAATAATACAATTTTTTTTAAAAAACAATACAAAATTAAATTAGGTATTAATTGTAGATGATTTTTAGGAGCATCCCCTACCCCTCCCGCTAACAAAAATTTTAAAAATATTAGTCTGCAGTCCTGAAATTTTAATAGATTTCCGGTTATGCATTGGCGCGTGTACGAGCAGTGTTTGCAGAAGTTTTTGTCACACCTTCGATTCGATAAACGAAACTCGTTCGAAGGCTGCTCGGCGGTGGTATTGATGTGGTGGTGGTAGTGGTAGTGGTGGTAGTGGTAGTGGTGGTGGTGGTAGTAGTGGAGGTATTGGTGGTGGTGGTGGTAATGATGGTGGTCGATCGCGACCACTACAACCTCATCGTTCCTCAGCGGTGGCGGTTGTGGCGTGGAGTCTCGAGCTCGGAATGAGATTATTAGTAGAATAAATTATGAAATGTCTATGATATAACGGCATACTATATAGACACCAATGGCGTAATACTACAACCGTTGAACTGTATAATATATTATATATACATTGGAAATTGCTTAATGCGACATCAAAGAGACCACGTGTACTTTGGTCACATTAACCGATAGTAGGTCTCATAAAACGATAGGTACATAAGTATAAGCACATAGAAGATTCGGATTGAACTTTTGTGCCGTTGGTCGGGTGGTGAGCTATTTTCTCATCTTGATATTATCTTAATTACCACTGTCTATTATAGATATAATATTATATTATATTATTATACCTATTGGTCTACTGCCTTGAGTATCCTTATCATCAGAAAATGTAATCTAAAAATAAGTGTACATCGACTGAAATGCTAATCAACAATCGATTGTCAGTATTTCAATAACGGGATTCGTACTTACACAGTGTGAACTATTCTCTATACACGTGACAATAATAATAACCAAATTCAATTAATAATAACGTGTGATAAACATAATAATATTATGTATATATGACGAGATAAAATATCATATTCAAGTATATTATTAGGTATCTATGAATATTTTTTAAATTTACCGTAACTTACACGAATTGCATAGTATAAAATAATATTATGAGTTTTCGTAAATTTAAACGTGTGAAAACGTTGGAGGGAAACTATCACGATCACGTCATACGCCACCAAAGAAGACTTAATAAAAATTAGACGAGACAACGAATGGGGATAACCGATTTTACGTATACCTACTAAACGATTTCTATCTAGTCTATGTGTACGTGTATAATAATAATATAATAATATTATGGGCGCTGCGTGTAACTAAACAATAATATTATTATAATACGGGTGCTGTAATGATAATAATATATTGTTATGGGAGGAGGTGGAGGTGGTTCGACGACGGCATAACATACCTGGAGCGCGCGACTTACACGTCTCGCGACTGTCATCGCGACGACGATATCGGCGCCTTAGCCACGTCGTGTCCTCGTCTCCACTCGGGAGCGACGAGAAACGACGAGCTATAGGCTTATAATTATTATTATTATTATACTAATCGACTTATTCATATCTCACGGCGGCGCAGACACACACAAAACACCGTCGGAAGAGTGGGAAAGTCAAATCTCTTCTCGGATGTGACACGACGAGTCTCATCAATCACACCGGCGAACGGCACCCCGACCCGACCCAATCCGATTTAAAAGCGTCGGCGGGGGAGCAATAGTATAGTATGTTTGTGCGCCGCACGACGTGCCGTAAACGGTTCGAAACACCGTGATAGGACTTAACGCGCGCGTGGAGAAAACGGCCGCCCATCAATCTTTCGCCTTTTTTTCCACGATTTTTCACGGGCGAGAGCCCGTTTTCCGTTTTCTCCTCCGCCAATGAAATCCGAACTTCTTTTTTAAATAATCCAATTTTTTTCCCCGTACACCAGCCGGAGGCCACCAACACCAGCTCTCCCGATCCGAACGGCCGTTAAAATAGGTAGGTAGGTACGACTATAAAACGAGCGCAACGGTATAATATTTTATTATGTTAACAACGCACACGTGACATCAGTATTGTAGCCTGTAGGTATACAGTGTGATTCACGATCCAGGGCATCGTGATCATCCCCGTTTTTTAAATTGTATTCAAATTATGATTTTTGGAAGTATTTTTAAATAATATGTAACTATAAAGACCGCATAGTTTAAAATCTTAGAGATTTTTTCGTACTACTTAAGAAGTGACCTGAAGCGATTCAGACTTCTGTTTTTCAAATGAGATTCTTTTTCACCCCTTTTCTACTGTAAATATCATTCATGATTATCAACCCCTCCCCCCTTTTACAATATAGTATAGTAGGTTTTCAGTTGCCTATGAAAATGTTTATTCTAAGGACCAAGTCGTTAAAAATGATTTTACAAAAATATAAAATAGATGTAATATTGGATCTAGTATTTATTTCAACCGTTGCATATTTATAAAATATAAATATTTATAGACATAATAATATATTCTAAACTCATTATCATGGACCTAGTGTCGTTAGTACATGAGGCTAAATAACTCGGAAACTAATAGTTGGAATTTCGATTTTCGGAAAAATGATCCGCTGAATAATTGGCAGTAGAATAGATAGGGGGGAGGGGGTCGTCATACGGGACAATCTTCGAGAAGGCGGTACGAAAAATCTCAAGAATTTTAAAACATTATGATGGTCTTTAAATATAATTATTAAAAATTCCAAAAATCAGATTTCGATAAACTGCATTATTATTGAAGAGAAGAAAACGTGGGTTGATAATATGCCCGGCGAATCATCCTGTATACCATAATATAGATTATATACCTAGGTATGCCTGTACTATACCTACAGCTATTGCGCGCGTAGAGGTAGACGAATGTTGTAGGCGTGATGTACCAATAATAATGTGTGCTAAATATAAATATATACAGTACACACGGTACTACACAGGTCGATTTCGGTTAATTAAGCACGAAAACTCGTTAAACGCACATCGTAAGGGTGGCGAAGGTGGTTGAGGGGGGGGGGGGCGTTTGAACGGGCCCAGAAGATTCATTAATCTAACGCGTTATATGTATAATATAATGTATATATGTATATGTGTGTGGTGCCGCCATAAATTCGCCGAGAAAACGCTAAAAACAACGCACCGCTATGCCATATAATATAATATGCGCCTCCGCCGCCTGCACGCGACCGCCAACGTCGACCATGGCGCCCTGCTCCTCCGTCGCTTCCTCCAACAACGTTATTATCACAAGCCTTCCGCCTCCATACGCGCGCGCCACCGCGCCTGTTCCGCGTGTGACCGTCTCCCCCGAGTGAAATACATTTTTCTGCAGCCCTCGAGCCCATTCGAAATTACGAATTTATCGCGAGACCGCGTGGCCCCGGGACGACTACCGCGTCGTCGTAGGTAACTGCAATAATTATTGTTCGTGCGGCGGCTCTGGTGGACGTACACTTTGTATATTATTATTATTATTATTATTATTACGAAGACGACCCCGCGGTGCGTGCAGCGGCGGACCTGTAGTAGTCGTGTAACGGAAATAATAACGTCGGCGAGCAAAAAAAAAAAAAAAAATGTCACGAACCGCATAAAGGCGCGCGCTCTGCAGACACCGAATAAGCGCGTGCATGATTATATATTATTCATACAGTAATTTCGTTCCGACTTTAAACCTAGGCAATGTTTATGTGACAAAAATAAAAAACAATGTCAAATTGGAAAAATGTCAAAAAATATTTACAAACACAAATCATTATTATTGTAGCGCCGTACAATTTTCTGTTAAATCTACAATGGAGTTTTCTGAAATAATAATAACATACGCTCGCAGATCAGATATTCATGATTTTGGTAGTGTACCTAACATACTGACATGAATATTAATATGTTAAGGTCATACGTGGATTAATGTCTTGTAGAAAACAACAATGTCCAATTCATAATATCAGTTATTATAGACGTTATACATTATGAACGGAGTAAAAAATGTATTGGCTTTACTTTGTTCAGTGTCTTATTTGTGTCTGTCATCATTTTTCAGCGAAGTGGAAAAAAGGCTACAAATTGTCAACTCTTTGGATGGTTCAGGTTAGGAAATTGGACCTAGTTGGTAAAAGTAAAAACTCTCATAATTATTTAAAACATTATGTAATTGAGAAAAAATAACAAAAACGGTAATATTTCCGCACTATTTGGCAAAATAGATTTCAAGCGTTTCAAGTTCAAAATGTGTTCACAAAATTCGTAATAATTACAAATTATTTTAAAATTAAAAATGTATAAAGTTTTAAAATTTAATTGCTAAAGCTTAATAATCGAATATAAGGTTCTTTATAAATTGGTCTTAAGCATTTAACAAACATCGAAAATATAATATAATAATATGCACAATTTTTTTCTTTATAAACATTATATTTGGAGCTAGAACTTCGGATACACATAACATTATAATTATGGTTAAAAACTTTCGATCCTTGAAAACATTAAATTATTCTTAGGTGGTAGTTATTCGTACGTATTTAGAAACTTTCTTATTTAATTTATAATACCTATACAGTTGTACATACACGACGTTCAAATTGTACCTACTATCAATAAGAATGTTAAAAGGTATTAAAACGTTTCCGTGAGTAAACACACTGATATATTATGTGCATACACAGTTGACAGATGTTCTACAAACTTACGGAATTAGTGAAGGTTGTAGTGTGGTCTTAGAAGACACCTGTATGACATCCTAGTTTAAACACAGTGGACTAAGATTATATGTTATACAATTATGAGGATTAATGATTAGAGGGCCCGTTTGATTCGAGCAACTTGTAACTTCAAATATACACTACGTTTGTTGTTTCACTGATTACATTTTTCTACAAAAAATAATTATTGCACACAATATTTCTTTTTAGTAAAAGAGTTGTATTTAGTATAGTAATATTTTCAAACAAATATATATTAAAAGATGTTTAATTAAAGTTTATTAAAGTTATGAATTGTGTTTTTATAAAAATGTTTGCACAGACACAAATTGAATTGTGGTTAAAAACTAAAATCTACTGGAAATACTTAAACTAATCTGTAAATTATATTATATATAGTATTATAGTATATATACCCCGGGGAATTACAAACGTACTTCTGGAGTTTCGCGGTGAAAAAAGTATATTATATATGTTTTACGATAATATAAAACAAAAACTTTTAAAATTTTCATGCACAAGTTATTTTTTTAATGGCAAAAAAATTAAATATTTTTTTTGCGTATATTTTGAATTTCTAAAGTAAAATATTATTTTTAAACATGCCAAATAATTTTAATGTATTTACCTAACAAAACTTTTACATCCAAAGTTTTTCATCCAACAGATTCTACCTTAATATTGTTTTCTAAGGCAAGATTTAAAGACATTTTTACTTTTACGGAAAACTAAAAATAGAATTTTTAAAAATAGGGATATACATATTAAGTTTATTTTGTAAACTATACAATTGACAAAAGCTTAAAAAAATGTAGGTGTAAAATAGACGACATTCTATATTATGGTGATTATTTTCAAGGTAATCATAACATTTTTTAAAAAGTATTAACAATTTTGAAATGTTTGTTTTACATAATTTGAAGTCATTACAAAACGTTTAAGAAAAAAAGTTAGTTTATTTTTTCCTATTTTTTAGTGTTGTTTTTTTTATGATTATATTTTTTTTCGAATTTCCATATTATATAAAAATGTAATTTAAAATATTTAATCATTTTGATACAACTTTAAATTGCTAGGCAACCTACCTATTTAATTAACAACTCGTTCATAATTCAATTTTATATAGGTATATAATATAATTCTCAAAAAAAAAAAAAATTTATATTAAAAAAATTATCATATTTTTTACAAGAATGTAATTTTGTAATAAGTAATTGGTTCAAATTATTTCATAGAGCTTATACTTTTCCATTATAGATTTTAGTGATGAATTTTAAAATAACTGTCCTGTATATTAAAAAATGAATACTCTGAATGATTAAGACGTGTTTGACCAAGTTTTTTTTCTTCCATAACCTCTTTTCTAGTTCATATATTTATTACATAACATTTTTTTATTTGTTTTTTTTCCTAGAATTTATTTAACACATAAAAATATTCATTTGAACTCGTTGTAAAAAACGTTATGTTATTAATATTTAATACTTAATTAATTATTATATAATGTAATATCATGCGTATACTATTATATTACTCAATAATAGTATTGTCGTATTTGGTATTTGTATTTACAATATTATCGTAATATCATATAATACAGCGTTATATTGACATATTAATTATTACTATTGTTATGTATATCTACAAGAAATAAAGATAAATATACATAATATAATAATATAGGTACCTATACCTACTTATATTATTTTTGAGCGTAATGATTATAAATTTAGTTCATTCGAGTTTTTTTTTTTTTACCTATATACGCATATTTCTATAATTATTATTGTATGGGAATACGTCGCAATTATTTACTGTCTTGTATATACCGTAATATGGTAAAATCGAAATATATACAATTACAACTACTGTTATACGACTTCAATAGCAGAAATCGGTCAGTCAGCCCGGTCTCTATCAACGGTACAGTGAAAATGGGCCTGATGTATGTACCTAGCTCGACCTAGGTACTTATTATAGTTGAGCTTAAAATTACGGGTTATACCTACGTAGTCAAGTGTCCGGTGGCTGAGGAATCCGTTGTTTTGGGATAATAATATGAGATGTGGGAAAACGACAGGTGTGTAACTCAATGCGAATGATGGCTTGGTACACAAAGGAACGTGAGAGGTTGTTGTAAACCTATCTTTGCGTTGATCTCTTGTCGTGTATTTCTCGTTCGTTTCGTTCCTTTTTGTGTTGTGTTTGATCCCTGTGTAAAAACAAAGATTTAATTATTGTTGTTATTTGAGTGACCTAACTAGGTATATAATATGCTGTATTCCAACGATTTGTTAATCGGTGGTTGTTACCATTACGGCATTACGTAGGTATCCGATATATTATTATATAATATATTATAATATATTTAATAGTCTTTTTCCAATTTATTATTAAAAAAATATATAATCACCTCAAAATTATTCAAACGGTTTATTACTATACAACGATTCCATTTCGATTTAACCGCACATTACAATATTATTATCATTTATTTATATTTTGTAAAGTTAAGTTTTAAACCATTAAAATCTTGGACAATTAAAAAATAATTAAAGTTAGTTATTTTAATTAAATAAATTAAGTGAAGAAAATAGAAAATTAATATTAAAAAAAATACTATACAATTTAACCAGTAATGTATGTATTTTCGTTTTATTATTATTATTATTTTCTGTTCTTACCATATTATTATACAAGATAAGACATCAACGAATAATTTAACATAATATATGTATGGATAATCGATAAAAAAAAATTCCGTATCACTGAACTTATTATCACGAAAGGCAGGCAGTCTATATAGGAAAGTTATAACGGTGTACAAATCCATTTATGAATGCCAAAATAAATTATATATTATATATTGCATATATTTGTTGTGTCGAATATAAAAACACATAGCTCAAACCTACAAGCGGTAGAATTTAAAAAACAACCATAATATCGTTATTTGAGCGTAAACTATTTATTTTTTTAAATACCTACTTGTAAGTTTAAATGTTTGACTATTGTAAATTAAATCTGTATCCTTTGAAATAAATGAAAAGAAAATACAAACAAAATTCGACGTTAAAATTATCAAAATTATATTTTGTGCTATCGTCAACTTATTACTATATTTCTATATTACCATATTATATTATAACATATTAACATAAAATTATAATATGAAGTCATGTTGGAGTTCATACATTTTACAGTTTCTCCGTTTAAGTTCGTATATAGTATGTACCTTAGTGGGTAAATAAAATAATTCACACATTTTGGATATTTGATATACACTTATACATTGTGAGCCGCTCCTCCCCTCGACACAACCTATCAGGTTAGACGAACGTCGAAAGTTGTTGATATATATTGTGCGCCTACGTTGCCTAAAACTTTTCACGCTTACGCAGTGGCGTATTATTTACGGAGGCAGATGACGCAGATAGATCTGCCACTATGGCCCTTTCTGTTACAAACGTCCCAACTTCTGGGTCCACTTCTAGAAATTTTAATAAATATATTGTACTGGCATTCAGTAAAAATAATACAGTTTCATAATATTTTGATAATATCTGCGCAACCTCAATGAATATGGTAAATACGCCAATGCGTATGGGTGTGCACATTTTCCTCATTGTGCTGATCCTGTAACGTTAATTTATTTCACTCGTCAGGAGCTTGACACTTTTTTCGAATATAAACCACAGTTTGCAGTTTTGTTTTATTGGTATTATATTCTTAATTATTTCAAATAAGTTCGTATACAATCTCAACTTCAAAATGTTCAAATACGTATCCATACCTGGATTTTCCCGCGGTAATTAAATGTTATATTTTGGTATAATGTATTTTTTATTTTTGACCTGCATGTTCGAAAACTAAAAAATAAAATAAAATATATAAATTACTTGTTTATCTTTATACTAAAGTAAATGCATACGATTATATGGACTGTTTTTCATCGTTTTAATCTGACGGGATAATAAACAGGAAAAATTGTTCATGAAACTTACAGGTTTTAACATTATTTACCGGAAGAAATACTGAAATGGTTAAAAAAAACTGATACATTATGATTGCATAACATATTACAGTGTAAGTCTGAATATAATCACATAACCCAAACAACATCATATTATATAGAAAGTTATTTATTGTAAACCATAATATACTATCTTAAAATTGCACCAATAAAAATTAATTCATCCAAACGGTAACGAAACACTTTAACGTATTATTTATAATATATTAGATATCTGAGTGAATTTTTTTTCTCGTAAAGTGAACGAAATACATTTATTTATTTTCTCAAATCGTTGTAAACAGCTATTGATTGGCGTATCATATTTATCTAATTTAATCTGTATAATGCATTTTTTCGACAAAAAAAAATGTAATTGTTAAAAATCCATCTGAAGATCCATACCAGTCCACACTTCAACGGACCGTTATACGTCTCATAGTTCTAATGAATTTGTTTTGGATTCTAATAAATTGGTCTGCCTTCATTTGATTTCAACTAGATTTTGTTATTATTTTAGTAAAACGACTGCAAAAGGCGTTCTCGATTTGACTGCAAGTTTGACACAGAGCAGTGGAGCACATATTATAATATATATATATAATATGTATAATATATGTGACCGAGGTAGAAAACTGGTGGTTTACAATGAGTGCAATTGTAGTAAGCAGGTGGTTTAAGTGAATGTTGACAGTGCTCCTTGTACTATAAAGAAATCTATATATATATATATAGATTATATTATGTGTGTATGTATCCACATGTATAAAGTAAAATATTTGAACAGCCGCTATAAAAAGAAAAAAAAACTCGCAGACTCTTGAAGTAAATGAGCGAGAAAATTGTACACGCGAACCCTCGAAATGCGTTCGGGCACCAAAGCCATTTGTATATAAACAAAATGAAAACTACTGTGTGTATATTACATGCTAAACTTACTTACGGGTAAAATATGACGTATCTTTTTCTCGGCAATACATTTGTCATTTGTGGGGAGATTACGCACTCGAACGCGTACACGTTTTCTCATGGCTAGTACATATATACCGGCTACGTGTTCTATAGCATTTATAATTGGCTGCCGACTGCAAATGTCGGCACAATTATTTTGGACATTCAAACGTAGGTAGAGAGGCTAATACAAAGATTATATTTTTTTCTTAACAAGTGAGAATCGCTCGTGATCCCCGACGACTGCATATAAACGCTTCTGTTTGATCTGGGATCCGGTGTCCTGTTGTAGGTAATGGCAGGACCCCACGGGCGAGTGTATATTATTATTATATTTATAGGCAAAGGACTTGAATCAGACCTGATTAGAGCGATTAATTCACCTCGAGCTATGGCCGGTTTCACTTCTCGTGATCTTGTTCAACGTGCAGATTTTGTAGACGACATTAAATGTCAGGTCAAATTTTGTCAGGTGTTTTAAGTAGTTATAACATGTTCAAACGTTTCTTTTATCTATTTCAGAATATTTCTCTGTGGTTTGGTACGTGAAAAAACAATATTACTAATGCTGGAAAAATTCAAGCAAACATCTTCGTTTTACAAAATCATAATCACGTTTTGATTACCTGAGCTCGCTATCTGAAGTGTTTTCCGAGTGTAGTAATGGTTTAACAATGTTTACATGTACGTAAGTAAAGAAACTATAACAAGACGTTTCCACACCACTCTGGTATCACAGTTATTATACACAAAATAGTTGAAATTACTTTCGATGGTAATAGTATTGCCTGTTTAGGTCTTAACGCGTACAGTTAACGAGGCTATCAACACGTCATGTGCGTACATATCATATTAATCGTATAAACTTTTTGTTTCTATTTCAAAAATAAATCTTTGAGCTCCACCCCGATGAACTGCTGTATATTTACAATAAAATTTATCTTGGGGTGTGTTCACTCGTTCAAATCGGCTAAATCGTGGAAAACTGCAGTACGTGGTTGTGAGATATAAAGAGATATCATGTAGAGGTTATCGCTTTTAGGTACCTACAATAAGTATGCGTATAGCCTTAATAGCCTATTATAGCGGTATTAACCGTGATATGGTGTATACCAACAGTGTGGTATACATAGATGTACCTATGTGTGTGGGATACGGATATTATTTTACACTCCAAATTAATATGCATAATATTCGGTATAATAATATGGTAATTGATTTGATTTCTATTTTGCCCAAATTTCGTCCGCGTTCCATGCACACATCCACTCGTACGTATTAAAATCACTCAAAACCCCAACGGTTGTATACCCATATAGGTACTGCAGTATCGTGGCAAAAATAAATAGTACCTACTCAACTGAAACAATACGCATATTATAATTATTAATCGTCCCGAATAGTATCGAAAAATATATTCAACTGGCCAAACGTTTTAATATTTATATGGTGTGAAATGGGTAATAATATTGACAATGTCCTTTTACTAATGTGTACATTGTTCGTCGAAAACGTATCTCTATTATTTGTAATTGATTAGTGAACAATTAGTTATCCCGTCAACAAACGACCTATTAATTTCGGATGTTCATAGTGTTCGTACAAATTGTATCTACCATCACCTACCTTCTTATTCAAAATGCAATAAAATATTTACCGTGACGAAGCAATTTTAGCCTTATCATTCAAGTCTGTCTGACGTATAAAGTATAATATGTTCGATTCGCTTCGCCACACTTTGTGATATTAATTCTCAATCTAATGAGTTTCTTTTAAAATGTACGTCCCATACTAAATTAAATGCTACTGTTAAATTTCTTCCGGAATTTCGTTTAATCTTTTTGCTTTGTAATTTAAGCACTGAATATCTGACATTGTTTTAGCGTTTCCGTAATTTTTTTTTCATGAATTAATTTGTTTTTGTTTCAATGCGTACAACTACTTTGAAATATAGTTTTCATTAATTAAATAATATAAAATTGTCTAATAATGTGATTGTATGAAATAACAAAAAAAAAACATACCGTGAAGATAAAAAAAAAATGTAAAACCATTGTAATACTATGATGTGTATGATAATATTTGACAAAATTACTTGACTTTCATAGTTCTATTAGGTATATATATTTAACATATTTCCGGTACATTAAATTCAACGTACATAGGTAATGTACGCAAAAGTGCAATATTGAATTGCATTGGTTTGTTATCAAATACATAATAATATATTATACTATAGTATTATATGTTCAAATACCTACATATCTATTGTGCATTTATTTGATAATATCCATTGCTGGCAAATGAGGCAATCACCTCGATCTCGTCTTCATCCATTTCCACTCTTCCATACCAAGATATAAAAATAACCATAAACACACACACTACCAACATGTGGCAAAAATCCTGGGATGAAATACCAATGTCAAACAAATTAAAATCAATTAAAAAGAAAGTTACCAAATGGCATCCTCAGCCTAATATTCCTAGACGTTCCGAAATCATCAACACAAGAACAAAAATCGGCCATACCAACCTCACCTACATACAAAATCATAAAACACGAAGAATACCCTCTCTGTAGCCAATGCAATGTACCGCTCTCAATCAAACACATAGTCCTAGATTGCCCGCTGCATTTCAACGCAAGAAACATCCTCAACCAACCCTCATCGATGGAGGAAGCACTAGGAGAACACAATACTCACTTAATACATAGCTTCTTCAAATATATCGGTATTGACACCAAAATCTAATGTTGTAAAAAATCTCACTACTAACAACTGTACTGTAAATATTATATAAAGCTGTAAAACTACTAACCCATAAACATGTAATTCTTATCTATAACTAATTGTATATAAAATGTAAACTTTCCGCAGGTTGACCTTGGGTTGAAGGCTTAACATTAATAAAAAAAAAAAAAAAAAAATAGCCATTGCTTCTAGCTTCATAATAATAGCAACAAAATTGTAGTTCATACGAATATATATTAATCTATTCATCTCGTATATGAATTTATATATTATAATTAATTACCAATACAAAATATTTAAAGCCCATTCGAATGCGATTGGTATTTATATGAATTAATTTTATATTTTTACAGCTAAGCAATGACTGAATTATATTGGCAAACACAAAACTAGACCAATCATCAGTTCATAAAAATTGGTAAGTAATTTAAATATTAATTCAATTTGAATAAACCCGAAACAAAAGTACATAATTGATAATCCTTATAATTGTATGATTTGTTTGTTTGTACAAAAATAAATAAAAGTTACATTTGATGTTTTTTAATAATATTTTTTTTTTTTACCAAATTTTAAGTTATAATTAATTTATGTTCTTATAAATAATGTACAGTATAGAGATTAGTATTATTTGGTATGTCATGAAAGTTGTTAAAAATGCATATATTTTGTAGTAATAAGATTACGATTTAGATGAATTAGTTAAGCTCAATATATTAATAATATATTACATAAGTTATTTAAAAATAGATGATAAACTTTTTTTTTAGATAGAAAATAAGCGATTTATACACACAATTTGTGATATCACTTAATAATTCTTCACACGAATCACTTAATAGGGAAAGTAGGTATTACTAATATGCCATATGAATGATGAACTTGCAAGTTTATTTTATTAATTTTGAGAATTAAATAAAAACATTTTTCTATCCAAAAGCAACATAGTTTAATATTAATAATCAATATACCTATCTTTTAATATTAAGAAAAACATATTAGACCATAGATTTAGAATAGTGATTAAAATTACCTGCGTAATAAATATACAATTTCAATTTTGTGAACGTAGGAATATAAATACTTATAATTCACTATAATTGTTATTCGACATTGATATATATCTAGTCTTTTTACATTAAATATATATTATTTTTCTTTAATATAAATTACTCAATTATTTTAAGAAACAAAATTAGTATATAGAGTTACACATAACCCGTATTAAACGTGCTTTAAACAAAATTAGTATATTTATTTTTATATGATAAAATTTAAAAGTAAATATTTCTTGTAGTTAATATGGATTATAATATTATATAGAAAATAAGTTTCAATCATTAATTTTTTTGTATTTAAAACAGTATAATTGACGAAATTTATGGTTTTAATACCAAGTGAATTAAAAACAAAAAAGTACAATATTATACTTAATTATACTATAAATAAAGATTATTAAATATAATATATTCAATAACTAACTTATTCCGATAACAAACAGTATTAGCACTAACAAATAGTAACTTTCTTTTTGTGGAATACATAGGATACTATATGTTTGACATTCATTCAGTCGATTGTCGATTTAGTTTTGGTCATTGGAGACTTTTTAAAAATATTTTTGACGTTTAATTCGCTAAATTATTATTTATCAATTATCATAAGTACAACAGTTTCAAGTATGAAAGGTATACTGGTCTTAAGTTTCATTCATTTTTTTTTCATTTTGATAACAAAATATTGCAAAAAATATTCATTTCATGCATGACCTCACTTGTAGTGAGATTTAAACTTTTCGCATTATACAAAAACTAGTGTGCATATTTATTATTTTCTTATGCACATTCATTGGTGCATACGTTACAAGATAGGTGGTATGTATAAGTTACAAAAATAAGAAGCAATAGCTTTTTCATTTTGAAAGTTTAGCAGCATAGTGTTCAAAAGTATTTTACTAATATAAATACATTAATGTTTTATGATAAAATATTATTCACATTATTATGTTCTTTTAAAAAGACCTTTTGAAATATTTATCCTTTATTAATTTTTAAATTATAACATTATGACTGAGAATATAATGGACAATTAATTTTAATTTTAATATTTTTTTAAGTATGAGTTATGATTTTTGAAATAATAACATGAACAAAATTCTTAGTAATTATTATTAAAAACTGGTGAACTCGCTCTGCTAAATAGTAGGTATCGAGTGTATCTCGTCATTGAATATTTGAGTCCTACTCAAAATATAGGCAATGGATGTATTGAATTTTAATTCAATTATAATTCAATATACTCGAAAAGTGATTCTGAGTGGATACTGCAGGATACATAAATAATTTATTTTTCTACTGATAATACAGTGAATTCGTGATAGAACTAATTTTTGCCAAAAACATCGCATAATAATTATATTGTATTATAATATTATTTTATCATACTATTGTTATAACTTAATAGTTTATGTCAATGTTAACGTACCGTACAATGGTTAGAATAGATTCGTGATACAAATAGCTAAAAAATTAGTCTATCCGATTTTTAAAATTGAATTGTGTATAGAAAATAGAAATATTAAGTTAGAAGTCCATACCATTGAGTAATATAGAGATTGTATTTTGAAATAAGTTGAAGCAACAAATGCCTCCTGTGTACAGTATAACCATTTTTTGTGAAAAAATGTGGTGCAATTACCATTTTATTATTTAACTAATTGGTTGGTTCTAGTATCTTTAGTAGCATTATACAATAAATATTATACACAAAGAATCAAAAATCTTTCAAAATTCTAACGAATAACGAAATAGTAATAATTTGTAATTACGAAATCATGTTATCAATTGACAATTATCAATATGTTAATGATAAAAAGCGCGATCTAGAAAATAGGACTATTGTAAACGACCTCCTTGATGGCTTCAATTTAATTCTATTTTTGATATACTAAACGCTATCTCTATATTACTCTCTATGGTCTATACAGTTAATATTTTTTGAATTACAACAAAATAACTAAAGTCGTCGGAGAAAGCATAAAATAAAAGCGTTGTAAAACGCTCAGAATCTAAAACCAATAAGAAAACTCATAACATTGTACTTAAAGACAATCATAATATTTTGGGTAAATGGAGTTATTATTTTGAATAAAAAAACATCATATTACTAATATTGTTTAAATTACCTGTTGCTAGAACGTTCTTATATTTTTTATTCCCAAAAACGCAAATTGTTATTCAAATTGTCAATACAGCAAAAAATAAATGAATATTTAATAAAACTCAAATTCAAAGTGTACCTAAAGCTACTTAAACCAGAACTTGAGATGGTTATAACATTACATTATCATCTCTATTATTATTATTATTATAAAAATATCATGATTTGTTAGCAGATTTTCCATAATAACATTAGATAGGTAATTATTTTTAATTTCTTCCTTATGAAAATCTAAACTCATTACAGTTCACAAGTATTAAATATAATAAAATGTAAATAAGCAAAAAATTATATAGATATACCAAGGATATTGACTACTTGTCACACTTATCTCAGTTCGGTACTCGTAGTGCATTTGAATGATAAATCATTACGTTCCAAAGATAATTATATAAACGAAACGCAGTTAATATCCCAATTACACTGAGTTATATTCAATATTATTGTTTGATGTTCCTTTATCGGATTTTTACTTGAACAACGAAAAAATACAGAAGAAACGGGTTCAATGTACCAACTAGGGATTTCATATTGTCTTTTCGATAGAAAACGTTGATAAAAGAACTTTTATAGCACTTCTTGAATCTAAGATTTACTAATCAGTATAATCACAACGCAACAAAATAACTTTTGAATAAAATATTAAAGTCAAAACCAATTACTTTGAAACGATAACACTACTTCCTTCACCAAACACTTATTTTTTTTTAAGATCATTACATTTAGAAATCTTTTATCAAGATTACCTAGAATCATATTATTGAAACTCAGTTACAAAAATTACGGATTGCAACACTTTGGTGGTCGGCCTATATGAAACGAAAGATATAAGTACTTGCCTATCGATAACTGATATTATATGTTCAATCTTCCAATCGCATAAAAAAAAGCTACCGTATCCTATATCAAACAAAGCTGTGTGTGATAATACTGCGACAGTTTAAAATGGATGTTTGTCTCTACTCCAATTGATCTTTGTTCGGATACCTTAACGGTCATACGTCAAGGACGGTAATGTGAACGACTGATTGAGATAGGTGGTAATCTTGTTTTTAGCTCGGAATAATAAAATATATAGATAAAAGAAAAAAGAGCCCAACCCAAAAACAAATCTCCACGGTGGTAAATTTCGCTGACCATATCCCGCCGACAGTTTTTCGAGATGAAAAAAAAACACCTACCTACCGGTTATCATGCATGACGCGAAAATCTTCACTGTGGCGAGGACGAAGAGTGTAAACGAGTAGGTATTATTTGTTCATGTCAGTGTCGGAATCTCCAAAGACAAGTGCAAAAGTTTTTGTTTAAAGTCAGGGTGCAATTTTTAATGGCTATATAAAGAGTGGGAAGCGTCGCGGTAATCTTGACCAACAGAATGCTTGTGCTGTTGCAGCCGCCGCCACTACCACTATTACCGCTACTACCATTGCAACTACCACTACTACTACTATTACTATACGCAACACCCGGGGAGCTTAAAATCCCACCTCGGTGAGTGAAATATGGGCTAAGCGATGTGCGCTGCAGGATTAACGGAGCGTAATTAATTGTGTTTGGAATTTACATCACCCTAAGGCGCCGTCATTTACAATCCGGTGTATCTCTTTTTTTTTTTTGTTTTACCATTCTTATTATATTATGCTCATCCCGCCACTATATCCCGGGTCCAGGTCGAACTGGACTCGTTTAGCGCAAATACTCCACGAGTTCTAGTAGTCGGATAGTAATGAATATCATCAAGGTGCGAGTAAGTAACGAGCACACATAACAATTAATGTCGACAACCCGAGGTAGGTATATTATATCGTACGGTTGGATGAGCAGGCGGCGGCGGCGGCGAGGATAATTTATACGACTAATCATTCTTCGTTATAAAAGATAAGACCTGCAGCAGCAACGCGTAATTTTTCAACATATTTTACTGTCGAACACGTTAAAAATCACTCAGTGACTAATAAATCCTTAGTTTTTTTCAAAATGAGTATCATAATAATATATTTACATACATAATGCAATGTCTATATAGCTATTGGTAGAGAAAAAAGAAAAAGTGGTATCAAAAACTACTGTACCATAATTTATATACATATATTTCAATAATGACATCTTAATATGCACTTTTAAAGAACAGTCTTAACGATCTCGTCACTACCGAGTACCTACCTATTTTAGACATCGTGTATGGAAAAAAAAATTACTATAATTAAGTTAAACAAATTATAGTAAATATAACTACTTAATAGGTAAAATAACTAAAACGATTTACTTATTATTACTATATAAATATAATTATAAGTTATGATTAGGTTTACTATATTTTATAATTAATGTAGTTTTTAATGTTTGAATTAACTAAAAAATATAGTTAAAATAGCATATTTCAGTTCGAATAACTATAATAACTTGACAATAATATTTTAGTAAATCTGATTAATCTTATAGCTATTTAACCCTATAGCAGTTATAATGTACAGTCAATCCTACTATTTTTATAGTAGAAACAACTGTTTTGTTTTTTCCGTGTGTACACGAGATTATTTTCACTTTGACTGGGCTCTGGTTAACTTCAATATTTATTTCACACAATCACACGGGGCTATAATTATTCGTTAGAAAGTGTGTAAAAGTATAACAGCGTACAGCTTCGTATTGCAATAGTATCCAATACGATTACTGTTATTAAATATCTACGACTAATTGATATAAAATAAAAATTAGGAAGTATATATGTACACTTATAATAGAATAATAGTAGCACCTTGAAATTCAAACCCACAAAAATAGAATATATTATACTAAACACAAAATAGCGAATGTTCAAAACGGCGATAAATTGTGTAACTTTAAAACTACTATAACGTTATTAAAATTATTATTATCTGTTTTTAATTACTTTATACTTTAATAGCAAATAATATTTAATATGTTTATAGTGCGTCCACCACCAGTCAAAAGAATAACTATCTACAACTCAATATTCGCTAGTTATTAAAATCTAAAGAGTAAATTATATTTTATATAATATTTCATTATTTTTGTATACACTTGTTTGTACCTTATTAGGCATACGAATCAAACTAAACAAACATATTTCTATATGGATAGTAATATTATATGATTCACTAAATGCAAAAAGGGCAAATGTCCGTATTATATCAATGTGAATTATTCAATTTTATTCTTCAACACAGAAAAAAAAATACTATAATATTATACTTAAACAAATAATAGTAAATATAGCTGTTTACTAGGTAAAATAACTAAAATGATTTACTTATTATTACTATATAAATATAGTTATTAGTTATGGTTAGGTTTACTATATTTTATAGTTAATGCAGTTTTTAATGTTTGAATTAACTAAAAAATATAGTTAAAATAGTATATTTCAGTTCGAATAACTATAATAACTTGACTATAATATTTTAGTAAATCTGATTAATTCTATAGCTATCCCTATAACAATTATAATGTACAGTCAATCCTACTATTTTTATAGTTCAAATAACTGTTTTGTTTTTTCAGTGAATCTTTTCCAGAGATATTAAGTTAGTTAACGAAACGACTTTATTCTTACGAAAATGACGCAAGTACATCCTATTACTACTGGATGGACAGCTTTTTCTCGTAAAACGAAGAGTAGAATATTGATATAATCAAGATAATAATATTAAATTTATGTTTCTTGGCGCTGAATGCTGACTATTTGGGTATCTTGAACCGAAGACTAAATCGACTGTGGCATAACAAATGTATAATCTATTTTCAACTGTAATGTTTGAATTACATTACTGCAATAATTGTATAATGTATTATATAAGTATATTCAGTAAGTATAGGTACTTGCCAGTGGTCGTACCACAAAAATTAAACAACGTTCAGTATTTTATAATAATTGAATTTCCAGGTTTTCGTGTGATAATGATATTATAGTCATTATAGTTGCGAGATGAATATTTTCAGGACACAAACTTAAAAGCTAAGACTTTTTGTACAATTGTACATCACCCGGCCGATACCTCGTACATTTTTTCCACGCTATAGAAAAATGGTGGCATATTAGGATTCAGTGAAGCCGTTGCCTTAATGTTTTCCACAATTCGTTTTATTTTTATCTCATCCTGTCGGATTTAGTTTATGTCTGTGTTTTCGGTTTGTTTTATTTTTTATAAAATAAGTAGGTAGATGTCAGAACCAGCATCCTAAGTAGTTATGTGCGTGCAAGTATCGCTTTTTGTTCACCATTTGAAAATAATTATTACCTATAGGTATAAGTAGGTACTTAAAATACCATAAAATATCCATGGACCAACATACTGATAACTATTATATTTCTATTTACTTATTTATTTCTTAGAAACAATGTTATAAACTGATTTAAACTGTTATCCGGTATCGTTGAAATATAAAATTGATATTGGATTCAAACGTTGTCAGCACGACAGCACTGTATATTTGTATCAATATTGTATTTCATTACTTATTAACCCTTTCACACGTTGTACATAACTCATTATGACATAACTTTCGATTGTTGTACTGATGTATTATAATATAGGTATAAATATATTATATGACGTCGATGATGGCATATAAATTGTGCCTTTCTGCATGCGTACGAAGTCACTAGCTGTGTCATACCGTGAAGTCAGCAGTGGCGGATCTTGAATTTCGTTTGGGGGACACAAATATTTGAAAACGGCCCGATTTATTGACCTAGATGCTAGGCGAATGAGGGGGGGGGGTTCCTCTGCCCCCCTTCAATCCGCTCCTGGTAGTCAGTCCCCGATGCAGTTCAGTAGTATGTTGCATTTATATTATTATTTTTATTTCATTATTATCGCTATTATGTTGCCATAGCCACAGCCATGTTATTTATCTATATTAGGTCCCTAAACCCTAAATCTAACTCGAGTTTCAATTTAAACAGATTTGATCGCGAATAAAATATATTTACGACGTGCGTATTATTTATATTATATTATTCAACCAAATAAAATACAGTACCTGCGCGTATTTAAAAAACAAAAAATATATTTGTATGATTTAATACCATGTGGAATTATATTATTGAACCGTGTATTTATATCGATTTTATTTAATAGACAATTATTATAGGTACCTGGGAATAACAAATAACTTTCAATTAATGTTTTATTAATACATGCAATGACTATGCGTAACGTATATAATTGCACAATTATTGTAACAGTGTAATGAAATATTATAAAAAATCAATTACTGTAAAAAAAAAAACAACTGTTGTTAATACTTAAGCAGTTAACATAATCTTTTAGTTTTTACTATTAATTATTGTATAACGTGTGTTCGGATCGATAGTGAGGCGTACCAGAAACTCGATTGATATTAATCACCTATAATAATAGATTAATATTGCTCGTTGGGACAAAACAAAAATAATAATATTATATTTAAGCATATACCTACGTTGGCGATTTTTCGTTTCATCACACTTTGCTACCAAATGACCTAGGACAAGAAGACAAATATGCACATTTGCAGGCAGGAATTTTTCTTCGGTTCCGCGGCTAACCAAAGTAATGAGTTGGTACAGAAGTTCTCGTCTTTAATATAAGTTTTCGACTATCGGACTCGGATCATCCGGAAATATATGCAAAATCGATTTTATTTTCGTAATGCACGAAAACTTTTTACATCTCTTCGTATGGTAAATTATCCGATGAACATCTGTATGACCATAAAACCCTTTTGTTCGACAATGGATTTGCTTCAAGTTTCGCTTGACTTCTATCAGATATGAAATAGCCCTTACAACAGCTAGACTAATAAATATTATGTTAAATTATTCTCATCGCATATTTCAGTTAAACATAAGAATCAACAATGCCTATCTGCTATCTCCAGTTGAAAATGCATAGTGATAAAAAAAAGTAATTTAAATTATTGAATATTGACAATATCTCGATTCCCAATTTTTATCAGTATATTACGTCTATAAGTAGATGTCGAAATGAGAGCATATTGGCGTTTATACTGTATTATAATATTATTCTCTTCGCCTTCTGATAGACTGTAAGTTACAATACGATATAAATAATACATGTAAAAGGTCTGTAATTTTATTGAGTTACGGTTTCAATCGAATATCAAATATATCAAAATATATCTACGCAAATTCCAGAGTATATTGAAGTTTTACCATTTACATCAAAAATAATTTGTGTACTTAAATTGTTTGATATTGTATTAGGTATAATCATTTCGAAGACGCTAATTTTATCCATTAATATCAGTTAAGTGTCACCGAATTACATGAACGAAATTTATGGTGAGTAGACTGTGCATGTTATGTAGAATTATAGAGTGATTGAATAAATTACAAATCTATCGGTGTCTCGGGTGTAAAAGACTTGGGCCTATACGTCAAGTTTAACGCGTAGTTTCCGTACAGGACCTTGGTAATGATGGTAATCAATGCTTCGATGCGTGTAACAGAAATAACCCCAAGCGATTACTAGAGTTTGGTACTGACTAAGTATTCATAAATTAATGCAATTACATAAATGACCGGGTCCCTATAATCTGCTCGTCAATGTCCAAAGTACATCAACATAACGCACGCGAAATTACCTATACTATTGATGAGCGTTCATTACGACAGCATAATGACTAATAACTTACCAATTGTATGTTAATTTTGTGAAATTTAGTAATTTCCTGTTTACATAACAGGATGATTATAATTACTTGAAAGCTTAAGCTACCGTAAACTGAATCGGGACAACCACCTGTACGACGCATTATATTTTATACTCGTTAATTAAATTAAACAATTTATTATAATATAGGTAATATTAATAATAATCTATAATATATTATAATTTATAAAAATAAATTAATGACTGTTTGTTCGTCATCTATAGACCCAACAACTAGTGGATCGTTTTCAATAAAAGTTATTTCAATAGATTCCTAGAGACATGGGAAGGGTTTGTAGCTTCGCGCCGTCTAACTGACATAGATCGCTGTAGGATGGCTCACACAAGAATATGGTTTCGGCTCACGAAAATCGAATATTTTTTTCATCTATATATTGTAGGGTTGTCATTGGTTACAGATAATGTTATTATATGATTGGATATATTTTTCTGTATTGTATTCTATTTTGTCAAACAGGCTAATATAAACATATAAAATTGATTAACAGCTATTATATAATATTAGAGGCAAAGTATGTGGTTGAGGTTTGTATACTAGAAAATTACTCGATCGATTTCTACAAAAAGCAATTGAGAATATTTCAACTGATTACTGAAGTGAAACGGAAACTATAGATTGCTAAATTATAATAGAGTATAGCTGAGACATATTGAATCAAAATAAAGATACTCGACCGATATTGACTATTCGAGGAAGGTTTGGAAAATAGATCGGTCCAGTTATCTTGGGGTGGCTTACCTGCTAAGTAATAATCAAACACATTAAAATCATAACTGCATATTATGATTCGTTTATTTCTAGTTTCAATTAAATACTCGACCACTTTTGTCATTCGTGGAAGGTTTCGATAACAGGTTGAACCATACATTTTAGGGCGGCTTACCTGCTATTAATAATATCAAAACCAAAACCGCATATTCGTTTATTTCTGCTTGCAATTATTGCAGTATCATGTAAGAAAAAAAATGTCTTATTCATTTTACAAGTGGATCTCTCATCTCGAATTTATTGTACTCAGAGACTCAGCAACTCAGGGATACACTATAGCTGTATAGCTGTACAGTGTATAGTGTATATAAAAATCAAAAGTGGCCATTAACTTGTTAAAAAGTTAGTTTTTTAAACTTTTTAACCTAATTAGTTAATTATTTTTGTTTTTAACTTATTAACTTATTCAGTTAAAATTGATATTGCTGTAACTTAATTTTGTATAGTTAATTATCATTATCGTGCATTTTAGTCAATTTTCCTTTTCGTGTCATGTGGAACCAACTAGACAATATTAATTCGATGACTCTTAAGTCGGTAACAATAATAACTTTTATGATTGTCAGAATGTCATTGGTGATTTACTTTCTTAATTTTGGACATATTTTATGTACACACATAAATACAAATACCAATGTTAACGATATCTACGTCGGCTTTTAAGCATTCGTTGAATCTGTCTCCAGTTTTTTGTGTTTGCATCAAAAATATGTCCTGAATATTAAAAAGCAGACAACCATAAAATTAATTATTGTAATTGTGTTTGTATTACATTATTCAACTAAAGCAAAACAGAAAATGACAGAAATATAGATGAATATTAATCCAGCGAAGTCAAGTGTATTAAACTAAAGCTACTTCTAAATTTAATATATTGAATTATATATTTTTTTACTCATATTAATTTATGTGTTTCACATTATTGGTACATAACTCATAAATCGCAATTAATATTTATTATTTTTCAATTGGTTATAATATTGTATTTAATTTGAAACTTTCTACTTCCAATTTAGAATGTAGGTGGATAAACCAATGTCGTAGTTAATTGTTAAATTGTGTACATTTTTTTTTTTTATATTTATAAATATAGAATTTGTAAAACTTTATTTACAATAATAATACGTGCTAAGATAAATATATATATGACATGAGTTACAAGAAAAAAAGAAGTAAACCAGCGATTACACTTTAAATACATTTTTTTTTGTACATAAACATTAAAAAATCATTGTAATTAGATCATACTATATGATCGTGTATTTTAAATACATGGAAATAGTTACAATTAAAATCATATTATATTATTTACGCGTTCATCACAGTAACAGATTGTGTCACCATAGAAAGTAGTAACTGATAACAACTTTAAATATAACAACAAGGAAATATACTATCTTACTTATTTCAGATAGATCCCACGGCCAAAATACATGTTCATGTCAAAAATATTCCTCAAAATTATAAGAACATATTTTTATATAGATTCCTAGTGTATTCTACTTTGTGTATACTTTACCTTACTTATTAAACTATCTTTCACTTGTATCGTACATTGAAGAATTTAATCTTAGTATACTTTTAACTTATATATTATAACAACATGAATAATAATAATAACTTGAATTTACTCAACATGTTTAACCTTATTCATAATACTATATAAATTCCAAGGAGTTTTTTTAAGCATTAAGTATTTTAAAATAATAATTAAGCCCTATTGTAAATCATACAGTTTTGTTATACCTCTGGTTATTCAGCTGCAGCATACCTATATATTAAATTTAATACGTAAAAGTATTATAATATAATAACTATAATATGGTATCTACAAAATATTAGGCATGCGTTAAAAATACAAAAGTGAACAGATAACTAGAATATTATTTGTAGTAAAATAATTATAAATTTTCAGTTTTTTCATATCAGGTGAAAGTTTAACCATTGTATTCATTTAATTTCTCCTATGTGATATAATTTTCGACCCTACATTTCCACACCAGTTGCGACATTTCAGGTTTTATTAAAGACGGGAACAACATTTTGACCACCAACCCTTTTATACAAGTAATAAATATTGTTCCTCCTGTGGTTTTTGATGTATACTTACTTTATATAGCTGTAGCCATATAGGTAATTTCCGCTGTTCGTGCTAGTTTCATTGAACTGCTGGCCTGATGCTGTTGTTGTTTGTCAAATTCTCACCCGTATTGGCCGAAAAACTAAACAATCATTCATAATAATCTTTTAAATACGGGATGGAAAAATATTAAATTATACAAAATATATTTTCATTAATGCGGGAGAAAGAAGTGCAGGCGGTCAGGCAAAAAATTGGCCCAGTAATCCTTGAAAACGTAAATGGAGAAATATTCTCCCATACCCCTAATACCAGCGAAATAGGCCTCTGCCCCACACGTGTGGTATTTTATAAACTGTTTTCCGATATAATTAATTTTTAATGGAAAAAAAAAAAATTATGGTGTAATATTATATCAGAATTATCCGGTCGTTGCGTCTGAAATGGCCGAGGAGAAACGGTGAAAAAACCTACCCATCCACCGTTTTACCAATGACGATGGAGATCCAATGAGTTTTCGTCACGTCCGCGAAAATATTGCGGTCATAAAAATAAACTATTATTACTGTTACTGCCGTAGCAACGTATACTGGACCTGAGATTTTTACGACCGAAAAATGGATGCTCCTTTACTAGACCAGCCCGGGCTTAATAAGTTTCTTATTGTAAATAAAAAAAAACTTTCCACCTTCGCATCGGATCCAAAAATTTCACCTCCTCGTAAACAAACTAAATATTTATAGATATTTGTGACGGTCGATCGGAACTTAAATTAAATGAAAATTTTATTTCGTTTTGGATACCTACGCTTAGGTACACATTACACGGCATACACATGGTAAAATCAGCTTTTAATAATAATATAATATTACAACGTAATTGTAACTTTAAATAAATGTATATAAATATTAATTTTAGAGTGCTTCGATTTCAACATATAGTATCTTATCAATCGATTTTCTCAATAGTTATTCAATGCCACGGGAAAAACCACCGAAAAATTACGAAAAACCGCTAAAAATGGAATTTTAATTTCTAACGCTTTGTATATCACTGTAGAAACGAATAAAAAACTATAATATTTTAATATTAATTCAACTTACAGTAAATAATAACGATATAAAATAGCCAGACTGACAAACCATCTCCACTCAGAATCGTTTTTCTTATACAATGATATTATATCATTGAATTCAAGTTTAATACAATCCATTATACATTGACCCAATTGTAACCTACTGTACAGCAGAGCGACATCCACTTACCCGGTTTTTTTTCTTTTGATTATTCAATAATAAATCAACTGAAGAAATATAAAGGAATTTATTTTGTTTGATTACGCTATAAGAACGAATTTAACAGGTCTTATAGTACATTCGTTTTTCAAATATATTCAAGTATTTTTATTTTAATGAAACCTTTGCGTCTTTGTAATACATTCTTAAATTCAAACCTGCAGTGCCATAAATAACTGTATATGTATAAATTGTTATTTATATAAAAACCAATTTTCACGATTTTAGTTTACTGTACATAACATTATTTAATAACGATTGGTTAACTTGTTGTCATTCATTGTTAAAAAGTATATTAGAAGGGATATTAAAATATTACATCAACCAAAATTATTTTAGTTGGAAATTCAACGCGTCTCTTATACAATGTTATAACTATATAGGTAGAATCAATATTATTATAGTTACATTTGTCTTCGGAGTTGCCATACAAATGGGTTTTAAATTACAAACAATTGAAACGATTCCAACTGAAAATTTTAACATTTTTCTACTTTCATATAGAATGATTACGAAAACGCCATGATCGTTATTGTGCGTTTGACGTTTATATCTTTTCCTCTTTGCTGCCTAACCGTTATTCTGTTGGCAATGTTTCAGTAAAAACATATTTTCTAAGCACAATCGTTTTTTTTATACTATCGATAATAAATTATGGACTAAAATTGCCAGCAAAATGACCTCCATATAGACTTTATCATATTTAATGCATCACACAATTTAATATACAAACTTTTAAAGTTTTAGTACACAAAAAGAAACCCGGGTACGTGTATGTATCATGCGTTATTCCATATAAGTAGTTAGTGAATTGTTATAATGATAAACACGTTTACACGCACAGTTAGGGTACCATTTATATTTGATTTATTTACAATGTGTATACAACAGTCAACAGTATACAGTTCGGTATGTTATTTTGAACAAGATACATAATAGTAATTCTTATAAAACAAGCCTCCAAAAGAGATAAAGCTCTAATACATTTTTTTTTAATTTTTGGGCCATCGAAAGTCTATCGCTGACTATGGCTAGTCCAATTTTGAGTATATTCATAACCCTGGAATCTCTCCATTAGATATAAGAAGACTCGAATTAACATTAAACCCAGCATCAAATCTCTCTAGTAGGTATAACATATAAATTATCGTACCATAATTTTAAGCCTAACCTCCAACTATATACATTATACACCAACTACTTTAGGAGAACAACTTTTGGAATCCTTTGCTATCCTAAATGCACTTATCTTATTGAAAACAATAACCTCAAAGACACAACATTTTTCACAGACTCTAGAAGTGCAATCGACAATACAAAAACTACCTATGACGTGTCAAATACCCGTCTACATATTATTAAAATTAAAGTTTTTAATCACAAAAATATTAATTACAATTATACTCTTTTTAAGTTTTAACTTCAATATAATATTTCAGGACAATATTAATATCTGATAAATTCAATACATAAAAATCGATTTTTTTGATGAATAGTTGTAAGTATTATAAGTTTTTTTAAATTCGTACGAAACGAGTTAAACATACAATTGATTTGTTTTTTACATTTGTTTTGATTAAATTTTTATGTTCAGCATATTATTATCTTCGTTATCTTAACCTAATCAACTCACTATTTGTGGCCACAGTGTATAAAATATAATACAATACATTAATTACATCTCCATCTCTATAGGACATCCAAACTTCTTTGTATTGGCCATCTCATATATTGCACAAACAAAATACGAATGAACCATGGTCAGAAGTCTCGCGGGAAATATATAATAAGGTTAAGCGATTTCGGTACGCGTACCTCTGGGCCTAACTACGCGGATCTCTGGCTTGCCGAAATGTGGCGACACAAAGGCGTATTTTTTAAAATGTTGATATTTTTCTATGTCTCCTTCAGAAACACCTTTGATGTTTACTCGACATTTATACACAAGGAAACCAGTAAAACATTTACAATAATAATTATAAAACCTTTAAGGCTCTGAATGGGCCAAGCACTTAGCTTTGTGGAGAATTGTATAGCATTCTTTTTGAGACCGTTTAAGTTTTTATCATACTTTTATTCATATTAAAACTAATGTATTTGTTATAAGCTTTTCAAGTGGAATAATAGTCGATAGTGTTGGATAATGCTATATTTTACTTATCTACAAAGTACGTAATATTTGAATTATTCCACTGTTACAAACACGTACGGTACTATGTACAAAACAATGATCACTTTAGTCGCCCACGATCGTTGTGTATATTTGCAGTATTATGTTTATAGGTTTACATGAGTAAGAGACGTATCGTACTTAATTCATTTTTTTTTTAACGTCAAACATTTGATTTAGGACTTTTGAGCAAACTAATAGAACGAGTTTAAGAAAGGAATTTACATGAAATCAAATTGCGAATAATTAATTCACTGGTTTGCTGGTCGATCAGTAAAATTTAAAATTAACAATATTATACACAGTAAAATAGTATTATTTACCTTTTGTAAATGTCATTAAACAACGGCGTTGCGCCGTACAATTTTCCACAGCGAGATTTTTAATTTCCGCACAAACACGTCGTTATATTAGTTTAACTGTATATCACTTTACAACTATACTCAGTGAATAAGGGCGTACCTATTAAATGACACGTATTTTTGTCCCGGGTGCTGTTGACGGTCCATGACGATTAGTTATCGGATACAGTTTTCCGAGTAATTTTAATCGCATCACATAGTATACACGTTGGAATATTACTACGTTAGTACTTAAATTGTTCTTAAATTACAAATATACAGTCGTTCAGACGGAAATTAAGTCTGAAAAGTTTGTGTATAAGCCTTGATACAAAAAATTAATAAGCTCAATGTTCGTGATTGCCTCTACGGCTCTACATAAGTTTTTTAGCCCCAGTAATCTGTAACAAGATACATAGTTAAAATTGTATTGAATACCATTTAAATTGCAATTTTCAAATCAGAATTATATTAATCATTATTTATTTTAATATCATAAAGGAATACATTATAAATTAAAATATGTTCCTGAAATATAATAATTATTAAATGCAATGTAAAGTACAAGTCGAATATTAAAAAAAAAAAAACTAATGTCGTACCCGAGAAGCATATTTATATAAAGCTATTTAATTAATCTTCGAACAAAATAAATTATAATATACAAATGGTCGTCATAAAAATCCTAAAGATGTAATGAAAATAATATTTGAAGCCTCGAAAGATTATTATAAGGAATAAAGAGCATTATCGCTTAGCATATTTATTATTTATGTTGATTTTAATCCAAATCTCTTGAGTTATTATTACGTTAAAAAATAATAATTTCTTTGGTAAAAATCACTCAAACATCTTACATTCACTCGTAAATCAAACACGTTTTACATTACATATTTTATTCTAGTCACCGGACAGTAGCTTGAAAAAAAAATAAGTATTAGACAACGAAACACTTCAATGGCAGATTTGAAATAAATGTATTTAAATTACTTAACACTCGTTTAACATTAATGCAGGGACGTGAAATAATAAATCGTAAACCCGACTGGTGGACGTGAAGGTGGGTTGACAGACTTGATGAAAAATATGAAAATAGGCACTCTTATAATATTATGATGTACGCCTGCCTAGTATGGGTCATCTGTGCGATAGTCACTCGTTCGGTTCGTGGCCATAATCGTACCTACTTATTTTCCATTTTTTATCCCTTATAAGTCATAATTAATATTATAATAAAAACGATAGACTGTGAGCAAATGACCATGGCCAATCTCGGTAATTTGAATACGGTCGCTTTTTTTTATTATTAATTTATAAGACCCTCTATAACTGCTACGAAGTAATCCATTTCTAATTCTCATAATATATCTCCGACAAGCCGACTGCCAATAATAGTTTTAGTTGTTGTTAATTGCCCACAATACAAATAAATGATTGAGTAGGTACCATAATAAATTGTCTTCTTTCTATAAACTATTAAAACTGTGAGCGTCTCCTCAAGTCTTACCTGAAGAAGTAGACGTAACTTTATCTACTCGATATAAGAAGCTTTATTTTTCAATACCATTGTAAAAACAAAATAATGATAATTTCTAAAAACGTTATTGTTATACTGGTAGGGAGTTTATAATATTATCTTTTAATGACGTAGGTACCTACTACTTAAATATCTAATGGTAGATTTAACTGTGTTAAGAAATAAAATAAAGAAACACCGTTACTGCAGGCCAGACAAAGTTATCATCTTTCTTGGTGTTAAAATTTGGCAACGCAACTATGGCTGTAGACTTAATGGTTCGTCCCCAAGCCAAATGGGTTCGTAACAAATGTGTCATTATTATATTACTTAACAGTATAAAAGAGATACTGACCACTTGTATTTTTTTTAACGTGTTTAAACTTTAAACATAATTTTGTTTATCAAAATTTGACCGAGTAGTTTAAATTAAATATTAAATCCAAAATATATTATTTTTCATATTTTTGTAAAACCATTTTTAAGAACTATTATCCTTGGTATAAACATTTTAATAGCTGCTGAAAAACTACTCGTTCGAATTTTAAACTAAGTACCTACATTAAAACATTCAAACAAATTATCCTCTAAAAAAGGTACGGTAAAAAAGAGGTTCTGATTTGAAAAACAGAAGTTCGTACCACTATATTATGACACTGCTTCAGTAAGTATCTAGTACAACAAACCTCAAGCTCTTGAAAATATGGTCTTTAAGTAGATATATTTAAATTTTAAAACAAATTAAATAAATAAATAAGTTTATTTCTATAATAAAAAAACGGGGATGATCATTGCTCAGTGAATCAACCCTGAAAAGATTATAGAAATCATTACAAATTGTTATCATGGCGCTCTCAGAAGCTCGAGACTGATATTATCATAGTAGAGGAACGTCGATAATCGCAAAATCGTTTTTTGCTACGAGAAGTAAACAGAAGAGAAAGAAAAAAAAATTTGTAGAAAGATAAAGTGATTCCGAGGTACGTGTGTACCGTGGATCACCATTATTATATAATATTGTTATACGCCTTTGTGGCTTCGTATTATGCGACATAGGTTTTATTGCCATAAAAATAAAATGTATAGGCAATGTTATTGCGTTAACAACAACACAATACGTGTTTACTATACAAGTACATGGTACCGTATTTTCGAAAGCCGAGAGTGGATACCGTACCTATGATTTCGGCGTGTCGGCTACAAATATAATATACCTACGACGTGATTCCGCGATAGTTCCTCGAGGGTTAGGGGGGGGGGGGGGGCTTTGTTGTCCGCAATATTTTGGGCCCATCTCGCGATCAGCACCGCTTTCAAAACTAATGGCAGAACGTTATGTAAATCCCGGGCAGCCAGAGTCGTTCCTAAAACAAGGGAGTTTCCGTAGATTAGTTTTGGTCTGTTCGTTTGGACACGGGCACGGGTGTCGGTGTTGTGACTCAGAAATTATTAAAGTTCGGGCGGCGACGACGACACGGCCGAAACTCCTTTGTCATATTTTAATAGCGGCGTTAAAAAAAAACCATTAGTAAGTTGCCGGAATAATTATAGAACAAAAGGTTCGACCGACTTACATTAATACCTTTTTATTGCGTTTTGTTTAATTTTCTAAATTGTTCTTCATGAAATTCCGCATTAAGTATTCGTCTGACGCAGAAAAAAAGCAATAATCAGCCGGTGTCTTCCGCGAGACCCTTTCAGCATAATTTTTTTTTTCTTTTCATATCCAACTCATCATCGACAAAGCAACCGAAAATATAAACAGAGTTCGTAAGAAAAGTACAAACAGAGTACTCTACAATTCTTACTGGGTTTACGAGAAATGAATATTATGTTGCAGTGTAGGAAGGACGATAGGTACCTACTACACAGAGACTAGAACATGACCTGTTTATAGTTGGTCAACCTTAATAATTGTACTTAGATATTAATTTATTTATTGAAATACAAACGGGTTGAACCCAATATTAATATTATGATAAAATTAATAATTACGGACAGACAACGATTAATACTTTAATGAATAACAATTAAAAACAGTAAGACTGACAATAAAATAATTTAAGTAACATCGCAACTGTAATGATAATATTATTTTTTAATCGTACATTAGCACGGGAAAAATATGTCAACAAAAGCCAAACGGAGGTATCACCAGTACTCTCAAACGACATAATATCACGATTATTTCATGATATTAATAGGTATTTAATATTCAAGACGACATAAAACATATTTACGCATTATAACACTATAGAAGTATAAAAGTATAGGTCATATTTACTGATTTCTATTGATCATCTGTTATTGGTGTTTTAATGTTTTATTGTTGATTTAACGCAAATAATGGTAAAATTACAAATTAATTAATTTTCATAAATCTCCATATTTTCTTGTGCATTTATCTCGTCATATTTGATTCTAAATATTTATATTATGCTGATCAAAGTATTCTTAAAATATCGTCTCGTGTTGATTTAATAAATACTATTCCGCAGTATTTCGATAAACTACATCCAAGTCAAGCTCTTCAATTTTAAATTTAACATTTAAATTCAAAAATATAATAACACATAATTTAAATAAAGATAATATACATTGTGAAAGTACTTACAATTTTAGTCGTTACTATTATCATTGATTATAAACATTAAAGTATTCATAAACAATGTTAATACGTATTTTTTACATTTAAGTTTAAAAATCGATGTTTGTTATTCTTTATAATAATAATCGTATTCATTGTTATGAAGACATCACACGTTTATAAAATAAAATATTGGTTGAAAAATCGTTTAGCATAGTCAAGGACAAACTTAACAACTGAGTTTGTTAAAAAAAACCAAATTTTCAACATAAAAATGAAAAGAATTATGACCGTGTAATATCATTTTTATTTTTTTCAATATTGCTAACACAAAAAAAGTTTTTGTTTTAAAATCCATTATTTTTATGTTTTTTAAACTTGAATAACTTTTTTCACAAATGTGATACGAAAAAAAATAAAATTGATATTGCACAGTTAAAGTTATCTTCTTTTTTTTGTGAAAATTTGGTTTTATTATCAATAACTGCAAGCCTTCTCGATTCTTTCCCGCACAAAACTATTCATTGTAATTCCCTAATTACGCAATAACTATAAACAGCACTGACGTAGGTACACTAATAAGTTAGGTACTTTGAAATTTAAATTAGTATTTTAATATATTATTCAAATTTTAAACTTTTATTCCATAATTGGCAAAATCAAACTTCTTAAGAAAGAATATGGGACGTTCTGTTACAATACGAACTATTTTTTAAATAACGTAATTATAATTAATAGCTAATTAATGTATAAATGTCCATACTTAAAATAAAATAAAAACTGTATTTGGTTTTTACGGGTGAAGTATAATTTTAGTTTTGTATTTTTTATTTATTTATTTTTTTTTTGGTAAGCTTATTTCATTTTAAAGTAATGATTGCCTATAAATAATTTTGTTATTTTAGATCAACCACAATAAACAATATAACAAAAAATATTTTTTTTATTTTTTTCACCCTCGTGTAAAAAAAATATTAAAAATTAAATCGCTGATTTAATGTTCCGTTATGGATATAGAGTAATGCGAGTTTTTTACCAGTAAACAAAGTTCATGCAAATTATGGTTTTTGAATATATATCATATATATAGTATACTAGTATATATAATATTATAGTATATACACACACACACACACACACATTATAGAAAGAAACGTTTTCACATATACATCCTTCCCTTCGTACTCTGTAATATTATATTTATAGCAAATTTATATTCAATCTCTTTTTTCTACTTTTTTTTTAACATTAGTATAGAATTTACATAAATTACGTCATGTGGTGTTCGCGGACGTTTATACCCATCGTTGTGCACGTTCGACGTTCTTTTACCAAAAATAAAAAAATGGCAATGACATTCAATATTTCAAAGAACCCGTTTTCTATATACCGTATTCTAAATTTGGCCTACTATTGGAAATATACAAAGCGATTCCATAACATTTCATTTTGAAAAACATTTTTAATAACAACTGCAAAATAATACAAATATATTGCTACAAGTGATGAGTTATGGCTCAAATAATCAATAAGGACATATATAGCAAATGTTTCCTCGCGAGTTAGAGGTATCTAAGTTTAACTTAAAAAGTTAAAAAATAATCATATAGATATATGAATATATATATATAATATATTATGCAACGAGATGTGTGAAAATGTAGAATAATACGTTATCAATTAAACAACATTTGTATATTACTTACAATAACTATTGTTGTATAGTGCGTATATTCTATAGGCCCGTAATACTTGCCAAAAAAAAAATGTTTGTTAATGTTTCTGTGAAATCAAAAATGTAGTAAAAGTACTCCAATAGTATAATACGTTCAAATACATGTCTTAGACATCTGAACGATACATTAAAAACTCAACGTGTGTTTTTCTTCTATCCTAAAGTACTTATTTTTTCAAGTATACAATGTTTATCCAATGCGACTGATAATAACTAATAATAATGTGCCACGGTGGTAAACAATTTGGGAACCACTGGTCTACAGACTACAACTTAATTTTAACAGTTGTACCTAACCACTAATTTGTTAATAATTTTACATTATTGTATATTATTATCAGCTATAGTTAAACGCAATTGTTTAAGAGCCCTTTCATTTGGCGTGGATTATATTATTAAAAGTTACTCATATACTCGAGTTCAAAAATAAAATTTTAAGTTACAATACTATATAATAGACTAAAAACTATTTTAGGGGGTTTACCATAAATATTAATTAGCAACGATTATTCTCCACTTCAAACTTCCAGAATTAAATTCTAAATTAATTGGTATTAATGACTTGGATTTGTTTAGTGTTTGTTTGAGAACAAAAAATAATTTCAATACAAAAAAAAAATATATTAATATTATTAATAATATTAACGCTTTTATTGTTTCTATTAAATTAGAAGTACCTATCATATATTAATGTTGATGTTAAACTACACTAAATAGTTGCACTATTAATGTATATTATTGCTTATGTATCCTATTAATAACAGCTATAGGTATACTATTCAAATATTATATGGAAACCTACTTAACCTCTTCGTAAAGTATAAAAAAAACTATACACATAGATTTTACTATTCGTAAGTAAACAATGAATTATAATAATACTATGTAATAAAAAATAAAACTAGTGTAGATAATAAATTTAAATACACAAAATGTCTTTGGAATTTTTATTTTGCTCAAAATATGTATGCTCTAAATATTGTCATTAATTAATGATCCTGGTCATTTATATTAAAAAAAAATATGAGCAAACATCAAATAATTACTTTATAGACATATCGTATTCCATTCATTAATGACCTATATGCAAAAGGCGAGAACATTAATTGTGTTAACTTTTATGATCGCCAAAATTGTGTCAAGTACAATTTATAACAAAAGCTCTGCCACTAATAAACCTTATACACGAAGTCTCAAAAATGTATATTTATGACATTTATGTCGATGAATTTAATTAAAAACATTGTTTAAAACAAATCTCCATAATAGATATAATAGTATAAAAAAAACCTTACTATTTGCGTTACCTACGTACTCTCAAATATACGCATAAGATGAAAATACTTATTGTTATACTCGAGGGATCCACGAAAATATTCGTCATTGAGAGTAATAAAAACATACATTTGTTTTTTAATATTAATTTGACTTTATAATATACACTTTCTTTTTATTTTATTATGATAACATTTATAACTGTAGTCTGTGGGGAGATTAGATTATAGGTAAATTTAACAAATTCTGTATGTATAGAGATAGCGTTATAAATACTAAGAGGTAATGAACAATAAACGGTCCAAATGGGCATCGTGTGGCATGCACAAAGTCGTTAAGATAACTGTATGATTACCCGAAGTAATGTTATTTTTTGTTAGATTTTAAACGGTTTGGAAAAAAGTGATTATTTTTAATGTGTCTGTTTTTGGAAGTAAAACGTATTATGAAAATATATACTCCCACTGATGGGTCCATGAAAACTGTTTGCTATTGAAAATAGTTAAACACTATCAACATAGTATTCGCATTTCGCACAAAGGACTTTTGGAAAGTATACACTCTACTATAATATTATAAAATTATCGACCAAGTTACACGTAGTAACAAAAAACTACAACTTCTACAATAAGGAATGTGGTATTATTAGTAATTATTACATAAAAAGTGAAATGTTTTAAATAATTCAGTATCGCTTCAGTATCGCTCTTTAGTATCGCTACTTATAGGTTAGGTTATTTTGCAAAATAATTTAACTATTTGTCATTGAGGTATTATTTATTTTTTCAGACCTTTCATATTTATATATTAATACCTACATTAAAAACATTTTAAGTTGAATAGTTTCATGAATATGTTTACATATACATACAAAGCCATATTTTTTATATAATTTATCGTGTGGATAAATATTTTATTTTTAGCAAGAGATGCAACATTGGCATATTCGCTAAGCATAAATACTAAAATACTAGTTTATATTACGTACAGTAAATGCAATAAATGCAATTTCATCTAAATTCATAATTTAAACGCATACCTATTAAAAAATGTGATGTATTTTTGATATTTTTTAATTGTTATATGAACAAATTATGAGGAACCTTGTATAGGTTTTTCAAACTTTTATGAGCAAACACAAAATTATGACGTACAGAACATGAAAACAAAAATGTTAAATGTCAATAATTTACACAAAATAAATCAAATATTTTGAAAATTATTTCATGTCTACAGTCTACTAAATGCTTAATTGGATAATTGATAAAATGTGGAAGTGCCTGAAAAATACTCCAAAAAAAAGAAAAAAATCAATTTTGTCAAATACTGGTTTTGCAATATAATAAAATGACTGTTCTCCTTAAATTAATTTTTTTAATTATTTTGATCAGTTCTAGAAATGTATTAGGCAAGTAATTTTAATCACAGTGTACAAAGTAAATCGAATTTTTTACGAGAATCCATTCTCAAAGTTGAAAAACAAATAATTTTTACTTCTTATATAAAGTAATGACCAAATAACAAAAAAAGTAATTTTAGAATAATTTAATTGCTATTTCGAAAAGTAACTTTTAGGTAAGTTTAATTAAGGGAAAAAAGTAGGGAACTTTCAAACACTGAATGACAGTGATTCAAAATGAAAACAAAATTTTACAATAGTCATACATATTAAAATAATAATACATATCGTATTTTAATAACCTGTTAACATTGTTATTGAATTTTATATTATTATCTCGTTCCTTGACAATATACGATTATTTAACGTGTATTAATTATATTACCTTGAACATTCATCATAAAACAAACCAACATGGGTCATATAAAACTAATTTTTAGTTTCATGAACATATATCAAAACAACATTTAAAAGAACTAAAAAAAGCAAACCTTTATTTCAAAACTTTTATCACATAAATAAAAACTTAAATAAAAACTTACCAAATTAATAAGAAGTTATGTTTCTATCCTGTGTTAAATTTCAATGTAAACTGTACAGTAGGCGCCTAAGATTTTATAACGTATGTGTATTTTTAAACCTTTATTCATTTGGAGTAAATACAGATTTATGCTGAAGTAAAATGTAGGTACATTTAAACTTTTTGAATGAAACCAAACCTTCAAAAAAATAAAGAAAAATTATTTATTATTTTAGTATCATCATTACAACGTTATGAAAATCGTTTAAATGAAAATTGTAATTTAAACATGAAAAGGATTTTTTATTTGAGACTTACGTTAACATAATTAAATTAATTTTGAATAAAATGATATAAAACTGAATGTTTCTCATTCATAAGTCATAACAATATTATGTTCTGAGATGTATCAATTAAAATTTAAAACCTTAACTATTCGAGCATAAAATTGGCAAAGGTTAAAAACTTATTAGAAAATAATATTATTACTCAACTTAAAGCGTTCTTCCATTATGACTGACAATACTAAAATGTTTGATTTTAATATTATGTACTAACTATCATTACACATGTCGAGGTTTTATAATATACTAATTTATGTATCCTATCAACTAACTTAGATCAATAGTATTATATTAATATTATGGTGTGATGTGATATTGTGATTTTCAATTGTTATTTAGGTCGTAGGTAAAGCATAGAGATTATAACAAAATAGTTATATAACTAATATTATAATATACATTAAGTATATAAAACCTAAATATTTTAGGCCTTTAGGGTACCTACTTGAAGAATATCACAATGCCAAGGACTTAAAATTAAAAATTATATTTTTAGCCCTTACTTTCTTGGTCCTTTTTCCGCAAAATAAACAGGACTAAAGTGAATTATTCTGATCGTCTTCTATTCGAAAATAGTAAATTGATGATCGGCTGACTTATCATGTTATATATAGTACTCGCAATTAATATTTCCTTCACAACAAATTAATAAAATGAATAGGTATGCTGTTTTTTACGGACACATAATATGGATCAAGTGAAAACTGTTTATTGTATACAATATTTGTTCTATTTCTTATAGCTCTAGAATCTAGATGTCGATTGATCAATATTGCGGTTTAGTACAATTTTTATAATTGGACACAAATGTTATATACTAAAATAATACTCAATATCCTCAAAATGCCATTAAAAATTATCTTGAATATAATTGAAAATTCCCATTTAAGCTCTAAAGCCGATTTCATGGAAGAATAATCACTGACGAGCGGCCAAAATCCCAAAACGACAATAAAAAATAAATAAGTCTTCAAATGGGTATGTATGGATGACAACGAAGGGCCTCGTTACATCTCACTAATGTAATACAGCATGTAACACAAAGTCGTAAAACCACTCAGCCCAAATCACTTTCGAATCCTATTTACTTTATTCATTTAAGTATATGGAACAACTTGAAGTATAATTCCCTCCATATGTAAGAATAAAAGATTTCAGAAATATTTTATTAAAATATAAGATATTTTGAAATGTTAAGTACCTGCCTACATTTTTTTATTGTTATTATTCAACCACTACAATTGCTGTACATACAATATCTGATATGATCCAGTAACTTTGTGTGTACAATTATTTCATTATTGTTATACATTTTTACCGAATGAAACTCGTTTGACATGTGTAGAAGTTGAAACATGTTACAGTAAATACATATAGATTATTAAACAATAATTATTGCATTGGGAATAATACATTTCTTTCGTGTTTTCTTTGTTTTTAAACGAATTAATAGATACATTTATTCTTTGCATAATTTTATCAACCACCTAAAAATTTCAATTATAATGTGATATAATGTATATATTTAAAATACATTTTATCTCCAGCTATATAAAATACCTATTGATTTTTTTACAGTTGGCAGGCACTTACGATTTGTCAGAACAAACTTGATACGAAAATTTGTGTGATCTTTAAAATTTGAAATCTACTGATATTTTTTAAAAATAATCAAAGTCAAATTTCTAATTTAGCTGTATCAAACTTATAAACATTTTCTTAGTACCCATAAAAAAAAAACCTTGGAAAAACTATCATTTGGAAACATATTATCCCTTTCGCCTTATTTATACTCTACTGTATGTATAAAAACATTAATAATATAATTTCTATTTGAATTTTAGATTATTTGTTTAAAGTTGTTATCCCCCTGTATAATGTATAACATGTATGTATTATGGGATTCTACCATTTACTAACCATATTTTAACCTTTTTTAGCTTAACATAATGTTCAAATTAACAGTTTTATTTTTTTGAAAATGTATTAAGTACTATTAACGTACTTTTGCATCATTATATTACGTATAGAACAAGGTTCAGAACTATTTTTGACCTTTCAGGGGTCGTATACCTATAAAAAATTTAACTTTTTATGCTAATCGCTAATGTACGTACATTATACACATCTAATATTTAAGGCTTCATTGATTTCAGAATGTATTTAAAATTTAAAAAATAAATAACATTACGTAAGTACTACTTTTTAATACTCCTCCTTTACAATTATTTTATTTTTTATTCTATCTACTATCTACTATACCTATTTGTTATTTCTTATTATAATTAAATATTCATAAAATAGCACAAACATATTGTAATATCATACAATATTTAACTTTATAATGTAAGTATTATTAATATATTGCGCATCAATAACATTCAATATAATATATTTTTATTGTTGAATATTTGAAATTTAAAAAAAAATGGGAGTTTAAGTGAAAATTGTTTAGCAATATATAACGTGTCAACTGCTCTAACATTATTTTGTAACGATGTTAATGGGGTGTAGTAGATTTTATTATATTCTACTGCAGTGTTGTTACAGTTTACATGACTCTACATATAACTTACGGACAATCAACCACACATATACCGAGGTGGTTACATCGCAATTTCCTATCCTCAACTGGGATATAGACCAATGTAAACTACTCTAAGCATCATTGTGTCAGAGCTGGGGGGGGGGAAGTAGTTCACTTTTGTTAATACTAAAAAAGAATTAATTGTTAAACCAATGATATTATAATTATAATATTTTAAAGGTATTTTTCGAGTTATTTAAAGCAATAATATTAATTATATAAATAAAATATCTAATAAATAATGACACGATGTACAAAAATGACTTGTCTAAATGTTTTTATTTTCGTTTTATTATATCTGATATACCTAATATCCACGCAGAGGATGAAAGAACAAAACTAGAACTATACGTATTATTACTGAACATTATTCTATACGAAACTTTTAGTTAGTAAACTAGTGTGGATTTGAAGTGTAATTATTTTTTACGATACCTACAACGAGATAATAACGCACAATAACCACGTGCCGTCAAACAGCACCACCGCATCAGAACGTGTTATAGCAGTCGTCACGAATCCTTATAATATATTATTATAGTGTGCATGATATTGTATGAATTGAATAACAGATGAGGAGCAAGAAAACAGTAGAAAACCTAACCTAACAAAGTATGTCATAGACGAAATAGATATGGTCCTGGGATTATAAATATAAACCATAAATTACTAGAAGGTTGAAAAAATTCTAAACTAGACATAGATATTGTATATATTATATAGTATATACGGTGTGGATCAGAGATTCCGTGGATGAACTTTATTCGACCCGCAGACAAGGCATTTATTTTTAATTTTTTTTTATGGTTGATTAAATGAGCCTTTCAATAGTTTTAATTTAATTTTTTAGTTTCGACTTTACTTTGTTTGAATAAACATATGCATTACATTTTGATGGCCCCCGAAAAGTTTCCAAATTCCTAAAATGACCATCCAATAATGTTAATTGTCGATCCCTGGTGAAGAGTATTTTGTAATTTGGGCTTTATTAAGCGTTTATTCATGGACCCTATTCCTTAAAAATCCTCAATTTCTATTTAGTTCGTTCCAAATTAGAATCCTTCTCTCTCATCTGAATAAATAATACATCGAAGCAAAATACTATGCTAGAATCTGTTACTTATAATTTTCTTGCATTTGTTTTATTTAAATTTAATATCCATGGACCTCCCCGCGGTTCTTATAATACTATTTTTAATTTCCTTAATCTATCACTGCTTATAGTGAGTGTCTTGTACTTTTGCCCTCAAAATGTCTTCATAAATGTTTATTGGATCCATTGATTATCCTGAAATTTTGTCTTTGATTCGTTCTAAAATTACTGCCTTATTACTAGAGACTCTAAACCATATCAACCAATAATTTTGAACAAAAATTCTATTTCAAGCTATTTTGCTAACCTCCAAAAGGCTAAAATGGTTTCGGGTAATACATATGTTTTTGATTGTATTTAATAGATCTCCGTCGCGGTCGTCTTTATTTTGTTCAATATGTTATTTTCTTTTTAGACGTTCTCGTTACATTCTATTTAGTATTGTAAGTAGTAATATATTTAGCTGTTTTGTTGTACAATTTTTGTTATAATAATATACTGCTTCACAACGTTTATACCTAATAATTGTGTTATATGACTCACGTCCGCATATGTTGACTGAATAAATAAACAGGCATTTATATAAATTATTTTTAAGTAAATTTTTATTTATTCGTTTCTTTTTTTTTGCATTTCTACAAAATATATTTGTCGGTAAAACGGATAGCGATTTTCTCGCTCACGACCACTGTTTGCGGTATTACGGTAAACGACATATTTTGGTTTCAACGGCGTAAACGATTTTTTTAACATCGGAGCCTATGTCTGTGTAATTACTAATTACAATACTGTAATATGTAATGCATAAAAACGTTATAGTTATTTAACTTAAATAATGTTATTTTCATCCGTTTCATCGCCAACGACCATACCACGTTGAATACACCAGTTCTCGTCCGATCACTGAAGTTAAGCAACGTCGGGCGTAGTTAGTACTTGGATGGGTGACCGCTTGGGAACACTACGTGCCGTTGGCTTTTTTTGCTTCATTTTTAACATTATTTTATTTAAATTTTAAGAATATAAAAACATTTTTTGCTTTTGTCCCTTTGACTTTAAAGAATTATTGTAGAACTCCTTAACCACGATAAATTTAAAAAATAATTATTTTTATATCACTTTAATTATAAAATATATATACATTTAATATTATACTATAAATATTTTTATTCTTTAAAATTATACCTGTAGTATAGTTAACATCCAGAGTGGCATCGCATCATGGCTTATTTTATCAGTACCTATGTATATATTTTTTTGCAATTGTGTACTTTTGTTCTCATCCGGAATCTGACCAATTTGCTCGTACCTATTTACTAAGCTGTATGTATCCTAGACAGTGGCGTAGCCAGGGGCTGAGTTTGGGTGTATAATCTCCCCTCCACTGCCATTAAAATTGTTTCCCCTAATAAAATATGTATTATTTATATACGAAAATGGTTTATTACATATTTTGGTTTCAACGGCGTAAACGGTTTTTTTCTAACTTCGGAGCCTATGTCTGTGTAATTGCAATATGCCGCGTACGACAATATAATATATTCTCTGCTGGCCGTCGACGACGAGACCACATTGGTGACGGGTACAAAGCGTGCATCGTCGAGCGGAACGGCAATAATACGCTCCCGCTGCGCACTTTAATAATAATTGTTATTGTTGTCGAGGCCCGCGAGCGTCCGTCACCTCAATCAGCCCGCCAGCTACCCTCCATCGCGCCAACCACCGACCCCTGACACGCGTGACTTTCGTCGTTCGTCCATCCGGTCAATTGCTTTTCGCAGGGTATACCTACAACAAAGTGTGTCCGTCGTCTCAGTCCGAACTCAAATTCGTACACCGTGTTGCAGGGGCGACGATTTTAACATAATATTATCAACTATGTATATAATAATTACATCAACAATAATAATATCGTGTGTTTATTTTTGATCCATCTCCGTGACGACATATTGTAATGTGTTGTAAAAAGTATGATTGGACCACCATCACACGCACATTGTCCATTTGTCCATCGCATAACAGACCAACGAATCCGTGTATTATGAATTATAATAGCTATCTATTGGGTTTAATAATAATAATATACTCTAATATTATTACGTATTATCGTTACATTGTGTCATCGAAATATTTTAAGATGTGTGCTTTTTATCTCTTCTTCTTTTCCTTCCGGGCAATAAGAGCGAGTTCAAAAAGTTTCTTCGCGCCGACGCATCCACGTGGATTCGAAATTGATTATACCTATTGAACGGGTAGTTTCTCGAATTGTTCGGTATAGTTATCGAACAAAAATAAAAACAGCGAACAAAATCGTAAAAGCAAGCTTTTTCTGTTAATAACCCATACAGCGATGAGCTCCGATCGGAATCGGTTTCAAATCCAATTGTTGTCCCGTTCCGATTCGAATAATATACACGACGATAATGTATTATTATACTTCCCCACGGCGATCAGAAGAAAATACGAAACAAAATAATATGCTCATCATTACATAATAATATACGAATTGCTGTTAGAACTGACTTTTGTCAGTCGTTTTTCTTGCGATATTGGCAAGATGTAGGGTACATTACATTTAATAATATGTAATGGGATACATTTTATTGTAAACACATAATATGTATAGGTATGTGTGTAATCGCTAGAGGACCTTGGAAAAACGGTATTTTATAATTATTTTGTCCACTTTTCCGAACATATTCCCCTGAACCACTGACCATAATTGTTATGCTATCGATCGGTTGTTGGGAAAAACGTGACCAAAAACTTAACTGTACTCAGCAATAATAATTACTAAAATATTACACCGGTCGGCAATATTGTTGTCCTACAAATGTTGATATTAAAACTAAAATCCGTTTAATTTTTCCAGCCTCGTGATAGAGGTGTACGCAATTGGATAACGTAGTAAAACGATTTACCTTACTATCCACGCATGGTTGGATTTCCTCCTCACGAACGGTCCGAAAACAAAATATGTTGTAAACAGTTTAAGGTGGAAACGTCGTCTGAACGTTTGAAATGCTCATCACAACGTTTTCACCGAAAGAAGTTGTTAAAAATTACACTTCGGTTGGCAGTTTGGCACAGCGATGTCAAAATTACATTCTCGTAAAACTTACTATATACGACCGAAACACTCTGGTTGAGTTAGTTCAAAAATAAAACGTTCACATTATTTATCGCAATATATTTCGTCCGATGAAACGACACGTTTTTATTTTGTTTTTAATCTCTTATCAAATTACCAATGTTTTAAATAATTGTACGATAAAAATACTTAAAAATAACTTTTGAAAATACCAGACATTTTTATATTCGACCAACACGTTCTATATGTGTTTTTATTTTGGTTTCACGAAACGCATAATATCCAGATCTTACCAGGTTTACTTGCATTTATCAAATGCATTACCTATTTTCTACCTGTTCGATCGCCATTTAAGTGTAATTTTTTAACGTGTAGTGGATTTCAGTAATAATTAACGTTTCTATATCAATAACCACCCGAGTCAATACGAAGATAATACATTATATCGATACAAAGTTTAAGCTTAGCAATTCATAACAAGTAGGTGGATACTATAAGTTTTGCTTATTCTCAGGGTTATTAATTATACAAACTGACTAAATTTTCTATGAAAATTGAAAATAAAATTATTTATTTATTTAAAATTGCTTACTAGAGTAGTATGTATACATACATTTAGTTAGTATATTTTTGAATCATAATTAATTTTTTTTAATATCCCATTATTAATCTCTTCATTAAAAAAAATGTCAATATACTTCTGTCCGTAATTAAAATAATGATAGGTAACCTAATAAAATACTCACAGGTTTTTAAATATAATATTATTCGATTTGCAATTGAACGGAATTGGTTTGGTACCTACCACACGCATGACGCAGTTAACCATTAAAATATTCACTATCAACATGTTCTAAAATGTAGACGTAAACGTAAAATTGATTGGTCGTTCATTTTGAGTAATGAAAGTTCTCCGTTTAAAATGAAGTTTATTTTTATTTTTGACCCGTAAAAACGACCATGAATTATATGATCATATTAATAAAATACATCGATGCCAATTCGGTGGTAGGTATGTAGTTGAAAAACATTTTTTTTTTAAATAGTTGCTTAAATGCATTGTATAGTACAATGTGGATGATACGTTATGTTCTAAGTACGGTTCAAATATTATACGAAAATAATTACACCCAAATCTATAATCCACGAGGAACAAGTAATTATTTATGAAAAAGTCCGTATATATTATGTTAAAACAAAATTTATTTCATCAAAAACTCCATACTATACATAAACCAAAAGTCCATAAATAATATTTTTAGTATGGAAACATATTATTAGCATATTTTTTATGGACCCAAGTATTAACATTTAATAGTGCTAAATAAATATGCTTAAGGGTTTTTAATTAAAAACCCTCATGGTCTTAATATAAAATATTAATTTTTTAACTATATGCTTTGTTGACTCTATATACCTACAAATACAAAATGTCAAAACAGTTTCTAAACTGACGAGCATTTCGTATAACAGTTTTTATAAAAAAAAATGCATTAATATTGCACACAAGTCCTTCAAATGTGTTAACAAAAAACCTAAAACCATTAATGTAAAAACAAAATAAAATATATAGTATAAAAAAATAATACCGATGTTACAGTTGTAAATTTCTATAATCAAAATCTAAATGAAGTATACGTCACTATTTAAATATAACCTAATTATAAATGTTATCATTTTATAATATTCATTAGAATTATGAATAAAATATTTTTTTTAAATAATTATATTTTATTACAATGATTATAAGCATTAATTAACACTGACCACACAATGAAAATATGTTCATGCCATTAGCAGTTGACATTAGTTTTATAATAATAGATTACCTACGGGCTACGGACAAGCATTTTCAAATATGAAAAACAGTTCATTGCTGACGGCCATAACCGACAACAGAGACGAGATAGAGTTAAATATATACATATTATATAGTTTGCAAAAGCAACGTTAGTATTAAATAATTACATAGTGCATTTTTTTTGCAGTAAAATTTTTTTCAACTAGACATTCGTTATTAATTCATTTGTCAGCTTTACAATTTGTAATATTAAAATGTCATAATATATTAATTTAAAATTTACTCATATTTCCTTTTGTCTATATTTTAATAATAACTACATTAATTATTTAATATGACCAATAAAATTAACATCGTAATATAGACAACTATAGACAAAAAAATTGAGTGGTTTAAAAGTTTGACAGTCAATGATTGAAACATTTTTATCCAGCGCTTAAAGTCTGTCAACCACGTGGTCATAAAATAAATCAACTAAAACCATCGAAAAGACGCGTTTAAAGTAGGCATAAAAACGGGTTACTGGATCTCATTCTGAAAAATTAAACTTGGAATAATAACAGTATGACAAAATATATTGTTTTTGACTCTCCTAGAAACAAATCTCAAATAAATTAGTTGGTGGTATTACATTTATAAATGTACTGTATCGGAGTACTGTTAGTTTTCATTAAATTGAGCAGAGGACACCACCTACGACACTTACGTCAGCACCTTCAGTCTTCTTCGCACTAAATCTGTGGTCCCGGTGTAGAAAAAGACGTCTGACACATGTAACGGATCGTTACGTTGTCCTGCGGTGATTTATATATATATTGTTTGTGTTGAGCGCCCAGGCATGGCCCAGAAGGGAGACGTTATGTATACACCACGTTCGCAAACAAAACTCTAGGGGAATAGAGGAGTGCTGCGGGCGCATCAACATCATTGGCAAGTGGCAACCCTATAATGTACGGGGGGGGGGGGACCTTTCTGTCGGTCATTAAAACAACAAAAACAAAAGGGCCCTTTCATGATGCCGGGTATTATTTTTCGTCATGAGAAATGGCCAGCAACGGGCCTTTCGATTTTTTGCGTCTGGCCCGAATTTCTATATATTTACTCCGCTGTATCTCATACAGTCATACGCGTCTGTTATAAAAATAACATATCATAATAGGTAACAATATCGACGTACTATGCAAAGTATTGCCATACAGCTGCAGCACACGACGTATTTATTTTGAGTTCGTTTTCGGCGGCGCCGCTAATAACGATTAATAATAATAGCACTCTACGCGTAGGTATACCAATTCAACTCGCGACAATATTATGTTATAGGCTGTCAATCACCCGCGGCGGCGCGAGGTGGCTCAAAATTCTCGGCTGGATATCGGTGCGCGGATAAATTGGTGTTCTCTGCCTGTGACCGATCTCGTGTCGGACCCGTCAGTATATTATTATAATATGTTCCGATTGTTGTTGGTCGAAATTATTTTTCTTCCGTTCAGACAACAGACCGGGTGCGAGACCGATAACTCACCGCCGCAGCCGAATGTAAATTCGAAACGTGCGCGTGTGGAGAACTATCCATTATCCTGCGCGTTTTCGGACGGACGGACGGCAGCCGGAAATCGGGTCGCGGGCCGCATTGCGGGTGATCGGCCGGAACTTCCGCCATACAGAGAGTTAACACACGCAACCCTAGAGTAAATACATCTCACCGATATGGGCCGGAATGGATGTTGATGAAGTGTGGAACACGAAAAAATAAATAAATAGAATACATTTGTGTTTACATTTCTTATGGACACGGACGAGACCCTCGGACGGGTGTTAATACGAGTCGATCCGCAGTCAGTATTATTGTATAGTGGTGCAGTACGCACGAGAGGTGCAGGATGTGCCTGGGCTGATTCGGGCCTTAAAATTTAAGTCCCGGAGTATAGGGAGCCTGCAGTAATTTGACTGATGTTCCTTGAATAAAATGTCATTTTTTCTTAAATATGTGGTAATAATAATAAGCCATATGTTTCGAGATTAAAAAAAAAATAATAATAAAACGTAAAATATTTTTAATTTGCGTGGAATAACTTGTTATAATTTTTACAGCTAGATATATTTTTATTTTTTTTTATTATTTAACAAAGTCCGCTGCAACTGTGGCCATTGGACTGAGCTAGATATTATTGACTACAAAATAACATGTACAAATATGAAATAATAATAATAAACATTACAATGTCATCTTAGAAATAGATATTATATACCACTGATTATGTATACGTGTGCGTTGTCAGGAGAGGGCCCCAAAAATATCGTAGGCACTCTCCCCCCCCCTTCCCAAAACTTAATTTCTGCGCACGCCTGTCGTGGCGACGACGTCGAGTTCTGCGCGACAATGACCAATGACCGAATCGGTTTACGAGTGATATACTCAAACGGTTTGAGTCGGTATTTAACAATGCTCGCACGTTACGCCGTTATAAAATCGAAACGGTCGCACACTACTCGCCGCGATCGATATAAATACGCGACCGTTTCCGATGTGCCTTTGCCCCGACCTTTGTCCGCGATATCTGATCACGGATCGTCAACGTTAGGTTGCGTGTGTGTGTGTGTGTGTGTGTGTGTGTGTGTGTACACATTTATCGTCATTTCCATTCGGTGCGCATATGGCTCGCCCAACGTCCGACAGCGATTGTTATCGACTACATTATATTACTATTATTGTATAGCTGGTCGATCGTAGGTTAGCGCATAGCGCATATTATTATTATTATTATTACCTATTACACGGATCCGATCGTCGTGATTTTGTTTCCAACTCGGAACTCGATTAATTTTATAACGCTATATATACACTTTCCGTTAAATGATATTATCATCATATATTTATTCGATTCGATGGAATAGACAATTTTCTTTTTTTTACTTATAATTTAAAAATCATGCAATAAATATATTTCGTATAGACTCTTCTTTTTCCACGGTATAAACTCATTTTCGTATAGAAATTATGAGTACGTTTTATTGCCATTTTTTGATTAAAATTTTTTTTTCAACAACTTAGAGTAGGGGTACCACCTACCTATATTATAATATGCAACGTACGAGTACATCAACATTTTTATTATTTATTCAAGTACTTAAATTTCCACGGAATATACATAACTCGTTTTGTTCAAAGCCAATGGTTCAAAGTATAAATTACTGACACTATAATATTATTCAGTTATAATTTTATTCAATTATTCCCAATAAACATTCAACTCATTTATTATTATTATTGTATTATAATAATTTATCAATAGTTTGATTATACACTATTATATTTGTTCGTTGAACTACGAATAAATAATTTTTATCAAACAACAATCTGTACACAAGGCACTTTCCATATTGAATAATATCGTAAAAATAAAAAAAAAATGTATTTCTCTAGCTCCCGTCATTCAAACTAAATTACACGAGTTGGTTTTATTAGAACCTGTACAACAATGATATTATTATAGAGAATCTACACGACAAATAGACATTTTTAATTGATTGTACTCATTTATTGTATCGTAATTGAAATATTGTTCATAATATTGTATTGCTGTATATTTCATACTTCAAATAGAAGGTAAACAAATGAAAATAAAGTGGCCGTCTAAAAAAAAGCTTCTGTGTCGGGTACTTAATGTCGGATGTACTTAATATTTAAGACATTTTGTGAAATATTATAATAATATAACGAAATTGAGCACTGAGCGAAAAAAAACAATTATACGTGCCTTATGCATGCATGGGGGTGGGGATAAATATAATATTTTTGTTACAGCTAGCTAAGCGGAATTTCACAAGTACACTTCTTGAAGATATATAGTGCGTTTTTAAGTACATATTTTCCTTCATTATCTGGTTGTCTAACTGTCTTAGGATTTAAATATAGGTTGTCATTAAAATCAGCACAGATAATGACATAATGTATTATTTTGTAGGTAGATTATTTGTTCTTGCTAAAAAAAAAATACAATTTTTGCACACATTTTGCCTGTCAGCCTGAATAGTAGGTACTAATATTATATTTCTTGATATTGCTATTATATTAGAGTGATTTATTTTACTATTAGTATTATATTATAGTAGGTTGGTTTAATTTTTTCAGAAAACGTATAAATAATAATTATATTATATTATGAATATTAATTATTATAATAGTACGAGTATATAACTTTATTATTTATTATAATATAAATTCGTCAAAATGCCATCAGCAAACTCTCATATAAATGTGTTGTGGATTTACTCTGAACCTCCATCAATGTTTATGATCAGAGCATTTTTTCGTCTATAAATTGTGTCCTCAGACACAAAAATAATAATAATAAAAACACACGTCATAAATTATTATTAATTATGTAATATCAAAACATTCATCGCTCCACTGAGAATCTAAAACAATTTGACCGAATATTTGTTGAAATTATTTTTGTTTTATGTGATTTTATTGTTGTTTTTAACCTAGCTTAGTCTGTGCATAATGATTAGGAGCTAACGGCACACAGTTGGTGAAATGAGTCACCAGTTATCCATTAAAGTATTAACTACTCTTGACAAAGTTTAACTCGGCACTAAGAAGCAACTAACGATTCTACTGCGTCATTTTAAAGTCTACCTAAATTAGATTTTTGTTTTGTTTGATGCTAAGGAAAACAATTTATATTATTATATTATGTAAATGCATGTTATTATTTTACCACCTCTACTCATTCAAATTTTCGTAAAGGCTATAATTGTATTTATTTTTAAATATTAAAATAAAGTTTAATTTAAAAAAAGTAACAGTTTGAAAATATTGTGTTCAACTTACAAAAACAGAAATACACTGTATTAGGTACCTACAATATATCATTTACAAATATACATAATATTATATTATATAATATATAGGTATTAGGTACATTAGTTTCCATATGTAATTGAAGCATTCAACTCAAACATATTAATATCATACATTTTGGATATTTACTCTACATATTTTCTTGTCTCATTTAAAATTACCTACCACGTACTAAATAATTCTATCATTATAATAATATTCTACAAATTCAAAAAATCATTTAAACAGAATTTTGGTGTTATTTTAGTACTTATACTCAATATAAAATAAATAATTTACACACTTCCTAAAGTTTAAACCTTACTAAATTAAAAAATATATATAATATAATAATCAAATATATTCTGTAAACGTGACAAAGAACAAAATTTGAAACATGCAACATTTATGAAACCTTATAAAAAGTGTTTTCTCTTGTAATCCAGAGGGAAATGTTTTTCGTTTGTAGTATTTTAGTTTTCTTAACAGTGATGTAAGTCCATCCATATTCGTTTCAAGTCACCCGACTTTTTGCAAAATATTTTTATTACAATTGCTCATGTTTTTGCAACGCTAGATGACCTAGGTTAGGTACTATATTATTATTGTTCTTATTATTTTATGACTCAATTATTTATTTTTTTCATAAAACGATATTTGTTGCAGTAAAATTGCGTACACAATGCGCTGTTTTAAAAATTATTCTTACATAATATTATTATTATCATTTTTATTAAATTAAATTCATAAAATAATTTAATACCTTGTATATTAAATTCATCTTAAACCTAAAATATACGAATTAAGAACATTAATGACCACGATCGTAAAAACTAACAAGAACAAAAATAAATATTCTTGTACATTGGCTAGTTTCTATTACAACGAATTCAGATTACAAATATTTTTCTGATGATAATAATAGGATACTTCAGTTGCATAGGCCATGCGTAAAACGTTTTTAAAGATAATATGTTTGCTGGATTTCAAAAACTCATCGACTCGAGTCTTAAAAAAAATAATTTTTATTTTAAATTTCCAATCCTTGTTGTTTTTAGTAGGTACACAATATATTTAGTATTTTGACACATGACTTATATCAATTTCTACGAAATTATATGATTTTGTCTAATCGGATAATACAATTAAAAGTGCTAAACACCAATATGGACACATATTTTTTTATATAAATATTAAGCGCTAAAAATTATATATTTGAGTGTATTTATTTTTACATTTAAGTTGAAATAGGATTTCATTGTAACAAATACAATGTTAATAATATAAAAATGTATATTAATATTACTATATCACCGTCTTATTTATATTTAAATTGTAACAATTTATATACATAAAACATAGACATAAATTACAACGTTATAAAATTGAAATGACCTCTGATGTAAACGGATTGGTACAGTAACCTCGGAACTTTTATATACTTATGCCACATATTTATTATTTATAAATAATAAATATGGTTTGGTATTAAAACAGGAAAATGAATAAGCTTAAAAAGTATAATATATTTCTACAGGAATATCGATATATTTACCATATGCATGATTATTATTTGAATACATCAAAAGAATCTTACGCGTGAGTTATACATGGCATGCAAAAAAAGTATTTTATAAAAGTAAAGAAGATCGTACTCTGCAGTTTGTTTGAGTACACCAATCATGAAGTTATTCGTTACCTGTTACTTTTTCGATTTTCTTTGATAAAATAACAACATTGACTAACCGTTATCGGTTGATTTAAAAATTGTTTTCGTTCCGATCAGGTTTTACGATCGAACGAACTCGGCACACATAAGTTAGTTAAAGTCACAAAAACCAACAAAATCTGACAGGATAGAAATAGAAAAATAAATTTGAAAAAAAATAATAGGACCTCTTAAACTTTAAAAACGTTGCATGGCCGTGCATGGTCACAACAACTTCATAGCATATAATATACAACGTCAAACCGTTATACGTTATCGGTAATAAATTTAACGCCCAACGAACCAACTTAACGTTACGAAAATGCACAATGCGCGACAACTAGACGGGTACGGTGAAAAACCAAAAACGAAAACAGTAATAATATGTATAATAAATTAATAAAACCGAAACACGAACGAGAATTCTAAGATACACGTCTACCCTACTCGCCGCGAAATACACTGCTCCGATTGTCGAACGTATATCTCGCAGAAGATTTATAACTGAAATGTTAGCCGACAGGTCTTACGAGATCAACGCAATATCCTGTTATCAGATTCTCCGAAGACGATTTACATGCGATCAATTCACCATCGCAATAAATGACATTGGTACCCTTGATCCGTTTTATTTTTTACCGACGATGGTGTAGACTCGAGACCGATATTATGTCGATATAAACGAAAGAGCGCGTGTAGCAGCTAGACTAGGTACTTCACTGATCATAATATACGTACTATTATATTTAATGGGATTAATCCGGTGTCGCGATAATGGTTTTTATATATTCGACCGAATAAGAGCTAAATAGTAATAATTACGTTCAACGTTTGTTTTATTCGATAAGTGTAAATTAATAATATAAGTTACAACACGTTAATTCTATATGCCGTACGACAATATTATTGTTGTTAAATGGATTATAGTTTACACGTACATTTAACAATAAGACGTTTCTAACTTCATTTGATTACGAATCGTAACGATATTCAGTCGTCTTTTAGGTTTGTAAGTAATCATATCATTACTTTAGTTCGATAAGGTTAACATTATTAAAACTAAACGTACTTATTCGTAAGTGTAAAATATTATAATACATACCTGCATCGATTGTTAAATAAATTATAGCTTTACGAGTAGATTTGACAATGAGTCAAGTATCTGACCTGAGACTTCCCAATAATTTATTTAATAACAAATCATTATACCATATTCAGTCGTTTTTAAGGCCAGCGAAAAAAATCATAATATTGCTTTAGTTCGATAAGATCAACATTATTAAAACTAAACGTTCGATGGGAATAATAAAATATGCAACTTTAATAGTGTTTAAAAATAATAACGATTGTTACGAAGATAATACGAACTTGCTATTTTTACGCTGAATCGCCGGAACCTTAAGGGTCCGGCAAACAATAATAAAGTACGACCGTAATTTATTTAGGCTATAAATGCAGAAGCCTGCAGTAATAAATATATAGATACCTCCATAATTTTATCCTCTCGTGGTATGCGATTGTAATGTTAGACATTCAAATTAAATCTTTTCATGTATTGGAACCGTTAATGCAAAAATGGTTCAATTATCGAACACCTCTACTGGCACTAGCGGTCGTATTTCTAACATTAATTTCCGCTGCCTTCTGAAAAAATTTTGGTCGGTTATAAAACTGTGAGTTATAAAACCTATTACATTATAATAGCAGTGTATACGTTTATAAAATATATAGTATGGTTATATTATTATGAACGGATATTAAAAACACCAGTCAAGTCATTATTCTACTGATAACACAAAAATGCAATGCTGTTGTAATATTTCCGTCGTGTATAAAAGAGGGAACCGATTTTAATGATAAAATCGTAATTTGTTCAGTATCATTTTGGCAATTACGTATGCGATGAATAAAAATTTAAAAATCACTGTCTTAAGATAAATTTAATATTATAAATAAAGCTTGAGATAGAATTAAATTCTGATGCCGAATAATCAGAACGTAAGCACATAAAATGTACCACCGTCAAAACTGTAATGTTATAACTTATAAGACTAATAATAAATAATACTATAATAGTATTAATGTTTACAACTCGACATATTATGTAAATATTTTAATCACAAAATTGCGATTTTAATCTTGCGTTGAACACGAGATAAAAGCGACAATATTGATTAACCTTTTTTTAGCATAAAAAAGAAAAATTTTGTTTAGCACTAAGTGTGGAAAACTCAAAGATCAAAGATCAAAAAATAAAATATATCTCTATTTAATTGCCTTGGCTTATTAATTTATTAAAATTTATTGTACGCATTTTAATTTTAACAGATATTGTATTTCAATACCTACTGGTTAATCAACATGAAGCCAAACTATTTGCTAAGGTAAAAGACATGTCCAAGCCATAAGCACCAATTTAATTTTAATTGAATAATATTAACATAATTAATACATTATACACAGGGGTGGTCGTGAAGAGCATAATATTTTGCCGATCATCTTCAGAAATCAAATTGAATAAAATGTGAAATGAGATGAATATACCATACAAATATTTTGGATAATATTGTTGCTTTAGTAAAAACATTTGGTGTCTCACAGGAATGAGAAGTGAACCAAACATCCCTGATATATACCGTGCATCAATTATTATTGAGAACGCGTAATATTTTCTGATCATTATAACTTACTGTTGGATTAAAAATTTAAAATCTACCCAAATATGGGTGAGCGGTTTTGTTCTAGATAAAAAAATACCGAACAATATTGTACGCGATGAATCACAATTTTGGGATGTTTTAAAAAAATAGTCAAATACAAAAATCACTTTTCCGTCGGAAGATTTTCTATCCGGACAAAACGGGGCTCTTTAAATATTCTTGTATCATTTTAAAAATTCCAACATGCGTGTCTCGCGCGTCGATAAAGTCGGAGAGGAAATAATAACGAGTGTGCCTAATCTCTGCGAGGCTTATATACCTATATGCACACATATGCGTACTATAGAATGTATCGCGATGTTTTCGCCATTCTGAATTACTTACAAAAACCCAATTTCCACATTGCGCTAAGAAAAAGTTAAAACGACATCGTGAACACCGCGCGGGCCATGATGCAAATTGTACGAATAGATATATGTATACAACCTCGCCTAACCTAACGTACCATACATAATATTATTATATTATCTCGGTTGTATATGGGTAGGTTATCACTCTCTTTTTACCCTACGAACTATATGATATTAGCATGTTAGCACAAAAAACAAGACAATATAACATTATATTCATATACCTACGGGTAACAACGGTGATGATGATGACGATGCTGATGATGATAATAATAATAATGATATGGCATCTGCAAATTAGTACACGTTACACGTAAACATCCCGGAGAACATATTTTTTCCTAGCGTAACTACCGCAATCAAGCAATCGTCAAAAGAAAAAAGGCAAGAGTGAAAATGAGCGCATCATTGCCCCGAGGATATTATGTATACAACTTATACGTGCGCTTTTACTATTTTCCTCCTTTTTTACGTCACGTATTTTTCAAGTATGAGATATTTTGTCGTGTATGCAGGAAATTATAATAACGAAGATAATGATGGTAATAATAATAATAATAATAACAACAACAACATAAACCTACACTCAAAATCCCATGATTAGTTTAATAATGATGTACGCAATATGTATACAAATTATGACAAGAAATAAAAACAATAGATACAAAAATATTAAAAGAAAACTTCAAAAACAACTCAAACCCAATATAAGTGGCGTGTGTACGATTAATAATGTATAATACCATTGTCTAAACTCTAAATGAATTTATTATAAATAATTGTATCGATGGTTCGTACTGATGTAATCAATTCGCATGATTGGGTGAATGGGTATAATAAAAAAAATCTGTTTGTACTGTTATATTTTAAGTCAATTAAGAACATTAAAGAATGAACAAAAAATATCCACTTACTTCGTTAACGAGCGGGAAAGAACAATTTTTTTCCTTAAGAAGAGCGTAAACAAAAATTATTTAAAGTAAAACTTTTTCATCTTATTACCATATTATTTATTTTTTTGCTAATTTGTTTTGAATTTATGCGTAAAAATTCACTTCATTTTTCAAAATTAATTTACAATAAGTCAGTTTTGGTACACAATAAAATAAAGGGAAAAATAAATAAAGACCAATACATTTTCTTCTGCGTACTTAATATACCTAAACATAGATTTAAAAACAACATCTTAAATAATATTTGTTTGGATATTGATAGATTACAAAAAGTTTTTAAAACTAAATGGTTTTAATAGTTATTATTAATATTATAATAACTAATACGAGTTGGTTTTCTATCCTTGTCCGTTGAAGTTTCCCGATGTACTTCTGATGCGTTAAAAATATTGTAAACTTAATATGAAACTAGAAACTAACAGTTATTAACTACATACAAAACACTCAGCAGTGATAAAGAATAATATTAGATAAATATTGCCGTTTGGACTTGGTCACTTAGACATTTGCGTAAAAAATTGGGCGGCTTTCATTTGGGCAATAACTCAAAATTTCATATCGTTCGGGCGAATTTATACATATTATTTGGGCGATATTTACATGGGACCCTAGTATATCTAGTACATTTTTTAGGCGATCTTATATATACAGGGTGTAACAGAAAGATCTAACAAAAAAAAAATTCATGCTAGTTAAATGTATGACAAAAATGGTGAAAATTTGAATAATAAATATACTTATGCCACAAATAATATTTTGAAAAAGTATTATGTTTTAAATTAATTTACTCTAAAAAATATTGATATTTAAAAAAAATCTAAAAATAAACTACTTGACTTAGATAAATGTTTTATTCATATAAATTGTTCTTATAATCAGATTAATAAATTGGCAATTTTGAAATTTTCCAAAAAAAATTGAATCATATTTTTAAATTTGTAATTTCAGGTTCAAAAAATAATAATTTAAACAATATTATAATATTGATTATAACAACAGTTATTGCATTAGTCAGTTCTTTCCGTTACACCCTGTATATTATTTACGAAAAACTTATATGGACACCTAATAATATGTCAAATATATTTTTCTTTCCGTTTTTAGAGACTTAGTTTTGAGCACTTTAAAATTATTATTGTCTAAAACGATCTATAATGTAGCTAGTCAATACTATAAAAGTTATTTCTGTATAATACAAGTATATACTTACATATTATAATTATATACTACTAGGTATAATGTATAGGTATATTGTATACTTAATTGATAAGTACAACAAACATAATTATAAATTCGCCAAAATGATATAATATTCTCTACTCAGGTAAAATTTGGGTCATTCGCCCAAATGAATGACGCCCATAAAAATCATTTCAAACTGTCTTATCAAAATTAATGATTGCTTACGTCATACCTATCATCATCACCGGTTTTGGTGTTTTCGTGATTTATGAATTTAATTTCTCATGTGCTTATCTTATGAATGGAATTGAACGACAATTGTCTATTTAGTATTTTTCTCCTCACATAAACCGAGTAAAAATGAACATTTCCAAACCAAAGCAGTTGATATAACTTGTTTGCTTCAATCAGAATCTAAAGTAAGGACAGATTATTATTAACATCACAACTAAAAATATAATTTTTTTGTTGATTTAAATCTGATACGGCTTCTACATAACAAATTTATATTTATATCTGATACTGATGGTTATATTAAAATATTTGATAAATAATTATTATTTTAATATTCTGGAAATGTATTACCTGATTAATATTTTATTCTCGTAAAATTATTTTATTTACATATTAAAAATGCGATGAATTTTCAGAATGCAAGTATTATATACCTATGTATTACATACACTATATTTTCACAAGCCAAATACCAATAAGTAAATATAATTCTCTATCTCTACGTTTATTCAGTTCTTTCCATTTATTTAAGTAAGTACTTAAGTTTTATATTCGTGCCATAGACTTGTTCTTTAAACTTTAATAAATACTCTCGATATATTTATTTTTACTTTTCTACCTTTTTCATAATACGTCACTGAAATACTTTTCTTATAACGATAGTAAACATCAATCTCTTTTTTAATCACAAATCAATCAAATCGATACTGCACATCCATGAAAGGTCGAGTAACAGGTGTAAGTAAAATAAATCATGCACCGACATAAACATTATTAACTAGATATCGAAAAACACCCGATAAAATATACATATTTAAACAGTATTTATATTACAAGAACTTATCAATTAATAATAGAATGACACAAAATTAACTTGATTATATTATTTCAGATCCAAATATTTTATTTTAATAATTATTAAATTGAAGACAAATGTTCACTCTATTTGTTGAAATAATTAAAATCAAAAGGACTAATGTTATCTACTTCTTTTATTAAACGTTTAAAATTATTATTCACATTATCTCTTAAATCACTTGCTAAATATGATTTAACAAACTACTTAATTGATTGAATGGTAAAAGAATATTATAACATATGATATTTCATAGTTTTATTTTGATGATAGTTTAAAACTCCTAAAGTTCAGTAAGTATTTTTTATTTTAACCCTCTATTAAAAATTTAACAGTAATTTAAAGTGATGTATGCATCGTCTGTATATTATTATAAAAAATTTAAATAGTACCTATAATGCTGTCTGTACGCTTATCCTTTATTGTCCATGCGTTAAAAAAAATCTATATATTTGAGCTCTTGTAGATTTTAATTGAATAAATCAATAGTTTTCAGTCACATTATTTAAATTTCGGTTAAAAGTTCATTATACCGTTTTACATTTTAATGATTTATAATAATCTTCTATTCAACGAAATGCTTATTTTGGTATAATGTACATATTATAATACAGTTTTAATCTTTATAATTAATACTAATGTTATCTCTGTACTGAACAAATTTAACGTATTTAAAAGAGTTTCTGCACAACTAACAATACACATAAAATAACCAGACAAAAATCATTTAAAATACTACAAGTTCAAATAGTTAGAATTTTCAATTTCAGCAGAACTTTATTTTACTTTAGAACCGTTGAATTATGCGATGAAGAAAGAACGAGCTAACATTGCAATTTTTAATGTCGTTGTATCTATTGTTCTAAATAACGTCAGACAATTTAAGTATTTTTAATCATTGGTATATCTGTAAGAATATTAAGCATAATATTATTCTATACTTAAAAAACATCCACGTAAACAATTTGTTTTTGTTGCGAAACTCCGTTAGATTTTGGTTATATTTTGCTAAACTCGTGTTAGCCTGCAAACAAATGTACCATTTCAATGTCGATTAATATAATATTATATCACCAACGAAAACGCAGCACGTAGGACATGGGTCGCTTACGATTATCGAAAAATCTCTTCTTTTCTATACCCTGTACATAGTTATGTCATTATCGTACGATTATTATTTCTCAGTTTTTAAATGGAGTTCATCTGTTGCAGTTGTGATTATTATTATTATTATATATATTATTATCATAATTCGGATGGCAGCTTTCGATTATACAACATACCTTCGTCGTCCGTTTCATTCTAACTGATATGTATAGTATATATAATATCTATTAATTTTTAAACGGTGGTAGGCGTAAAAAAAATCACCTTTATACATATTATAACCAACGAAAATCGTCAGTGAAAATTGATAACGGTTTAGTTTTTTATTCGGAGCATATGTGTATAATATATTAATATGTTTTGAATAAAAAAAAAAACAGAGCAGTCACTCTCATATATATGTCACTGTACTGTATAATATGTGTTATATATTATATTATATCAATGTGTATAGACATATAGTATAGGTACCATTCACATGGAAAGTCATATTTTTTTTGAGCCTCGGCTACGATGATTTTTAGGAGTGGTGGTGGTAGTGGTGGTAAAATTTGTAAGATATATTGCTTCTAAATTATGAGCTTGTGAGTTGAGATATCATTAAATTTTGCTATACATCCTGTTGTGGGTGAGTGGGTCGATGAATAAAATATATTTGGCTCCTTTAATTAAAATTGTTCACCACGCCACTGGTAGGTACACGAAAAGTGATTCTGAGCAATCTGAGGAGAGACGCAGTCTGTCAGCGAATATATCGATAGCTACAATGCAAAAGGGCATAAGCGACATTTTCAAAATTATTCAGGAGAGCTAAAAAACTATTTTTTTAACAATAATTACATTTTGTAGATTATATTTTTAATTTAAAAAAATATGATAAGAATAAAAAAGATGAATTATACTCTATTTAAGACAATGGTTCTTCGATTTTTTTAGTTAAACATTAGTATTAGTTAGAATTGGCTATTATTATATAATTTGGTGCTTATGCCCCATTCATTTCCTTGCCTACAATTTTAGTACTAGTATTTTGGCGCTTATGTCGTATTAATTTTCTCCTTATTGTGTGAATATTCACACGCAAAACTAATAATTATTATAAGACACAAATAGTCAATCATAGTTAATTTTCATTGATAATAATATTATAATTTATAATCATAAATCATAAATAAATGATATTATGTTATTTTAATAGAAACGTAGATAAATATTCTCTTTGGAATAAAAATGTTAATAACTTCATACGATATTGCATTTTTAAGATTAAGATTATTTATCGTCAACTGAACAGATAACAGAAAATGGTTTTTTTATATAAAATCTATTATCAACTATAATAATGATGTTGTCGCTTAGGCCCCATAACGTAAAATCCTATGGTGCTTATGCTAACATTTAAAACTAAATGTCGCTTATTCCCTATTTATACACATACCTGTTAATTAATTAATTAAAATTTTTTGGCGCTTATGTCTAAATCTAAATTTTATAATTTTCTTATATTGTAAATAATAATCGTATCGATAAATGAGTAAGATGAATCGATACAGAATGACGTTTAAGAGTTAGAGATTAAAACATTTTTACTGCTACGAACGCAGAAAGTTGACGTCAGACACAACAACACACACACACGTACATAATTGGAAAACCAATACATTCATTGCTCCTCTCAAATCTAATAAACGTGTACGAAGCACTTTTATTGCTACGAAAGCCGAAATTCGACGGCAGACACAAAAAAAAATACCACATCTATGGAAAACCAATCGCTCCGCTAGGAATATCAAAACGTTTATATAATATTTTATTATAATCACATTATACATCAATCTGCGCTTTATAAGTAAAATAATATTATAATGACGGTTTATAAAAACAAAAAAACGGGAAAGTCGCTGTGTTGTATAAATTTCGTAGGTGTCTAATATAATACGCCTCGTAATTGAGTATTATGACAATAATATTATGTCACAGTACTGTGTATATTGTGTTAAATATAATTTCAATCATAATGTAATTTTATATCAACGTATATAAAATGCGATTGTTATCAGTCGTTTTTCATTTAAATAATAAATTTCGTAAATAATTTGAATACGATAGTAATTATAAAACAGGGAACATTGTATAAATTATTAAATTTTTCACTTGTAAACAAATATTTCATAATATTATATAAAAAAAACTTCAAAAAAAAGTCGAACATATCAAACGCTTATATAAGTCTAATAGCACAAAAAAAAAACAAAATATTTTGAAAATTATAAAAATGGTTCTATAAAATTCTAGTATAAATACAATTGGTAATGACTCAAGTTTATGTCAAATGTTTTATATTTACAAACCCGTAAAAAACCCATTTAGAAAAATTGAAAAAAAGTAAAAATTATTAGATGAAAAATATGTTACCACTACATAGGTACACAGCTATTATATAAATTATAAAAATAATGCATAAAAAGGTGAGTGAGTGGATGTCGCTCAACTGTACAGTAGGTCATAAGTGGGTCACTGTAATGGATTAAATTTGAATTCAATGATATAACATCATTGTATAAGAAAAACGATTCTGAGCGAAAACTGTCAGTCAGCCTATGATATTACCAAGTATATTTGATGATATTATTGTGAATAAGGTAATTTATATATAACCTATTTACGCCTTGTTTTAAATGTTTATATCTTAGCTATAAAAGTTGAACATTTTATAAATTTTTAACTACAAAATAGTTATTAAATTTTAAATTTGATATAAAATGCTAATATAAACATTCAGTGAAAATTTCATGAATATACGTTCATTTGTTTTAGAGTTACACCAAAAACCAAAATCGATTTTGCGTAAAAATTCCCGTTTTTCCTTAATTTTTTATGTTGTTTTTCCCGGCGCTTTTGAAAACTATTGAGAATTTTAAATTTTGACCTTCTAAATGCACCAACTAGATTCATTTTACCATCGAACAAGATACTGTTGAAGAAAATCGAAGCAGTCTTACTGCCCCAAACCGTGATGACAGACACAAAAATAAAATAATAAAAAAAAAAACACACACATCATTGTAAAATGATATTGATAAAATGTATTGACATTCCACTCAGAATCTAAAATTAACACAATTTATAATTTGATAGTTTAACAATAATAAATAATCATAAGGAATTTAAATCAAAACTTAAATCTAAACAATTTTATTTGAAAATAAATCGTGACAAAATTAACGTGATTAACAAATTTGTTTGCTTAAGAGTCCCGGTGCCAGTTTTTTATATTTTCCACAATTCAATAAAATTTGAAAATTAAATTTTATATATTAGTTGCCCCCTCAATTATAAGACTTTTCCACTTATCTACTACCCGATACCTATTTAAGAGGGGTTGGTAGGGTGTATTATATCGAAAAAATGACTTTACGGGAATAACTCTCAGGCTTTGTAGAATTGTCGGATTTTGATGACTATTTTTTGTATTTGAAAGAAGAAGACTTCCTACAGCCCGCATCAATCTCTGATTTTGTATTTTATTTCAAATAGTTGTATTAAAAAAATTGTAAAAAAATGACATATTATAAAGTTTGAGAATAAAATATTGAAAAACAGAGATCGATGTGGGCTGTAGAATATTCCCCTCTAGCAATTAAAAGAAAAATTATGAAATTTGGTTGATTCTACAAGGCGGTATCGTTATTCCCGCCGAGTGTATTTTTGAGGACAAAATGGCATCGGCACCGGGCGCCTTAAAAAAGAACTATGTAAAACAATTATGCATTTATGCAGAACCATATAAGTAAGTAGTTATTATTGTCAAGTGAAACGTAAATCGAATTTTTTTGACCTTGTACAATGATTATTAAAACTAAAACCATTGAAATTAATTCAGATGAATCTATATTACCATTTAATAAACCGAACAAGAACATCAAATCCGCTATCATTCCTAATTGGGTAACTTGCAACTTATTGATAGAGATCAATAGACAGATTAACAGAACTCGGGTACTACAAATAATTAATTTTAGAAATTTAAACTGTACATTTTCAACCTGATTTGTACCTGACTTGTTAGCAGAAATTGGTGTTCAAAATTATTGTGCGAAATTCTAGGTGATATCTAGAACATGTATGAAGTATTATAATATTTTCAAAGAGTAAATATTTCTGACATTTTTTTAGAAATTCTATAAATAAAACCTAATAACGTTTTGAAACCTTTGAAATCGAATTTTATATCAATAACAATATTATGATGGTAAATACGGTGATTTATATTTATTGTTATTGTTACAGAATCCATGAGATGTTCGCTCGACGTTGCCGGTCTGACCCAGTTTTCGACGGAACCACCGCCTGCGACGCCGCCATCGCCGCGGTCACTTCGGGCGACTGACGGCCGAATCGCGTAAGGCAGCGGCGGTGGCGGCGGCGGCGACTGCTGCTGCTGCATCGCCATGGACCGGACGCCGTCGTGCTGTTCGCAACCGGTGGCCGCGGCGGCGGCCGTGTACAACTACGGTGTGGCCGGCGCGACGATCGGCGGTTACGCCACGTCGTACGACGGCCACCCGCTGTCCACGTCGTCGTCGTCGGCGGTCGGCGTGACGACGGCGGTGGACGACGGCCAAGGGTGTTTCTGTTGCGACAGCGACGACGACAGCGTGGAACGGGCCCGCGTGGCCCACGCCAAGCGCAAGTGCTACAAAAGCTGCCTGCGGAACGCATTCGTGTGCGCCCTGCTGGTATCGTACACGTTTGCCGGTGCGCTGATATTCCTCAGCATCGAGGGTGATGTGGACGCCGATGCCTTGGACGCGGACGACGGTGGTGGCGGCGGCGGCAGTCCCGTCCGACTGGCCGGCCTGATGCCCGCCCAACAGCAGAACCTGACGGCCGCCTGGCTGGCCGCGGCGGCTGCGGGCGAAGAGAGTCGCGCCCGGACCGTGGAGACCATATGGGAGATCACGGTCAACTTGAACATACTGTACCGGGAGAACTGGACCCGGCTGGCCGCGCAGGAACTGAACCGGTTCCAGGAGGACCTGATACGCCGCCTCACGCAGCAGATGGAAATCGAATCGGCCGCAGTCAGCTATCACACCGGCGGCGGCGGAGGCTTCATCGTCGACCACGGTGGTGAATCAGTGGACAGCACCTTCGAATGGAACATGGCCACGTCGTTCCTCTACTGTCTGTCCATACTCACCACGATCGGTAAGTCCACAAAACGTATATTCTGTTCGGTATGATATTATAGTTACTATTATAACATTGTAGTAACGTATGGAAACCCGCCATTGTTGCTACAGGTAACAGGGGCAGGATTTATATCTTACCGTCTGTTGTCTGGGGGGGGGGGGGGCAGGAGCGAAGAGTTCACTGTAATTTATGTTTTATATTTGAATTCAATGATAAATCTTTGCACACGAAAAATGATTCTGGAGTAAACGGTCTGTCAGCCTATATGAATTAGTATATTACTGAGTATATTTCTTGATGTGTTTTTTTGATCTTGCCATTTAAGTAAAATTATATTAGTTTAATATTCCAAATCGTCATTGTATGTCTTTCACAGAACCTAAGTTTCCATTGTGTTTGGATACACTCTTTATGATTTCTTATTCATTAATGCAGGTACCTAGGTAGTACCACAGAACAATACACTGTGCACTGTACCGGTAAAGCACGATTGAGCATATATACCTTTTTAGCAACACGATTGAGCATGGAATATTTTATGCGATGTTGCCACATTCACGTGGCCGAAATTGAAAAATCTTGCTATAAGGCTCTGAAAACACTCAGCTTTATAAAAAGGGTCTCTATGGAATTTAATTTGATAACATCACTTTTGCTGTGCGCTCGTTAGATCCATTCTAGAGTATTCCGTCGTTATTTGGGAGTTTGAGAGCTTCTGCTAGTACTAGGAACCAGCTTGGGTACAACGTACATTTTTAATTATGCTGCTAGGGTACCTACTGTTGTACATTGACCACATACCTCATGATTATAATATAATATTTTATATATAATAATATATTATTAAATTGTTCTTTTATAATTTAAGCATTATAAAAAAAAATAATTATAGTAGGTACCTACTTATATAATAACGTGACAACGTTATACGTATAACTGATAAGATAAAAAAATTGAATTCTTTTAACAAGTCGTAAAAATGAATAAACTATTTACATTCCTTCGAGACCAATTATAACTCTTTACTTTACTTATCAAAACGAGACAAAGTTGAACTTTTAAACAGGTGAATATCAAACGATTTGCTACGGGCACTGGCCCACCCTGCCAGTAAGCTAAAACCGCCACTGCTAACAGCTCTATAGACTGCTCTGTACTGCTAAGTCAACTTATAGCTTTCAATCACGAACAACTTATACTTTATTTCATACCCATTTGCATCACCAATTATTCCCGTAATAGACAGATGTTTAGGATGATGCGTACTGCTAATGAGGACCTGTCGTTTTCTTTCTATTAATATTATGTGAACAACGTCTAGAATCTAGAGTTCACATTTTTCTTGTGTGTATGCATATTGTGTTCTGTACTTTGGGCCACAGCCCGGTTTGTTATTATATAAATAAGTAACCAATGTCCACGTGCTAGAATAAAATTAATAATCTCTTAATAGTTTCATTCGTTCTCAATTATTATCAATATAATATAATAACTATTAACATATAATTCTTAATATAATATTGTATTATATTATTATGTATTCGAGTAATATAACGGGAAAACCGTCCATAAAAAATGCGAACTCTACTAAACCCGTATGCAATTTGACTTAATTTTTAAATTATTTAATTGAATTTATTCTCCCATTACTGATCTGCACTGGATATTTACTTAATATATATTTTTAATTTTTATAATAACCAAAGTATGATAATTGCTTTATTTAAAAAAAAAAAAAAGTCCTGAGCCTATGGTAATTGCCTCACCCTCCCCCCCCCCCCCACTCCAAACACACACACATACACCTGCTACAGGTTGGTAAATAACTTTCATCGTTATTGCAATTCAAGCGTCACGGACGGTGTTAAAACGTCGACGTTCGTTATTATATTAAAAACAAAAACCGTCTCTTGAGCAGTCGCACGGCCATCGATATACCTAATGGTACATACGATATCGGTTTTAAAAATATGATAGGAATCCGATGTAACGCCGCGGGGCCCGACAAAAGATATCCCAATAATGGTCGACGTTGTTTATTGTGGAAATTGCCAAGTGTACATGTTAGGATACGCGGTATACGGTCATGTTCGTTTACCGGAAACTATTGTTCTAGGCAAATAATTTTCCGAAAACAGCATACCCCCGTAATAACAATAATAGTAATATTATGAATATTTATTTGTTTATATTTTGTTTATTCATTACTAAATCACGCAGTTCTTTGTGCATTTCGCCGAGCGTTATAATGGGCGCGGACAAATGTATTTTAAAATTTAAAGTCGTTTAATTTGTGACCGTTTGTTCGGAGTTTCCATTTTTAACTCCGGCGTTTCACTACGGACGAGCGATATTTATTTTTAATTATTTCATACTTTTATACGAAACTATTATAGTTAGTTCATAATACACATCATTATAATATTATATTCTGCTCAATAATATTATTACAACCAGCTGTTAAAGTTAGTTTTTTTTGTCCATTTAAAATTAAATTATTTTCCACACCGTTCGAAAACACTGAAAACCCGAATGTTTTTGTTGTAGGTATGAATTAAAAAATAAATCTACCAAAAAAAAAAAAAATAAAAAAATAAAAATAGACAATCAAAAATAAACGTTCTTCAATAAATTTCCAGTAAATTAAATTATGCCACGAACAGCGCATAAGTAGTTTCCAGCTGATGCTTTTTCGGCAAATAAATTAAAAAAGATCAATTCACTTCAATACATCACGGCGAGAGTAAATTAATTTTGGAGTAGGTATATAGGCACAATAATACAATATTATTATATATTTAGTGAATGCCAATGCACGCTATTAATATTCACACAGATTATTTCGTTGGCATGCACTATAATATAATATTATCAAATTTTGAAACGTGTTGTCGAATTTAGTAGTTATTATAGTAATTACTGAACTATATTGGTGTTGATTCTGATAAATCCCGTAATGTTTCGCAGCAATGTGAATATTTGAGTTTATAAAACAAAAACGATTCTTTTGCCAATAATATACAAAATAAAACCAATTAAAAACAAAGATAAAAGATTAAAATTAAATTTCTTGGAACCGTTATTGTGATTTTTATTGGCACTTGTGCATTTTATTATTTGATTTACGTTTATTACCGTGCATATTATACTAAAATATAAATATTGTTCATAAAATATTCATAAAATGTGTAGAATTTCTTTTAATCGAATCCCTTCGTCGGTATTTTTAATGTTTTATTTTAAACAACTCTTATGAAATATGCTTCCACAGAAATCATTTGAAATTCGATCTTATTAAAAGAGAAGAAAAATAATATAAATAATAATAATAATAAAAGGTAGGTATGTTCAGGTACCGCGCACCCGCGTGAGAAGTAAAAAAAATAAATAAAATGTATAAGAATACGATTATTTTCATTCAAATAAAAGTTTTGAACGCATTCACGATACACAATCACGAGATGGAGTTAAATCATATAGACCGTTGGTAATATACCTGGGTAGGTAGTTATTATTATAATATCGACTATAGAATACCTACGCTTCGACGTACACAGTTTAACACTAACGCCGGTGTATATAATATAGTAACACTTGACTGGCGTATCGTCTGTCATATTATAATAATATAATGGCGATAATAAATAATATTATATTATCGTCGTGCAGGTACAACGCGTATGTGTGAGGTGTGTTGTAGGCAAAGGTAAATCGAATGAACGCCTACCGGGGTTATGTGCAAATCATATGGATCGTGTCTATTTTATAACTCTCCGCGGTCCTCGGGTCAAACGCCAACTGTATCAGTGGCGTGTTTCTGAGAGGTTGGCTTTGCCTGACCTTCAATGGACACTTGGTTCTCGGTTTCATTTTTTTCGTGTACCTATTTACGGTGATAAAATTGTCAAGTTCCCGGTATCAAATAAAAAATAAAAACCAATAGGTACAACAACTGTTAAGAAATTGTTTATTCAATTATTTTAATCATTATGTGGCGGCGCCGTGGGGGCAGACCCTTGGGCGTAAATCGTAAATCACTTTTTTATCTGTGAGGAACTCACCGATTGCCGGCTATTGTCTCCGCTGAACTTTTTTATATGTTGATTCCGCTGGCACATATATTATACACTTTTGCTAAAAATGTATGATGACACACTAAAAAAATGCCATGATGATAACATACCTACGTCTAAATGTAATTAAAAAATATGGACATCATCGTTTTCATCGGAACGAACAATGACTAACATATTTTGCGAACCGTTTCATTCAAAACTAGACTCACACAATTCACTAAAGCACGTCCTAATATATTTAATATAATATTTTTTTTTCACTGTGTATGTGTTTAATTATTAAGAATGCAATCTAATTCATATATAAGAGGACTCGACAAAGTACCTACATATTATATAAAATCACTAGTAACTAAAATACCTCTCAAGCTTTGTAGAATTGTCAGATTTTGATGACTATTTTTTTTATATGAAAGAAGAGGACTTCCTACGACCCGCATCGATCTCTGATTTTGTATTTTTTTAGACATATTATTAAGTTTGAGAATAAAATATTGAAAAACAGAGATCGATGCGGGCTGTAGAATATTTCCCTCTAGCAATTAAAAAAAAGAATTATGAAATTTGGTTGATTCTGCAAGGCGGTATCGTTATTCCCGCAGAGTGTATTTTTGAGGACAAAATGGCATCAGCACCGGGCTCCATAAACGGTTTTTCGTAATTTGTCAGTAGTTTTTCCCATGGTATTAAATAACTATTGAGAAAATAGAAAAATTGACCTCTTTAAAGTACCATCTTGATTCAATTTTCTAAAAGATATGGTACTATATGTTGAAATCGAAGCACTCCTTCTAGTAGAAATTTTGTATACAGGATATAAAAAAAAATAAATAAATAAAATAAACACCATTGTAAAACCACTAGCTTCCTCGCTCCGCTCAGAATCTAAAATGACAATAATTATAGTTATTTTATGATTTTTATTGTATTTATTATTAAACTAATAAATACTTATTGTTGTTTTTTTCGCCATACTGGCGGAATCAACATAGTATAATACACAAATGTCTGATGGAACCGAAAAATCTCAGAGCCTCCGTATGAACGGTTGTTTTATACTAAACAATTTTAATCGTCGTCCCCCCTCCTCCTCCTCCTCCTCCTCCTTTCCCGGATGATCATCAGTTACACCTGCACTGGTCTGTGCAGTAGTGAACAATCTATATTTCGCATTAATACGGTTGATCGTGAGAAGTTTACTATTTTTAAATACTTTTAAACTTACCTCCTATGCATTGAATATTATATTATATAGTTTGCCAACTCGAGTACAGTGCACGACGCACAGCCGTAGATTTAACGTATTAATCGCGGTCGCCCTATTTGTGTGGAATAACTTTGAACAAAAAAAAAAACATTAATCGAATATGCCGCGCATTACCCACCTACAACAGTCCAGGATTATTGTCGATTTCAATTAGAGGGTGAGTTCGAACGGTGCCTGCCGGCCGGCCGAATTATTCGGCAGTTTTGCAGTGAGGTCGCCTGACTTAATGCGTAATCCGAATTGGGTCGGCTTCGTGGCAGTGGGATATGATAGTGAATCGTCGGACCCCCAATACGCTAACGGTTGTGTTAAATGATTTCAGCGATGGTATACACGTGTTCCGCGTATAATATGCGTGAGTATTTCAACCTGTCACCGCCATTCAGTCTATTCATTTTTAAACTGAGATGCTCTAATAAAACATCGATCAAATTTGAATCAAAATAATGTAAAAACAATTAATAAAAAAATATAATAATTTGTATATAAATCTTTCATATGTGTGAATGTGGGGTACAAGTTCGGAAATATGTAAAATGGCCAGGAGCATGATGAATCTTTCTACGGCTCTGAGAATATGACTAAATACATATTAAATTTGCATATATTTAAATTTGTTGTTTATCCATAGCCGGCCACCCAGACTAGTATTATAGACCATTATCCTAAGTACATACAGTTTAATAAGTCGGAAACAACTCGTTATAATTTTGATTTAAATACATCAAAATAAAAAAAAAATCATCTGCTGAATAATTTAAAGTAAAAATTAGTGGTTCTCGTTTGAAAAACAAAAGTTTGTCACGCCACAGGACATAATTAAATGGTACAAAAAATCTCAAGCATTCGAAAATATGTCTTTACTCTATTTAAGTATAGTTAAATATTCTAAAAATCAGATTATGAATAACTGTTTTTATACAGAAAAGAAGGGATGAACGTATTGGTGAATCACCGCAGGGGCGTATACAAGGGGGGGATGTGGGGGTCAGATCCCCCCCCAATAGGCCTTTTTTTAAATTTTATAAAATAGTGTTCTTAATGACTTAATGTAAGGAAATTACAAGGAAAAAAAATGGCAAGGATTTTTTGTAAATTTTTATTTTAACACGTCATGCAACAATTAATTAAAAATAATTTACTTAATATTAATCAGTAATCATATATTTATTTCATATTCATATAATCGTATTATGTGATATTTGATAATATGTATAATGTATATTATATATTATACAAGTATAATAAATTATTATAAGATAATAATATGTGGCAGACCAGCCACGGGCCGTCGCCAGTCGCCACCGTCACCGATATCAACGCGGCGGAGACGACGCCCGCATGTCCGTGCGTATAATAATACATTTTCCTATACATTAGAAAAAGAAATATAAAAATAGCTAAAAATAGCTTAAATAATAAATATTATTATCTAAAAACAAAAATCAACCACAAATATTATGTCAGTTGTACGAACAAGTCATAACTACATATAACTACTTGTAGAATTTAAAATAAAATGTATTGAATATATATAATATGTTTTATCATTTATTAGGTATTTAAATGTGCACATATATAGGTTTAGGTATTTTTGTTCCATAATAATTTGTTTGCAACTGATCCCCCCCCATACAAAAGTTATGTATACGCCACTGAATCACCGTGTATATAATATTATGCTAAGTTAATCAACTAGTGAACATTGTGTTCAATGTAAAATTATACAGGTAAACACGTTACCATACAGTATTTTGAATTTGTAAGCTGAAAGGCTTTTATGGAAATTTAATTTTACCTCCGTGTTACTTGTAAAATAGATAAAATCATAGGGTTACCGTTTACCCAGCGTGAATGACTATAGTCTATACCTATACAATTTTAGTTCGTATTTGATACTGTGTTAATTGATTGCCTACATAAAATAAAACATACTGCCTTACCATTTTTTTTTTTAAATTAATCATAATATATTTCAATAAATAACATGCACAATAATACTATCTACGTTAAGTAGATACTTACATAGCAAAATTAATACTATGTAAGAAAATGAAAACATATTGGAGTTTATATCATTAAGATTCGGAAAACCGTCGACGAGAAATACATGAATTTGGAAGGCTTTTGGAAAATGTTATTATTTACAAATCATATTTAACAGTTTGTATACTAAATACTTCAATTTACACGAGGTAACAATATTATTAGACATTTTTTTTATTAATGTATTACCTATTTTAATTAGCCTGCGAAAATCAATGACATTAAACCAAATACACAATAGTAATCAGATAATGGTACATAACACTTGTCTTATATACTATTATAGAACTATTATAGTATAAAAATAATGTTATTATACATCGAAAAATGTATACCTGAATTTGTTTTCTTATGTACTATTTTAGTCTGCATACAATATTTCTAGTCTTTCTCGTATTTTATTCGAATGTTAATATTTTTTTATAATAAAATCATGCACCAACCTAAATTAATTTTTTAAATAGATTCAATAATTAGTTTTTTTCATATCGAACATTGTGTAATTCTTCAACCTTCCTTAGCAGTGACGTATTTATGGGGGGGGGATATGGGGGATAGATCCCCTCCCTTGACCTTTTTTTTTAGTTTAGGTATAAAGTTTAAGCTGCAGTACTGTTGCTATTTATATTTTATAATTTTGTTATCCTGTGGGCTGCGAGTGATATTACCCAACAATAACAACAAAATTAAAATAGGACTATATTCGAGAGAAGTCGGGTAAAACCCGCTAGTACCTAACCTATTATACTGTTATATACGTAGAACACGAAACTAATTGCGACAGCGGACAGAAAACGATAAGGAATTCGTAAATTTTAAAATAAATATTAAAAAAGGTGGATAAGTGGATGTTGCTCTGCTGTACAGTAGGTTACAAGTGGGTCACTGTAATGGATGGTGTTAAATTTGAATTCAATGATATAATATCATTGTATAAGAAAAACGATTCTGAGCGAAAACGGTCAGTCAGCCTATGATTTTACCAAGTATATTTGATGATATTATTGTGAATAAAGTAATTTATATATAACCTATTTACGTGGAGCCTTGTTTTAAATTTTCAATCCTTAGCCATAAAAAAAATAAATAATATAAATAAATTTAAATTTAAATAAATTTTTAACTACAAAATAATTAATAAATTATAAATTTGATAAATGTTGTCAAAATTTGAACTTTAAATGCTTATAAAAAGAAATTGTGCCTATGTATTTTTAGCCTTATATTAAATTTTCACGCTTTTTTACCCAACAAATAAAAATTTATTGATAATTATAGAAAAAAAAACTAAAAAAATTGAAAACTGACAATGTCCGTAAACAGCTCAAAAAGAGTCAAAATATTTTCAACATTTTATGGTGTATAGAAAATGCTAATATAAATATTCATGCTTTCTTGTCACAGAGAGGTCGAAATTACAACAGATGAAGTAATTGATGAGTTGTGCTTAAAAAACAGAAAACTAGAGTTTATTTTATAAATTAATAAAACAGAGTAAAATTAAAATCAATATTATTGTTTTTATTGTTAGCCTTACATGGAGTAACTAACAAAAGGTTGCATCAACACTAAAAAATTTTGATATCCCCCTCCTCAAGAAAATCCTATATACGCCCCTGTTCCTTAGTAACTAAGTAACTTAAATTACTGAAAATGTGACAGTTACAAATTAATACTTATCAAACTATTAAAGTTATTAAAAGAGTTCAATTTTAAATTTTGAAGCCTAGATTGAATCCTGCATCGATTATTTGTTCCCCATCTTGAAAATTCACCATTTGGAACAAAGAAATTTAGATGCTTAGGGATATTTAAGTGGTTTTTATTTGGGTTGGGTAAGTCACACCTATATTTCCTAGTAGAACGTTGGAAATTTATTAAGGTGGATAAATGGTGTTGGAGTGGAGCTATGAACAGGAGAACAAGAGAACAGGAGAACAGGAGAACAGAAGAACAGGAGAATAAAAGATATTTTAGTTTGAGGAACCAGAGGCTGTTCACTTACAATATTTAAAAACTAAATGCCGAGGTGACATGATTTTGTTTTTTGAAGGTGACCACGTCTCGAAATAATAAATTTATGTGGCCAATGATTTTTAAGTTGCATTTGTGATTTAATTTATGAGTTATGACCGTTCCAACCAGTTTTAATCGTTTTAATGGTGAGGGAGAAAATTAGCAGTATAGGCAACATGGTCCCTATGATTAAGCAGTCGGCGGGCATGATTCGATAGAATGTTTTCTTTCCCCGCCATAGCAACATGTTGGGTATTGCTGCGACAAAATTGCAATGTATGGCCAAAGCGTCTAACATTTTTATCTATATGTTTAAAAGTAATGACTTTGATTTCACTATTTAGACTATCCAACTAGATTTCGTAAGAAAATATTAAAGTTGAGGTTATGTACAATATGTGTTGCTGATGTAGATGGGATTCAAGGCATGTATTTGCATGGAAAGTTGAGTCAAATAAAGTTACTACAAAAAAATGTTGCACATTTTAATGGGTGCCAAAAGCCAGTACCAGTCTTTGAATCTGTGGATTCGATAATTGTAACTGAGGGGGGGGGGGGGCATTAAAATTAGCTGAGAAACATTTGAGATGTTGATCGATATTGTGTTTGACCATCGGTGAGTTTTGTGAAGTAGTAATGTTTGAAGTGATACTAGTGGGAAGTGGCTGTAACGATTGAGTTAATTGCATAGTTACATTGTTATCGACGGAGCTGTTGTTACCGAGCGAGTAACTAATTATTGTTCGTTGTCATCGGAACGTTTGTATCTGTAAATAATGTTGATTATGGCGAGGTGTTTTCAGACACAAAACTTTTATTGCTTATATTTATATTTAGTGTTGGTGAATTATCCGAGATATGTTGGTATAATCCACTTTTTTCCATTCTTTGTCTGATCCGGTAGATTTTATTTAGTTGATCAAAGATTTTTGGCCTTGATTACGGCGATTACCGCCATACGACGACGTCATTTATGCTTCAATTAAAATAAAACGTGATAGGATTAGCGAGGTGTACAGGTGATTATAACGACCCTTCACAGCGAAAGAATAATCGCAACTGGAATGCGTATTTAATTTTCAATACTAGGAAATTCTTGTGAAAATATTTCATTTATGTCCACAAGTATGTATTAAATTCCTAGTTAACCAAATAGGATTGACCGTTGGCTGGTCATCTATAGTTTACGCACACCATAGGTTTAAACAACTTTTATTTTATTAAAAATAGTTGCTTGTTTGTCTACAATCCTAAATATTTAACATAGTTTATATTATTAACAGAAACTATTCTAAAATAATATAATTTACATAATATAATACTGATACAATTTAATTATAATATTATAAGCACAGTTATAAAAACAAGAAAAAATATTATTTTCATGTAGGTAGATAACTTAATATTATGAGTTTTAATTGAAAGACGTTTAAAGAGTTTCAAAACGTTTTCTATTTTTATTAATACTATGACTTTATGGTTAAAACCTCGAATACTTTAAAAATATGTATACAACAATAATATAAAAAGTTTATTTTAAATAAATAATATGTTCCGACATATTGTAAATAGTATTGTCGAGTTCATTTTAAAATATATCAAACAGGTAACCGAGTTTCGAATAAAAAATGCAACGATTTGAATTTTTAATTAGTTAAATTTAGTTTTATTATGGCCTGTCTGGGAAATATTCGTTGGTGGAATCGGACCCTTGAGACTTTTAGAAATGGTCTCTTAGTGGTTATTTTTCACCCGGTACTATGACAACCATGTATTTTTTTACATTAAATAATATGTTTTTCTCCTCATCGAAAGGAATATGTTTCTGTTGAATTGTATTTTTTCATACCATTAACTGTAATTATATAGAAGTAAGCTATGGATTATGATTAAGTATTAGACACAAAACATTACATATTATAACATATTGTATATTTATAGTTAATTCTTTTGGATAGGAAGTGTTAAAATAAAATACGTTTAACTGGATTTTAATATCTTAGTATCATAAAAAAGAAATATATGAATATATTATTAGAGACTCAAATACAGATAATTGGCTACTTAAATATAGACACTTCTAGTTATTAATTTTAAAAATTATACTTAATATGGTATTTTTTCCTCTTTTTTTTCTCTGTCTCGCGTAATATATTATACTTATTGTGTTTATTATTATAATATATCATATTAATTCATAGCTTTACCTATATATTGTATACGATTATCCTAAGTAAAAAGTTATTAATTAATTGCATTTATTACTTAAATAACTCTAATACACAAATGTCGACATCAAAGCCATTAATTTTCAATTAGGATCAATGGGATTTTTAATAAGTAGTTTTAATATATTGGTATTATATTTAATAATATTCAATTAAATCAACTTAACAATATCTACCCTGTTTTTCATTTAATATAATATTATATCAAGTATTAAATTTTGGCACAATGAACTGGAATATTATTTTGTTTTTAAAATTTCCAATAATTATATTACCTTCTTAATTAATTTACGATAAGAAACACTGAACCACGTAAATTTGGCCATTATATATTATTATGTTTCATTCCTTATTCTAATTTATCTCTTTTAGAAAATCAAGTTCAGCAGAGGATTTCAAAGTTAAATTATTCAGCTTAAGTAAATTATGAACTTATTAAAGTATTTTATTTAAAACTCTTGGATACCGACGGAATTACAAACTCTTAATAGCAACGTAATCAGTGAAATTATTAGCTCAAATGCATTAGCTGGGATTTTTTTATGTAGAGGCTTAGACCTCAATAATTTAAAAAAAAAACCTAACGGTTGATAATTCCAACATCAGTGAAAAAATTAATAGCATCAAGTCCACACCACCAAAGCACTATTCATTATGACGTAGGTACCTATTTTCTGTTTCACTTTCTGACAAATCAAATCGTTAGTTATCGTCCTGGTCTTTTTCTGAGCTCTTATACCATTTTTCTGTTTCTTATAATATATTTTCTTTATCATTTATTGTCCAAGAATAATGTAGTGCGGTAGGTAGGTAGGTAGGCAGGCATGTATACATCATTTTAAATCGAAAGAGAAGCACGCGTTGGATAAATGACGCGTGCACACCGCCCGGACCTCCGCATAAAATATTATATGGTCGCAATCCGAGATTATTATTTAGAAAAATCTGTTCAAAATAACAATACACCATGCACCACCGTGAATTGACGTGCACTGTTATTATACCTACCGTACGTGTACTACAGGTGTATAACTGTATTTTATGTAAAAATAAATATGTGTGTGTGTGTGTGTGTGTGTGTGTGTGTGTGTGTGTGTGTGTAGATATGCACGTCTACCGGTATACGCTATTTGTCCAAATGTCACTACGCATGAACGTGTTATTTTGTTTCGCCGACCAGGTCAGCCGTGGCTATTTCTGCCGGAAATAAAATGTGTTGTTTCCGGTGTAAAAAATAGAGAAGATACATTGTGCAATTCAATAGGTTGTTTTGTTTTTTTTTTCTCAATAATAATTTATATTTTTGACTCCTCCGGTTTTTTCTTTTTTTTTTTTTGCAAAAACCGAATACTATATTATTATTTTGTTTTTTTTCCATCCACACACAACCTTTCAACCGTACACTGCGATGTCTTTGTCGTACTTTTTTTTCCTGCAGTAACGCTTTTTTACGTAATTAATACTCTGTGTACTTACCGCCACAATTACTAAAACCTCCCATAGCCCCATTCAGAAATACTACGCAGAAATGAACGGAACGGGGCGAGTTGGCCACTGCGGCGTCGTACGTCAACATCACAACGGCAATCCGACGACGGTAAGTTTAATTGAAAGTTGCGGCCGAAATTTTTAAGTTCAGTTCTAGTTCTTGCATTATATATCCAGAAACTCGTACGCTGGAAATAATACTGTTAAAAAAGAAAGAACAGAAATTTGAAGTATATGTGCAGCGATATCCTACTACGGAATCGGTGCTACATTAGTCACTGAAGAAAAACTTTTGTTTTGATATTATTGACTATAAGTAGGTACTATATTATATTTTAATTTTTGCATCTAATTTTGGCACAGCTTAATCCGTAGTAGGTAGGTAGGTACAGCTAAATACATTTATGGATATCTAAATGTAATGCTTTTTTTAGAATGGATATATCATTGATACCAATTATATATTATAGTTTTCATAAATCATGAAAAAAATTAAGTGATATTTTACTATAATTATAATTAAATTATACGTACGCAGTGAACCTAAGTGTTACTGTAGACGGCTATATAGTATACTATGTACCGCTAAGTCATTTTAAAATAATTAAATATATAGTATTCAAACTATATTCTATAATGTATTTTTTTTAAATAAGATAACTCTAAATCGAACTTTTGCGCCATACTTCATGATTTCCAAAGTTCTTAAGGTATTATTCATTATATTCAATTTTTCCTTTTACTATACTCTTGAACTAACATACAAATAAGCTATAAAAAAATATAGGTATAAATTAATTTCTTGTAAAATCTATCAATTTACTTACTAATATTTGATGTTAGTAATTACAACGTTATTAACATTACGTCGAACATTAATACAATTGTTAGCTTTGGAGAAACTGTATCATTAATGGTGTTGCTTATTTATCATTCATGCTATTAGGAAATCTTGCATATGAATCATACAATTTAGTATTTACACAATGGCAACGGTAAAATTAATTGGTTTGTTTCTAACATATTGAACGAATTATTTCTGCAACTTATCTATATTTAAATGATTTAAATTGCGTGTCCTTTTCCAATTCAGACATTGAGGAATTTATCTGTGAATCTTTATACAATTAATATTTTCTCCGTTTATGTTTATTATCTTAGAGTTTTTCTTAAGTAAGTTTATCTACATAGCTTAACATATACAGGGTGATTTTTTAAACACGATCACCCTCTTTTTTCCCTAATAGTACATTCATTAAAATTCTTATTTTTAGAATTTTTAACTATAAGGTTAGGTTAGGTTAGTAATTAACTATAAGGTACCTAAAGACGATATTTTCAAATTTCTGATATTGTTTGTACTGTTTAAGAAGTATCATGTGGCGATACAAACTTCTATTTTTCGAATGGGAACTCCCCCCCCCCCCTTTATTTCAAATTATTTGGTGGATGATTATCTTGAAAATTCTGATGTATCTAAATCAAAATTTTAATGATTCGTTTAGTAAGGATAATTATATTTAGAAATGGTTTTATATAAGTTATAAGATATGTGCAATACTAGATGTAGTATTTATTATACTTGGATCATTTTTTCGAATTATTTATATTGATAGATCAATAGTAATTACTAACTTTATCAAATAGACTAAGCTCCCATATATACTTACTTAACCCATTATTATAGATATCCTTAGTATACAAAGTTATATAACTCAAAACTACTCACTCGAATATTTATTTAGATACATAAAAATTCTCAAAAAAAAAAAAATAACTGCTTAGTATTTAAAAATGAAAAAGATGGTTCCTATTTTAAAAACAGAAGTTTTAATTGTCAAAAGATCATCCTTAAGTAGTATAAAAAATCTCAAGGATTTGAAAATATGATCTTCTGGACTCTAGTGTATTTAAAAATTCCAAAAATCAGAATTTGAATGTATGCATAGGTAGGTAATTTAAGCATGAAAATATATGCTTAATAAATCACCCTGTGTATTTTAAGTAAGTAATTATTAAGATTAAAAAGAATCCAAAAAAGTAAGTAACTTTACCTACATATTTGTAATAAATTAGATACAAGTATTATATAAATATTAGTACTTTATTTTATTTTATTTAAAACTTTTTGATGCACCCTATATTATGCAATTTATATTTAGTGATACCTAATAAATAATAATAGAATATGACATAATAATTAATATTGTCATATTGATACACGTTAGTACATAACAAAACATAGTAAAAGTATAATAGTTAAGAATCCGATATAAAAAAAACTCATATTATTTTTTAATCAAAACCGCGAATAACGTTAAGTCAAAAGGGAAATGAAAAAGAAATAGTATTCCAACTTAAAAGCTTTGTAATCATGATATGACTATCTCTTGAAAATCAACAGAAGGAATAAAACATAAAAATGCAAAAAAGTAATAACAAGACCAAAAACATTTTAGTAGTTCATATAAAATTGAGATTTGACTCTTTGAAAATGATAATCAAGACACAAAATCTGACTTTTTCGTGTATGGTAAAAAAAACATTTTAAAATACTAAATACTATATGTATATAATATTCGTATCGCATTTAAACAAACATATTCTATAGTTTTAATTTGGGTTATTCGGATTAAAATAGAATATAATTTATATTAGTTTGACGAACAAACACAATAAAAGCACTGATAATAGATTATAAAAATTCGTACAAAATAAATGTGAATAAAATAATATTAATATAAATATATATTCACATGCCAAATATAACTTGGAGATAATAAAATGTCTTCTGTGTATTAAAAATGAAAACATTCTTGTAAAATTTAAATAATAGGTAATTTAAATGCTTACAGCAAAATGTGCACAGATGACGCTTTTAAAAACAACTATTGTAGTTTTGCATACCATATAGGTAAGTAAAGGTACTTAGAAAATCGAGTTTTATCATGGAACATTGTGGTGCATCGTTATTATAACGATTATTTCAGGTCTGACGTTGTCTCATAATGTTTTTGGGTGTACTGGTGTGGTTAGGTTTTATCGACGTACACCATCTTGAAAGAATAGATTAGTCGCATTAGAACCATTAGACACGTATAAGTAGATTTGAAGCCAAAATAAATAATAATGAAGATTATTGTGAAAAATATTTGTATCGTAAAATATAACAGTACGTAAAACATCACTTAAAAAAAGACAACAATTAAATATTGTAACTAAATTAAAATTAAAATTAGATAAACTAGTTTATTTTCTTAGTTTAGTAAACTTTAAAGTAAGACCAACAAAATATATATTTTATTTATTTACTAACTGTAAGCATGTTAATTATCCACCAAGTCGTTTTAGAATTATTATTATAATTAAAATTATATTTATATCTCATTTAAATATTTTACGGTCCTCCTTATTGTTCGAGTATAATAATAATTAATTATTAGAATATTTCAATGTACCTAATTAGGTAGTAAAAAAAAAATGTTTATAAATTATATGTATAGTCATTATTTAATCACATAATTACTTATGTAGCAGTTAAATAAATATTTAAACAAAAATCGTTTTATGTTTTTGAAATTTGAATCATTCTAAGATACTTTTGTCAAGAGTGACAATGTTTGTTCACGGCCAAGTATAAACTATCGTCTATCTTGGGTTTGGAGCAATCGCATATAGTGTGATTTTTAGCAACTGAACAATGAAGAAAGTACGAAACATATTTCATACAACTGTCGTTTGGTATACCTACATTAAATTTAAAGGTCGAAATCGTATGGATTTTTTTCTACGTTATTTCGTTTTCTTTTTATCTCGTTGTCCATTTTGTATTTTTCTCTGCAGGGTGAAAATATTCATAAAACAGCCACAAGGTTGAGGTCCGAAATTACACAAAAGAACACATGGTATTACCGCATGACCGCCCTCTGCGTGCCAGCTCGTCAAAAAGGCTACCCCCATAGGGCAAATTACTTAGCTGAAGTTCTCTTGATCTAAAAACCTCTTTCTCACGCACATAAATACACAAATAACTAAGTATTTTCTGCCTGCAAATAACAACAACAATGACAAAACAAACAATGTTTATTTGTCACGCGCAAACACCGGTTCTTCGCCCATTGTCTCTGATGTCTCTTTCTATTTCTGTAAAATGTGTAGGAAAAATACCTAGAAAAGAGAGGCAAGTTTATGAATTACAGGGATGGAAATGGGTGTCCAAAATGACTACCAGGTACACTTTTTTTTTAGCAATCGTTAATCAAATTATTATTTGAATTGTGCAAATGGATAAATCATTGTACATCAGATTCAAACATGTTTCTATAAATTCAAATCAAAATAAATACTATACACGCAAAAATAAAAAAGCGGGTAAGTGGATGTCGCTCTGCTGTACAGTAGGTTACAAATGTGTCAATGTATAATAAACTGTATTAAACTTGAATTCAATTGTATCATATGAAAACGATTCTGAGCGGAGACGGTTTTTCGTAATTTGTCAGTAGTTTTTCCCGTGGCATTAAATAACTATTGAGAAAATCGAAAAATTCGCAAAGTACCATCTTGATCCAATTTGCTAAAAGATAAGGTACTATATGTTGAAATCAAAGCACTCCTTCTGGTAGAAATTTTGTATACAGGATATAAAAAAAAAAATAAACACCATTGTAAAACCACTAGCTTCTTCGCTCCGCTCAGAATCTAAAATAAATTTAATGAACTATACCTATTCTATAGCTAAATAAAACTCATTTAAAAATAATATAATTTCGCGAAATTTAAAACATACTATTATGTATTTAGTATGAATTATTATTAAATATTTATTGGAAGCAGGGGTGGACTTACCATTTTTCCGCCCCTAGGCACTACAACACTAGCGCCCCGTACATTGGCGTGATCCCATGTTTATTCTTTAATATTGTAATTGATGTTTTCTTATAGGTAGCCAGGAAGGTACTGATTGAAGTGGTGAACACTATAGTCTCTATAATCGTAATCGATTAGCAGATTTCTGAGCAGTATGCATTATGCAGGAGACGGGCGACAGTGCCGTCGTCGCAATGTTTATTATAATTAATTACTTTATCAAGACATTTCCAGTATTCTAAGAATAGACTAGTTTGGTGGCCGCGCACCCGCGCACACTTATTGTGGTGCCGGGTGCAGGGTGAGGCGGGTCATTCCAGTTAATATCAAATAATTTACTTGCCAAGCACTGTGCGAGCTGTCCCCCATCTAGCTAGTAGAGCGGCTATATACCATGTACCCGACGGCTCTAGGCAGTATATTTGACTGCCTTGGCTAGCGTTTTACGCATGCGCCATTCACAATATTGTATGTGTATACGCCCCACACCCGTATACCACCTCGCATGCATTAACATAGGCAACGCCGGAAACTGCCTCGTCGAGTGTCGATGTCGAACCTCTAGCGGTGGCGGCGCGCGCCGCTCGCAGGATTGAACTCGAACGGCAAGGTTATATTATAGCTTATAAATTAAAACGTTATAAATGCATAACTAATATTTTATCTTTTTCTTGTTTGATCTCTTAATTTATATTAGTTAAGTATGATACATTTTTTCTACTTAAAAAATTAAATAAACTAATGTGTACTAGCTATTTTGCTAATCCTACTACGTAAGGATATTCTAATTCAATTATTTGATAACATATAATATAGCATAACTATATTTTTGTTTTATCTAAGATTTAACTTTCTAGTTTCATGTTCGTACCCAGTATTATAAATTCTTCAGTGACTATAATTGCGGCATGGGGATAGTTCAGCGCATTTCGAAACAACCGGATTTTGAGGAATTTAAAATTATAGACGCATAATACTGGAAGAGTATGAAATTGCCGAATTAATTACACGACAAATTTCTCGTGTTGGTTATATTTTATAACTACGTCATGAATGTAAATTAACGATTTGGAAATTTAGCTACCCCAGTGTCTACTAGCATAAATAATGAACGACATCGGTGCAAAATCGCATTATAAGTTATAACCCAGTGGTTTCCATTCCCTCTTGTATATATGAATATATACATATGTAATATTTATGTGTGTATACGTAAATATGTACATTTTTTTTAATCTTTCTCTCTCTCTCTCTTTCTTTTCTCTTCTCTCTGTGTCCTCCAGCTTGGTAAACACGACTGTAATAATATTATTATAAGTCTCACAGAGACAATAACGCCGTAGGCCTCTGCTGTTTTCTAACAGTCGCCAGCAAAAATTCAAAGATCAAAATACTGTATGTAAATACCATTAATCTACACAACAAACGCCATTATGTTCATCTCGGTCACTATATATAATATATACATTTGCATCAACGCCATTATAATAATCAGCTTTAAAAAGTTGCAGAGAGCTGTATAGCAACGCATCGTCATTGATGGTGTGACATAAAATTCATGGGGAAAAATACAAAATGTCTGCAACACATCAGCCAGCGGAGAAATAAATTAACCTCATTCATGAATCTGCCACATACCGTGTGTTTAACACGAAGCCGAATGTGTTCTTTATTTTATGCGAATGTAGGGTATAAAACTAATGAAATTCGAACTGTCCTAGATTTTACAAATCACCCGAAATAGTTATTCCGTGTTCCTGTTTTAGGTATCCATATGAGCGCATCAAGATCCGGGAAAAACTTTACTACCCTGCTACCGCAGTCTTTACGTACATAGTTGAGGATGATCTTAGCACAAAATTACATGCGCGTAATTACGTCATTTTTATACACTTTAAAAACGATGTGTAAATTTAATTATATAGCATGCCGAATTAATTTACCTATTTAAAACTAAAATTCATTAGGACTTTTAAAATTCTAATTGTTGAGGACTTGGGGTAAAAATTACTTTATAATATATAATAGTTATATCCGTATTGACTTATAACCTCGGAATTATCAACTATTTAGATACCTAACGATATTTTTTTTCTTGCAGCTATAATATTAACGGAGTTGGAAACAAAAAAAACATAGTTAGTATGGACAGCCCTTAGTCTTAGCAAAATGCTGTATAGTTATAGTATCTATACATATTATTATGTTGAATTATGCACCTATTATACGAAATCAACTTATATTTTACGTAAACATGCATTATTGTTTTATTAGTTTATTTCTAAAATAAAATCTCTAAAGACATAATATAAAATATAATTATTACTAAGAACGGTAATGCACGTATTGCACAATAATATTTTCGTATAACAGACAAATAAATTTGTCATAAGAAGGAGCACGATCGTTTTTGAGAGAGTTTTACAACGTCCAGAGCCAAATTAGCAAAAAACTAATATTATATTGCATTATGGATAAAACACACGTTTACATTGCTACATTAAAAGCTGCCGAGTCACACTATAATTTCTTAGTATCACATATGTATCTCGTGTAACCGAATGAATTTAACAGCATCAAACTGCATAAGCAAACGTAATTACTTAAGAATTTTGTATTTATAATTATTATACACTTTCATGCATGTTATAATTATTATTTTTGTATAACTTTTAACATTTATGTAGAGTACACAATTCACTGAACATTTTTTCACCGAACAAAGATCATTCTATTTGATCAACATTAATATAAAGTCTGAATAAAACAGACACTAAAGGCTATATTATTTTCCACAGATAATAAATTGAGTGTGTATACAATTATATTATTTTCTTTCTTCTCATTGTTTAAAATGTCTCTTTTCACGGTCCATTTAGTTTTAATAATCAATGTCTTCTTTTATGATGGTTATACTAAGGAATATTAGAATTTTCATTTGTTATTTTTAAAACAATAACCCTTTTGTGTTAGAATGGTCTATACTCAATGAACTCGTTGGATGACGAATGGATTTAAACATAATTTTTGTCTATAAATGTGTAATATTTGTAAAACAAAATTAGTTAGATTTGTATAAATTTAAAAAAAAACATTAGGTTAAAAAGTTCAAAATAAAGATTAAGTTATTAGAAATATTATTGTTTTTAAATAATTTGGTAAATTATAATTAAGATCAACTGATAAATTATTCTATTTTCGTAGGTATACTATGGTTGTCGAAAATTAAGCATCTGAATTTTACTTTTCATTCTTGGTGTCATTGACTCTAGTGCCCAGACAACGAAGTGTGGATGTGTTGTTGATCAACCACTACTTTTCTATCACTATTTTTAGTAGTTGGGTGTTTTAATTTCTCTAGGTATGCTGATTGAATACCTAATTACAATATTACATATTATACTTCCAACTTATTTATCTCCACATTAATAATTATTTATGGACTATAGTTTAAATGTTTAATACACGTCAATTTTTTCAACACATTAATTTATTGGTCATGGTATTATTTTATGCATTATTTTTGTTTTTTACTATGAGCAAATACCATAGCATTAAACGGAAGTTCAAAAAACTATCTCATTAGCTGAAACGTTACATACAAAACTTAGCTGAGTGCTAATAAGCGTTAAACTTGAAGCGGCTTTGTCGAAATAAAATCTCTTCGAAAACACATGAGTACGGGAATGGAAGTAGCGCTTACACTTTGCGAATTCATTTAAACATCTTAACAAGTTTACTTAGATGGACTCCAAGAAACAGCACAGCCAATGTAGCATTATATGTAATTAAATGCAATGTATTACCCCCCAGCTGGGAACGAGGAATGTATTATATAACGTATTAATACTTGCAGTGTATACGAGAGACACTTGTTGTCTGTAGTGGACATAGTGATTTTCAAAAACCATTAACCCGTCTAGTATTAACAGTTGTTGTCAATGGGCCAAACACCAAATTACCTGATGGATAACTTTTAAAAGATAACCGTTCCATTGTACCTACCGTTTTTGATATTGCTATTAAGTTCACAAACAGTAAACTGATGAATAAAGTTTATGTCCACCGTAAAGTTTTAGAAACGAAATCAATTAAAAGCAGCCAAGTCGTTGGGATAGATCCTACGAGGATTATGAACCACATGAGTAAGTTTATATTATGTACTGGCCTTAATGAATTCATATTAAGTTATATCGATAACACTTTAAGGTTAGGTACGAATAATTCAACACTAAGTGTTATCAGAGGTAGCGTTCCGAACACGAGATAGGTACCAGATGATTTATCGTCGATAGCTAAATCTTTAGTGTGTTATCTGTGGCCTGTGGGCCTCGATTGCTCCAAATTGTTCCACCTTTAACGACATAACTTTCCTATTAGAAATACCTTGAAAAATACTTAGAAACACATAAAAACACTTATAAATATTTAATATCAACCAAATACATTTATTCCATCATTATCTTTTGGATTTTATAATAACTGCCTGTGAAACATAAATCTAGAGCTACATTTTTAGCTTCCGGTTATTTTGTTAATAGTACATAATATTATGTACTCTATTCATTCTAGACAACGACGGTTAATGACCATTTGCCGCTACCATACGACGACGACGAGAATACCATACCACACAACCATTGTGAACCACGTTCAAAATTCAATGTCACAACTCACATAACCGCGGTTACACAGGAATGGCATAGCTATATTTTCCTATTCGCATAATATTCTATATACTGCAGTGAGTCTAATGGCGACTACCATGTCAGACCATATTATTTTCGACGAATTCGTCGATTGCTGTTCCACCCACGTACAATGCGTATAATAATACTTAATCCATGGTGTCTAGAAAGTTTACTCTTCAGTCTTCCTCGACTCGTGTGTTATGTAAATTACACTAACCTATGGGACGATGCATTTAACGGTTAAAGGTTAATTTAATGGAAATACTGATATACTGTTAAGTGTTATTATATAGGTATACGAATATTACGATAAAATGTTTAATGCTCGCAACGTGCTATGATAATGTGTGTCCAGGTTAAATTAGACATGTAGATTAGGGTTCAGAATTTTCTAGACTCATCATTTAGTCATGCGTCTCATTCAGGTTAATATTATAATCAAAACATAAAACAAATCAAATATTGTGAGTATAAATACCAAAATGTTGATAAACTTACAGGTGGATCTACGTTATTGCACAAATATTTATGATTCTTTCTCATTTTTTTCACACAAATTAATGGTTAAAATAAGATAAATAATTAATTTTATAAATGTATATATATTTACACCAACCAAACATAATTTTACCGTATGATACAAAAATAAGTTTTAAATTTAATAATTTTTGTATATACGATGTGCCTGATATTATACCTGGTAGTTTTTACCCAAAGTGACAATTATGAAGTTGTAAAATTATCTTCTGACCATTGTTTATATTACGAATCATTATAAAAGATTCTAGTTAGCAAATCAATTATTTTGATTGATAATATAATGAAATAAATAACCTGAATTATGCACTTTATAGTGTATCCAATATTATTTAATATATAAGAAAACACAATTTATAAAATAAACGGATGTTGGCTCAACAGTTCTTTTTAAATTTACCTTTATACAATCTTGAAGTAAATAATGTATCAAAAATGAAATTATCATAAATTCATAATGATTGAAAATAAACCAAACCTAACCTAAGCAACCTACTTACTTAACTTTAGTTTAAAAATACATTATAATATTATAATATAATGTATATTATACATTACATTAATGGTTTAATGGTTGTCGTGTAATGTAACAATTTTTTTTTTAATTATTTATAAATATAATTACGATATAGTTATGTTTTAGACATTTTTTTCTTATTCATGCCATAATAGACTAAGTTTCATAACTTTTACTCATGTGTAAATTAACTCGGTCTATCGTTTCCGGAATCACTAGTCGCTAAAACTTTATCACAGAACTTGAACAAGAAACTCACCCTTCATATTACTTGTCCACAAACCAAAGGACACTAACTTTAATGAAGCAAAAAAAAAATCGACATTTGCAGGTCTATTTTAACACTGTTTATTTATCTTCCATTGTGTACATTTTCATTAATTTAGTTGTTTGTTGGCACAGAAAACCAAACAGTAAAAAAAGAAAAATCACGTTTGATGATAAAAAAAACGAATGGGTTTAATGCAGTAAGAATGAAATAAAAAAAATCATTTCCTTGTATTTACAGGTAATAAAAGTTTTGGCCAGCCGACCGTTGTTAGTGCACTGCAGAAGGTTAAAAAACGTCTTTGTTTTATTCGTCCATAAATTTGAAACAAAAGAAAAGATTTTGTTTGAAAATCATCGATCTCGAATTCCTCGTTTATTCTACCAGTACCTATATATATTGTAATTATCTGTACATCTTGACCTTTTGATATTCATATTATTTAATAATATTTTGTTTCGAGATTCTGCTCTGCCATTAGTTGTTGGAAATTATTTATTAATTTTTACTATTATTTATTTTCGGGCTCATCAACGAAAATGACATGCCGAGACGTTTTGCGCTTTGTATGATTAACTGCCAGCGCCGTGGTGCACACATAGTGCTACATAATCCCGTTGCAAAATAATGGCGACGTTGCCTTTGTAGACGTTTTACTAATTCAGTTTTGACATGATATACTTGCTTCTTCAGCCTCATAGCTACTACCACCGTAAATTCAACCAACCAACCAACATCTCTCACTTACCCGCCGCTTTACACGTTAATTAATTAGTTTTCTTGGTTTTTTTCACATTTCAAGTTCAAAAAACCAATTTCACAAATGTTGTATTGAATTTTCGAACCCGAAAGACTAATGTGAATCATGTGACAGTAATTCAATCATAAATAAAAATTCTACCTATACAATCTGTAATAGAAATTTAAAAAAAACATAATTTTGCATCATAATATGGGAAACATTTAAATATTTTCATTTCAACACACATAATTAATATAAATAATATGTTAAACTTAATCAAATATTTTAATTAATTTAAAATTGCTTTAAAACATTTGATTAGCATGCCAAAAACATTCTATATCTTCTACTACTACTGCGTAGTTATTTTTTCATCCGGATAAACATCATGTATTTATTATCTATAAAAAAAAACCATGACAAGTATAATTAAAAAAAACTAAACTAATTTTCCTCTAATTGATTTTACAAACAATTGTAAGAATAATTGTTTAACTTAATTCATAATTATAATTGTTAAAATTAAAAAATTAAAAACAGCCTACTAGTTACCTAACCATATAAGAATCGTGTTAAAACAAGGTCTTACCTTAAGTGGTACTGAAATAAAAAGTCACTGGAATTTTAAATTTTGACATAACTCGAATTGTCCATAGTACGTTACTGTTATTGGTATACACGTATAGGCAAGTATTGAGGTAGAAGCATGGTCGTCAAATTGAATTCGAAAATTATTTGTTATTAGTTATTACATTCTTATTGAACTCATCGCTTTAGTTTAAATTCCAGTGGAAAAACAGTTACATTGAACCAGTGACCTTTTTGGTGGATGACCCAGTCCTTACACAATAAATTGGTCTTTCGATATAGTTTGGAAACAAAACTAATGTCCTTTTGCTACATCGAATTTCGAGCTCTATTCGGTATAAATGAGGGAGGTAAAATTGAGGTAGTAGTTTTGAAATTCTATGTTCAAAATGCGTAGATACGTAGTCGTACATTGTTTTACGTAGTTACCTACCATTATAATCAGTTGACGAAATTTATTGCCCAACTAAACTCGTGCATTGTAATGATTGTTATCTTAGCTAGAAATTATTAATACTATCAAATAAGATCAGCCTCTCTGCAGAGCATCGATTTCGTGTATGCTACTAAAAACTAATAGATTGAATTGTTTAAAATTTACAATAAATCGCATGTACCTACCTATAAATAGTCGTCCATCAGAATAATTCAAGAAATATTATTCGGCATACAATAATATGGAACAATTTATTTACACTTACACATGCCAACTCGCAATAGTGTAAAATATAAGGTACCTTGAAAATAACATTTTTTTTTTTTTTATAACATTTTTATTTACCAAGATACCAAAATGAGTTTAAATTTATTAAATCATTTTTCACGTGATGGTTTATAAGATTTATAACCCTCACAAATAGTATAGAAAATGGTACCTACCTATGCTACATTGACGAAGAATTGACAACAAGACAGTGTTTACGCTCATATTAATCTTAAAATAAATAATAATATTTAATTGTAGAGTGACAATTTTCAATTAAATACCATGATTTTGTTTTTGTAGTCATTTTTGTTCTATATAACTCGTTGGATATCCGTCGCTCAATAAGTATCCCAATAATTCAAAAATGATGCACAAATAGACGTTGACGAGCCAGTCTACACGTTTCTTATTCCCATATAATATACGTGGACTTGGCGGTGGTGGTCAGGCAAGTGCGCTGGTTTTGAGATTACGTGACTACACGTTTGTGTGAGACACGTCTCGAGCTTATCGATAGCTATAATTAATATTTAGTCATTAATCATTATTTTTGTGATTTGTCATCCGTCAAGTCAAACCCGACGAAGTGTTATCGCCACCGCATCTCGTGACTACCCCCTCATTTTCGAGACTTCCGTAAGTCATAACTAGTCAATAACTAATACCGTACTATGGTCATTGTATACTATATCTACAGAACATTGCCAAGTTTAATGTTGATAGTATTTGTACCTAATTATTATAATTTTTACTTTGGTAAATTGTTTACTTTAGGTATGATAAGAGTCCTTCAACAATATACAGTTCGATATACAATGTATAGGCAAGCATGATAACTATTCATATGAGAACACAGACATAACAAAGAAAAAACCAAAGCCCATTTTTTAAATGTATCACTCTTTTTGAGCTATTATTATAAATTTTCCAAGTCAAAAGTTCAAGCATATAAAACAAGGTTTCTCGTAAGTTTTTTCATACCAATAAAATTATCAAAAGTACAAAATAACGATTTTTTTTTATAAGCGCTTTAAGTTCTAATTTCGATCAACTTTGAGGGAAATTTCTGGTGGAAAATTGAATATAGTTGTTTCTTTTAAAATTGAAAATTCTCAGTAATTTTGAAATAATCGGATGAAATAAAAATGTAACACGAGATTTCTCATAAGTTTATCTAACTAGAATTCAAAAAGATCAAAGCTCAAAAAAAACCTACATAATATTATAATGCACGGTTTTAGATTCTGAGCGGAGCGATGATGAATGAATGTATTGATTTTACAATGATGTGTGATTTTTATTTTATTTTTTTTTGTATCTGTGTACCCGATAATAAGTAGTCGAAATAATGCTTCGATTTTCAACTTCAGTATGTTGTTCGATGGGAAAGTGAATATTGTTGGTGCATTGAGGAGGTCAAAATGTATAGTAATTTTCTTTAACATAAATATACATAATAATCAATTTATGCATTTATTAGTATATCTTATAGTTTAATAATTGTTGTAACCTTGCGTAAGGTATAAAGACGTTGGGGGAGTCAACCTCATAAAAAATCAAAAAACAACAATACATACGTTCCACAGAATATCAAAATAATTGATTCTGCTCACAATTATGTAAAACTTTTCCGAAAACATCGACACCGTCATCGAGGAAGTGCTGGAAGACCTCATTACGGCAGTGGTGTCAGATTCCAGCGAAAGCCAAATCGAGGCGACCGTCCAGTCGGTGCTCCAGGACATTGTAGCCATGGAATTTGGCTACGGAGACCATCTACAACTGGACAACGACACCGATAATATGGATAAAGATGGACGGATGGTCGCCATCGTCGATCAATTGGTCGACGCGACGTTATGGTTCACCTTATGTCAGAAACGTTGTCCTCCGTGCCGCACGTACAGCCCGGAGACGCATCCTTAAAAGGAAAGGTTGTACTGTGGTGCGGGGAGGAAGAGGAAGGCATGGTCATTCCGACCGAGGGTTCGTTTGAGGCGAAGATCATGTAGAGGTTCTGGACGGCGAGCTTGATCCAGGAGTTGAACGGGCAACCCACGCAGTAACTTCACGTGGGTGGATAAGGCGATTCGCGACCGCCGCGTGGAGGGGCGTTTAACAGGCCGGGCGTGTGGTAATTTGCCTAGATTGCAGCTAACGATGGGAAAGCGTCCGCAGAACCCGACACCTCCGTTCCTTGGTCAAGGGAAGCAGTCAAGGCGAAGCGATGTGGGGTCGAGGACTCGAGGTAAGGTACGTACCATTTGGGGTGATCGGCGGTAAGTCACCAACGTTCACCGTCTACCGGCGGTAGGGCCACAGGATCTCGGACGTCACGCGCTCGAGGTTGCCGACACGCGAGACCCACTGGAGGCGTGGCGGGCCCCGGCTGCTTCGGTCCGAGAGCGACGACGATGACACGATGACTAGCTGTACCGGCGCGAACAACGACGCCGTCTCGAAGGTACCACTGACGATGACTGCTGCAGAGTTGCACGAAGACGACTCGCGACGGTGGCGACGGAAACCGCAGAGCACACGTCGGGCGAGTGACGGACGACGATAATTATTATATGGTGACTAGGAACGTTGACGTCAGCAGCGCTGGATCCACGGAAACGACGAAACGTTTCAGGACTCGGCTGCAGACACTACGCCGACGGGATGCCGGGCTAGGGTGAAAACCGTGCAGGAGAGTTTCCAGGACAGCGTCACCGCTGGTTCCGCAGCACTCATATAATAATAATATAGTCTTTGTCGATCGATCCGATGAGTCTTCGCCGTCGCCATAGTCGTCTTCGGCACCTGCAGTACAATTTATATCGCACGTCATCGCGCACTAGCCGTCATCGTTGCCCACGCAGCCGTCGTGGTCGGGTTCCGCCCGCTTCCATGGTCGTCTTCGCGTCCTCGAGCAAACGCGCCCTCGACTCTCGTCCCCCCGCAGGACCGGCCGGAAGAACGATGTAGAGGTGACCAGTGGCCATAGACTATTACCATTTACCAATTATAACGCAATTAATGCGCCACCCATTCGCCATCACGTACGGATCAGGTGGGGGACTTCACCTCGTCTTGACTGATGTCTTTCTTTTTTTACAATTATATTCGTTGTAATTTATTCTGCCACATTGAATACCTTTTTTTTTTTAAATTATTATTTCCTGTTTTTTTGCCACATTGAGCAATTTTCCTTTGTATTCCTTATTTATTTTTCGGCATAAATGTTTCAAAATTTTAAAGCACTCGTTAATTATATATCAAATATATCATTTATAATATTATTGAATCATCATTTATCTCACACCTCTTGTTTTTTTGTTTATTTTTTTTCAAAATTATAAACCACGGTGTTTAAAAATGATATTATTTTTATACTTGATATTATTTATTACCTACTGTATTCAAATTATTATTATAATTTATGTAATAAAATTGTTATATTATTATAAATTATCCAGTAATAAAATTATTTTTTTTATACAGTAAAATGTTGTTTTTATATTTTTTGTATTAAACAGTAGGTACGATTTTATTTATTACAACAGAATAATGATTGATGAACATGATCGTGGTCATGTGGGACCTATGAAGAATATTAATCAACAACTTTTTTGATACGTCGTACCAAACCTCAATAAAATATTATATTGAACGTTTTGGCCTCGTGAAAGTATAAGTACAAAATATTGTCATGCACCATATGCACATTGCACACATCATTGTAAAATTAATAAATTCATCGCCCGGCTAAGAGCCTAAATTAATAATAATAAAAACTATTGTTTTTGTTGTTGTTGAAAGAACGCCATACTGGTACCATAACACACCATACCATAACACCACAGTGACCACACTAACACCATACATACCACGTTGTGCAGTTTACGTAAAATTAGGTACTGCGCTGACCCGTCCATCGATCCACAAGAGGTCCGACGATCGAATCCGCACACACTGTCAATTATGTTGATGATGACGATGATTACTGTTGTGTGCACAGTGATAAATTAAAACATTGAGAACTACCTATATAAACTAATATATTAATACATTTAACATATTATTATTATAAACAAATAAAAATTGTAATTAAAAAAAACACACACTTCTATACACTATAGTAACATAATTTGTTGAAGAGGCGAATTGATCGATAAGTAAAAAAAAAACACAATATTTTAGGTATGCACTGAATATTTGTATCGCTGAATATAATATATAGACGCCGTATACCAGTGGTTCTTAAACTGTGGTCCACAGTGGTTCTATCTAAAATTAAAATACTACATTTTTATGAAAAATTATGCATAAGAAAAATAATTATGAATATGTTCGTATCATATTATGATATTATGTATATTTATTATGATAACATGAGATATTTCGGAAAAAAAGGTAGGTAGAAATAAAATTGGTAGGAGGTCCGCGGTTTTTAAGCCTTCCATCAGGGGTCCATGTTCATAAAAATTTTAAGAGCCGCTGTCGCGGTCATAGATGATTTACCGAGTACCTGCAAACGTGTAATAATATCTGATAATTCTGTAAAAGTTGATAAAGTATGGTAAAATGTTAATGACGATTATTTACCAACATTGTATGCACAGAATTAATTATTTTAAAATTATCAAAATTATCAGAAATTTACTTGGAACTATTCCGCAATAATTAGAAAAAGCTACAATTAAGTATTTATTTTAGATTTAATTATTATATACTTATATGTTGTCATTGTCATAGGTATACGACACAAGTACTAAAGCGACTTCCCCAATTTTTACAATTAGTATAATATCAAATAATAATCAAATAATACTTATACACGCAATAACGCTTATCATTAATCATTATTTGCATATTTATTTATACAACAAACTTTATATTTTACCTATATACTGTGATATTTTAGTAGGTATTGTACTTTTTTTACCACTCTACCTATATAATTGTACATAATATATGCGATGCTTTTTAATGAATTTAGCAGATCAATTACAGTATTGAAGATGTAGGTAGTTACACTCAATATTTACCATACAGCAGAGCAACTTACCCGGTTTTTTTTTAAACCAAACTAATTTTTGTACTTACTTGGGTGAAGTTGACTATACAATATTAATTGTATTTTATCTATTTTAGCTACTATACCCGTTAAGACTTCTGTGTAACTAAACAGTTATAACGTTAGGTAGGTACCTACATGTTTTGTATATTTCAATAATAGCCACCGTAATCGAAAAAGTTGTTTTTATTATTATTTGCATACACTATACACGAATGTCACTACGACTGCTGCAATACAACGACTGCTTATATTTTGACGGAGAACATTTTAGTATTACGATCTCTGAGAAGATATTATAATATTATTTGTTTTGTGGTAATTATTTTGATGGTTTTCATTTGATGTTTTACTAATTTCAATATCGCCGGGTCATAAATCGTCCGCCAATTTTGATTTGTTAGAGTTAATTTCGCTATCGCAGTCTTGCGCAGCTATACGATAATAATATTATAATAGGTACCTGCCCACCTACCCACCTTCTATCTACCTACGTAATATCGAGGACGTTCTATTATGATAATGTAATGACGTCTTCTTTAGGCAACAACGGTATATAAATCAGCTGCACGCGCAATATGTATGTTATGGCTATTGTCTACTCTTAGGGGAGACTTATCGTCCGCTTGTATATGTGGGTTTAGATCCGATGTTTTCAACGTTTTAGAATTACGACCGGCTACTGTGGTCTTGCCATCAGATGCCAATCGGACGGGACAGTGCGCTAGTATAAGCCGATGGTTACCGCTGACAGTTCAATAATAATATACGCGTCGGCAACATCCCTTTTGATGAATGACCGTATATGATATACAGAGTGATTCACCAAGAATGCTCACCCCCATGTTCCTATAGTAATTTGAATTCTGAATTTTGGAATTTATAAGTATAGGTACCTACATAAAGATCGTTTTCCGAATTCTTGACATTTTTTTATACTATACCTACTTCAGCAGTGTCCAGTGGCAGTACGAACTTCTATTTTACAAATGAGATCCCCATTTTTACTGCAAATTATTTAGTAGATAATTTTTTTGGAAAATGTTGATGTACCTAATTCGAAATTCGAACAAGTATTTCTCAACAGTTATTGAAATGTTTATGCTAAGGATAATTTATTATTATTATGATTCATAATTTATTATTTATTTTATATTCTTAATTTATTATTCGGAATTATTCTTAAAAATGGTTTTACAAAAATTTAAATTGATTTAATATTCGATCTACTAATTATTAAACTCGGACCATTTTTAAAAATTATTAAATGTTGATACATTAATATAAATTTTCAAATCGCCATAGCCTCTATATCTTTCATTCCTATTATCGTGAGCCTGATCCTTAATACGCACAAATGTTCAGATAACATATCCGTTAAATCATTTTTAGTAAAAAAATTAAATTCTCAATTGAAAAACCAAAGTTTATATCTCCACAGGACACTCCTTAAGTAGTATACAAAAGATCCCAATAATTTGAAAATATGGTTTTTAACTACCTACGTTTAAAAATTTTAAGAATCAGATATTTTATAACTGTACTATCGAAGAAAAGGGGGGTGATCCGTGAGCATGCTCAGTAAATCGTGAATCATCCTGTATACCTATTTTAGTGGCTTATATAATATTATGACGATTATTGGACGCGCGCAAGAGCCACATCTCCTAAATCGACCTCGATAATCTCGTGTTGAAACCGCATAGGTACCTACAACCTACCTACGTTAAACGGTACAATATATACAGAAAGATAACCCAGCATCTCACCCGGCGGGCTCCACCTCCACTATCACTTCACCCCCCCCCCCCCCCGAAAACTCTAATTTTTCCTTTAACTAAACGTTTATTTAAATTCTGATTTATTGATTATCATTATGTTCTTAATGTCCATATTGCAGACACTGCCTCAGCTGGAAACTCGGAACAGGCAATAATATTTATGGGTAAAGGTATATTAATTTCATCAACTATTGAATTATTTTCAAAGTAAAATATTTTTAGAATACCTGTAGTCGGATTTATTAGCTGCTATTACTATTATAGTTGTATGCAGGGCAATTCACCGAGCATGATCACCCCCATATTTTTCTTCAATATAATATATATATATTATATTTATTCAAATTCTGATTTTTGGAATTTTAGATTCTAAGTGAAGCGATGGATGTATTGATTTTACAATGATGGGTTTTTTTTTATTTTCTTTTGTGTCTGTCATCACCTTTAAGGACAGTAAAAATGCTTGGATTTTCTTCAACAGTAACTTTTCTGATAGGAGTTTTCAGTATGTTTTCAAACGCGACGTGAAAAACAAAAGAAAAATTAAGGGAAAACGGGAAGTTTTCGAGAAAATCAATTTTGGTTTTTGATGCAACTCTAAAACAAATACATAAAATTTTGACTGAATGTTTATATTAGCATTTTCTATACACCATAACATTTCCCAAATATTTTGACTTATTTTGAGCTGTTTACAGACATTTTCAGTTTCCATTTTTTTTAGATTTTTTTTCTATAAATATCAATAAATTTTATCTGTTGGGTAAAAAAGCTTGGAAATTTAATAGAAGGCTCATAGGTTATTGTTTCAAAGGCCGATGAAAAAAATTAAAAACCCTTAGTCACGGTTTTTATTTATAAGCATTTAAAGTTCAAATATTGTCAAAATACGGAAAAATCACGAAAATTAGCAAATTATTTTGAGTTGAGAATTCATAAAAATTGGTTTTTTTAAATCGAAGATTTGAAAATTTAATACAAGATTATTTATAAGTTTGTCTACCTTTATCAAAAAAAAAAAATGTCTACAAGAAAGTCAAATTAAATTTTTATGAGCGTTTGAAATTCATATTTTTACAACATTTGATATTCACTCGATATCTCATGTATCGAATTTATTATTTTGTTGTAATTAAAAAACGTATGACTGTAGATACTTAAAAATTTCACTGAATATTTCTATTAGCATTTTCTATACACGATAAAATTTTGAAAAAAATTTGACTCTTTTTGAGCTGTTTACGGACATTGTCAGTTTTCAATTTTTTTAGTTTTTTTTTCTATAAATATCAATGAAATTTTATTTGTTAGGTAAAAAAGCGTGAAAATTTAATATAAGGCTCCTGGTATATCGTTCTAATATTAGTTGAAAAATATTAAAAATACATAGGCACAATTTTTTTTTTAAGCATTTAAAGTTCAAATTTTGACAAATTTTATCAAATTTATAATTTAATAATTATTTTGTAGTTAAAAATGTATAAAATGTTCAACTTTTATAGCTAAGAATTGAAAATTTAAAACAAGGCTCCACGTAAACAGGTTATACATAAATTACTTTATTCACAATAATATCATCAAATATACTATTGGTAATATCATAGGCTGACTGACTGTTTTCGCTCAGAATCATTTTTATTATACAATGATATTATATCATTGAATTCAAATTTAACATCATCCATTACAGTGACCCACTTGTAACCTACTGTACAGCAGAGCGATATCCACTTACCCACCTTTTTAAGTATACTTGTGACCATATTTTTAAATAATTATATGTTTGTTCCATTTAAGGAGTTTTCTGTGGAATTACAAACTTCTTTTTTTTCAAATAAGAACCATCCTTTTTTAATGTACATTTTTAAGCAGATTATTTTTTTAAAACGTTGATGCACTTAAATCAAATTTAAAACGACCAAGTATTTTCTAAGCTATTAAACTTTGTGTACAAAGGATAATTAATTCCAAATAATGGTTTTACATAAAACATGCAATATATTATACACATATTATACGATATTTAGTCTAGTTCTCTAGTATACATATTATTATCCCTAAACTGGAAAATTTTACAAATTATAAAATGCTAAATAAATTAATATTAATTAGTATAATTTTTAAATCATCATAGCTCTCATAATGAAGTCTTCTAAGTCTATTATTCTTAGTAAGTACAAAGAGTTAAATAATTCAGGAATGACTATTTGAAAAAAAAATCATTTGCTCATAACGTACGGTAAGAAAGGGTGGATTATTCTGAATTGCTATAAAATCTAGATAGGTAAATATACTTGAAAATTCCAAAAATCAAAATTTGAATAAATGCATAATTAATTGAAAAATTCGGTTGGGCAGTCTTGGTGAATCATCATGTATAACCAATAATACTGTGTTATTTTGTGATATCGTTCGTCTTAATTCAATCTTTTGTCTTTAATACAGTATAATATGTCGATCCTGGTAGTATATACCATACCTATTATCTACCTAGGACCTAGGTACTTAGTTTTATTCGGGTAATTCAAATCTGACTTCATAATATTGCTGGAAAGTCAATGCCATGACGGTGGCCGAAGTATATACTATACCTGCTAATACCTATGTATAATAAATAATATTATGTACTACAGTTTTAGCCGTTTGATAGTTTTTCGTTATGCTGTTCAGCACCCCGCGACTTTTGGTCGGGAATAAAGAAATAGGAAACATTTGCAAAGGAATGATAACAAAATAATAAACCAGGGAACATACAATATGTAGGCACTGTTATAATAAGACCAGCTGCAGACAATATCTCACGATCTATATACCGCGACTAATGTATCCGTCTAACGTGTACGCGCATACCTATGTTGTTTCAATAAGTTATTCGCCGGCGGTTGTTTACCGGTTGTTATTATTTGGCGTTCAGCCTACTATAAACTGAGAATTCGTGCAATCGCGTGTGTGTGAGTGTGTGTGCGTGTGCGTGTAAGACGTAAATGAAATTGCTTTTACCAAAGAAAACAAAAACGCGGACGGAAGAAGAGTTTTGATCTCATTCGATACAATGTTTTGATAACGTATATTATACAAAGATACGCGTATATTGCGAAATTTGTGTTGTCATTAGTTCATTCGTGGTTTGGTTTTTTCCTAGTACATACTTATAAAAATATAATACGATGCCACTCGATTACAGTGGTGTACTTAGACCACAAAAAATTGTCAAAATGGGGGGCAGATTGATCTAAAAATTGCGCAACTCGAACAAACCAAAAAAAAAAATGTCATTCCAGAAAAATTGCAAAATCTTAAATAAGACTGTCCTTAATAAAGTAAACAATGTTTTTGTAGAACAATTGCTCGACAGTGTGCACTCTGCATAGCAGGATTATCAGAGCAATATCAATATTTCAATAAAACCATTTTGTTTAATAAATACCAGCATACATTGAAAGCTTTTTGGAACCCATTTATTATCTTTCTGAGAGCTCTCTTCTATAGGTGTGGGCTGAAGTGGATGCACTCATTTGGAAATTATGTTCCTAAGTCATCTTGATATATGTATTTCTCCTTACGCACACTTGTCATTGTTGTTATGCAAAACGAAACTTTTGATAAGTTCAAATGATTTTTTTTCTATTTTCAAGCTCAGATACAATTTTAATTTTTATCCAAGTAATAAGTGGTCACCTAATTTAGGTCGAATAAAATAAGTATTATTTTCTTAGTTTATGTAGAGTTCGATCCACTTCTCGTCTAAACCACAGTCCACCCCTGTTTCCAGCTTAAAAATGTTTCACTTGGGACTTGGGTTATATTCCTCTTTTTCACTCTCTCCCCCCTCTAAATGCGCCATTGATGTAATGATGTAACAAGTAGTAATGTAGTATGTATCAATACTCGTGTGAGTATAGATATACAGCTTGTATTACACACAGCAACACAGTCCAAAACTTATCTCAACCATTCCACGCTGTACTTGATAATATACGAATTATTTCATATATATTTTTTCAAACTTCAGTCACGAAAGAATCGAAATTAATATTTGTACTGGAAAGTGGCTAATAAGCTACAAAATAAAATATTAAGTTGTAAGTATCAAAAAAATGAACAATAAGACGTTATTGCAATATCTCATAACTGTAGTAAAGTGTAATTGTTTTCACATTCGATACTCGTTATATTTAAATATTTCATTAGTTTATTATATTATACTACTATATAACATTGTAAGGGGTTTTCTACGACCGCGCTAACCGAGAAAACTACTGAGCCCATTTGGCTGATTCTTTTTTGTAGTGTTCGTAATTATTGTCAAAACAAGGTTCTTATGAAAGAACATTTTAGGAAAGAAGAAAATCAGAAAAGTAGTAAATAGGGATGTCAAAAATACAATAGTGGCGCCATCTGTCCAAAAAAAAAAATAAACTAAATAATAAGAAATTTAGTTCATTGTTGCAGATTAAAATAATAATAGTGTATTAAATATTGGTTGCTATTGGTTAATCGGGCATGTTTGTTGATTTGTACTATTATTTCTCATTAAATGAATGTTTGTGGTGTAGATTAGACCTCTGGGAAGAAGATAGATTAATTTAACAAGGGTTAAATTTGGTTTTTTTTTATTCATCGGATTTTAGTACGGTTTGGTGAGGTTAAGATTTTGTATTAATTGATTATATTAATTCACCTTAGGTGGAATTAAGTAAAAACGACAAGCTTGGTATAACTTTGATACTTTAGAGTTAAATCATACACTTACGTACAAAAACAGCACGGGATCCGCGATCTACCGCAGGTAGATTGCCTACCTGATAATATACTGCTGCGAATCAGAATTTTTATTCTGGGCAACGGAAAGTTAAGATAAGTTTTGAACACCATAGGTACACCGATTATTAAATAACAAATTGAACAAAGTTTGAATCATATAGAGTTGGTACCTACATTTAACGGGCAACGAAGTGCACGAGATCAGCTATTTTTGATAAAAATATATTTATCATTAATACCGCTAGAAACATTTCAATACGTTTTCATTAACCATTTTTTTCATATTTACTTGCCTATCACATTAAACGATGAAATTTGAATAAAAAATTATACATATCATCGTCCGAAGGCAAAATAAACAACCAATCACGGGCGAAGATGTGACGGGTCGGCTAGTATTTTAATATTAAAAAAAAAATATATAATATAATTTCAGCAGTCACTTCATTTCATTTTTGCTTTTCATTATATTTGACATTACCTATTTTAATACCCAAATTATTTCAACATAATCAACGCTTATATTACATTTTTCGATTTTTGTTTTGATAATTTGCAGAGTTTATTTTTTAGTTTTAATTTGTACAAAAGCACAACGTTTACTTTTGATGCACAACTTTAATCATTAATAATTTTATACAAAAAAAAATCTTAAAATAAATTTTTTAACTCTTTTGGAACCATATTTTAGTATTACCCAAACCATGAGTTAATTGAGTATCATTTTTGTAATGAGTTAATCATAGAATCATATTTTAAATTGCTCATAAAATTAATTAATTAATATTTTTTTACTTAGTTGAACCAGGTAACAGAACGAACATTTCTGTAAGAAATCTTATTTGATACAAAATTGATTATCTCGTATAGTAGAATCGAATTATCGAATTGTTCTTAGCTTACCAAAGTGGTATATACAAGCCAATGAATGGGCCATAAAATAAGTTTTTGTTAAATCGTTTAGAAGAACGTATCATTACAATATAATATTTTATAAGCATGCGTATGTATGTATCTAATTCCTAACATAAGAAATACGACCTCCCCGTTGTGTGACAGTTTGTCAATCCACCAAGAATTCTGGTAGGTAAAATATAAATATTCATTTTTATAAAATTGAAATAATATGACAAAATATTACTTGCATAAGAATAAAGGAAAATTCCTTAATACGCCACTGTTTTTGACGCATCTATTAGTACGGCACCCATAAGTTACGATATAATTTCATTTTGAAACATACTTTCTTATATGCTTTCCTTTTTTTTTTGTGGTTTTAGATAGTGAATTGGTAAATGTATTTACCTATAATGTACGTAGGTATTCTCAATTAATCAATTCAACAATAACAATTTATTTATTGTTTCACATTAACCATCATGTAATGTGAAAATATATCAATGCGACATATAGTATAAAGATGTCTAGGATTCTAATTAACAAATAGTGGATAAAAACAAAAATTATATTATTTTAAAACAGATTTGGAACATAATATTATTTATTACCTACTTCAAATGTTTGTCTTGAATCATCTGCTGTTGTGCACTTGTGCATATATTTTACCATTCACTATAAATAAAATAGCATTCAATTTGTATAAAACTATTAGATTTTAGAATATTATTATCTATATAATACACGCATCTTACTGTGAAAATTGAATTTCCCAGTAAAATAAAAGAATTGGACGGAAATAAAGTAACCCATCGATGAGAATAATAATTCATGAATCAATTCGATATGTGCGTATAACGACTGACGGTGGTGACAGGGAGTCGATAAAAATTTTCATAATACAAAAACAATATCGAATCTGATGTAACCCACACACACACACACGCACACAAATATATATATATATATGTCACATATGCATATAAGTCGATACGTATCGCTATAGTGATACCTTATTTATATTTTGATCTTTTTATTTTGCGGTTTTCCATCTTTCCCAGCCAACAAAAGAGATTGAAAACTGTTCGGCCGATTGCCTGAAATAGTATCTTTATGAGACACGTACGCCAGAAACATTTGTTACCAAGCCCACTGTGAGCACTTGAAGCGATTTTCGAACAATTTACATAATATTTCTTACGAATTTGCATAGTCAGATTATTTCACGGTAGAAAATCAAAAACAGAAACGACTCGTTTTCGCGAGTTAATTGAAAGGAGAAAGAAGAAAAAAATATACTTTTTCCCCGAAAAACGACCCTTAGTGCGATATATTTCATCGCGTTTCGTGTAAGAAAATCCCTTTTTCAATATGCTTAGGAATATTACCATATGAGTTACTTCAGTTATTTATCTAAGCGTTAATCTACTCACTATATATAGTTTATATTAAAATGTAAAGTTTATTTATTTATTAACTATTTTCTGTTTAAATAAATTGATTTTAAGCTAGGTTGGTACCTATTAAAGAGAAAAATAATAATTGCCCAATTATATTTCCGGTCTCATGTTGTTAGGATATGTGAAAATAAATTAAAATTTTTAAATACTAATCTAAAATTAAATTCAAAATACTATGTGAAAATGTATACGATATACCTGCATCATACATAATAATAATTAATAATAAACAATAATAATACATATACCTATACATATTAACGCAAACTGGATAAAATATTTATTTAAAAGTTATGTTTATATAAAACAATCGCAGTTAACTTAAAATGTCATACTTAAAATTAAAAACATGTATTTAAAACACCTCTTCCGTTTTTGTCAGTTAAAAATAAATTTGAACGAATTCAAAATTGACACCGAGTGTCACATAAATAGTAAGTATACTCACTTTCTATAATATGAGTACTCACAATCTTATAAGACTGAGATATGATAATTTTAAAAGCAAACACATTTTTGCTAAATAATGAGTGTTAGTAATTTGATTATTTTCTATTAGTACCTAGTGTCGCCTAAGACATTTGAATGTTCAACTCCGTGTGTTATAATTAACGTTCCATTTGAGTTGTCATAAGTGCACTCTAAAATTAAACCAAATTTTCCTTATCCAACTTCATCATTTGGACCTAATTGAACCCATACATTTATATATGTATATTTATTTATTTAATATACACTTACTTAAGTCCCAAAGCATACAATTGCAATACAATTACTGCTTGTGGAAAGTAACGAAGATAATACAATAAATTAGTCATTATTATTATAATGATTAAAATAGAAATACATTTAAATAATAAAACAAACAAAAAATGTATCTACAAAAAATATGAATAATTTTTAACTTTTAAAATAACATCATAAAATAGGAACATAACTAATAGTACCTACGTCCTAAAAATATACCGAATACCTACCTAAATGAAATGAGGTAACACTTAAAACGATGCAGTTTAAACATTTAAGACTAGAACAATTTATTTTTAAACAAAAATATATAGTTATATAAAAAAAATAATGCATGAATATAAGGACTACAATTTACGACACTTTTAGTAAAGACAATCAACTAAAAGTTATTTTTCGCATATTTCTAAGTCGACATCATAAATGTGTGATTAAGTAATGTATGATAGTTATTTCAATACATTTGGTAATAAAATAATTAATAATTTTTACTTGGCTTAAACTTTTAACTTTCAAACTTCATAATACCTTGTATATTCTTAACGGAGGATATTATATTATTTTTATTCGCTATACAAAACAAATGTTTCCCCTCAAATAAATAGTAATAATATTGTTCCCAATAAACATAATATTCTAGTATTTGTGTACCGTTCCAGACAAATTATAATAAAATCTTACATACAAAAATACATTTGATTGTTTTACTTGAATACGCCTACTGCAATAAATAATACATATCATTGTAATGGTTTGTAAAAAATATACATTACTTTCATATGAAATATTTTATATTTATACGACTAGACAGTTGTAGACATAATAATGTTATGAGTAGTTGTTGACCACAAAAAATATCGTTTATAGTAAATATTCTTTTCATAAAATATGGATTAATATTTGAACCTAGATGAGTGTTATTTCAAAACAAAACGTGAGAAGCGCAAAACGCAAAAGTTTAACCCATTATTTTAGGATCTGTAGAATCAAATGGTACGAAATTACAAAACTTTTATCGTCAAGTGCTACGTAAAGCCGGACGGAAACCATTATTATTATTCTAATATGAGAGAAGAAACAATACTATAGACTGTAGGTATATATTATAGTTACTGCCAACTAGAATGATTTAAATGTGGGATAGGTACAAACATTTCAATCGAAAACTACAACGTAGTTATTTTCAGAGCTAGAGTTATTTTGCTAATTGTATCAGTTATATTATACGAATTATGAATATTATAAGCGTCAACTATACAACAACTTCAGACACATTGTGTGTTTTTTTTTTTATTCTTTCCCATCGATCCCTTCAATTTTGGTTTTTGATTTGAATACGTTAAATCACTATATGCACGTCAGTTCCTGCGTCAGTCTATACTAGAATATATTAAAGTGACATGGTTATGTTTTATTCTGAAGGTGCATTAACAATAATTATTATACACTGTATATGTATATTAATATATTATTATATTATTGTGTGTTATTGTTTCCAGGATACGGAAATATCACACCGAAGACCGCTATAGGTAAAATGGTCACAATGGTGTACGCGTTGATTGGCATCCCATTGATGTTAGTGTACTTATCAAGCATTGGTGGTCTGTTGGCGTGGTGTGCCCGAGGAATATTTACCAGGTAATTAATATAACTATTTATTCAATGTATGTTGATGAAGTTCTATTTAATTGCATATGCTAACGAAAACCCTTTAAATATTTAGATTCAAATAGATTTTGTCAATTTTGATAAGTGGGAGAAGACTTTAAATAATTAAATAATTATTTTCATAACATTGCATTAAATATTAGCTGATCCAGCACAGCGTTACCCGTGAAAAATTAAATACCCCATCTCAAAGCTCCGTTAAATGTAAACTAGGTATTTAATATTTTTTTCATTAAAATACACTATATGCCTCGTCTGTGCACATTACATCACACATCCTCGGAGCTTGGGTAAGCATTTCTTACATTTAGACCTGACTGAAAATTTATATCTCACACATCAATCATTATAAAAATAGCAAAATCAGACGACAGAAAAAGAAAAATTTACATCTTTTCCATTTTACGATAGCTCTAAAAAGTAGCTTAATATAGAAGTTACTTTAAAACGTGATTCCCTTTTTCGGTTGTCACTTTTATCCATCGTCTCGTGTACATCGACAAGTGATTTTATAATTTTTTCCCGTAACCACTTTTAGAGCACTTGTATGTATAGGTAGCGCTCACGTGTCATTTTTCACTTCAATATTCAAACATTTACTATGTAATACGCATACATAGGTACAAAAGTTCAATATTTTTGAAGAATGGCTTATGAAAAATATTTGATTTGAACGCATACGAAAATACGTGTCGTATAACTACTTCGCATCAACTTATGATGGTGCAGCTGTAATTTTCATAAAATGTGTGTATATTATTTATTTGCATTGGAAAAAAAAGTTCAAATTGAAAGAAACTTGTATTTTAATTTTTAAATCATATATTATAGATTTCCACTCAGATGTCTACATAATATTACGTAATATGTATAGTACCGGCCACCGGGTAAATTTAAAAACAAATAGATATCCGTGTAAAGTAGTTCAAGTATTCTTATATTTATATACCTATAAAAATATAAACTATAATATATCGTAGGTGGATAGGTATCGATAATATATAATATAACTTACATACATTAATATACGTTCAACTCGCGAAATACGGTCAAATTTAGTTTGCCGTCACAATTTCATTTTATAAACGACAATAAAAGCGCACGTAGTACCTACCTACTCGTATTTCCTATATAATAGTGAGTTGTAATGATCGCGTGTATTGCGTAACAAATATTTACAGCGTAAAAATAAACTGTGTAAGTAAAATAATCCTGAGACACTCGACGACGACGACGACTATTCGTTTGGGAAAAAAAACGAATTTTCACATCGACTGTTAAAATAAACTAATATAATATAATATTACAATACCTAATAACACGTGACTCGATGAGGATTATAGAAAGATCCATAATAATAATTTAACCGATTAAAAGTTCGATCTTTGTGTTTCGAATTCGCGTTTAACTGCGATATTATATTACCGCACAAAAACTTGATACTTTCGAGAATAATAATAATAATAATAATAATAATAATCGTGGTCGGAGGGTATTTCCCGATGAAATGTGATTGTTGTCGCGAGATAATTGCGCATTGTTGGCGAATTCCGTAAGACTCGGAATAACTGCAAACCGAACCGCGTGCAACCGGCCAGGGGCGATTTATTTATTGCTCGCGAGTCCTTTCAACGGGTTCTGATCGCGTTCGTCGATTTCGTAAATCACGATGTGCGCACGCGCATGCCGCCGTGCTCGTGGTGTTTTGTGAGGACATTTCATGGGTCAATTTATTAAGAGCGTAGGTAACTACTAAAAAAAATGTCTACGCGGGAATTAGACTATTCTGGTTATCATAGAATATAGGTTGAACATTTTTACCGCCACACGTCGGCGAGTCAAGAGCGTTTTTAAACTATCCTATTTGATGCGCTCAAAACTCGCTGAAAAATTGAATCGTCGTAAAAAAAAACCCAACAATTGAACATGGCCGATAGGCGATAATAGTGTTACCCGTACGTCTCATTGTAGGTCGTGATTCACTCTAATTTTGAAACCAACGAATCGTGAGCGGCCGAGCGTAATATTCCACCCTCTGGTTAAAAAAAGTTGTGTGTTATATAAGACTCGGTGATATCTGATTGAGAACGGTACATTTTTTAATTACATTACCAAATCGATTATTCTTCTGCAACTACTAATCATATTATTATATAGAAAAACAACACGGGTCCGACGGATTTCGCCCTGGACGTCGACGACCACTTGTGATACAATTCTCAATTAGTACATTTTAGACGCTTTCAGCGCTCATTCCCAATCCGATGTATTCAATAACGATTTTACTCTGGCATTCAATCGAGAACCCATCAAGTGCACTTGTCGTATTTCATGGTTTGGATATATTCATAGGGAAGAGAAAACAACGGATAGGTTCACGGAATCATTATTCAAATGTAACGGAATTATGATTTTATAATGGTTATTGGTTAAGGGGATTCCATACCGTGATTTTCTGTTTTTGTCTAACACACGCGTGACATAGGATTTTAGACGGATTCTTTGCCAAACATATCAATTGATCTAATGAAGTGATAAGAATTCTGAAAGCATATTTGAATTCGTCGTCAAGTCTACTGGAAATCGACTTTCCCAAAATTTTGATTTATTGATTTTAGCTTCTCCAAAAATTGAAATACAAAAATGTTTAAATACTCTTTTTTAATATGACGTTTTCTGGAACTTGGGGGATGATTTCAAAAATGTGGGAAAGTCGATTTGAAGTAGACTTGACGACGAACTCAAGTCTGTTTTCAGAATTCTTATCACTTTAATAGATCAATTGGAATGTTTGGCAAAAAACACGTCTTAAATACTATGTCGCGAGTGTGTTAGACAAAAACAGAAAATCACGGTATCGAATCCCCTTAAGTGCATAAGTTTAAAACTCGATAAGATTTGATAACTGATACATAAAATAAAATAATACTATAAATTATGAAATTTGGCGTATGTGGGTATTTCCCGTCGTTTACTTGGGTACCAATCTGTAAGTTAGCGATTCGTGTGGCTCGCATATAATTTTGTTATTTTTTGTCAATTACATTAATTATCGTACCTACCTAATATTTCTATGTCTGTGATCTGTTTCATTAAAAAAAAATAGAAGTACATCAATAAGTAACACTTAAATTGAAACGTAATGAAACGATAATAATATTATACATGACCGTTATTTTTATTCCACTCTGTTGCAGGTCGCTGTGCTGTTGTCTGTGCTCCAAGTGTGGGTATTGCTGTTACGACGAGAAGCTGATGGAGGAAAAAGAGCGGAGGATGAAGTTAAAACGCGAGAGGAAGGAGTACGACATGCAAATGAAAACGTTCTCCGGCCACGCGCTCGAACCGTACTACGTGCGGCCGGGCGACGCGGACGACGGCGTGTTCCTGAGGGTGTCCGACCGGGCGGCGGCTAGTGCCGCATCGGCGGCCGCTGCGGCATCCGATTCAGCGTCGGTGGCCGCCGCGGAGCTGGCGGCGGCCGCGGCGGACAGCGCCAGTTTCGTGCCACTGCTGTTGGTCGGCTTCGCGTTCATGTCGGCGTACATCGGCTGCGGCGCGGCCGTCCTGCACCGGCTTGACGCCGGCGGAAAGTCGTACCTGGACTGCGTATTCTTCTGCTTCATGTTGCTCAGCACCATTGGTTACGGCAACTCGCGGTCAATGGACGTGACGCTCACCGGCACGGCCACCGTTTGGTTCTGTTCCGTGTACATACTGTCCGGCATGGCACTCACGGCCATGTGCTTCAACATCGTACACCACGGCGTATCCACCAAACTGAAGACGCTGTACCGGCCGGCGACGGCACAGACGAGTGACGGCGGTGGCGTCTGCTGCGGCGGCGTCAACCCGGCGCAGCAACATCTGCAACAGCAGCGCGAAGACTGCGGCGTCGGCGGTTGCGGAGGCAGTATAAGCGATCTGACGTTGTCATCTACGCGCGGCACCGCCTCTAACACCGCCGCCGCCACCACCGCTGCCGCAAAGTCCTGACACGCGAAACGTGGCCACGGTGACCGTCTCGGGACGTCGTCAGACTGCGGCTGCGATGACGACGACGATGACGACGGTCGACGCCACCGCAATTGCTGTGCCGTGGCGGCTGAGTGTGGCGGACCCGCGGCTGTGATGACCAATTACATTGGCCACAACGGGTACCCGCAACCCGAGATCGTGGCCATCGCCACCGGAGGAAAACCCAATGTCGCGGTCAGCCCGGCCACGTTGGCCGCCGACTGTTTCGATATCAAGTTCGGTAGCGTCCTGCAAGAGTCGCCGCCGCCGCCACCACCGCCGCCGTCCATGTCTGTAGTCGACCTGACCAACTTGGACACGATCGCGGAGGCAGACGATTCCGTCGAAATGTGAAAAAGCGAATCTCGCTGCTTTTTTTTCAAAGAAAAAAATTGAATACGTTCTCCGCTTCGTCTGTCGCGGCATTACCTAATATTATTATTATCATAAATCATTATAATAATAATATAATGCTACCTGTATAACAAATAACTATGTATTAACCATGTTATCGACATTATATGTCGAATGGCCAAGATAAAAATATTTAGATACCTTCTATTCATAGGCGTAATCTGGGGTAAATTCTGTGAGGGAAAATCTGTGGTAAAACTAAAAATGTATAAGGTAAAAAGACACTATTGCCCCACTCGGTTAAATATCTGAGTGAGCCGTTGCCCCCGCCCCCTCGACAACCACAGATTACGCTTATGCTTCTACTGGCCACTAGTGTAAGAAAAAGAAAACATTGTTTACGTTTATTATTGATTTATGTGACAAGACCATACCAATATACAAATAGTATAACTTCTATAATATTTAGGTTTAATTTTTAATCAAACCGATGATAACGTTTTAACCAGAAAAACAGACTGGTGATGGATTATTATCAGTGGTGTATTGGTACGGGTACGCGGGTATACGCCGTATACCCATCAGAAGATTTTCGATTTTCGGCGTATACCCAATGTAAAATCTTATTTTACGGGTATACGCTTCCAAAATAACCAGAAAACCAAATAAGATTTAAAATTTATTTAATAGTTCATATAGGAAAAAAACTTTATTCGTATTAATAAATTTATGTATTAATGAATTATTTATCAATTGAAATAGGTATTGAATATAAGTTATATAACAATATGCGTTGTGTTTAATACTTTAATGTATTTTAAGACTAAGTTCAATTTAGTAAACCCAATATTGAATTCAAAAAATCTTTGTGGAAAATTCTATAGATTGTACCTAAAATAATAATGTTATTATTATTTTAATTTTTTTGACATTCGAGTTGATTTTGTTTTATTTTCTATTGTTACATTAGATATACAAAAATTAATAAAATAAAGTTAAAAACTATGTACTAATTGAACTGCAATAACGTTATATAATATATACGATGATATAATTTGATCGTTTAGGTTACATACATATTTTATTGGTGCGTCGTGCGTATACCCATAAATATATTTACCAATACACCACTGATTATTATACGTTTAACTGTAATACTTCACTCTCTAATTCAGAATTCACAATACATTTAGCGTTGAATAATGTGAACAATTTTTGTTCCAATATCATTATAATGTCATATTACATTGGCAGCCTAATCATTTTCGAAATTGTAGCAATAGCTCTACCTATCTAAATACTTAATTACACACGTTTACAAATTAATAATGATTATTGTTTTAACGGACAGATGCGAATAATTATTATTAGGTCCTTTTTTTATTCACAGTCTAGAACGAACCAATCATTCTTCTACGATGATCCTATATACACACACAATTGTCTATATTAAACGATTTTTTTTAATAAAAATTAATCACAATCAGTGTTCATCTCGTATTACTTTTTAAAAACTCTTCTTTAATGTCGATAATTTTAATGTAGGTACAATGAAATATTTTTATTTCTGTTTTAAATGTAATAAAAGTAAATCTAAAAAGAACCTTGGCAAAAATAGAATCATGAATTCCGGTACTCATTATAAATAAAACAAAACTTGTACCTAATAAATTAGGTAACCCACTCAAATCACCAAACTGTATTTGTGGTACCTACTACCTAGGTATTCGATACCACAACTACAGTAACTGGCAATAAATTCACAGACTTGTTATTTCGTTTAGTAAATAAGGTATCCTATGTGTTGTGTTAAATATGTATTTGAAATTTTATGAGTGTTTTAATCTAATTTTACTAGTAATTGTAACACTACTTTCCTACCCTGAAAAAGCCTAATTTATATATTTTTATAACGCTCAATATTTTTCTTTTAATTTATTTTACTAGGTATGTGCCTAACAGATTTTTTGTCATTTCCAAAAACAACATTTGTTTGGACAGACCGACATGACTAAAAAAAAAATCCTTAATAAATTAAACATAACATTCTAAAAAGTTTAATATAATACCTACAATATTTTAATTTAATTATATTGTTAAATAATGAATTCAAAATGTTGAGTAAATATTTCACCAGGTTTAATTACATAGGTACCTATTACATTTTCACAACTAACCAAAATTATTTAATTTAAATATTTTAAATGTTATATTATTGGTATAATGATATCGCATTCTCTTGTTTGTAAAATACATTACCTACCTACCTATATATTGTGTGTATAAGTGTATTAAATTATTATTTCGTAATAACATATTATAATAAAATAATAACCGCGTCGAACAATTTTCTAAAATTTAATTGTAAAATTTACAAATTCAACTTTTATTTGTATTTACTAATTTTCATTAATTTTTATTTCTTTAAAAAAAAATCGAATTATTACCTACGTCAAGTTTTGCTCACGTATGTATTTAGTTCTTTTGACTTTTTTAAACATATTTATTTTAATTTGTCTTATTAAAATTATTAAGACAACCTAAAAGTCAATTGATATTTATTTTTTTTTAGTTTGCTCCTAGTGAGGTACCGTCAAACAGGATAGAATAAGGTTAAAAGGGGTAACTTGAGGCAGTTTTAAAATTATATTAAAAATTAAGAGACAGTTAATAGTTAATACAGTTGTTTAACTTTATCATGTTACAACAACATGTGCCTTAATCAATCCTATAAGAATATTAAATGTTAAATTTTTCAATATTATTAGTGCTATCGTATAGTATCGAGTGTCAAAAATCAAGGTTTTTACAGTACAATTACACAATGGTACTACACAAATAAAGCGTATACTTACCAAGTAGAAATGAAGTATCTCAAAGACTCCAAACTATTTTTATTTTTTTAAGAATGTTGTGGAGAAAATATTTAAATGTCAGTAATTGAGTAACGATTAAGAAGTAATAACATAAAGATAATAGTAAGGCCCAAAAAATAAAATATGATTATGCCTATGTTTCCCAGTTTGGCGGTATACTGTTTTAGTTTTACAACTGTTTCATTATTTTACTTCCTAAGTATATGCAATAATAATTATCATTTAAACAACTGAGTATGTTACCACTAAACGTATAGTAATATTGTTTTAACATCGATTTGTCTCTGTAAATTTACTTGTATTTAATGTAAAGTGTTGTAATTAGTACTAAATAATAATTAATAATATATGATAAAATATTAACTTTATCAGTTTTATAAAGTGTGATCATTTTATCAATTGGTAATTAAATTTTCTCGGCCAGATAACGTTGCATTGAATCCGGATTTTTTTTCACAGAAGCAAGAGATTACATAAATAAACATTTTTAAATAGCAACCTCGTCTGATACTATATTTGAGTGGACCTGTGTTTTAAAGTAATTTTGAACTGAACAACGTGGCTTTAAACTCTAAAATGAAAATTAGCTGAATGAAAAACATATAAAATTTAATCTAAAATACTTTTTTTTATTCGTTTATTAATATCTATTTATATAAATTAACTCAATAAATTAAAGTCTTTGTTTATAAAATGTTGCACCAAATAATATCTCACTTAGACACCTAGTATTGAACAATTTGTCTAAGTATTGTCATTACAAATAGTTATTGAATACCTAATAATAATAGCAATAATAATAATTCAAACTAGAGATTTTACGAATTGTTCGATTTTCAACACAATTAGAAAACCAAAATACCTTTTTACGATTAAATTTTAAACGCCCCTAACTCGGTGAATTCTTAATTCAGATAATCTACAGTGTTTAGGTGACCGACCGTCCCTATATAGCTTGTGAAAAAAGTCCCGATTCAATCCAACGTAATCCGGCCGAGAAACCCCGGGGACGGGGCTCTATACACGGCGTTTTCCGACGAGTTTCGTACGCCGAGTTTTCCGACGGATTCATCATTCGTTGTTTTCCATTCGAATGGCTAAAATGCCTAAAATACACGACGACTGTGATCCGCCACGGAAAACGCGGCTGGGCGCCACCACCCCACGTTTTCCGTCGGACCACCGGAGTTATACAAAACGCTAATATTCTTAATCTTTCACACGTTTTCTCCGATTGCGATTGGGTTACACCGGTGACGGAAAACGCCGCGTTTATACCCATACCGATTGTATATTATTACTATTAAAATTTAGGCGGCGGAACATTACGTCGACGGACACGTATAATGTGATGGCTGCGATTTAGTAAAAAAAAAAACGCTGCGAGTATACGAAACGCGTGGAAAACCGACGTGTAGCCAGGGTCGCTTAAAAAAATGATCATACTGTATATTGAAACAAATAACAATAAACCATGTCCATATCTAACATATTACCTAACAATATCAATCAGTTATAATATTATATTATTTTGTTTTCAACTGTGCATGTAAATAAAGTTGTACTGTTAAATTGATTAAAATCTTTGTATTGTTGAATAATTATACCGTTTACACGATTTATTAATTGAATTGTAAATAGATATCCATTTATGATAGTAAAAGACAAAAGTTGTTATTGTACATTAAATCACAATATTAACAACAATAATAAAATGCGTATCAACACAATGGGTTTTTATAACTCCTTGAATTTCGTTCAACTCGCAGTGATTTGAGAAATAATTATATCTAAGAAACCTAAACGGGATAAAAAATCAGTTGAATAGAAAATTGATATTTAATAAAAAATCAAATAATAATAAAATGAGCCAAGTTAAATTTAAAAAAAATATCTTAACAGGATAAAAAACTTATATTAATATTATATTATTATTTTTATATATTGATCTTATATTTTTAAAAATTTAACTTGGCTCCTTTTATTAATATTTGATTTTTTTAATAAATAAAAATTTTTAATTCGACTGATTTTTTATCCTTTATAGGTTATTTAGATTTTTATGGAAAATTAAAGGAAGATTAATTAAAAATAAGTTAAATTAAAAAATATCTTAATAGGATAAAAAATGTTAATACAATAAAAAATCAGCTATACGTAAATAAAAATTGATATTAAATAAAATGTAATTTCAATTTATTGTCAATTTTTTATTCAATTGGTTTTTTATTCTATTTAGGTTTTTTAGATATACATTTTTTCTACTTTGTTTTTTTTAATTTAACAAACTTTTTTTTTATTGAAATTACATTTTGTTTAATATCAATTTTTATTTAGGTAGCTAAATAGTAGCTGATTTTTTATTTTATTAAAATTGTTTATCCTATTAAGATATATTTTTTTTAATTTAACTTGGCTCATTTTATTAATGTTTGATTTTTTATTAAATATCAATTTTTTATTCAACTGATTTTTTATCCCATTTAGATTTTTTAGATATAAGTTTTTTTTTCTACTTTGGTTTTTTATTTTAACTAACCTTTTTTTATTGAAATTAGATTTTATTTAATATCAATTTTTATTTAGCTGATTTTTTATTCTATTAAAATTTTTTATCCTATAAAGATATTTTTTTAATTTAACTAGGCTTTTTTTTATTAATTTTTCGACCAACTTCTATTTAGGAATAATTAAGGAAGGGATGACTTACAAATTCTAATTTCGTGCTTCCAAATACTTACAAATTGCGCATGACGATTTGGAGTAGTCAAAAACTTTGAAATGCCAAAACGGCCAAGTTTCGCGGAAGTTAGCCGTGATTTAAACTTTTGAGGATAATTCAAAACGGCTGTACTTACAAATTACCAAATTGTGCTTACAAATACTTACAAATGACTTACAAATTATTGACAAAATTTGGAGCCAAAATTTTGACATTGTGCGGCCAACTTCACGGACCTACTACTATTTTCTAACGTGACGTTTTGATAAATTTAAAATATAACATTTTAATGTAAGTACCTCATTGCAGCTATTTTTATACTCCGAAAATGTCCGTTCCACACGGCGCCGTCTTATTTGGCTGTTTTTTTCCACTCATTTTCATCTTGCAAAATCATACTTTAAAAGTAATTACCTATGTACCTAACATACTGTCATACTATATACACCATACACGGAATACACACGAAATTTGAACGAATGTGTATGCATATATATTATGTTACGGACAAAGCAGGAAACCCGGGCATTGTGCAATGCCAAAACATTTTCGGCAATGTAAGAACGACCATTTTAATACTCAATATTTTCATACATTAACCGGGCATTGTACGAGATTGTCCGGGAAAAGTGTACCCCTCCCGGATTCAAGTGGGCAAAGTGAATTAATTAATTACCGCACACGTTTATGTCGAATGGTATTTATACGCAACAATAACACTACAAAACTATTCTTACACATTTTATTCGTTTGATAGTTATACGATGAGATGGGTACCTATCCAATTGCACGGCGTACGCATTACACGCGATGACGGCTGCCGATAATAGGTAGGTACGAACCGATCCGCAATTTCAACGACAAAGTGATCACATAGGATGCTGCGCATTTGCGCGAATACTATAATTGCAAACTGCAGTATATGTAATCTAGATAATTATATTTCATTATCTAATCATAAAACCCCTACCTATTCGAAATCGAATGATTATATTGTCACGACGTCGCCGAGTCCGTCATTACTCATTACTATACTCTATTATGTATTATGTACTACAAATCGGTGTAAATGCAAACTATTTGGTCGACTTTGTAACTCAGATTGCCATAATAGTTGTGTATGTGTTTATAAATAAAGTATTATAATAATGCTATTTTACGTGCCGAAAAGTTTACTTTTTAGTAATAATTAATTAAATTAAAACTATTAAAGAAATATAATTTAATAATAAATAATATTCATCTTGCTCGTGTCAACCACTTTTAGACAAAAATATGAATTCTTCAGTAGGAGATACCATATACTGGATAATAGATTAAAAACTATTAAGAGGCAACTAATATTTGAAGCGTCTATTTCAAGTTTTTTTTTATGATTATTAAAAAATGCGGTAAAATGTTTTATTTGATTTTTAATATATTCAATAATTTTAACATTTTAATATTAACCTACAGTGTCCAAATCTAAATGGGCGCTGTATACAATGCCCGGACAATGTTAACTTATTCCAACTTTGCCCTCGAAAAACGGGCATTGTACGCAGTGACCGGGCACTGTGCTCAATGCCCAATTTTCTACTTTGCCCGTAACATATACATACATTATTGTGTTTATATTATGCAGAAGACCGAACAATACTATTGATCGTTTGAACCAAATATGCCGCAATGTATATTACATAAGTACTAAATGTGATCATTATATGGCTAAATATATATTTAGCCATGATTATACTTATGTTGGGTACCTATATTGTAAAACGAAACAAGATAATATTATGTACTCTTGAGAACAAAACAATAACCTTACTAAGAAATTTCAAATGGGAACAGCCAAATACAAAGATAATAATTCGATTGTATTAATTACATATCAATAGGAAATGTCCATAACAAATGATTAAAAACACGTACAAATACATACATATTAATATTATATGCCTTACAAACTGATGCCACAAATAAGTAATAACTGATAACTAAGAAATGGAATACATAAATTATGTATAGGTAGTTATGTTATATGTCATAATGTCATATATTATGATATGTAAATAGGTATATTATAATATAATGCGCAAATAGCACAGTAAGTAGTATATTACACATAGTATGTGTTAAATTTTCTACCGGTAACTTTTAAATAAATAAATAAACCCGTACCACAGACTTAAAAAAACCAAAAATTATTATAAGTCTTACTAATACTAATACTCTACGTACATGGTAAAATATTATACTCTAGTATGCAGTACCTACCAGGTTTGTAACTCGTCAATTCCACTTGAGGGTAGATCGTAGATTATTGGTTGTTATTGTATTAAACTAGAATATTTAAATTGTTAATTTTAATTAATCATTACGCATTATAGGTGTATCTAAACTTTTTATGACTTTGGTATACAATATTGAATTTTTTATGTACTTACACAATCTTGAGCGAATTTATACCCGAGAATACGCAATCCTTTGACTGTGGTTCCCTTTCATGAACAAATATGGACCAGCTCATAAAGAGAATAATAAATTACACATGTATATAGTGAGAGATATTATTAAAATAAGAAAAAAACATGTTTATGAATTTTTTTATGAGTGCTCAGGACGGCTCGTTTGATGTTTGATTATCCTTCTCTGTTCAGCAATATTATTATTATTATTAGGTATTTAGATAGTACGCCTAATGTCGTAACGACAAGTAGTTTTCCAATTATGATGTACAGATTTTGAAAGAGAGATAACTGTATGATCACCTCACATCCGTGCTATTTCATCTCTGAAAAATTGCACACATATTGTTATATCTTATATTTTATTACATTACATACCTACCACATACTTATGGTATTAAATTACGTCGACGTGTTCAAGTAATTTATACACCGGGTGGATCCTTTCAACAAAAACACACATTATTTTAAAAACCATCAACGTTTTTGAAAATATTTTTTTACATATTTTTAAGTTGTTAAAATACAGAATACACATTTTTCCAAAAAAAATATATTTTTTCCTATTTTTTATCCTTGTTATTTTTAAATTTTTAATTAACAACATGCATTTTTAATTCCTTATTCCAAAGCAGAATATTTTTTGGAGTACTCCGATAGGCAAAAATTGAATTTTCAAGTTATTACATAGTACCTATTTAATCAAACTTTTGATGCACAGAATGGTACTGTAGGTACATGAGTAACCCGCAAAATGTCACTACTCTGCGTCTCTGCTCAGTGATCATCTAAACTTTAGATACCAGCTAGACTAAAAAGCTGCTTGTTCGAAATTTAATTTTTATAGGTCAAAATACTCCGAATACTATTCTGCTTCAGAATATTAAATTAAAAATGTACGTTGTCAATTCAAAAAAGTAAAATACTTGAAAATTATAACTATAAAATATAGTAAAAATATGTTTTTTCCAAAAATGTGGTTTTATAACGACTTAAAATTATGTAAAAGAAATATGTTCAAAAACAATAGATTATTCTGAAATAACGATAGTCTTTTTATGTTAAATATATCACCCCGTATACTCAACTTAATCTAATTGTAAATACAAAACAATTCGTTTATAATTCAAGGAATACCTACGGACGTGATATTTTTTTGAGAACGCAGGTAGATAAGAATTTTTTTACATTTTCAACCTTTGATGTTTTATATTATGCAGAAAAAAGAATAGAATTTTTCATAGAATTAATTGCACGCCAATAAAATGTATATAATACTGACATAAATAATTGATAAATTAGTTTTTAATATGTTTTGAAATTTCTACAAACATTAAATCGATTAAAATATATTTTGTTAAAGGCTAGTAAATATTGGTGGTTATCTCGATAAGGTATTTTTATTTCATGTACGAACAACTTTTAGGATAAGTGATAAGAAAATCTGCAAAAATTAACATTTTAAAACACCATACACCATTTAACCGGAACAAAAAAAATGTACCTAGTTAAAATATTTTGACCCCATATTTGAATTTCTGGGTACGTCCCTGTCTTCGAGTGTAGGCACTAATATACGCACTAAACTTCATAATAATATTTAATCCGATAGATTTGGCTGTGGATCGCTTACACACAAACATTTCGATTTATTAACATAGATAGTTAAGTAGATTATATTACAGACTACACCTACAATCCAGTAGGTACAATGTAATTCTATACAGAATTTATTAAAGAACACTCATGTTTGTTTTTTTTTTATATTTTTATCTAGTTTGAGTTTATGACTATTATGATTTTTGACTTTTATGTAACGCTAGGAGGTACCTATATATTTGTAAATTGTAACAGGTTTCCATTTTTTATTGTAACAAATTTCGGATATTTTAAAATAATATTATAATATTTAAATAAAAACGTAGAACGTAGATTATGAATTTGACATAACTACATACAAGCAACAATAATAATAATCAATAATGCTAAAATATGGATGTGCTAGTAAGGTGAACAAATTAATTTTCACGAGTTCATATTATATCATCGACCTATATGTTCATGTATTTAATATTTTACAACCCATAAACCCGCGACAAAATTGTCGATTCGGTGTTTACTCGTAGTAGGGAGTAGGGGACTATTTAGGTAGGTAGGTACATAATATTATACTTTCATAATAAATTATTACTTTTAATTTTTTTTCTCGCAGTTCTAAAAAATTATATTGTGAACATTTTTATAAAAAAATATGTCAAAAATAAATACTAGATAATTGTAAATCATAATAGCTAATAATATTGATATTAGGAATTATTAATTAATAATAGGTGACCGAAACGTTTATTATTTTCATTCATGTATTTATCATTATAAACATTTATTTTTTTAATTTTGAGAATTATTAAAAGCCTAATGATATTAAGGGGATTCGATATCGTGATTTTCTGTTTTTGTCGAACACACGCGCGACATAGTATTTTAGACGTGTTTTTTGCCAAACATTCCAATTGATCTATTGAAGCGATAAGAATTCTGAAAACAGATTTGAATTCGTCGGCAAGTCTTCTTGTAATCGACTTTCCCACATTTTTGATAATATCCCCCCCAAATTCTAGAAAACGCTCATATTAAAAAAGAGTATTTAAACATTTTCGTATTTCAATTTTTGGAGAAGCAATCAATAAATCAAAATTGTGGGAAAGTCGATTTCCAGTAGACTTGACGACGAATTCAAATCTGTCTTCAGAATTCTTATCACTTCATTATATCAATTGATATGTTTGGCAAAGAATCCGTCTAAAATCCTATGTCGTGCGTGTGTTAGACAAAAGCAGAAAATCACGGTATGGAATCCCCTTAACATTTAAATTTAAGTAGGTACTTAGTACCTATTATTAATTGTATTATGATAAACTATCGCAAAAAAACATGTATGGAAATTAATAAACAAATATAGAATAGTGCACAAACAAAGTAATTGGATGAGTAAGAACTAAGAAGTAAGAACCGGTTTTTAGGTAGGGATTAATATTTGCTAGAGACATGGCTGATGATGATATTTTAGATTCTGAGGAGAGCGGTAAATGTATTGATTTTACACTGATGTGTTTTTTTTTCTGTGTGTACCTAACATGTTTGGTAGTAAAATAATGTTCAATTTTCAACTTGAACATCTTTTTTTGGTGGGAAAGTGAATCTAAAAAGTTATTTTTGCGAGGTCAAATTCGAAAATTCACAGTATAGTTTTCAAAAGCGTCGGGAAAAATAAAAATTGAATTTTCAGTCATAAATTAACGAATTCTCAAGGAACGATTTTCTTACTTTGTTGCTATGTTACGCCTTATGCACTGCATGTATTTCTCTTTCAAATCCCTCACGTATTGATACTTACACCTAGTATATTAAGTTCTTTATTTTGAATCTTGAAAATAATATGTTATATGCATTACCTACTTTGAGTGTTCTGTAATCGGCTGTTTGATTTTGTTTTGTTATTACCATTTAGGATTCACATTATTGTGATTAATGTAAAGAACGGACTAAGGTATTTAGATATATCGTATGTAATGTGATGACACGACGATAGTTTTTACCACAATCTTCCGGGAGCACGCCGCTCCTGTGTTCCCGCGGATTGCTGACATTAAATAGGTCCCTATAACTTACCTACTAAGCGTATGTAATTTAACGACAATCAATTAACAACCATTTGTTCAAAACAACCATCTTTGTTGTATTTAATGCTCTTATTGTTCGTACATTATCACTGACAATAACTTACCTAATACCTGGTATTGATTGGTTAAAATGTCAAATTAGGTATACCTCATCCCCTCAATCGCTCATACTTTTGCAGAGTTCGTTTGTCCAATGGACTGGCAATGGTCCCTGAATGTTTAGCTTTTCTCAATATATTTTCTATTAAGTATTAATTTATGTTAAAAATTAATATGATTTATATCAGGAATCACCAACGTTTGTCAACACATCATTTAAACATCTAGTGATTGACCACTATTTATATTGAAGTAGGTACCTATATTATTTATATTATTACATGTAACATAACAATACCGGCATCGTATAATATATATTATTTTTCTATTAGGTGTTTCTCCATCGAAAAATTAGTTTCTTTACTAATAAATGCTTTAAATGTTAGTTTAAGATTACACACGTAATCAATCGATATAATTAAAAACTGCCTGTTACACCGTTTATTATAAATACTATAATACTAATGTAGTAATGTTCATAGATTATAGGTAGGTATTTACAACAACTAGATGGCCGTCTCCTTCTTAATATCATCGAAGTCGGCCGCCATTTACAAAACAGATAATGTTTACAAAATAATATTATCACAGTATATATGTATATATTATGTATAAGAGTATATGTAAAATAAATGTAAACATTGCCTGCTTTATAAATGACGGTCGACTTCAACATTATTGGTCTCAACTGTAGTATAATGACGGCTATTTAGTTGTTGTATATGTCGTAGGCCATTTGGAAAATTAGACTTTTTGCGAAAAGACTATATAGACTCTTTGCAATAGGGTAGCCCGTTTTCGAACTACTTAGGTATTATTTTTCCAAACAGCCTCCTGTTTTTCAGGCTTATTGCATACAGACTAACATTATTTGGGCCTCTTAAGAACTACAATCATTACAACATGATAATAATTAATAATCATTTTATTTATTTTGCAACAAGCACATTTTTTTGTTCTGCACGATGTTTTGTATATCTACCTATGTAACATGTACCTAAACTGAATAAGTATAATAGGGTATTCTAAACTTAACTGATACTCGCCATTGGAATAATGTAAAAATAATGTACTGTGTTATTGCTTATTATAAATAACCCTTAAGATAAAATAAGTAAAATTATCATATTATAATAATGATTGTAATAGGTACTATATACCTAATAACTCAGTTGATCGTTGATGTTGTTTTTTTAATAATATAGGCCATTGGCCCATATCAGTTATATGCTGGAAACCCTCACTCACAAGACTAATATTTTTATGAGTTGAAAAATATTAAAAACACATAGCCACAATTTTTATTCATAAGTTCAAATGTTCGCAAAATTATCAAATTTAAAATTTAAAAATGATTTTGTAGTTAAAAATTTATAAAATGTTCAACTTTTATATCTAATAATTGAAAATTTTAAACAAGGTTCCACGTAAGTAGGTTATTCTAAACTAAAAAATCTCAAAAATATAAATACAGATTTCTTTATAGTTATTTTATGTTCATATTAGGACAAAATTATATATTAAATAACCAAAAATAACGATAAATGCTTATAAAAAAAAATTGTGCCTATGTATTTTTATATTTTTAAACTAATATTGTAACAATACCTATATCAGGAGCCTTGCATTAAACTTTCACGCTTTTTATCCAACAAATAACATTTTAATAATATTTATAAAAAAAAAAACTAAAAAAATTGAAATCTGACAATGTCCGTAAAAAGCTCAAAAACACTCAAAATATTTTCAAAATTGTATGGTGTATAGAAAATGAAAATATAAGCATTCAGTAAAATTTTCATGTATCTACAGTAATTCGTTTTTGAATAACAACAAAATAGCAAAACCGTTACATGAGAAATCGAGTGAATATCAAATGTTGTAAAAATTTTATTTGACTTTCTTGTAGGCATTTTTTTTTTTGATAATGTTAGACAAAATTATGGATAAAATTGTATTACATTTTCAAATCTTATATTTAAAAAGAAAAATTTTTATGAATTCTCAACTCAAAATAATTTGCTAATTTTTCCGTATTCTGTCAATATTTGAACTTTAAATGCTTATAAATAAAAACTGTGTACCCAACAGATAAAATTTTATTGATATTTATAGAAAAAAAAACTAAAAAAATGGAAACTGAAAATGTCTGTAAACAGCTCAAAATAAGTCAAAATATTTGGAAAATGTTATGGTGTATAGAAAATGCTAATATAAACATTCAGCTAAATTTCATGTACCTACGGTCATTTGTTTTAGAGTAGCACCAAAAACCAAAATCGATTTTCTCGAAAATTTTGAAGATTTTGCGTAAAAATTCCCATTTTTCCTTAATTTTTCTTTAGTTTTTCATGTTGCTTTTGAAAACTACTAGGAAATTTTTGCTTTTGACCCCCCAAAGTACCAACTAGATTCACTTTCCTATTAGAAAAGTTACTGTTGAAGAAAATCCAAGCACTTTTACTGTCCTAAAAAGTGATGACGGACACAAAATAAAAATAAACAAAAAACACACATTGTAAAATCAATACATTCATCGCTTTGCTCAGAATCTAATAATTAGAATTTAAAAATTTAAAAATAATTGCATTTGATTACATGCAACAAACAGGCTTACATATTAAGATTAATTGAAATGTTGACACTCCAGATTTGGTTTGATTGTGTTTTAGTAATAAGATGGTTATGTGCAGATGTTTCAAAAATGGAACGTGGTATATAACAAGATCCAAGAGGTATACATTTGTGCTACCAATTACTTTATCCAGATGTCATTAATCCAGTACTTAATTATTCTGTAATAAACTAATAAGTACCTAACAATTAATACCTATGTATATCTAATGTGTATCTCACTTTAACATTAAAAAACAGAAAGTAATTAAAAATTACACCACATAATATTTTCATCCTTCAATTTAATAATAACTCTAATATAGCTCACAATGTTGATTCTACAAAAAGTTATCTTGCAAATATTTATGGAAATAATAGATCAATGCGAGCAGTCTTATTATATTTAAGTATACATAATAATAGAAAACTAAACACTACAACAATGTTTTTATATATTATTTTTTATTATTTGATAGTCGATAAATGTAAAAAAATGTACCTTTATATAAGATAGTGCATTAATATAAAAGAAATGCAACATAAAATTAAAAACTTATTATAAGTAGTTAAAGTCGCACCTTTAACTGTTCCATACGTTGTTTGATTCTTCTCCTCATATCTTCATATCTAAAAAAGAATTAAAAATATAATTTTCTCAAACTTTTCAAGTGTATCATAATCTTATGCAAAAGTACTTCTGGGATTTTCATCTGTTTCAGTCTTGAGGAAAAAATTAACTGCCAAGAAGTACTCTTAACTTAAATAGTTTGCATAGATAAAAAATAATATAGGGTCTAATGGCCTATCAACCAGACATAAGATCTAGAATACCAATAGAAAATATTTTACTTTGCTTGTACTGCAATAATATGTTTCTCTTCTTCAGCATCATAACCAGCCAGAATAGCTTTACATTCTGGTAAACTAAAATTAAGAAATTGAGCCACGTCACAACTAATTTCATCTGTGGTTCGACTTTCCATCAAATATAATCTAGAAACATCTTCATGTGGCCCTTGAATTAATCTTACAACCAGTGGATATTCATCATCCAATAATTTACGACGTTCTATAATTACATTTAAACTAAATTATCAGGTAATAAATTTTACAATACTTTTCAGATATTTACCTCCATTATCAAACACAAGAAATAATGAAAATTGATATGCTTTCCCATCTACTTTGTATTTGTCTAGCATCAAGTTAATAACTTCTGGTGTTGTAACCAATGATGTTACCCAAACAGACATTTGGCTACCATATGGAGGTGTGAAAAAACTTGTTTCACGATTATAGAAATGACCATTAATTGAACATCTGCGTTTTAATTTTGTTCTATTCTTTCCATTTAATCTTCCAGTTCTAAAATGTAAACAAAAATAATATACATTTAAATATAAAATAGTTCAATATAATATGTATTATGTATCATAGCATGCCTTCTTTTGATAGCTGTTGATCCAGATTTTCGACGCATTTTAACATTATTTACAAATTCATCTTGATGGTCAGATAATGATTCATCATTGTATTCATTATCGCTGGTATCATCATCTAATGAACGACTCCTCAGTAAACACTTATCAGCAGTCTCTTTTTCTAACTGTGATTCAAAGTTTTCTGAATATTCATCATTTTTATCTGGAACTAAAGCTTCTATATCAGCTTTTGTACTACATACTTTTTCATCGTCCACAACTTCTCTTTCTACCTATGTAATTTATTACAGATTAATAAATAAAATATTTTAACATAAGGGGATTCGAAACAAACTGTTTTTCCTACTAAAAAGCATTTCCATCTTAATTTGATGATTGATCTAATTTATACAAAAAGAAGGGTGAAAATATATTTACATTCTTCATCTTGTCTTTGGATCTACAAATAACTTTTAAAAAGATGTCACAATTGAATGTGATATCTCTATCTTACAAGTGTTCTGCATAATACATTTTCGTTCAGCTGTTCTAATTTTATATTGATAGCTTTAAGCCTTTAATATTAGAGAATTTTAACTTTAAGATTTTAAGAACAATATCTGTGTTTTCTCGTTGATTTTTACAATATTTAATTTTTAAGAGTTATGAGCATTTTAAAATATTAATAAACATCTCGCTTTAAAATTAAAATAGTGTTAAAAAAAAAACCAACAAGAAGAAACAGATAATGTTCTTAACTTTAATTTTGTTAATAGGTCAATTTACTTTAATATTAATGTTAACACAAAATTGGAACTACTGAATGCAAATGTATGTATGTTTATGATATTTAAGATGGAGACAACATATAATGTGGGTATGGTGTCCTCTTAATAAATTTGGACTACACTTATTCAAAATTTAACTTACATGAGTGTAAAAATTTACAAATGTTTGACAGTAAATTATATTTCAACAAACAAATAAAAGAAAAGTTGTTCATAGATTCCAAAGCAAACATATTAACACGTTAACGTTAATATATTTTAAATATTAAAATCACATTATTGAATATTTGAATTTATCAGTATTTATTAGTATGATGGAATGAAAATAAATAAATTTAGCCTTAATATTATTATACAGATAACCTTAAACTATGCGTTTCCAATTCCCTTAAAGGAGCACACAACACAAAAAAAAATGTTCTTCAAATTATTATTAAATGCTAAATCATTGTTGTCAGAACTAGTACAAACAATTTTGTCAAAATCCAATCTAAAAAAAAAAATTGTGTTTAAGGAGATATTGGTATATCTAGAATAACATTGTGATGTCACTTGGCCGGGCTCAGCATAATCGCCTATCTTATGATTTACTAATCTTATTTTATTTTTTATGTTTGATTTATGTAGAAATATGTGATTTTTTGTGATAAAGACGACAGAAGTATCAGAATTTCAATATAAAGTTTGGTATTTTTTTTATATTATAAATAGTAAAAGAGATTTTTGTTACGAACATAATATTATTGTAGTTATAAAGGCACAGTGCGTCGATTTATATAATTAACATTTTAAATATTTAAAAAATAACTAAATACATAAGAATAATTCTGGTTTCACTAACGTTTTCAGCACATAAAAACACAACACAAACGTACAACAAAAATTAGAAAATATACTTTAAAGATGGGTAAATTACTGTGTGAAGTGAGTAATATTTAAACGTTTAAGATAAGCAATTACCGCGAGCCTCGCCCAATAACGTCACGCGTATTTTTACAATTCCTCATAAATCTTTAAGTAATGTGAGGATAAAGCGTAAAACCTATACCATTATTCTTAGAATTGAGCATTCTTTCAAATTAAAAAACTTATTGTTTGTGTTTTGTGCTCCTTTAATTAATATCAGTTTGTTTCAAATCTACTTCACATATATTTGATATAATAGAATAAAAAATGTTTATTAAGTGGATGTGATTTTGATTATTGACAGTGTCTTACATGTGTATGTAATAGATCATGTAAACAGCGAAACCCAGTGGCAGATTTAATGGTAGTTTTATAGGCCCGCCTATATTTTGTCTGGGGCTTTCATAAGTTACAGCAAAAAAGTTTTGTAAAAAGTAGTTATATCACAGCTTATGATACGGATAAGTTTTACAATGTTCTGACCATCATTTCAACCATAAATTTGCCACTGCATGTAAATAATAGATTTCGAATGTAAATGTATAATATTATCAATATTAAGTATAAAAGAAAGAGATATATGGGTATCACATCCTCTTAAATACCAAAAAAAAGTTATTATTTATCTACAAATTTAATTACTTTCAAAAATTCACTAAGGTCATCTTTAATAACGTTTTGATTTAAGTTGTTTGGTAATGTATTAAATTTGCTTAAGGAGTTGTTTCCATTTTGATGTTGATCATTTTTTGAATTACTAGTTACATATTTACTTTGTAGTTTCTGAAAATCCATTTAAATATAGAACATGGCATTATATTACATTGAAATTAAAAACTACACTGCTTCACCATTAGTGGCACATCATTTTCTCTAAGAATTCTATTTTTGATTCTTTGGTCATCGTCTTCTTTCAGATGAATCATGTCAGTCACAGCCCAATAGATTCTTAATGCCCCTTCTAGAATAGGACGACCATTTACCTATAAAAATAAATTCTATTAATACAAATATACTCTAAAAAAAAAATGTAAAAACATTTTCAAATAATTTACCTCACGGCTACGAATCTCACCACTACGTCCTTCGTAATATTTGTTGTACATTTTGAGTTTTTCGTCCAACTCGGACCTATAAACAAAAATCAAAATGCTATAAGAATCAGATTAAACATCAATTATCACACCATATAAATTAATTATTATATGACCTTTCAACATTTGGCCCAAACGGATATTTGTTTTCGACTCTACCAAAACTGGTATGAGACTCCACTCTGGTACCATGGCCATATAATTGCGGTCCAAATAACACACCATAACAAGGAACATGACAGTAAGGGACGCCTTTATGCTAATAAACAATTCATAACAGTATAATGATATTAACAAATTAACCGATAATGACTTTAAAATGATAATTTTTGTTCTTGGCCATACCTCTGCATGCTGTCCGGGGTTCAATCGTTTACTACATTCTTCACATCGTAAACATTCTGGGTGCCAGTCATAGCCTAATGATTGCATGCGTTCCGCTAAGTAAGAGAAATCATACACATTTATGTAGGTACTGTTTTTTAAAATACAAATTCAAAAACTTACCAAAGTACACTGGTTTGCCACATTTATGGCATTTCCACATGGCTAAATAAACTATTTGTCTATGGCTCTATGCTAATTGTTATTCCAGCCTTAACCTAAATTTGAAAGTTGATAAATATACATTAATTATTTAATCGTTCCATAATACAAATTATTGATCAATACAATATATTCATATATATAGTAGACCATGTTTCTAGTTTTATGTTTTATCCATTATTTTTATAATTATTTATTATAATTTTTTTACTATCAACAATGATAACGAAAATAATACCACCTCTTTAATTATTATACAGTGTGACCCGAAATTACATAAATACTTGTAGATTTTTTCAAGACTATTTAACCACAAGTTTGATTTAGGACGAGTAATGGCCATAATATTATTATGACATAATAATATTTTAGAATTTATTATATAGCTAGTATATCTATAATACCTAAGAACAAATGCACTTTACCTCCCCTCTTCAATATTTCGATTTTAGATTCTGAGCGGAGTGAATGTAGTGATTTTAGTATTTTACAATGAGTATATTATTTTATTTGGGTCTGTCATCATCTTTTAGTACAGTAAAAAAGCTTAGATTTTCTTCAATAGTATCTTTTCTGATAGGAAAGTGAATTCAGTTGGTACTATGGAAATCAAAAGTAAAAAAAGGTGGATAAGTGGATGTCGCTCTGCTTTACAGTAGGTTACAAGTGGGTCACTGTAATGGATGGTGTTAAATTTGAATTCAATGATATAATATCATTGTATAAGAAAAACGATTCTGAGCGAAAACGGTCAGTCAGCCTATGATAGGAGCCTATGAAATAAGTATATTTGATGATATTATTGTGAATAAAGTAATTTATATATAACCTATTTACGTGGAGCCTTTGTTTTAAATTTTCAATCCTTAGCCATAAAAGTTAAACATTTTATACATTTTTAACTACAAAATAATTAATAAATTATAAATTTGATAAATGTTGTCAAAATTTGAACATTAAATGCTTATAAAAAAAAATTGTGCCTATGTATTTTTAATATTTTTCAACTGCAATTTTAACATTATATCAGGAGCCTTGGATTATATTTTCACGCTTTTTTACACAACAAATAAAATGTTATTGATATTTATAGAAAAAAAAACTAAAAAAATTGAAAACTGACTATGTCCGTAAACAGTTCAAAAAGAATCAAATTATTTTCAAAATTTTATAGTGTATAGAAAATGCTAATATAAACATTCAGTGAAATTTTCAAGTATCTACAGTCATTTGTTTTTTAATTACTATAAAATAAGAAAATTGTTACATGAGATATCGAGTGAATATCAAATGTTGTAAAAATATAAATTTCAGACGCTCATAAAAGTTTAATTTAAGTTTCTTGTAGACATTTTTTTTTTTGATAAAGGTAGAAAAACTTATGAGTAATCTTATATTACATTTTCAAATCTTAGATTTAAAAAGAAAAATTTTTACCAACTAGATTCACTTTCCTATCAGAAAAGTTACTGTTAAAGAAAATCCAAGCACTTTTACTGTTTACCTAAAAGGTGATGACAGACACAAAAATAAAAACATTTACAACATTGTAAAATCAATACATTCATTGCTTCGCTCAGAATCTAAAATTCCCAGTAGTTTTCAAAAACGCCGGGAAAAACAACAATAAAAATGAAGAGCGTTTTTTAGTAAAAAAATATGTTTTACAGGAAAAACTCTCACGCCCCGTAAAATAGTCGGAATTTATTAATTTTTTTTATATAAAAGAAGAGAACATTTTTCAGGTCAGATCAAAACCAGATTTTCAAAATTATAATTATAGAAGCTAAAATATGCATTTGAATAATGCACAATATTTGTTCTTTTTCAAACGTATTTTTACTTATTAAAATTAAACTTAATGAAATGGCTATTTTCAATTGTTTCAAACATAAAAGAATTAAAAATTACATTTTTAAGTTTTTTACCAAAAAATTTCATTAAATTAAAAAATAAAATATATTATGTAGTTCTTGTCTCTGTTAGACTAATAAAAAAACAGATTGAAGAAATGTATTATCTCAGGAGATATCTTAATTGGTAAATCCTCACGGGACACTGTATGCTTATTAGTTATTATTTACTTAGTACAGTACTACAGTCGTTGCCAGATAAATTGAGACGGCGGCGGCGGCGTGATAACGGAAAACCAGTGGTTCTCCGTATTTTAATATTATTACCGAAAATACATCAATAAACCAAAAGTTGTCACGAAAATTATTTTACGATATAAATTTAAAATTAAATATTCTGATAATAATCTTTTATTTAAGAACAAAAAGTAGAAATTGTAAAATAATATTAATTAATTAATAATAATAATAAATAAAACTGTTTACACTGAGCCGGGTTCGAACTGGTGACTGCGCGCGTCGTAGCCAACTGTGTGACCTTTGTACCACACTGCTAGCGACCAGTATGGGCTATACTTACTGAAAAGTGACATAAACATTTCATCCGGGCTGGACTTCGAATAATAAATCAAGGGTTGGACCGGGCTTTTTAAGGATTTTTCTTCGACAATAAATAATCACAATTTAAAATAATAAATAATAATGATAAAACCGACTTTGGTACAGATAGATATATTATGGTACATATAGAGTATACTCTATGGATAGATACTAGATAATAGATACAATCACAATGAGTATAATAATATAATGATTGGTGGGTATAATAAAGCTATTTATATACTATAATAATATTATATTTTTTTTTCTCAATATTTTTTGGACCGGGCCGGGTCGGAGGATACAATTGATGGACCGAACCGGGCCAAAAATGTACGGCCCTTGCAGGTCTATAGTGCTTAGATCTTAATAACATTCTGTGGCTTGGTGCAAGAAGGGCCAATGTCATATTTTGACAATGTTCAGGAATTTAAAATATTAAATTGGCCAATTTTTAAAATTTAATTTAATAATAATTAATTAATTAATTAATTAATTTAATCTAATAATAATATTAAATTGAGCATAATGTTAGTAACTTCTACATTTATAAGCTTTATTAATTGATTTCGAAATGGCCAATGTCGCGGGTATATATAATATGTGGCTAATGTTGACATAGGCCCATAATATATCAATTATTGTCAAAAAGACCAATGTTAAATCTTAATTGGTCATACAGTATAAGAGACATTGACCCTTTTAACACAAGTAACACTAACAAATTTTAATGACATTGGTCTAATAATCTCAATTTCGACAAAATGTACTTCTTGCACCAAGAGGCAGCATTCATTATTGAAAAAATTGTATGTATACAAATAAAAGTCACTTAAGAATATTGATAATATATAATATGAAGAATACACTGTTTTCTGCATTTGCTACTTTAATAGTTTATATAAAAAAAAATACATCATGTATTAAAAATAATCATTGAAAATTTGTATGTATAAAAATAAGTATAGCTTTAAATTATAATACATAATATGATATACATTATATTATTTAGTGTCTGCTTCAATAGCTAAATTTAACATATTCATTAAACCGTTGATTAAAATATATTTTACAATATCTAATTATTTTTCTTTCTTTCTAATATTAATGATCTAGTAAGGTAAATAGTAAACAAAGCCACCTGTTCGAGATTCTTTTAATCGTTTTAAATGTCTTAATATGGGAATTATGTTTAATGTAGTTTTATCCACTTTTGTCTCACCAAATCTAGAAATATCATCAGCAGTTACAAAGTATTGACCTTAAAAAAAAAATGATAAGTTATAATTTGTTTGTTATGACAATTATTATTTATTTGTTCATACCTTGTCCAACATCGTTTTGCTGAATTTTCCATGTGTTGTAGATATCTTGATCTTTTTTTTTTAATAAGTTTCTTGGCTTTTGCAAAATTTCATATTTATTTTCTAATGCAATATTAATACCATCTATCACAACATTCACATTTAATGAAGTTAAACGACCTTTCATGTACCTAAATAAAGTATGATAAACTGTATAAATAAAAAAACAAAAAAAATAATAATAATAACAATAGTACAGTGAAACCTTTAAATATAACATTTTTTTTTCTATTTGGAGGGTTCTGTTTGTAGAATGTTTATATGGTAAAACTTCCATAAAACAAAATTTTCTGTTTAACAAAATATTTTTGATAACCAAATTTATTCAATTCTATTTAACAAAATTCTCTATAATACTATTTTTTTTTATGCCCAACAAGACTTTGTAATATGGAAGTTTCAATGTAGTTTGTTTCCAAAACAACGTCTACTATTAGGAGGTGTCCGCTATTTAGAGCTATTAGGCAGGGCCGTCCCTAGGGCAGGGCGAGTGGGGCCCTCGCTCCGGGCCCTGCTCCTTTACCACAGTTAAACAGGTCCCGCACGTTGCCCATTTATACCTAGGTATATATCATAGTATGCCATAACTATTCCCCAACGATTATGACATTTTAGGCCCTGCAATTTTACTATGCGCTGGGCCCCGCAAATCGTCAGGACAGCCCTGGCATTAGGGGAGGTATGTTTCACAATTTCACTGTATTTAACTTGTATGCAAAACAGTTTTGATTTTGTTATTATTAGAGTATGTAATAAATACAGACTACCTTTTATACAAAAAGTCACCATGCAGAATAATTGCTGAATAGGTAGGTAACACCTGCATATGATGTCTCCATCATACAAATGTATAATATAGGTAACACATTTTATGCAGAAGAATCCATTTTGTGTTGTTGATTACAATATTATAGTGAATTCAATTCTACCTTACATCAAATTTAAAAGTAAGAATATTATTCATTTCATCATGTAGGATTTAATTTTAATTTTAGGTTTAAAGTGAGTTATAACAATTTGAAATATTAACAAAAGCTTACAAAATGCATGTACAATATTCTTAACTTTATGTATGGTCAATTCATCCTTATATTAAAATTAACAATATAAAATGGATCCTGCTGAATATAAATTTGTTTTGTTTTGAAAGATAGAGACAATACATGGGAAATACATCTTCTGAATAATGACTATAATAATGTTCTTACTTTGGAACAGAATCCATTTCATCGTTGTTAACAGATTTTAGAAGTGGAATATCAAGAACTTGTTTAGCAGCCTGAGATTTTAAAGACTGTCCCATCATACTGTTACTCATTATTGTACCATTTGATATAGTAGTATGGTGTATAGTGTTTTCAGATAGAGAATGACCATCTTTCCACTTCGGTACAGGTGACATTGAAATGTTAGCCATATTATTTGAATTATTTCCTTTATATTCTTTTATTTCATGACTTTGAGTATACTGCTGAGTTTCAAGTTCAGTATTTAATTGGATATAAACTATCATGTGGTTACATCTTTCCTCAATTGTTTTCAATTCATCCAACTGTCTTTGAAATGACTAAAAAAATGTCACAACAACAAAAAAACGTGCTATTTAATATCTGGACAATCTATCTGCAGTCTACCGTCTACCGAGCCTAGACCAGTATTACATAATCAATCCATATTTCTCAAGTGTCAGGTAGAAATAATTATTATTTAATAATTGCAAATATACTACAGGTATATAATAAAGTGCGCACTGATATATGTATATTGCTGATAATGTTACAATCAGTCAACTAAAATATTTGTTTAGAAATATGATGCAAAAAAGTGCCGTATTATATTATATATTATATGCTTAATATGTATCAATACATTTTAAATATTTTATTATAGGTACCTACTCTCTTAATAATATGGTCAAATTTTGTTATTTTAACATTTTTTTTCAGTAGACCGCAAATGGATTAGCACTCAAAAAAGTATATTAATTATTATTAAAATTAACTAACCGATTGACGGGCATTTTTCTCTTTGATTAGAGCATCTTTGAGAATACTAATCTGATCGTCAAATGACATAATTAAACTATCCAATTGTTCACACGTTTCTAATATTTCTTGTCCTCCTTCACTATCTTTGCAACATAACATTACATCTAGAGAAGTACTAAGTTTATCAATGGTTCCCACCATTTTTTCAAGATTAAAAGTACTCATCTTGAATATGTTGTTTTTTCTAGAACAAATATTTCAAGTTTTTCAATATAACTTTTAATATATTATAAAATATCTAATAGTTGTATGAATACTAAGGATACTATTATAAGCTACATAATACATTTAAATAGTTTAACATAATGTATGCTGCTTAGTCAAGTATACTAATAGGAGCAATGAGTATGGCCCACTTATTTAACTTCAACATTTAAATATACTTAAAAAACATTATACCTAGCAAAACAATAATAATTAATAATTAATTAATTGTAATATTATACACCTCAATACCTTATCCAAATATATTTCAAGTACCTAATTAACATCAAAGTTCAAACTTCTATGAGAATATCTCACATTTAAAATAATAAATTTAATGTAGATACATATTATAAACTAAGCAATTCCAAAAGACTACATATATATTATGGATACAATATAAAAAAAGTAAAATATAATAATACATTAGGTTATGTAAATTAAATAAATATTCGTGTAAATTAGGTAACAGTTATTTTGTCCTTACCTACATATTATTATAATATTTTTATTTTTTCAATTTTACAAACTATTACCAAAATAAGATAATATATACCTATTATATTATTAATAAAAATAAAGATCAACATTTTTATTTACCTTAAAGACACCTTGTTAAATGGAAGTAAAATGCTGGTACATACAGTTCCTCCATATACTAACTCATCAATCGTCACTTAATGAGTACATATATTTGTAGGTGGGTATGATGTCTATAGTTATGAATCTTTTAGAAAATATAATAAAAAAAAATAAAATATATTTAATTAATAGTTAATAAATAGCAGTCTTAGAAATGTCTCAAAGGGTTTTAACTGTGATTAAGCTATAAGAGAAGAGCATAAGAGAAGAAACAAAATATTTAAAAGAAACTCACGTACCTTATCTTAAAATAATTGAAATTATGTCCAAAACAGCCATACAGGATAAGATTTATATTATGTATTTATTTTTTAGTACACTACCTAATTCATTCAGAAAAAATATAAGTAATTATTTTTAAAAAAATACGTTTATGGAAGGTAATTATAATACATGAAAGTATGGAAGTGTCACTTCACTATCGAAATCACGATTGTTATTATTTATCGCTATCATTATCAAATTCATATAACCAGCTTAAGGTGGAACCAATGATATACGAATATTTTTTTGCGGCAAATTCAAATTATATTTTTTATTATATTATTTTCACGGAATAAGATATCTAATAAGTCCGTGATTATTTTATAAGCAAATCTGACTTCTGAAATAACAAACTAATCTGATTGGTTGCACTCTCGGCCACCATTTTATTTCAATAGTTCAACAATCGTGATTTCGATAGCGAAGTGACTCTACTCTGTCTAGCGTCTATTCTGTTACTTACCTATATACAGATCGTTCGCGTTCATAGATATATACAACAACTAGATGGCCATCTTTATACTACAACAGTTGTGACCAATGTTGAAGTCGGTCGCCATTTATAAAGCAGGCAATGTTTACAATTATTTACATACATATGACATATGTATATATTTATCTATACATAAATACTGTGATAATATTATTTTGTAAACATTGCCTGCTTTGTAATTGGCGGCCGACTTCGATGACAAGAAAAGAGACGGCTATCTAGTAAGTTGTTGTATACAGGGTGTCCCACGAAGTTCTGACAAATGAAATAACTTGTATTCTAATCAATATTTTTTCATTTTTTTTTTTTTATACAATTAATAGACGTTTGTACTACACGTATAATATAAACTTTTTTATTTTCATTTTTTTGTGCATAAAATAAGAAATTTTAAATTTGATTTTCATTTTTTTCAAAAAATTCAAAATAGCCAATTTATAAACATATTGAAAAAAATAGATTTAACGTTTACGGTATTTAATTTGAGTAATCCATTTGCGACTTATTAACATTTAAATATTCGTTCAATTTACTGCTACTGGGAAATTTATCAAACCCAATAGTAAAAACCAGAAGCCAAAATGAAATTATATCTCAATTTAAAGATACCCATTACGGTCAAAATCGATAATAACTAATAAGTAATGAGTTTAGTATGTACTATGTACAATGGTCATACGAATTGGACATTTGGACCTTCCTTTCCAATCCCCACTCCTACCAGAACACTGATTGTTGAGTGAACAACGTCAAGCCTGTAGTTGTAGTCTGCCGCAGCTGTATCAGCCTGCAGAATATCAGCTATAAAGTATAAAAATAACATTTTACAATTTACCTTCATGGTTACATAATGTAGCACTGGTTATTGATTCTTGGTATACGGTTTTATCACTTATCACGTTTGTAGATAAACGAGAATTAACATTAAGATTTTTAACCTTAAACGGTTAATTTACAGCACGATTTATGATAATTTTATTATGTTAGATCGTGATCAACAATTAACGAATGTAAATTATTGATAGTAGTAAATAATAATAAATATTTTTATTCAATGATTTCAACTTATTACTTAATGAAGTGATCAGTATTATAGAATAAGTAATACATTTTAATGATATGTCGACGAAATGTTGACAAAGAAGAATTTGGCGTATCCGTCTTCTGTATCACAAAAAAAAATAATAAAAACAAAGTACCTACTAGGTATACCAATTACAATTATTTCAAATTTATCAATTAAAAAATTGTATGAAGAGCCTTTATCATTCAATTTGAGGGAATGTCAAGTCCAATTAAGTATATCTTAAACCAAGTAATTGATAAGTCATCCTTATTACTTTTTACATATTTGCAATATAATGCACCAAAATCTTCAAAAACTTCGATTGTTAAGAAAGTATTTACTTTAAACGTTAAATAATCAACAAAGAAAGTGTACCTAATGTGTACTTACCTTTCAATGCAAGAATCAAAGAAGATATGAAATAAGAAAAAAATTATTACTTAATAATTTTTAATGGTGACATTAATATACATTTTATTGCTCGAACAACAACTGGCCTAAACTAGAAGAAATATTTTTCAACAATATGTATGCAAATTGAAAACTATGTAGTATTTTGATTTATTTATAAATAAAGTACTATAATAAAACTAAGAAGTTTAATTTGTTGGTTACCGCGGGTCATTACAAGCATTGTGGACTAGGTACTGACCATTAAAAAAAAAAAGGCTCGTCATAAAATGTAAGTATAATCAACTAAGTTAGGTATATATTTAAAAATAATATAACATTCTATTTAAATTGTATTTTAACATTTATGTAGTTCCATAAATATGATCCAATTACTACAATTAGTTTACTGTTTGATGTGTCAGAACAAACATAGAACATTAACTGGTGATAAACTTTATTTGGATTCATCTAAATTCTCATTATTGTCAAAACAAAATCAAATAGAAAGTCTTATCACAAAATGTAAGTATAACTAAACACCTAAGATCTTTACATTTTAATATTATACACTCAAATAATAATAACTGTTAAACAATTAAATACTAAATAGTGAATAATATAATAAGATATGTATTATACTTAAAAAAAATATTCATAAATAGTTTCTTATTTATTTTATCTTTTAGGTAAAAGTGACTTTCCACATGGATTTCATAATTCAACAATGTATACCTACTCACAACATTGAATATCACATAATATCTTGACTGTTTGAATATTAACATACATGCACTACACCAGCTATGCAATCTAACTGTACCAATAGATAAATTAAGTATGATTAAATTAGTTAAATTATAAAAAACATATGTTATAGGTGTTATAATTTTAATAATAATACTATACTGAGAAAAATCTAAAATTCTACAAAATACTTAGCAAAGACAACTTTTTCTAAATTTAACAAAATGTGAGACTAAGGTCGTAGACTTCTAGCGTATAAAGATCTTTATTTAGTTCTATTTTTTTCAAATTTATCTATATCTTTGTCACAGATGAGGTGGATTATAAGCAGGAAACTTTTTCATTTTTTTTCTTAGAAGTAACGATTAGATTTGTTGAATTACTAAAAGATTTTAGATTTTACACAAATACTCTGCTTATGCAATCCGTTAAGTAAATTCTATTATTTTTTGTATATTTAGTGAATTTAGTCAGTATTTCAGAAAAAAAAATGATTTTACTAAATTTTTGTCTTAACAGCAATCATTAATGTGCGCAATTGCATCCCTTGTTTCTTTCAATAACTAAAAGATATAACTAATTGATATTAGCTATATAGTTTTAATATAGTCATTGATCATGAATATTAGTTGTTAATGCTTATGAACTGTTAATTTTTAATTATTAATAATATTGTTATATTACAATGAAGGTTAAATAAAAAAGTTGATTTTTAAATTAAACATGTCTGTGCATGCCTGTAACAATATTATATTTGATGCATCTTTTCGGATTTAATATGTAAAATGTATGTTTAATTAATATTATTTAATTATTAAATAAAAGTTAAACAGTAGGGCCCACAAATATCGATAAATGCAAGTTTATTAATGTTGCTGTTAAGATACTTACCTTTTAGTACATACCTACTATAAGTAGGTATCAAAATAAATAAATTATTATTTAATAATTACCATCGTATTTTTATTTAAAGGTTTTTTTTTTTAACATTATTATTTTACGGCCAACATTTAGGTTTTTGATAATGAATAACCTCTCCTCTTTTTCTGTCTTGAGTAGGACACCTTGGTGTATTCTTAAACATACAAAAAAATATAAAACATTATTTAGTCATGTACATAATATTATGTAGAATGAATTACAATAAATTATTAAATATGGTAAATAGTACAAAAAACATTAATATTACTTTATTATTTTTATCATCCCAATAAGCAAATCTAGATTTGGCTTTCCTTATAATGTATTTATCTTCCACAGTTTGTTCGCCAATTTTGATGCCATTTAAAATTTCCAAAAATTTACTGTGCTTGGGACACCACCATTCAGTACAATTCTAATAACATACAAATTATAAATATGATATTAAAACTATTTTAAATAAATACATTACATAATTTGTTTTCAATGTATCATCGATGACATTTATCAGACTGCTTGTCTCATCTTGTAATTTCAATCTATCCATCTTTGAGCATACAAGTTTTTCTATAAAAGAAACCTTGGATTCAATCGGCAGTAAATCATCTCTCTTAACATAATTATTCATATTTTTAGCAGATGAGATTAAGCTATGCACATTTTGTTGTTCCTGAAAGTAAATAATTTTAATTTAGGAAAATGTGTTGGACATGCTTTTTTATTTACTAAATTTATTTTTACTTTTTTTTTTTCTTCGTAATGTTCTGCCTTATCTTTCACCTCAATAGTGGCCATTTTTTGTTTAAATAATTTCTACAAAAATAACAGTTAACAAATTTTATTTAAATAATTTTGCTACTTTTACTTACAATTTCTTTTTCTAAAGAATCATTTTTGGTTTTAATTGCTGACTATAAAAAAAAAAAACAAAAAAATTGTAATATGTAATTAATATTATTTATTATTGTTAAGCATTATAAATTTTTTTAAATTCAATATAAATTTTGTTACCAATGTACTTACATTGTCTTCTTCCAAAATCTCATTTTTTGTTTTAAGTATAGCCTATATAAAAAAAAAATGTGTTACTATTATTATTTATTATTATTAAGCATGTTTTTTTTATTTTTAAACATACATATTTTTCTTTATATGACTTTTCTTGAATTTTTAATGTCACCTAATAATATTATGTAATTGTTAATAAATTGTATACTAACTATGTAATTTTTTTTTTTCATTATTTATTATTAGGGCAGTGAAGTTATTGCATTAAAAAACTCAACAAATTGATTGTATTATTGCACTAAAATATATTAAAAATTGCACTTAAGGAAAAAAAATAGCATTTATTTCAATAAAAACATAAAATCATAGCTAACTGAAACATATTTTAAGCTCACTTAGCAATGAATATAATATTAAGTATCTACAAAAAAATATGAAAATGCAACAACTCCACTGCTTTAATAATTTGGTCACTTACAAGTTCTTCAGTGAGTGACTTATTATCAGTTTGAAGCTGTATCACATCTTCAGCATAGTAACTGCTTTCAACTTTTTTATTGTTAAATTGCTCGTTTAAATTATGGTATTGCTGTAAATGTGTGTATTGTTGTTTCTTATTATTATTTTCAGAATATAAATAAAATTGATGTATATATTAATTTCAATTTTTACATACCTGACGCAGATTATCAATTTCGATCATTGCATCTTTAAATGCTGACTTAAAAAAATCCAATTCAGTCATGGTGTCGTCTTCATTATTTTTGACATATTCGCAATATAATTCACCAACATCTTCATAAACTTCCATTTTTAAAAAAGTCTAGGTACTTTAAATATTAAATAATTGACAGAGAAAGTGTAATTTGTACCTTTCAATGCAAGTATCAAACAAGATATGAAACAAGAAATACTATAAAAATATATTTACAACACACTGACTGTCAAAATTTCCAGTTAGATAAAACTAATAAATATACTATTTATAATTTAACAATCAAGATCAGATGAGTTTGATATCTTGGTTATGGAAATCCAGTTTTTTTTCAAACTGCATTTGGTATTTTATTAGTTAGGTTTTCTAATAAGACTAACTTATTTTATTTAGTAATTAAAACTAATTAAATTTCAAGATGCCTGCTATTTATAGTAATGCAGAGTATTCTGATATGTTGGCTATTTTTTATAAATGTGGTAAAAGTACATTAAATGCCTCTCGTCAATATTTACAAACATTTCCAGAACGAAGACAACCTTCACGGGCTACATTTATCAACATTGAAAAAACATTGCGTCAAACAGGTAGATTTCAATTTTAATAATTGACAAAAATATAAATATTTTTATGAATTATAATAATAGGTAACACACATACAAATTACAATTTATCGTAGACAATATTTTGTAAAAAAACTAAAAAAAAATATTAAATAAAGGGCAACATGATTTTATTTAAAAAAAAATAAAAATACAATTTACTATTTAGCCTATAATATAATATAAAATAAAATGAAATATTATTTGAATTAATGGGTATCGTTTAGACAATAATAACATCAAATATTATCATGAAGTTAATATTACAATCTATCGTAGCGGATATTTTGTAAAAACTAAAAAAATATTAAATAAAGGGCAAACATGAATTTGAACTAATAGGTATCGCTTAGACAATAATTACATATGCTCTGCATTGACATTTTTAAAAATAATTTACTAAATAAACTAAAAAAACAAATTGTTGAACAGGCAGCTTTCCAAATGGCCATCGGTTGAAAAAACATTACACTGCTGCAGATGATTCTCACAATGTTGATGTTTTAGCTGCATTTAGTTCCACACCACATGCATCAATTAGATCCATAGCTCGGCAAACAGATATTAGTAAATCAACTGTACATCGCATATTAATAAACAATGTATATCACCCGTTCAAATTGCATTGCGTTCAAGGGTTGAAACCATCAGATCCAGAAAGAAGACTCCAATTCATATCATTAATAGTTAGCTTATATGACCAGGATAGCAATATTTTGAACAAAATATTATGGACTGATGAAAGTTGTTTCAACAATAACGGCATGGTAAATCGCCATAACGCACATTATTGGAATGATTCAAATCCATTTTGGACAAGAGAAACAAAGTCCCAAGTTCGATGGTCCACAAATGTATGGTGTGGTATATTAAACAACACATTAATTGGCCCTTACTTTTATGAAGGAACATTAAATGGTGAGCGTTATTTGGATTTTCTGGAAAATATTTTACCATCATTGCTAGAAAATGTCCCTCTTCATATTCGGGAATGTATGTGGTTACAGCAAGATGGTGCCCCTCCACATAATGCTAATGTGGTTAGAAATTATTTGAACCATAATTTTCCGTTGCGATGGATAGGAACAAACGGTCCTGTGAAATGGCCACCACGTTCTCCAGATCTTACTCCACTGGATTTTTTTTTATGGGGATATTTAAAAGATCGTGTTTACACTGAACAATCTACTTCATTGGATGATTTGAAAGAGCGCATAACAGTAGCATGCAAGTCCATAACACTACAAATTTTGAATTCAGTGACTGCGTCAATATTACAACGATACGAAAAATGTGTAACGAATCATGGAGGTCATTTTGAAAATACATTATAGGTAGTAGGTAGTTGAACTATTTTCTTCAAAATAAATATTAAGTTATATTACTGTTTTATAATAAATTAGTACTAAATAAAATTTTAAAATTAATTAATTAGCAAACTTAATTCGTCACAAAAATATATACATATGTTGTTATTGTTGTTTCTAAGTTGTTTGTGTGTTTGTGTTGTAAGTTCCGTCTATGAATACCGGTCGATGGCAGTTGTCCGAAAAATGATAAGGACCGATAAGAGTGGTTGTACTGCTATAACCACAGACTATAACCATTTCATTTTTATGGTTACAAATTATTAGTTGCCTAAAACCATAGAACAATACCACGCTAAAACCACGAATTAAGATAGTAGTATCAATACTATACCACATAATATTAGATATGACCATGGTTGTAGATATACCACAGAATAGATTAAATATTGGATATACATATCTTTAAACCGTGGATATGACGGTACTATGACCTTGTTCTATGCTATGACTATCATAAATATTCTGTAATCTGTTGTACTATTTTAGTTACTAGTCACTTATCTCTGGTTCGTTTTGACTTCTGGTTTTTACTGTTGGGTTTGATAAATTTCCCAGTAGCAGTAAATTGAACGAATATTTAAATGTTAATAAGTCGCAAATGGATTACTCAAATTAAATACCGTAAACGTTAAATCTATTTTTTTCAATATGTTTATAAATTGGCTATTTTGAATTTTTTGAAAAAAATGAAAATCAAATTTAAAATTTCTTATTTTATGCACAAAAAAATGAAAATAAAAAAGTTTATATTATACGTGTAGTACAAACGTCTATTAATTGTATAAAAAAAAAAAAATGAAAAAATATTGATTAGAATACAAGTTATTTCATTTGTCAGAACTTCGTGGGACACCCTGTATATCCACAGATATTATATAATATATCTGTTTATTAGATATATGTAATTACTTGCGAGCTATAAAACATTCTGGAATTGCAAGTTTATTAAATGGTGTACCTGATTATAGACTAATTAGCTGATGTTTTTGAAGTTCATTAATAAAATTTCGATTACCAATTGGTACGAAAGCATCAAATTTGATATGTTGTCCATTGGATATCTTAGAATATAATGTAAAAGATAGTAAAAATTTAATAAAATTAGAATACAATAGTTCGGAAATACGAAACCGGTTTTGGTGGGATACTAAACCAGCCTATTAATCAGTTTGACACCATGCTTAATACATATAAATATTTAGCCCATAGAATTAAAGAAGAATGTAAAAAAAAAGGAAAGTACCATTTGATAATTGTGGAAAATTCTGGCCGTGAAGCCACAGAACGTATAAATGGTGAATAGCAAATAACAAAAAGATTTGGGAAAAATTATTTATTGTTGATGAGTTTGCAGATCAGGTTGGTTCATTAACAAATCCTTGTCATGTAGATTCGATTGATAATATCGCAATAGATGTTGATAGATGTTTTATCTATGATGTTTGTGGTCTTGATAAATCATATAATTTTCAAAGTAATAAAGAAGATTTAGCATTAATATCTGATTTGAATGATAATGATCTTGATGCGTATAGAATGAGATACTTTCGAGGGGTTACCAAAAAAGATGGGATTAATTGTATTATGATAGCATTGATGATTTTAAAAAACTAAGAATGTAACCTTTGTACAAACCTAGTGGCACTTATGAAAACATTAATAAAATAGAAAAAAAAATTTGATAAAGGTGTTGGTTACCCTTTTTTTGTCATGCCAATTTTAAATCTTGCTAAAACTATAAAAGGTGGGATATATGATCTGAGATTTGTTATTTATCAAAAAATTAATCGAACGGGTAACTCTACCATTCATACAATTTCACTTCTTATGAGAAAAGGGCATCAGAAAATAAAAGAAGAATCCAATGAAAACAATGATTTTTTTTTCCGACAAATTAAACTTTGTCAATTTTAAAAACCGGACGATCTGAAACAGATTTTATTATTCCATTATGCAGAGAAGATAGCTTAAAACAAGTAAATCTTACGATAGATCAGGTCAAAGGTATGTGTACCTATATATCTTAGTGCATTTCAGTGTTGGCTATTAAAATATATCAGGAGCCTTGCATTAAATTTTCACGCTTTTTTATCCAACAAATAAAATTGTATTGATATTTATAGAAAAAAAAAATTTAAAACTGACAATGTCCGTAAACAGCTCAAAAAGAGTCAAAATATTTTCAAAATTGTATGGTGTATAGAAAATGCTAATATAAACATTCAGTAAAATTTTCAAGTATCTACAGTCATTTGTTTTTTAATTACAATAAAATAAGAAAATTGTTACATGAGAAATCGAGTGAATATCAAATGTTGTAAAAATATAAATTTCAGACGCTCATACAAATTTAATTTAAGTTTCTTGTAAACATTTTTTTTTTTGATAAAGGTAGACAAACTTATGAGTAATCTTATATTACATTTTCAAATCTTCGATTTAAAAAGAAAAATTTTTATGAATTCTCAAGTCAAATTCTCAACATTTTTTTTTTTATTGGCCTTCAACTCGGCAAATTGTGTTTATTAAGAAATAAAATGTAAGTATATACTCAGGAAAAGAACAGAAAAACAGTAGTTAAATACATTTTTTGGACCCCCCCCCCCCTTGAATAAATCCTGTTTTCAGTAGACTCTAGACCGACTACAGGAGTATATTTTGTAATTAAGGTACAGAATGTTAGAAGCGATTGAATCGGTTGACAACATCAATACGAATACAGTTTCGAAACATACGCAAGAAAACAAACCGAAAAGAAATATTTATGAAATCTACTTAATTGTCAGTCACTGGAGAAATAAAATGTTATCAAATCATAATATATATTATGATTGTAATTATCGCACACGATTTATAGATGTCCAGCATTTTTAAATTTAACAATTTTTGACTGAATAAAAAAGATCGATGAACTCATATTATGTGAAATTTGTTTGTATTCCCATCGCGGGGAAAAATGTAAAAGTCGTAATAATTGTCCGAAATTTACGCGTTCTTACAACGGTCTGTTCCACAAAACGAGTCAGAACTGGTCCGACGGTCGTCGAGTATTTCGAGTGCCGACAATCTAGAAAGTAATCAAGATAAAGATGTTATTCAGATGGTCATGAAGTTAGCCCTCCCACTTTGGTCGTTTCACTTCAAACCAGCGCCAATATTTAGCAAATTAATTGCAAATTATTTTTAAAATTTGCAAATCAAGTGTAAAGTCGGCTGCGGGCGGCATTTTCTTCGGGCAAGTCACGGTGTCCGAAGAGAAGTGCCGCCATCCCCCACCCGAGCATAACAGATACCTACAGGTGTCCACTAAAAAATTTGCCAAACTAACAAACACACGTATTTAAACCTACAGTACCTCCCCCCACAGTTAAAAACCACCCAATGGCCTAAGTTGCCACAAGTTAATTAAAAAAAAAAAAAAAATAGTAATAAATATATAATTAATAAAATAAACTGATATAAATTATTAATAAAATTACTACATATTTATATTTCATAAGAATATTATAAAAGTTGAATTAATAATTGGTTGTATATTATCATATTTGTATATGATAATAAATAATAATATATACTTTAGAAATTGCAAATACCCACGAATAATATTTTTAAATTACAACAAAATAACTAAAATCGTTATTCTTGATTACCTATATATCATGTAATTTCGTCCAAATTTTAATTATAGAAAAAAACTGTGTTTATATATCTTTTAGATTTTTTGGTTACAGAATTAACTAATTACGTTCAAGTAAAACCTTGTTTTAAGTTCAATCCACTTAGCTATATAAGTTTAACATTTTATACATTTTAAACTAGAAAACTAGTCAACATTTGAAATTTAAATGTTAATAAAAAAAAATCTTGCCTATGTTTTTTTAGTTGGTTTTTATTTTATTGCTGAGATTCATATGATAGAATTTTCCAAAATTGTTATTGATATTTTATACAGATTAGTAACAGCCAACTACAGCCGACAGCACAATTAAGAATATACTAACTAATGCTATTTATATCTTAATTCATGTCCAAGATATTTTGTCTTATGCTGATTTACCGTTTCAATCACATTTAAAAAGTAATAATAAAACACTATGTAAAAATGGAGAAATCAAAGATGAATTAAAAATTAAATACTTGAGTTAATATAACCATTATCAATTAAAAATTATAACTTAGGTATAATGAATAAGATATAATTCATTTTATTTTTCTTGACAGAAGACTAAAATTATATTGCGTTTAATAATACAAGTTTGTATAACATACTCAAAATGATAGTAATAATTGAAATATTTGCTGTAAGAATTTACTTGTGACTATAGGATATTTTTATTTTGAATACAGAATATTGAAATCTAATAGTAATTTTTTTCCCAGTATTCTTTCTCTTCTCTTTCTTTTATGACTGCTTCAAGGTAAGGTTTTAAGTAACGGTCATCCTAGAGCAATATAAAATTTGAAGATATATTAGTATAGTATTAATAATTGTTTATGTATTTAAATATTACTTCTTCAAACTTCGTCCATTGTTCTTTAGGTAGTTCAATTTTTTGTAAAGAGAGTTGCATTGCTCTAATTATTCTGAATGACCTTTCATCTACTTTGTGTGCTGGTAACCGTCTTAATGCTTCCTTGACATCATCATTTTCTTGTAACACATCATCATGATGTAATCCTATATTAAAAAGATAATTAATATATACGATTATAAAGATAATATATAATTATTGTGAACATTTCAATACTTACCAAATTTATTGAAACCAGAAAGATTATATGCCCAGCGGCGAACAGCCACTAAGAAATAGAAAATATAATGAGCAACTATTATAATACACGAAGGAGTATTATTATGGATTACTTACCATTGGAAGCTAAAGCTTTCATAATAGGCATGTTTGGTAAAAATTAATAACTTTCTTATTAATTATAAATTATAATACAATGCTGAACGCAAGTAAAACCCTATAAAAAGGTAAATGTAATGAAAAATTAAAATGTGTCTTATCTCATTGAAATGACCTTTATCAAAATTAACTACTCAGTGTGGCCAACAGGTTTAAAATACGTATCTTCTCCATCTTTCTCGACATAATATTGTGTGATTCGTACTTGGACCATAGATATATACAACAAGTTGTTAAGACTCGGACCACAGATTAATTATAATATACCGCCAATTTTTATCACCAAACATAATAACAAATAACAATAATCCGGTCAAAATAACGAAAATAATAAATTTATCTACATTTGAATGATGTATTATATATTGTTCATATTCCATATTATCTCCTTTTTTATAACAGCTGAACTATTCTTCCAGGTACTTTGACTTATTTCGAAAAAAGTACCACAACATTATCCATACATTTTTGGTTTAATGCTTTTAGTATACAATATACATTATACAATGAATTAATAGTTTGTACTTGAGTTATGAGTTTATTTAGAAGTCTCCAAATGTGGTCCTAAAACGTTCAGTATTTATGTAAGTATTACAGTAATTTATTGGGTTAGTTTTTTAAGTAAATATTGTACTTTAGTAGAGAATGATTGTTTTAACAGCAATTACTCAGTATTCCACAAGTTACTATTCATTTTTATTTATTTTTTCAGACATTTTCTTTATAGATCTGTTATAAACATGGGTAGTATTTATTTGTCTCTTATTATTATGCTTGTTACTATTATAACTTTGGTTTTTTAATGTTAACTAACCTAACCTAACCTTTTTTTTTTATACAAGTGTACACATTAATAATTACCGAGCTGGGTCACCGGGAGTATGAAATTGTAATATCCGCACAGTTGCCAAAATTATTTTGTATACAGTACATAGTTTGTACCAATGTCAGTGTACAACTCAATCATTTATGGATATCATTGATTAAAAACTGAATATGAAAATATAATGATTGTAGAAAAAAAGTCCTTCTAGCTCTACAACATTAAAGTTTAATTGGTAACTAAGGTCTTCATCATAGTCTTAAAACTAATATAACCATACTTACTAATTCATACTTTTTTAAATTGTTATCCATTATATATATATATATATATATATTATAATATAGCTGAAACTGTAATCACAATTATTGTATTTTGCTAAAGGGTTTAAAACCCGTTTATTATACATAAATAAATATAAACTATATTTTTTGCATATAATAAAATCCCCTTGCATATTATTCTATATAAACAAAGATTTAGTAGTTTGCATTTTTCTTAAGATGTTCTTAGCAAGTTTAATTTGAACTGTATATTTATGCAGTCTTGTTCAGTATTCGAATACTTGTATTTAAATACTTTTTGACCAATGTATTTTAAATACTTAAAAAATACTTTTTATTTGTATTTTTATTCTAGAATACTAAATACTTTTTTTAATTCTCGTGGTCTAATCCAAATTCCAATTACTAATATTTTGGAATGTACTATTTTAAATTTTGTTCCTACAATATTATTTTAAAATTTTTCTAACTTCTAATAATTTATAAATAAGGTTTCGCCAAAATACAAGCAGATAACAGAATGACTAAACACTGAAACCACCATTGGCTCCTCACTCCCATATTATACCATGGCATACAAGAGTACAAGTCACTGACCACCACTGGTTTGATTGGCATTTATCTTGATCCTTTAAATATCTTTCTTCTTATTTAATGGGTAGTACTGTGTTAGTAGTTTATAGTATAAATACAAGTTTTGGTATTAATGTTATTGAACTTTTTTTTTATCATATTTATTTTAATTTGTACAATCTGTATAAAATATTTTTACAATAAGCACAATAGATAGAGGGATACATAAGAGGGTTTGGTTGGCTTGATTAAAGAAACTATTCATGGTGTGGGTAGTATTGGTTAGTTAGTCGGCTTGTTATTGAATTGATTTAATTATTCATTTATTGAACTTAAAAAAAAGTATTTATGTAAGTATTTTGAATACTTTTAAAAGAAAGTATTTAAATACGTATTCTGAATACATTTGAATAGTATTCTTAACAAGACTGTATTTATGATTTTATAACCTACAACATATATCAGCAGTTTCCAACTCAAATCAAGCACCTTTTGCCTCCTTATGTATTGAATAATAATTATAGGGAAAAGGTAATATAGGAAGGATACAGGTAATATTGAGAAAAAGTATTGAACACTTATCTATTTTCATCACTCATAAAAAATGATGATGCTTTCACAAATAATGCATATCTTGGGTACCTAATTAAAAAAAACTTCAAATCATTTCTTAGCTCAAATAAACGTGTCTCATTCTCAGCAACCATATGTGGACACAATGTTTTGTACTAATTGAGTTTACTATATTTTACTGAATTTACACAAAAAAATTACCTTAGTTCAAAGTTTAGGACTAGAGAAATTAACATCGACATTTTGAGTATGTATAATGTATATTGTACCTCAATGCAATCAATGTACAGAATAAGGTCTAATTATATTATGAATTTTGGTTTTTTTAATTCATATAAACCCATACATAGAAACAGAATCTTAAGCAATATGAAATAAAAAAATAGGAAAATTAAAAAAAAATTGGAACGCATTTAGAAATCACTGTTATGTATGAAATGTTTACTAACATTATAAATTAATTATTTTTCAGAAAATATACAATAAATTAATCAACTTGGATATTTGTTTTAATTTACACATTAATTATGAATTCAAAATATAAACTAAGTCAAAGTAAGAATCAATTGTATTATGTTTCTTTTGTATTCATAAATAATTACATAATTTAATGAATTTGTATTTTGTTTATATTCTTAGAGTTCAGTCAGATGAATTCACAGTATACTAATGAAGATTGGTATAATGGAAGTATTAAGTCAATCACTCTCAAAAATTTTATGTGCCATTCAAATTTTCATTTATCATTGAATCCTCGAATTAATTTTATATCAGGTTTGAACGGTAGTGGAAAGAGTGCTATCCAAACTGCTCTTGTTGTAGGGTTTGGTGCTAGAGCAAGCATCACCAACCGTGCTACTTCATTAAAGTCGCTTATCAAATATGGACAAACATCAGCTACTGTATCAATAACCATAGCAAATAGTGGAGACGGAAATACTGACTGCGGTCCTTACAAGCCTGAAGTGTATGGCAAGCAAATTACTATAGTAAGACAAATTACAGAATCATCTACTACCTATAAATTTTTAAATGAAAATAATAGAGTTGTTAAAGGCTTTAAAAATGAATTAAAAAATTTGACACTTCATTTTAATATATTAGTGGATAATCCAATATGTGTTATGAATCAAGCAATGGTTAAAACATTTCATAAAAGTGCAAATCCAAGTGCTAAGTATGATCTTTTCTATAAAGCTATATCTGCAAATGTATATAGTGAAAATATTGATGAAACAAAATCAATTGCAAAAGAGTACTGGAAAAAACTTGAAAATGTTAAAAGTGTTTTAGATCAATGTTTCAAAGAAGTAAGTGATTATGAAACTTATGAAAAAAAATGTAAACAGTTAGAAACATTGAAAGATTATAAAATTCAATTTGAAAATGAGTATGCTTGGTATTTTGTTAATCAACATGAAGCAACTTACGAAAGATATTTAAACGAAATTGAATCTCTTAAAAGTAATATGTCTGAGAATACAGAACAAACAAATATTTTGGAACAGAATATTAAATCAATTTCAGAAGTCTTGGGGGAAAAAAAAAAAGAATTGACAAATGTTGAAGATTCTCGCTCACACAATCATATGGTTTTCATGCAGACAAAAAAAGAATTGCAGGAAAAAATCAATGAGTTTGATTCAATGAAGCAATCTGTTAGAAAATATGATTCTGCTTTAAAATTATTAATCAGTGATAGGAAAGATTTAGAAAAACACATTGAAGTTGAACGTCAAAAAGGCAATACTAATACTTTAGCGCAGTATAAAGAAATGTTGGCACGCTATGAGCAAAGTTGTTCTGAAGTAGAGGCGGCATGGAAAACAAATATGGAGCATGAACAAACTCTACGAAATACAGTTGATGAATTAAAACAGAGGATTGGAAATTTAAAGAACAATGAGGTTACTCCCTTACAAAGGAAAATAGGTGAACTTAATAGAAATATCAGCAGTATGTCTCAACAAGAAGACAGGATCAATTTTTATGGGAACTGGATGCCACAATTAGTTAAAGCTATTGAAGTCGCTTTTAAACAAAACAAATTTATAAAAAAACCTATAGGTCCTATTGGAGCATACATTAAAGTAAACAATGACAAATGGATATTTGCAATCGAAAATTTCTTAGGTCGTGGGACTTTAAGAACATTTTTAGTTGATAACTTTACAGATAACAAAGTACTTCAATCAATAATGGATAGAATAATTACGGGAAACATAAGAAAACCCACTGTTATTACTAGCAAATTTTTTGACAAAGTTCATAACATTACTGCTACAGAAACTCAAAATAATTTGTTTCGTATGTTAAACTTCACTAGTCCTATAGTAGCTAATTGCCTGATTGATAACAACCATATTGAGACAATAATGCTTGTAGATGACACTGCGGAAGCTATGCCTATGATGGAAAATATGTCCCAAGTTCCTAGAAATTGTAATTTCAGTTTAACTTTAGATGGAACTCAAATTTATCCTAGTCCTTCATATAGAGTGTATTCTTTACAAAGTCGAACTGAACCAGTTCTCTTGCAAAGTGATGTTTCGGTTGCTGTTAATAACTTGAAACGTGAGAAAAAAGAGTTAGAAGTAAAAATTAATAATCTAAACAAAGAATTTGAAAATTTTGAACAGTCGAAAGTAGAAAAGCAACAACACTTTGATAAGACTCAATCAGAGTCACGATTACTTAAGGCCAAGTATGATGAATACCAAAAAAAAATAAATGAACTTAAATCTAAATGTGAAGAAGAACAAGATGACAGAATGGCTACTCTTACTGAAGAAATAAATGATGTTGATTTAAAAATAGCTAAAGCCAAAGAAATAAAAGATAATTCCATGAAACCAATTCCAAAGTTTGAAAAAGAAATTGATGTAATAAATGAGAGACTGCAAGAAGTAAAATCTATTATTGAAAAGACTGATCGTTCTGCATTATTAGAAGAAATTGAACGCCTCCAAGCTAAAATAAATAATTATAAAACAGAAATATTGCAAATTAATAATATTTCAACTGAGCGAAAACAATTATTTAAAGATTTAGTTGTAAAAAAAGAAAATGAAAAAAAAAATTTTGAAAAAGAAAAGAAAATAGCTGAAAAATTATGTGAACAAATGCAGGTAACACGTAATGAAGAAGATATAAGGAGAGATATAGAAGAAACCACTCGTAAATATAAGTTATTAGAAATGGAGTTGAATAAGAGAGGTGAAAACCATCTAGCCTTGAGAGATGAGTATAAGAAGAAAAAAGAAGAATTTATTCTTCAAAGTACTTTATATAAACAAATTGTAGAGATTTATAATGCCAACAAGAAATCTGTTGAACTTAGTACAGAAGCACTTCAAAACTACATTGAGTATGTTCGACTGAAAGTAATTGAATCTTTTGAATTGGTGCTGATGTTACGTCAAATTAAGGGCAAACTCGAAATTAATCAGCATGAACAAAGTATGGTAATTTCAATGTTTGATAACATAAGTACTTCGTGTGCCTCCGGTGGTGAACGGACATTTGCTACAGTAGCTTTGATTTTAGCATTGTGGAGCAACATGCAATTACCATTTTACTCCATTGATGAATATGATGTATACATGGATAATGTTAATCGATTAGCCACTACTCAGCTGCTGATGATGGCTATTGAAAATCGTAAAAATCAATTCATATTTCTCACTCCACAAGACATATCCCATATAAAAAGTGCTGATAATATTAAGATAGTTAAATTAAAAGAACCTAGATCTTAAAAGTTATTTATTTTTAGTTATTACTGTTGTAATGGGTTATAAGTAACTAGATTTTATTATTATTTCAAACATTATAGGTAAATAACTTTGCTATTTCGATCTTAATTTTTTATATTTACTTTTGACAATATTTTTATACCAGCGTTAATTTATATTAATGTACTTGTAATGGTACTAAACATAATTTAAATTTCTGTTCTAGTTGATAAGAAGAACAATTTTACATTTACTACAATGTAGTTTAATTATACTTAAAATAAACAATAATAATTATTTTATTCAAAAAATAAAATAGATGTAATCAATTTATATAAATTAATGAAATACTATTATAATATAATATACCTATTTATTACTATTATACTTAAATGTAATGTAAAACAATTTATATTTTATTCATTATTTTCAAATAATCTATTCTTCAATCTCAAAAATGTAATATATTTTATTGTTTTTGTTAATGTTAACTTTGACATAATAACAGAAATTAAAAAATATATATACTGAACAAAACGTCATGTGAAATATAAAGATTGCATAAATAAACAAGCTAAAAAGTGACTGTGGGTATATTTTGTCCTTTCCCTTATTAATTATTGTTCAAATATGAAAACATGATGTCATGATGCCACAAACAGCTATAAATATAAAAGTATAAATTAAACACTGTCTATGACACATTTGGCGAATTGTTTTAATACTTTTTGACTCCAGATGTGTTTATTGCATTGATTTTTGATTTTTTACATACAAATACTGTAAATTTTATGCACACTATTTATTTTTATTACATTTTTTTTTTAGTTGCACTATAGTTAATTACGAGTTACAAACATTATTTAAATTTTAACGAGTTAATCTGTAAATTGCAATTGTAATGTTAACTGTGGAATACTATCATGCTAATAATCATACTATATTATTGTATGTTGAATAATGGTTTATTAGTTTTCATGAATTGTTTAATAACATTTTTATAGAGCTACTACATAATATGGAGTATTGAATAGTGAGTGATACGTGTTTGTTATTCAGTGGAATGTGAAAGTCGGGTTTCTGTTTTAAACATTTTTTATTCTTTTTCAGTGCTAGTACCTACTCAAAAGGCACTAGCCACTAATGTACTACCATGCAATTTTTGAAATGTAATGACCATGAATCATGTTCTTTTACCATTGACCATGATTTATATGCATTATTTTGAACCATGACCCTCTTTAGATTTTATAGCTTGTACGATTACGCTTTTAAACATGTGCATAAGTGTATATTCATGAACAATCAACATTCTTAAGAAACAAATTTGAATGTAAGTGGGTAACCATATATGTCGGTATAAAACAATCGTTAAAGAAAACACATCATATGGTATATGGTGTATGGTGAATCGAATATTCGAATAGTACGGGCTCAGACTTGCGGAGAACAAAAAAATAACACGGATCGTATAATTTAATTATTTACACAAAAATAAAAATAATATCTATGAAATATGCACATGCATAAATTCGTAATCGTACAAGCTACAAAATCTTAAGAGGGTCATGGTTTAAACTTTAAAGTATTGCATATTAAATTTTCCGAAAAACGATATGAATAATCCGGATTAAAGTAGCAACCTTAGCGCAAGCAGCGCAGCCTGTGGCCGTTAAGTCGTGCTGCGTCTGCTGCCCATTTCGATACGTTTTTTCATGCGGCGGCCGTACGAATTTCGTCTCCTTCATGAATCATGATTCCGTGTGATTATCGTGTTATGATAAATAAAACTTCGTTTATCAGAGAACAATATTGAGATAAAAGAATAAAGTCCAATTGATAAATAATATTATGAGTTATTTAAAATGTGAAAAATGGTTATTGTATTTAAATATATTAAACTACTAAAATGCTCACTTTAACTTTTGTAGTTCATTCTTCGTAAATACTTGACAATTAAATAACCGTGTCTGTATTTTATACCTACCTAGTCAAAATACAATTTTTTTGTTATATTAAAACATACCTACATATTTTTTGAAAATAAACTGCCAATTCTATCAAACATACCATAGGTAGGCTATAACTTTATAATTTGAATTTTTTTTAACACTACCTATTGTTTATTATTTTTATTTAGATATTTCCACAATGACCTCGCATATAAATATGATGAATAAATGCAAAACTCTATTACCGATTTTATCGCACAATCTTCATAAAGGACAATCAGGAAGGATTGGTGTTATTGGAGGTTGCGAAGAATACACAGGAGCTCCCTACTATGCAGCCATTAGTGCGTTACGTACAGGAGCTGATCTTGTGTATGTGTTTTGTTTCAAATCTGCTGCTCCAGTCATAAAGTCATACTCACCAGAACTTATTGTGTTGCCATATTTAGACAGTCCGGATTGTATTGACCGTTTAAAGCCCTGGTTAGAAAAACTTCACTCTCTGGTTGTTGGACCAGGACTTGGTACTAGCCCTATTGCTCAAGATGCTGTTAGACGCATTTTTGAACACATCAGTAGAGAATCAAATTTTAACAATAAAAGAATGCCAATAATAGCTGATGCAGATTCTCTTAATGTAATTGAACCAGAAACATTCCGATTTTATAATGGTTGTATTTATCTAACACCAAATGTTCACGAATTAACTAAATTATCTAGTAGACTGATTGGGCGCCAAACCTATGAACCAACAGTGACTGATGTTCAGGCTCTTATGAACAAATTAGGAGGTAATTACGTTATAGTACTAAAAGGAGCTGAAGATGTAATAGCAAACATAAGGGGGACTTTAGTGTGTACTGAACCTGGTTCAGCTAGACGATGTGGAGGCCAAGGAGATATATTAGCCGGAAGTATGGGCACTTTTGCTTATTGGGCTTCCAAGCAAACTCACTATTGTGATGAATTAGATCCAGAAGTTCTCGCTGCTTATGCAGCAAGTGCACTTACTAGGCATACAAATAAAATAGCATTTAAAGCAAAGGGTCGAAATATGATTACAACAGATATTGTTGAATTGTTACCTAATGCTTTTCAAACTTTATTTGGCAACTGAAAAAAATATGTGTTTATTTATGTATTATTTTCTTTTCATATTACATCAATTGTTATATTATACAATAATTTTAAACGTTATATTTTATTATTGTTATTCCTTAGCAGTACCTAATGTAAATCAGTTTAAATTATTTTTAAAGGAATTGGTTAATAATCAATAATCACTTAATAATTTGTTAGTATCATATTTAAATATTTAATACACATACATTATATATTATTGATAAATCGGTGCTGTATAATATGTATGATTTATATTGAATAAATTAAATATTATCATTGTTATTCACAAAATGCAGTCTTGAAACATCTAATTTTGATGAATTTAAGTATATAAAAATAAAATATAGAAAGTTTATTCGTACATGTTTATTTTTAATTTCGTTAGATAACGCAATTACATATTACAACAGAATTACATAACGACATATAAAGTGTTTTCATTGAAAAAAAAAAAAAAAACTTGTAACATAATAATTTATTGACAGGTAGGTTTACATTTGCTACATTTCTTTTTTAATTTCTTGCATATGAGCTTGACCCTAACATTTTAAATTCAACGTTTAGGGACCCTTAAAAATATCAATTTAATTGCAAACATAATTCTCATATTTTATTAACACTAAATTATAGTATAAAATAATAATAAAAATAGAAATTACACATATCCACGAGTATAAAAATTATTTATAATATTCATAAAAATGTTCATCTTTGATTTTTTTTGTTATTCAATTATTTTAGGAAGATATTCTTTTGAAAAAAAAAAACATGTGAATTAGGCACTGAAGGCCCACTATAAAAACCACTACTATACCCTCCATGCAATTTTAATTTTAAAGGAATTTAATGATATAGAATCAAAAATATCCTTAGGTAGTAAAAATAAATCATTATATAATATTCCTAAATTATTATTTTGATATAAAAAAATTAGTTGTACATAGCTTATAGTTATACCTATATAGCTATATGAACCCAACCTCATAGACCTACCTTAGTAGTAATTGGGTACTTAAGGGTAATTGCTTAGAATATTCATAAATTATTTAATGAAAGAAATAAAGGCAATTTTGGAAGGTAAAATGAATTGTATGGGAGGTAAAAATCCATGGTAGCACAACCTCTGGAGAATGTTGAGATCCTTAAAAATAAAAACAATTTGGTCCCAACTCCCACATATAAAACTATAAACTTACATATAATTTAATAGGACCCAGTTGGCAGCTTACACATAATAATGGTATTATTTTAAAAAATGACTAATAGTTGTACATTTCAACATTCCTATAAATTTTCATTTAAACCCATGCACACCGCGGTTCACATCAACTTCCTTTACTGGCAACCATGACTGGGTTTCCCAATGAGTTATAATAAGGGGTCCTATGAAAGGAATCCAATCAAGGTGGTTATATCACCATGTAGGCTGTGTCCTTTGCATAATGTTAAAACTAACAAATTTAAATCCCATACATCATATTTCATTTATTTTTAAAAATGATCAATATTATAATCACGCGGTGTTTTGCAACTACATTTTAAATTAAAATGATTATTTTTGAAAAACAAATTATCATAATACCGTAACTATTTTAAACAATTTAGTCCTAATCTTACCTATTAGTTGATTGGGAAATTAACTTAGGTAGATACTACAACTACAGCATAGGCGCTACTAGACCAGTATTTTTGTGGGCGCATAAATTCTAAGACCTAGATCATCAATTACTTGTCAAGTACTTTTTTTTTTAAATACTAAAGATACTATAGGTCTTATTATTTGTTTAATATCATTAATTATTACATAATAGGTGTAGGTAATAACATAAACATTGAAATATTTATGTTCATAAAAAAACACAACAGTTTTTTGAATAACACATTTTAACTGTTTACTTGTTTTATAAGTTATAAACAAGGAAAAATGTAAACGCGCTTACATTCAGAGGCCGTGCTGCATCTTGCCATGGATATAAAAAAGTGTCATCAGTCTTACCCTATGTTCAAAGTTATTTTGTACATTTATAATATAATACTATTATGATTATTGTTACACAAATAAGTAATAACTATCTGTGACCTGTTCTATAGAACAATAAATAAGGTGAAGATTATTTCATAATAATATGACCTACTTAGTACTATAATACCTACTTATTATATTCCTCAATATACACTATACAGTATGGTTATAGTACAACATTTTTATATTTGTTGATAATTTAGCGCCAATCTCACTTTGTTGCAAAAATGAGTTAAAAAGGCCGATGTATAAAATTTAATAAGCTTTTTCTCGTGCTTAAAAGGTGTTACTTGTGTACCAATAATCACTGAGATACCCCTGTGCCCCCCCCTAGTTGCCCTAGTATTTAGTCTAAAATGGAAAACCATAATTATTGATATAGGTACCTACTATAATTATATTTTTAATCAATACAATGATGTAGAAATCTGAAATACAATACCTACATCAGTGGACAATTCTATAAAAAACCGAAGAAATCGTTCGGCTGTAGAGCAGCTCATCAGTCATCAATGTAATGGGTGTGTCAAATTTGAGTTGATCGGTAAATCTTTGAAGCAAAAAATGATTCTGAGTGAAGATGGTGTGGCAGGTACTACTTATTATAATTTATTTATATTACTCTTATTAGTAAGGCGGTACCTAGGTGGCTAGGTTGAACTAACTTTTGCCGAAAACATCACATTATGTAATATTCACATTATAGTTATTAAAAATAATTACTAAGTTAAAATTTAACTTATAAGTCAAACCCGTCATACAATAGAACGGTGATATTAGGTTCATGGTACCTATAATTCTATAATAGCTTAAAAATAATCTAAATATTTTGAATTTTTTTGTGTACAGAAAGTAATAAACATAATATATTAAATTAACTTATAAAATAAATAAATAAACTTTAAAATAAAATTATAAAATTATTTAATTCCATTACACCACCCACACACCCAACTTACCAATCATAATGTATAAGTGTGGACAAATGTCCTACATAATATATTGGTGGGCTTCAGCTCCACTGCCCTAAAGTACGAACTATAAATCCAATTTTCTACAGAAACCACCCTCAATATTGAAGCATTTAAATGTTTTACTACTCTTAACAAGTGCCACCAGACACAAAATATAACATAGGTACACAATATCATTGTAAAAATTACAACTGATCATTTAAAATATTATATTATACTTAAGTAATACAATTTTTTTTAAATTGTATTATTATGGGGAGCCATAATCGGATCCCAGACTAATCCCATACAAAGAATACCCTAGAAGGGTAGGTAGGTAGTAGGTACTTATCAATTGAACCAGACATTTCTTTTTCAATTATAATTGATGTATCATGTGTGAAGACAATTATGTAATGGATGTAAAAAAATTGGATAGGTATTAGGTACTTATTTTTTTAAATTACACACATCATATGAAACCACAATAGGTACTTTATTAAACATATTTCAAACCTCTAATTTCAATAATATTCTAATTACCTATCATATCAGTCATATGGTAAGATTTCTGATTGATTTTAAAATGCATGTATAGTTAATAAACAAAATTAACGACATCACATGATTATTTATTTAAATGCATAAATGTTTCATATTTTTTGTATAAAGTTTGGCTATTGAATAATACCAATTACTTAACATAATTCTAACATAATGCTGTTCACCTAAAAATGTTAATTCAATGTGTAATGCTATTTGTCTATGCATACTTATTGCTAAACAGAAATAATACATATTATATATTGGTAACAAAAATAATCATAAAGCAAACAATAAACTGTATTATTATTGTTAGTTGTATTGATAAACAAATATAACTTGATGAATCTTTACTAACATAGGTACTTGTATAGTTCAAACCATGTGAATTGTTTCATTTTAAATTTTAACTGACACATAACAGATTTATGGTTTTAATAAATTAGTTTATAAATAATAAATACAATTAGATAGGTACCTATCTAATAGTACCTATAAATCATAACCTACCTAATAATATATATATATATACCTATAGGTATATGTTGTGTAAATTATTATTGACTGAATTTCATTCATAAGCACCTATACCACACAAGTCTAAGACCATCTTAGTTAAAGTATATTATCATTATTATCCAAATTCATAAAACAATAACTACTGTATACCAGACACCAATTGCACATAATTGTTCATAAAAGTTAAAAGTAACCTTAAATAATGAACAGTATTTAGAACATTAAATGTTTAAATAGTGACAACGATTGGTTCAATTCAATCAAATCATCAATTAATGTCAATTAGATTTTTATACAACACAAATGCTAAAGGTCTGGGAAGTACATAAATATTATTTTAGAGAAATTACCTGTGAAAAACGTGGTCTTGGACAGTAAGACTGATTTTTCTACTTCAAAAATTTCAAAACAGGCCACAGCATGTGTGCAGCCACTCATGATTTATAATTTCTCTTATTAGACAGTAATAATAAGGGTATCTTAATTTTTTTACTATCACATAAATAAATATGTTATTCTTTGTGCTTGATCATAAACTATTCTACATAGTAAAACTTAAGATACAACATTTTAAAATCTGTTAGGTATGTTTGTATTGGCATAATACCTACAAAGTTATTGATTTGTTAAAACACATTATTTCAATTGTTTATCACAGATTAATTTCATTAAAAACTATCCAACGATTAAATGAAGTAAATTATTCAGTTCATTACCTATACCAATTGTCTTGAACTAAAAATTACAACACATTAGACTCTTTATAGTGTAGTAGGTATAAATATAATATACTATTTTTAGATTATATGTGTCTCCTCAAGTTCTAAAAAAATATCATATATTTTATTACTATAATCAAATATTTTATTATACCTCGTATCTATAACTAATATTTTTGTTAATTATATTCTATAATTGTAAATAAATAATAGAAGATGACACACAAAAGTATATTATTTATTAGTAACGCACTCGAGTTTTTAAATAGCGCACAACAGTTGTTCTTAATTTTTAATTATATTTCAAGATACTTAAAAATCTCAAATATCAACCTTTATTTGCAAAGATTATTTAGCTTTTTTTAGACAAAACAATGCTTCTTTTTCCTTAATTTTTCAACCCTTCAAGTATTGAAATGTTGCAATTTTCAACGTTCAATCAATTTCTTACATATTTACAAACATTTCATATTTCATATTTTTCAATTTCAGTAAGTATTCATTCCAAATTTCAGTTATTGAATTCTTTTCTTTTCATGTGATGCCTAGGCATACTATAGTTTTTCTTGATTTTAGCAGCAAACCCATCAATTCAAAACTCCATCAAAGTTTTCACAGTGAATATTTTTTATGTTCTTAAATCAAAAATAGAATATATTAACCCTTAAATTACTTCAAGTCCTAAAATGTTCATTACCCACAATTTTACATACATTTTAAATTATCAATGCAGGTTAATATTAATATTTGTTTTCAATTAATTTCCATAAATCAAATTCAAAAAATTACTACCTATCAAATACACACAAAAACTAGTTAATTATTTGAAATATAGATATTTTTTTGTTATTGATACTATTATTTGGCCTCCTGAAGTTTGAAGTTTCATCGTTACTTCATTAGCCACAAAATTCCATAGAAAAAATCCTAGTAGGACCTACTTACATACTTTTTATATTCTGTGTTTGTTTTTATACTTCAAAAGAAAGCCTTTATTTTACGAGAAAAGAACAACAATCTCAAAAAAGATAAGATTTACTAGCTAATTGTTGACTTTATTTTTTTTATAACGAACTGTTGATAATGTCAGTAAATAATTATTCAGTTTTGGATATTTGTTCGGTTTTTAGAATCATCTAACAGACAACAGTGTTATTTTAGCTTTCTTTTTCTTTAGACTTTTGCAAAATTAACTTAGCAAGCGCTGGATAAATGTAGTTAAAAGAATAAAGTTATAAATTGTTTTCTAACTGTTAGTGTTGTATGTACAATAACTTTGTTAACTGTCATAAACATGCATTTTTTGTTCTAAAGCACACTTGAGATTCAGCTTGAAGGGAGAACTATTGATAATCGAAAGGAAAACATCTTCCCTTTGTGGTTACGTAGAACGTGCTGTCTTAAACTCAAATAAATATCTAAAGAATAACTCAATATATGAAATAAATTTACTGTTGTCTTTTTAAAAAAAAAAAATTAAAGATACAAATTTGTAGTTTTTAATCCCAATAATTTCACAACTTTGACGTGGTATAACAAATATTTGGTAGATATTGTTAGATGTTTATTTTGTTTATTTTCAGATCCTATTGAGCAAATGCAAGGAACATGTGGTTAACTGTTGGTGATTTCTCTGGAGTGAATTCCAGGTATCTAAATAAAAACAGGTCCTCAATTAAAAATTCGAAGAATAAGTCCTGAAATTCTTTAATAACCCCATGATCTGGTATTAAAACTTTGAAGGTAGATTTTTCTAACCAATCAGGAAACAGTTAGATCTTGAGATAAATATTTCAGTGATTCATTAGACAATGCTATGATTGAAAAAATAAACTTGATAGAGCAGTCTGGCTGAACATAATCAATTTTTATTGAAATAATGAGTAACACAGAAAGTAATTAAGGACAATTATGACGAGCAATTTGTTACAAATTCTGACCATTTTAAATGAAATGTTCGACTAGTGTACAGAAACAGAGGTTACCCAGAACATATAGTATAAGAGAAATTTGATGAAAATCATCATCTGTATATATCGGTAGAAAATAATTTGGATACAAAAGTTTGCTTTAGATTTAAAAATAGGTAAATATTCACTATAAAAATTTAGTTGAATTCTCATTCAATTTTTAGATTCTTAGGGTTGTGGAAAAAGTTTAGAAAAACTAGTTTGCGCTAGAATGTGAAAAGGGAAGGGTAAATAACAGAAATTTAAAATGAGTATTGAAGTAAAAAAGGATGGAAATTAATTAAAAGTGGATACAAAAGTTGCACATTTTTAAGACTTGAAAAGATGAAAAATTAAGTAAGTAGTTTTTTTGGTCATAAAAAGCTAAATATTTTTTGTGAAATAATTGTTGAAAAAAATGAGAAAAACTCGTGTGCGCTAGTACATACAATATGTATCAACTAATAATAGTTTTAAAAAAGTACACGCATTCGATAATAATTAAAATAAGATTCATCATAGTCATATTGTTTGTGTTTGTGCTCTATTTTACAAGTATGTCTTACCTATATATTATAATATAAAGCAAACTTTTTAGTTGATGGAGTTATCACAAACTAATAGTTACAAAATACTATACCTTAGTTTGTGAAGTTTATAGTTTATACATTAATGAAATATTTTTAAATAGATAAATAATAACATGCAACAAACAAGACAATTATACTGAAATAATCAAATAAAATTAGATAGTAAATAATAATATAAAATTCAGGTGACATTGTAAATATATAAAATTTAAAAAAAATATATAATAATACTTTAAAAATATGAAGTTAAGTTTAACCTATTAGATTTTGGATACATTTGATCAAAGAACAATGAATTGAAAAATCACGATATTATTATAAGTAATATCTGTACAAAATTGTTTGGACGGAAACTAATAGGTAAAACTTGCACATCATTAATTTTAAAGAAACATAAAAAACAAATAAATAACAAATTTTTAAAAATAAAAATAATAATAATTAACGATTACAGCAGTGATCTGACCTAATAAAAATTCATATTAATTCCCAAAAAATGTAAAAAGAAAATTATTGTATTCACTGTTATTTAACACTATAATCATAGTAGATATCTTAGAAAATATGTATAGAGAATATCTATATAATACCTATCACCAGCCATGTTCTACATACATGTTATATTCAATATACTAAAAAACTATTTCAGGGAAAACTGTTAGATACTATTTTTATTCAAATATTAATGTTAACACGATAACATATTCTTGAATCAACACATGAAACATTAGATGGACGCCACTGAATATAACTAATCAAATTGTTGAATTTTGTAAGATTTTCTACTGGCATTCACATTTAAGAAATTAAAATGGGAGATAATTTACATAAATAAATATATTTCCAAAACCTATGGCTAATGGAGACTCAACAGATTTTTTTTTCATATAAAATATTTAAATTATTGTCAAACTGCTATGAGAATATATGGTAACAATTTAAAATAATACTTCTTCATATAAAATGTCAATAAAGACTAGAAATTTGGTGGGTTATTAAAAATACAATTATTTGTTGTTACTTGTCAGCATGGCACAGTATGTAGAATTTACAAGCCTTGGCCTTGGTTCAAAAGTTTAACAAATCATCTTTTGGATCAGTATTCATTTCTGTTGTCCTTAACATAGATTTTAGGAACTAAGTGTGTTTGGCTGGCTGCAATGATGTGTGGCACGGTTTACACACCCGTACTGGTTTCAGTATTCGTAATCTTGATATTTCAGATTCATACTTGCTACACCTAAGAAAATGTAATATTATGGTGTAAGGAATGAGGAATAAATAAAAGAAATAGATTAATTAATTATTACTTTGAGCAAAATAATTGTCCACAATTACGACAATGATGTCGTCTTTCGTACAATGAAAATCGAACATCACACAAATTACATTGCTCAGCTCCTTCATCTTTCAACCAATGATCAGCCACACCTTTCCCTGGATGCTCAGCTACATTCCATGTAAAGACTCGTCCTCTGGCATCACCAATATATACTGTCCGATGATCTCTGTATTAAAAGACCAGCAATAACTATGGTATCTTAACATAAACAATTTTATTATTAACATACTTTGAAATTGATATGCATGTTATTGAAGCTGGCTCAGTGTTGTCTTTACGGTCGTAAGCCGTATGCATAGTTAATTTACTGCGAAACACTAACTGACGTTGCCACTGAAACCCTATGGTAAAACAAAACATACATTATTTAATTGTAAGTTTTTCATTTATCAAATAAATAATAAAATTAAATTGTACCATCTCTCAATCTATGTAAAGGACTGACAGGTTTAGTTTTTAAGCTCAAATCATCTTGGTCAACAACAACAAATGATTCTATGAGATTAGTTTCACTTTTACTTAATCTTAATACTGAATCAGTGACTGTTAAAGATTCTTGTTGAATATTTGGCTCATCAGTTGAACTAGATGTGCTACACTCAGATTTTCGAAGCAATGGATTAGGTTTCATTGCCCTAAAAAAACATTTAAGCAAAAAACAATAATTTTGATTTGTTATTACAAAATCAGTAGAAAAGAGTAGAATACCTTTTTTTCCTCATAATGGGAACTGGGGGTGTTGAATCGTTTTCGTCAGCAAAAACAATTTTATCTGCTCTGGCAATTTTTTTTATAGGGGTTTTTGGCTCCTGTTCTGATAGACTACTCTCAGACCCACTTTTCATTACTGATCCTTGTTCATTAATAGTTTCTGATGATATACTTAATTGTTTGACCAGTCTCTGAACAGCAATTGTCCGTGTTTTTAATATACAACAATGCTCACCAACATCGTTATTCTTTTCATCACTACATTCTTTTAATACAGAAGATTCCATTGACGAGGTATTCAATGGAACTTTAGGAACTTGCACATATTCCATAGACCACATCTGTAAAATATACATCAGTAGTACATACACAATTAAAATAAATGTAATTATAACCACTAAGCACATACTCGAACAACTCCATCCGATGACCCAGTGATAATTACATTTTGAGGATCCCAATCGATAGCTTGAGAAAAAGCTACACATAATATTTGTTGCATTCTATCAGCTCGTCCAACACTTGTATCTACATTAGCTAATTCTTCACCATTTATAGTATAAACATGTAACATAGTACCAGCACATGAAGCTATTTGGCCCTAATAATTTTCAGAACATTAAAAAAATTGCAAATAAATATATAATCTATGTTTTTACTAACTGTTGAGTTATTAATCGCTAGTGCTGCAACTGGAGCGTTATGTTTCTTTAATTGTCTCACAAATGCTTTTGTACATAAATCCCAAACTATAGCTGTACAATCTCTGCTACCAGAAACAACAATATTATATGTATCACTAGCAGCTAAACAAGTCACAGCTTCTGTATGACCATACAGATTATCCACAATTCTTAAATACTTGTTGTTTAAATCCAACTCCCATACAGTTAATACCTTTAAAAAATGTAAACAATGAAGATACTATTAAATATGCATAAAATGTATTTTATATTACTGTGCTAGTTCCAGCGGTAATAACAGTCTTAGATGTAGGGCATACACAAGTTACAATTTCACCAGGTGATTGACTCGAACTTTCGCAGATTACAATTGGTTTATCAGTTTCATACTGTGCTAATCTTAAACTATGATCAGCGAAACCCCAAGTTATAGTCTTATTGAAATTTGGTGGCATTAATGCTTTATTCTGTTCAACTGCTAATACATTTTTTTCAACTTGGAGAATTTGACCAACGGGACCTTTTAGTTCTAAATCCACATGAATTAAAATAATAAAATAATGATTCTTAATTATAACAAATATCTTAAAATTGAGACGTCTAAATTGCATGTATTGTCTCTATCTTACAAACATACAACATATCAAATTTGCATTCAACAGAACCAAATTTGTGTGGTTAACTTTAAGATAAATATTTAAGAGTGATTTAACCTATTATCATACTCCAAGGTATAAACATAAGCTTATAAAATAGCCTATAGATTAAAAGATTAATAAACTCCTATAAAGTGCCCTAGATTCTTACCTTTAAATATGATAATAAGTCAATCCAATCTTAATATAAAAGTTACACCAATAATCAAATGACCCAGTCATTTACACATAAAGCGTTTGAATGACTGGCATATTTAACTAGTGATACATTTTCCGACAGTCCTCTGGGAACCCAGCTGTGACGAATAATTGTACAAATATTTGGCTACTTTGGATATTTCTATGCTTGTATCCATAAGTGACGAATATTCAAAAAATAAACCAGTCATGTAACCCAGCTCAAAAGACAGAGACAACAAATGCAGATTTGGTGACATTTTTAATACCTTTGATTGGTTGTAATGATGGTTTTAAGTTATCTAAATGATAAAAAAAAAGTTTGTCGCCCAAACTCAAATTAGTACTGGAACTTAAAATTGGATTAGCAGCATCAAGCATTGATGCTTTATTAGTTGGTTGTTTTTTATTCGGATGAGGTTTCTTAAAAAGCTGCTTTGGAATTTGACCAAAATTATTTATAAATCCAATGGTTGCATTTTTCTTTAATGGATCATCAATACTGCATAAAATAATTAATATAAATAAAAATTATAGAATAACAAAATTATATTTTCTATATCAAAAATAACGTTCATTCATACGAATTTATGACGTTTTGATTTTTGATAACTCAACTAAATCGAATACACTTTTACAAAAAAAAATAGTACATTTACCTGTATATATCAACATTTCCTTCATAAAATAAATGATGAAAAAGATTACAAGCTTGTACAGCTGGTTGGCCTAACTGTTTGTAGCCAAATATTAAATCTATCCATTCATGAAGGTGCTGAGATACATATTCTGATTCAAGAGCTGCTCTATGTACTCGAATAAATTCATGAGGATCATCTTTGGCCCATGGAGGTAAAACTACATCATTCAATTGTACTCCATTTTGCTTACATCCTATAAATAGTCATATTAAAAAAAGAATTATACATGAATAACTACTTTAACAAATACCCAAATCAAAATTATTAGAATTAACCAAGAACTCTGGTAGATAAAAGAATTCTGGTACAAGCTCTTTGACGTCAGCCATGTTAGTTTTTGAAGCAGATAACCATGCTTCTCGAATACTATTGAACATACGATCAGCCAAATCAAAATGTCCACCCTAAAAGAATATATTAATAAATATTGTATTAATATTCATATTTATTAATGGTGATATATGTATTATATATAGAACACAAAAACCAACCTGTAGTCTGAGAAAATGCTGAGTAAATGGTTCCATTCTAACTAAATATGAACATACTATCATAGCTGAAGAATAATGGGTACCAAAATGATATGGAGGAGTCTCACCGTGAGGATCATCCCATTCACGGTACCTAAAATAAATAACCAATACATTTCAGCTAACATATTTGATATGGAGACATTTGTATGATAATATAAACCTCAGAGATCAATAAAATATTTTATGTACAACAAAACAGGGGTAAAGTCAAATAACACATTTTAAAATAAAAATAATGTCTGTAAAGATCAAAAATCAAATAATGACAATATGGTTTTCTAAAAAAAATACAGTAATGAAGTATCTTGAATGTATATTAAAAGCAGAAATAGACTTAAATATAATATAATTACATCTATTAGCTATGAAATTTGATTGACAAGAAACTGGTTTATTAATTTATTGCATAAAAGAAAATTGTATTTCTGAGATTAGATTTGTTAGTGTATAATATGGACCTCATATGAATACCAATCAAAGTAACTATGATTATCCAGGTATACTGGGATAAATATTAAGATCAACGAGCATAACAGACCACTGTACAAAGTTTTTTATCAGGCAATCGAAAAAAAATTATAAGACATTATTATAAAATCACCATTTTACTTTTATGATTTAGGAAAAACAAATAAAATATAATAAAATAAAATATTAACTTCATAATACAAAACATTAAGTACCTTTTTAAAAACTGCTCAAGACGTTGAGGGCATTGAGCGCCCATTGGTTTAGAAAAGTCTCTAAAAATGGCAGAATTTGAAAAGTCGAGTACATCAGATTCATAATCATTTAGTATCCAAGGAAATACTGGATACTGCATAAGGTCATTGTAACTTCGTCCAGCCAATGTATTTAAATGCATTAAGTATTGAAAATTAGATATTTCACCTTTCTATAAAAATATAATCCATTTTATTTTTTAATAAAACTGATTAATTTTGGAATAGTTAATAGAATAACTAATAGATGTATGTTTGAATTATACTTATAACTTACCACCCATCTTTGGGTAACTGTTGTTTCCCCCATAAGGTTTGAAAGAAGGCTTGTGCTTTGTTCAACATTTGCGGTTCTTTTTTGCCCAGCAACTGATTGTTGAGCATTGTCTGCAATTGATGTTGAATATGCCATGAATCTATAAAATAAATAAATAATAATGAATTGCTTAATTTTAATAATATGAAGCAAATATTATTATGTACTCTTACGAGTTACTACGAAAAAATTCTTACAAAATTATCATATATTAAATCTATTTACATCACAAATACAAATTAATTCTAGGGACAGTAAGAAAAAAAGCATATTAATCCTATTACATACATATCAAATAAATGGGACTTTATAGTACATCATTAAAATGTTACCTATTAAAAACTTTGTTTCTTAGTTTTTTTGGTAGTGCCAATAAATGGTTACGTCCATCAGCAGAAAACAATTCTACAGCAATTGGTTGTAATAAATATCGTCTTTTATGCACTTCCCTAAAATTTGGTAAAAATATTAAATAAATTGAGATCAATTAATAAAAACCATATTATTATAATAAGTATGAACCTATGGTAAGTACCTTATATCATCATATGAAAACTTAGAACTTTGTTTTTTAATGCGCACACGATTTGGACTTCCATTTCCAGGACTTGGTAATAATGGCTCATACGAATTAGGTAATAAAGTGTCAATATCTCTAATTTCTCTAGTTTTAAGTAAGGTAAAACCATCAACAATATAGACATGGACTTTACCAAACAAAAGTAAACCCTCATATGTGTCTAGACCTTGAATTCTTGCACACCGAAACATATGACTAATCTAGAAAGTAAAAAAATATATATTATATATTATTAAAAATTAATTATTTACATAATATTGATAATAATTTTATTATAGTCATACTTTTTCATTTGGTTCCAAAAGTCTAATAATTGTATGATTGTCATCTGGCGGTGCTTGATCTTCAATTCCACTTTCTGTGTCATTATCATCCATTCCATCATCTGGTTCAGATGTTGATCTTCTAACAACTCTTTTTAACCCTTTGAATGGTAATTCTAAAAATTCAAATAAATATTACATATATGTAACATATATACCAGCAGCATATATAGGGGATGGATATCTATGTGTTCAGTTTAAATTTGTACTATATAGTATATATGGGGGCACCTCATCAGGGGAGACTTTGAGACTGCGTCTCCCCATAAACAAACAACCAGCGACTTGTAAATAATAATTAATTAAAAATAAAAAAATGTATAGAAATATTTTTGTCTGAATTGAAAATATAATATATTAGTTTTCTTTGTTTATTATTATTGAAGGTCACAAAATCTAAAACCTATAAATAATTATTTTGATGGAAGTATTATTTAAGTAATTTAATTTTGATGACGGTCGCCGATTCTGTGAAACTGCCGCCCAACTGTTTCAATTGTAACATGTAATGTAATCGCCGGGTGGACGGGGAGGGCCAGGAAGAATAAGCCACATATTATAAGTGTTATTAAAACTGAGTTCAGGACAATAATTTATTACATTTAATTATATTCTAGAAGCTATTAAAGTCTCCCAGAATATTTATTCACGAGCTACTACTGATTATATGCTGAGTTTCATATAGTTTCAAATATTATATATGATGTATAAATCATGAACACAATTACCCTAATAATACAATTAATTTCAGAATACACCACTGATGTGTACTAATTTACTATTTTGGAATATTTATTCATTTTTTAATATTAGAACTAAAAATTTTATATTTTGATTTAGATCCAAAATCATCTAATGATAAAAAAAAAAATTTTAATAAACTGTTTACCATTATCATCTAGATTTTTGTCAAAGTCAAAGGTATCTTGACCGACAATTTGTGTTATAAATTTATTATTTTCGTTAGATTGTGGAGCTAAATTTTCCATATCGATTAATGTCGGTAATTTATATTTTTGACAAAACTCTTTGCTATCATAACTTGTAGCCACACGATACTTTAATCCTTTCTAAAATAAAACAATTTAAATTAATACATTTGTAAGTAATAAGTATACAATTATTCTAATAATAATAAATTACATTGTCTCCAGACTCAAGTTCTGGTCGATATGGGTAATGACTATAGAACTGATGGTTTTTTACCATTTTTTTACGCATTCTACACGGACCTTCTGTCATATCTAATATCCACTTGTCTAATCTAAAACCAATAACTGTTTAGTATACAGAAAACAAAATGTATGGATTTCTCTCTTACTTGCAGGATGTAAAAGGACCCCAAAGTCCTCTTTCCCTAGTTAATTCTTGTTCTATTAAATACCATTGATCCAGAACATAACGCACAGTAAATGATTGATGTTGAGCTTGCCGTGCCATTTGCATAGAAACCAATTCGCATACTGCATTTAAACCATGGTTAGCCCATGTAGACCATTCACTTTTAGTAATTCTTGATAATGGTAGTGAAATACTTGAAAGACTTCCACTTTGCCAACGGCTTTCATCACGTCTAAGTACTTTGCCACGGGATGCAAGTCTAGTTAAGCCACCAGTAACTTTCTGTATTTTCTAAAAAATGAGAAAAAAATTTTTTTTAAAAACTACTTTATTATCAATTGTACATATCTTTTAATCGTACTGATTGAATTTGTGTTTGAAGTTCCCAAGGCATTTTATACAATGATTTTTTCTCCATGTCAATATAAGTTAACCAATGTTTTTGAGCAATCTCATAAATAAGTTCACGAACAGAATGTAGATCTGGAGCTTTGTTATTTGGTGACATTGGTAATGGAATTTTGAAAACCTAAATATTTATTTAAAAAAGTTAAAAATAAAATATAATAGGTATATTTTATATAATAAACAATTATACCTAATACCTATATTTTAATAATTCAGTTTTAGAATAGTTAGGGATCACAAATATTTATTACTATAACATATATACTAATAAAAACATACATGTATATAATATTTATATGTTAATACAAGGTTTAAAATTGAAGTCGTAAAAACTATTAAATTAATCACCTCTTCAATAGCTGGCTTTTTTGATATATACAATTCTTCCCAAACACGTTTTGCAGCAACTGCCATCAAATTATGTCCTTGTTTCGCTGTTTGTTCTTCAACCTCTGCAGTTTGATTTGGATTTATATGCCATGTAGTTTTTGCATTTGTATCCAGTCTATGAAAACACACACATTTATTTAAAACAAAGCTCTTCTAGATCGAATCGCAAAATATATTTTATTTATTCTATTATATAATTATATTAGATAATAATATATTACATTATTTTCATATCAGAAGTCAACTGCAATAAACAATAAATAAGACACCCAATAAAATCCAGTTCATGATTGCCAGATCCAAATACTAATGTTCTAAATTAAAAAAAAAAAAAAAAAACATTATTTAACTATTTTATAGATAAAATATTTAATATTTTTTTTACCTATTAGTGGTAAGTTTGTGTAATGCTTCCAAAACTGGCATTTGTGAGGCAATAGAATCCGTATTTCTTGAAAGCAAATACAAAGTAGTTCTATTAAGACAATGGTAAAATCCTTCCATGGGTACAGAACATGGTCTTCGTTTTGCTTGAACAATTAATTTCATAATGAAATCAAATACTTCATGTGCGTCTTTTATTAATACACCCTGCCATAGTTTGTCAACGACACGGCATGTTAAATAACAAACATTTTGAGGAATGTTTTGAGCGCTACCACCAGGAACAGTGGACACAGCAGCTTGTTCTCCAATCATAATATCAGCAGCTAACAAGTGATCCATTAATGTTGATAGCAGTTCAGTTTGGTACTTGGATACTTGAGATGAAGTTGCACCTTCTGGCGAAGCCTATAATGAATGTTTACATACATACAAATATACATAAATCAAATATTTAAACAGATACACATTTTATTAATAACAGACTACTTACATCAAGAACTAAATCTAGGGGCGGTAATGATTTGCTATTTATTGGTAATAGAAGTGAATCAACAACAATTACTCTTAAGAAATCAATAACAAATTTTCTAGAAGGATGCACAGTTAATGATTGTTCTTTCTGAACAATTGAAGGAGCAGTTCCATCTGGTGTTTTTATAAAACAGTCATCAATTGGTGTGGATGGTTCACTTAAGTTCAAGTTTGTAAATGGAAAAAGTGTTGCACTTAAGGAATGTAAAATGTCAGATGTCATGAATGCTGGCATCCAATCTGGCAAGTTATGGTACAGGTAAAAAAGAAACTGAATTATAGTCACTGGATGATCTTCTAACCATTCTTCATATTTAATTCTGAAATTAAACAACAAAAAAAAACTAATTAGTAAATTACTAGTAAATACTAATTAAATAATAATTTAAAAATATTACTCTCTGTTATCTTGGTTCAAGATTAATCTCACAGTTGACAAAAGAGCAGTGACAGCTTCTGGACACAGTACAATACGATCACTAACAGCTGAAAGTGATTGACTAATTGGAACACCAAACATAAAAATCCAAATGCCATCAAGATTCAGCTAAAAACAGTATATATACATAATATAATTCATAGCATAATTAATTTAAAGTGATATTTTAAAAATATTAACTTTTTTTTCATTAGGAATTGTCTTAGCTGGTTGTCCCAACATTAAAGCCATTAGAAAATAATACAGTTCAGGAAGTTCAGTATGATAAGATAAAAACCAAGATAGATGTTGAAAACCTGGTATGTTCAATGCTTCCATTTTGTTAAGTATGTCTTTATTGTTCTTTTGTAAGCTTGGAGAAAGTTGGTAATCTAAAATAAGTAGTCAATATAACAAGATTTTTTAATTAACAAATATAAATCATATAAGTATTATAAGGAACATTACTTAGCATTAAATTTGCTCTATTATTTTGCAAAAGTTCAGTATTTAACAGCCAACCACCATTACTAGATGCTTCTCTAAATTTTACCAATAATGAAGGTACAGAACACAATGTAGTAAGGATTTTATAAGTCCAAATTATTGAAGAACTATGTATATTTGATTGCATAAATAACAGTACCCAGTCAAATCCTAAAACCCGAACAAGATCATCACAGAACCTATAAGAAAAAATATCCATGATACATATTATTAAGGTGTTATTGATATATTTACATTAAACATTATTTATATTTACCCAGTACAAACTAAGTTTTTATTAGTGAACAAAAGAGAGTGTACAAGTTGAAGATAACGATTACGTAATAATATTAGACAAATGGTTTTTTCTTCATTAGTCAATTCAGCATTATTTTCCATTGTCTTTGTTCTTGTTTCAAACTCTTCAACTCTAAGACTTGATTCTGTACTGAGGCCAGTGTTCAATGTGAACACAATATACTGACCAAGACTTAAAAATACAAATTTTAGATATAAGTTAAAAGTATATAATTAATTTCAACATATTCATATTTTATTTTAATTCATTATCGTAATCAAATTAATCAAAATAAAATCTTTTTCTAATTAATAAGAAAATTAAATTAAATAGGCACAGAAATAATTAACAAAAAGTAACATTAAAATAGGTTTTAATATTAAATAACATTATCTGTAATATTAAATTATACTAGAAACAAATTATTTTTAGATTTTATCAAAAATTATAGTAAGTCTTTACTTAGTATGTTATTAAAGATTTTAAACGTAAGTATTGACATTTTCTACAACATCAGTTTTTGTTATTTTAATCAATCAAAAATAATCATATTATTTAGCTCGGACTATTTATCAAACCTAGTGTTATTTGAAATTAAAAAATCCAAAATGATAAAGCTTAACAAGCAAAGTGCAGATAAAACTTATAAAAGGTGGGTAAGTGGATGTCGCTCTGCTGTACAGTAGGTTACAAGTGGGTCACTGTAATGGATGGTGTTAAATTTGAATTCAAAGATATAATATCATTGTATAAGAAAAACGATTCTGAGCGAAAACGGTCAGTCAGCCTATGATATTACCAAGTATATTTGATGATATTATTGTGAATAAAGTAATTTATATATAACCTATTTACGTGGAGACTTGTTTTAAATTTTCAATCCTTAGCCATAAAAGTTAAACATTTTATACATTTTTAACTACAAAATAATAAAAAATTGTGCCTATGTATTTTTAATATTTTTCAACTACTATTAGAATGATATATCAGGAGCCATATATTAAATTTTCACGCTTTTTTACCCAAAAAATAAAATTTTATTAATATTTATAGAAAAAAAAACTAAAAAAATTGAAAACTGACAATGTTCGTAAACAGCTCAAAAAAAGTCAAAATATTTTAAAAATGTTATGGTGTATAGGAAATGCAATTATAAACATTCAGTCAAAATTTCATGTCCTACAGTCATTTGTTTTAGAGTTACACCAAAGTACCAACTAGATTCACTTTCCTATCAGAAAAATTACTGTTGAAGAAAATCCAAGCACTTTTACTGTCCTAAAAGGTGATGACAGACACAAAAAAAAAAAAAAACACACATCATTGTAAAATCAATGCATTCATCGCTTCGCTCAGAATCTAAAACCTAATAATTGTATTATATAAAAAATGTGTTTTTATTAATACTTGATAGTTGATACTAAAATATGTATTATTAAGTGAATATTTAGTTATTTACCATAATAAATCTTCAGTTAATGGGTGTTTTGCTAAAAGTGCTCCAAGTAATGAAAACAATACTTCTGTAGTCGATGAAGTAGAAGTATTAAAAACAATTGGTAAAAAGTTCACCATTTTACGAACCATTTCCATATTTCTTAATATAATTAAATTGTTTCTTTTTTCATTTGAGTCGGACACCAATTCATATAACTGTTCAATAAGTGATCGTAAAAGACCAGCTGGAACTTCTTGCCAAAGCTGAACAATTTTAAAATAAAAAATAGAAAATTAATAACAATTTTAATTTAAAATATACATACATTTAACTCGCAAATCAAATCATTAAATGCAACAGCATCTGGTATAGTAGGGGCTTCAACACTTCTAGTTGTTATAACTAAATCCAATATGATGTGTAGAATATGGGCATTTAACATGTGTTTATGCCTACGTAGACATAATGCTAAGAGTTGATATCCACGCCTACGTTCCATTTCTCGTTTTGCTGTCATATTTAAATGTAGTACTCCACTTAAAGCTTTAACAGCAGCATATAAGCTTTCCATATCTCTTGCCATTGCAATTAATCCTAGTGACAATAAAATAATAAATTCATTAATTACGTTATACAAATATAAATATGCAATCTTTTTCTTACCCAATAATACAGAACAGCCTCCAATGTTATCAATCAACTTTAAAACTGGACGGGGATAAAATGTGCGTACTCCTAAATACCCTAATATAACACCACCTAAACTTCTAGCTGAACCAGCTAAATGTCCAGCTGTGTTGTGCATTATACGAATAGGAGTAGCATTTTCGTGAGTGGACATCCCAAGCTAATATAATTTTAATAAAGTACATTATAGTAAATAAATATTTATTATTGATCACAATATTGTTTATGATTGATTTAACTTAAATACAGTTCAACCTAAGGGAATCTTGAACCTCTAAAATGTCCAACAAATCAAAAACTATATAGTATATATTTTACAGAGTAACCCATTAAGTGCCTCATTATTTCAAAAACTTTTTTGAAAATATAATTTTAGTTAATTATCATTTTTTTAAGTTTTTACATTTCTGAATTTTGAATGAGAACGTACACTTTTATTTCATATACCAAACAAGTATTTCTATACATAAAAATTTAATTATGAATGTGTATGTAGTTATTTATTTATAACGTATAAAAAAAATATTGTTTCAAAATTACATCAAATCATATAAGAAAAATATTTTCAAAATAGTAAAAAATTTTTTAAATAATGAGGGTAGTTATTTAAATGGATCACTCTGTATGTATTTGATGTTAATTATAAATATTACCCTTAAAACTGTCTAAAATGTATTGAAATTTTAAAGTACTTTATACTTAATATTTAATTTCATATTATTAAATAATACATTTTATTAAAATAAGTGAAAAATTAATTTGATATTTGGTTTAGAAAATTAAATAAAAAACAAGTATGTGAGCCCCCACCATTACACTCTGGGGAAGTAAAACTTCTTTCATAAGTATTGTGTCGCAACGACCGCTGCGTCTCTATCGACGTCCGCGAAATCGCGACCGACAACTGGTCTGGCCGCCACTTGCGGCACGGCTGCCGGCCCGGCCAGTGGCGGTGGCGACAGGAGCAGCTTTTGTCTGGACCATCGTCGACGAACTAACGCGTTTGATTAATGTAGCTACAATTGTAATATTGAAAGTATTCAATAAAATTGTGTCGTACCATTAACCGTTGTCAGTATTATCCTTTCAAAACCGTTCCTACACCTACAATTGGGGCCCGTGAAATTATAAAAGAATTAGGGAGAGAGTGAGAAAAATCAATAAAATAAAAATAAACGTGTCGTTTCATTTTTTATTACAATTTTTTTTCCATTCACTCTTCAAGAAAGAAGTTTTACTTCAAAAATAAAAATGTTTTTCAAATTTTTATTTTTGACTCATTCATACTATTACTAATATTACTTATCATTTATCAATCATGCATTACCTGTTTTGCAATTGATTTGCTATCCACTCTACTATATATTTTTCGTATTTTTGCCAAAGTTAATTGAGAAACTGCCCTTGCATTCAATCCAAAAATTACTTTTTCTTCAGATACCAATGGTCCAATATGTTCTAAATCTTATAAGCAATATACAATATTAATTGAAATTAAACAATAATTTAAAAGTAATTGTCAAACACATGATTGTAACCCATGCATGAATACAAGAAAATGTTTTATAGTGACTGTCAAACTCTGGATATCTAATTTCAGGGGTAAAAACTTTAACGCAATAGATAACCAATAATTTAAAATAAAAATTTTAAAACTATGACTAAATACCTTTAATATCAGGTGCTTGTAGACTTCCAAAATAATGAGGACCAAGCTGATACAAAATTTTTATAGCATGAGGATTTAATACCTCTTCTAATAAACAACATGGCCCTTGTTTCCATGTCAGTTTTGAATATTTTCTCCAAATTGGAGGAGTTCCTATGTATCCGTAAACAGAAGATGCAATTGTTAAGTTAGCTGCACCACCACCTGGATTTTGAGATATATAATGTAGCTGAAATAATATTTTTAAAAATATTAATTCATATTTCTTTAATAAAATTAAAAAATATTACTTTTTGAGTATGTACATGTTGACCATCCATATACAAAGAAAATGATGAATTTTTTAATACGGCTCTATTTAAAACTAATACAATATGATGCCACTGTCCTTCTTGTACAAAATCTGGATACCAAATTCTTACACATGAATCACCAATGACCTCTGGCTCCCAATCAGCATTTGCTAAAAGTTTTATTAAATTAATAGATTTAAATCATAAATATCAAGTATAAGAAATTATGCAACATACTCATTGATATTGGAGTCTCTTGAGTGGATATGGTAAGTGCTCGATCTCGAGCAGACAACACTACCGCTAAACACACTAAATGGTCTCTAGTATTTTGCACATTTCTTATTAAGGTTAGAAGTCGGACAGGGTGAGGGTCACTTCTTGGTTCTGAAAACTTTTCAACGCACAACCATGTTGAATAGCTAAGACCACTCTGAGGCGGAAACATTCGGTCACCTTAAAAGGAGAAAAATATTTGTATATAATAAAAACAATATGTCTTAAATATACTTGATTATACATAATTTAAATTATGTATACTAACCAGTTCCTATTCCACCAATTACATTCATATCAGGAGTAGTTAATGTAGCGACATTAACAACTGAGGGTCCACTAATTGGAGACTGTGGAGCAATACTGGGTAAAAATAAGCATCCAAAACCCTCAGAAGACAAATCCATTTCAAAAAACGGAGGTAGTGCAAGCATACAAGGATCTCTAGGGGTAGTCATAGATACAAGAGTTTTAACACGGCTTAGTGGTACTGTTCCACCTGGTTTTTTACTACTGTGACTTATCCAACAGTCTAGTAAATCTAATGGGACACAACAAAGGGGTTCTCCAAGTCTCAAAAATTCTCGCAAATCCTTTGGTTCTAATAGCTGAATAGCTAAACGCTCTAACATATACTGAAACACTGTATGAAGTGGATGAGTTTCTTCCAATAATGCTATTCGTCCTACTTTTAAGACAGTAGTTGGAAATCCAGAATCACATAGAAGCTGTTGATTTCTTTCACCACGAACTAAAGATCTGATTACTTCACCTATATAAACTTGCAATGTAAGTGATAGCTAAAAAAACAAAGAATATATTTTAAGTTATCATATACTAGATTATAGTTTAAATATATATGTATAATACCTTAGGAGCTGTTGGATTATAAATTGATGGTAGTAGTTGTAACATAGCAATAACAACGCCAGCATGAACAATAATAGGATCTGGTGCAGGAGGAGTTAAGTTGAGTTGTATTGCACGACGATTATTATTTTGACAATCTAAAGGTTTTGTAGCCACCTTAATTCAGTTAAAATTAGTATTTGAACTCAGATTTTATTAAATATTAAAAAACAAAACAAAACAAACTTCGCTGTATCGTCTATGGGCAGGTGATTTAAATGATACAACAGTGGTATTACTCTGTTTATCATATAAATCAAGAGCAACATCATATAGCATTCTCATTATTATACAGGCATAAGAAAGAAACTTTGGAACATTGTCAGTAATTCTGAAAACAAAATTTTTATGGATTAAGTTTTTGATAATTATCTAGACTTGTTTTTCTTATTAAAAATCAGTTATAATATAATAAACAATATTAATCCACTTAGTATTATTTTTCAATAAAATTTTATTCAAATTGTTAAAATCACAGCACAAGAATAACGTTATTTTTCATACTCACTAAAGAAACTAAATTTATATTAGTACATATTATAAGAAAGTCAAACTTTACTACCTATTAGCTATTTCCATTAAAACGGACATGAATCAAATTAAAATTTACTTTTAACTTATTTTGATTAATAATTCTTAACACAAGAATTGATAGTGAACATATGAGATCTTTTTCATTTATTTTATCTATATTATCAAAAAAATAAAATATGATTGAAATTGAAGTTTAAGTTTTTGTTACACTGATAAAAATGAAAATGTGTAAAAGATAAAATGTTTATTAATTATGCCAATGATACTTACACAGGGTTGATAGTGTTGCTTGTGAATATGTTATGAAAAACATTTTCTTCTAATGATGTAGTTATTAAATCAATATAGTCATCTAGTTGAATTTCATTTGAAAAACAACCTAATAATCTTAATGTGTCACATAAACTTGTCAAACAAATCTAAACAAAATGATAATAAATACAATGAAAAAGTTTAAAATTTAATTTATTTGATTCAATTTACTTCTTGGTGAAAATATTTTGCATTTGCTGGTTCAAAGCGCATAGCTATGGTAATTGTATTAAAAATTATGTAAGCAAATTTTAAAGCTTCTTGATCAACACGTTTTTCATCTGAAAACCAGCCTTCCATTGACACCAATGCACTTATTACATAAACAAATCCATCTACTTTACGAAACATGGTTCTTGTACGGTGACTTTCTTTCATACAACTCAGAAATAATTTTAAAATACTAGATTTTAATGGTAAACAAGTATTATCAGCTGTATGGAGGGTGCCCAAAAGTGTAGACATTTCTTCTTCACCGCCAGTGCTTAATATCATTTCTCGTAATATAGCTAAATATTACAAATAGACATGTGTTTAATCATACTTCCAAAGTTTTATTTTAATAACAAAGAATAGTTATACTCTGGGCCATGAAATAAGGAACATGTTTTGCGCATACAATTAAACGCCAATAAATATCCCGGGACTCTATAGACTCCTCCCCACCATTCCACTCGGGTAGTAATGGTAGCATGATAAACACGGTACTGAGTTTTCTATCAATGTTGATCGATGGTCGATAAACATTGTGTCAGTTGTGTTAAAAGGCAGTACGGGTGATGTGAATTCTCGGACGAGTTTTTGTTGAGGCACAGGTGCCTTATCTCATGGACAGGAGTATAGGTACAATTACCTGTAGCATATTGACGAGTTGATGGATATTCAAGTATAATATATAGTACTTGAGCACCGCCACATTCTTTGAAAACTTTACAATTTTTTGGCGAAGATATCATAAGATTAACTAAACATTCTGCAGTTAAGTTGATCACCCGTTTTAGATCACCATCGTGTTTCTCATCTTAAAATAACAAAAGTATGTTATAAAAATATTACAAGTTAATAACAAAAATAAATGTTACCAGTTCTAAAATATATTTCCCTATAAGAATATAAATAATTTTAAATATTTAAAATATTACCTTTTGATTCACAATCGGAGAGATAGTCTTGAGTGTAATTTCTTAAATTGTTTGATAATCCCTCAAGTATTCCAACATCTCTAAATACATCTTTAAATGTATTATTGTGCTTAAGTATATTTAATAGAGTCTGTAAACAGACTCTAGTACATTCCGTAGAGCTACATGTTTTTAATAACTGAGCCATTGAAACTAATTCTTTAATTGGAACAAAATTAAGTTGAAAAACGATGAACTCTAAGAGCTTGAAAAATTTATCTTGTATCTGTTGATTTTTTAAATGTATATGTTCAGTAAATTCTGGCAATGTATTTTGTGGTTCCAATATAAAATAATTTGCATTATCAGAATGATAAACATTTGATATTGCATCAAGAATTGTACAGCATAATGCACTAGAATCAGATCGAATAAATGTAGTTTGGAGAACATTGAATGCACATATATTCCGTACACTTTGTCCTAAAGTAAATTATTTAATTATAAAATATAGAAGATATATAAGAACACAAATAACAAATATATTTATACTAACCACGCCCGGTAGGTTGAGGTAAAGTAAATCCCAAAAGTTGTAACAATGAGTCAGGTTGTTCTTGATTTGGTTTCAGTTCAATATAACCACTCATAGAAAGAGATGCAATTATCAATACAAGATTCCTCATCGCTTCAAGGGCTTCACTAGATTCATCATTTTCCAAACTAGATATTATCACAATAAGGAAAAAATTATTTTTGTAAAAAAAAATCATTTTTTATATTTTATTTGGTTAACAAGAAAAAACCCAACGGAAAAGAAAAAATTTTATTTTACCTGACAAGGAAGTCTGATAGGAATTTATAACCTTGTGCTGTATTAAAGTCATCAAGTAATACTTGTGATATCTCAGATGAATCTTTCAAAAAATAAGATACAGTAACAAACATATCAACTACTTCTAATGGACTTAAATCTACACATTGTCGCATATTTTCAACACACAATTCAATACAGTTCTTTCCTATTTCAAAATGAAATATTTTAGTTGATATTATACTAATATTTCAAAGGTACTTTAAAAATCCAATTAAAAATGTACTTCAAACATCATACCATGAATATACTGTATAACTTTTGGTGTAATTCCATGTTGTGAAATTGTTATTAAAACTTCAGCAGAAGATTTCCTCCATACAGCATTATAAGACGGACAAGAACTTGTAATAGCAGAGAATAATAAAGATAAATCATCTTTAGTGACTAATTCTTCAGCTGGTAAATGATTACTGCACAATCTTACTAATATTTGCACAAAAATTTTTTGCAACAAAATACGACGTTCTTTTGGAGTAAAATCACTTTGATCAGTCTTTTTATCTTCATTCTCCAAAGGAGGCAAGTCGAAAAAAAGATACAAACATTTTACTAATGTTGAAGGAAGAGATGCAGATACCATTATCTAAAATAAAAATAAATGATGTATAAAAAAAACCTATACAATTGTTATATAGATATACTTTTATAAGAGATGGTTGGTTAGTTGCTGCTAATAAGTTTAATGTAGATAAAAGCATCCATCCATTACTAGATTCTTCACAGTTCTCTATTTCTAAAAAGCTAGCAATAGCTCTACTAGCAGTTTCTGTTGATTGATTAGACGCACGTTGTCGGATTTCTGCAACCATAAGAGCTGACATTTCTGAACACCAGCTATTAATGTCACAAAATTTTTCAATAATTTCTGCACATGAACTTCTGCCAAAAACCTAATTAAAAATAATGTTTACATTTTAAAATGTATTTTATTTAATTTAATAAAAACGATTTACTTTGCAAAATAAAGGAATCATAGTATACAGTTTTGTACTACGTTCTTTGTCAGTTAGCAGGTGTGATGTATGAATGTAATCAGTAAAAAGTTTCTTTAAATGCATTAAACCAAGAGCAGTATGTTGACTAGAATCTTCTTCAAATAGACGAGAATTTTCGCCTGTTGTAGATGTGGTAGTATTACTACCACGCAGTTTTCGCATGATATTCATAGTTGGTAAAATAAAATATCTAAAGGAATCAAATTGTTATTAAAATAACAAAATGATGCAAAAAAAAAATGTATTTTTACTAAAATTAAAATATATAATATATAAATAAGTAAAAAGATTTCATATTTTAGTTGTAAGTTTTCAAAAATATTTTTATACATATCACTAATTATTTTAATCAACCATCAATGAAAACTACATAATATCCATGAATAATTTAAGATTATTTTTAAATATTAAAATTATTATTACCTATAGGTCAGTCAAAATTTTATAATCTTAAGCTAAATGACTGTTTTTAAAAATGAATAACAGGTATTGCTGTAAAATGTTTTTAAAATGAAAAATTAAGTTAATGGATAACTGTATGTATAGAAACTATTTTTGTTATGAAAATTACATGACTATATAAGTATTTACGTTACACATTTATACTTATTTTTATCCATTATATTTTCAAACAGATCTTATGTTGAATAATGAATATGTAAAATAAAAATACATTTTGAAACAAATTTAATATTCTCACCTCTAAACCGTTAATCTTCCAAGGTAAAAATACCCATTATTAGACTTACATTTTGACTATTTACACCAAATAATGGTGATCAAATTTATGAATTTAAGTTCCCAAATTATATCTCTTCATCTTTAACACATACATTAATACACTGGAATAGCGTCATATCACCAACAAGTTGAAACAAATGTTAATTAAAACATTTTAGGTATTGTTTTCATTATTATATTAATTAATAATTATCCATCTATTTATTTAATTTTTCTCATAAAATTGGACTTTCTTATCAGAAATTCAGAACGCCTTTATCGGATTATCAACAAAAAAATCAATATTATCAAGGTCAGTTTGAAGTTAGATACGGACATATTACACATACTATAACAGCGCTGCCAGTTGTAGGACACAGAAATTGTAGGCACAGAAATTAATTCTAAAACATTATATTCGTGCCATACCGCCAGCAGTAGACTATAGGGCATCGGGCAGTTGGGTCCCCGCCTGATAACAGCCAATTTTATCAGCATTATTAAAATTGAGTGATAAGCACTTGTCCAAATATGGTATGAGTGGTTATGCGGCGGTTACTCTGTGGTTACCATGTGACCAACTTGATGTGGTGTTGCACAGCAAGTCGGGGGATATTTTCGATTAGCGGAGCGGAGCGACGGCGCCGAGGAGCGTAGCGACGAGTGCCGCTAGCATGGCATCACTGACGTGACTTATTTCGTATTGGTGTCACTGCTAAATCCCTGGTATAGCCCTGGTATGTAATCCCTGATGGTTGGTATTAATTTGTAATTTTTTTATTTGAGGTTAGAATTCGAACTCTTGATTAAGGTTATCAATTATAATTTCTTATCACAGGACCCAACTCTTATCACGGGGCCCAACTGTCCCCATCCCTAGACTATATAAGATCATAATATACTATAGACTATAGACGGAACTACAGCGTATCTATGATTTTGTTGCCGATATAGCGACGAGTCGCCGAATTAGGTGATTAATGTGTGCAAGCGCAATGCAACTCCTCGTATAATTATCCATAGGTATAATACTATAATAGGTATCTGTGGATAAATATGCGAGAAGTCTCGTTGCGCATGCGCATATCGTTGACTCTTTTTGAGCTGTTTACGGACATTGTCAGTTTTCAATTTTTTTAATTTTTTTTCCTATAAATATCAATAAATTTTTATTTGTTGGGTAAAAAAGCGTGAAAATTTAATATAAGGCTCCTGATATATCGTTCTAATAGCAGTTGAAAAATATTAAAAATACATAGGCACAATTTTTTTTATAAGCATTTAAAGTTCAAATTTTGACAACATTTATCAAATTTATAATTTATTAATTATTTTGTGGTTATAAATTTATAAATTTATAAATTTTTAACTTTTATGGCTAAGGATTGAAAATTTAAAACAAGGCTCCACGTAAATAGGTTATATATAAATTACTTTATTCACAATCATATCATCAAATATACTTGGTAAAATCATAGGCTGACTGACCGTTTTCGCTCAGAATCGTTTTTCTTATACAATGATATTATATCATTGAATTCAAATTTAACACCATCCATTACAGTGACCCACTTGTAACCTACTGTACAGCAGAGCGACATCCACTTATCCACCTTTTTTGTATTGATTTAATACGCTGTGGCTCCATCCATAGTTTATGATCTAAGAAGTTACAACAATATTGTGATAATATGAAATATTTTATTAATATTAGGGGGCATAGAGCAGGGGTGAACTGGGACACAGTTATACAGTTGTACGGGAGGGGGGGAACATCCAGTAGGTTGGTGCCTTGCTACCATAGATTACATAGGTGAAAAATGGAGGAATGCTTAAAAGGACTTACCCCCCCCCCCCCCAAAAAAAAAATATAGTTTTTTAGCTCACATTGATGTTAAAAATGTTACCTTGCCCCCCGCTCAAATATTAATGGAATTCCGCTTATGATGATATATATATTATATATTTCAATTTGCCTCTAATTGCTAGATCATGTGTCGCACAAAATACTATTGAAGATAAAATCGAGATTAGCCTTTTTCTATTTTGTTTTATTTGTGAATGTTGAGCAGTATTTGATTGATCTATAATACTTTTTTCTTTATTAGACATAATTTTTAAAAAATCTGTTGATTGAGAAACCGAATCTCTATGCCATTCAGATTGCATATGTTTTTTGAAATATTTTTTTTTTATATTGTTTTGCGTGAAAATTAAAATCTTTATATTTGGTAAATTCATTAACAATAAACGCTCCTAAGATTCCTCTTTTAACGACAGGGCAAAAAAAACACAATATTCGCATAAGCCACCTTTTAAATGTCTGGAATAAACTAACGAACGATTATTGTTTAAGCCATTCTATTTTAAAATTCCTTTTTCCTGCAATACTGTCATTCTTGAAATCATAATTATCAGAAGGAATCTGAATAAGGAATGGTTTTGTTAGTAATTTATATTTAAGTTCATCTGATAAATTTGATTTATTAACATAAAATCCTAAATCTGGACATGAGTCACATTTAATTTATTTATTTATTTTTTTTGTGTCCGTCATCACCTTTTAGGACAGTAAAAGTGCTTGGATTTTCTTCAACAGTAACTTTTCTGATAGGAAAGTGAATCTAATTGGTACTTTGGGGGGGGGGGGGGGTCAAAAGTAAAAATTTCCCAGTAGCTTTCAAAAGCGACGTGAAAAACAAAAGAAATATTAAGGAAAAACGGGAATTTTTACGCAAAATAATAATAATAATAATCAGATAATCTATATATATTATGATTTGATTACATCTGATTTCTCCAGTGACTGACAATTAAGTAGATTTTATCGCGTATGTTTCGAAACTGTATTCGTATTGATGTTGTCAACCGATTCAATCGCTTCTAACATTCTGTACCTTAATTACAAAATAATATACTCCTGTAGTCGGTCTAGTGTCTACTGAAAACAGGATTTATTCAGGGGGGGGGGGGGGTCCAAAAAATGTATTTAACTACTGTTTTTCTGTTCTTTTCCTGAGTATATACTTACATTTTATTTCTTAATAGACACAATTTGCCGGGTTAAAGGTCAATAAAAAAAAAAAACACAATTATATTATTTACATTTTAGATTCTGAGCGGAGCGATTCGATTTCTCAATCAACAGATTTTTTAAAAAATATGTCGAATAAAGAAAAAAGTACTATAGATCAATTAAATACTGCTAAACACTCACAAATTGAACAAAATAGATAAATCCCGATTTTATCTTCAATAGTATTTTGTGCGACACATGATCTAGCAATCAGAGGCGAATTGAGCTGTAGTGGAAATTTTCATGATCTTTTAAAATTCCGTGTTGAATCTGGAGACAGTGTTCTGTCTGAGCATTTATCAATATGTCATAGAAAAGCTAAGTATACCTCACATCGCATTCAAAATGAATTAATTTTATTATGTGGAAATGTATTATGTGATCAAATTGTTCGTGAAGTAAATAGTAACTTAAGTTTTTCACTGCTAGCTGATGAAACTTCTGATATTGCTGGCATTGAACAGCTTTCGATTGGTGTTCGTTATGTTTATAGTTCAAAAACTATAAGAGAAGAATTCCTAGGATTTAGTGAACTACAAACATTAGATGTAGTTGGTATAGCTACTTCTATTTTAACTTCTGTTGAAAAATACGGTTTGGATATGAATAAATTTGTTGGCTTGGGTTTTGACGGGTTAGGTAATAGCTGGAAAGGAAAATGGAGTTCAGAAAATAATTTGTGACAAATATTCAAAAGCAACATTTTTTTACTGTGCTTCGCATAGACTTAATCTGGTTGTAAATGATTTGAATGCTGTGACAGAATTACAAAATACTATAGGAGTAATTTTTTCTGAAAACTTTATCAGTATTAAATCACTTAAAAAAAAACCTGACATGACATGATAACATGATGATTCAAATTTCAAAGTTAACACCACTACTCGCACAAAAGCTCACCAACTATCATGTGCGACATCAACTTCACAATTTATTATATCCTTAAATGTCAAATCCAAATACTCAGCTCAATTAGAACCAGTAACAAATAAACTGCAGGCAAAATCTATTGATTTATACTGGATTCAAAATCATATTCAAGATTTATTGACTATATTTAATAATAATAGAGACTAGAGAGCAATCAGATAGGTATTGTTTTCAATGATATTTTTAATAGCGCCTTACACTTGGCAGAACAAATCAGCGCAGAAATTAAAGTTCCACGTACTACATCCTAACGAAAAAATAGATCAAATTACGAAACCGATTCTGCTGAACGCTATTACAGACTGTAATGATATGCTCACACACAATTATAATAAATAAACTAAAATCTTATAGAATAATAAATAACGGTCAGACTGTTGTTTGTAGAAATCGGTCACATCCAATAAAACCATTATAAACGACAAAAAGAGACAATCCTTATGATATGTCTACGGATTAAGAAATCGGCACGCACTTAAACGGTCAAATGTAGGGTGTGTGACTTTATTATATGCCACCAGACTGCCAGAGAGAAGGAAAGGCAAAAAGGGTATCTGCCGCGAAAGAATAATCTAATTCCGAGGCTCATGATAACCTTTTGAAAAAGCCGCCTACCACTCTCTGGTCAGCATCCTCGCGTCGTTCCTAAAATCAGTGCAATAGCATAAATAGTAGAATAGCATAAAAATAAAAATTAGTAACTACAACACAGAACACAGCAAAGTAATTTAATACTAAATACGTATGACTGAAGAGTGAAGACTAATATATGACTATAATATACGACTAATCGTTATTTCTATAAATTGTATACGCTATGTCAATATGAAACTTTATCGGTAAAATTATCGGTCCTCGGCTATCTCGGAAATTTCCGACAATTTTTTATTGTTTGTTTTTCACACGTGAACAATTCGGGACTTATTTTAAGAAACCGGTACTTATCCACGTCCCGGCCGGGAAATGAAAAATATCGGGACTCTGTAGTGAAAACCGGTAGTGTCCCGGCGAAATCGGGACGAATGGCAACCCTAAGTTGATATTAATAAATCAGTTAAGGCTGCTCTAAACGATTGGATTTTTCATTCATTTAGACCAATAAGCTGGCGAAAAATACACATACTTCTAGTAGTCAAATTTTAATTTTGAATACTTATTTGAATTCGTTAGCCTCTTTTCTATGATCTGTAGGAAAAACTTTTTCATCTTTTTGTCTTGTTAGCACTTAAAAGTGCAAGTTAAATTTGAGAAATCAAGCAGTCATTTGGAACCGTTATATATGTAAATTATCCAAAATATTCAAAATCGGTTTCCTACAAATCATAGAAAAGAGGCTGACGAATTCAAATAATTTTTCAAAATTGAAATTAGACTATTAGAAGTATGTGTATTTTTCGCCAGCTTATTATTATTAGCATTTTCACTGTTGCGAGTGTGCAAAAATCGAGTGTGATTACGTTGACTTGTGCATGCGCGTACGTGTGCTATTGAACCGTGTGCCCGCAGCCGGGCGATATAAAATCTATTGTTATCGAGTTTGAATTTCTTCGAAATTAAATTGATATATTTTACTTATTATATTATTAATAATACCATTGATTAAAATACTTTAGTAGTAATAATAATAGGTACTACTAATAATAATACTATAATATTTATAATCAATGAAAATAGTAAGTTGTTACAACTAGTTTGTATTTAGTGACGTCGTGTTTCACTACATTTAACGTTTGTGTTCATTTTATGCATTTGCAAATAATAATACATTTATAAAAATGAGTGATTGGCGATTCAGTAAAAAAACTCGTGCAAAATTATCTGCGCCACGGAAAAAATCAAGGCATAATTTGAAAAATCTGCATTCCAAAATTACTAAAACCTTAGAGAACAACGATATTCAGGTATCTATGTGTTTATTTTGTATAATAAATTAAAATAATACCTTGTAATGTTATAGATATAAATAACTAGAGGCAGATTTTTAGATTCTGAGTGAAACGATGAATGTATTGATTTTACAATGATGTGTGTTTTTTTTTTTATTTTTTTTTAGATTCTGAGTGAAACGATGAATGTATTGATTTTACAATGGTGTGTGTTTTTTTTTTTATTTTTTTTTTTTTATTTTTTTTTTTATTTTTTTTTTATTTTTTTATTTTTGTGTCTGTGTACACGATAAGTAGTCGAAATAATGCTTCGATTTTCGACTTCAGTATCTTGTTCGATGGGAAAGTGAATATCGTTGGTGCATTGGGGAGGTCAAAATTTTAATTTCCCAGTAGTTTTCAAAAGCGATGTGAAAAACAAAAGAAAAATTAAGGAAAAACGGGAATTTTTACGCAAAATCGATTTTTAACAAAATCGATTTTGGTTATTGGTGTAACTCTAAAACAAATGACCGTAGATGCATGAAATTTTCACTGGTTGTTTATATTTGCATTTTCTATACACAATACAATTTTGAAAATAATTTGACTTTTTTTGAACTGTTTACGGACATTGTCAGTTTTCAGTTTTTTTAAATTTTTTTTCTATAAATATCAATAAAATTTTATTTGTTGGGTAAAAAAGCTTGAAAATTTAATAGAAGGCTCCTAGGTTATTGTTTCAAAGGCAGATGAAAAAAATTAAAAATCCTTAGTCACAGTTTTTTTTTATACACGTTTAAAGTTCAAATCTTGAAAAAATACGGAAAAATCACGAAAATTTGCAAATTATTTTGAGTTAGAAATTCATAAAAAATTTTCTTTTTAAATCTAAGATTTTAAAATCTAATACAAGATTTCTCATAAGTTTGTCTAACTTTATCAAAAAAAAAATTTCTACAAGAAAGTCAAATTAAATTTTTATGAGCGTTTTAAATTCATATTTTTACAACATTAGATATTCACTCGATTTCTCATGTACCGATTTCCTTATTTTCTTGTAATTCAAAAACGAATAACTGTAGATACATGAAAATTTCACTGAATGTTTATATTAGCATTTCCTATACACCATACAATTTTGAAAATATTTTGACACTTTTTGAGCTGTTTACGGGCATTTTCAGTTTTCAATTTTTTTATTTTTTTTTCCTATAAATATCAATAAAGTTTTATCTGTTGGGCCAAAAAGTGTAAAAATTTAATACAAGACTCCTGATATATTTTTACAATAGCAGTTGAAAAATATTGAAAATACATAGGCACAGTTTTTTTTTATAAGCATTTAAAGATCAAATTTGGACAGAATTTATCAAATTTATAATTTAATAATTATTTTGTAGTTAAAAATTTATAAAATGTTCAACTTTTATAGCTAAGGATTGAAAATTGAAAACAAGGCTCCACGTAAATAGGTTATTTATAAATTACTTTATTCACAATAATATCATCAAATATACTTGGTAATATCATAGGCTGACTGACCGTTTTCGCTCAGAATCGTTTTTCTTATACAATGATATTATATCATTGAATTCAAATTTAACACCATCCATTACAGTGACCCACTTGTAACCTACTGTACAGCAGAGCGACATCCACTTATCCACCTTTTTTACCATTATTTGGCATAGGCATTTATATATTTACATGTATTTACAATTTTCAACATATTTTAAAATAGGCCATACGCTGTAAAAAATAAGTGTTATAATAAATTTTCCGCCCTAGGTAGCTTCCTACAATGCCTAATGGTAAATTCGTCACTGATTATTATTCTTTGATTTTTGTAATAGATTTTGGATCATTCTAATAATTCAAATGATAATAATGATGAAAACATTGATTTGTCTGATAGCAGGTAATTTCTATTTTATTGTTCTATTATAATTATTAATTTTTAATTTTCTATTATTTTTTAAAAGAAATACAAACGATGCCACAATGACGCATACTATAAATAATAACATATTTCAATCCACATACAGATTAGTAGTATCAGACAGACATAAAATAAACGCAGAAGAGTAAGTGATTAATGTTTTTATTAGTATAACTACAATATACATTATAGGTGCAATGTGTTAAGTTTTTATAAATTGGTTTCTTTGTGAATTAAGTAATTTATATATTATAACCTATTTACGTGGAACCTTCTTTTCAATTTTCGATCCTTAGCTATAAAAGTTGAACATTTTACACATTTTTAACTAAAAAATAGTTTTAAATTTAGTCAAGCCGAAGTGCCTTCGCTGGTTGGTTCTTCGCTCAAGATATTCAAGATCATAAATTATAACTAAAAAATAACCATCACTTATGCTTATTGTACTTTTTTTTTTATGTACAGATTGTACAGTTTCTAGATAAAAAATAAAAAAAAAAAAATTTAGTCAAAAATTTAAGTTTAAATGCTTGTAAAACAAAAATTTGCCTATGTATTTTAATATTTTTCAACTACTATTGTAACAATATATCAGGAGCCTTGTATTAAATTTTCAAGATTTTCGGCCCATTAAATAAAATTTTATTGATATTTATAGAAAAAAAAAACTAAAAATATTGAAATATGAAATTGTCCGTAAACAGCTCAAAATAATTTGCAAATTTTTGTCATTTTTACGTATTTTGTCAATATTTGAATTTATATGCTTATAAAAAAATTGTGACTATGGATTTTAAATATTTTTCAAATATCATTGTAACAATATATTAGGAGGTTTTTATTCAATTTTCAAGCTTTTTTACCCATATTTTAGATTCTGAGCGAAGCGATGAATGTATTGATTCTACAATGATGTGTGTTTTTTTTTTTATTTTTTTTTATTTTTTTTTTAATTTTTTTTTTAATTTTTTTTTTTATTTTTGTGTCTGTCATCACCTTTTAGGACAGTAAAAGTGCTTGGATTTTCTTCAATAGTAACTTTTCTGATAGGAAAGTGAATCTAGTTGGTACTTTGGGGGGTCAAAAGTAAAAATTTCCCAGTAGTTTTCACAAGCGACGTGAAAAACAAAAGAAAAATTAAGGAAAAACGGGAATTTTTACGCAAAATCTGTTTTCGAGAAAATCGATTTTGGTTTTTGGTGTAACTCTAAAACAAATGACCGTAGGGACATGAAATTTTGACTGAATGTTTATATTAGCATTTTCTATACACCATAAAATTTACAAAATATTTTGACTCTTTTTGAGCTGTTTACGGCCATTGTCAGTTTTCAATTTTTTTTAGTTTTTTTTTCTATAAATATCAATAAAATTTTATCTGTTGAGTAAAAAAGCTTGAAAATTTAATAGAAGGCTCCCAGGTTATTGTTTCAAAGGCAGATGAAAAAAATTAAAAATCCTTAGTCACAGTTTTTAATTATAAGCATTTAAAGTTCAAATTTTGACAAAACACGGAAAAATCACGAAAAATAGCAAATTATTTTGATGAGAATTCATAAAAATTTTTCTTTTTAAATCTAAGATTTGAAAATGTAATATAAGATTACTCATAAGTTTGTCTACCTTTATCAAAAAAAAAATATCTAGAAGAAACTTAAATTAAATTTTTATGAGCGTCTGAAATTTATATTTTTACAACATTTGATATTTACTCGATTTCTCATGTAACAATTTTCTTATTTTATTGTAATTAAAAAACGAATGACTGTAGATACTTGAAAATTTCACTGAATGTTTATATTAGCATTTTCTATACACCATAAAATGTTGAAAATATTTTGACTCTTTTTGAGCTGTTTACGGACATTGTCAGTTTTCAATTTTTTTAGTTTTTTTTCTATAAATATCAATAAATTTTTATTTGTTGGGTAAAAAAATCGTGAAAATTTAATATAAGGCTCCTGATATATCGTTCTAATAGCAGTTGAAAAATATTAAAAATACATAGGCATAATTTTTTTTTATAAGCATTTAAAGTTCAAATTTTGACAACATTTATCAAATTTATAATTTATTAATTATTTTGTAGTTAAAAATGTATACATTTTTAACTTTTATGGCTAAGGATTGAAAATTTAAAACAAGGCTCCACGTAAATAGGTTATATATAAATTACTTTATTCACAATAATATCATCAAATATACTTGGTAAAATCATAGGCTGACTGACCGTTTTCGCTCAGAATCGTTTTTCTTATACAATGATATTATATCATTGAATTCAAATTTAACACCATCCATTACAGTGACCCACTTGTAACCTACCGTACAGCAGAGCGACATCCACTTATCCACCTTTTTTTTTATTAGATATATATTACAAGGCAGAAGGATGGTTGATATAGCATTTTTATTCAAGGCAATTCAAAGTATTCGACACAATACGTTTGACTGTACATTTTCTGACTTAAAAATTATAAAAGAAAAAAAAAATGGATTTTTTAGCACATTTGTTTTTAAATGTAAAATATGTGGTACGATAGAAAATATTTATTCAGAAGATCCTGAACGAAAAGGTTTCAGTATAAATACAGCAGTTACATCTGCCATATTAAACACGGGACAAGGATATTCCCAATTGGAAGAGTTCTGTGGTATACTTGATATGTATTGCATGTCACTTCCTACTTATCAAAATATTCACGAACAAGTTAGTCAAAGTATATTTAGTGTAAGTTTGGATGAGATGATAAAAGCGGGACAAGAGGAATCAAAAATTGCAATTGAAAACGGAGACGTAGATGAACAAGGACGTCCCTTGATAACCGTGATTGCAGATGGGGCATGGTCAAAAAGATCATATAAAAGCAATTATAATGCTTTATCTGGTGTCGCTTCCATATTTGGATGGAATACAAAAAAATGTTTATTTGTTGGCGTTAAAAATAAATATTGCATTATTTGTCATCGAGCTTCCCAACAAAATGAACCAACCAGATCTCACGTGTGTTATAAGAATTGGGATAGTACCTCTACTTCTATGGAATCAAGTATAATAGTTGAAGGATTCAAAGAGAGTATTCCAATGCATAACCTTATTTATGATAAGTTAATCGGAGACGGTGATAGTAGTGTGATGAAGAACTTGAGTTTAACTAAACCATATGGACCGGATTTGAATATAAAGAAAATAGAGTGTACAAATCATTTGCTTAGGAACTATATAAACAGACTACGTGAAACAGCTAGTCGACGCAAGTGTACAAATGGGAATATTGTTCCAGGTGTTCAAAGAACTTTTTTAAAAAATAATGTACTCCGTCTTCGATATGCTGTTACTGAAGCCATAAAGTTTCGTAGTAATATGAAAATAAATGCTACAGAAAAAGTAAAACTACTTAAGTCGGATATTTTGAATGGACCTTATCATGTATTTGGATACCATACACATTGTGATCAGTATTTTTGTGATGGCCTAAAAGACGGTGAAAATAATTTAGTGCCCGATTTAGAAAAATCCGGTCTTTGGAATGACATTTTAGCTGCAAGAAATTTATTAGCACACCATTCTTCAAGTTTAATTCACAATGTTAATAATAACTGTGTCGAAAATTATAATAGTGTAGTCGCCAAATACGTAGGTGGAAAGCGTATTAATTTTTCTTTAAAAGGGTCTTACCAAACACGATGTCATATTGCTCTAACGTCCTTAAATGCAGGTCCGTCGCATATAAGTGTACTACACAAAAAAATTACAAAGGCAAGTCCAGGTGTATTTACTAAACGTTTTATAGAACAACGTTCGAACAAAAATAAAAATAAATTAAAAAGACGACAACTATTTGGAAATTCCAAGTCTACTAAAAAAGTTTATAATGGCCCAGACCGAGACTATGGATGTATTCAAGAAGAACCTCAAATATTGGATATGGATCCAAAAGAATTTAATATTAAAAAAATAAAATTTTTAGAGCGTGTATCAAAGACTAATGAAGAAATTAAAACATTAGAAGAGTCAACGAAAAATCAGTCTGAAAGCGAACTATGGAAAGTAGAGAGAAGTATACGACTGACAGCCTCAAATTTTGGAAAGGTTTGTAAACTACGATTAACAACGTCAAGGAAAAATACTGTTAAAAGTATATTATATAATACATTTTCCGGTAATTTATCGACAAACTATGGCATCGAAAATGAACCTATAGCAAGAATTTCCTTCGAAAAAGTGATCAACTTAAAAATTAAACCGGCTGGTTTATTTGTTGATAAAACATATCATTTTTTGGCTGCAAGTCCTGACGGGCTAATCGAAGACGATGGTATCATAGAAATTAAATGTCCATACACTATTAAAGATCTCACACCTGAAGATGCTATCCAAAATGGAAAATTGAAATTTGCGACAGTCATCGATGGAAAATTAAATTTAAAAACAAATGATAATTACTATTATCAAATACAAGGACAACTACACATAACACAAAGAGCTTACTGTTATTTCGTCGTGTGGTCATCCAAAGGTACGTAAATTATACTTATATAGTTTTATAGGTATCCTGTCAAAATGTCATGGTAAAAATATCGTGGAATAACTTGCGATACCAAGTAAAATAATATTTTGTACTAAGTATTCTAAATAAGCTAATAACTACGTGAAAAATGTACAGCTTCAGTAGTTATTCATTTTTTATTTACAATTTACAACATAATTCTTACATCATTGCCGCCACATTTTGACGAGGATCCAGTGTTATACACATACATTTTACAATATTACTTGATTCACTAAATATTTCATATATCGTTCTCATTTACGTTTTCAGGTATGTTGTACCAAAAGATTGTACGAGATGACGTTTTTTTCGAACTACGAATGCAGCAACAGTTGATTTCATTTTACCATGACCATTTGTTACATGAAATATTAGATTCCCGTTTTAATCGTGGTTTACCCATTAGAGATTAATTTTTAGCTTTTTTCGTAGTTATAATGTAATATATTTAATTAAAATAACGACTTCAATATTATTATGTATTATTAAGTATTTGATAAAAAATAAATTATATTAAATGTAAAAAATTTTAAAATGTTTAAATACTACCTATTCCTATTTCTTATACTATATATTATATTATTGTAATGTATTAAAACTAAATCCAAGTGGCAAGTACAGTCATAAATCATAATTAACCCTAATATAAATTATTATCGGTAAATATTGTAATTATAAAAACATTAAAATCCCCACAATGGTTTTACGATAAAGACGCGATAGCGACCGCGGACCCAACTCGCAAATACGCCCGCAGTATCAGTACTACCTGTATGATAGGGCGGAAGGTGGTGGTACATATATAGTACCGCACTCACACTAATAATCATTTACGACTAACACAAAGATTACGGGCGGCGACGACAAGATAAGAAATTGCCTAAATTGTTCCCCTTAAATAATAGCCACTAAGACCCGCTAAGACCCGGCTATCGAGTCCAAACTGGGTACCCGATATCATATTCAGTACCCGACTAATACTCGTTACCCGGCGAATTATTAAAAGATGACTTGGACAGTACCCGGTACCCGGTGTAAAGCTACATTTTTACCCTGGAATATACCCGGTACCCGGTTTAATAAACCCGGCACACCCGGGTTATTAATAAAAAAAAAAAAATGTGTGCCCGCAATCGACCAAACGAAAATATTTTATAAAATTATAATAAACTATAAAGCTGGTTACACACGGAGCGATTCGAACGCGATTCGAATCGCGGCAAATAATCGCCCGAAATGGTACACGTGTATTTTGATGTTGATATTCAAACGGGGAATAACAGACGCGTTCGGATCGCAAATGTACGCGATAAATCGCGCAGGTTTAATTTTAGCGCGTTCGGTCGCGATCAAACTCTAAAATTAAACCGTGCATTTCAAATGTTAATATTCACACGAAACGATTTTAACGCTCCATAGGCACGTTTTTTCCAATTTTTGTTCATTCAAAAAGTTGACATTGGTATGACCAGAGCTCGTCATTTAATTTGCAATTTGCTGTTCATATTTTAGTATTTATGTATTTCATATTAAACTACAATAATGTTTGATAACTACGAGGCATTTATAATTGATGAGCTGAACGAGGAAAGTATTTGGAATACAGGTAAGTGTATATATCTATATCAATTAAATATCATTAAAACACTCACCAGTGATTAATCATCAATAATATTGTCATATTCCTTGTTTTTTATTTTTCTATCCAAAATATGTTGTATTCTGTGCGTAAATAGTACATAGGAACTTTCCATTCAAGAATCACAGAACAAAACAATTGACAAAATTATACAATGTACCTATGAACATTTTAAAAATGTTGAACAAACTTATTTGATTTATCGAAATGAAAATTCTAATTAAGAAAAAAATACTGGTCTTTTCTTATTTATGTCTCTTGTATAAAATACATACAATTTTAAAAATGGTTAAAATCTAATTAAAAATATACTTATATAACTTTACTCATAGCAGGGGCGGTGCTACACTGGTACAAGGGTGGGTAAGTCCCCCCAAAATTTGATTTTGCCCCTCCATTAAAGTTTATATCTTATGTTGATATTTAGAAATATGGTACTTGTGCATAAATTTGATTCAACCATCATAATAAAATAAATAATTCTAACATAATACATTTCATTTATTGATTTTTATTTTAATAGGCAATACCAACATGTTAATATGTTGCTATTTAGATACCAAGTCCAAAAAGCCCTCTCTTTTTTTGTTTAATTGCAATAAACATAAAATATATTAATGTGCTTATAACAAATTTATATTATGTCATAAACTCATAAGTCATATAACCGTATGACAAGTTTACATAAAACATATGTAGTACTTTAGGTTATACCTTTACCTACTTTGGATTCCATAATGTTAAAAACATGTAAATAAATAAAGAAATTGTAAACCATTATTTGTATATAAAATTGTATTAATAACTTCAAAGAGTTTTTAGACTTGAGTTATAGTACACCTATTAAGTTTGACTGTTATATTCAAGTTCAATATGCTTTTTTTGCACATTTAGAAATAAAAATATTCAATTAAGTTAATACTAATACTGTACACTTTCTAAAATCTCATACATAAAAAAATAAAAAGTTAAGTATTATTAGAAAATTTGAAGTTTTACTGTAGTACTTTTGTGATAATAATATAGTAGGTATATTTTTGATTATTTATTTAGAAATATAGTATATTATACCCAAAACATTTTAAGCAATACTTTCTGAAAATATGATACCTACCAATAAACAAATTAATGGGTGATCCAGTAGCCGTATATAAATGCCCTACCAGAAAAAAATTTGGCCCGGTATCACCCCTCACCCACTCCAATAAAAAATATCTGACACCGCCAATGGTTGGTAGATTGTATGTTTTGAATCTACCTTACATATCTTGATGCAAGTGATGTATGTACTTATTGTAAGGTTAATACTTTTTACTTTTTGGTCAATATGTATGTTTGAGCCCCCCCCCTAAAAAATTTCACTATTTGAGCCACTGTACCAGATTGCTTTTATCAATGCCTCTCCAATCTCATTAATATTAAAAAAAAATAATTGATAAAACTAATCATTTAACATTAAACTAAACAAGTACTATTATTTTGATTTTTGACGCGAGTTAAACGCTCGTGTGTAAGCATACGCGTACGCGTTTTTATATTTGCCGCGATTTGAAAATCACGTACGCGCGCGTTCGAATCGCTCCGTGTGTAACCAGCTTTAGATTAATAGTTCTGGCAACTAATTAGTAATGAAATCCGTGTTCTTAATGACCGGACAGAGAATAGTCATGCACACGTTTCACTATCTAGTGGATTAATGTTTTTCATTATTATTTAATAACGGAAACTCACTGCAGGTGCAGTTGTTTTACTGATTAATAAATAGCAGGTACTAAATTTCGACTTTCGATAGTACTTACAACTATACACTCATGACTCATCTAGTCAGGGCAGGCACGTATAAAGGGGGGTTTTGGGCCCCCCCCCGAAAATTAATAGTTGTGTAGTTTATTTATATATATAGATTATGAACCCCCCGAAATCTACTACGAACCTCCCTCGAATTTTATTTTTATCTACGTGCCTGAGTCAGGGGTGGCTCCAGAGACATGGTTGGTGGGGGTGGAGGGGTTCATAATTTTTGGAAAACATTTGATATTATAATATGTTTTTTTTGTATTTGTAAAATATGTATACATTTTTTTAGAAATATGGGCATGGGAGGGGGCCCATGCGTGTAGGACTTATGTTTAGAAAATGCTAATATAAATATTTTAAGAAATATTCACGTCTATAATTATGATTATATATTAGAATAAAGAATTACGAAAATAAAACAATTGATTTTGTTGAAATCTTGTTATTCGTAAAAATGACCGTTTTCCCGTTTTTGTAAAGTACTTAGCCACTTAGGTACTGTACATTTTTCGAATACCTACAAATAAAAGTACAAAGCTACCAGTAACCAACATTAAATTTAATGATTGAAGCATTTTTTCATCTATAAAATGTGTATACAAACACAGAAAGAAAAAATTGTAAATCCAATACATTCATCTCCCCGCCTAAATCTAATACATAAACAAAAATTGCGCCAAAATGTATAAAAACAAAAGTATATTGTTAAGTACGAGTAGAGAAAGACACGGTAGAAGCCTTGATAACCAGGTGTGAAACGTTCACATTCCCATGTGGGGAACATAAAAATTTTATTATAGCGTATATTATAAAATATTATATAAATATGAGAATGCGTCAATGGACTAGGCAAACAGACCAGGAACAGCTAATGAAAATGCAAAAAAGAAGAATCTATCAAAATTTTGTAAATCATAATAATTTCCTAGGTACATTATATCTATTATTATAGATATAATTAATATTACACTTACTAATACTAGGTATTCAAAATGTTTAACAAAATGTATTATGTAAGTCATTATGTTCATTATTATTATTTATTATTATTATATAATATATAATAAAAACTCAAAAGTTGTTTGTTGTTTTAGAATTTGCTTCTTTAGTCCACGTCCAATAATCATGCAAAGGCCTAATTTTAAGAAAAAAAATAATGCCCAATGCCCATAAGTTGTATTATTTAATATATAGCTGGCCACAAGCAAACTATACTGGCCACAATATAATACTACTGTCTACTACTATAGTTTATTTTTTTCGGTAACAAATAGTTTATTGAAACCCGTCATTAAGTGTTTGGCTCTCATCCTGTTCGCCGTCCGTTTACACGTCATATATATATACAGAGATGGACGCCACATCGAGAACTGTCGTATGCCAACAGTCGTATGCCAATAACGAGGGTCGATCCATTATAGATGTTCTGGATTTGGCAGTTGACCTCAAGAACACAGCCGCGGTCAAGTCATCGTTACTGCACAGCGGACACGCCGCAAAGAAGAGTACCCGGTCGTCACCGGAATTGAGAATAATTAACTCACCCGTGTACCAGCAGGACGTAGTTATAATTGCACCATCATCGGAGCCTGCTGCAACTGTTTGTGTGATATCAAAGACGGACGCACCCGGGGAAATCTCATTGATTGACGCGCTGGACCTGGCAGTCGATCGTAGGATCACTCCCACGCCTGTCCTGCAGCTACCGATACGGCGGCGTGAACATTTCCGGTCGTCTATTGAGCTGCAAATCCAGTCGCCCGTGTACGGTGGCGTGAAGTCTGACCCGCCGGTACCCACGGAATTCCCGGAAAACCCTGCAGCGCGGTCTGTTGGTCGGCGGAGGTCTGCGTGGAAGAGAACGAAAAGATTCGTTTGGAAATCCTTGGTGAACGTGGCACGCAGGGTTTGCATCTGTCAAACCCTCGTGGACATAGAATAATGTTCACCAAGTTTTCCCCTTCCATCACCGTTGTACGCCACAGTGGTACCTGCAGCAGTTTCCGCCGTCAGCCGCCCGTCAACCTGCAGTTCTTGGCGTACCGCATGATGGTGCCAGGCCGGTCGAAACGCACCACCTGTTGTTTCCGCCGGACAATTATTCGTCCGACACCGTTAAATTACTATAAAAATAGCTTTAACCTAACCTAATTATTGTGCGCGTTCGCCAGTAGTCCGTCCGACGTTTTTCGCCCCCGCTTTTAGGTCCGTTCGTGCACGCTGTTTTTCGCATACGTACTTTGTAATTTGTATTACATTGTACACTGCCGTTCTCCGCCGCGTGTTTAGTTTGTCGGGCTCCGTCATTTCTTCGAATAAATATTAAATTGTATTAGTGCTCGGTGCCTGATTTTTTTTATATGTTAGTTTTGCACAGCTTTCGGCTCCTTTTCGCTTCGTTTTTTCTTGCAGCTAAGTCAGCATCTTTATGTTCCTGTTGCAGCACTCTCAAACCACGTTGTACCTATGTGATTTAGTGAATATCGTTTAGTAATTATCGTTCATTGCAATATTGCATTATAGTTTGCCCTCATTAAATTTGTCTTTTCTCCAGTTAATATGGCGGTCAAATTTACCGGCTATATTGTTATAAATTATGTTCCAAATTATGTTTTATTGTGTATTGTTATATGGGACTGCTGTCTAAAAACCATGTATTATATTATGAGACTGCGCATTATGATTCTTCACATTATGTATTATTAAATGAGACTGTTGTCTAAAAATTATGTATTGTTATATGAGACTGCTGTCTAAAAACCATGTATTATATGAGACTGCGCATTATGATTCTACACATTATGTATTATTAAATGTTGTATTATTAAATGTATTTAATCTAAAAATTATGTATCATTGTATGAAACTGTTGTAAATATATATTTAGCCATGAATTTATTATTGTTTATTTGTTCATGGTAATACGCACAAAGTTTTGTATTTCGTTTTGTGTAGCTAGCGCCCTAGCGGGTACATCATATTATTATACCACGGTATAAGTACTGGCATTGACTTTTTATTGATTTGTTTTTTTTTTTTTATTAAAGAAGATTTTTATTATATTATGTTATTAACAAAAAATGATACAAAGTATTAAGGGAAATAATAAAAATTACCTACACCTTTAAGCTAAGCTTGTGGTGGATGAAGCGAGTCACGTGATTGAATTAAACACACAATTAAATAAATGATAATACGAATAATAAGAACAAAAGAAAAAATATACAAATGTTTCTTATACTAGATTTTGTAATACCGAATCATAAACATAATCACTGACTTATTTCACTAAATAAGACATTTCTTGATGTTGGTATTATCAATAAAAATATTTCTTTTCACATCTATTAGCAAAGATTTAAAATTAACAGGGCCCAGATAGTTAACGAACTTTTGTACAAAACTCGTTTTTGTATATTATTCTACTTTAATATTAAATTATCTTACTTCCCCGATGGGCTTATTATTTTGTTCAATAAAGAAACAACACATTATGTGTGCGCTCACATCGATATGCAATAATTGAAGTAAATAAAACAGTAAGTTCATTATTCGTATATTATTATATGACTGAACTGGACGCCCACGTGAGAACTCCAAAATTCCAGCAGTCTTATAATGCCATTGAAAGTCGATCTACAGTGAACTCTGGATTTCACCGTCGTTAACCCTTTGTCGACCGACGGTACTTTTGAGTACCACATTACTAATAATTAATAAATGTATATTAAATAATACGATGCATTTATCTTTTTTGTGACCCGTCGGTACGCACGAGTACCTCTTTAGCTACAAGATAAAAAATAGAACTATGGTCCAAATTTAGAAATATAACTGTGTAATTAGATGTCAAAGTAAACAATGTACACGAAAATTCTTAGAACCAAACATGCCCACATCAGGCTGGGTTTTAAACTCGTACAAAAGCTATTTTTAGCATTCTTATCCGCTAGAATTGATTGCAATAATTATTGTGTTTAGTTTATAAATATTATTATAGCTCTAAGTGAAACTCTGGGAAAGTTGGACTCGCTGAGAGTGGGTACCAATTTTGGAATATAAAAGTCGCAAAGGCTGTAAGACGAAAGTTTAGGATTTGTGATAAGGATTAGTGATATGGATTGGAGATAAGGCTTGGCGCTTTGGCGGGAATGTTTAAAAGTTTGAGCGTCTAGCAATCCGTCACGAACGTTGTAAATGGATAGGCTGGATACGATCTCCAGGATCATCTCCCGTTTCTCCGCTGCTTTTGGTTGTTAAAATTGTTAAAAAGTGTAGAGTCGATAGGTTTATTTGATTGTCTAGCTATCAGTCATAAAATCACATAGGTAGGCGATACGACTGCGTCGGATCGCGGACTATATGCGAAGCGTATATCACCAGGTATGCAATCCACCTGCGGTGGATTGCGAACCCCGTCAGTTGCGTAGATACGTGAATAATCGAAAAAATAGTTGGACCCCTTGACCGTGTTAGTTGTAAGTGAGTACCGATTTTGGAGACACATTCGAATTATAAATGTCGCACTTATACATATAGAAGGTGATAAGAATTTCTGTATGGCCTGGCTCTTCGGCGGTCTCGTTTCGAAGGTGGGAACGTTTGAAAGTCAAGATTCAGTGTCTAGAAATCTCCCATGGCCCATGAAAACCGGCAATTCAATGATAATACTATCCCCCAGCGTATGTCTGGTGCTTTTTTTGTACGTGTAAGAAAATGTTAATTCGAAAATCTGCATGTTAGAGTGTCCAGCAAATCAGTCATTACCCATCTAAGACAAAACAAAAATAAGCAATCCACCTGCGGCGGATAAAGTGGTATGTGCCATCGCATGTCCGGTGCTCTTTCTTATGTAAAAAGTGTAAAGTCAAAACCCGAGTTGGATTGTCTAGCAAGTCAGTCATCTCAAGTCAAAATCGATTAACATCCAATTAGCCACCTAGGTAGGCAATCCGAATTCGTCGGATCGCGGACAATGTGCTACAGTATATAAAGTAGGCAATCCACCTGCGGTGGATTGCAGACCCGACGTTGGGCGGCTATAAGTGAAAACCCTATTACACAACTTACGAAATAATTTACGAAAAATACAAACTATAACTATACAATATAAATACAAACAAATATAATATATTGTACCTATTTATTATAATTCATAAACAAAATAACATATAGAATATAGATACATAATATTATATTAACCAATACAATCCATATCACTAATCCTTATCACAAATCCTAAACTATCGTCTTACAGCCTTTGCGACTTTTATAATTCCAACGACATTGTCTCCAAAATTGGTACCCACTCTCAGCGAGTCCAACCCTCCCAGAGTTTCACTAGAGCTAGTTACTTTATAATTTATAATTACATTTATACATGTAAATTTAAATCTCTTATAGGTACATTTTTTCATACTAATAGTAGGTAGTTATACTTTATTTTTTAAAAATACAGATTTTATCGTATCCACGCATTTGTTAAATATAAAATTTGTCTTAGAAATTTAAATGATTTATGTGTATTTAATATTTAATTTATTTAATATTTTAATATTTATATATTAATTTATAGTTATTTGTACAGTTAATAATTATGTAATTACTTAGTAATTTAAACGATTATAATATGACATTTCGTTTAGTAAATAGTAATAATTAAATATTTGTAATTTATGTACAATACGTTCAATAAATGTTATAACATTTGAATTAATTTTGTTTATTTTTTTTTTTACAAAATATTCCGATACCATAGTTTATATTTTAATTATTGTAATAATAATTTATTCATTCAAACGATTATAAAATAATTATTTTTTTTCTATAATTATTAATTATTCCGATATCGTAATAATTAGTATTTTTATCATACCCAAATAGTTCGATAATTCAAGTAATACGGCTTATTAAAGCGGTTTACAGCAAAACTACCTATTACAAAAATTGTAGAGAAGAACTTTTTTAACAATCGTAAGAAACCCGAATTTCGATATTTTTATAAATTAGTTGAATAGTTAATCGATAAAAAGTTAAAAACCGTGTTAATTTACCATGTGATATTGGACGATTGGAATACGATATCAAAAATCGGATTTCTTACGATTGTTAAAAAAGTTCTCCTCTACAATTTTTATAATAGGTAGTTTTATTGTAAACCGCTTCAATAAGCCGTATTCCTGGAATTACGAAACAATGTTTTTATGCCATATTTTGTCTACTAGTGCGCCCTGCCGCCCTCATAAGATAAATATAAAAAGACTCCTGTCGATAGTTATATTAAAATACCAAAAGTTAGACTAGTAAAATCACGCTATTGCCTTCCTCCATGTGTTCGGAGGGCTCTCGAGATCGTGTAATCAAGAATTAGATCAAATACACCGTACAATATAATTTTATGGAAAAAGGCACATAGAATGTATTAACTGCTATCAACATAAAATATTGTATTATATGCCTTACCTGATTCGCAGTTGTTTGTAGATAACATTGTAGGAGTTTGAGGTCTTAGATGAAACCACGGACTACAACTATACTGGATTGGAAACGAGACGTTTACCGCCGAGCCGCTTAGTGTCCGCGAGAGAGGTGTACGAAGGGAAATCGTACATGAGCGAATCTAGCGCCATCTATACTTTAATGATAAAAACCATTTACCAAATTTATTCTCGCCAAATAAAACCACATAATATCGTAGAAATTCGCTAGACTAAACCGGTTTAAAATTATCCCACATTATCCCGCACAGGGATAATGAACCATGTAAATGATATGGTCCAAACATCCCGGTGCATTATTTTTCACACCGGTTTAGTCTAGCGAATTTCTACATCGTTTGACGGAATGCCGAATGGGTAGTAGTATGTCTGTGGTAAGCCAGGCTGCGCTACATACGCTCGCGTACTATTTCCCCTTTCTACACCTCTCTCGCGGACACTAAGCGGCCCGGCCACCGTCACCCGCCTCCCTTGACGTATCCAGTCCAGTGTAGTAGTCCGTGGATGAAGCAAAGTAATACCTACTCCAAATACACAAATTGAATTAAAGAACGCACTGATTATTGCTCGCATAAGGAGTCTAGTTGTCGCTCGTTGAAATCGATTTTTTGAGACTTGAGAGGTTGTTACTCTGGTGGTTGGTGCTCATGCACTGGTTAAAGGGACGACGCGAGGATGCTGACCAGATGAGAGTGGTAGGCGGCTTTATCAAAAAGTTATCGTGAGCCTGGGAACTAGATTATTCTTTTGCGTCAGCATAAAATAAAGTCACACACATCCTACGTAATACCGTTATAAGTGCGTGCCGATATCTTAATTGTCTTTGTTAATGGTTTTATTTGATGCACGGACTACTACACTGTTTTATTTGATGTGACCGATTTCTACAAACGACAGTCTGGCCGTTGTTTATTATTCTGTAAAATTTTAGTTTATTATAATGGTGTGTGAGCATATCATTACAATACTGTACGAGTTAAATTTTGATATGATAATAATTGGTCATGGGCAGTGCTGGGGTAACTACGTTACCCATGTTTTTTTAGAGAATATATTAGCATCATAATTTATTACTATATTAGGTGTATTCACGGACTAAGATATAATATATACTTATGTCTTAGTCCGTGGGTGTATTAAGAGGACGTTATACCCGCATGTGTTGTCTCCGTCTTACAAGTGCGTAACATAGCAAATTGTACGCTCGGAAAAACACGTGTAGCTCCGTTAATTTAAAAATTAGAGTGAATTGACCTCTTATAAAATCTAAAGGTAAGATTATTATCTGGGCAACCTCATGGGCTTTTTAGTATATTTTAATTTTAAAGCGAGTTATGAGTATTTTAAGATGTATAAAAAATTTACAATTTTAATATCCTCATAACTTGCGTTAAAATTAAAATATAATATAAATCCGGTCTTTAGTTAACTTATAAGTTATAACCACGGTCTTAGATAAGGTCTATGACGTAAACCGAATCAGCTGATTGAGTTACGCTTCTATGATAAGAGTTAGCATTCTATATAGCATTCAATGATTATGAATTATAATAAATTATTATTATTATAATATTATCACATAAGTCAGAACTATTTTGTGTAGTGTATTTCTGTGTCACTTAACTTACCTGAACAATTTCAAGTTCTAATAAAAATGTATAGTATTAAATAATATTAATTATGTTATGATTGCAATATGTATCATTAATTTTTTTTAATTCAAATCCAGCATTACTGTTTAAACTAAACCCTATCTATTTAATAAAATAAACAATTTACTTTGATAATTATGTTAACTGAAGCGGAAAATAATGACAATAATAAAAATCCATCTTCAGCAGCTGAAGAAATCAAGTTTACCGAGCGAATGAGAAAAGCCACAAGGAAAGAACATCGAATTAGTGATGCCTTAATTAATGCAAAAATGACCATTGGTAATACATTTAGTTTTAAATTGTCATATTCTTAACTAAAATATATATTGGTGCAATCACATTGTTTTAATAAAGATTTCTTCTCATTATTCGAGAAATAAATAAATTTAACCAATTCAAAATTAAAATATTATTTAGACCTGGTCCAATATTATACTTAAACTAAACCTCGATTTTACATATAAAGGACAACCTATATAGATTTAAAAAATACAACGTGTTTTGTTTTAATTTTGTTTCCCTTAGGTGAATCACCCACCCAACATTAGTCATTACTTTAAGGTTTCTAATCCTATCAATAATTTGAAAGCACTGTAGTTATTAATGAATTACAACTATATTTATGCTTTTGATAGGATCACTATTTAATTTGATGATGTAAGTTGACCAAGACTTGGTACCAAACACCACAAATACTAAATGGGATTAATAGTAAGAGGTTTTTTTATGAATGTTTAAACAATTATCAAAGTAGACTACTAGAACTATTAATGCAACTTGCCATTTTATTCCACACTAATAAACTTGTACACATTATTAAGTGCCAAGAAGACACTCAACCCATAGAATATGGTAAATGTTTGCTCAATATAATTGCTGTGCTGTTCGTATTAATATAAGGGTTCCAAGTATCTATCATTAAGTTTATAAGTGAGATAATAATAAAAGCTATTGGTTTTAAAAATTCAATTTTATTGTTTGTGAAATATAGAAATAGACTAATAACAATTGATTAATCTGAAATTACTTCTATTGTTTCAGTTTAAAATGAGAAATTTTTCTAATAATTAATATGAATGTTATTAGCCCTTAGTCCTTACTTATAACTTATAACTGCCACTAACTCATCGTATATAATCTCAAGATTTTATTCGCCTAAAATAATTTCTAGAAATAAAATCTCCTTGAGAAATAATTACAGATAATGATTATACATTTCAGGAATGACTGATAGCAAAGTATGGGTAGAAGGATTACGAAGATTTTATATTGTATACCAGTATCTAGAGATTGCAATGAAAAAGGAAGAAAATTATAACTTGCATAAATTTGGCCAAATTAATGGATTGTTACGTACACAACCATTTGAAAGCAGTTTACGACATTATTTAGGAGAAAAATGGCCTTCTGGAACAACTAAGGCCATGGCTGAATACTCCAACTATTTATTAAGTTTAGAAAATGAAAATCATGTACTGTTGTCGCCATTTATATATCATATGTACATGGGTATTTTATCTGGTGGTCAAATATTGATGGCTAAACAAAGGATGGCATTCTCAGATGGAAAAGGATCTGAAGCATTTTACTTTGATATTAATGTAAGAGAGGCAAAGAATCATTTACGGAATGAAATGAACGCTTTGGCGGAAAAACTAGATGACGAAACAAAACTTAGATTATTAAAAGAAAGTAAAATGGTGTATTTATTGAATAATAAATTAGTAAAAGAAGTCAAAGTTCCTACAGAAATTTTGTTAATCAAGTTAATATTTGTTATTGGCATTTTTATTTTAGTGATTCTATTATGGAAGGTGTCAAAAAAGTTTCTTATGGTTTTATTCTAGTCAATAATAAATAACTGGTATTTAATTAGCAGATCAAAACTAAATTTTAAACATAGTTTGACAAATAAATTTTAATTATATTAAATAATCCAGTTATAGATACTTCTGTATAATTATTATTTTTTTGTTATGATTTATTGTACTTGGGTAATAAAAAACAATTAATAATTGATTTCATAATAATGTATACACTACTATGGAAAAACCTATAATATATTCAATTGTATTCAGTTTATTGTATATTGTATTATGTATTCTATTTATTTTATCATACAAGTTAAAATTAGACATTTGAATGATTCCTCACATCAAACCAATTAAATGTATTTTCATAATTTACTTAATATTATAGGTAATAACCAATATATATAGTATAATCGTAACACTTTTTTCCGATTTTATAATGTTTAGCTTACAGTTACATCAATATTACCAATTGGCAATTATTATTTTACTTTGTACTCTCCGGGTAACCTATGTAAGTAATTTAAAACCACATTCTAATTGTATTAACATATTGTACATTTGTACTATTTCACTATGTATAGATTGTAAATATTCATAAAACAGCTAAATAAAAAAATAATCTAAAAAAAAAAAATGTTTATTATTCCTTTAATTTGATCCAACATTTTAGTTGATATTTTTATTGTTTATGTCATTCTAATAGAATACTTTATTAGTTATGAAGCAATGAAAGACTAGACTTCACATGACTTTTTGTTCAGCAAAACCCATCTTGGCAGCAGATCAGAATTCAATTTCCTAATTTGTTTGATGAATTATCAATTATTAACAACTTCATTGTACATATTAAACTGTATGTATGTAATACTTATATAAGACAAACTACACGGTTGTTAATAGTTAAGATCAGTAATTATATAAAGTAATTTAATATTTTTAATATATGGACTAATAAATAATTAAAGAAAAAATATTAAATACTTATTATTATTTAATATAGAATGATGCAGATTAAACTTATTAGCTCTATAAAGTTAAATTTAATTGGCTGAATAGAAGAAGATAACTGGCAGTAGTTATTAATATCTGAAAAAATAAATTTATACATCAAAATATTATGTGATAATATACATGTCATGGCGTATACATTATATATTTAAATATCATATACAGTATGTTAATTAATTGGAAAGCTAGTAGCTTTAGTTCAAAATATAATGCAGATATTATAGGGCATTTTTTTTTAATGTAATATATTATGACCAATAGTTCCTTTTTACTAAGGCCATTTTGCAAAGTTGTTTATTTATAATATAGAGAAAAAACAGTTTGCAAAATTGGTTGAATTTTGATGAATGAAAGCAATTGCCGAATAATATTATACGGTTTTCACGCTATTTCATAGATAACTAATGCTAATCCAATAGGTAATACAGAACTCATTATACATGATTTAATTGTAAGTAAAATTTTATATTTGTTTTTTTTTTATAATATTGTTCAAATGTACCATAAAGCATGAACTGCTATGCACAAGTCAATTTTTATAGGTCCATGATCTTTGTAATAAAATTAACTTATCATTTGGAATATTTAGCATATTTTTTATTATAGCTCTAATTTAGTTATAAAGATCATGGGCCTATAAAATTGATTTGTACATAGCATTCATGACAAACATATTGAACATTATAAAAAAATTAATAAATATATTACATACAATTTCAACAAGTCAAGTGTATTTTTTATTACCTAGAAGGTAACTTAGTTACCAAAGTGTGATAACCGTTCAATTTTACAATACATATACTGTCTTTTTGAAAATATAAGTGAAAAAAAACTTTAAAAAAACTGCGACATATTTTGAATTGCAGCTACTGACTTTCCAAATAAGTAACAAATTGAAAATAGTGTGTTCACAAACAGGAAATGAGGTTATCACTTATCAGATGTTAAAGAGAGTATTAAAGAACCTATGTGTAAGTACACATTTTAACCCTTTCAGGAACTAGCTTGCACAATATAAGTAACTATTTTTAAATAGCAACCACAATCTTTTTCTACGTAACTACCAAAAATTCTGAGGTATAAAAAAACAATATTAAAAATGTCCAAAGCATGAAGTCCATGGTAAAAGAGTATGGGACATATAATTAGGTATCTAAAAGCAAAAATACGATTTTTTATGCACAATTTAGTATGCTACAATACTCCAATTAGTATTAATGTATATTTTAATTAAATGATTTAATAGAAAAAATTGTCTAGTACTGGGTAGGTACCAATATTGGCCATATCACACTTTAGATGGATAGAAATTATTATTATATAATACATATTATGTTTCTTATTTTTGTATGAATAATTAATTCAATTTGTTTTATATAACTATGACTTACAGGTGATTAAAATTATTGATTTTTTGTTTTTAAATAAATTATTTTAAATATTATATATTATATACTGGAATTCCTTTGGACTTCTACAGATTCAAATGCTTTTTATAAAACTATTTTTGTGTACAAAGTTTTTTTTTGTTCCATAATTGACAATGTTACAGTAAGTTGAAATTAATAAATAATTGCTGTTTTTAACGATATTTAAACAATGTTTATTTCATACTCGAGAATTTGAAATATTGTTAAATTACTATTTGTACACAGAAAATATATAAATTAACACTAATATTTATTAAATAACAAAATCTATATAGATTGCAATGTGTTATAGTTTTTGTATAACTACGATAAATTATGAAAACAAAGTGTTAAACAGATACCTAAATTCCCTCCTTTATTGCATTTATGAAAAAAAGCTCAGATTTTAAAATACTGTAAAAAAAGCCCCTTACCAACAACCACTAAACAGTCAATGACTATGCTCTACATTTCCAACTGTTCTATGTTCTAAGTATCAAAATGATGTAAACATGTTTTAACATTATGTATGGTCGCGCTTTATAAGTTCGTTATAGTTATTCTCATTTTTGTACTTTTATATAATATTATTTAATAGGTAAATACACTTAACATTGTTTTTTATTAATTATGTAATATATTTAAGTAATTGTATATAATATTATTAAGACTTTTGAAAACCATAATAGAAATAAAAATAGGTAATATTTTTCGGGGCTTCCTATAACATATACCTATACCTATACCCATTTACCTATGGGGGTTTTTTTTATTCGAAATACAGCTTTATTATTTGTAAATTTTAACTTACTCCAATTTCATTAATTTTTCCAATAGGAGAAAACTTAATATACAAAAATCGTTAAAAAAAAATAACACATCTGAATCTATAAAAAAGGTTGGCTTTAACCTTTACAAAAAAGTAACTTGTATTACGCGTCCATATCGCGTATTGAAAGAGTTAAAATATTGACATTTTCTTAAAACTTGTAGTTTGGTACTCTCTTTAACCTCCCAATAACCCCATTTCGTTTAGAGCCCCGAGGTCATCCAGCTATTATAATATTTAGGGACTTATATTGTGATCACACTAGATACCATAACCAAAGTACATTTTAGTTTAATTCATTCAACTTACAGATAAGAGTGTTTCTAAATTTATTGGAAACATTTCTAAAGCATCCAAATCAAACTTCAATTTTTGTACTTGGTGATTAAATAAAAGTCTCTAAAGAAAAATTAAATGAATAATCAATAAAACAAATTCTATAAATTAAAAAAGTTCACACTCGCCTGTTGCTTATAATTTTCTCCTGGCAATAAATTTGTATCCATTTCATTAACCAAACTTTTAATAATATTTTCCTGAAAACTATTTAGTCTTATGTAATTGTACAATTTGATCAAAACAATTATTTAGAACTAACATTTCGTTTGATCAGTTCACAGCAATAACATAACAATGCAACTCTTTGAAATGTTGCCATACTCTCTACAAGTTCAATTAATGAAAAACTCGTTATATATGAATACAAGTTTATGGCCAACAAAATTCTTGATTGAATAATTAGGGTTAATGTATTAAGCCCATATATTCTATTAACATTAACCATTATATCAAATATCTCCATATGTAACAATCTAGTATCTTCTAAACAATTCGCAAAGTAATCTGGCAAAATAAGTTTTGTATCAATTTTGTTTTCCTGTGTGTAAACAAATAAAAATAATATTCTAATAATGTATATTCAGTGTTATAACACATAAATTATGATTTAATAGTTTATGTCAATAAATTAATAGAAATGTTTAAAACATGATTTAAGGAAAAAATAGACTTCATGTTAAAATAGATATCAATTATCAATTCTATAAATGATCGTAGTCAGTGGTATATAATATATTTGAACTTTTGAAATAAAAACAATATTTACTTATAATTATCGTAATATTAGTAACGCAATAACTGAAGGAGCCAGGTCCAGAGTTCAGTTTTTAGATTTGTGGGAAAATGTAGGCGCTTTTATTATTTCTAATAAAAATCATAAACTGATAACAAAGTTGAAAAACAATATTCATACAACTGATTTTAATCAACTGGATTACTTCTCAGTATAATTCAATTATATCTTGAGATTTGTTAATTATATATCTTACAATTTAATTCAATGATTAACAAATTATGTGCAACTAACAAATAATTATCTTTGATTAATATCGTTCTACCTTGATCATATGAAAAAAGTTGGATATCCTATGAGTGATCATTTCAAGTGATGATTTCAACAGCAATAAGATCACGTAAAATTGCATTTCAAACATGAAACAGACGAAATCTTGAGCATGAAGCACTAGATTGATGGTAGGCTCTTGGGTTGTCATTGAGTTGACAAAAAACACAACCAACCAAAACAAATGCATACCACTTATAATAAATACAGACGACATTTTTAGACATGTATTTTTGTTGTAGGATAAGACGTCCAAACATTTTACATAACATAACCGTATGTTATGTCTGTTGTAAGCACAAGACAAAAAATACAACATCAAACTGAGAGTTGTCAAAATGGCTTTAATTGTTGTCAATAAGTCTTCAATAAGATTGCTCTGAAAATAAACTTATTTATACACATATAAACTTAATGAACCGTGAGACAAAAAAAAAAAAATAATATAATAACTTACTTGTTTCAAACTCCAAAACAATAAAATACAACTAGGGGACAGCGAAAGAAGGCCTAATATAAAAAAGTACTTGAACTCTATTAGACAATTTAAATGCAATGATCGAGCATGTAGATCACTCAGAATCAACCATAATAACCGCATTGTTATTACATTTAAAATAATACAAATACAACAGCATTGAATAAGCAAAGGTGCAACTCTTGAATTCAATTAAATTCTACCGATAAAGGAATAGAAAGATAAGTTTACTTAATACATAGAATTCAATTTTCTTTAAACAATATAAACAATAAATAAAATATACATTTGTTTCTGTCAATAATGGTTTTATATTATAATAGAATAATAAATTTATATTAAAAGGATGAATAAAAATAAAATGAACTATTCACTTCTATAAAAAAAAACTCCATTCTTCAGAGTTCAAACACACCTTATTTCTAAAGAAAATATTAAATAGTATGAAGTATTGGATATGTGATCATAAATAATAAATTACTATTTTTACAATGATGGGAAAATAGGGCCACTTCAATAACCAAGGCTGTTCCAAATACAAACAAGAAAAATACGTGAAAAAGTATATAAAAAATATATAAATATGTACGCATATTATATATATTTTTTAAAAGATTAAGGATAAACTAATTTGTTACAAAACACAAGACAATCCTCCAATAATAGATTATGGTAATACGTCAAAACAAATATAATCACATATAATACTTTTACATAAACAGAACAAAATTTAAGATATTTTTTTTAAAAAACTTATGGACTAGCTTTCATATTCTGAATTTTTAACTATTCCTGATAAGCATTTTTCAAGAATACCATTATAAAAATGTTAGTAAACACTAAAACTTTGTGAGCTGTTGCAAATTAGAAATCCTACTATATAAGATCTTACTTTAAAATTTGTTTTATAAATATGGAATTTTAAATGGATTATTAAGAACCGCTTCAATAGAGGTATGCTCTATTTTAATAGTTTAAATCTGTTAACATTATATAAATAATATAATTTAATAAGTGGCTGCTATAACCACATTTATTGGAATTATGATATATTCAACACATTTAAATTTTTTATATTACATTATCAAAATATTAAACATACCATATACTTCAGCTCATTTGATTTATGATTATAATATAAATTTTGATTTTACATGATTAAAAATGATTTCTAAATGTTCTATGAAAATTCATTAAGAGTTGATATATTATGTAACTTCCAATGATCAAACTAAGCTTTTATTCTCTTAAATCAACACAAAATTATAATGTTATGTTTTAATATTACATATTAAAACAAAATTATTTAGCTGCATTCAAAGATATTAGATTTTGAATACAAACTACATTTTTCTAATTTCGAATGTAGAATCTTATACATCACATACCATCAAATGTATAAAATAAATAAATATGCAATGCGAAGTGAAACATGTAAATTAGGTGTAAAACAAACAGGTTTAGGAAAACAAATTCAAAATATAAAAATAACAAACCAATTAAAATTTCATAAATCTGATCTTGTCATTTATTCTCACACACCACTAAGAATACACACTATGAAAAAAAAAGACAATTTTACAAACTAATTCAATTTTATTCTCAATTCTTGAAATAGGAAAAAGAAGATATTGACAGACATAATAAAATCAAAAATATAAAAATAGACCAAGAATAAAATGTCTTATTATCTCCAAAAAGTTATTTTTAAACAGTACTGAAGTCTAAAACACAAACACACAGAGTCATTAGCCTATTGGAAAAATATTTTAAGCCTTCAATTTCAGTAACTGCCAAAAAAAGACAATAATTATGTTACAATAAATATTGAATTAAACTGGTCTACATACATAAAGTATTACACTAGAATATTTATTAAAATTATGTATTATTTCTGAGTTATAAAAATGGTTACTTACACTTGTAGTTAGAAATATACTACTTCAATAAGATGACCATCAAATCTTGACATATTTTTTAAAGCTAAAAATTCTATAGTTAAGGAAAAACGTAATATTTATTGTTCTAAAAGTAAACAGGCGTCAATTATATTTATATACAGGGTTATTATTTTATTAATGAACACTCATTATTTCAAGAAATTTAAATGTTTTTGAAAATATTATTTTACATAGTTTCAAGTCGTTTACAAAACAATGTTTTTATTAAAAAATTATATTTTTAAATATTTCTTATCCTTATAATTTTTTCACTTTATTGAATGATAACATAGTTTTAATTTCATATTCCATAGCTGAATATTATTTTAAGTGTTTCGAAACATAGAAATCGAATTTAGAGCAAGTAGTTTATGAGATATGAGTTTTGATGAGCGGAGTGGAACAGGGTTACCCCGCAAAATGTTTGTCCACTACTCTGCTCATCTAAACTTTAAATACTTATAAGTTATAACTCATAAACTACTCGCTCTAAACTTGATTTTTATGTTTCAAAATACTTAGACAAATATTCTTTCTTTCTTATTTCTAATGAAATTAAAACTTGATGTTATCATACAAAAAAGTAAAAACTTAGAAAAATTATAAGGATTAAAAATATTAAAAATCATATTTTTTTAATAAAAATGATTTTGTAAATGACTTGAAACTATGTAAAATAATATTTTCAAAAACATTTACACTTCTTGAAATAATGAGTGTTCAATAATAAAAGAATTACCCTGTATTTAATTTATTAATATAACACCTATTTTTCTTTTTTAGATTAAACAAATGTTATTTTGTTATATCTCCTTATTTTACAATTCAGAAATGTATGCTGCATATATAATAAAGATTGATATGAATAATATGTAATTCCTATGCGTATTGTTCTTAAATTATTGATATGAACTAGGTTCAACTATAATATAAGAATGGATAGGGAGATTCCTATACCAGTTTCATATGGGGCCGTGTGCTTTTTTGGGGAAGAGAGAACGTAAAGAGAGAAAGATGATATGGGGCTTTTTTTAAGGTTATGTCCAAAAACTGTTTACAATATTTGTCAATTTCAAACTTGTATTTTGATTGTTGTGCCTGAAAAAGGAAATTGGAATACTCAAATTACTCTTAAACTTGGCGTACATAATTAATTGAAATTAGAATATAGAATAATATAGATTGTTAGTTATTACTAGTTAATCATTAATGTTATTTATTATCAATTATCATAACAATATTTACCTCATATAACATTAAAAACATATAACTAAATTTTCTAATAATAAGTTCTTATGTCCTATCCATTCTTATATTATCCATGGTTCAACTAGGTTCAGTTCGTGTACGAAAATCAAAGCTAATTTTAAACAATTTGAATATCAAACCAAACTCAAATAAAAGTTAGAAATTCTTTAACTAATCAGAACTCCAAAATACTTTGAATTACAATAAAATAAAAAAATAAGCAAGAATTATTTTCAGTGTTTATTTTTAAATTTGTATTTTGACTATTGTCTATTTTATTGACAAAAAATACACATCAATTTATGCTTGTTAATTATTTTGAACTTGTAGAGTTGAATGTTCATTCTAGTTACATTATTGTTATTTTAAATTTCAATTAAACCTTATTGATATTTTATGTCTTTGCTTTGGCAAATAGAATCAAAATCAAAAAAAATTGCAAAATATCATTTTTATCATAAGAGATTCGAACTCGATATACGCGCCTATCACACGATAATTAGGTGCGACTGCACCGACGTTCGATGTGTTTGATAATTAGACCATTTGAGCATATAGCAAATGTCGCGAAAGTTGGACGTGGACGGTATGCCGCGCTCCGAGAGCATCACTCCTCCACAAACACACGCACGCACGCACACATATATATCATATGATAGTAAGGACAACAAAGACATAAAATGTGGTACTTCATTGCAGACTCGTAATTGTTTGGTTCAACATAATATGATGAAAAAATTTGGTTCAACACAATGTTTAAATTCGACCCTCTGAAAAAAAATATTTTTTTTTATCCCCTTACAAAGACATTACAGAACTTTATAGAAACTAAAAAATCTAAATATTTTGCATCCAGACTTAATAAATTAATTTCAAATAAAAAGGATACTTATTGCTCTTTCAGCATCCCATTCAGATGCAAATCTAATAATTCCAAATCCCTTACTTCCAACCTCGGAAAACTTAATGTCTCCACAGTCACGGAAGTAATCCTTTAAGCTTTGCCATGTTGTATTCGATGGTAAATTTTTTACCATAATTGTGTCAGATTTTTTCGGGCCCATACCCATATGCATATCACCTCCACCTACAAATAATAAAATAATTTAAAGATTAATATTAATGATGGAATGTTAACGATCAGTTTTTCTTAAGAAAATTGATTTGATTTAGACTTATATTAGTTATATTAAAATTCTAAGTATAAATAATTACCCAAACCAGATCTAAAGTCTGCACCAAAGGCGCCACCACCACTATTTGAATTTCGTACACCGAGTGATAAAGAATCGTAATCACGACCACCTAGTGAGTCTGAAATATATTAACCCGATTATACACATTATTATTTTTTTTTTGATCTTAAGCCCGGTTTTGTACGTTTTAATGTCGGTAGGGGGGGGGGAACACGTGTGTTAGGTTTGGCAGTTTTTTATTGGGCACCCGTAGGTATCTGCCATGCCCGGGTGGGGGATGGCGGCACTTGATCCCCGGACACCGTGACTTGCCCGAAAAAAAATGCCGCCTGTGACCAAGGAATCGAGTCGGCGTCGGCTACGTCACAACCGACGCCTAAGACCGCTCAGTCACTCCGTCCCCCGATTATACACATTAATATATTATTATATGGCAATGCTGTTATAATATAATATAATTAACCCACACAATCAATAAAAATACAAAAACATCTGAGTAGATAATTGAAAATAATTAACCATAACTAAAAACAAAAAAAATTTAAAAATTATACATAATACAATTGTATTATTTTCATTTTACTAACATTACTGCTGAAACCTAGGTAGTTTTGGTAATGAAAAACTTACTCAACTCAACAATTATTATGGCTATTTCAACTACATACTACAAAAATGATTATGTTTGAGGTAAATAGCCCTTATATCAGAGCTGAGTAGCCTTAACCTAGTCAATTATACATTTACCAATACTAATAATGCTAAAAATGCTTTAAATAGTAAGACTTGTATTAAATTACTATACATTTTAAAATATTAACAAAAAAATTAATATATATACAACTATAATAAATTACTTTGATGTAGTGAAGAACTATTCATCGATCCAGCTCCACTAGTATTCATACCAGATCCAAAAGCAGCTCCTAAGCCTGTTCCAATGCCTAAATCACTAGCACTTAAGTTTCCCAGTCCGTTGACTCCACCAACTTAATAAAACCAAAGTACATTTGAGATCTATAAATTAAAATTTTTTTTTAATCACTTACGAGAACGTCTATTCTGGGTCTCAATGCCCAATCTATCAGCACTTAATCCACTTAATACAGCCAAAGCAGATGTATTAACAGGCGTAGATAATGACTGAGATTGATTAGATGAAGTATTATTTGAAGGTAGATTTCCTATAAAAAATAAACAAAGAATTGATTAAATTATAAAAATTAGTTTTAAGTTTGTCAAAATGATAATGTGAACTGAATAATAATAGATTTTTAGGTAATTAATGTTGTCCAATCACACATTTTATAATTTTTTTATTTGTCTAATAATAAATATTTTTAAGTTTCTACATATTAACTAAATAATTATTACAAGGGTAACATATAAATAAATAAAAATAAAATTTCAAATATATATTTTAATTTATTTATAAATTCAAGGTTGAAAAAAACTCAGTAACATTTTAAGCATAACGAATTATTTAGGTTAATTAATCAGTTAGGTCTTAATGATATAGAACTTTCTTTCCCAAAAACTAAATAAGTAGAACTTTTCAAATCATAATTGTTTTATCAATTAGAAATATACCATATATGCAAAAAAGTATATGCGACAAGGAACATTGAAAAAAAGTAATACATAAATGTTAAATAAAAAAATGAGGAAATTGATTTTGATTTATAGCGATAATATTAAAACTGTATAAATTATCTTAACCTTCTGCATATTTAAAATATATAATATAACAACCTAACTATCTGTCCCACTAAAAAAAACTTAATGTATCGTTCAATTACATTTGGGTAACGTTCACATTTTGATTGATATAACTATCATATTAATTTAGTTAATTACTATTATTATTTATACAATCCACTACCACCAAATTATTAAATTTGAAAGAAAATTGAATTTATCATCTAGGAATTTTTTTTACAAAAATTAATAATTTCTTACAATTAAAATCTTATCATAACATACTTTCAACATCATGCAATGGTGCTCCGCCTGCACCTAAACCCATTCCTATTGATTTCAACCCTTCAGGAAGTCTTGCTAATGGGTCTTTATCTGTACGATCAAGACGTATAGACATTGGACGTTCAAATAAAAATTGATTGTTGAACATAGCTATTGGTAATTGTTAAGAAACATTGAAACATAAATACTCAACCAATTTAGAAAGTTTAAACATTAAGGTTATCAAAGGATACAAATAGCTTGAACAGCTTCTACTGGGTGATTATATTCAACTACTCCATATCCTTTACTTTTTCCTTCTTTATCTGAAAATATTTCAACTTCTAATACTCGTCCAGCAAGTTTAAATACCTCTTTCAATTTTTTTTCATCAACTTTGTAGTCGAGCTAAAAAAAAAAATTAGAACATCAAATTAAACAACTAAAAATATTATGAAGATTTTTTTTAAGTTACATTAGCAACAAAAATGCGATTGATAAGTGGCCCACGGATATGTAGTGATTCTAGAAATTGAGGTGAGAGTCCATATGTATTGTCCCATTGGAAATCATCTGATACTGGCATTCTACTAGCACTTCTGATACTGGTTGGGATATTCCCACCACCACCGCCGCCAACACCGCCACCACCACCGCCACCGCCACCGCCCCCCGCCGCCACCACCGCTACTACGTGGTCCATTTGGTAATGGACGTCCAGTCTTATCTCTATCAATATCATCCTATAACAAATTAAAACGCACAATTAATTAAATATCATAATATAATTTGATCTAATATTATATACCTCTTTAACTACTAATTTTCTTCCATTTATATCAAAACGGTGCATTTTATCAATCGCCTTTTGAGCTGAATCTACTCTGTCAAACTCAACTGTACCACAGCCTCTAGATTTGTCTTTTTCATCTGAGTATACAACTACAAAAGACACATCGCCAACTAAAACAAAATAATAAAAATAAATAAACAGGTTTTGAATGAGAGTCCTTCTTATTTAAATATATAATATCCTTGTTTATGCAGAAAAAGGTCGTTCTGAAGATGAAACCAATCTTGTTTAAGAGGCCCAAATACCATAAGCAAATTTGACAGGAAATTATTTTTAATATTATAATTATATTTTATAATATTAAAATAATTAACCTAATGTTTGTATCATTTTATTGTAAAATAGATAAATACCTTCTTTTTTGAACAACTCTTTTAGCTCCTTCCATTTGAATTCATATGGTATGTTCGAGACAAAAACTTTTTTACATCCACTTTTTCGAGACCTTAGTGGACTGCGACTCCTGTCACGGTTTCTATCGCCCAATCGCATGTTTACTAAAATGATTTTGCTAATGAAAATAAATAGGTACTTTAATATTTATATCGACTATTTGATTCGAATGGAAGCAATAACTAATAAGCTTGTACCAGATAAATTAATTTTAAGAACTTAATCTAACATATTATGAAAGTATCAAACGAAATGGTTTAACATAATACCTAATACCCGAATTATTTACAAATGGCGTACCAAACTACTGGCCAAGTACTTAAAAAGAACAAACGTCAAACACAATACGCTAAATAACTAGTTATGACGTAAATTTATCCTCCAAAACAAAAATACAAACTGTAAAATCATACTTACAAAGGTAGCAGAAACGAAAACAAGATTCGGATGAAAAACACTAACACCGATACAGAACAGCTAATGGTTACAAATCACAATTCACAACGTTCTACAATCTTGAATCTACGCTTTGAATAATATTTGTTGTTCTACGGCAACATTACCGTCATATTAGCATAGCCTGCTGCTCCAAAGCGTCACTTTAAATTGCAGGTATGGTATGTGGTATAAAATGGTTACCTATACTTCCATGGTATAAAAAAGCGGGAATAATATAAAATTTAAAAATTAACCACATACATAATATTGTATCTATTCTGTGTACATACCAAAGTCTAAGGACGTGTATCAACTATCAACCATAGAATATAGATACATATACATATATATATATTATTAATTATTATTATTTATTTATTAATCCACCTTGACATAACCTTACCAAGGTGGATTTATAAATCTACCTTGAACCTAACCTTAACCTAACCTTAGGGCCCATAGAGTAACTTATTCTCTATGGCAGGGCCGGACTGGGTAGGGTTCGGCCCATTATCCCAGATAAATATAACAACGGCCCTATCCTGAGTCCATAGGCGTAATTAGTTGACAGCTAGAGTGGGCTTAGCCGCCAAAATATTTTTTGTCCCCCAAATAATATAATGGCAAATTAAAGAGACTAGAGAGTAATTTATGATTTATTCGATATAGGAACTGGAACCATTTAACTATTTAAGTTTGATGAGACCTCTGTCTCATATAAATATATTTAATATATAATCATATTATGTTTATGTCCCATTACTATAATATGATTATGTACCTATGTCCTATACAATATAATCGTACCACTTACAATAGGTACCGGCCCAAAACCCAACCAAGGACAGCGGCCCGCACTAGGAAAGTAGACCACTGGGCCAGTCCACTCCTTTATACGTGTATTATATCTTGCTTATAGTGCATACTAGAGAGCCTTTTTTATCTAGGCTCTCTAGTGCGTACCATATTACCATGATAAATGATTTAAGACATACACACGGCTTTACTATCTACTATATAGTCAATTTTATTATTTTTTTGAAAGTAGATAATGTTATTTGTAACTCCTTACATTTTAAATGAAAAAGTAAAGTAACGTGACAAAAAAAAGGTGGATAAGTGGATGTCGCTCTGCTGTACAGTAGGTTACAAGTGGGTCACTGTAATGGATGGTGTTAAATTTAAATTCAATGATACAATATCATTGTATAAGAAAAACGATTCTGAGCGAAAACGGTCAGTCAGCCTATGATATTACCAAGTATATTTGATGATATTATTGTGAATAAAGTAATTTATATATGACCTATTTACGTGGAGCCTTGTTTTAAATTTGCAATCCTTAGCCATAAAAGTTAAACATTTTATACATTTTTAACTACAAAATAATTAATAAATTATAAATTTGATAAATGTTGTCAAAATTTGAACTTTAAATGCTAATAAAAAATAATTGTGCCTATGTATTTTTAATATTTTTCAACTGCTATTAGAACGATATATCAGGAGCCTTATATTAAATTTTCACGCTTTTTTACCCAACAAAAAATTTTTTATTAATATTTATAGAAAAAAAACTAAAAAAATTGAAAACTGACAATATTCGTAAACCGCTCAAAAGAGTCAAAATATTTTCAAAATTTTATGGTGTATACAAAATGCTAATATTAATATTCAGTGAAATTTTCAAGTATCTACAGTCATTTGTTTTTTAATTACAATAAAATAAGAAAATTGTTACATGAGAAATCGAGTGAATATCAAATGTTGTAAAAATATAAATTTCAGACGCTCATAAAAATTTAATTTAAGTTTCTTGTAGACATTTTTTTTTTGATAAAGGTAGACAAACTTATGACTAATCTTATATTACATTTTAAAATCTTAGATTTAAAAAGAAAATGTTTATGAATTCCCAACTCAAAATAATTTGCTAATTTTCGTGATTTTTCCGTATTTTGTCAAAATTTGAACTTTAAATGCTTATAAATAAAAACTTTGACTAAAGATTTTTAATTTTTTTCATCTGCCTTTGAAGCAATAACCAAAGAGCCTTCTATTAAATTTTGAAGCTTTTTTACTCAACAGATAAAATTTTATTGATATTTATAGAAAAAAAAACTAAAAAAAATGGAAATTGACAATGTCCGTAAACAGTTCAAAAAGAGTCAAAATATTTTCAAAATTTTATGGTGTATAGAAAATGCTAATATAAACATTCAGCCAAAATGTCATGTCCCTACGGTCATTTGTTTTAGAGTTCACTAACAGCTGTAATGTTGCAAGATAAAAGCTTAATTAAATTTAAAAAATCACAATCATATAAAATAATAAATGTACCTACACAATTTTATTTTAATTAATATTTACAAAATTAAATTAATTCTTCTTCGAGTTTTTGCAAAATCATTCAAGACCGATTCTACATCAATATTTATGTCTTTTTCTGTATAGATAAGGTCGACAGGGAGCTACTGACCGTTTGACCTAACCCATTTTAGCTTCCTTGAAATTTGTATAGCTAATAGAATCAAGGCTGCTGAATACGATAGATAATCGGCTGATTAGTAGAGTGTCTCAGGGGGGGGGGGGGTGTCTCCAAAATTGGCACAAAATTCAACCGACTTTAGCTCATCAGCCACCAACGCCAAATTATTTGAAATAATTAAATGATGTTATAAACAAATCGGCTAATTAGAAGAGTATCTCGGGAGGGGGAGGGGGTATCTCCAAAATTGAAACAAAAATCAACCGACTTTATAGCGTCTCAGCCACAAACACAAAATGTATTGAAATATAAAAACAGACTATTTACACGATTATTAATAATTGTTGATGCTTAATTATTGCAGTTATCAAAGATTAAAAGTTGAGATTTGCAGCGCCGATCCTTCTAACATTTCCCGTGCTATTGAATACAAACAAGTACATTTAAACCTTTTTTTAAGAAAAAACGTTATTTTTTAACGACAAAAATAAAGAAAAAAAGAAAAAAAGGTGGACAAGTGGGTACCTCTCTGCTGTACAGTAGTTGTCGAGTATGTCACTGTGAGTTTGGATGTGTTATATTCGAATTCAATGATAAATCATTGGATACGAAAAACGATTCTGAGCAGAGACGGTGCGTGAGCCTAGACCTAGCTCAATGGCGCCGAAAACGTATGGCTACTGTGGTAAATACCCCAGAATTTTTAATAAGCATTAGGTGGACAATTAGTGAGTTAATAAATAATAAATAAGACTATTGATATGTTTTTAAACCAGCCAGCTAAGGGGATAATTTAAGGTCTTGTTAAATTCAATAAATTACTACAAAAATATACAATATTGTAAAAATTATGTATTCAAACGCTCCTAAAATTATTGTTACTTAACGCTAAACTTAATTGTTTTGTTATAAGTAGAAAATTTTGTTGGGATCCTTTTATTAAAATTTCTTATCTTAACTATGAAAAAAAGCTTTTATGAATTTCTAACTGAAAAATAATTTACTGCACAATTTGAAAAAATTATATTATGGCTTTAAATAGCTCAAAATGCTTCGAAATAGTTTAAGTCGAAATACTGATATAAATCTTTGATGAACATTTCGTGAGTTGTTCGTTTTGGAAATACTTAAGTATCAAAAATCAATCAATAATTTACCGCTGAATATCAAATATTGAAAAATTATAAGTTCAAAAGCTCATAAAAAAGTAATGTCCCGTTAAAGTACAATTTTTTTGTTTGTGATAGGTACGAAAACTTATGTAACATCTTATATTAAAATTTTTAATCTTATGTATGAAAAGAAAAACTTTTATGAATTTAACTAAATAATAATTTACAACATTTAAAAAAATTCCCATGGCTATTAATAGCTGAAAAAGTTTCAAAATTGTTTGAAAATATTACCGTATATGGGCAATGGTTGTTTTAACATTTAGTAAAAATTTCAAGTATCTAGGTACATTCGTTTTTAAGTTACAACAAAATATCAAAAGGAATCTTGTATTACATTTTCAAGCTTTTTTACTACGTGAAAAAGTTTTTATCGAGAATAGTTTAAAAAAATTACTAATTTCTAAAAATTTCTCAAAACTATAAGTATCCCAAAAAGAGTCAAAATATTATGAAAATGTTACCATTTATGTGAAATGCTAATATAAATATTTGGTGAAAATTTTAATGATCTACGGTTATTAACTTTTGAGTAACACCAAAAAAATAAAATCAATTTCCTCAAAAATGTTGGGTAAAAATTATCATTTTTCTTTCACTTTTATTTTGTTTTTCTCTGCGCTTTCTAAAACTACTTGGAATTTTCAATTTTGATCTCCCTTAAGTACCATAGTAACTAGGTTCACTTTTCTATCAGAAAAGATGCTGATGTCAAAAATCGAAGCATGCTTACTATTCAATATGTTGATTTTTGTCCCAATTTAGTTACCTACATATTATTATTTAGGAATTTTGAATTTTTTAAGCAATTACCTATACAATAATAATCAATAACAAATAGGCAATACCTAATGTCGTACACCATACACGTATTCTTTGGATTTACTATAGGTACGTAATTTTAATTTTCACCGATTCAACTTTTTTTATTATCTACCAGCTATTTTGGGACCAGACCAGTACAAGTGCTTATATATATAACATTTATTATATTCTATAAATTATAAACTATAGTATTAATTATAAATGTTTGATCGAATTGATTGCCTCAATTATTTCGTCATTAGTCATTATCATATGAAATTGATATTATCAGAATTTTCGATAGACGTGAATTTATACGTGAACCTTTATGTTTGCTTTTATCATATTATAGGTCTTCAAATGGAAAATCCCAAATTATATGAAAAATTGTTGTCCTTGGTATTTGTTTACTTTGTAGGTATTATTATTACATTATAGCAGAAGATACTGCTATACTGCCTAGTGCCTATACTAGACAGCAATACAGCATAGACAAGTAGGTATACTGTAGTAGACAGTTGCACACTGCACAGTAACAGTAGTGCAGTTACCATAGTCATGCCGCTGGTCAATGGTTCGCGGACCTTTTTACACATGGTTTCTACGATATTATTATGAATTAATTATAATTTATCATGTCTTGTGAATAGTAATATATTAACAATTAATAAGTATTAATAACATTTTATATTCCATAGTATATAATTTAAAAACATATTATATCGTCGAACTTTTATTTTATTTTCTTCAGAAATGAATCATATTAACAGTGCAAAAGTAAGTTTACCTATTTACTTTACTAGCTATTAACTTCTGTGTAAAAAACCCTTTTCAAAGTTCAAGCTTTCTATATTATACCTAATATAATATGCATATTATTATTATATAATTATGCTTATTATAGTGCCAAACTCAAAATATTACATTTCAGATAATGTACAGGTAATTACCTTGATAAATAATGTTCATCTTGTTAGCTATGGTTTCAATCGGGCAGTGTCCCAATTGCCCTCCTCAAAGCCGCCACTGATGTGTAGTTGTAACTTGTAAAAGTTTACACTATACCGTGGACATCTTAAAAACTTTCAACGCTTTATCAGTAAAATGTTTTGTTATTCCTTTGAAAACTTAGTAGGTGTACTATTAGTATGTATATAATATTTTCTAATTACCATCTTAAAGATTTGGCTCCATTTAATTATTTTGATTTAATTTATAACCAAGAGAAAGTTTAATTTAATTTTAATTTTTAGTAGGTAAATTGAATAAAATTATAATCAATATGAAACAAAAATGTACATACACTTTATACCTACATTTGAATAAGTTATTTAATTATATATTTTTAATACTGATAATATTTTAGGTAAAGATGATGCCCATATTCAAGTATGAATGTTTTGAAGATCCATTACCAAATCCAAACAGCAAGAAGATTAAGTGTAAAAATTTTAAACTTTCTCAAAATCGCTTTAATGAAAAAAAATTGCCTGTATTTGATTCAATGTTTCAAATTAGTTACAACAAAAACATTTGCACAACAAGTACTGTACAAAATTTTATGTCATTATATAATAAAGTAAATAAATTACAAAAAGATTACACACCCTTGCACTTAGCTATCGAAATGGGTAATTTTCACTTGATTCAATTTTTATTAAGACTTCCCACCATCAATGTCAATACTTTTACGGGTACCGGTTTCACAGGACTTCATATGGCTATTAAGTCTGAAAATGTAACTATTGTCAAATATTTATGTGAGTATTCTGATATTGATTTAGAAGCAACATCAAATTGTGTTGGTACACCACTGATTTATGCTACGTTAATTTCAACTCCAATAATTTTGAAAACATTAATTGATTATGGCGCTGATGTTAATAAGACATTTACAGCAGACTGTTTGAATTCTTTGATGTTAGCTATTCATAATCATAAAAACGAACACAGTTGGATATTGGCTGACAGTGGTATATGCCCTTTGCACACAGATGTAAAAAAATGGAATGCCTTACATTATGCTGCTATATTTAAAGCTTCTACTGAATTACTGCAAAAACTAATAGAAATAGGTTGTGACCAAAATGGTATTACACGAGAGGGCATGACACCTTTACACCATGCAGTTATTTCTGGAAGTATTGATTCTGTTCAAATACTTGTGATGAAAGCGGACATTCATATAACAGATGAAAATGGACTTACTGCTTTACATTATGCTGCATATCAAGGACATTGGGAAATTGTAAAAATATTGTTAGCTGCTGGTTCTAGACCAAATAAGAAAACAAACAGCAAAGTAACACCTTTACATTTTGCAGCCAAACACGATCGGTTTTTAGTGGTAGAGGAACTATTAAAGTGCTATGTTGATGTTAATGCTGTTACTATGCAATGCAATACACCATTACATTATGCGGCTTGTAATGGAAATGAAAAAATGGTTGAAGTTTTATTGAAACACGGAGCCGATCCAAATATTCCAAACAAAGACAATGATTTGCCTATACACCTTGCTTGTTTACGTGGTGCTATTGATGCTGTAAAGTTATTATGTTTGAATACATCAAATATGGATTGTCGAAATAAAAACAATATGTCACCTTTATACAATGCTGTCTTAAGTACTAATGAAAAGTTAATAAAGTTTTTATTGAATAAATATAAATTTAGTATTGATACTGATTTGTTTAGTGTGGCTTTACGTTCCGGAAACATACACATAATTAAAATTATAATTGATAGAACTAATGAATCAATATTAAAGGATGAAGTATTTTGGTTCAAGATAATTGGTTTTACTGGATCTCTAGAAATAATTAAGTTATTTGTTAAACGTGTTCAACCACCTATTTCAGTTATATCAAGTCTAGTAGGATATGCCACACATTTAGGTCATTGTGATATCGCTCGATTTTTACTAGAATATGTTAGAACATGGGATGATCTTCTTGATGGAGAAGGAAATACAGCATTATACTACGCAATACATAAAAATGATACAGAATTAGTTCGCTTACTGATCGAAAAAGGTTCAAATGTGAATCACATAAATGATGCTGGTATTACATTATTACAATCTGCGTCAAAAAATGCTAATACGGAAATTGTGAAGTTGTTATTGAAGAATTGGACTACATGTTACAATTTGAATAACGAAACTATCTTATAATATATTACTATTTCTTTCACATATTATAACATATTGATTATTTGGACAAAAAAAGTAATATTTTATTTTAAAATTATATACCTTAAGTTATTTTATATTTAAACTATTTTTAGACTAGAAACAAACAACTTTATTAATAAGTAATTCATTTTTATTCATTTTTATGAGATATTTTTTAAAGTACATTAAATAATACTATTTATTTGAAACTAACTAATGTTTATGTGATGAAATTTTTGTGTTTATTATTATATATATATATTTTTTTTTTACACTGGATTGTCTCATCATAGAGTATTGTTTCGATATTAATTATTTTTTATGAACATTTTTTTTAACATTCAAATAATTGAAATTGTAAGGAAATAATTTTTTGATTTAAAATGTATTATTAATTATAGTAACTTATTGAAGTATCAATTATTAGTAACACAGAACATTGGTACATCATTTTAAAAAAAGGCTAGCAATTTCGTTTTTTGTTTACTAAAATGTTGACTTACTGATTTATTTAATATTTTTTTCTTTGTTTTATATATACCTCTAAAATAATTTTTTTCAAGTATAAAATATTTCAATTAAATTATAAACTTTTGTATAAAAAGGATTTTTATTTTAAGCTGTATTTTATTTTCAGTATAATGTTTTATGCTATGTAATTAAACATAAAAGAAGTATTCAATTGTATACAGTATATTTTGCATTATGATAATTCATTTCTGTAATTGATGTGTTATTTTTTTTGTTTATTATTATTTTTTCAGGTGGAAGAAGTGATCTTATAGTTTCACATTATAGTCCATTAATAAGTTTTAAATCTAAAAAAATTGGTGCTTTATAGGTTGATAATTTTACCACAAAATTATTGAAAAATTACTATAAAACCAGAAGGTTTACAAACTCCAGACACCAAAGGTGTTCTTCATGATCATCTGTATAATGAAAAAATTTTATACAACTAAAAGAATACAATTATTTTGTAATCTGTACTAATTAGTGATTCTGTACTAATACATTACTGATAGCTAGAGCCTGGAACTTGATGCATTTTCATCTTTTTTTCTAATGCTTACATTCGAGGTTCGTCTTTACAGAAATTTAGTCTAATTTAATGGTAGGTACAATTTTTATTTTGCATTTTTAAGGAATTCATTACTTTATGGTCATTTTTTTGGTATTTTTGGTGCATATCATTGCAAATTGAAAGAATTGGCATTCTTTTTGTACTTTTTTTAAATATGTTTGCATTTTTTTGTTTAAAGTTACACTTTATTATCTAAAATTTAGTTTCCATATTAATCTTGTCGATTACCGATGTTTGTTATCTTTATCGTTTGTTGTCGCAATCTATGATTATTGAATGAACAGGCGGATACTATTTTAGTCCCTGTCAATCAGAAAAAATTTCCCAAAAGTTAATCAACTTATTTCAAACTGCAAAAAAATATTTTTGAAGGCTCCTTCGAGATTAAAAATGTTTAAAGAGCTAGTACCTATAATAGTTACGATTTATGATACATTAATTGTACAAAACGTATATTTTTAAAAATGTTAAGTCAAATAATTTTTGGTATTTTTTAAATCATTTTTTGATGTTTATTAGCGGTTTTAAAATTTTTTTGTGTATTTTTAAAATATTTTTAGGTCATGAAGTTTTTGGCCCTACTGATAATATTTCAATTTGTCTAGAATAAAGTCAATACTTGGTAGTATTATTTCTTTTTTATAAATTTGCAATTTTGAATCAATGGTTACAATTATAATATGTACAGATTTATTATTGATGCTCACCCCCATTTGTATGAATTTATTAAAATTCTGATTTTTGAATTTTTAAATATAACCAAATGATTTTTATCAAATTCTTAATTAAGAAGTATCTTGTAGTGATAAAAATTTCTGTTTTTCAAATTAGAACCTCCTCCCCCACCCTCCTTTACAGTTGAAAATGTTGATGTACCTACCTAATTCAAAATTTGAATGAGTAATTTCTTAGTTATTAAATAGTTTGTACTAAGGATAATAGTCCTTAGAAATGGTTTTACAAAAATATAAAATAAATGTAATATTGGAACTAGCATTTATTATATATTTAAATATTTTAGGCCATTTTTACAAATTATTTATGTTAATAAATTAATATTAATAACTAAAATTATCAAAAAGGTGGTTAAGTGGATGTCGCTCTGCTGTACAGTAGGTTACAAGTGGGTCACTGTAATGGATGGTGTTAAAATTGAATTCAATGATATAATATCATTGTATAAGAAAAACGATTCTGAGCGAAAACGGTCAGTCAGCCTATGATATTACCAAGTATATTTGATGATATTATTGTGAATAAAGTAATTTATATATGACCTATTTACGTGGAGCCTTGTTTTAAATTTGCAATCCTTAGCCATAAAAGTTAAACATTTTATACATTTTTAACTACAAAATAATTAATAAATTATAAATTTGATAAATGTTGTCAAAATTTGAACTTTAAATGCTTATAATTAAAAACTGTGACTAAGGATTTTTAATTTTTTTCATCTGCCTTTGAAACAATAACCTGGGAGCCTTCTATTAAATTTTCAAGCTTTTTTACTCAACAGATAAAATTTTATTGATATTTATAGAAAAAAAAACTAAAAAAAATTGAAAACTGACAATGGCCGTAAACAGCTCAAAAAGAGTCAAAATATTTTCAAAATTTTATGGTGTATAGAAAATGCTAATATAAACATTCAGTCAAAATTTCATGTCCCTACGGTCATTTGTTTTAGAGTTACACCAAAAACCAAAATCGATTTTCTCGAAAACAGATTTTGCGTAAAATTTCCCGTTTTTCCTTAATTTTTCTTTTGTTTTTCACGTCGCTTTTGAAAACTACTGGGAAATTTTTACTTTTGACCCCCCAAAGTACCAACTAGATTCACTTTCCTATCAGAAAAGTTACTGTTGAAGAAATCCAAGCACTTTTCACAAGTCCTAAAAGGTGATGACAGAAAAAAAATAAAAAATAAAAAAAAAACACCATCATTGTAAAATCAATACATTCATCGCTTCGCTCAGAATCTAAAAAACAGAAGTTTGTATCGCCACAGAAATGTCTTAAGTAGGTAGTACAAAAAACCTCAAGAGTTAATAATATGGACAATATGGTCCTTAAGTATATTTAAAAATCAAAATTTGAATAAACTATTCAAAGGATTAATAAAAGGTACTATTAAATAGGAAAATGGTGATGAGCATGCTTAAATTATCACCTTGTATATTAAAGTACCTAAATATTGTAATTTATTTAAAAAAAATAATTTTTATCTTATAGTATCTTAGTGTGAAAAGTTTTTAGTCTTGAATAACGCTTTTAACAATTAACAAAATTTAGAAAATGTATATATCTATTAGAAAAAACAGAACATCTCACGACTTGGGGGGGGGGGTTGTGTCCCCAATAAAAATACTTGGGGGTGATAAATTTTGGAAAGCATTTTGATATAAATTATATAAAGAATGTCAAGAAAAAAAACGGAAATTAATGAATGATGAAACAAGTCGAAGTGACACTGAACTTGATGGTTGTCAAACGTTTAAAATAAAAACATTTTTGGTAATTATAGATGGACTCAATTGAGAACTGAGAAAACGAATAACTGCTTATGAACAAGTATGTGAAAATTTTGATTTTTTTTAATATTGCTAATTTGACACCATCTAAAGTTTCTGAAGCATCTGAAAAATTACAAAAGTATTACCTTGACGATCTTGCCTCTACATTTTCAAATGAATGTGTGCATTTTAGACGTTTTTTATTAACTTTACCAAGTGATGATTTACCTAATACTGCACAAAAATGTACTCTATGATCACAAAAAATAATTATCAAGATTTGTATCCTTATGTAGAAATTGCATTAAATACGTCTCTGACCCTATGGATAGATATATAAGCTAAACAATATACATTATACATACATATATATTATAAAACAATAACAACACAGATCCAACAACTAGAAAACTATATTTTTTTGAGGGGCGTGGGCTAGGCCCACTCAAATACTCATCCCATCCCCCCATTTTGGCCAATGTGGATAGTGGATGCTTAAAAATTTTAATAATTCATCCATAGACTATGGCTTATACTAGTATAACTGTATAAGGTCTATGAATTCATCATATTTAAAGCCAGTTACACCGATTGTGAGAACCACTTTTCTAAATTATAATCAAGCATTCGTTCTTTTATTATTCATGTGAAGCACGGACTAAGATATTCATCTTAGATATATATCAGATATATATCTTAGTGACTGTAAATGAAATTATCAAACGAAATGGATTATATTAACATAGGAATAATTTTTCTACAGAAAATCCAGAAGATTATTTATTAGAGTATCTATTTTTATTTCATACATTGATTCTATAATATGTAAAACAATTAAATGATCGTTTCAATAATCATAAAGAAATAATATCTGGTTTTCAAGTATTTATAAATCCATGTGCTATATAAAAGTGATCTTCATCATCTTGTAAAATATTATCAAGAAGATGTTGAAAGTTATGAAAACGTTGTAGGTATCTGAAGTTGATTTATGACACAGATATTTACGTTACTAACATGTATATAAAACGCCGCTTAAATTTTTCTTTGTAAAATAATGTCTTAATTAGTACTTATTTAATATTTAAAATAATAATAATAATTAAAAAAACATATTGTTTATAAAAACATCGGTATATTGTTTATAACAATTAAGATGGTTTATTTTGTCAGAACCCCCCCCCCCCCAAATGAAAAATTCCTGGGTAGATTTAATTGTCTAAATTTATTACAATCTATATTTTAACTAAGAATTACTAATTAAAAATAAAATGAATTATAAATATTAAAATATGACATGTCACATAATACGATCAATAAAAAGTAAATATTTATTACACATATGGATATACTGTTTGTTGTATACGTGTTATCACTGTAATAACTGACTAATGTCACTGTTATTTTTATAAAAATTCCATAGAATCTTAAGTAATGAATCATGATTGACTAATCTAGTAATGAAAAAATCTTAGAATTTACAAAACTGAATTATTATTTTCTCGTTCATCACTGGTAACACGTTTATTAACATTAATAATATAAATTCAAATAATAAAATCAAACAACTAACACCATGAGTAAAACGGTAAGAGTTATAATTTCTTCAATAATAATAAAAAATACTGTACCTACAAAACTAATAACATGTATAATATATTATAATATTTGTACATGTACATCAATGTACAAATATATTCTTGAGTTTATTCACTGTATTAATTTAATTTTAATTAATTTGCCCACAGGCGTCTTATTCGGATGAACATCTGTCTGGTAAGTACACTCTGTATATTATTGAATTATGAATGTAGTACAGCCAAGGGTATTGACTACAATCTCATTACCTTATTTGGTTCTAATGTGAAACCCGTCCTCATAGCTAATAGAAATTTGTGTGACAAGGTTAAAAAAGAGTGAGTGTATTTATTTAGTACAACAGACATCATAGTGTAATACTCTAGTATGTGGTCGAGCTTAACTTAATAATAATATAACTTTTTCTAAAATATTATCTAAAATGTATTCTTATAATTATGATACTGTAAAAGTTATAACTTCAATGGATGGTAATAATTATAAATCATTTAATTGTACACTATAATACTAATGTAAATGGATTTAATTTTCAGAAATGCAGGAAGCATTTCAATTATTTGATATTCGAGGCGATAACAAAATACATATATCACAAATTGGCAATGCTCTACGAGCATTAGGTCAAAACCCAACTGAATCTGATGTCAATAAATTTACTCAACAACACAAAGCAGGTAAAATGTATTTTCATGTTGTACAGCTTTATGAATAAAAACATGTTTTACTTACCTACATAAATTGAAGTATGAAAATTGAAGGATTTAAAATATGATTTTATTTGGTAGCTTTCCATAGGTATGTTTTAATTTGGAATACCACCTTAATGACCATCTCTTGATTCTTCAATTGTTGATTCTTGAAGGTAAAAAAATAATCAATCTGGATAAATAATTGGTAATCAAAAATTGGTTTTGCATTTTAAAATCAAGAATCTATAATAAACAGGTTGGGACAAACTTCTTACAGATTCTAAGTGGGAATCGGTACAATACAAGAGAATTGACTCATCTTAGATTTAAATATTTAAAAAAATGACCCAACATTCACTTACAGCTGTAGGTGTGGTCCATTCATATAGTAGCAAGATGTAAACCTTTTTATTGAACTATATAATTATATTAAAAATGACGCTACATCTGCTTGTGTTGTCTGTCTTACAAACATACATCATAGCAAATTAGCATTCAGCGGTTCCAAATTTGTGCTATATGTTATTGGCTTGACCTATTTCCTATCAAACTTAAAGATAGGAATATTTTTTTTTTTTTAGATATTTTAATTTTAAACATGTCACAATTACAAAAATCTATTTTAAAATTTAAATATATAAAATACAAATGTTTTTAACTTAAAGTTTGATTTAAGTAAACGTTTTATTAAAAACTGTTATTATATTATCTCAATCATATTAAGAAGATATTTTTTTCCCAGAAATATCTATTTGTTTTGAAAACATTCTATAAAATATAGCATGATAAAATAAAAATGAATACTTAATACTTATATTGTACAATTCTTAATTTTACTACATTTAGTTTACACTTATATTACCTATATAACAAAAATAGGCTATTCTGCCATATAGACTAGTTCCACTATGGCAGGGTGTTGCATAGGGATGTATTGAATATTTGAATCAGCGCATTCTCTCATTGGACGGAGTATAGTTTAGTTTTATATATTAGGTTATTTTGAACATCTGAAGGCTGGAGCAATATAGATATTTTATTTTCTTACAGATGAAAGAATAACATTTGAAGTATTTCTACCGATTTATCAAGCGATTTCAAAAAATCGATCATCCAATACTGCCGAAGATTTTAACGAAGGATTACGCCATTTTGACAAAGATGGTAATGGATATATATCATCTGCAGAACTTCGGCATCTTCTCACGAGTCTAGGTATTTTAATTTTGTATTACTATTTATTAACATACAGATTTAGCAGAGGGGGCTAGTAATATTTTGTTATTACTATTTAAGATATCATAACTATAAATACACATAAATACTACTTCTATGGTATAGAGTTATATTACTTAGATACTCTTAAGTCTTTAGGGAGAAACCTTTATAGTAAGATAAGTTGGTCACTCTGTTTTTACCTCCAAATTGAGTATAAAACTTTTTTAGGGGTTGTCTGTAAAATGTTCATTCAATGATGTAATTTTATGTTATAAATACTCTGTTATGAACCAGGTGAAAAATTAACAGACGATGAAGTTGAACAATTATTGGCCGGACAAGAAGATTCTCAAGGAAATGTTCTCTATGAAGAATTTATTAACATGGTTATGTCAGGTTAATATATTATATTATTAAATAATTGGAAAAATTCCAATATATTTTACTATTTCACCAGTATTTAAACATTAACATTCATTTATATACTTTGAAAAATTTATACATTTATTAATACCTATACTTTTTTTATAATTCCAACTTTAACATTGCTATTGTTTGTAAGTTAAATAATTATTTTGTTATTTTACACATTCCATAAAAACAATATTTTTTCCAATCCAATGAACTAATATATTTATTGGTCAAATTGGAATATTAATATATTTTTTATTTATTGTTTTTATTTTTATGAAAATATTTTTTATTGTGTATGTTTACTAATCAAAATAAATATTAATCATGAATTTGAAATGACTTGTTATTCATTAATCAAAATAGATTTAAGTCTGTTTATAATAAAATATAAATATTAATTAAATTTATATAAAGAACTTATTGGACAAATCTTTGCAATAATAGTTATAAATTATTAGCCTTAAAGACACAGACATTATAAATTATAATTAATAATATATTTAAAAATATGTTATAAACAAGGTTTGTGATTTATTGCATTTGAATATTCTTTAATTGTTGCTGTAGTATATTATTCAAAGAAAGATAATAAACTTAGTAACAAAACTTTATATTGCATATTTTGTCATTTTTTAGTCTTGCACCCAAATTTTATTATAAACTGAACTCATAATATAAAATGTTGACGTGTATTGTCAACTGAACCATAAATACAATTTATAATTATACAATGACAATTTTTAAAAAAATATTGAATAAAAATAAGTATAACAAATTATGTTTTCCTGGACTATTGAACACCTGCATTACCCATACTAACTCAAATAATAACTATTTTTAAAACCTTAATATTTGTATATGTTTTCTATTCTGGTGTTTTAAAACCTAAATACATTCAGTACCCAATACCCAAATCAATGATTTAAGTACAAAGCCCTGTGTCAAATGCATATTTAACAAAAAGTTATGTTAAGGAATATCATATTCATGCATTTTCACATTTTATATTACATTTAGATAATTAACATTATTTCTTTAAAGTGTTAAGAGTTGATCAATATAGATATAGTACGACTGTACAATCATAGATAGCAGTTTTTTTTTGTTTTGTAAACTTTGTGAAAGTAAGGTAGCAAATATGAGATGTTTGGATTCTCATTGGCCAGTTTCATCATACGGACAATTGGACAATTTGTTAGATAGTTACAGTGGCTAAAAGGAATTTGGAAAGGGAAAGAGTATTTGGAATTGAAACTTGGAATTCTGAAATTAAGTTTATATAGGAGGGCAGGGGAATCGACTCCACCATTTTTAAGTTTAGAAAGAAATGTAAGATTAGCCTGTTTCCTCCTGTCTTATAGGATAGACATATGGAGGCACAGGTTGATACTCGTGAGGTGTGCACTCAATGCGTAATGCGAAAGCGGCAAATTTCAAAAATTTACCCTGAACTCTTTCCAGTTGACTACCACCATTGAATGTGCACAGATCCCAAATAATTATTCCATACTACAACACAGACTGAACAAAAGAGAAATATTACGTCTTAAGAGAGCTGGACAGTTTAAATTCAGCCAAAATTCTTTTCACAAAACTGAGAAGCTTCAAAGCCTTACAACTTACAAGTAACTTTCTCAATATGTGTACAAAAAGTAAGCGATCAATCAAAAGTAATACCAAGGTCCATAACACAATCACCTGGCTGCTTTAGCGCAATATCATTGATAGTGTATGTAAACATGACATGCTCATTGGAACAAGTGTAAGTCATGGTATGACATTTAGGGATACTAAGCTCCAAGCCTAGTCCCCGGGCCCAATGAGCGACAGCATCTAGATCATGTTGTAAGAGTTTACAATCATCAACGGTGCCAATACGGAGAAAGAGTTTAATCTCATCAGCGAACAACAGAAGTTCGCTGTGCTGTATCACATCTTTGATGCCATTAACAAAGAGTGATAGATGCCCGCCTTGAGGTACACCAGAGGTTACACTAACTGGGCTGGTACAGAAGCCATTGATCTTGACAACCTGTCTCCTCTCAGACAAATAGGAACTGAACCACGATAATAGAGGCTCACCAAACCCAAGATTTAATAGAACGCTCAACAATGTACACGCGGTGAAAGGCCTTAACGAAGTCCAAATAAACGGAATCAACCTGTGAATGTTTACTGAAGGCCTCAAAAACGTACTCAGTAAAAATTAAATGACAAGTTATAACAGAACGCTCAAGGCGAAAACCATGTTGTTCATCAATAATAATTTTATTAATGGGCCTTCAAAACTATTGATTCAAGTAGTTTGGCAAGATGACTGATTTAATAGGCATCATAATATATAAATGCATATTTCCTACAATTTTGGTGCGATATGTCTTCAAGAACCTTAGTGTATATAAAATATTTTGAATTGGAGAAGTATTCAACAAGTGTTTTGAATACTCCTTTGTACTGGTGGCACAAAGCATAAAAATAAAAAATATTCAATTTTAAATTATTTACAACTTGAACTCTTATGTTTTAATTGATAAGAAATAAAAAATTAAAACATTTTTATGCTAATTATTTATTAATGTATTTTTATAACAGCTAAAATAGTAAAAATACATCCTTTTTTTCAAATTAAAAACAAATTAAATTAAAAATAATTTACAAACAATACTCCATTTACGAAAGAGGAATTATGGGATGCTCATTTCTGCACAAGGTGGTGACAGATGAGAATATTGCCATGTATAACAATAATAAACGTCCACTGAAAGGATAATTGTTTGCTGAGTTTGACAAAAATTGATTGCCGCTAAGAAGTACTGTTTAGCGTAAATGTACATACATATTATGTTTATAGTATTTGAACAAGAACAAAAATATCACTTTCAAAAATTAAAAAAAAAATTACAGGCAAACAATATACAGATGTAAAATTTAATTTAGTTTAAAATTATATTATTTAAGCATAATAGTTCATAATTTATGCATAATATTAATTTTACAGTTGGGCTTTGCTGAAGTTATCATTTTCCATATAGATAAAAGAAAAATAAACTATATAGAAAAATGAAACAACAAATATTTATAAGAATATAAAATACTTTTGAACTGAATTATTATAAATATATTTTTCAACTAAAATAAATTATTTCTTTACTTTTACTGTTTCTACGCTATTAAGTAAAAATGTGCATTTTAATTGATAGTATACTTTTAATTAATAAATAAATATTACATTTTTTGTTTGCAATAAAAAGATCAGTCTTAAGAACTGAGAATGTGAATGCATATCATTAATTTAAGTTAAAAACATATATACTTGAAAAACAAGTAGGTACTTAACCATTAGTATACTTGTATATACAATATAATTTTATATAAACCAAACTTGTTATTACTAAATATATGTATTCACTGGATATTGTAGCTGAATAATATTTATGTAAGTGGATAATTAACATTTTACCGAAACAGATGAAAATGTCCAGAACTTAATCTAAAAAGCCCCTACCACATACAACCATGTACATACATCAATAGTAATGTTGAAACATTATGAAAAATAATACAACAAATTTCTTTTAACCGATTGAATAAAAAACACTAACAGTTTGGTTTGAATAAAGAACATACATATAATAAAGATATTATTTTATGTCACTTCTCATTAGGATGCAATATTCAAACCTACTTATTTTAAATCTGGACGGTACTTTTTATTATAATTTTCTAGTAAAAATATGTTCTCCAAAATGCATGCAATGCTATTTAATTGGCAAGGTTTGACATTTCTTGCTTGGCAGTTAAGAGCTAACGCGGCGGATGAATAATTGTAGTTGTATTCCGCCTGTTATCATCTATAATGTTTTAATCTTTTCAAGTAATCTCTCAATGAATTCCTTTAACAAATAATTCAATAAAATCCATTATTAAATAAGCAGTTACATTACACTTAACTAAAAAAAGTATAAGAAACTGAATCTTTTTATTTAATAAGATATGCAAAATCAAATTGATTAAAAATTATAAGTAGAATATTATATAAATAATATGTATACATACAAACAATTATACCAAATTATATAAATTCAATATATTAAACAAACTAATATTTTAAATATAGTATAAATACTCAATACTCACACATGTAAGAACTAAGAGTTGTTTTTTAACTTTTTCTACTTATATTTTTTTTTTTACAATTGCATAATTAAAACTTATCAAAAAAAAAAATGAATCTACAAGTATCATTAATGGGGGACAAGGTGGCCGAGTGGTCTAACGCGATGGATTCGGCACAGCCGGTCCGAGTTCGATCCTTGACCACCGGGCGGCATTTTCTCCGTGCAAGTCACGGTGTCCGGAGAACAAGTGCCGCCATCCCCCACCCGGGCATGGCAGATACCTACGGGGTGCCCAAATTAAAAATTCTGCCAAAACAAATCACGAGTAAACAAATCTACAGTACCCCCCCCCCCCCCCCCCCCCCCCCCCCAAAGTACCACAGGCTAATGACCTGAAGAGTCGAAGCCTTAACCCAAATAAATAAAAAAAAAGTATCATTAATGTAGTTTTATATGATGTATACAGTATACTGTAAACTAATTAAATTGTACATACTTTGATATTTTCCTTAGATTTGGCTGATGACAAGAGTTTCTGAAAATAAATATTGTTCATTTTTAGTAAATAAAATGATGTATTCATTATTTCACTGAATACATAAAATAATTATTTATTACTTGAAGAAATTGTGTACGCTGACGATCGTCATCCATATCTAATAGATCGTCTATATCAACTTCCACTTCACACTCTATTCCTTCGACTGCTGGGTCTCTCTGGAATAAGACATAAATATATAATTTTTATAAATTATAATTTATCATACACAATGTCTGTAGATCAGGGGCGTCATTTCAACTTTTTTTTTGTTGGTGCTAAAATGTTTGCAGGTCATTCAAATCATTACCAGGCCAAAAAGAAAACTTTTTTTTTTTTTTTTGGGGGGGGGGGGGTCAATTGGGGACAAAAACTGTAGAACATTTATATAATTTATTTAATATGTCACTTATATTAGTATGAAAATATCACAATATTGTTACTATTTTTGACAAACTATGTGTAGGTACTTTTAGTGTATTTATTTTATATTGTGGATACCAGTGTATAGTGGTATTTACACTTGGTAAATAAATGTATCGGTATAAAACACCTTTATAATAAAATATACACATTTTTTCTCCCTGTATACTCAAAATATATAATATAGCTAGCTTAATAAAACCAGAAATTTATTTTATGGGTACCCTTCTTCACAATGTTTGTGTTATTATTTTATCAATTAAAATATCATGGGACTACAAAACGACATAAAACATTCATGAAAATTAAACATTAGTATTTTTTTTTTCAATACTGAAAAAATATAAAATATATATAATGTAAAACACTTAGGTATATCAGCACTTATATTTATTGTTGGCAGGCCAAAGAAGGCGTTTAAAAAAAAAGTTGGTGTAAATGTACACTCTGCATCCCCCCAAATGATGCTCTTGCTGTAGATCATAAAGACTACATGTAGCCTGGAAGTATACGGTATACCAACATTCTACTGATAAGAAGAATTAAACAATATAATGCAACAATTATATTTCAAATTTGGAAATACAGTATGTATAAGAAGTATATTATCTATGGTTCTTTCCCGCCCGAAATAGTTTTTTGCTATGTTGTACATTAGTAAGACGGAGACAACGCATGCGGGTATAGTATCCTCTTAATTTAATATGTAATAAAGTGAAGCACTTATGCTCTTAAACTTTTAAAACATCCAAAAACCATTGGATGTAATTCAGCCTGCATGGTTATAATATAGTGATGGGCGGGTTTAGGTTCTGGGACAACCCTACACTCAATGAAACGCATTTGTATAATCTTCTTGAAGAATAAATAAAAATAAATAAAATAAAAAATAACCGGTTCAAATATTATTGTCAATATTACAAATTAATAAGAAAAACTATGTATTGTAAAATTAAATACGTGAACTACTACGGAACAAGCGAACTCGCAGGATACAATCCCACATAGGGCAAGAAATACTTACAATCTAATAATAGTTAAAGTGATATTGATATTTAAGTGCATACTTTTTATATTTATGCTGACCATTCGTACTTATTTTATAGGGTCAGGATACTCACGGACCTCCACCCACTGAAAAAAAGAGTGCCCCTCTTGGTTTATAGGTTTGGCGCCACTGAATTCTTTATTCTGTTAATCCATTTCTTTTTTGGTCTTCCTCACTCAATCTTTCATTATACATTAATTTTAGTCACTTTCATTGCCACCGAGTGACGTGTCCTCATTATATGACAAAACCATCTCAATCTATTCTCCCTTATTTTGTCTACAATTAGTGCTACTTCTACTTATCTCCTACTTCATAGGTACTCTATTTAAATAATTGAATACAATACATAATAATTAATAATATAATATGACTTATATTATATTGTTACACATAATAAATAATAAATAGTAAAATTGATTAGCTTTAAAGTTTTGGTACCTATACATCTTCTTTATTTTTTATCAAACTACCTATTTTTTTATTTGTTGTGTACTTAGATTGCAAATTATTTTATAATTTAAAATTGAGATAGGTAGAATGTAAATGTTCCAAGTGCGAAGAATTATAAATTTCAAGTGCAGTGAGAAAAACTTTGTTCAGTTGACCTTAATTATAAAGTCTACAATTTCAGTGTTTCATTAACAATAATCTTACATTATCACTAAAGACCGGATTTATATTCTCTTAAAATACCTTAAATATGATGCTAATATTCTCGAAAAAACCTTAAAATATTCTCATTATATTCTCTTAATAATTTAAGAAATATGCTAAAATATGCAAAATATACAAAAAAAAGCAAAAATAATCAATAAACATCATTATATTTACATTAATATGCATTTAAAATTTTTTTTTTCAATTTTATATTAATAGTGAGTTAATTATTAGGTATTTAAAGTTTCGTATTCTAATGGAATATTATTGCACTTTAGTAAGAGTTGGAAATGATAAAATAAAAAATTGTAAATGTTCAAAAAAATTTTTTCTGGGTACCGTAATATTAAAATTAAAAATAAATACAAATTTTTTCTCACAGTTTACGAAATATTCCAAAATATGCTAAATGAGTTAAATATTCTCTAACCCATAAAATATTCTCAAATATGCAAAAAAAACTTTTTTCAATGCATTCAGAATTGAACAAATCATCCACATTTTTTACTCTCATAAGACTGCATAGACCCAGTAACGATATGTAAAAACATATAAATCCGGTCTTTAATTATCACAAATATTACTTAACGCCAGCCCTTCATTGTGTAAATTCTATAATAAAATCAGTGTTGGTGGAAACGTTTTAAGTCTCTATGGTTAATATTATTTTGAATTAAATTTTAAGGGACATATTGGTTCGCTTTATTTTAGAATACGGATCAATAATCTGGGACCTACACACTACAAATGATATTGGTTAATTGGAAAGAGTGAAACCATTTCACTGAAAAGTAATTATTTTATATTTTTTAAATTCATCCTCTATATTAAATGCATATAAGTACTGGTTATATATAATAGTGTCTTTAATATTTTAAGGTTTTATACAAGGACGATTAAAATCTACAATGGTTTTATCTTTTATATTTCTAGACCATTATATCCATAGACATATCGTGGATATAATATCCATATCAGTATAAATAAATAATTAAAATTGTAAAATTTGTTACTTTTTTTCAAAAATATCTAACATTGTTAAAATTTGAAGTGCTTTAGAGTTTAGCTTTAGATATTAGAAATTTAGAACAACTACAGATGAGGATGTTTCTTTTCAATGTTTTTAATGTGAAGAAAAAATGAATCAATATATAAAAAGAAAAAAAAAAGTAGAAATCTTAGATGATCATGATTCATGATATAATAAAACCACGCAAAGAAAAGATAATATTATAATAATAAATAATAATATTGTGTGATCACGTGTTTTATGATTGAAAAAAAATTGTAAAATTTTTGTGGGCTCGTCCGGGATTTGAACCCGGGACCTCTCGCACCCTAAGCGAAAATCATACCCCTAGACCAACGAGCCGCTTCTCTTAAATCGCATATAATCAGCCTATATAAATATGAATTGTCTTTAGATACTACTACCTATTATATAACATTATTATTTATACTCATCATGATTCATGACGCATTTATAATACTAGAGTACTAGAATAGTAGAATATTAGGTACATCAATTTCAGTACAACTAATTTATAACACAAAATGTATCTAGATATAATTTATTTAGAAAAAAAATTATAACTCAATTATTCCCGTATGATATTTATATTTATATTCAATTCATACAATAAACCATCTACCATCCACCCTAGACCCAAAGGCCAACATTTTTATAGTTTAATAGCTGAATAACCCGGCGTTACCCGGGAAAATTTTTTGATTAATTAACTCTTTTTGGGTATAATTCGCTATGCATATGGAAGCAAAATCATATTATATTTTAATTTTTAGCCATCCCGCGTGGAGTTGTCCGTGAGACTAGCTTATGGTTATGTGAACAGTATATTATCTACTCAGCGGTTGTGATTTTGTGAATAGTTTCTAAAAGATGCGCGGGCGTTAATATTAATCAAATTCAACTGATAAGTGATAAAACACTATAAATATTATTAAAAGTAAAAACGGAATGCGATTGACAAATTACAACATATCCGGTAATACATTTTTTAAAATCCAACATTTTGTTTAATATGAATAATAGTTTTTTTTACTATCTATGTTGGCATACAGCACTTAAAAAATATCATTATTTTGCAATATTTTTATTATTTAGTTTTATCATAATATGTTACAGAATAATAAGTTTTTTTTATTCGAAAATTATATTTTTAATTTTAAAAACCTACATGTTTTTATAAATACTTCTAAGTAGATTATTTTGAAAACAACTTTACAACTTTTTTAATTTAATATTGGAGTTTTGTCTTGTGCCAAAAATGTTTTAAATATATATTTAACGCTTATACAAAATTATTATGCGCAGAAAATCATAAACGAATAGTTAAAAAATGTTTTACAAGACAATCACAATCTAATATTAAATCTTTATAATATGGTAATTTCTAATTTGTATTGGGTAGTAATATCAAATACAATGCATATTGCATATTGCATACAATATCATAATTAAGAGTAGGTATTATACGAGCATAAAAGTGTTTTTCGTGAAATTTTACATTTTTTAGGTTTTTTCCGATTTATGTATAATAAAATGATTGTTAAGTCAAACATCTTAAAAATTTAAAACAAGAATAATCAAAACTTTTATTTTACAGGGATTTGTAAAAAAGTTTAGTGTACGGGACTGAATTTTAAACTTTTATGACAATAATTTTCAAAAATTTATACCGATTCATTTTCAAACGGTTTTACCCTGTTTTAGTAATTAATTTCGTGCACGGGACTTAATGTGCAGTACAAAGTAGGTACAAATATGCGCTTTTTTATTTACTCACAATTTTTATAAAAACAAATACTTCATATTTTATAATTTTTATTAATTATTTGTTAATAAAAACGGAAAAATGTTTGTCAACTAAGGATTTAAAAAACATAATACAACAATACCTAACGAAAACTCGTAATAATTAATATACGTTAAAATGTATTTATTTATTTTTTTTTAATTGCCAAATTATATTATAAACTTATCATTATTCATCAAATATGCTTCGTAGTGACGAGAACATTATTTCAAGCTTACTTATCAATAAATCTAATAGCCCGAAAAAAACATGCAAACACTTATTATGCTACAACTGAAAAAGTAGTAATCGCAATTCGCAGGACTGGAAAATGTTCGCTATTAAGGGGATTCGATACCGTGATTTTCTGTTTTTGTCTAACACACGCGCGACATAGTATTTTAGACGTGTTTTTTGCCAAACATTCCAATTGATCTATTGGAGCGATAAGAATTCTGAAAACAGATTTGAATTCGTCGTCAAGTCTACTTGAAATCGATTTTCCCACATTTTTGATATTATCCCCCAAATTCCAGAAAACGTCATATTAAAAAAGAGTATTTAAACATTTTTGTATTTCAATTTTTGGAGAAGCTAAAATCAAAAAATCTAAATTGTGGGAAAGTTGATTTCAAGTAATATTGACGACGAATTCAAATCTGTTTTCAGAATTCTCATCACTTCATTAGATCAATTGATATGTTTGGCAAAGAATCCGTCAAAAATCCTATGTCACGCGTGTGTTAGACAAAAACAGAAAATCACGGTATGGAATCCCCTTAAGTTTAATATTAACTTCAACACAAAATATGAACTTTTAAAAATATATCTACCAATATTAAACTGGTTATACCACAAACCAGCGGCGTATTTACGTATTTTTTAATTTTGGGTATCAATCTCCATTGGCCTTTTTTATTAAAGAAAATAAGTTTATATACCTAGACACTAAATCGTGTTTAATATTTATTATTTATTATCTAATGTATTTTTAAGTTTTGTAAATAAATTTAAAAACAGTTAAAATGTAATTAGCCACTGAAACTACGCTATGTTGCAGCTATAGTGCGGCGAGTTCTTGCGAATTTTTGTCCGATTCATATTCTATCGTGCTGTAGCTGTAGCTGTTCAGCGCACTCGACGCAAGATTGCATGAGCAGGAGACGGGTGTATTACTCATTAGTTATTACTGTACAGTTGTAAATTTGTAATATAAAAACAAGATATTTTTAGACTTAAATACCAAAATCAATATATTATATTATTATGGAATGGAGTAATGGTCTATACTCTGTTCAAAATAAGACCGGACCTCGGCGGCCGAGTTGTGCGCATGGGCGTGGCTTATTTCTGCGGCTCGGCCTGACACGAGATCTATGGTGGGGGAGGTGCCTGACCGTCGCGAACGAAAACTGGTCGCCGCCGAGGTCCGGTCTTATTTTGAACAGAGTATAGTACTCTAGTACAGCGTTTCTGAAACTGTGTTCCACGGAGATCACTTTAGGATCCCTCGACACTACCATCAAAATTTAAATTTAGAAGTCCTGTTTGTCTGTTATTTAAAATATTTTTCGAATTAAATATAGTACCTAACACATTATTATTATAATTTTTATTGCAAATAATCCTTTCATAAAATGACGATAAAAATGACTATTAAAACAAAGTAGGGGTTCTAATTGTCGAGCTGTAATAACTTATTGCTGAAAGCTAACTAAAAAATAATGACTAATTGGTATTCAATATAGAATAATATATGGTGTTTAAAGTGTAAACTGTACAGCATTTAGTGAGCAAATTTTGGAAATCTCAAATAGGGTGTGGGGGCAAAGCCCCCCACTTTTACGTATGCCATTCAATGGATTATCGCCTCCCTATAAAAATTATTAAATACTGCCACGAACCAAGTTACACTTAATTAGTTCTAAACTAATTGGTACCTACCTATTGACTTAAAAGTTATAGTAACATATTAATATATATGGGTAATATATAGCCATATAGGTAATATGTATGATGTAATATTATAATAATTTAATATAATATGCAATGTTTCGTCAAAAATTAGTTCAACATGCCGTACTACAAATAGATAAATAAATTATAAAATATTTTCAGAAATAGAGGTTACACACCGTCTCTACTCAGAATAGTTTTTCGTGACTTACTCAATTATTATTCAATGTGACAATGTACACTCGAAACCATTACATATACACTCGAATTTTTTTATTAGTACTTCACTAGTACCTACTTGTACTGGTGTACACATAATATCTATCCTTCTTATAAACTTTTATAAATATGCCGTACTTATGAGTTATGGGTACCTGTGACTTATACTGTTTAATGTTTATATACTTATACATTTTAAAAGAAAGTTGATAAAAGTATAATATTAATCGTACGAATTTGTATATAATTTATTTATTACGTCTCAGAATAAGTATTTATAACTATTACAGCTATCCTAGTTCCTACTCAAATTAGAGACTAAAGAATTTATGTAAAATACAAATTGACCGAGTGCCAGGGTTTTTATTATTTATTAATTTTTTTATATGAATATACCTAATTGTTTTATAAAAATATATATTTCCTAAACTTTATAATTTATATACTTTAAAATATTTTTTTATTTTTTGGTTCATATTTTTTTTATTTAATCTGTTACAAAAAAGAAGAACAATAAGAACAATTGATGGTTTATAGGTTAAAATAAATAAAAATAAAAAGGCAGATTAGACAGACTGTAGAGGCCTCCCAACGGAGGTTAGGTTACCCCAACGGTACTACGACATGAGTAAACTTTAAAATATGAATGTATAAAGTATACATTCGGGTTAGGATCTAGTAATATTCTAAGATAAGTGGAAGCCACAGAAAATTAAAAAATAGCGTCGAACTACGAATACTCTTAATTCAAAATGTTTTCTTCTTATACACCAACAACAGTTTAAAACGTACAACTTTACAAGTTGATAAATAGTAAATACTTATTCAACATTTTGAAGAAAATAATTAGACATACCTAATGGTTATTAAAGGGATATGTCGTAGGCATAGACCTATAAACTAATGGATAGCTAGAGAAAGTCAGGCGACGATATAGAGTGAGCGAGAAAAGAAACAAAGTAGTAAAATACAGTTTTTTATGCGGGACCCGTTCATTACCTCATATTCTTTTTTCTCAGTTATATGGTTATTTTATGATCGCCTAGCATTGAGGGCAGGGCGTCGAGGAATGCGCTGTCCATTACTCATTACTTTACGGTAGTGGGTATCTGAAGCAGAATAATTTCCCAATAACTTCAGTATATTAGTATATAAGTTGAAATTTTTAACTAGTAGTTTTTAATCAATTATTATTAATTTCATAAGGTTTTGATGGACGGAGTGGATTGGTTCACGGGAACACCACAAAATATTGGTCCACATTCTCAGGTCCGTTTCACATAGGCAGGTATCATACGACGTATCGTACGCACTCGTTTTCAGTTACATTGGATAAATCCATACGCATTACGCATCTATCCGACGATAGCGCGTTTCCCTTGCAGATATGGCGCTTATGAACTTCAAAGTAAATGAAAAACGCGCGTTAGTACGATGCATCGCGTATGATACTCGTTCATGTGAAATTATTATACTCATCCATAGACCTTATACTAATATATTATAAGGTCTATGTAACTCATCTAAATTAAAAATACTTATATAGTTAGTTGTATACCTCGTTATAAACAAATATAGGTATACGGTATACTTCGTTATATAAAATTAATTACTTAATAAACTAGTAACAACTCGATAAAAATTAGATTTGTATACAGTATGAGAATATAGGTCATAAAGTATTTATCACCCTCTTACCACCAACCCGGGGAGGTGCTCAAACGGGGATTTTGAGATTTACGGCGCGCGGCGGGCATTTTTGTTTATGAACGGTTGCTATTGGTTATTATATAATATAAGAGAAATAATAAGTTTATTATTGGTTGCCATTGGTTAATCGGGCAGATAAAATTTTTCGCACATTGTCTTCTTGTCAGTTGTGGTATACATTTCTATATCCTGTTCAAAATAAGAAGCACATAGGCGGCCAGGGCAAAACTGGTTTTGTTACGTAAATCTATGTGCTTCTTATTTTATTTTGAACAGGGTATCGGTAGGTTCATTTTTATTTTGGAAAGTGTACAAATGTATAACAAATGTATGACATTGAAAATAATTATAAACGCTAAATCGATAAGCTATGCCGTAATCAATGGCGCCAGATATCCAAACACATGACAATACTTTTTACTATGTTTTTTATATGTTATTGAACGAATACAAAGAAAAGTTAAATAATTTTATACAATAACAGAGTAGAATATTGTAGACCAAAGTTACGTAATGTAATCCAATGAAAAGGAAAATGACTCATTGAATTCATGAATGGTTATAAGTTATAATATATATAACGTATAGCGTAAGCATTCTGTTTCTGTTGAAACCTTGTACCTTGTACTTACCTCACTTATCCATAAAAAATACGATATAAAAATAAAAATATTGATACTTGATAAGAATATAAGATCCTGTTTTCTAAATAACATTTAACTCGAAACTACTTATTAATTGTATTAATATGTAGGTACTAGTAATTAGTATACTATAATATTTGCATTATATAAAGTAAATAGAACAAATTTAGTAATGAAAATTGACATGTTACGCGACAAATGGAGTGTCAGATCTGATAGTCAAAAGCATAACTCATAGTCATAACTTTGTCCTCTTATTTCTTAAATTATATAGGATTTAGATTAAAAAAGTAATTTAATATATTTGTTGGAAAATATAACATAATGTATTTTAACGTTTTATAAATTATAATAATTTAATATATTAAAATTATTAAATATTATTTAAAAATTAAAATTTTAATAATCATATTTCAAATTAATTTTAATAGTTTTTATAATAAGAACCTAATTAATTCCGTAATTAAAAAAATTAAATCATAATAATATATGAATATAAAAAGTGAACATATAGATATTATGGAAATTTGTATTGTTTAAAGATGTCTACGAACACACGACACCGAATTTTTATCCAAATTCTGTATATAAATTACGATAAATTATAAGTATATTATAAACATGTTTTTAATTAAACATTTTAATAACTCTTCAATGTTCCTACTGTTTATGTTTAACAAAATCTAATACATAAAATAATAATCTTAATTACTAGACAATACTATTTTTATTGACAAGAAAGAATTATTTTTCGTAAACAAGCTAATCTATATTTATCTTAAAATTAATATACTTATCAACTGCAAACTTAAGTAAAAATAGAGTTTGTTTATAGAATAATACATAATAATATTATTAATTATTATACAATTTATTTTGTTTACAATATGGGTTATTAGTTATTAGGTACTTATTACGATTTACGAACTATATGGAAAACTGGTTTTAGTCTAACTGAGTTCGGAGTTTCTGACTAGTCAATAACAATTAGGAATTTTCAGAGGTCAGTCAACCATAATGAGTCATAAATTAAAAGTAATCACCAGACATTATTCATAGTTCATATTTCATAAGTCTACGTTCATAATATAAGTAGTACTTTTGCCGAGTTTTGTTTGAATAGTAATTCAAAAAGTATTATAAAGGTCATATTTTGACTCACTAATTATTATTTTACATAGAAATTCAGTTTAAATATAAACACGGATTAAAAACAGTTAAGTATAAATGTATAGCAGAGAAAGCTATTGTTGTTATGCTTCTATGATTCAGACGAACAAAAGATTAAGAAAAGTAATTGCTTCTGAACAATACACTACAACAACAATTATCAAAACAACATTTTTTTTTTCTTCATAAAAAGTTGTATTTTTAATTTTTAAGGCTAATAACAATAATTGTATTAATATAATAAAACTACTGGAATCTCTAAAATAATTAATTCATAATATAGATTATTATACTCCACTGATTATAGTTAGATAGTAGATACCCTTGTAGACACTAATAAAATATACCTGATGGGTACCTAGCTAGGTTTAACTAATAAATCATTTGAATAATAATAATCTATATAAGGTATGAATAATTAAAAATACATAGTACTATTATTAAATACCTAAAATTTGTAACTTATGTTAGTAATTTAATAAATAGTGATATTTTAAAAATAATTGTAACTTATAAATGTATGAGAAAATAGGTAGGTATTGAAATATTTTATTTAAACTAAAAACAAAAAAAAATCTGGTACCTATGTGGCCTATAGTTAGGCTATCTATAATATAATATACAATTGCAGGTAAAATATATTTATTTTTACCTAAACAATACCTAACCTTTAAAATTATTATTAGGAGGTACCTATCCAACTATAGATGAGAAGAAATAATATTTTTAAGCAGTTTAAATTTGTGAAGAAATATAGTTAGGTAAATAGTAGGTACTTACACCTATCACAGAAATAATTAGACTACCTATTGGTACTTTATACTTATTATAAAATCAGAATTTAATATAATTAACTATCTACCTACCTCATAAATTATCAAAAGTAAAAATAATACCTAACTAATATTAATATTAGGTTCCAATTTGCTTTCTAAGGCTCTAAAATAATATAATAATAATATAATATCCGTGAAAATTTAATTGATTATTACTTACTTTAGGTAAATTATAGAGTTTTTGCAATTCTTCTAACAGCCACATTTCGACAGCTAAACGTTTTCTTATTAAGCTCATTTGATGGGCACCATACTTGGCTGTTAGAAATTTTTCTCTTTTTTCTTTTACTTCTACTTTTTCAGTAAAATTGACATGTAAGCCAGACTTTGCCGGACTTCTATTACCTGATACAGCACTAGAAGGTTTTGCGGTGCTACTGGTATATGTTGAGGCTAAACTACACTCCATATTGACTAAGAAAATATAATTAAACTTAAAAGCAGAATTTGTGTGTATTACAAAGTTAGTGACTAGTTAATTATGAAAAACTACTGGTAATTGTAACAACGGATTTAGCATAAAACAATAAAAAAATATTCAATACTATTAAATGGAACAAATCAAAATAAAAACAAATAAATAAAAAAAAATTTTTAAAATGTAACAATAATTATATTATTTTTGCGAATTTACAAGAAATTCAATTACACATTACCCGCGTTATCAGACCAGACTAATATTATGCTAAATAATAATACATAATATAATATATATGGTAGTAATGGATATATTGTACTCGGTTGGCTGAACGTGCTTGACAGGATGCCAAAACACCAGATAACTATCAGTGTGGCCAATGAGAACAATGTTTAGAAAAATTAGTATATAATATTATGTCTATGATTTAAATAGCTAATAATAATATACTATAAAGTAAATTTTAAATTAAACATTTACATTTTTTCATTAATTTGCTCATAAAAAGTGGAGTTAACTTAGTAAGACACATTTATAATTGATTTTAAATTTTAAATTATAATTTATAACAAACAGATTGACAATTCAACTAGGCACTAGCTATAGTAGTTGCTAAGTGTCTACAATAGAACATAATAAACAATAATTAATATGTTATTACATAACTCTTTTTACCTGTTTTATATATTTCTTCTAATTCTTTATTATATTTTAATAGCTGTCCCACCCGGTGTTGCCCGGGCAAAGTCATCTCAGGTGAAAACTAAGATTTTTTTACATCGAAAATAATATAAGGATAATATAAATATCTAATGTATTTTCACGGTTTTCTATCAAATTTCTTTCCATCATTTATAAACAAAAAAAAGTTTTAATTTCTACCACGAATCTCAAGATCTCTGTTTGTCCATCTCATTAAAATTCGAATATTGGGAAAATCTTTTCTTATTGAACATCTATCATCATTAGAACCACTATTCCAAATGTCAAGTTTGTACGTTTTGCATTTTGGCATTGGTGCTAATGTTGTGTATTTAAATTTGATTTTGCTAGATAGATGTCGCTCCTATAGTATTCTTACAACATCTTATTTTACCTTTTAGGGGTTGAATTTCCAAAAATCCTTCTTAGCGGACGCCTATATCATAAAAGCTATCTATATGCCAAATTTGAAACAGATCCATCCAGTGGTTTAGGCTATGCGTTGATAGATCAGTCAGTCAGTCACCATATCCTTTTATATTATATGGTATCTTGACTGTATATAGTATAGAGATATCATAGACATATTTATGTGTCTATGAGAGATATAAAAGTGTAAAACAATACACATTAAAATAATTACTTCAATAAAAACAAAACCAAAAAATTGAAGTTCAATATTTAAACTTTTAATTTAATTTAATTTTCATTATTCACGTTCCAAAATATATATTTTAAATAAATCAATGTAATATTGTACATACATTTTATAAATTATTAAAATATAATATATAAAAATAAACACAAATTAATTAGGTATTTAAATATACAGTATTTTGTACAACTATTACCTATAGATAAAAAAATAATATTAAAATTATGGACATATTTTACTTATTGTTTCCCATGATATAAAAAGCTCCTTAGCATATTGATACAATAAATGTGGGTCTGTCAAAGCTGAAAAATTAGATAAATTAATGTTAATTAGTTAATAAATAAAAATTCAATATATACTGCATGATTCTTAGAATATAAAATATTCATTCTCTTGAAAACAATTAATATTCTTTTAAAAGTTATATTTTTACTTATTTGTCATCATTATTTTTAAGTTTGTAACTTTTTTGAAATACAACATATTTTTAATTTAATGTTACAAAATAGAATAGTTTTTGGAGTATTTTGAATTAACTACATGTATTTTAAGTTTAGATGAACAATGTTGTAGATCGATATTTTAAGGGGCACCTCAATTGCTACTTAGCACCACTCATAAAAACTTTAAACGTTTATAACTAATTAACTACTCGTTTGAAATTTTTAAGCGTACAAAATGCAGTTTTAATGACTTTATATAATTAGTAAGAAAAATATTAAATCAAGTAAATACAGTGGTGTAGCCAAAGGGGCGGATGTTTTTGTGTTGTAACAACTCCTCTCACCAGTTAACAGTATTTATGTAAAAACATATATTTACTAAATATTTTAGATATTTAAAAATATCCTATCATATGCCATTATGTTCTATTTCATATTTTATATTATTATTATTATGAAGATTAATGACTACAATGGAGTATGAACCCCAAGCCATTTAAATTTTAAACTAAACCCTTTCCTACATACAAATCCTGGGCAAGCGCCTGAGAAAATATAATTGTTTTATTTAACTTAAGTCAATATAGTCAAAGTTATTAGAATCTAAATGTAAATTTATTAGTTTTTATAAAATTCAAAGTTAGATTAGTAACGAGAAGTGACAAGTTTTTGTCGGTGACAGTCAGATGACATCAACCGAATTGATTCTGAATGGAACGACTTCTATGTTCCTGCGCACAAGTTGTTTGTCCGATACTAATTTTATTAAAATAGAGATGTATAAATATTTTTTTAAATTCAGCGTAAAACAATATTTTCTGTTTACCAAAACAATACAATTTCAGTTTAAAATTTAAAATTGGAAAGTTGAAAAAGTGACTAAAAAATTTAAAAAAGTAACAAAAAAGTGATTAAAAATATTTATTATTATTTTAGATTATTAAATTAGTATGTTAATTTAAATATGGATATCATTCATTAAAGGATGGCAGCCCTGCAATTTAAGTTTATTTAATTTGACCGCCACAGTATTTTTCCAAACTAATATAAAAATCTTACCAAATTCGGGTATTTTGGATTTATGTGGAATATCCAATAATGTACAATATGCACTTTTGATCAACTCAGTTTTAGAGTCTTGATAATCTGAGGGGTCCCAACATACTTTAACTGAAATCCCTTCTATTACAACCAAAATAATAAAGCATAGTTAGTCTTGTTTATTTCTTAATCTAAGATTTAATAATTTTTTTACCTCTTTCCCAATTTTGAATCACAGCATCACAGGTCATTTCAATTGACGAGGCAAATAATATTGGAATTAATTTTCGTCTATCACTCAACTTTTCTCGATGAAAAACACTTGTACTTGCTGCCTCAATAAATAATTTTAATTGCCAACAATAAAAGCTACTAGGCGGTTGAGGTAGATTACATAAAGTCTAAAATAAATAATTATTACAATATTTTAACTAATAAAACAACAGTTATACTACATACCTTCATTATTGGCATCCAAAGAGGTAATAAAAATACTTTATCATGTACTATAGAATCAAATAATATTTGAGCATATTGCCGAGTAACAGTTATTTGATGGGGATTGTTAATTTTATCCCCTGTCAAATCTAAAAAGTAACGAACCATTTGAACAATTTTTGGATCAGACGAAAATCCGTATATAATTTCAGGCTGAAAAATATATTTTTTTAAGTTTTAATTTTGAGGTCTATATGATTAATTATTTATGTTTAAAATAATACGAGCTAGGTTTCCTTGTACGTTTACTGGTAAATAATAATATTATAGAACACAGGATCGTAATAGTAATAGAGCAATGCTTTGGACATAATAGTACGTCTGGAGCAGTATAACCATTGAACCCCAATTACAAACTTTAGAATTCCAAAAATTATAAATTAAGAATTATAACTTACGGAAATTGTCCAGGAATTTTTATCACTTAACATTAGATTTTGTGCTATTAGAGATTTGTAACCATTTGGATCTTCTGCATATGATAAGTGTCCAGCTTTATGTTTGACATTTAAGCAACTGACATTGTTTAACATATTTCTGTAATAAATTAATTTGAGTCATTATTAATATTTTTTATATATATTCTTCTTCAAACATTTTTGACTATTTATTAAATCTTAAATATAAACCACTTGACTTGCATAAATGTTTTTACAATAAAATATTTTTATAAAAACCAGAACTAATTAAAAAAAAAAAAAAACCTGTTTAGAATTTTGAAGTAGGGTCATTGGATCCCCCTTCTTCTATCATGCTGTCCCGTCTTGTATACTTCTATCCCCCATACTACCCATTGTATAGATTATTACAGATTGTATATATTCTTGTTTTATAATAAAAAAAAAACCAGAACTAAAAATGGGCTATTTTAAATTAAAAAAATTTTTTTTAACAAGATTTAAACTTAAAATTGTTATATAATACGTGTGTCGCAACGTCAATTATTTTAAATATTGATTACAATAAATGTTATTTCATTTGCCAGGTATTTTTGTTACATCCTATATATGTATATAAATATCATATTGTGATATTTGTTATTAAATAGTAAAACTTTAAATTATTTAAATAACGAAAAGGGTAATAATAAATATATTACAAATGGCATTAAAAGTAATTGAAAATATTGTTCAAACTTTCATCTAAACGTCTGTTGGTTAAAATAATAACTCAAAAATTAATTTTATAAATATAAAAAAAATCTATTAATGATAGATTTTATATTTTAAGATAAAACAATAATTTAGAGTTCAGAAAAAATGATAGTAAAAATAATTATGCAAGTTACAATCACAAGAAATACTGGTATATTTTAACATTTTCTTACACGAGATTATCCCAATTTCTGTCACGTTCAAACACTATTGACCAATATCTTCCATCGTCAACATGTACTTCTTTCAATAATGATAATTGTGGTAGTAAACACGGAGCTCTGACAGTATAAAATTGGTTTTTGTAATATTTAGTATCAAGAAAAATAACTTTTAAATGAACATAACATAAATCTCCAGAATCAATATCTCTTGGTAATACTATTCTTGGTTCAGTAGCTAAAATATAAAGATGTCTAAAAGCTTGTAAATGATACCTAAAACGATACATAAAATCAAATTTGATCAAATGCAAAATTTAATTTATAATTTTCATTTTTACCTGTTGTCATTACTATGAGTAGGAAATTGTGGATAAAATGCTATAATAAGTGCAGCTACAGCTTCTGGGGTTGTAGAAAGAGTGTATCTTCCACCGCCTAAAAATAATAATCCTAGCGCCATATGTGTAGCCAAGTGAGATCCATAAGTAATAACACTATGTGGAGATACACTAACTCTTGATCTCAAATATCTACAAATTCGCAAAACCTCTAAATCACCTGTACCTGCCATTACCTTAAACAAAACAAATAAATAAAGATTATTTTAACATGAGTTTTTATAATATGAGAGGAACAAGGGAGTTATTGTTTAATAACTAATAAGATATGGTCCATGATAAACTATTATATTAAAAAATAATATGAAATAGAGTTGATTAGAAGTTTTTTAGATTAGATCATATTATACAGTGGATGTATATACATTAATCATTTACAATGTCTAAAATAAACCAACTCTTATTTTATAGTTACAGGGAACAAACAACTCATGTGCATGAGCATAGAAACAAAGCCAATCAAGGAAATTGAACTAAAAAGTACTGATATTAAAATTCACTGGCATTGGAATGATACAATATGTGCAATGATGCTCTGTTCACTAAGAGACGGATGATTTGTCAAATGAGCAATACACATAGCTACATCCATTGTATATGAACTAAGTTATAAATATAATTCAGAACATATATTCAAATTTTAAATTTTAATATTGTTTTTATTCGAAATTTATTATGTAAAATTAAATTAAAATTTCTAATAACATTAATACAACAGTTTCTCCAAAATTTAAAATTTAAAATATACTCAAAATAACTCCCCATCTAGAACTATTATATATTTATAATATGTCATGAAAATAATTTGATCAAGAGATTTACTCAAAACAATGGCAAGACCAACATGCAATTTTTGTTAGATTTTTAATGATAAGTAGAAATAACTTACCATGGATAATGATATAAGAGTAACATTTATACAAGTTTCAATTGTTGATTTTCCACAAAGTTCAGCAACTGATTTACTACATAATGATATAAACATTTGGCAGTAAGATAAAAGAGTATTGAAAGCTTCTTCATTAGCAGATCCAGCAAAACGTAAACCCATTGCCATACTACAGCCAGCTACAATATTGCAGTATGTTTGACTAAAAACAAATGCACAATTTTATATAATAATAAATTGATTTATGGGATAATTTATTAATAACATACTTAATGGTTTCTAAATCAGGATTGGCCATTCCTGGTTTAGGCTTTACTAAGCAATAGCGTTGAATAGATTGAGGTACAAACTGTTCTATCCAATCTTTTGTGGGTAATATGGAATTCCACATTATTAAGCCTCTAGCTAACATTTTAAGTAATATAAATTCAGGGTTAATGAAATCTAGTAGATATGGGGAATCAGGTATGCTCATCCAATTTGCTACAGCTCTATAAAAATATAATTTTTCAATATAAAAATGTATGATTACATAAACTTAAATAACTTACTGGTTTCCTGTCTTAAAATACATCATTCCTAAGGCTAAAGTAGCACCTCTTGAAGTTACATCTACATTTACCATTTCCCCTTCACGGATTTGATAACTGGGATTAATGTATTTATCCTTTTGTGCTCCTTAATAAAAATTAAAAATACTATTTATAAAAGTAATACAACATTATTTTAGATAAAGTTAATACAGTTGATGTCTGATAGATTGACACGGTAGCAGCAGCATTTATCATTAAATGTAGTCCAAACAAGTCGCGGTATGTGATTCGGTTGCGCTATATTTATTCCATTATGCTGTGAAAGTATTAGTGTATATCACATCTAAGTATGGAGAACCCGGTTTTGCTTATTAGTGATGTGTCAGTTTATTTGACACCAATTGTAATAAATGTATCATATTATATTAAACTAATAAAGTAATAAGTAATAACTAATTGAAATATAGAATCTGATTACTAAATAGATTTTAAAGTTACTAAATGTTAAGTACATAATATACGTATTATCTATAGGATAAATGAATATTTAAGTTTTAAAATCATAAGTAAATAATTTATTTTAAATATTTCAATTCTTTATTTACCTGTAAGTGGTTTTTTATGTCCTCCAACCATATAGTAATGCAATGTATCAGCAATCGATAAATCACTAAGGCCAACAACATCTGAACCTTTACCTAATACAACTAAACCAAGACCAAGACTTGCTGCTAATGAATACGATTCCCTATCAATACTATTATCCATTTCTGGACCAGGTGGTCGGCCTATCTCGGATAACAGTGCTTCTGCTATATGTCTGTGGGCAGTTTTTTGGTAAAGAAGACCAATACTTAATAATGCTGCTATTTGCAAGTTTTGACTCATATCTAATTCAATGGTAGTTGGAGGTAATAAAGATTCAATAAAGATACACAACATTCGTGTAATTTCTGTATCCATAGTACCTAAAAAATAATAAAATAATTAATAAATAGTATAATATGTATGATATTATAGAAAAATACCTCGTTTAGCTGCTGCTAATCCAATAAGTATAGCAATACTGATCATTTCATGAGATCTACATAGATATTCATAAGTATTCATTGTAGCTAAGTTAGTAATATGCCTGTTTAAGCCCAGTGCCATAAGAAATCCAGCATGTTCTGGTAGTGCTTCTGGAGTACTCTGCATGAATGCATACAAATTATAATATTAATTATTAATTATTATAAATATATAACAAAAATAGTATTAAATAGTAAATAATATGACGGTTTATTACTCTTGGTTTATTGTATAGAATCCACGTGGAATCAATATTATCAGCTGAAGGCATTATTCGTAATCCAGCAGCTACTCCATTATGGAATAATGGCCAAAGATTCATATTAGGAACAATATCTATATGGGTAAGTTCAACTGCAGCACCACGTGGTGTTTTACCAGATAAACAAAGTTTTGGTAATGGAAGTGGTTCAGTTATAACAGGTTGTATTGATCTCATAGTGAACATTCCTCTAATGATATAATAATAAAATACAATTACTACCTTTATGTTTTAAGACATTTTCATTTGTTAATTGTATTCATGTCATTTTATTAGTGTCGGCCTGGCCCATGGATCAGTTTTTTTAAGAGGCACCATCATGAAATACAAAATTTACTTGACATTTTGGGGAAAAAATTACCACTATCTTTTTTCCTTTAAAAATACATTAATTCAAATTCTGATTTATAGAATTTTTAAGTAGATTAGGTTAGGTTATGTTAGACAATATATTCAAATTACTGATATTTTTTCTACTAATATTAGAGTATCCTGTGGCTATACAAACTTCTATTTTTCAAATGAGAATCTCCTTTTTTACTGCAAATTATTTAGCAGATGATGTTCTTGTAAATGTAGATGTATCTAAATTTACATTAATTTTTTTACTTTGATAAAAGTAAAAAAAGAAGATTCCTATTTTAAAAACAGAAGTTTGTGTTGTAACAACATCATTTTTAAATGGTATAAAAAATCTCAAGTATTCAAAAATCTTCAAGAGTATTTAGAAATTCTAAAAATCAGAATTTGAATATAATATGTACAATTTAAGTAAAAAATAGGGTGAGCATAGGTACTTAAAAAATCACTACGTATAATATTAACGCAAAGCCTAACAAGGGGAATCATTCGTTCAGTAATAAACTATGAAATTATTGAAATATTTTTAACAGCAAAATAATAAATAATAATTATTAATTACATAGAAACGAAATTAAGGAAACCAAAATTATATTTATATTGTCTATAGAATTTTAACTTTGAAGACAAATCCATAAGCTATACCTATGCATAATATTATTCATGTAAGCTTTCAAAAGTAAATGTAAAATCTTTATCATTGTTTAGTATTTAATTATATATATATATAGGTAGATGTATAGTATTATAAATCAAACATATTTTTGTATGCAACATTTACATGATCGCTGAATCCAACAGCGGAGCCGCTACAGGGCGGGGCCCTCATGGCCTCGTCTGAGCCCATTGTTTCTAAGGAGATATAAAACCTAACTTAACTTGCAGTACCTAGCACAATTAATCCCAAAAAACCTCTTATTTATTACTTGAAACTTGTACTGTTATAATTTATAGTGCCCTGCTCACACTATAAAAATAGGCAAGCATCTGGTCCCTGTCAAGACAAATTGCGTACGGTTAAATATATCAATAAATACTTTACGGGGTCCTTACTCCCAATATAGAACAGGCACACGCCAAACAAATAAAAAAAAGCAGCTAAGTGAATGTCGCTCTGCTGTACAATAGATTACATGTGGGTGAATGAATAATGGATTGTATTAAACTTGTACGCGACCCTAAAAAAATCGGAGGGGCCCCGGCCAGGCCGACACTGCGTTTTATAACCATCGAGTTATTTTTATATTTTAATAATATTTAGTTAATTTTACTTTCTTGATTTTTAATTGAAATGAAAAGTCTGAATTTTGAAAACTTCAAGAATCTGTGTTAAATAGGAAAATAATAAATATGTAACTCAGTAATGATAAGTAGGTGGGTAATTTAGCTAGCTATAATATGAAATATTAATGGGAGGGATTTGATACCACACTCAAGCGGTATAACCACCTGAATTCATAAAAACGTCGGCGTTAACGGTCCCAAAATATTTATATTTTAACTTTTCTCCTAAACTATGATAGCTAGAAAGTTGGTTGATAACTCATTAAAAAGGGATTATCAAGTAGATACAAAATGTGGAATTACAATTTAAAAAAAAAAATGATTTAATTTTTCACAGATAAAAAAAAGTTATTTTTTGCTAGATTTTCATTTAGCGAGGTAGTTTCCCGAAACTGGAAAACGGATTTTGTTGTTTGGGGTCTTGTTGGATTTTACTTTATCTCCAATCGTTAGTTCACTATAAAGCTATAATGCTGAAAAACATCAAAAAACGTCCAATAAAATTTGTTCAAATTTTTTTTTTTTATGTTCGGTAGTGAATTAACTATTAAAGATAAGGTTCTGAAAATCTTCACTGCACTTCTCCTAACCAATGTGAATCTAACAAGACCCCAAACAACGAAATCCGCTCTCTGGTCTTTTCTGGATTCAAATTGTTATACCGCTTGGGTGTGATATCAGTTAAAAAATTTCTAAAAATTAAAAATCAAGAAAGTTCACATGTCGATCTCTTGGCAAGTTTTTTATGCAAATGATTCATATACCAATAATAGCACTTTTCATATTAAGTTTTACCTGCCAACTGGTAGAGCCATTGTTCTTGAGCAAATTGAGTACAAATATTTTTCTTGTTCCTCAACAAAGTCATGATCACTAGCTTCTGGTGGTTGCTTAATACCTATGGTCACTGGGTGACAAGATTGTAAAAAATTTCTCACATCCGTTATACGATGATCTTTATTCCATAATAATTTCAAAACCTGTATAACAAATAACAATGTTATAATGTTTGATCATTATTTCAACAAAAAGTGATTTTATATTTTGTAGAAATAAGATTAATTGAAACACTAATAAATAATTTGTACCTCATCATCCAGATTTCCCATGCCATCCTTTATAATACCAGTGTCTGTTTCACTCACATCATTCCAATTGTTAGATTTATCCATATTTTTAGAATTAATTTTTTTATTGTTATTTTTATAAAATGTATTTAATGTCTGTGATGCTAAATCTTCTCGCATAATTAATTCATATGTAGATTTTGGCCAATTTGTAGGTGGACTTTCTCTGCATTTATCAATAACATCACATAGCAATATTGCAACTCCAGGTGGGTAAGTTAATAGAGTCTGCTGTGTAATTCCTACAAACATAATGAATATAATTTAAATCGATTATAGTCTAATTATAAAATTAACATAAATAAATACTTTTTTGTGATTTTACCTATTTTAGACATAAAAAGTGTAGCGTGTTGATATTTTGATACTTTATTTTTCAAATTTACATTCTCTAAAGAAATGCTTTCATTTTTATTTAATTTTACTCCAGCAGGATTTATTATTTTAACTAATGCATTTATGTGAGACTTCTTTTTTAAACACAATAAACCATAGATCTGTGAAAATTAGAATTGTACGTAAACATAAATATTCAAAACTTGAATACAGTTAACTCTAATTAATATTCTTTGACCAATAGTCAATACATCGAATTATATAAATTGCATTTTATATTTTATATTGCAATTAATCATAAAAATGAATGTTTCAAGTTAATCTGTAAATTAAATTAACATATGAATCTATAAGTTAAAAGTAAGCCCTGCCTGAACGTGTCGTCTTTTTGAATAAAATATGTAGAACATAGCAAATTTGCATTCAGCATTCTTAACCAATTTTGTGTGTTAAGCTTTAATATTAGAATGAATTTATTTATAATCCATTTTAAAGGTAATAATGTTATCTGTATTTGAAAAATGTTATTTTACTATATTTCAATTATTAAGGAAGTTATGAGTATGTAAAATATTGCAATTTAAAAATGCTAATAACTTTTTTAAAATTAAAATATCATAAAACACTGACATACAAACTCAGATGTTTTTTAATAATATATAATTTAATTTTAATATTAAAAATGATAATATAAAATTGGTTTTGTTAAATACAAATTTGATATACTTAACATTGGTAAGAAGGAGACAACACACCAGTCTGTGACGTCCTCTTATGTAAAACACATTAGTATGCATTCAGTAATAAGCGTATCTTATCGAAATAAATAATATTGATTTACCTGAATTATATTCTTGGTCCTTCTATTGACATTCTCTATACAAGGATAAGGATTAGCTTCATAATGTTTCATTAGCAAGAAACACAATCTGAAGATGTTAGGCGGACTTGATTCAAAATATGATGGAATTATAAGGGTTTCCCGATTTTCTTCACTTATTTGACTCAACTAAAATTTAAATATATAAAATACCAAAAACAAAATGTATGCGTATTTTCAGTATTATAAGTAATTACTATTAACTTACTCCTAATGATAAATAATTCCTGTTATAAAAATTTGGATAATCTTTCCAATAATGATAAACATATTCATCTAATTTCAAATCAGTTGCTAATTGATATAACAATTGTACAACCATTGGTAGCAAATTCGTTTTCATTGTATTAAGCTTTAAGTCCTTGAAAAAATAGAATAATTAATATAAATTAATTTAATTAATTTAATTATACATACTTCATAAACTAAATGTAAAGAAAATAAAACATCATAGATGTATGGAAATAGTATTGCATTTGTATCAATATTATTTTTCAAGTTTGAACGTTGATGAAAGTTTGGATTATAATTATTTAGTTTATTTTTCAACCCAAGTGAGGCTGCTATATTATTTCCCCGGAAACTGTTAAATGATGATTTTAACATAAATGTCCAGTCTTCATCACTGCCAATATCTAAAACCCTCTGTTTTTTTGATTTTGCTGGTGTATCATTATATGTATTCAAAGAATCTTGTGTTAATGGCAATGATTCTAAGTTATATCCTATGAGTCTAAGTAACATCTGGATAAATAATTTCCATTCCTCTTCACCTGATATATTTTGAGTGCCTGGTGCATTTCGAACTGTATACCATTTTATCATTAGCTCCATGACAGTTGATTTTTTAAGGACATTTTTTAATGTGTTTAAACATTTAGTAACTAAAAGAATATAAAAAAAAAAATTTATAATATTGTATAAATGTATGATTTGTACTAGTAACTACTAACCTAATGGGGATGAACTAACAACTGGAAAATCAACTCTAATCATACTTCCATCTTCATGAACCTATATGTTACACAGAACACTTCATAAATTTACTGTTATGAATTGTTAAATAAAAAAAAAAACTTACTAATGTAACCCGAGAAGCTATAGGATCTCTTAAATGCTCTAATTCTACTTTAGATGCATAACAATTCAATGATGATTCAGAATATGGTGTTTCAAAATGTCTTACAAGTTGCGAGTCATAATCAGAAGATGATACAATGCTGTTAACATTTTCATTTATTTGAATATCTTCATTTCTTGTAGATGATAATAAACTTTTACGACTATGTTAAAAAATATTTAATTAATATTATACTAGATTAAAAGCATTAATTTGAAATAATCTATTACTTTAGTAATGGAGTTCCGATAGTTGACCTGTTTGTTGCTGTAAAATAAGATGTATTCTCATCAAATACTGACGACATACTCCCCAATTGGATAGAACCAATAATTAATATTCCAGAATATAATGAAATATTGTTTTGACAATCCATTATCACGGTTAATTTTTTTGACTAAAATATAAATGTGTATATTATGCATAAATTATTTATAATCGATTATATTTAAAAATTATAATTAATAATTTAATAATATAGGTTGATGACCAAAATAATATATATAACTATTACTTATTGTTGATACTAATGTTAATTATTAAAATTATTTTAAAAAGGCACACATACTATATATTATTATATTACTTTAATAGTAATAATTTAATAATTAAATAGTATTATATAGGTATTTATACTAATTTAGTAATTATATGAAAACTGTTTATAACAATACTATAAAATACCAGAATCATTGCTGTAATAAATTTACCCAAAGAGGGGTAGAAAAGATTTAATGCCAACGGTGTGTTTGTATAACTAATGTCTGACTGCGAGTTTACAATTATTGTTTATGATTTAAGAACAACTTTGAATAAATCCATTAGCGTGTAGGTTACTACTCGTAATCTACACGTCACAGTAAAGTAAAATATTATTGTGTATATTCTAATGTTTTAAACATAAATTCTATTGTTATGTGTCGATAACGACAACGACAAAAGGCGATAGACGGCAAAGTTGACAATAACACTAATGGTGATGTATTATTATGTAATGCATTATTGTAAAAGTATGTACAAATGAAATTATAAGATTTAATATTATCAATCAAAAGTAAAAACACAATTTATATTTTTTTCGGAAATGGGGGGGGGGGGATTGATATATATATTATAGTATAAATAAACTATTAGTAGAAAAATTATACATTTTAGATACACAATGTTACTTACATTTTAATAAAAAAAAGTTAGTTAAATAATTCTTATTAACTATTGAGTTTGCTGTATAGTGTGTTAAACCTCCAATCATTAAGAGGACGCCACGCCCGTATGTGTTGTCTCCGTCTTACAAACGCGTAAACATACAAAATTTACGCTAAAAAATTCAAGTTTTATGCCGTTAGCTTAAAAATTAGAGTGAATCAACCTATTATGAAACTTGACGGTAAGAACATTATCTGTGTTTTGTTGGAAGTTTTTTTTACGATAATTCAGTTTTTAAGTAAATTATAGCGTGTATATTAATGTTAATAAAAAATGATCATAACTCACTTAAAAACTGAATTATTGTAAAAAAACTTCCAACAAAACACAGATGATGTTCTTACCATCAAGTTTCATAATAGGTCGATACACTCTAATTTTAAAGCTAACTGCATAAAACTTGAATTTCTGAGCGTAAATTTGGTATGTTACACGTTTGTAAGGCAGAGACAACACATGCGGGTGTTGCGACCTCTTAACTATCTCAAGTTAATTGAATTTGTTAAGTAATTTTTATTAAAATATTTATAAATATATTAAATTAATTAATATTATAATAATATTTATAACACTATTTAATAGAACATTCATGTTAAGTTTTTGTTTGTAATTGGTATAATTAATAATTACTGGTAAATATGCTGCATCTTTTGCTAAAAGAACTGTGACATTTCCCAAAGTAATATCACTTATATTTGTTTCCAATTCAACACATATTAAGTGGGTCTTTTTAGGTAAAAGATAACATAAAAGACGGTCTCCAACAAAATTTGAAGCAATAAATACTTTTGTTGAAGCACATAAATCTTGATTCCTAAACACAAATACAAAATTATAATCAACATTAATTGTGGAGCATGGACGATTTGAAGTACCTAGTCAAAGTTACTTGATTTTATGGAAATTATAAATGAGAAAACCAATTTAAATAGTATAACCTTAAATTTAGTTAAATAAATTTAAAAATGTATACCCTTTTGTATTTTGATTTTCTGTCCACATATATTCTAAACAAATATCAGGACTAACAGGTTTAGAGTTATTATCTCCATACATGCTTCCATGACCAAGCCTAGCATTAACAATACAAGACATTGACGTTGGGGTGTTGTATGTTTGATTATTAGTAATAGTAGCATTTAGACGCCTTTTTGAAGTATTTGATGGACTATTCCAAACGGAGGAATTGTAATGACTAAAAATGACAATTTACATTTTTAAATATACAAACTATTTATACATGCGTTAATTAAAACTTTAATATAATTAAACCTGATTCCAGTCATAGGACTCAGAGTATTGAATGGTGACATTATATTAGGGGTACTTCTTCTATTGTTGAAAGGGAATGGGCTAGAATTCACTGGATGATTTAATGAAAGTCTAAAAAAAAAAATTATTTAAATTTTTTTTTAAAAGGATGTCAGTGCACTATTTGATTTTTTACTCGTTCACAATATTGCAAATTTGGTCTCAGCAGAACCAATCTTGTGTTGTTAACTTTAATATTAGTGTGAAAAGAACAAGTAATTACATCTCTTCTTGCAAGACAAAGCATGAACATTGGCAAACACAGATACAGTAGCAGTAACAATGCAAACAAAGCTAACAATGCAAGATTGATTTTGTTGAACACAAATGTTATGTTGCGCCTGGATTACACAGAGAAAAAAAATAAATGCGGCGACATAGTCTTAAACGTAAACCGTCATTATGTCCAAAATATATTTTTATATTTTATACAATTTGAGATCATAAAAAACGTTAAAAATTTTTTTTTTGTAAAACGATAATATTTTTTGAGATAATGAGTGTTTATTATTTGTAGTTAAAAGAATCACCCTGTACTTGCCTATCAGAAAGAAACCCTGAGCCAGCTACTAATGAGCTCGACATAGCATTCATTTGATTACTATTACTGGGAATGTATGATGGATTTGTTGTAGAATATATCGAATCTTGACCACACATAATATTGCATTCCTGTATATCAAGGATAAAAAAATAAAAATGCACCTTCATTAAACATAATAGCTTACTTCTGTCGTAGGCTTCCTGATCTTCCATACACTGTGTAGACCATTTAAAATGTCATACATTAAACATATATTAAACTCAATACTGGTGAAAACTATAGTAGTTAAACAATCTCTGGCATACTGTAATACACTTCCTACAAAATTGAATTAAATATATTAAATTTTCTATCTCGTGCAACGCATAGTGATGTTATTTAATACACAATATTAATAATATAATATAGTTTTATTTATAGTATATATTAATTCTAATGTATGGTAGAATAATAAGTAATAACTAATACATATAATATTAAACTAGGGGTTTTCAACCTTTTTTGGATCCACGGTTCTTCTGATTTTGATGGTTTTATTTTCTTCTGCAATCACGGCTTCCTTGATAATAATTGGTGACACCCCACCCCCTGGACATACAGGTTGAAAACCCCTGGTTTATATTCTGTCCAACTAGAGAATACGCTAGTTCTGTGCATGTACTCTGACGGAATAGTGATCTCTGAGGTAGGGAGGCCTCATTTCTTTCTCAAAGTAACCTGCACTGTGGTGGTCTCGGTGGGAATAACTGTGTGGCTCAGTAACATACGGGTTTATGCAGAACATATCGATTTTTATTGGACCCTGGCGTGTTCTATTGTTGGACAATAATAGATGATTAAAATATTAATAAATACCTTGTTTTAATAAGAACAAAGGCAAAACTTCTTTTAACGGTTGACTCAATGAGTATATAGTAGGCAACGGCAAAGATTTTCCTGTCATATCAATAGGCACTTGACCTAAATCTCTTTCAATTAGTATGCCAAAACTTGTATTCCAAACAGATGTTACCTAAAATAATTCAAATTTTAATAGTTATTGATTTCTGACAATATTAGTGCTTCGATTTGAACGCGCTTCCAAAATCAAATCAAAATATGCTCATAAAACTGTTTATATTAATATAAAACAAATCATAGCAATATATATAAATTAATTTATTACTGGGTTTGTTAAAATTAAAAAAAAAAACAAATAAATGGAATAAAAATGTAGAGAAAATTAGGTATGATAAAATATTTAGGTAGGTAGACTTTGAATTAATCTGTTTTACTTCTCCAACTTGAATTGGCATTTTAAATTAAAATCTTTCTTGTAATTATTCAGTTTTTGCAATAGCAACACAATAGTTCAATATGCCATAAAAAGTAAATTACCTTAAAATTGTAAAATATGCTTTAAAAAAATATTAACATTAAAATATTATGGTATATAATAGTTTGTATTTTTAATCACATCTTTATGAAACATATTTAATGCTTTCTAAATATATAATACAAAATATGCACATTTTTAAAAATCTGGCCTTTGTGATAATGCTTACTCATTTTGATAACATACCTTAAAATATAATGGTGTATGCCAAACATCTCCTCCTTCAGAATATAAACTTATTTTTTTTGCATCAACTATACATATGCATGGAACTGTTTTTTCTATAAAATAATATGCACAATGAGTAAAAATGAATTTAAATTTAATTTATATATAAAAATGATACCGATAGCAAAGGATGAAATGTGGTATAATTGCAGAAATATAAAGCTAAAACAATAATCTAATATATAAATACCTACTACCTAATCTATAGGTAATAATATGTATTCCCTTTAACATTTGCTTATAATTGATTTAAATTTAGTTTTTGATTTTACCATCTTGGTGGAATACTAACAATATATTATATAATTAGGCCTTCCCATCGGTGGCCCTAGGGTAATTTTAATAGAACAGAGGGGGACAAAATGAAACTAGTCAAAAAAACTATTATTCTGTACGAATATAAAATGATTGGTTCACTGATTAAGTGATAAGCACCAAGTATTTAAGAAAGTCTATGGCATCATGTATGGTATTAAATATGAAAAAAGTGTATGGATTCAAAGCAAATTAAATTTTTTTTTTTTACCAGTTTGATTTATCGGTTTAAATATAGGTTTCAAAAAAAAAACTGATACCACCGATATCGAGTATCAGCCCATCCCTGGTATATAATACCACTATTACTTAATTTTATTTATAAGTGATGGGATATACCTTCAGGTTTTATTTCACTGTCATTTACTTCTGGTGAAACATTGAATTTACTCCATAAAGCATGTGTGACATTAGTTTCCATAGTATAAGTACAGATCAGTGATCTACAGCTTGGAGTATAGTCTTCTTTATCAGCAGCAGATTTACAAGCATTTCCTCGGCTATGCACTACTATTTTACCAGAAACATATAATTCTTCTTCAGCTCCATCTTTTTCTCTCAAAATAAATTTTTCTTGGGACTACAATAAAATAAAAATGTCATAATAAAAAAGGTGGGTAAGTGGATGTTGCTCTGCTGTACAGTAGGTTACAAGTGGGTCAATATAATGGACGGTGTTAAATTGAAATTCAATGACATAATATCATTGTATAAGAAAAACGATTCTGAGCGAAAATGGTCAGACAGCCTATAATTTACTATTTATATTTGATGATATTATTGTGAATAAAGTAATTTATATATTTACCTTTTTACGTGGAACCTTGTTTTAAATTTTAAATCCTTAATAACTATAGCTATAAAAGTTGAACATTTTATAAATTTTTAACTACAAAATGATTATTAAATTTTAAGTTTAATAAATTTTGTCAAAATTCAAACTTTAAATGCTTATAAAAAATATTGTGCCTATGTATTTTTAATAATTTTTAACTGCTATTGTAATAATATATCAGGAGCCTTGCATTAAATTTTTATGTTGTTTTTTCTGACGCTTTTTTGAAATCTATTGAGAATTTTAAAATTTGACCTCTCAAATGCACCAACTAGATTCATTTTCCCATCAAACAAGATACCGTTGAAGAAAATCAATGCAGTTTTACTGCCCCAAACCATGATGACAGACACACAAAAAATCAATACATTCATCGTTCCACTCAGAATCTAAAATCAAAAAATCTTAGGTGAACATTTTCTAGGCAGTCTAATAAAATAATATAATGCATAAGAAGTCAAACAATGATTAAAATAAATTATTTAGCTATGAAACAATTTTCAAAAGGTTCTATATTAATTATTATTATTGGCCAAGATATTAGACTATACCTAGATAACTAATTTTTTTGTTGTCTTTTAAATTAATACGCTAAATTGCGGAGGAAAAATAGGGAACAAAGTTGACAACCATACCTTTTTAATCTCTGCAAAAATTATGAAACACAATCTGTTGACCTTGACAACTATCAACCTGTCTTCCTTGCTCAATGTTTTAACTGACCATCTATACTTTATTGTTATGATATATTTTAGTTTTTTTTCTATAAATATCAACATGTTTTTCGTTGGGTCAAAATATTTGAAAATGTAATACAAGATTCCTCATAAGTTGTTGAAATAGCAGAAGAAAAGTATTTAAGATACATAGTCATGATTGCCTTTTTTTATAAGCATTTAAAGTACAAATTTTGACAAAATTCATTTATTGAAAATGTACAAATTATTTGTAGTTAAAAATGTAGTGTTAAATTTGTATAGCTAAGGATTGAAATTTTAAAACAAAATTTCTTATTAATAATTCATACTGCAACCAACAAATCTAATAAATATTTTAATAGTTTTTTTTTTGTTATAGACATTTTAAAATAAGGTATCTGAACAAAAGATAACAATTTTAGTTATTTTGTTGCAATTTAAAAAAATATTCTTCGTGGAAACTTCAAACTTTAAAGTATATTATTATGTTGTATACACACAATGACATTTTCAAATTCAATTGCTTTGGCTAAAATTCATCAAACCTACTGTATTACAAATGTCCAATAAAAAAATTAATTTATTTAATATCAAAAATATCATAAAATATACTTCGTAATATAGGCTGTCAGATCGTCTAGGCCCAGAATCGTTTATCGTATTTAATGAAATTATATCATTGAATTCAAATTTAACACTTCTGTTACAGCAACCCTTCTAGACACCTAGGGTACAGCTGAGCGGTATTCCCCTTTTTTTGTAATTATTTTATTTTATGAAATTATTTAAAGGATATACTTATTATTCTAAATGTTAAGTACTTTATACAAGCTTATGTATGAATGTACGATAATATAACTTTTTACAATATTTTATATTATCATATTTAATATTAGCTGACATGGCAATGCTTTGCTATTGCTAGGTTTTTGTGGTTGTTCAACTCCTTTTGGGTGTAACATGGCTTTTTAAGTGTAAATGATATAATATTTTTATTTATAGCCATTCCAAACGATGTCGTACATGAGATTTGCTTGCGATTATGCGAGCATTATACATATTATCAGGTAGGTAATATAATTTAACACTAAAGTATCAAAAAATTGGTCCACAGAAACTGTGATTTGAACTTGTTGCATTCTGTACTAAAATACAAAGGCTTATTATATTAATAATAATTATTATTAAAACCAATAAGAACCATACATAATAAAAAAATCTTAATTTTAAAATCTCAAAATCCCTGTTTGAGAACCATCCAGGGTTAGACCTCTTATTTATCTTTATTGCGACAAAATGTAGCCCATCTTCTTCCCTAAGATCTAATCTATTCTTACATCAAATTTCATCACAATCAAATGACCGGTTTAGGAATGCATAAAGGACATATGTAGCTATAGGTAACGTACACATGTTTATATTTTATTGTTTTAATTTAGACTTCTGATTTAAGAGGACGTTACATCGACATTTGTAGTATCCGTCTTAAAAGTGCATGACATAGCAAATTGTATGCTCAGAAGAATACATGTAATTAAAAATTAGAGTGAATTGACCTCTGATAAAATTTAAAGGTAAGATTATTATATATGCAATCTTATTGGCTTATTATTATTATTATCTTAATTTTAAAGCGAGTGATGAATATTTTAAGATGTAGAAACAATTTACAATTTTGTTCTCTTAACAATGAAGTCTAGACACTCAAACCAATTTACCCATGAACTAAAATACATTTTAGCAGATTTTGCTGAAGATGACTAATGACTAGACAGTAAAATTTAGACTTTCAATTTATTGTTACAATAGATGTAATAAATGGTATTAGACTATATTAGTCACATGCATAGGCGTGTGCACGGGGCAGCAGAGGCAGCAAATGCTACCCCTGGACTTTCTTTGCTACCGGGGGCGGCAAATATTAAATAATGGGCTTCGGTAAAATTATATTTCCACAAATGATTTTTTTTTTTTTTTGGTCAAGTATAGAAATAAATATTTTATGATTATAGAATTTATCAGTATAAAACTAATGAACCTGTCAACTATATAAAGAAATAGCAATGATTTTTAATCGTAAATATTATTATCAATTTTGGTCAACAAATTTAAAAATAAACTGGGTTTTTAACGTTATCGTAATATTGTCTTGTGCATTGTACACTAATATGCCATGACGATGCTGGGCCACAACATTAGGGATAGATGATATTAAATAATCTTGTAAATTTGGATATTAAAATAGAAAATTATAACACAGAATTTGACCTATTGAATAAATATTTCCATATTTTTAAAGAATCATTAATTTCTGAGATAACCCTTTTGAAACAATTAGAAGATACTCCTAAAGGTACTTGCTCTGGTTCTGTTTATAAGTGGCTTGACAGGTTAAAAAAATGTGATCGATCAAATATTTTTAATAACTTTTTTCTATGTTTAAAAATGTTTGTTAGTTTGTTATTATCCCTGTCACGAGTTGTGGTTGTGAGAGGAGTTTTTCTAAACTTACCATTGTTAAAAGCAAACTTAAATCTACCATGATACAAGATAGATTAAATGCATTATTGTTTCTATTTGTCGAACAAGAATTAACTTCTTCTGTAAATATTGAGTGTAATTGATGAATTTAAAAATTTAATACCTGTAGAGCGTAGATTAGTATTATAAGTTTGTAAAAAACTGTATGAATGTTAATAAGAGGTTTTATTGTTTTATTTACTACCAATTGTTATTACTTTAATTATTATTATTTTTTAAATATATACTTTATATTATTATTAATGTTTGTTTATTTTATCATATTTTAAATAATAATTGTTAACTATAGGCTTGTGGAAAAGTACAACTTAAGTGGCTTAGTACCTTACTGTACAACTGTTTATCCAAATAAACAAATAATCAATACAACTTTAATTTTGATACCCAACAGCAAAATAAGTAAAACTATGGGCTGGGTTTAATGGTGAATTTGAAGAATGGGCCGAATTAATCTCTTGCTGCCCCTGAAACCGGAGTCTGCACACGCCTATGGTCACATGCAGATCTGCACAGCCATATTTGATTTACATTGATGATGACTAATAACTAGACACAATTATTTTTTAACACTTAAATATATTGTTTTTTTTAAAAATAATATTCATATGTTTTGTTACTTTATCAAACTGATGATGTAAAATATATAATAATATTAATTTAAATACATAAAACTCAACTAGGAAGTAACATCTCAAGTTCTACTATTGTAAATCATTATTTATGATCAGTGTAGAAATGTTTGAATCTGAAAGAGGTAAATAGTTTACCATCTAATTATTTAACTTATTACACCTATCATTTTTTTACCTACTGTTATTAATGAAGTTAGCTTATCCTTAAACAATAATTACACAACAATAAGAATACATACATGCGTATTATCTGAAGTGTCCAAAGATAGATCAGTTATTGTTTTTGATAAAAATTCATCAGCATGAAGTTCTGGTCGATCATAATACCCAACTGATGGAGTATTCACTTCACCAATGAATCTATTTTTTACATGTTGCCGCCCAAAAGGTATGAAAACCTGAAATTATTGTTATTAATATCCGGGAGATGAAAAAAGTCAGGAATTACTTACTTGTGGATTGGTGGCGGCCAACATTGTGTTATATTCATCCAGATTTAAAGCATTCGAAATAATCGGAAACAAATATGGATAGTATACGATAGCAATACGGCCCACGGGTGTTTACTGTTTAATAATAATACAAATTAAAAATCAGCAATCCACGCCAAGCGATAATATAATAATCATAAGGATTGAAAGTCACTAGACGATCCTTAGTAGTTAGTGGACGGTACTGAGTACTGACCACTATTTGGTATTAAACGGGATTCGTATTTATTATTTCCGATCTAATATTCAGTGATGATATGAATCGATAATCACGTTTTTCAAAATTTGAAATTACGGAATTACCGGGGATTATCAATATCGTATGATAAGAAAACAAAATAATTAACAATAAACATTAGACAGTGTGGCCGTGTGTAAAATAACAATATTTTTTTAACGGTCTTGGAAGGGGAATATTATGTGGATTTTACAGTTTTTATCGTTAAAATATTTGATAATAACAACAATAATATAATATCGTATAATATATATATAGTAGAAGCCTGCAGCTGCAGCTGGCGGTCACGCAACGACCGTAACACTTTTGTTCGAACTCTAGCTGATGCCCGAATGCGTCTTCCATTATCGGCGTTTGGCTGTCCAATGACGGTTACAATTCCAATTGAATGAGTAAACATAATACAATTATTAATAGAACAATAGGTGCAATAGGTCGAGTTGTCGCTATTATTATTGTTTTCGTTCGTTTCTTCCCAAACAACTGACAAGTTAATAATTTTAAGTTACCGCGGTTTCAAATTTGCCAATTTGTAAAGTGTTAACATTTGTTCAGTAGTCACTATAGTGCGTTCAGTCCGTTTTCTTCCATTTAAGTGTATTCGAAAAAATGAAAGCGCTTAAAACCATTGTGTTCATTATGACGGTATTCACCACGTCTGTGGTTGCTGATAGAAAGGTAATTTAACTAACAACTCATAGTTAAGGATCTTGTTATTGTGACAACCAATAAATAAAATGTTTTTAATTGAATAGTTGCACGCTGAATTCAATCCAGGATGTATGATGGAGGATCATTGTTCTAAATTGTCAAAACTTACATACATACGTGCTGATGGAGATAACGATACTGTTCATTTCATACTGGATGCTACATTAAAACCATCTCTGGTCGTTATAACCACAAACAAAGATGCCATTATTCAAGTGAACTATACTACAGATCGGGCCAACAACATAAAGTTTACAGAGTCTCCGCTGTATACGTTTGCATCTGTCTTCAATAATGTAAGCCTATATTCCAAGTTTAACGATTCACTACAAAGCATTTATATTTTTAAAGTTACAATATATATTACATTTGTATACCTAGATACCCTAACTGTCTTTAATATGTAGGTATACTGTTTTTTCCCAGTCTGTAATCGTCATATTTTATTATTTGTCTACTAATTAAGTTTTGTAAATTGTATAGCAATTGTCAATAGACTTAGAATAGTTGTTGATAAATGATAATTTGTTATTTTTATTTCATTAAGTATTTATAGAATCCAAAGATTTTGCAATTTGGTTTTCTTAATTTAATTCTTTAAAACTTTTTAACTACCTATTTGTAAACTAATAATCTTGGGAATAATCTGTAAGAAATTTTCTTAGACCGGAATTTGTTACCTCGTGTTTAAATTATAAGATTCAATTGAAATAGATACTAAATTGTATTTAAAATTTGCATACACTTAACACAACAAGTAAATATATATAAAAAACAAGGTACATAGACGGAATGGCTTTATTGAAATACATCTATTAACAGTACTTTAAATATTATTTTGAACATACCTATAATTTTATTTATACCTCAACACGGTAAATTATATATATTGCTAAAAATATTTAAGTTTATTGTTTGTGTAGTACCTACCTACAAATTAAATAAAAATGTATAATTCTTATAACTTATATACTGTATTTTAATTTTAGTTGTATGAGTTCAATGATGTAAATGACACAGCAAATTTGAAAGATGGCGATAATTTCAAAAAAATGGATTTCAGGAATTTTAAATGGAATACAACTCAATCAATAAACAATAATAACGAATCTGTAGAGATTGTTCTATCTGCTAATTCATATAGAGGGCCGGGCATTAACAAAACTGGTATTGTATCTATTACGGTAAGAACTCATGATGTTGTCCTTGAGCTCATTTATGAATAAAATTAATTGATGATAAAAGAAATTTATGAACAGTATGACAATTTTCAATTGAATATTTATTAATTTTAAAATTTAATAGCACAAAACATCAAGATGTTTAATTTGGATATACCTAATATAAAAAAAATAAAAATATATACTCATGTTTTATTATTAATCAATTATTATTTTAAAATAAAACTGAATGTCTTGCCATATTTATCCACAGATGTAACTAATCTTGTACTATTAAATACTAATATTCTATTAGTTTGCCTAAATTTTAAAACTTATAATATTATTTAAACACTTATAACAAATAATTCATTTATCTTTTCAAAGATTAATATTTAACATAAATTAGTTCTATAAATGTATTTAATTTTAAAAATAATATTAAATCTAACATGAAACTTCTATTAATATGTTAACTGTGGATCATATTTGAGTAAACTTGTCTTGACACTGAGAAAAGGTTTTAAATTGAAAAATTAAAATACTTGTTTACTACTTGCACATACTTATAAAATAATACTTACAAGAATTAAAAAGTTTAAATTTAAAGCTGACCAAATTGTAGTACATTCGACAACAATGTACATGACGCCAATTGGTGTCATCCGCAGTGAACGTGTTAATAGTAACCTTTATTTTATTTAGTCCTTTTGGTTACTGTAATAAAGAAATGTTGTTGTATTTTATTTTGAACCTATGCAAACCAAATTAATTGTGTTATATTAATTATAACTATTTTAATTTTCGACATAAATTAATGAACAATTTCAAGTTAGTGTTATTATTTTTTTGTGTATTAAAATTTATTGCATTTTTCGATTCATAAATATGTTAAATAAAATATTCTAATTTTTGTGTTATACCTCTCTAATAAATTATAATTTTGATGTTAATATAAGTATTTTGTTTATTTTTAGTTAAAAATATGTGGGAAAAAAGGTACCGGATCTAAGTTGCCACATCTTGTTCATACTCCTGAATCTGGAGAACTAACATTTACACTTAATAATTTGAATACAAATTTTACGAAATCACGCTTTGCAGTTGAGTTACTTACTAGTAGCTCATTTCCATTCAATAAGTCTGAAGAGTTATTAAGCAATACATTTTCAGATGATAAACTCTCTGGTGGAACATTTTTAGTAAGTTTATAAAATGTACTCGTTAACCTATTATTATATACAAATTATTTAAGATATGAGACATAAATACTTATGATTTTTATGTCAAAGATAAAATGAAATAGAACATTAATAATTTTTATAATGATAAAAAATAAAACATAAAATTAGTAACAATTATTATGATTGGCATTGACTAGTCATTGTATTACCAAATTGTATTTAGTTACAATTTAATATAAAAACATTTTTTTTTGTTTTTTATTGTATTTAACCTTCTATTGGTAACTAAGATAAATAATTTTTTCCATAAAAATTATTGTTTTAATAACTTATCAGAATATCAAGTTATTGTATAGTTGTTATAATGCTTATCTAACTTTATTACTGATTGGAGTCAGTGAAGTTATATTTAATTGGTGTTTTTTTTGTTTGCTGTAAAAACTGTTAATCATGTATTTAATACATTTTTCCCATGCATAATCAAATAAGCTGATATTCTATAAATTAACCATTATTTATTTTATTTTAATTAAAATCAAAATTTTGTATTAAAAATAACTAAATATACTTTAAATTATTTGTACAGTTATCAATTAATAAAAAGTTGTAAAACAAAAATAAATATATTAAGGAAAATTTTTACCCCTCCCAACCAATTATGAAAATAATAAAAATTACCCGACTGATAGCATGTTCAAATAATTATAATATTAATGTAATTTTAAATTTCAAATTAACTATTTTACATTGATTACTTACTTATGATAATTGATTAACTTTTAATGTAGTTAATTAATGCTAAAATATTCTTTAATAGTTAATTTTAAATTAGTCTGTTTGTTTTTATACCTCAATCAAGCAATTTAACGGTTCAATAATTTTAAACATTACATCTTGGTTGTTTGAATAATTTACAAGTGTCATTAATATAGTTTATAATTTATCATTAATGTTATTCTGTATTGCTACATTTGCTTAACACCTTCTACAGTCATATTATTATTATATGATAAATTGAGTAATTGGGTCATTAATGTTGTATCCTCCCATGTACCATGTACCAATATATACAGGATGAAAATTGATGGTCTCCCAAATGATATTTATGCTCAGTATGATTAAAGATAATATTATTTTTCTTTTTAAAAATACAATTTTTTGATTATAGCCCATCATGTTTTTACAATTGGATTTATTCTTTCAATGAATTTGTCAGGATTGCAGAATATATGTGTTGATTCGTTTAGGGACTTGAAATTGTATACTCAACATTTTGTATAAATATAGATAGTATATTTTTAACCTATTAAAACCGAAATAATTTTTTTTAAATATTTATTGTTTTTTTAACACTAATACGTGGGGAACCACAGCTATTTTCAGAAATTATTTATATGGGTGTGTTAGGACATAGTGGCATATATGTTTTGTTTATATCTTATATTGTAATGGAAATATTAAAGAAAAACTTTTTTGAGGATATAAATAATATTTTTGTTTTTAAGTTTGATATCATATAACTCTTAGATTAATTATTGATTATGTAAAATGTTAACTTACAAAATTATGTATTTGTAGTACCAAGCAAACAAAAAGTTAAAATCCTTTTAATAATCTACTGAAATCTTGTGAATATTTTAGAACTATTTGTTGAATGCAAAAGGAAATGTGGAAGGAGGTGGTTTTTTAAGTTGGAAACCAGTAATATATAAAGCAGAAAATACACATGCATTGAATTCTTCTTCCACAATTCAGTATGATGTTCATAATCATCCCTTTGAAAATGACTGGATTAACACTCCTTTATATAACATGTACGGGAATTCATTATTTGGTAACAAATCGTTTCTTTTGAAGTCAATAAATGTATCTTTTGGACAGCCCAACGATGAATTTTATGCAAAATCTAATTATACTTACTGGTAAGTTATACATTTTTATTTTTTGATTTACTCTGTGTAATTTAATAACAAAACATTTTTATTTTCAGGACCTTTTTAGTAGGAATAGGTGCACCTCCTCAAACAGTTTTGGGTTTTCTTGAGTTGTCAATTATTGCTAGCCTTTTATTACTGTTGAGTATAACTATGATTCTTATATTTTGTATTTTTATGCGTTGGATGTCTAGTAAACGTAACTCCATAATTTATGGTAAATAAATCTTGACAAGTACCTATTATATTTAACACAGCTTACTAATTTAGCAAAACCTATGCTCAGATTTAAATCTCTTAGTCCTGTATATTTTAAGAAGGTTTTTGACGAAAATATTATTATGACACATCATTCCAGGTTTAATTTTTAGTTGCTCATAATTTGACAATCATTATTTTTCAAGATGTATATAATTAAACAATTCATAGTATAATTATTTATAAATTAATATTGCAGATATATATATTATTTTACATTCAAATATCTTTGATAAAAATAAAAATAAACATTGTAATGTTAATGACTGTAGAATTAATTATTTATTATTTGACATGTATAACTTGTTTAAATTAGGATATTTACTCATTTAAATACTTTATTCTGATAATTATTTTAGTTTTAAGTATTATATAGGTTATTGTTAATTAATAATTATTTTTATATAAATAAGTCATTTGAAAACTGTATTTATTTATTGATAAAATTCATAAAATAATATATTGTATGCACAATTAAAATGTATTGAAGTTTCTTTTCAATTTAACTGAACGCTGTGACTATATGAAACTTTTATTCAAGAATATTGTTATTTTATTTTATTGAACTTTTTATTTGAATGGTTATTGAAGTTAAATATTGTTTTATCTTCTTTAATACATTCATTGATTTATTTAGTAAAATAAAATTTGTATTTATACATGATTGTGCAATAACAATAAATTATTTACCTTGTAGGTTTATATTTTTGTAAACACTACGTGTGTAAAATCGCCTTTAATGTAAATTTTGTATTATCATGTAAAAAAATACTTAAACAAAAATATTGTGATTGAAGGGACTGAAAAAAAATAAAATATAAATCAGTGAATTTATTTTTGTATTCATTTATTAAGATCTTATTTTTTGTTTATAAACTTAAAATATATATTTTTTGTGGTGAGACATTTAGAACTTAAATACATTTTAAAACTGGTAATTTCTATGTAAAATACCTTTGTTGTATGAATTTATTATCTTACCATTATCATCTTATATACTTATTACTATTTAGTATTTACTATTATATTAATATATTTTATTTTTGTACTGCATTAATGTAAATGCTTGTAACAGTTCACTAATATTAAATTTGTATTCCTGCCAAAAACTAATAATTATATGCTTATTATGTACAAAATGTTTGATTAAAACAATTGTATACATATATATATTTTTAAATACATTATTTGGAATTACAAAAGAATTGGGACTACTAAAAACATGTTACAAATTTAATACAGACTGCAAATAAGTTTAAAGAAAAAGAAAACAATACAACGTGTTAAAACCATTACCCACAATATATTTTAATTCTAAAAAAATGTTTTTTGTTAAACTGACTTAATAATTATAAAATGAAAATACGTTCAATAAGAGTTATGATACAATATCAATGCTATTTTTTTTAAACTTAGAACAAAGTAGACAACAAAAAAATGTTTTTAAATTATTGAGTACTTATAAATATGTTATTGTGAAACTTCATCGAGTTTTGCTGAAGATGGTTGAGGTACTGTTTCTTCTTGTTCAGCTGGTTTCTCGTGAGCTATTGACATACAAATGTAATAATAAAGAATAAATAGATTTTTACTATTAATATAACTATAATTTACTCAAGGTGAAAAACTTGTAAAATACTATCTTAATATCTTGTTATATTTCTGAGGTAAAAATAATCATATCTTATATAATCCAAATTTTTATTCTGGATCAAAAATACATGTTTAAAGAAATATTTAGCAGTAAATCAACAGATATTTACAGATTCTCTTGGGTAAAAATATAAATAGCCAATCTATATGAATAATATATTCGTGAAATGATGGAATAATGTAATATGGTATGAAATTTAAATCATAATTTGGATCAAACTTACAGTTGACCGTTGAGGTTGAAACTTACTAATTTATTAAACATTTCTTAAAAACATTCACAGCAAAAATATGTTTAATTTTTATAATGCTGTAACATGAATTTAAACAGTATATTGTATAACTGAGTTATCTTATAGATTTCACTTATCAAAATTAACATCTAATCGAAAGAAGAAATCTTGCATTTTTTTTTTTTAGTAGTTGTATGGTACAAAATATACAGTAGGTATATAACAACAAAATTTAGTGACATTAACTATGAATCGTGTATGCTAGGGATAAGTATACAATGTAGCTTATATTTCAAATAATAATTATAATAATAAAAAAGCGGGGAAGTGGATGTCGCTCTACTGTACAGGTGGGTCACTGTATAATGGATGGTATTCAATTTTAATTCAATGATCTAACATCATAGTATACAAAAAACAATTCTAAGCGGAGACAGTTTGTCTGTCTAGGATATTTTATATTATATTATATTAATTATATTGTTATTACTTATAATTAATACGATAGTGGGTAAGTTGAATTAATATCAATAAGTTACAAAAAATAACATAGTTATTCTTGGTTATTGAAAATGTAAAATTTTGCCGAAATTTTAACTTAAAATAACTATAAAAAAAACTGTGTTTATGTATATTTTTAAGATATTTTTGGTTACAGAATAACCTATTTCCTTGGATCTTGCTTTAAATTTTCAATCCTTAGCTATAAAAGTTAAACATTTTATAAATATTTAACAACTATATAATTTGATAAATTTTGTCAACATTCAAACTTAAATGCTTATAAAAAAAAGTGCCCATGTATTTTTAATATTTTTCAACTGCTGTTGAACAATATATTAGAAACCTTGTATTTCCTTTTTCAAGCTTTTTGATCCAATGAATAAAATTGTATTGACATTTATGGAAAAAAAAACTATAACAATGAAATTGTCTGTAAACAGCTCAAAACGAATGAAAATATTTTCAAAATTTTATGTAAACAACTTTTTATGTAAACAACTTTTTTTAATGTAAACACTCGGTGAAATTTGGATTTATTTTAACCTAATTTTTGAGTTACAACTAAATAAAAAAATAACTATGAGAAAACGAGAAAAAATTGTGTCTGGATTTTTAATATTTTTATAATTTTTAAGTCATTGTAACAATGTATTAGGAGTCTTGTATTACATTTTGAAGCTTTTTTATCCAACAAATAAAATTTTATTGACATTCATAGAAAAAGAAAAAAATTGGAAACTGAAAATCACCGTTAACAGTTCAAAACCAATCAAAATATTTTGGAAATGTTATCGTTTATAGAAAATGCTAATATACACAACCATTTCATGTATCTATGGTCAGTTGTTTCAGAGCTATGCCAAAAACCAAAATGGATTTTGCGTAAAAATTCTCGTTTTTCCTTAATTTTTTTTTTTTTTTCCCGGTGGTTTGGAAAACTATTGGGAATTTTAAATTTTGATCACTCAAATGCACCAACTAGATACACTTTCCTATCAAAAAAAATACTGTTGAAGAAAACCGAAGCAGCTTTACTGCTCCAAATGGTGATGACAGACAAAAGTAAATAAATAAAATAACACACATTGTAAAATCAATACATTCATCCCTCCGCTCAGAATCTAAAATAAAACAAACTTAACTTAAGATAATCGAATGGTAAAACTTTATTTACTTTGAAATATTGATAGAAAGTTAGTTTAATAATTGTTATTAATACATAATGCACTATTATCTTAATACATACCTACATTTAAAAATTCAACATAGTTAAGTTCAAAAAAATCTGGTACTCAATTTATAAGTATGTTAAAGTAATTCTGATTTTTTTCAAATTTTGTGAAACATCATTTTAAATTACCTGTGTTTGGTTCAGTAGATTTCACTTCATCAATTAATTGCTTATTTTCATCATTTGGTGTTTCAGATGGTCCAGAAATTGAAGGTGCGTTATACATATTTTCAAGCGGTGGTTGATTTGTATCTTGATTAACAGTACCTATTTGTTGAGGATATGCTACGCGTGGAGGTGGTGGCGGATACTGTTGATAAGGAGCTTGATGATAATATGGATGGGGTGTATACTGAGGATACTGTTGTGGCGGGTATGTATAAGGCCTGGGTGGCATTGCTTGAGATGAATAAGGTTGCTGTTGTGGATATGGAGGAAATCCAGTTGACGGAGTTGGTGACGGTGTTCCTTGAGATGGGGGAATTTGAGGAGGCTGCATCATACCTGAATGTGGATGTTGTGGAGGGGCAGCATTAGAGGGAGCTTGATTTGGTGGATATACATTTGGAACATTAACTTGAGAGTTCTGTGACAGTTGAAATGAAGGTCCTTGAGTGTAAGACTGTGATAATGGTGGGTATGGTTGAGTTGAAGGAGCAGAATAAGCTTTAGTTTCTGGTAATTTCGGTGGTGATTCTGTAGTTGATGAAACAACATTTGAAGGCGAATCTGATCCCAATGCTGGTGGAACAGAAGGCGGTGGCGGCACCATGACTGGAGGGGGCTGTGGTTGAGATTGTGGTGGTTGCAATTGCGATTGTGGTGATTGCAATTGCGATTGTGGTGGTTGTAATTGCGATTGTGGTGGTTGTAATTGTGATTGTGGTGGTTGCAATTGAGATTGAGTTGGTTGCAATTGAGGCTGTGGTGATATTTGAACTTGTGTCTGTTGGGTTTGTAATTGTTGAGGAAGTGGAGACTGCAATTGTTGTATCTGCGGGGTGGGTGATTGTTGTGTCTGTGGGGATTGTAATTGTGGTTGTGGAGATTGTTGTTGCGGAGGTGTTTGAATTGATGATGGTTGCACAGAAGGTTGTTGCTGTGGAGTTTGTGGCTGCTGTTGAAGTTGAGTCTGTAAAGAATTTTGCTGGGTGGTATGTGGCAGTAAAGAATGTTGTTGGGGAGGATGTGGTTGTAGAGGCTGTTGTTGGGGAGGATGTGGTTGTAAAAGCTGTTGTTGTGGAACATGCGACTGCAAAGGTTGTTGTTGAGGGTTGGGCTGTAAAGGCTGTTGTTGAGGAGGATTTGGTTGTAAAGGCTGTTGTTGAGGAGGATGTGACTGCAAAGGTTGTTGTTGAGGAGAGCTTGGCTGCAAATGTTGTTGTTGAGGGGAGTTTGGTGGCAAAGACTGTTGTTGAGGAGGATTAGGCTGTAAAGACTGTTGTTGTGGAGTTTGTGGCTGTAACACATTTGACTGCAAAGGTTGTTGTTGATGATTCAGTGACTGCAACTGTGGTTGAGGAGAGTGTTGTTGTTGAGGCTGTGGTTGTGGAGCGACTTGTTCTGGTGATTGTTGCTGTGTTATTTGCTGAAATGAATTCTGTGGCTGTAATAGTTGCTGTATATCAGGCTGTGTCTGTGGCAATTGATGTAATGAAGGCTGTGCTTGTGACAATTGCTGTATTGAAGGCTGTGCTTGTGGCAATTGCTGTAATGAAGGCTGTGCTTGTGGCAATTGCTGTAATGAAGGCTGAGCTTGTGGTAATTGCTGTAATGAAGGCTGAGCTTGTGGCAATTGCTGTAATGAAGGCTGTGGCTGTAAAAGTTGTTGTTGAGGCGGCTGTAGCGATTGTTGAGAAGGCTGAGGCTGCAGAGGTTGTGTTTGTGATAATTGTTGTTGAAATTGTGATTGTGTTTGGAATTGAGGAGCATGTTGTGCTTGGAATTGTAAATGCTGTTGTGATTGAATTTGTGTTGGCTGCTGTTCTTTCAATAATTGAGGTTGATGTGAGGGTTGTGGTGGAGAAGTTGTAATTTCTCCATTTTCTCTAGTTTCTGATACAAGTTGTTCAGATTTTGATGAACTGTCAGAAGTTATACCAGACTAAATATAAAAAAAAATTATAAAATAATTAATAATTACTCATACACATTAACTAAGTCTGTATTTTTTTTAAGACAGTCACATGTTGATTTTGTATTTTTATATAATATAATTTGTAAGTACAAATTATGTACTATGATTTAATAGACAAGGTTAATAATTTGCTATTTAAGGATTATTGAAGTAATTAAATAATGTTTGAAACATAAAATTACTTTTAATTATTAATAAGTAATTATCATCCAAATTTTTAACTAGAAATATGGACAATATTTGAACTTCAAATATTTATAAGAAAAATCATACCTATTTATATTTTTAAATAGATACAGTAATAACTAATAACTTATATGAGGAACTTGGTATTAAATTTACATAGCAAACATTTTATTTTCATTTATAATTTTAAGAAAAAAATTGTCAAATGGCTGATCAGCGGTTCTCAAATTGAGGTACGCGGAAGAAGGCCGCATGATGGTAGAATGGAAAACTAAAAATAAATATTTTTACTTGTGTTTTAAATAGTTGTTATAATATAATTTATAAAATAATTACAATTATTTATTATGTACATTATTATCACTTGAAATACATCAATAAATAAGTTATACAATAATCATCAACATTCATTGTCTTAGATGAAAAGCACAGAGACAATTATATCATCTTTCTGCACTAGTACTGAAAAAGCAGTAGAAGCATATTTCTTAGTGAAGTTAAGAATAGTGAAGTGTGGAAAACCTCATTTCATCGGCGGAAAAAGATATGGTAACTTGTATAGTTGTATGTTAGGTGAACCGTTAACTAAACAACTTGATATGATATCACTTTTAAATGAAACAATTCACCGCAGGATTGAAAGGATGGCATTGAAGTTTAAAGAAAATTTAATAGCTCAAATAAAAATAATGATTATTTTCTATACAACTTGATGAAAGTACAGCTGTATCAAACCATGTTCAACTTATGGGTATGTATTTCAAACTAAAATTAAAGAAGATTTTTTACTTTGCGAGGCATTATCAACACAAACTATTAAAAAAATTGGACTTTTTTTTTGAAAATGGATTAAATTGGAAACTGTTGGCTTCTGTTCTGACGGTGCTCAGATATGACAGATACACATGGAGGTGTTGCCTCTAAAATAAAATTGATTATAGAAAATTGTACATTCATACATTGCTACAGCATCCACAGAGAAGCTTTAGTAGTAAAGTATATGCCAGAACAATTTAAACTAGTACTCCAAGATACCATAAAGGTAGTCAAATTTATTAAATCTCGGGTTCTACAATCTCATTTATTTTCAAAACTGTGTTCTCAAATGGGAAGTGAACACATTCAATTGCTTTTAAATACAGAAGTGAGGTGGCTATCTCAAGGAAGAATGCTCAATAGGTTATTTGAATTACATAGTGAGGTTTAATTATTCCTAGGAAAGACCCATTCTAAACTCAGTGATAAATTTACAGATGATTTGTGGATAACAGCATTGGCTTACTTATTAGACATTTTCAATTGTCTCAATTAAATTTAAGTTTACAAGGTAAATCAATAAACCAATTTTCAATGAATGATAAAATAAAAGCATTTATTAAAATAATTGAAATGACAAGTAATAATATTTTGAATAGAAACCTACAGTCTTTTCCTAATTTGGAACAATTTGTAACTGAGCATGAACTGCAAGTGGAAGATAATATCATAAAAAACATAAAACACCATTGTAAAAGGCTAAAAACAAAATCTGAAGAATATTTTACACAGATTATTCTTAATGTTTTTGTATAAGAAACCCATTTATTTTGGATTTGGACAAAATTCCTAGAAGACTAACTAACAATAAAAAAGTCTTTGGTATAACTATCGTGTGACAAATGGTTGAAAATGGAATTCGCTAAATTAGAATTGGGTAAGTTTTGGATAAAGATTAAAAACGAATTCAATATCCGTCGCTATCTAGAACAGTATTGTTATTTTTAATACCATTCACAATAACTTATTTTGTGAAATTGGTTTCTCCTCAATGCTCGTAGTAAAAGACAAGTTCCAAAATAAACTGAATCTCGTTCCAAATGTACGCATAAAATTAACTACCACTCGACTCGGTATCTCATCGCTAATTTTAAACCTACAAGTCCATGGTTCTTATTGAAAATATATTATTTAAATCATCTTAATTAAAATAATAATAAATAAATAATAATTATAGAGTAGTATTTTACTGCCTTATTATTGATAGACGTATTAAACTATGTAAAATTTGGATTGTTCTATTTTTAACCATTAATGGTATGCAACTGATTGATAAAAATATACTGAAGTGGTACATGGAAAAAATAGTTTGAGAACCGTTGGTATACACTCTAGATAGCTATTAATATTCTAATTATTTTGAAAATTACACTAAGTATAGAAAAGGCAAATATAAACATTTGGTAACAATTTCAAGTATCAGTGTTATTTGTTTTTGAATTACAACAAAATAAGAAAATTGTTTTAAACTACATAAAAATTCTTGTTCTTCCTTATTTCTTTTTTCCTGAAGTACTAGGAATTTTTATATTTTTGACCAACTAAATCCAATTTGCTACCAAAAAGCACCATCAAAGTTGAAAATCAAAGAATTTTTACTTCCCCAAACAATGTTTATATACAGATAAAAAACTATATAATTGTAAATATATACTCATACATAAATCGCACAGAATTTAAAACACTTGGTTAATTAATATAATAATATTTCAATATTTTACCTCAACTTCCATATTTGAACTATCATCAGTGGTACTAGAAGGAACCACACATGATGAAGTATCTTCCTCAACTGATGGTACAGCTTCATTTTGTTCCAATTGCTGTTCACAATGTACTTTAGAAAATTCTTCAGGGGGTCCTGGCTGGCCCACAGTTTTAGTTCGTTCTTTTTGCAATATCTCAACCTGGCGTTCTACCATTTTTTGAAATGCTTCCTCTGATACTGCTTGAACACAGTGCTTAAAAAATATATAATCAATAAATTTACATTTATAATAAGATTGTTTTAACAGTGGTGTATGTGTTTACGATTTTTTAACTAACATAAATACACCACTATGGGTCAATATCATTAATCAATAAATGTATTACACAATTAAACAAAATATAATTAGATTGTAAACGTATTAATAATACTTTTTTTAGTTCTTGTTGGAATGTGTCACTACATTCAATAAATTTTCTTTTTTTAGTATCAAATTTTTCTTCAATTTGTTGTAATTCTGCTTCCAATTTTTTCTAAAATTATAAATCAATTATTAAAAATCAATATGATTAGTTAATTATTTATAATGTAATACCTGATGCATAGTTAAACTTTGAACCTGTCTCTTTAAAACTTGCATACGGGCAGTAGTGACCACTGAACGTACATCGGGGACAACACTATCAGAAAATATTTCATTAATCAATCTATGATTTCTTATATATCTTGCATAAGCTACATGTTTAACACTGAATCCATCATCTTGATCTAAAATATCAAATAATAATGCATAGGTTAATAATCAATAATATTACTTTATAATTAAATTTTTTTTTTTTTTAAATAAAAAAAAAATTAAATTTAACAATTTATATTGTTTGAACATACCTTCTTCGTCTTCTGCTGGTTGTATTTCAATTCTTCGATCTGCAGCAGCTTGTTTACCACCTCCTGTTGATCTTTCATGTGGTTCTCTATCTTCTACTTGATTTAATTTACCTTTATTCTTTGCTTGTAAATAGGCTAAATATGCTGGTGAGGTATGATATAACTTCATAGCTTTTTCATAAGTCAACTTTAATATATAAATATTAAAAATAAGTTATTAAAATTAAAAATAGAATTTTAACAATGATTTAGTACTTTTTCTGATTCATAATCATCAATGTATTCTTGTTTGTTATCATCAGGAAGATCCCTCCACATTTGTCCAATAATTTTACCAATTTCCCATAACTTTAAATCAGGATTACCTGCCTTGACCTGATCCCAAACTTTGCGACTGTATCGCATGTATGGCATGAGAGGTTTTTCTGGTGGTTTGGGAGGTTTAATACCACGAGCATCAGCCTTTAAAATTATTTACATAATACGATAAATTAATTAAAAAATAAAACTATACAAGGAAATGAGAAAATTTCTTACAGCAGCTTTTGATATTTTTTGTGGATGAAATGCTGGATTTCCATGGCTATTTGGAATGAATGGACTTTGATTTTGATCTTTCTATGGGTATAAAATTCATTATAAAAATATTTACTTATTAAAATATCAATTAAGACAAGTTTAAACATTTTATAATTTTTTTAATACAAAATAATTAGCAAATTTTCAAGATTTTGATGATTTGTGTCAACATTAGAACTGTAATTGCTAATAAAAATGTGTGCATCTCATATTTAATACATTTAAACTGCTATTATAAAAACTTACAAGGAACCTTGTATTCAATTTGCAAGATTTTTGACCTAACAAATTATTTTTCATTAATACCTAAGAAAAAGAAAATTTCAAGTATCTTCTGTTATTTCTTTTCAATTAAAACAAAATAAGAAAATCAGTTTATACGATACAAATTTATGTTACATCTGTCCAACAAATAAGTTTTTAATAAAGTCTTAAGTTAAATAATGACTGTATTTTTTTTTTGTGTCCAACTTTTGGCATATATATTTTAATGGGGGAGGATACTTCTCCTTGTAAGCAGTCTTTCCATTCTACCGCATAATTTATTAAAAACATGATGTTACAGACACAATTATTTCTTAACAAAATATAGAGACCTCTATCCCCATTAATTTTGCCTTTGGTACACAATGTATTTATTGTCTAAAAATATGTTATATTAAATATTCAAATACTTACAGATCCAGATAATTGGTTGGAACTTCCACCAGGTCTTAAACGTTCTGTAATATAAGGAATATGTTAGGTATATAATCTATTTATTAATTAAAACTTGACCAGTTATCTTTTAATTTGATAAAAAAACAATAAATTGTTATTCATAAATAAATCGCTGACACAAATTATTATATTTACAATTTGTTTGGATAAATAATTAATTTAGCTTAAAACCTTCAAGTTGATGCAAGAAAAAAACTATCATTATCTATGATATAATATAATTTTTACACCAAAAAAAAAAGGAATATATATAATTTTTAATCATGATATAACTTAAATAAAACGTAATTTAATTCAAATCATTATTGTTAAAAAAATTTACACCAAAAAAAGTTACATTTTAGTATAGCAAGTTAAGTTAAATTTTAATTGTTAAGATAAAAACAAATTTTTCAATTTATATTATGAATGTAAAAAATAATGAACAATGAATAAAATCATAATAATCATATTAATTAAACAACATTTCATGGAAGACGTTCGCTGTATGTTAAAAATTATGTAATTTATAAAAAAAACTAATGCTGAACTAATCATTCTAAGGTGATTAAATATAGAAATTATTGTTAATTGTTAAGTCATATTATTAAAATTAACATAGTAGTAGTGCATGCTTTATTACATGCTGATAACATTAAGTTATTAAAAAACATGCTTTTAATTCAAAAGTCTAGTACTCTGATTAATTCTTAATACATAAAGCACAATAATTAACAAGTGATGCTAAAAAAATGTTTTCAACTATTTATAAATTATATAGGTAATGAACAAATTATTTTGTTTGAAGAGAAAATGTATATTTGAAGTTGATTAATTTGTATATTTTTTTAGTATCACTTGTTTCTAACCAATTTAAGAGAAAAGTTTGTAGGTGTTACCTACTTTTCTATCTAAGTAAGTATCTAAGAAAGGTCATGCATATTAGTAACAGAATAAATTAAATAAGTAAATAAGACTTACTAACCATTTTGATAGGATCCCGTTTTAGTCGCTGAAAAAATTAGGAAACTATTCACACATTGTATTATTTGTTTTGAGGTAAAACATCCTCACTAATAGTTCATTTTAAAACATTATTTTTGCTCACATTAATTACAAAGAAGAATTAAATAAAAAATACTTGAATTAAACGTAAAAAAAAAGAAAAGAATAGAAGAACATTTAGAGTTTAGATTTTAATTATTTTATGCAATAAAAAGTGTATACCCTTATTAAACATATTTATTAAAATAATTAAAATTGAAGCCAAATAGTCCTGTAACAATTGAAATTTTTTAATCGTGCACTGATTTATATCCACCACCGTATTTCTTGCCACAAAAAAATGTTGAATATATTAGCCGTATACATTTAAAAAATAAAACATAGTTATACAAGGCTTTTGAAGAAAAATACAACAAAATAAACTAACATTTTAAGCAATAAAGCTTTTTTTAATTAAGATAATCAATAATCATGTTTTTTTACAGTTCCAAATTCTATGAAATATATCAATCAATATTTTCAAATATCACGAGATTTATAAATGTATATTTTAGCATGTTAAATAAAAGAGTAATTTAATTTCACCAAAGGAAAAATAAACAAGAAACTTATATGTAGGTATAGCTAATTAAAATTAGGTATTATTTAAAAACCTTGTACACATATGTCAACATTATATTTGGAAAAATGAAGATGTAATTCAATTGTGGATACTCTTTACCAAAAATAACTGTGAAAAATATTTTTGTAAATATTGTGATTTTTGGCATGTGTGCAAAAATGAGTGCATCTTAAACTTTATGTGTCTTTAGAAAATAATTTATAACATATACAATTTACCTTTCAAAATGTTGAATGTGACTGGAGCACCTGTGGGCACACATTTTACAAGCTCAAATCCAAGAATATAAAAAAAATCTAACTAAAAGTAGAATAAGACTATAATACATGCAGAATTGCAGACTCGAACATAGAATCTATAAATAATATATTAAAAGTCATAATATGTTATTACGTTTGTAAAAATGTATTATATATAATTGAAGCCTGATAAATTTAATAGAATATCAGCATGAATCGACATTAATGACATCAGTTGTTTTAGATTATTTAATGATTATAATTTCTGTCAATACCGTCCTTCTATCAAAAATAAATAATCATATATTTTGATTTCATGCTATCAATATCTGAAGATATACAGCTTTTCACCAGACTTTGGTAAAATTGAGAGTTGATCATTGGATTTATAAATTCAGGCAATTGGCCATAGTGGTTCATCATATACTTTGATGTGTTATTAATTGTTAATTTTACTCAAATTTAGATTCTAAATTATATCTACCATCAGGGTCGCTAATAAAACTATAGCAGCTAACTAATTAATACAGAGTTTCTAACCGTAAACTATTTTTTGATAGTAAATGAGTAAAGAAATCAAATTTATAGTTTCATAATTTATTAACCTAACTCATAATTTATAAAGTGTGACTTCACTTGTGTAAAGCTAGCTTTTTTTTTTTAGGTATTATAATCATGCTCACAAAAATGTTTTTTATAAATATAAGATAAATACAGGCCGATTCTTTAAAAAGCAATTACGTTATATTGACATTACTTTTTTTTGAATATTTATATTTAATTTTTATAAACAATAAATAAATTTTTACATACAATTCTAATATTTTATACTGTCCATATGTTTATTGGAAAAACAAACTATTATATACTTAAGATTTGTAAATGGAAACCTTAATATATAATTTAATAATGTGAAGCTGTATCATATAAATATTGAATGATAGTTTTATGGCAATGGGTGATCGGTGAAGTTATTGGTTTACTAATCGCTCATGTAAATTTTATATGTTAAGTAGATATTTATATAAAACAAATATTAGTCGAATACTCGATATACAGGGTGATTCACCAAGCTCTCACCCTCTTTTTTCTTCAATAATTCAGCTATTAAAAATCTAATTTTGTAAATTTTAAATATAGTTTAAGACTATAATTTCAAAATCTTAAGATGTACATGGTATAATGGGTTTATAAGATATGGGGACTATGGTAATTGAAAATTGTAGTAATTAATACATAAATATTAATAATTTGTTAAATGGCCCAAGTAAAATAAATAATATGTCTAGTTTTACATCTATTTTATATTTATGTAAAACCATTTTTAAGGACTATTATCCTTAATACAAACATTTTAATAACTAAGAAACTACTCATTCAAATTCACGCACATCAAAATGTTTAAATAATTTACATTAAAAAAGGGGGTTGTCATTTGAAAAAAAAGGTTGAATCGCCACTGGACATTCATGAAGTAGAACAAAAAAAATTTAAAAATTTAAAATATGGTCTTTGAGTCTATTTATAAATTCCTAGAATCAGAATTTGTATTAATTCATTATTAAAGAAAATATGGAGGTGAGCATGATTGGTGAATCACCTTGTATAACTACATATAGTTTGGAAACTAATTCCACATTTTAGTTTTAGATTATGAAATACAAACAATAGATTATTATTACAACAAATAAAAACATAAAGGGAGTAAAAATGTTAGCATTGCATGTATCCTAAATATTTTTTTCTTCAAATAAGTTGATGAATTTCTATACACTGTATAATGCATACAAAAATGTCTGAATAATTATGATAGTATTACAATATTAATTTTATGACCAAACACTTATCTACAATCTACCTACATAAAATATAAACATTTAAATATAGATAAATAATAACACTAATAATAACTAAACTAAACATATAATAATATAATACAATATACAATAAATTATTATGTATTTGAGTAAAATAAAATTATATCAGGTTAATTAAACACTTACGAGCAGGAGACTGTTGATTTATAGCTATCTGTTTGTATGTTGATGGAAGCGCCATATTTCCAAATAATTATAAGACAGTTCTATAATTCGGTCATAAAAATACAAATGTTTAGTATATTTTTAAAGTTTAAAGTGTTTAAATACATTGTGTAAGTATCAATTGTCCCGTTTTTGTACATCATATTTATAGCTGACATTCCTACCACTGAAAACACTACTATGGGTACATATGCAGACGACACTGCCATTCTTGCCGCTGACTCCGATCCAGACATTTGCTCTCACCATCTCAACATGCTTTCAAAGTGGTGCAACACATGGAAAATCAAAGTAAACGAACTTAAATCTACACATATCACCTTCACCCTCAGACCTAAGGACTGTCCGGAAGTTTCTTTCAATAATTCAGTAATTCCCCACTCAAGAGAAGCCAAATACCTTGGCCTGCTACTCGATAGGAGACTCACCTGGGGTCCTCATCTCAAAAATAAAAGGAAACAGCTCATTCCCGCCTACACGTCATCAGACCTCTCCTCAAATCAAACATGAACCAGTCCAACCGTTTACTTTTATACAAAAGTCTCCTCCAACCAATATGGTCATACGGAATCGCCATCTGGGGCACTGCCAAACCATCAAACCTTCGGACAATCCAGGCTTTCCAATCAATATGTCTTCGCATGGTTGCCAAAGCACCTTGGTATGTTACAAATGCCTCTTTACATCAAGATCTCAAAATTCAATCCATCAACCAAACTGCAATTACATCCTACTCAAGACTTCACTGCAAAATGCAAGGCCACCCAAACAAATTAATATCCAATCTTCGCTCAAAACATCTTCCCGGCAACCCTACCCGTCGACTTAACAGGAATTGGTCCAGAGACCTTATCTAAAATAATTTTATATTTATTTGACTAGATTTAAGACTCATTAAAAGGTAGCTCAACTGTGAGCTTCCCTTCACTGCCCCATCATTGTTATCCCTCCCTCCAATTTACTCATTGTACATAACTTGTATAGATTGTAAATTTCAATTAACGCTATTTTAATAAAAAAAAAAAAAAAAGTATTAATTGTAGAAAACTCTGATTACTTATACTTATAATTTTAGATACTGATAAGTGATAAAATGGTTCATTCTAAATTGTTCCAAATGCATGATCTCAAATATGTAGAGCATAAAATCCGAGGAAATGAATGACTGGAACTATTTTATCCCTTTTGCTATAACTATTAATTAACCAATAAAATGGAGATTTCTAATAACGATTAATTAAAATAATGATATTGATTAATGAAAGTTCATTATAATATATTTAATGATTGTTCAATATAGCAGAAGTTAGATAGACCAAGGGTGTAAAAGAACAAGTAAAAAGATTTATCTGTTTTGAACAAAACTGTACTTACATACCTAATAATTGAATAATTAATAAATCACAGACATTAAAATTGGATCATAACAAAATATGTATAATTTGTTGGTAATAGCATAACTGACAAGTTAACAGAAGTATTAGGAGTCGGAACTGTATAAGTATGATGTTATTTAATAACTAAGACCTATCATAATATAGATAGAAGGTTAAGTTACAAAAAAAAATAAAAATTTATTGTAGGTAGGCACACAGTAATATGTTAATAATTTATGGATAATCGATTTACTCACTATAATTCAAGATTGGAACAGGATAGCTTAAATATTTAGTTTTTTCAGTGATACAGTTGAAGTTGTTAGTCACCAGCATAGACAAGTTTCAAGTATTGAAGAAGACTTGATTCACTAAAACCAGACAATCAGACTTCAAAGTGCTGACTTCGAAAAGTAGCCACTAACCAGTGCCCAGTACGCGAGTTTAGCGACATGCCGACATTTCTTTTGCTTTGCTAGTAATTCAAGTTTTTATCACACATCAACAATGGTAACAGCCAAACAACCAACAACACAAACATTTCCAACCATGGTAGAAAATATCACACCACCTTCACGGCATCCATGACAAATATTTTTAGGTTAAGCATATTTAGTGTTATGTTGTCAATTCACAATTTACGGTCTTCGGTATTCAGTATTATTTACTCTTTTCTATTTCTAAAATTTTTGTAGAATATCCTGGCCAAGGAATTCTGCATTTTTACGATAATCAGTAGTTACCCGATCCTTATATTCGTTTTTTGTTGATCTGAATAACATTCAAGCTATGGAATACGATCAGGTACAAATCAATACTTTGTTAGACTTAAATAACGTCCTGTTTTTGTAAAATTATTTTCTTGTTAATATTTATAGACAGAATACGAGGGTGATACCTACTACAATAATTATAATGAAGACAGATATAGCGATGCCGATCCTTATGAGCCTAAAATGCCTGATATTATCAAGAAATTTTTACTCTACTTCAGAAACGCCATTAATGAAGGAATGGTGTATGAAATGCAAAATTTATATGAAAATACGTATGTTATTGTTTAAATATTGCTTGTACATAATGTCATAGTTTTTAACTCAATATACATATTTATAATATCAAGGTTTCCAAAACTATCCGATCAATTTTTTGACAAAGCTCCATGGCCTAGCGATAAAGAAGTCCGCACCATTATGGATGATGATAAAGTACTATAAACTGTAATTATTAATAGTATTATACCTATTGCCTAAAATAAAATTAATTTTTAGACATTCTTGATGCTGTACAAAGAACTGTACTATCGACATATTTTTGCTCGTTTACCAAATGGACCTTCAACAAAACAGCGTTTTGGATCATTTTACAATTACTGCGATCTGTTCAATTATATCTTCAGTAAGTCAATTTTGTTTATTTAAATTATCAAATAAAACTAGTTTGTTTATAATTATTATTTACAGCTTGTGAGACTCCGGTACCATTAGAATTACCCGAACAATGGTTATGGGAGCTTGTTGATGAGTTTGTGTATCAATTCCAATCCTTTACTCAATTTCGGTCTCGAAGTCGGAAAACTCAAGAAGAAATTGATATGCTTGCTTCTAATAATGAAGTATGGAATGTCTTGTTGGTTTTAAACGTTTTGCATTCGTTTATTAATAAATCTAATATCAAACTGCAATTGGAAGTTACTGCAAGTGGGGGAGATCCAGATTCTGTAGCTGGAGAATTTGGTCGTCATTCTTTATATAAAATGTTGGGTTATTATTCAATGATTGGACTGTTGCGCTTACATAGCCTTTTTGGAGATTATTATTTAGCCATTAAGGTTTTGGAAAACATTGATATGCATAAAAAGGTATACTGCTATACATTTATTTAAACAAAGGTTTATTTAATAAAATTATAATTATTACTTATAGAACGCATATAGTTCAGTACCAGCATGTCACATTTCTACGGCATACTATGTTGGATTTGCTTACATGATGATGCGTCGTTATTCTGATGCGATTCGTACATTTAGTTCAATTTTGTTGTATATTCAAAGAACAAAGCAGCTTTTCCAAACTCGCACATATCAGAATGATCAAGTAAAACTAGTACTATATTAACTTACTATATTGTTTCTTAATGTATTTTTATATTATTTCTAGATTAACAAACAGACTGATCAGATGTACACATTATTAGCTATGTGTTTAGTTTTACATCCACAGTGTGTTGATGAGTCAATCCAGCAAGTATTGCGTGAAAAGAACTACACTGACAGGATGTTTAAAATGCAGTATGGTGATTTACAAGAGTTTGAAAATTGTTTCCAACTGGCTTGTCCTAAATTCTTGTCTATGGACCCAGCTGAAGATTCAGTCAAAGAAGCAGTGAAATATCAAACCTCAGTTTTTATGTCTGAAGTTAAACAACAAAAAATGTTGCCTACAATTCGCAGGTATTACCAAACTATTGTTTTTCCAATTTTTGTTCTACTTCTGTCATATTTATTTATTTATTATTTCTTTATATTTAAAAATATTTTTTAATTACCTTAAATGCATTAATCTTGTTATAGTTATTTGAAACTATACACAACTCTGCCAATTAATAAATTGGTGACATTTATGGCACAAGGACAACAAGGACAACATGAAAGTAATGAACCTACCGATGACAAAGAAAATTTGACTAAACATTTATTGTGTTTCAAACACAAAATGAAGAATATCGTATGGAATAAAGGCGCATCTGGATTAGATGGATACTTCCATTCAGGATCTGAGGTTAGATCATTGTCTTAACTTTATTAAAAAATTATATATTTATAACTAATGGGAAATTTGTAAATTCTAGTTGGACTTTTATATTGATCGTGATATGATACACATAGCAGATACGAAAGTTGCTCATCGTTATGGTGATTTCTTCATTAGAAAAGTATTGAAATTTGAAGAGCTTAATCGTAAGCTAAAAGCTATAAAGGTTTAAATTAAAATACAATTTTTGTAACATACTATAATAATAATACTTTATTATGTAACAAATTATATACATTACACTTTTTAGTAATTATTTATAATATGTTCATCTTTTAAATAAAACATTAAATTGTATGAAAAATTATGTATGAAGTCTATTATACTCATTAAAGAATTGACTTTTTTTTATTAAATCCCATACTTTGGCACAATAGTGAAACCTGTAAAAATATTAAATCTTAGTCATAAGTTATACAATTAATTAAGTTATATAATATTATCTATGCATTTTGTAGTTATAACTGAAAACTTTCAATATTCGTCTTATAACTACTTAAGTCTGAAGATTTTAGATGCTGTTTGAATAATAGTTTTTTAATAGTAGTAGTAATATTAATTTTGGTTTCTAATTTCTATACTATAAAATGTATAGATAAATACAATAAATATAAGTACTTTGAATTTAAAAAAATGTATGTAACTTTTTTTATACAATCCTAATTGCAATCGTCTAGTAGATAAAATAAGTACAGTTTGAAAGTATAAAAATCGTGAAAGTAGCTGTGCTATGTTTAGTAGGTTTTAAGTGTACTTTGTCACTGTATTAATTGAGTTCATTTAGAATCAAATGGTAAACATTGCATACAAAAAACAATTTTGATAATAGACAAATTATAGTTTATTAATGTTCCTCTATTAGTAGTTTGAATTAATTTTGGCAAAAAAAATTTTTATATATTGACATGATTGCCTTTTTTTTACTAATGGGCAATATTATGTTCATTAGTTCTGATTTTGTGTTGTTATCCTTAATCAGTGGTGTAGCCTGGAATTTTGTATGGGGGGGGGGGGGGCTAAGTATACAAATACAATATGTCTTTTATGTACACTTTTATTTTCTTATTAATCTTGATAAAATTCTAAGGTCAACAGGGGGAGGGGCCTATAGCCACCCGTCTGTGACTTAAATAAAATAGTGTTACCTATTATCAAAAATCAAACGCGAAGCAAAAACATTCTTTTCTATCATTGCTTTTAAAATATTTCAATTTTTAAATATTAATATTTATTATTTTATATACAAAATAATTTAATGTTCGAGTGAAATTTAACTTTTAATCAAAATTAAAATACTTATTTTTGAAAAAAATTGTAACTATTTTTAATATCTGCAAGAACAACTTATGAAAAAGCTGTTTGATTTGAAAATTTAATTTTCATCATAAATAGAAAAATATTTGAACAAGTAATTAAATCAGAGGTTCCCAACCAGGGTGCCTCAAACATTATTTAGGGTTCCACAAAATTATTCGAAATATATTGGGAATATTGGGACTTTTAGAAAATGACTAAGGGTGCCGAGAGTCAAAAAAGGTTGGGAACCTCTGAATTAAATAACTAAACTTCAAATGTCTTTAAATAGTTAGTTTAAACTTGCCATGTTTTTTCTGTTAATTGGTTATGTGTGAGAGGTGATATCGGTAAGCCTAGTAGTTGTTTTCTGAATTCTTGCATCAAAATTGGTTGACCTGGATGCATTTTATGATAACCATTCTTTTCTAGAAATGAATGCAATACTTATTATTTAATATTTATTAACTGCTATGAAGTAAGACTACTAAGACTACTTATTAATGTAAATAATATAATTAATATAAAGTATTATATACCTATATAATATTATCTTTTAACCATACATACATTATACAAAAATATAAACAATTATCAATGATAATCTTGTAATAAAAGATGTATTGTACAATTACAGTATATTTAATTAAACATCAAAAACTCGAGTTTTGAGATGTAAAAAATAGATACACAAAATTAATACAAATAATTATAGAATATAGATTTTTAAAAACTTACCAGAGTTATTATCCTTTTCACTGTTAGCTAAGACAAACAAATTAATTGGTTCACCACAATTAAATGGGTTTAATTCACTTATAACATTGCCATTTGCAATACTGACTCCACTTTGGATATGAAGACGAGATCGTGCAAATAATTGTGAATAAACGTGCTGAAATTTTTTTTTTTTTTAAATATTTTAAACCATATTCAAGTATTTAATTCATACTTGCACTGTTTTAATATGCTCAATACTGAAATCAGAGTAAAATGATTTGTTTTGTACAAATACAATATGAGGAAAATATTCTACTAATTCCTCATTGCGATGGGAAGTAGGCATTGCCGGTTTTAACATTTCTGCTGTTTGCAATATTCTAGAAACAATGAAATATTTATTTTAATAAACAACTAGTTAAATAACTAACTCACTTAAATATATTGGGATCGAAAAACCAATCTTGCACCAATAACACTATGTGGCAGACTGATAATAAAAACGCAGCCAACTGCAAAGAAATCATTTCATTATCAACTAGTAAGCCCGATGGATCTATAGATTGACCCATTCGCTTATGGCTAGCTGAATAGGCAACAGATGATGATAATATTGGTTGACAGTCCAATAAAATAATTCTATTTTTAGTTATATATGCATCAATACCAGCAGTGCAGTTTTGTGTAGTTTCTAAATATTCCGATGTAGAAGTAGCAAATAAATTTGTCCTGAAAATTAAAAATAAATGTAGGTACATTTACATATTTTTATTTAATTAAGAAAAAACAAAAACATTAATCTACACAAAAAACATTTACTTGTTGGCAATATCAGACATAAGTGTAGATTTTCCAACACCTTGTAAACCTAGACAGCCAATAACTAAGAAATCCGTCTGGTCAAGTAAACAATTACTTAAACCTTCATTGATAAATTGCATATAATCATCAATCACTTTAACTGGGCCTTTCATTTCGGTCTGAGGTTGTACTTGTTCTAATAATAGATAATTATTATTTAGTTTTATAAAAGAAAAGTAAATAATTTACCTTCATTTCCTGATTTTTGTAAGCATGGCTGATAAGGTTCTTCTTTCTTAATACTAAAATATTAATGTAGGACATAGATGGTTAGTTTAAAAAAAAATTATTGTTAATAATAGGCACCTAACCCTGCTTTGCCCAAAATCTAAAATTGCTAGGAATTTGCTAGGCTAAACAGTAAACCGGTGTGAAAAAATTATGTAATAAAATACACCAGGATGTTTTGACTTGGTAATTTCTGGTGCGGGATAATGTGGGATAATTTTAAACCGTTTAGCGTTTAGCAATTTTAGATTTGAAGCAAAGCAAATGCAATGGACAAAATATGTTGAAAAATAAAAACCCAATTTAAGATGGTGGATAGGACAAATAAAAAATGATAAATACAAATATTTACATGGTTTGAGGAATGCACTTCTGAGTAGGTGACAAAGGTCTATTTTCTGTATCTCGAGGTTTAATTAATATTGTTGGTTGAGAATGACACTTTTCAGGCTCTTGGATTCGTTCGATAGACCCATCACGTTTGGCTAGAACTATTGGTAATCGTTTGGAACCAAATTGTTTACGATCATCTTTTATCTAATTGAATTATTTATAAATTTATAAATCATTGGAATTAATGAATATTAATATTTAATACATAAAATATTAAAGTATTGTACGTACCTTTTTCACTGGAGACTTTTTCATTTTATAATCTTCAGTATATCCTTGTGACATTTTCGTATAGTAATTATTTTACTTATATTAACACTTGAATAATATTAATTGAAATTAAATATCAATACATTTTTAGGATAGGACGGATAGGTATCTATTAATTAAAGATACTAAAAATGTGGTTCATAAGAAATATTGAAAGATTAAAACACTGATCTTTCTATTTCACAACAAAATGTTTAGTTATTTTAAAAATTAATTTTTGGTAGATAGCACAGAAAATGAGCATAAAAAAATTCTAGTTCCTTAAAATTAAATAGTAAATACCCACCAAAAGTTCGTGTCTATAATCATGATACTTCAGTGATATCACAGAATATGAAATGATAAAAATTGATAAGCCTTCTGGCAAATTGCACTACAATAAATTACTATAGCAGTATAGAGATAGTTAGTACATGAGGATTTTATTTTTTATTGGGAATTTATATTTTAACTTTAGTGAGTTCGGATGTTGATCAACTATTATTTCTTTTAATAAAATTAATTTTTAATTTTTAATTATGTATCTTTCTTACGCCCATAATTAGTTTAATTTAGAAATCAAGTATTTATTTAGGACGATCTCAACATGATGGCATTGCAACGTTTATTTAATAATCTAGCTACAAGCAAATTAAATACTCCAAAACTATTGTCAAATTTTGTAAGTGATTATTTCTTAATTTTTAAAATGTTTGTACATTAAACATATTGTTGTCAAAAAGTAGCCTAATGAAAATGAATATATTTAATTTTTTAATTTTATTCACACAGTTATACAGATTTAAAAATATAAAAATGTTCATTTTTTGTACGCCTACGTCAATATTTATATACTTGCAAATTTATGGTTATATTATTACATGATATTTTCACTCTTCAGTGGTGTAATCATTTGTATAGCTTAGTATTTATATTTTAGGTACCTAGATGTTCATATGGTTTAAATAATGTAGGGAGTGATAACCCAGATGTTGAAATTATTGAAAAAAAAATTGTTGAAGAAAAAACTAGTTTAGCTATGCGAGCATATCTTCAAAGAGCTACACAATACAGTAAGTAATATTATTGAAATTATTATATAGGTATATAAAACATGTGATTTTTCAGTACAAAACCTATTTATAATAATTGTTTTTAAACAATGTATACTATTCTTTAATTGTTTTCATTTCATCTAATTGGCTTATCGTATTACTATTTACTATAAATACAGATTGTAAATTATTAACTAACCTCCTTTTGTAATAATTCTTTATACTTAGTCATTGAAAACGATACTTAATCCATAATGGCTTGAACACAACAACTTACTATTGAAGTAGTAAAATTATGCTGAATTTCCATGATTTTATGTTAATTTACAGATTGATTCACCAAGCACACTGACCCCTTTTTTTTATTAAATTATTAGTTAGTATAAGTTGTTAAAAATCTGATTTTTGGAATTTTTAAATATACTCACAGACCAAATTTTCAGTCTTGAGATTTAGTTATTGTACAAATTGAAAATTGAATTATTGGTGATCCAAATTTGAAAAATGTTTTATGGGTGTAATTTTGTATGAGATAAATTTGTATTACAATTTCATATTTCAGATAGCTTTATGGAACAGCAAACACATGAATACAATGTTGGAAAACGTCATTTAGCTAACATGATGGGTGTTGATCCAGAAACGTTTACTCAATCAGATATAGACGTTAGTTTATTGTTTTATTCAATTTACAATATAACTTTATAAATTGATTAATTGATATGTAATAATTATTATAACCTAACCTATAGAAGACAAATAGAATACACAATACAATATTTTACCTACTTTTAAACCCAACCTAACTTTGGCAGATTAAAAGTTTAAATATGTTCATGCTTTTTGTAGGTTCTTCTTTAAAAACTAATAAAAAGTTAATAATTTGCTGATATAGATTTAATAGGTATTTATAATATAATAGGTGTTTTGGGTATAATTAAATATAATTTTCTTAAATAATTTGAATGAAAGGTTTGTCATAAAATATGTAAAAAGTTAATTTTTACAATTTTACCTAATTCCCCTTATTTAAATATTATGATATGATGAACAAGTGGTATATTAACAGGGGTTAATAAGGGAGCTACAAAATTAAAACAATTATGTGACATAATTTTTAGATGAAATGATTTTTGACTAAATTGAATAAATGAATTTTGTCCTAATAATAATAAATTACTCTATATGTGTATCATTTTTTTATACTGAATATTTTAATATTTGTTCTGTATATACCACATACTTATTATTTATTATTTTTACCACTACCAGCCACCCTAATATTTAAAATTAAAGCATAGTTTCAAAATAAATTAGTTAATTGTTTAATTCTATATTTTAAAAATAATCTTATTATTTAATATTTATTAACTATATTTATTTTGTTAATTCATTTTAGGTAGCTATTGACTATTTGTTTCCTTCTGGTTTATATGATCCAAAAGCAAGACCTTTAATGAAACCTCCAAGTGAAGTATTTCCATCAAAAAAAGATGCAGAGTTTGATGAGTCTGGACGTCCATTTCATGTTTTTTTTTATACTGGGAAACCAAATTTTTACCTGATTTTACATGTAAGCCACATCATTAATCTATACTAATATATAAAATGATAGCATTTGTTTGTATGTTCGGGATAAACTCCAAAACTATTTATTCGATCGTCGTGCAGTTTTTTTTTTAATTAAAGAGGACATCACAGAGAAGGTTTTAGGCATAAATTTAGTCCGATACAGTTAATAAATAATTAAAAATAATTTAGCTTAATATTGCAGATTAAAATAATAATAATAGTGTATTATATATTGGTTGCTATTAGTTAATCGGGCATGTTTGTTGATTTGTATTATTATTTTTCGTAAATATAATATATATATATATATTAATGTTTGTGTTTAGATTAGACCTCTGAAAAAGATAGATTACTATAAAAAGGGTTAAATTTGGTTTTTTTTATTCATCAGACTTCAGTACGGTTAGGTTACGTTAGGATTTTATATTAATTGATTATATTAATCCACCTTAGGTGGAATTAAGTAAAAACGACTAACTGGGTATAACTTTGATACTCTAGAGCTAAATCATACACTTACGTAAATACAGCAGAGGGTCCGCAATCTACCACAGGTAGATTGCCTACCTGATAATATACTTCTGCGAATCAGAATTTTTATTCTATACTCTGTTCAAAATGAGATCGGACCTCGGCGGCCGAGTTGTGGGCATGGGTGTGGTTTTGTTCTGCGGCTCGGCCTGATGCCCCGCCGCCGACGATCTATGGTGGGGGCAGGTGCCTGACTGTCGCGAACAAAAACTGGTCGCCGCCGAGGTCCGATCTCCTTTTGAACAGACTATAGGCACAACGGAATAGTTAAGATAAGTTTTGAACACCATACACTGAATATTAAATAACGAATTGAACAAAGTTTGAGTCATATAGAGTTGGTACATTTAACGGGCAACGAAATGCACGAGACCGGTTTTTTTATAATTAAAATATATTTATCATTAATACTGCTAGAAATATTTCAATACGTTTTCATTAACCGTTTTTAAATTTACTTGCCAATCACATTAAACGATAAAATTTGAATAAACAATTATATCATTGTCCGGAGGCAAAATAAACAACCAATCACGGGCAAAGCTGTGACGGGTCAGCTAGTTTTTAAATATACTCACGTACGTTTTAATATTTGGCAGCTAAATGTACATACAATTAATGTGTGATAAAAAAAAGTTGTTTAAAAATTGATTTTGTAAAAAAAAAAAAACTTGATTTATACAAAATAAATCTGATCTATGTCAAGATGTTGAAGTATAATATAAATATTATAATTGTTTTATCTTAATATAAAAATATCTAATAGTCATAGAAAATATGTGAAACAAAGGAGGTAACCTTTATAAATGCAATATATATTATCTTAATATAATGTTTATTCTATTTCATAGAACATTGCTACTAAATTGTCAGAATTAAATAAGTTTGAAGATAGTTTGAGAAAAAACAATATACTTCCAGATCCTGATAAAAAACTGTAAGTCCAATTATATATTATGCCCTTTTAAGATAAGAATTAATTTTAAAAGTATGTATTTTATAGAACGTCATTGGGAAGTCAATGGTTATCTAAAGAAGATTTGGAAAAATTAACCGTTGAAAAACTATCTGATCACGAAGTAATACAATTCATAAATAACAAACTAATAGTCATATTTAATTTTTTGAAATATAAATTACTGTAAAGCTTTCAAATATCTACAATAATTGATTTTTAATCCGCTATGTTATGAGGTGTGATCGCCAAGTTTATCACTAAATGTGAGAATATCATAATCAATGTAATAATAAATAATTAATTTGTCATCAGCTTATATAAAAATTGAGAATCAGAAGTTACATATAATAATAACTATAATTTTTTTTAAATTTCATGAAAAATTTTATGCAAGTATATTTCTAATGGTTCTTTTTTAGGACACTTATTTTCTCCAAATGTATTGTATGTTTTTGGAAATTTTATTTCATTTACAAGGTTCTTTTTCATCAAAAACAACAAAAGTTTGATTTCTGTTCCCGCCAAAATTTATTTTTCTTCTAAATATTGTTTGGGACCCATGAAATAGCACAACAATTCAGCATTTCACGTGTGTATACAATAAATAAAAATGATGATCTAATTATTACACTATTGTATACTTTGTATATTATTATTAATTGTTATGAGCCAGGAGTTTCCAACCTTATGTTAAGGCTAGCCAAATCTGAGATGAGATACGCTTTGGCATCATGGGTCAAACATTTTTAGATTCAGATAGAGAGGTCGAGAGGTAACACAATAAAACATATAATCTAAGAATTATTTTGAGTAATAAATAAATTAAAAATAATAAATCAAAACTTCAATTAGCTATCAGATTTAGTGGATACAAATCTAATTTCAAATAATAAAACTTACCATTATGGTTTGTTATATTCTTTCCAAAGTTACCCATTTTAAATTACCTATTCTAAATATTACTCTGGAGGTTATTTACTTAATATTACTTGATGTCGATCACACCTCTACCAAATGTTTAAAAGTATACTACCACCTATCTTTCAATCTAGGTTGAGCATCACTGCTGAGATTATTTTGTTAATAATATGTTAGAAAGTTGTAGTAGTTAATTGTATGCATAAAACCAACATTTTAATATGTTTGAGTGCTCTACAAAAAAATTATACTGTTATTTATATTTTATACTTTGTGCATTCATATACTATCTGTTCTAGTACAAAAATTTTTTAATTGCAATTGAGCGTTTGTTAAAACATCCATGTTCATACAAGTATGGAGAATTCATATCTGATTATCAAAAACCAATGATATCTACTAAGGCTATTATTGAATCAGCACCTGTAATTACTATATCTTATATATTATGTACTGTAGACTTATTTAATGATTGTTAAAATACATTTTAAGGTTGAATACACAAAAGATGGAAGAGCCTTTATTACTGTTAAAGGTAATTCATTGACAGATATTATGTGGCATGATCATTAAAATATTATTTTTCTTTGTAGATTGCCCCAGGAAAGATGCTAGAGCTGATGTTACAGTTTTTTATCCAGGAACAGGCAAGCTATCAATAAATGGAAAAGGAATTGAATTCTTTGATGATATTCAAGCCAGAGAACAGGTAAATAAAATAAAATACTATAATTCAATTATTAATTTTTTTTTCTATTATCAATTACTTTATAGTCCAATCAAATTTAAGTAAATTACATATATTTTTACTAAATCCAATTACAAAAGAGAAATAATATTAAAATATATAGTAGGTAGTTTATACGAAAATAAATAACAATAAATAATACACAATGGCCTGCACAAAAACACGGTTCTGTATTTAAAAATTATATATTATAAGCTTAAAAACAATAATTCCATTAGCAAATACATATCTGATTTTTGTGTAAAGTCAATTATTTATTCCTGTTTAAAAATCAAATATTAAATAATTTATCTTTAATTTTGATTTTCAATAAGTTAAACCTTTGAACAAGTTAAATCTATTAAATCAATAAGCACTTTTATTGATAGTTTAAATATAAATTAATGTAATATTTTTTATAAGTATAGATGATTTAGTTAAGTTGCATTACTTATATTTTTAGCATTTACATATAACTCAAACATTTTTCTTGCACATTTATGTCCTATTTATAAAAGTATAAATATAAATACACATGTATAGTATATACATATACACATGTATGTATATTTAATTGGATAAATAATAGACATTTTATTTGTTTTTAAGAACCACCGGGTGTTTGAAATAAGTTTATTTATCAGTAATCAAAAACACATTGCATATAGTTAAATTTCACTAACAAAATCCTATAAATCTAAGATCTGGCTTATTTTTTGTTTATATTAACTTTATAAACAACATATGAACGTCAAATACTAAGAAATTAAATTCACAATGTGGTATTTATAAATTTGAAATGTGTCCTTATTGAACGGAAATTGCTGATGTGTGCATGCTTAGAATATTAGTTTTTATGATAATTAAGTTTTGTATTTTAAACATGTTTAATAAGACACAACTGTATATTAACTAATGAAGGCAGAACTCAGAACCATAAAAGTTATCTTGTTTATGTATTATATTATTTTATTGTCCAATCAATATTACCTCATTTTACCCATACATAACTATTGACTTATTGGATTATTTTGAGTTAAAGGAAAATGTCATAGGAAAATAAAAAATACGACCCTTATATATCATAATACTCCTATTATTTTTTAAAAAAAACATGTAAGGGTTTATTATTAGGTAATTTATCATGACAAACATAACAAGATCATAATTCAAAATTATAATGAAGTAATATTTTCAAATATTTTTATCAACACATCAATACATAATATTTAAATATAACATAGTTCATATAATATTTAAATTACATAACAAATACAAATTAAGACTAGTAATATTTATGAAGATTTATTAATAAGCTTTAATAAGAGATCTTGTTGATTTTGTACAATTTCTTTTAGTTGTTTAATTTCTTCAACTAAAGCCTTGTTTTCCATTTTATTTTCTAACATAGCTTGTTTATAGTCAACCGTATTTAATCGTTGTTGCCTTGCTATATTCAATGCATCTTCCATTATGTATTTTGGTAATCTTTTTTCTGTAGGATTTAATGGTTTTACATAAAGTACTACTCGATACGCTGATGGTGTAACTCTTGCGCTCCAATTAAAAAAATTTATAACACGCCTAGGTAAACAACCTTGAAATAATGCTTGTTCTTGAGAGTGAATTAGTTGAGTTTGTCTGACAAGTTTTGAGAGGTCTGCAGTTTTGTGCAAACCTTGGATATCGTGAACTGCTATTCCGACTAGCAAGTTCATTAATACAACAGTAACAAATACAATAAACAGAATAAAAGTTATATAAGCACTTACATTAAAAATAATTGGAGATTCTTCGGATTTCAATAGCAAATCTATGTCAAGTTCTCCTGTCATCATTACTAGAACTTTTGCTATACCTATTAAGGGATTATTGAAATCATCTGATGTAGGGAATAGTGTGCAAAAACTTATTGTAAATCCTATAAGCAAACATGAGTAAGCTAGCAACAATTTAGCAAATTCCTTTTGAACTTTAGTAAACATAGCAATATATGTTCCAAATATAGGTAACTGGCCAATCATCACCATTAAATTTGACCATCCAAACAAAACGGCAAATGCTCCAATAGGGTTTTGCCAGTCATACGTTTTATTTCCGTATAAAAAAGATGTTAAAAAAACACTTGCAACCACAAACCATTCAACAATGTTAGTAATGTTTAAAAAATATTGTTTGACTGAAGTAAATCCTGTTGTGCCAATTAATTTTCTGATTATTATGATGATTGTAAATACCAACAATATATACCAAACAAATTCTATAATTATGTGTGATATTAATTGTGAATCGAATACATTCACATTTAAACGACAGGCATTTTGATTCTCCGATTCGTTTAGTTCTTGACTATGAGTTATTTTTTGTTTGTCTGTTAGGATTCTTGACTTATTATAACAATCATGTGCTAAAGCTGTCATTACATAAGTGGTTAAGAGTAAAACAAAAATTGCATCAAAAACCAGACGTACAAAATAAAATCTACGAATTTTTTGCCATTTTAAGTACAAAAATGCTTTACATAATGGATGTTCAAGCATAGACTTTTGACCACATTCTTCCAATGTGTGTAATAAAATGATTTCCCCTTGACTAGGATTTTGTAATAAGTATCGAAAATCCATTATTAGTTCAACTTCTTTGGCGGAAGCTTGGTCATTTAATGTAATTGCCTGGTCAAATTTTTTTTTAATTGTATTTATACTTGTGGGTGTTTTTCTATTTATTATGCTTAAAGCACTCATCCCGCCTACTGTTCTAGAACTTATATCAGCTCCTTTTATGATTAAAAAATCGACACATTGGGATAACTCATTTAAAGCAGCTATGTGAAGAGGAGCGTATCCATATCTATCTTTAATATTGACATTTGCACCCCATTTTACCAATACTTCAACCACATGGAATGATAAATAAGCTTTACAAACAGCAGAATGCAATGCTGTCCTTTTGTCAATATCTAAAGCATTCACTTCGGCTCCTAATTCTAATAATATAACAACAGATTCAGCACATTGAGCTTTGGCAGCTAGATGTAAAGCAGTTTGATTCTTATAATTTACCGCACTATGACTAGACCCTGTGTGTAAAAGTATTTGAACACATTCTGTATATCCATTTTCAGCCGCCATATGCAAGGCCGTCGATTGCCTGGATTTAGAATTTAAATTTATTGTTTTATTACTTCTAGCTAAAATAAGTTTTAGACATTCAGTATATCCTTTGTCTGCTGCTAAATGAAGGGGTGTATTCCCATTGGTGTCCAAAGTGTTGGGGTCTATTCCAATGTTTAGTAAGTACTTGACACATTCTACAGCATTGGCTTGTACTGCACAATGTAATACTGTGTCAGTTACTTTACATCTCTGGTCTATCAGAATTTTTGTAGTTTCTAAAGCGTTGCCCATAACAGCTGAATGTAATGGTGTATATCCACTTTGAATTGTGTCCATGTCACATTTTTTTTTTATTAGCCACCTGTAAGTATAGTATAATTTAAATTTATAGATACTGATAAAATATAAACATGTATATAATTTTTTAATATTTAATTCAAATACTAATTTTAAGTTTTGAGCTTGGCAATGAACAATATGTTGTAATATATTGGTTTCACAATGTTATCTATTTACTTTTTTTATTGGTCTGTGAGCACATCTTTTTATATAGGAATACTCAAGGGTAAGAACCTCTGCCCATTAGATGTTGGTGTTAAATAAGTTGTTATTAAGTTGTTTTTAAATAAAAAAAAATCAGTCATGTTTATTACTGATACCTTATCTAAGTTTTACATTAACATAGTAGACTGATGTTGAAAATGTAATAATCATAAAATGATATTACTTATAGATTGTATAATATTATTGCAGGGGTTGCTGTATATATTACTCGGGATAATTGACAAGCGGGTTTTTAAAACACCTGTCTAATAAATTAAAATTCATAAAGTTTTGGTCATGGTACATAAGTTATATTTTGTTAGGGAATACTTATACATTGGTCAAATATTTAAAAAACAAAGGTGATATATTTTATAATGGGTGATTATTTTTATTGTTTTTTATCTAACAAAATTTAGATATATTTTTCAAACAGAATATTTGTTAAATTTAGCGTTATAAATCTAGTTTATCGCCACATAAAGTTTTTTTTCGGACACCTATGTATTATTACAACTTGTAAAGAACGATAGTCCAAAAATTAATTGCTGGAAATCATTAATTTTTATGGTATAGCCTTACAAATTTCACGATTTTCGGTGTTTGTGCCAACAAATTTAAAATTTTTTTTTAAATCAACGTTTTAAAAATTATGGTTCAAAAATAATTCTGAAACCCATATGGTGGTTTTACATAACAAGTCGAGGGATATTTTCGATTTTAATTGTCTGAGCGAGCGCAGCGATCGAGTAACCACGCCGGGTGTATACGAAAATTTCAAAAATTTTAATTAGCTATAACTTTAAAATAATTCGGGCTGTTAAATTTAGACTTCCCCATCGTTTTCATCATGCTTAACTACATAGGTACGTCAAAACAAAAAACATTTTGTTCAGTAAAACAGAAAAGTTCCAAACGCGTGGTAAAATATTGAGTTGTACGAATGCCGAATGCGTAAAATCACCGAAAATCGTGAACTTTATAATAAGGCTATAACTTAAAAACTAATTTTCGGCAATTAATATTTGTAAAACATCATTCTTATTAAATCATTGTAATACATAGGTATCCGAAAGTAAAAATGTAATAATTACCGTTGGTGCTAACCTAGATTTGTTCCCAATAAATTATTATAATTATATGTAAGTACATCTATGATATTCGTTAAGTGTCCATAGGGGAGGGGTTGAACCCCCTAAAGCCCTACCCCACTTCAGCACGCCCGTTCACCAATCCATCATAATTTATAATATACCTACCCTACCTTATGTACGTATTAATCACGATAATAATACAATGATCTTGATTTTTCGATTATTCATATTATATTCGTAAATTAGATCGTAATTGAAATCACTGACATTGTTTTACATTTCTTTTTTATAATTTTAGGCATACCCGGTGGCCGGTAAACAAAAATTAATACATGCAACTCATTTTTAGAAACTGGTATTTTTTCCCTCTCTGATTGAGATTTAAAACATACTGGGATCGTGTACTGAAAACTTATAGTGTTTCGTCGAAATCGGGACGAATGGCAACCCTTTATTCTATAGATGCATACAAGTAAAACATTTATTACTAGTGCATACACAGGATTTTTATTTAAAGACTTGAGTATTATACTATATGTCTATAATTCTATATATATTTATTAGATGAGACTTGCCAAAATATTTCAACTATATAACTCATTTTCGTGGCTTGTTGACAGATTATATAGATAAATGTCTTCATAAACACATTGTTTGAATGATTTTGTTGTTGTCTCTATAATTAATCGGTTATCTAATTTACATTTTTTGGATGAACATTAATTTTGAGTGTATATCGTCATTGAGTAGGTCGCTGTAATGATGGATGTCGGATGTGTTAAATTTGAATTCAACTAATCATTCTATAAGAAAAACGATTCTCATCGGAGATAATGTGTCGGCCTCTATTTCTAAAGATATTTTTTAATTGCAAAAAAATAAGTAAAATCGATAGAGGATAAATCTTATGTCTAGAAGAAAGTATTGTTATGCGACAAGAATTTAACGAATTTCAAATCGCACAGTATAAACCAGGCCAGCTAACACGCTATGGGACCATTAAAATTACGTATCGACATTTTGGTAAATAAATTAAATTATTGTAGTAGTTAGTGCCAATAATTATAATGATGATAATAGTATAAAAAAATTGTTTTTACGTGTCTTACACATACTTAATTATCTTTTATAAATTAGAAAAAATCATATTTAGGTACCTAACTGTAATTATTAATTTTAATAAAATGTTATCCTTATATCTTTACGAGTAAGTACCTAATCGGCAGAAATAAAATTGTTTTTATCGTTTAAAACGAATTAGGTATAGATATATCTACTATCTATATATTATTATACTTCTATGCGGGCGAGAATCAAATCCCCTTTTTTTGAGTTTGATCAAAATTCAAAATCTACATTATGGCAAAAACAAAGGCGTCTCCTATAATATATCAAAATATAAAATTAAACACGACCTAGAGTTATTGATAAATAAATATATATAACAATTAACTCGTAACTTATATTTATGGTATTTTAATTTAAAATATCGCTTACCTCAGCGCGTCGGCGTTGCCCATGAATGCGGCCAAATTAACGGCCGTGATGTTGCCGCAGTGCGAATAGTGTAAGTTAGCGCCGCACTCGTGCAGCGTGTCCAGGCATTCGGCCGTCGCGCCGATGTAAACAGCCCAGCAGAGCAGCCTGTCCAGCTCGCTCTGGTTGGGTGGCGGATGCACGCCGCCTGGGTCGAACTCGTCGAGCTCCACGAGTTCCATGAGCTGCAGCCGCCCGTTGCACGTGCGCATTGAGTCCATCAGGTCGCGCCTAATGGTGTCCTTCCGTATGGTTATGGACAGTTCGATCTCCTGTCCGGCTGCGGACGGTGGCTCGTCGGCGGCTGGCGTGTCCGGTAGGCTCTCCATGAACAGGAACTCCTCGACGTTGGATCGCCGACGCTGGTCGCCACCGCCGCCGCCCGGCCGGTGCCGGAAGCTGTACCACCGGTCTTTGAGCGACGACGGTGACCGGGACGCTGCGGCCCCGCCGCCTTGCCGGTTGTGCACGTTTAGGCTGATGGTCCTGTCCAGCGGCACGGCCACTTCCAGGTGATGTTTGCCGGTCATGGTGACGGTGCACGTCGAATGGTGCGGAACAATAAACAATATTGGAAACCGGATGTCGGAAGACTGGCTGACGATCGTTTCGTGCGTGTAATATCTCGCCGTGCTGAAGCGCACCGGGTTCCCGCGCGCGTCGTTCGGTTCCTTCGACGATTCGCTCGCCAATGTCCGGTGCGGCGGTGGTATGATAATATTATACGCGGTCGGTGGCCTCTCGCGGTGCTACGGACGCCAACAGCGTGGCCGCTATCGGAACTATATAGGTACGCGATCGTATCTCCCTCTATATACCCCCTACCCCCTCCCGATGGCCAGACACGCGCGCGCGTCAGCCGCTCGGCGCTCCGCTCCGTTTCGTTTAATATATTATGATTATTATTATTATTATTCATCGTTGTTTTTATTATTATAATATTATCGTTATTATAATACCAAATTCATATTATAATATTATAACGCGCACGCGGCGGTGACCGGTAACGTGCAAATCCTGCACCGTGACTGCGTCTCCTCTGCTATTGCTGCGGTATGATAATATATAATTGAATACATGCGTTCACATAGGTACGTCTTACTATTATTAATATTTTATTTTACATAATATAATTGTATCAAACGGTATGCGCTGTACCCTGTACACTTACTCGATTATTTTATGCGATGGTAGGTATTTAATATTATATATGTATCCATTTTTTTTTCGACACATACCAAAAGTGTAAAACACAAGTATTTTGGTTTGTGTAGGTCATACGCGAAATCATATTTTAGTTTAAAATATTATACACATTATCTCAGGGTCTGTGCTGCTGCGATACAATTCTAGCCCCCCCCCCCCCCCCCCCCACACAAAATGTCTCTATAGTTTTGCCTGTATGGTGTATTAATGTTATGACGGTTAATCGAGTTTCTATACTGTATTGTTATTTGTCATTGGTTCTAATTATTAATGTTCATCTGTAATTTGCAGGTTGTAATCATTTTTTTAGTTTATTGGTTAATTTGAAGTTAGTTACTCATCTAAACATTTACAGAACACTCAGCTATCCGTTTTCTTTTTATTGTTCAATATTAATGCATTTGCATGAGCAATGTCTATATGAAATTTTAGTAATTTTTAAAATAGAGGAATTTTGAATATTATATAGGTATGTTATATAAGATGCGTATAGCGTATAATACTAAAATTAAATACCTACTTATATGCACGCCGCATGGTATAATTCAAAGTTTAATACATGTATAACGCAAGGTATAAAATAGTATACAGTAAGTACGAATAATAAATAAAATGCCGTATTTTTGCATGACTATACGACGTGCGCATTACGATGGGCTATCGGGCTCAGGTGTAGGTGAAATCGGGTTTAACACTTTATACGTTAAGTAGGTATATCATAATATTAAAATATACTAACAAAGAGACTGTGTACGGGCTGTACACAATATTTATAAACCTACCTATATTATTATTAATAAAAAAAAAATTGTCCGCTCGATTATGTTCTTCTGTAACGTTGTTGTATTATATTATATTCTGACATTCTGTACCATAAAGAAATAAATTCCTCGCACGTAAGCCCGTTGGTTTTTTAACTATCAAAGTCAAGGCCGACTGTTTCTATTCAACGCGTATTACGGTACGTACTTTTATAAACGAATCCCCTCAACAACCTATCGAAATTCTTAAGAAATGTTTGCATCTCGCATTCACCGAATTAATCATTGATTTCAACCGCGTGCCTACTCCTTGACTCGCGCAACACGTCATGAAATATTATATTATGATTAATAATTATTAATTATGGATAATATAGCTTGTCCGATTTGATACTTGCATAAGCAAATTAAGAATTACATGGGCTGCGATTAAGAGCAATAACCTTAACATATAAGTTAAATAAATATTACTACATGCCTAACGTATATCAGAGTATTAACCGGTGTTTGTTACCCTTTTATTTAATAAACATCTAAGAATCATTCAATGTTGAGTCCTCCGGAAATAACGTTGAAATAATATAGTGGTTGTTGTGGTATAATATATTATTATTGTCTCATGATTATTACTATTGTTTATCATTCAATACTTGTATTTTGCGTATTATGAAGTTTCCGGTTACGTTTGCATTCTGTTCTCATAAAGCTATGCTGTCTGTTCGTTTGAAATTCGTCAAAATTACAAACATTTGCAAATGATTTTGTCGTTTTTATATCGATGACATTTTAAATTTTTGTCTCTGCTTCAAAATTTTATAAAAGATTCTCTATAAGTTAATCTTACTCTAAAAAATAAATTTGCGTGAATCCATAATAATTTTTCATGAGCGTCGTTTTAAGCTCGATATTTAACGGAAATGGATAATCAAATGTAAAATAACAATTTCTCATTTATTTTCTCCAAATAAAGATTTTTATTATTTTATTGTAATTCAAAAGATATTAATTGTAACGTTACACTTTTACCTAAATTATCATTTTCTATGTTATGTACAAATACATTTTAGATTAAGTAATAATGTACAAGATATACCACGATCGTTTCTATTCACACCTTTCTAAGGTATTGACATAACTTATAATTTCATGATAATAATAGGGATATTAAATAATATAATAAGCGATATTTTCTGTAAAATATGTTTAATAGGAATCTTACATACCGTATTAATAATAGATAAATAAATTATTAATAGTATTTAGTAAAATAAATAAAACATTAAAAATCCTTAGATCCACACGACCACACTGTCTCCGATCTAATCGTGTTTCCTATGCAGTTATTTATTATTTAATTAAAAGTTAACTCGTCCATGACAGTGACTTATTTTATTTCTTAATTATAAAGAAATCTCAATATTGTTTCAATTTGAAACTTTAATTTTACTTTTTAATGGAATTTTATTTTTAAAATGTTTAAAGAGTTATTTATTAAACTTTAGTTCTAAAATAATTTTTTTTTAAAATTTTTTTATTAATTAATCCGCGGCAACTTAGGCCATTGGGTGATTTTTAACTGTGTGGGAGGATACTGTAGGTTTAAACACGTTTTTATACAGTTTGGCATATTTTTTAGTGGGCACCCGTAGGTATCTGCCATGCGCGGGTGGGGGATGGCGGCACTTCTCTCCGGACACCGTGACTTCCTCGAAAAAAATGCCGCCTGCGGCCGAGGTTTTGAACCGACGCCTTAGTCCGCTCAGCCACTCCGTCCCCCATAATTTTTATTATTTCAATAATGTATGGACATTTCAGCCTTAAGAGGTTCAGTAAGATTTACCTTAATTATGAAACAAATAGAAAGTTATTATACGAGTAAATATTAAAATTATTTATATTGCATACAATAATATGTATGCGAGTTCTCCCACTGGATATATAAGTGTATTGTGTATGATTTTACCTTGTAATACTCGACAGGTGTCGTTTTTCAAAAAAGTCAAGATAAGTCTGTAAGAAAAGGTATTTTAAATTGATGGATTCTCAAACACGAATTATTGGCACGTTTAGTATTAATAATTTAATATACAGGATGTGCTCACCCTCACTTTTTCTTGTAACAATACATTTATTTAAATTTAGATTTTTGACATTTTTAAGTATATGCGTACTCAAGGATCATATATTCAATAGTTGGATTTTTATCAAATTTTATGAGGCCCTGTGATGATGAAATTTAGTTTTTTTTCAATTTTGAAACATTTTAACCACCTTTTTTATCGGTGATTCTCCATAGGACAAAAAAGTTTGTATCGCTATGGAATGTTTCAAGTATTTGGAAATATGGTCGTTCAGTGTATCTACTTCCAAAAAATCAAGATTTGAATAGATATAAACGTGTTGTAAAAAAAAAGAATAAAATGGGACAGAGCAGTGTGTATGATGATGAATCCTCCTGTATATTCCAATGTAGAAATATTTAAATATCCATCTCGTTTTCATACCCTTGGATAGGAATTTTCCCATCTATTTTATATTTATTGTATGCCCTTTCCTGGTATGTAGGAACTTAGATTCGACCTTTCCATATAGGTCGTAGCACTCATAGGTTCGGTTTTTTTCTAATATAGGAAAGACCAAAATATTAATTTAAAATTGTAAAGCAAATAAGAAGATCATTTTGTCAACATCAAATTAATTTTAGTCATCCAATTTCGTAGCTTTAAAATAAATATATTATATTATATTTTGTTTTTAAATTACAGGATCTCTTTTTAGTGTTGTGTATGTATTATAATACAAGTTGTTTTTCTGTTTTATTTTTTAGATACTGTTCCCGTTATTATTTACGGATATGGTTGACAAAGTCGATATTCATGCAACTGTAAGAGGCGGAGGAGTTTCAGGTAAAGCTGGCGCAATTCGTTTCGGTATTTCTTGGAGTTTGCGTTCTTTTGTGGACCCTGAAACAGTAGAACGCATGCGAATTGGTAAATATATTTCGTTGTTATATACCTAGCAAGCGTTTCAATTAATTCATACAATATTGTATTTGTTTTTCAAGCTGGTCTATTGCAAAAGGACTACAGAAGAAGAGAAAGGAAAAAGCCAGGCCAAGCAAGAGCTAGAAGGAAGTTTACTTGGAAGAAGCGTTAAAATGTTGATTTTATTGCAGTTGTGTAAATATAATATAATGATGAATTAAAATAAAATAAACTAGATTTGTCGTATATTTATTGTATAAAATTGTCTACATTGTTGAAATATTATAATATTGTTATTTATTAATATAAAATATTTTAAGTATTTCTAATACTATAAAACAGCAAGTGTGTGGCGCCCCCTAGGTATACACATGAAAATGATCAAACTATAAAAATCAATCTTATAAATAATATTATGCGCCATAGTTTGTTAAAATGTTTAAAAAATAAAGTCAAAAAAATGTTTAGTTCAAATATTAAAAGCTCATAATATAGTTCTTATACCATAAATCGTAATTTATATAATAGTTTAGGTTTTTCAAAACATAAATCAATAATTTAAGTTAGATCTTAATGTACCTATAATATACATTTATTTATTATTATGAAACGGGATGAGCCCCATACAAATTTAGAAATTAAACTCAAAGCTAAAATACAGAATAGTATAAAATATTATAAAAACATCAATATATAGTGATAAACATTTCATGAACGGAGACTGGTTAAGTCCTTCAATAGGAATGATGGATCCTCGTTCGCTATATACGCTCATCATTCTTAAAATAGGACTGTCTTGCAAAAAGTTCACAGAATAAAAAGGGATAAGAAAGAGAAAACACTACGTGAATTAAAAACTGGGATTCTAAAATAGAGTTTATATAAGTTTATATAATATTATATCGTCAATACGTCAACATCAATATAATAAACGGATTAGTGAGTCATTGAAAATGTTTGGGACATCGTTTGATACCTTAAACGCGGTTAAAGTGTCTAAATAACTTAACAACCTCAACAAATATTTAACTGTTGAAAACGAATATTTTTACGATTTAAAAAGATTTTTACGGACCAAAAATGTATTTTTTCATTTATTTATTTCAATATGAGACCGGAATAATGTATAGTTAGTAACTTAATTTCGAAAGACTTAGCAGTACCTATAATGAGACCACATTATATAACCTACAACCAACCCTATCGGAAAAAATTGATTCATGCTTAGGTAGTATATATGTATTTTTTTGTATTCTCTTATTCGTGATTTTGGAGCTGGCCATATTATGCTGTTAATATAAACTAAAACTATATAGGTAGGTAGCCATATTGAGTTATCCAATGACGCGTTTCCGATGTCGCGCATCGTCATCCATTTGCCGGTTAGAACCTTACAACATAGTACCTATGTCTATTGTTCATAGACTTCAAAATATATATAAGAAGTAAAATACCGTAATCATCAATGATTTTATGCCGGTAACGAATTCAATAATTCGTAACGATTTGTTTCTGTGTTTTCTCACTGCATGCGACACCGCAGCTTCTCATATAATATGTTCCTCGTCCCAAAAAAAATATTTCAACATTATGTAGTCCGGTACCTATACATTTTTTGATGATCAGATGTTTAATATACATTAAGAATACCTAATATATTACAAAACAAGCGACCGGTAGGCGCCAGGCGGCCCAATGATTTGGCTAATTAATATAATTACTATCAATATCATTATAATTTATAACGTTCTACTAACTAATCAATTGGCAATCTGCAGAAATCTATAAAAGATACCTACTGCAGCGGTGGCGGTTCATTCTATTGTCTCGGCTTTATACACCGCCCCGGTAAGCGGTGAAATGTGTCCTGCTGCAATAATTCACCGCCACCGCTGCAGTGTATGTGTGTGTGGGACCTTAATATATATAAACATTGTGAATAAACTTATATAGTTATAGATTTTACTTTAATATTTTACTATAATATTCTATAATATATTTATATAATATGTTATAAACTATTACTTACATTCGTAAGACCACCAATCTATGGCACATAATGTGTAATAGATTGTAATATTTTTTTTCTCTTTATCTATTTTTTTATTCTATAGAAAATCTGTTTTTTTTTTTTGTTTTTAAACCTCCATCAATTCTACCTAGTAGATACTTTATATTTTTTATAATAATTGTATTTATATTTATATAACTTTTTACTATAATTTTATAATTTTCTAACAATCCTATAACTATGTCAATATTGAATATGTATACTTTTGGCAACCCACAAGGTGGGCAGTCCGCTTAATAAAGTTGCTGTATATATATATATATATATATATAAAATCAGAGATCAGACAAACATATGTATTGCTTTTACACGAAAATGTATTAAATAATTTAAGTTCAGAATGATACATTATGGATAGTGTACCATTTATGTAATACACGGATGTACCTATGTGTATAGTAGCCACTAGCCAGTAAGTAAGTACCTTATACCCAGTGGCGGTTTTGTAAGAAAAATTATATGGTAGGTATAGTGGTATACGTTCATTTAAGAATTTAAGGTAAAGATGCAAATATGCAATGAATATTGAAATATTATAAGCGCACAACTCATCAGATTCAACATTCAACCCTTCAAAAAGCCTACAATCGTTTCGTGAACAATTATTTTACAAAGCTCTTAGGTACGGAATACATTCACAATTGCGCAAGCTTTGTAAACATTCTTTGTTACCTAGTTTTGTAGGTACATTTTCATTTATTTATGTAAGTATTGACAACTTATTATTTCACAGGTCTGGTTTAACATTCTATAATATTTAACTTGATAATTATCTCTTGGCAATTCATATTAGGTAGGTACCTACTCTAGCTGTTATAGTGGCAGCTCGAACACATTTTTATCGAAAAAACTACAATAATCACAGTCGTCGGTCAATAGGGTACGCTGCATAATAGTCGCGTCCCAAAGACAACTACGAAAAAAGGTCAGAGCTTTTTTGCGTCATATCCGAGTTGCGATCCGATTAATATATTTTGCAATATCTGACATGCCTATGTAATACTATTAATGTTCCCCGTTCGATAATAACGACAGCCAGTAGTCATAATATAGGTTTAAACTAACATAATATCATATTCTTTTTTACTAGTTCTAGATGATTTTCAATCTTGACCGATAACTAGTTGACTGATTAGTATAATGACAGTAAAATATGTAGTTACCAAATTAGGTGTCGCTTTTCTACTGCTGAAAACGTTTCACCGCTAACCGGTTTTTTTTCTAAGGTTAATTTATACATACAAAATATATTAGAAAAATAAAAATGTATTTCTAATACTATGAAACAGTTCGAAGAAAACCAAATTGACATACTTGAATTTATAAATATCCCTACCTAATATCATACAAGTTTTTACTAGTGCCATAATATTAATTAAAAATATTTAATACGACAAACATTTAAAAAAAAATCATAATAAAATGTTTAACCTAAAAAAAATATAACATCAGTTTTACCAGTGCCATAATATTATTAGTATTAAAAAATAAAATTTTTAAAATGTTTAACTTACCTGTTGTACTACCTACCGGTGCTACAGACAGTCCTAAGTCTGTACGAAAATGGAAAGGAAAATGAAGTTTAGAAAGTATATAATTTTATATTACAAAAATGCGAATGTGTAGTTAGTAAAATTAAAAACATTGCGGTCGCAATTCGCACGCACGGTAACAAAAACCTGCACCGCAATTCGTATTTACCCCAAAAAAACTCGAGCCTCAATTCAGAAATTATTATCGCGGGACGCAACTAGTTATCATCCCTTATAGGTACGCGTGGTAATAACCAATATTATATATTAATTATTAATTACACGGTTATAACTTATAGATGATTGATAAATGTTGTGTGACAATAAATACAAAATAGTAAATATACGGATTATTGCTTAATTAAATAATAATAATGTAAATATACGATCGTATACGTGCGTATTTTCAGGTACTATTTTTACAGAGTATATTATGCTAATTCACCAAATAGATAAATTGTTGTTTCTATCAATTTGTATGTTGTACTCTTAAAACTATCTTAACTTTTTTGTTGGATTTCGTGTACGATGTACGTCCTACGTCCTACGTTTATATGCTATAGTATGTTTGTATTATTGAAAACGATTGGCTTGGCTTTCTCTTATTCTTATTAATGTTTATTATTATTTTTAATATTATATTATTAGGTATAATATAGCGTATGGATTATAGAATTATGTAACACAAATAGTGTGTAGGTACGGTACCTACCTACATTTTATTGAATGACCAACTTGGGACCTTAAAATTGTCTTTAGGAGGCACGGTTCCATCAATGCGTGGCTTCAAAGCTATCTATAACGTACCTATCTATAACGTGGTGACGTGGGCACTTGCTGTAAATAACTTTTGGTTGAAAGCTAATAAAAAAAAAAGAAAAGAAAAACGCGGGTACTTACAATATAATAATAATAGTATAATTTATATTTTAAATCCGAAGTAGAAATTATGACTTGATAAATTATTATTATATTTGATATATACACTATACAGTAACAGTATATACACCTATTATCTATATTATACAATGTAATATTATTATATGTGTATTATTATACTTCGTTATATGTATAGAAACATATGATTTAATAATTTATAGTTAGTTTAAAAATAAAACCACACGATTGGTTTATGTTATTTTCGCAATTATTCAATACTTTTGAAGGTTATAAATTGTCAGCAGGTGCCCGAATAAAATTGACATGTATCAATAATACCTATTATAGTTCAGGACAAAATGTTAAATCACTATTAATCATTATAATAGCAACGTCAGTGGAAAATTGTACCTATTTAGTTTTGATCGTAATAATTGTTGTCGACTTACTATTATAACTAATGCCTTTATAATAGAAAATGTACACTATACGTAATGTTACGATGTGAATTCTGAATACTAGTTCAATAATTAAGATGAGTCACTAACTGACTGGAATATTTTATTTACCGTGTCTCCCACCGATTACAGTAAAAAGGTAGCGGGAGAAAAACTGGTCATTGACAACGAACTACGAAGACGTGACTGCGGTCTGCGAAGTGTATGCCTTTCAGTTAGACAGTTAGTGTAGTTCGGCCGTAGCGCGATGTTCATCGATGTACTGTTTTAGTGATAGTGCGAACAAAATCAGAAAACATGAGTTTAAGAAAAGTGTCCCGGCGTTTGAGCTTAGACGAATGTACTCGCGAGTATTTGGAAATGGGAATGGACTTAACGAACAAGCGAAAAAGATATTTTAGTTTTCACGAGAACTCAAAATACCGGAACCGAGATAGGCCGATATCATTTGAACTGCCGGATATGGATTTAGTGGAAGTCGACGAACGTACCGATACAACTGTAGACGGGTCCAAAAGCACCAATCAATTGAGCGTTGATAACTACAAGGAAATGGTGAAACAATGTCTGTTGGACTCAGCAAAAGGATTCACTAATGGTTTTCAATTTCTTCACGATATTGAATCTGGTATGGCAAATTTAGATACTTTAAATCGGTGTCCACAGCAACTGAAAAATTTAATTGTTCTGTGGGCGTGTTTTGTCAATAAATGTAATGTCGTGGAAGTCTTAGTTAAAGCCGGCGCAAACGTTAATTACTTACTACCCTATAAAGGCTATGGTGCTGTACACATAAGTGCTTTGAACGGTTGCGTTAATTGTTTGAGGTGGTTGTTAAATAATGGATGTGAACCGAATTGCCGCGTTGACGAAATGACAGCGCTACACTTCGCCACCTTCACAGATTCCGTTGATGCGGTCCATACACTTATCGAACATGGTTGTAAGCTCGAATCCACTGTCCTCCATAGCGCTGTAAAATCCAGAGCTGTAGGGTGCATTCAACTTTTATTATTCAAATACAACGTGGACGTTAATACGCTGGACTCTATGGGTTTAGCGCCTATACATATTTGCGCTGACCAAGGTTTTTCAGACTGTATGTACATGCTCTTGAGTTCCGATAAAATGTTAATCGACCAAAAAGACTATCACGAATGCACAGCGTTGCATTTGGCTTGCGAATCTGCACACGTAGAGTGCGTAAAATTGTTAATCGAACATCAGGCTAATATACATGCTAAAAATATGAAATTTCAAGTACCTATACACATGGCCGCAAAAGCTCCAAGTGTGGAATGCATCGATTTTCTAATAAAAGCGGGGGCTGACGTCAACGCCAGAGACATAGATGACCGAACACCATTGCACTCGGCCATATCTGTCAAGACTCTAAATGTTTGTCATGCAGTAGACACGTTGCTAAGTCACCAGGCAAAAATAAACGTACAAGATCACTTTGGTTTTACACCTCTACACATAGCAGCGATCAACGAGGTGCCGGAATGTGTAGAGTCATTGTTGGCCAAGGGTGGAAACGTAGGTATTCAAACGTACGGTGGTATATCGGCACTAAACATGATTGTAAGAAAAGTGCCTTCGTGCGTGCCTGCCGTAGCCAAACAGTTGGACAGTGCCGTTACATCTAACTGGGCAGATGGGTTTAAGCGTGGTCCGGAGATACAACTTCGATTCAAGTATTTGTTGAACTGTAATACTTTTGGTGAAATTGATTTACTAAAATGTTTTCAAGAAGAAGGCCAATATGAACTATTACAGCATCCACTGTGTCAAGCTTTTTTATTTCTAAAATGGAGAAAGATACGGAAATATTATTTAATGCGACTGGCAAGTTTGGGATTTTTCATTCTTCTGTATACGCTCTATGTAACGACCGTACTGAGTCACGATTGCTACAACGCGATCCATTTGCCAAATCAAACTAATTCGACATGTTTCCAGAATAACACCACCCTCAGTGAATTTTTAATAGAAAACTATCAAGTAATGGATGTAATTATTTACGTATTGTATTTGATCAGCATCATAGAAGGATTCTTGAAAATATCAGAAATGGCTGGGTATATGTATGTTCATCAATATGTCCTTAGTTTAAGTAACATGAGCGAATGGTTAGTATTAATAAGCGTGCCATTAATATCGTTTCATATTAGTGGATACACATCTTACTGGCAGAATCATATTGGAGCTTTTTGCGTACTCTGTGCTTGGACAAATTTAATGATAAAAATAGGTCAACTCCCTTGGTTTGACACTTATGTCGCCATGTACACTAAAGTTCAAAAAGAATTTGCAAAACTCCTCTTGGCATATATATGTCTATTAATAGGTTTTTCTGTTAGCCTTTGCGTCGTGTTTCCTTCTTCTAAATGGTTCAACAATCCCATTATTGGTTTTGTAAAAGTACTAGTGATGATGGCGGGAGAATTGGATATTTCAATGTTAGAAGTACACGATGAATCGCCGATAATATCTAAATTTAGCGCTTATATTGTATACGTAGCCCTTTTAATATTTGTGTCAATTATACTTATGAATCTACTTGTCGGAATTGCTGTACATGATATACAAGGTTTAAAAAAGACTGCCGGTTTGTCTAAAGTTAGATGTCAGATTAAACTTATATACTATATTGAACTATTCATGTTGCGAAGTTTTTGGCCAAAAAACGTCAAACGTAGGGCTCTGGTTTATCCTTCTAAACATCGAGCTCATATGACAGTTAAACCTTTGAATCAACAACAAACATTGCCTAGAGATATTATAGACGCTGCTAGATTTTTAATTAAAAGAAAAAAACAAGATAGGTGTGATGACAAAGACATTTTTAAAATACAAGAAATATTAAAAGAAGTAAGAGATTTAAGAGCAGTTGTAGAGGAAAATCAAAAGGTCATTAAACATTTGTTAATTAATGCAAATAAAATATAGTATAATTAATAAACATTTATACAATTGTGTATAGAATAACAAATAAATAATAATAGTAAATATTTAGGTAATTAATTCATGGGGAGATGAAAAAATATTTTAAAATCTGACTATACATTCATAGATATTATAATATTTCGTTTTATGGCCACATTCAATAATTTTATATAATTATACATATAAATTAATACAAACCATCTAAACCTCGTGCAAAAAGTAACTAGGAAGGCTAGGATCTAAATATTAACTATTAAGACATTAATTGTGTGATTTAAAGTGTTTATAAAATTTGTATTTACCTACAGGTAGGTACTGTTGTATATATAGCAACAATTATATTATAGTATTATATTCAAAATATTGTACACAATACATATAAGTTTTTCTTTAAATACATTTGTAAACAACTTTGTTAGGTGTTTTATATTTTGAGAAACAAATTTTAGTGATATTTTTGTATTTTTTTGTTCCTATATTGTATTTTAAATTTTTATGTTTTATGTACCTATTGCTCAAAATGTGTGTTATGTGAAATATATAAAACTATAAAATATACTGTTTAATAATCATTATATTTAATGATAATTATGGCTACTTTAAATGTATACTTAATCTTAGTGTACATCCTTATTTAGTAGGTACATTATTTAGTACCTACTAAAATTGGTTATTTAGTATAGGTGATTCACAATAGATAGGTATTTGTCAACATTTTCGTTTTTAAGAATTAACAAACTGGTTTATTAATTAACTAGGAAGGTATGTAAATACTGGGTAATATACTAAAATATTTGTTTTTACATGCCTACCTACACATAAATAAATAATGTATTATAATATAATAAGAAAGTTAAAAAGTTTACATTTTAATGATCAAATTAATGTACAACTTTACATGCAGAAATTCTCTAACAGTAGCCACTCTATTGTGGGTGAATAAAAATTACAACATAACAAAACAGACAATAGTGAAGATTTTTTGTAAATTTGCCTTGTGTAGGTTACATGTGTTTATATAATTATATTTAGTTCTCAATGATAAATTATGTATTTACGTGTTTATAATTAAAACTCTATAAGAAAATATTTACGGTAAGGTAATATTGTCGGTTGAAACCTTAATAGCAATTGTTGTGAAGGTTAACTAGTTAAACCTAACCTGTTTCCGCACCAAAAGTATAAATCAAAAACCATAAGTATAACAAAAATTAATGATAAAATATGAAATTAAGTAACTAAATATGATTTTAATTAGTCCTTATGTAGGTAGTAGGTAAATTAGTATTACAATTAGGTAGGTACCTACCTAGTTTTATAAGAACACTAATTTTTCTAAATTGTAACACAGATTTCCGATTCACTCTATGAAAAAAAACTGTGTTGGAAAACTAATATTTTTAAAGGGTTGTACACGTCTTGTATGGTTGATAGATATCTATTAGCTATTACTTATTACTTATTATTGTTCCCACCTTTATGCATTGGGTTTCCGAAATAAGTAACGTTTATTTTCAATATCGTAAAATGTATATTATTAATACTGTAGCCTGTAGGTAATATCATATAGAACAATATTGTTCAATGGTAATATAGGCACCTACCTAGTAATAGTAGGTACCGTCTATATATACAAGGTACACCTTATGTCATTGCAGTACGCGGGGTTTTTTAACGATTATGGATCGATGACATAGAATTTTGTTAAAACGAAAAAAGACGTGTTTCTTAATTTTTAACAGGCAATTTTTTAAACACAGGTGTACCAATAGAGAAATCAACTTAATTTTTTCAAACGGTAACTACTATATTTTTTAACGGATTCTGGTAAAGTTTTTTTTCGCTGAAAATGTTGATAGTCAGATCATCAATTTTTATTGGCTAGTTTATTAACTATGGTCCTCTAAAGTTAAGTAAAATATGTATTAATAATTTTAATTGAAATTATTGATATAGGTTTAATTTACAATAACTAAATAATTTTTCCTTATAACTACCTTTTTATACACTTCAGTAGTTTAATCGGTTATGAAACTCTCTCTCAAAAAAAAAAACAAACAAAATTGTTGGCAAACATAGTTTATTATTTTTATTTTATCAGTATTTATTATTATTTTAATTTGTTATTATAGCTAGGTAATCGTAATCAATTACTTCACAGTTACTTTTCTTACAAATTATCATAAAATTGGATTCTTGTTATTAGATGGCTAAAGTAATAATGGTAAATTGGTAAATGGTATTCGATTGTTGGCATTAATGTCTTAGGTATGTTGGGGGTTAAAAAAAATTGTATAAAGAAAAATGTGCAATGTTTTGAGGTGCTCTCTTCTCGTAATGGAATTAACTTGAAATTTGAACCATATAGGTTCCCTATATTGGTAGGTATCGCTTGGAAAGTATGAATTTAGGAGTTGAAATTCAAACCCTTCTTATTTTATAGTTTTGGACATTTACATTTTATTTCGTACTTTTCCTATCATAAATTCCTATCATACTTTTCTTACAATATCATTAATTTGGATTCTTTATTAGGTGGTTAAGGACTAAGGTAATACCTAATAGTATTTGATTCTGGTTATAATAATATTGGAAATCTGTAATTAACTCAGATTAAAAGTATGCCTAAGTTAGGTAAAAACCTATATTGAGATTGACTATTTATCTAAATATCTTGCAAATAGTTTATTTTATATCACGATTATTAAATGATTCTTAAAGAATTTCAACTGCTTTGCATGCGATACCTACCAATATAGGGAACTTATGGTTCAAATTTCAAGTTATAAAAGTTAGTTATAAGAAAAAATTATTTAGCTATTGTAAATTAAACCTATATCAATAATTTCCATTAAAAGTATTAATGCATATTTTACTTAACTTTAGAGGACCATAGTTAATAAACTAGCAAACCAAAATTGATGATTTGACTATTAACATTTTCAGAAAAAAATATAGAAGTTGCCATTCGAAAAAATTAAGTTGATTTTGCTATTGGTACACCTGCGTATTAAAAAAATTTGAAATTGTTATAAAAAATTGCCTGTTAAAAATAAAGAAACAATTCTTTTTTCATTTTAACGAAATTCTATGTCATCGATCCATAATTGTTAAAAACCCCCTCTACAATGACATAAGATACACCCTGTATATATTAGCATTCATTAAATATATATAATGTATATTTAATCAATGATATTATAGTGATTAGTCGAGTTTAGGTATTTATTAACTATCAATTCGAATAAACGAATGTAAATATAATGTGGTTTGTTGACAATCACATAGGTATCGGTATATAGATTACCTATAATACAAAATAGTAAATAGGTACAATATATACTATATTATAGTTCAAGTGGTAAGTAGGTACTAGGTATGTACTGTGAAATACCTATAATATGGTATAAACATATATAAATAATATGTATTACATAAACAAATATAATATTTCAATATTTCATATGAAGAGACAAATAATATAAGTTAGGTGGTATAGCAATTAGCAATATAGCCGTGTAAGTATATTTTTTCGTTATAGATGCATACATGGATTAAAGATAAATTTATTAGGTAAGTAATCATTAAAGCTCGTTATATTTGTATAATGCACAAAGGGAAAGTATAAAAAGTTGAATTTTCAAATGTCATTTGCGATTATAATCGTTACTATATGGGTGTGGTATTAATGTGTTATACATTTTAAAAACGTAATTATGCATTCCTATTTCCTGAATTACAAATATAGTTGAAAATGTCCCAATAAATATTTTATCGTTAATAATATTACATGTATGATGTACCTAGGTAGTAGGTATATTTCATGCACATTTTTATTGTTGAAAACTGATGTAAAAAAGATTATTATAAAATAATGAGTAAAGGAAAAGTCACTATTATCAACTCAACAGGATAATCATTATTTCATTAACCAACAATAACATTATTTTCCTTTAAATTAATATTAATGTAAGTAGGTACCTACCTATTTGGATATAAGTTTATAAACATGTTAGTAAATACCTATCTACTTACCTAACTACAGTCAAAAGTTAAGACTACTACTTATATTGAACTAATCTAAATATTATTACTAATTAATTACCCAATCGTAAAATATAATTATACCTAAGTTGTTTAAAAATTAAAAAATTAAAATAAAACCTGTGAAATTAAAAATAAATATATTATTATTAAAATTGAATGTGCCTAAGGCCTATATAATATATACCTAAACGAAACCAACTATCAATAAATTGATAGTTAACCTAACACTACAGTAGGTACCTATACTGTACGAATATTGGTTTCCAGAAAAAAACATGTTACCTACCACTCGTGTTTATGCTTTTACCATATAGGTATCGAATATCGACGATGTTCATAAATTTCAAATTTAAATATTTAATATTTATCAGTTGCCCACCGGTGTAATCTAAGTTATTTATATTCACAACTTAAAAACATAATATATACCTACAAATATTATAATAAATATTATTTAGCGGAGATTGCAGTTACTACCTATAATTAGTACCTACCTTATATATTATTACATTCTCAGTCGTCACAAAAATTAATATAATTGTAATTTATATCTACCTAAGTACCTATTGGAGTTATAGGTAGGTACCTAGATATCGTGACTTATAATACATTGATGATCATGATCGATTATCTGTTATAAATGATAAATTATAACTTATAATACTTATGACGATAACAAGTGCACATTTTAGTTTTTAATGGTCTCTTCAATGTCTTTCTATATACGCGGTTTATAAACGGTATTATTTATCAATATATTATACTATTACCTACAGTATAGTGAACAATTGCAATACACTCGTGTGTTTTCCTGTTTAGTAGGTATAGTATACCTATTATTATTTATTAATATTGTTATTATAATATGTGATAAGATAATTGATACTAGGTAGTAGGTACTAGTTCGTTCGCGAACGACCCATCTCTAGCTGGAAGACAAGTCTCCCAATATTTTTGTTCTTGAAACCTTTTGGGCTCAAGCAAATGTATTTGACGACCCTATTGTAGGTAACCATTTAAATATCAATATTGTCTGTATTTTTATCGTTTGTTTTAGTTAATATGTTAAGGAGTGTATCAGTTTTGAGTGGAGAATGTTTGAGTGTTATTTCCATGATTTGGTATATTCGATTTTGGTGACTTTCTTGGAGAAGTGAAATGTTTTTATGATAAAGTAGATTTGGCTTCAATCCAATTATTTTCGTTGTAATCTGAGTTTACGTCACTGGTATGCATGCCATTAATCATTATCTAATTTTGGTATTTGTAAGTGTACATACAGTGGCGTGACGAAGGACTTTATTTGAGGCACGTGCCTCAGCTTTAAGGGTGGTGGGTATCCTGGAGACAAGGAGCATTTCAAATATAGTAAAAAATTTATTAAGTACGCACTAAGGCAATAAGACCGAGCCAATAATTCTCAGTTACCATTTACGTAAGTCATTATTTATATATAAGTATTTATAATTACTAATATAAATTATTGTGCCTCATAAGTTAATGAAGTTCGCCACGCCACTGTATACAGATATACAATATACTGCTTGTCGGCTTATAATTATTTTAATTTAGGGGGGTTTATTATTTTTACGATTATCTAGACTAGATAGTTATTTAACTGCAGGCAAAGCTATAGGTGTGGTAAGCTCCCATTTTGCCGCCGCGGCCGTTTCATTTCGCCGAATTCATTTTTCGATTAACTTAATATTACAACTTTTAAGTTACATTACTTTTTAAATTACATACTAACAAACTATATTTATATATTATGTATTTATATAAAATTGCGTACACCATTATAAATTCATAAATAAAAAAATCGATAGTTGCATAGTAATAATATAAAAAAATAACCATAATATAAAAAAATATAATAAGTTTTTTATTTTTTTAAATTAGTTAAAATTATTCGTTGTGTTTAATTAAATAACTAATATTGCCCAAATACCTAATGAATCCATTTCATCTGTGGAGGATTGCTTGTCACTCTCTCCATAAGACAGCAAATTTTTTGTTCGAGCTTAATGTGCTTATTGCTATAATTATTTTAACTTGTTTTCATATATATTAGCGAAGGTCAGTTTTAATTGCGTATTAGCGTTATCGGTGTTCTTTTTCGATAATGTTTGTTGTGTTTACTTTTTGGTTATTTGTAGAAGACAATAAGACATTTTATAATATAAGTCTTATACTCACGTAGTTACTAGTCACGTTACACCGTTGTCCACTTGTCACTGCTGTAGTGGAAAATAGGTACACCTACCCGTTTGTTCATCACGATTTTTTTTTTTATTATTCGACACTTATGACAACTTTAAACTTTATTGTTTCAGTGTAATTATTAATTATATGGACTATAGTCTTCAGTAATCTTCTAGATTTAGCGGCGAGCGGAGCGAAAATTACGCGTGCATACCGTAGAAGTGCGGGACACTGATTCGGTATCACTGGACAATTTGAAATGGTACAACAGTATATCATACAAAGTATACCCACCAATAACGCAACCGTAGGTATTATATACAATATGTTTTGACAGGTTGTTTTATTTTTGCTCTTGAGTAAGCATAGAGAATCCATTTCAGCTGAATTTCATTGAAATTTCTTTTTCAAATCCATAAGGCTAAAGCTCAACTATATAGCGGTTTACTCCCATCTTTTTGAAACTGTAGACAGCTTTCAGACATCAATGATGAATTATTTTAGTTGGGTACTCAGTTGTAGACAGTTCGTGAGTTCCAATAAAAATACATTATTAAAATATATTAATATAATATTATTATCATGGACGATAGTCCACAAAACCAGTATAGTATACCAATACGATAGCCGCAGTGCTTTCTGCCGTTGTAATTTCGAATGTTTTAGTATGTATTTTTGACGCTAGATAACGCTGCCGTATACGATTTTGTTATGATAATGTAATGATGGATTACATTTTTAGATTACGTGTAAATGTGTATCCAACCTACACGGCTACACGCAGGGGCGGATCTGGGGGAGATTTCGGGCAGGGAAAATACAAAAGTAAACCGGCCCACTTACTAATTTACCAAATATTGAATTTCAGCCAACATAATATTATTATGTAAGTAATACTATTTTAACATAACTACAACATTTGGTGAGATATGCAATTTATAAAATTTTATCAAACTTTATAAAACTACACTTTATAAAATGTTATTATTGATATATATATACATCGATATCAATTTTATATTTATTCTTGAACAGTTTATGTTTATACACATTTATAATAGTCTAAGGACCTATATATAACACAATAAAAGCAAATAATTTGAATCACTAATGTTACAATTTTTTTATTTAATAAGAAAGCTTACCTATTCAATAATATTTAATAATGTGCTTTTAGACTTAAGTTAGTTAAGTATTTTAATAATTTAATCATTATACCTATTTCGTATACTGTATAGAACTATAGAACATCTTTTTCAATCGCGATGAGTATAAAAGCTTATAATTTACTTCCACTTAATATACCTGATAGGTAAATGAACTAAATCAACACGCAAAATCTATATACGTATATCTTTTTATTTTCTAAAAAAAAGTTTTCTGCGGTTGCAATATTGTTATTCAAAATAACATTATGCAGGTACTTCAGTTCTAAACAACCAGAAAAATTACAATGATACTTCTGACAAAGTTCCAACCAAATTATTGTTTATTTTATAAATATTATTACGTTTATTTTCATTCCTATTCTTGGTATAAAATGTTGTATTTTATAGCGGTAACGGTGTAACAAGCGTTCTACAAGTAGTTCACTGGTGTCGTAAGCAATCTATGATAATCTTTGTAATTTTTACAATAAATTTGTGCTGCGAACACTGTAAAACATACACGATATTTAAGTTTTAGATTTATGTTGACAGGACATTGAGCTTTTAAAAATACGATTTTTTTTATAACAAATTAAATGCAAAAACCCTTTGCCTGAAATTAAGAGAGAAGTAGAACTTTGGACCATTAGTCACTACTATTCACGTAGTATTTATAACCTAACCTAACCGGATTTATGGAAAGTATCTATACTAAAATGTGAACTAAATTGGATATAACCATAGATAAAATCACAGTGATTTTTCTATAGACCTACAAACCGGAACCCATACCCAGCACATTGAATTTTTATTGCATAATATTTCAAAACAAAAATGTTCCATATGAATCTATACTCTATAATATGCATACATCTAAGGATTTAATTTTCGATGATTTTATTAAATGCCATGTTAGCAATATTTTGGGAGGAATTAATATAGTATAAAGTATTAGCATAGATTAAATATATGTATGTTTAATCTATGGTATTAGTAATAAATTATAATATTTTTCATATACCTAACAACGTTATTTTGAAATAAGTACATTTTTAGGGAACATTTCGACCGACACTAATTTTTATAAATTATTATTTTATTTTCTTTTTAACAATATAATATTATGTAACATGTTTATTCATAAATTAATATTAACTGAAGTTTACTTAAATAATTTTATTCGTACAAACTTTTTGTACGTATTTTTTTAGTACATCGTAACTATTATGGTACATCGTATATAGCTTACGACACCGTTACCTTTATGGCTTTATGGCTCTTTATGTTTACTGTTTTGCCACTCCTACAGTTAGTTATCCCCGGCCGGGAAAAACGGATCAACGACAGTGGTGTGCCCGGCTTATTGACTATCCACGACGCCGTGCATATACAAATCTACTAGTCATACAGAATAATTTAATTTATTCTGTGTTTTTACGATTTAAATGGATAAAAAATTACCTTTCACTTGATGTTAAGAACACCCATAGAACTATTGAAGTTAGTACGATTAAATGAAGAAAGATAAGTTACCTACTTGATTAAAGTGACTATATTAGTTACTATACAGGAAACATATTCAAATACATTAGTCATTATTAGCTTACAAATTAACATAGATTAAACATAGTGCTATTAGTTTTTATTTTCGTTCGTTATCTCCACAATATCTAATAAATTGTTTAATAATACCATAATATAAATAAATTAATGTAATATTATACAGCATAACTGTGCTATTACTAAATTAATTAATACATTTATTTTATGCGTATACTTATGCAATGTACAAGGGTAAAAATGATTTTACTTGGTAATAGGCTACAAAAATTAAATTAAAAAATAGTCCTGGAATGCTAAGCACCGGTATTTTTACAACTGCTCCTTTCATAACCTCAAAACATGTTTAATAAACTTTAAATATATTTTAATATAATTCTGTTGTTGCCCTCCACACCACCCAATACTATAGTAAACTGCATTGCAATGATTTTAAATTGCTATACACGTCAATAGTAAATAGCAATGAATAAAATCGTCTGTATAATTGTTAAGAGGACGCTATATCCAGTATCCACATGTGTTGTCTCCTTCTTACAAGTGTAAGACATAGCAAAAACTGTTTTGCTAGGGGTAAGAACACTAAGAGCTACTCAGGCTGTAGTCCAAATAGTCCAAGCCAAGCAACCAAATTCCCACACTATAAAGAGGAGAACATTTACTGTGAACGTTATTTTTATTTTTTCGATATCAGAACTAAAAAAAAGTTACTCAAGTTTGAAAAACTCAAAAATAATCAATTTTTAAACAATAAGAACTTTGTTCGTTTTTGTGATATTGAAAAATTAAAAACAACGTTGTACAGTCAATTTTCTCCTCTTTCTAGTGTTTATATTTGGTTGCCTAACTTGGACTACAACCTGAGTGATGGTTACTTAACCATTTTTTCTATGTTATACATTTGTAAGACAGAGATAACACGTCATGTGTAGCGTCTTCAATAATATTTGTTATTCCGCATTCAATTCAGCGTAGTCCGCAGGTTAAATAATATTAGTAAAAACTAAAAAATAAAAAGCAAGTAATAACCAGAATTATTATAAAAGGAACATAATTTTGTAGCCAATTGTGTATTTTAGGCTGCTTTATAAGAATGTAAAAAAAAGCCCGGACAAACTTCGTTTTGAAGTTATTGATGAAAAAATTCAAAAACTACATTTTTTTCGTAACGTGCATTTTTTGGTAACCTAACCTGCGGGCTGATGGATGACCTAACAAATAAACTTAACCTTGTTAGTAAAAGTAACACAAGTATAATGGCTACCGTCGCCCATCGGCTCCGGTCACCAAATTTAAGGGACCTCCTTCCGCCTGCCGGCTCCGGTCGCCAAACTGCGGACCTCGAGTTGGATGGGTACTCGGCCCCCAAACCCTCGAGGTTGAAATAGCAAACCTGGGGAGAGGGGTATGTTAGTAACTACCTATTAACGTATAATATGTAAATATTATATTGTCTTTATAAATAAAATTGTAACTATACCTGTTTACCTGTATTACATTTTTTCATAAATTAGGCAACTTTTAATACCTGTAAAAACTTCAAAAGTAAGTAGGTATGTTAGGTAAGTTTTTATTTTACCAATATACTGAGCGTTAAAAACTACACATTTTGAAAAACAATTTAAAAATATTTAATTGTAAGTATTTTTTTTTTAAAAATCGAAAAAAATGTAGTTTTTGAAGTTTTTCATCAATAACTTTACAACGAAGTTTGTCCGGGCTTTTTTTTACATTCTTATAAAGCACCCTAAAATACACATTTTGGAAAATAAAATTTTTTAAAAATCGATAGGTTGTTAAACAATTATTATGCCTAGTTTACAAATGATTGGTGAAATACTGAAATACATTTTACAGGGAACTGGGGGAGCTAATTTGAAGCCTGGAGGTGCGAAGCAGTAAGTACCCCCTAGCACCGCCTATGTGCACCTATGGTGTTTCGAATTTCGAAAGTCGAATAGCGGGAAAAATTAACTAAGAGATGTGGCGATTGCACAGCTGGCAGATAAAACGTTATCAGCTGAAATCTGAATAGCCTTATCATAATATTTTTTTCATCAACAAAATCCAAAACGATAGTGCTGAAATTTGGTCGTTAAAATTATGTTCGTAAATCATCAGCCTTTTACTTTTGATTTTTTACTTCATTACTAAAATGTCGTAATACTGTTTTACACATAACACTTTGAAAATGTGTAAATGTCGTTAACTATGAAAATGTTGACAGTATTGTATTATAGTTTGTTTTAAATCGGATAAACTTTGGTGTAACCTTACAGATATAACACAAAAGTAAGTGTCTATTTACAATAATATTTAACATCGGTCGTAAACCGTTTATTAATGTAGTAGATAATTTTAAATTATGCATCCAAACCTTAAAAAGTTATGATTTGCGAGCATTTAAAAATAAACTTGCCACTGATACCTAACTCTAATATAATAATTTTTTACTTTTTAGTTGAACCAAATTTGTTTTGTATCTTATCCTAAATTGGTATAGCTAGGTTATTTTATGAAACGTAATAGCTAACGTGTAATAATATGTTTTCATATAGCTACATATAGTATTAATGTATATTTTGATACAACATTTATTTTGTTTATTTAATATTATATTAAATTTATGAATTTTATTTGTCAAATTATAGGTTAATCCCAAAATTAGTTTTTTGAAATTGTTCTTATATTTTTATTAAATTATACTCTCAGATTATTTTTTGAAAATAAAATAAAGCTTACTGAATTGTACAATGATATTTTTCTGTTTAACGTAAATAGTTGATTACGATAATCCGCTGATAATTATTGTTATTATTTTAAACAATGTATATTTATGCTTGGCTATTAGGTAATAATGTGTTTATAGAAATTTAAATTTTAATAATTTTATACTTAAAAATAGTGGTGTTAAGATGTTTTAAAATCACTAAGGTAAAAATAATTTTAAATATTTGTTTACTCTTATCACATTATTGTGTTATATCAAAGGCTACTTGGTTATTTATCCCAATAGAAATTTGTGTTTGGTACCATGATAACTTACAAATTGTATAAAATCTTAAGACTTTCATTTTTAATTTGATAATTTAAAAAAAATATGGTTTTATTTATTATAAAATATACGAGCTGAGCCCTTTGTATAATTAGGTAGATTAATATACAAGGTAAGGTAAAGCAATAGAATTAATATTACATAGAAAATGTATGTAAATACATATAGATTTTTGTTTAATTAAGTGTAATAATCAAAAATTAAAAAAAATTACATGTAGGGTTGGCATGCGACATCAAACGTCTTAAAGGTTCATTACTCGTGTAGTTGGCGGAACTGAAGGGTAAGTGGAATGTAGAAGTACAGCGAGAAGATCGTTGGGGAACTTTAAATGTAACTAGGGAAAGTAAGGTTGGAGAATCAATAACACTAGTCAGTAGGTCTTATAAACATTTTTTACCAAAATAATGTGCGCTCAGCACAAAACTAAGATAAGTGACAACAGGATAATAATCGTAAGGAGGACAAACAATACCTAGAAAGTAGCTGAACTATTTGCTGAACCCTTTCAAGCTGTCGATTTTACAATATTGTTAACATAAATTAGAAATAAACAAAATGTTCATTGTTTTTTAGTATTGTTCAACGATGGATTTAAAACAAGGTTCAAGTACTGATTGGTGTCCAGATGATTTTGATCAAGATGATGATATAAATAGACCAGGGCCTTCAGGAATGAAACACAACACGGGTCATTTTGTGGTAACATAACTTTTTTAACTAAAAAAAAATGAAAAAAATGTGTTATTATTATACTATGTAATGACTAATGATTATCAAAATGTTTTTTGGGAACCTATTTTAATATTTTGTTTTAGATTGGTGGTATGAAGTTTAAAAATATTGACTTCATTAAAGATACGTTCACAGATGATAATATTGTATTAACAGATACCAACGGCCGTCCATTTGATGTATTAACCAACAATGATATGCATTCCATGACAGTTCTTGGTAACTGAAAATATATACTTATTTAATTTAAATTTATTGTATAATATTTTTTTAGATAATCAAGCTACAGATTTTGGAATGACCAAGCACTCACAAACTGTAATGTTACCAGAATACAACAGCATGTCAGAAGTGGAGGCTATGGTATCCATACCAGATCAGTATTTTCAAAATGATTTATATCATATTAAAACAAATAATATGTCTCAAGTGTCTAATAGACATTCAGTCATGGATAATCTATCGCATGACAATTCCTTAGTACAAATTGATCAGTTATCATTTATTCCCAAACAAACTGATAATTTTGTCAATAATCTAGGAAGTAATCAAAATATGATTTTAGAGACTGGGAACAATCGTTTTATCTTTTCCGAAAATGGTGGTAGCTATATTGAATTGACTTTGAAAGAAAATGATGTGTTAAATAGTGATGAAAATGAATTTTATACGGTACCACAGTCTAGATCTGTTCAAAATAATCATATTGCCCAGAAAATAGTGTCGATAGACGATCTAAGTTTATTATCATCTCCAAAATCACATCATAATGTAGAGTTACTAGTCAATCACGAAGAATTAGTGGATGATATTGACACTTGTGATATAGCAGTTGTTGATGAATCACAAATTCCACTTAACAGTAGTCAGTTAAAAGGAAGACTTGATGTAGGATCTGAAAGTGTTTCACTTGATGTTGATCATCATCAACATAGTTCAGGTATTTATAGAACAGATATTTAGATTGATTTACTTATAAGATTTAAACAACTTTATGTCTTGATTAAACAATTAAACAAATCCTAAATTAAAAAATAATCTTTTTATTATTTTTATTAAGGTTTTCAAAGAATGTCAAAAGAAACAATTGAAAAGATAGCAGAAGAATTTGTTAGACAACCACAATGCATTGATGAAGATATAAGTATTAATTTTATTAGTAGAATTAATCCAAAACCACCAGCTCTAATAGAATATTGTAAGTATTAGCAAAATTATGTGAAATTATTATTATTATTATTGTATGTATAGAACCTAGTGTTACAGACTATGTACAAACAACAAATAAATAATTTAGAAAAGATAATATATAATTAAATTAAATTTTAAAATACTAAAAGGTAACTTATTTGTAGTTATGATAATAATTCAATTTTTCCACAACGGACCTCAAGTATCATTATCCATTTGACAGAATTGTCGGTGACTCATGGTGTTCATTGAGTACTGAGGGGTGGCACTGACATTGTTCTTCTGTGGGTTCTCCGAAGGCACGGGTAGGACAGGCATTTAATACGTTGGATGTAGACTGTATTGTGGGCATGTGGCCATAATTATAGGCTGGTCTCTCATTTTCCATTTGTACACTTTTTTTCCAGAACATAATTCTATTAAATGTTATCCAATCTTAGCGCATTAGGTACTTTTCCAGAACTGGGATGTCAAAGGTTTATATTATAAGGTTGCAATTAAATAAGTTCTGCTACTCTATTTTCATTTAGCCAGGCTGTATTATTGATTTTTTATCTTTTTAGCTGTAGACTACAGCCTTTAGTTAAATGTGCTGGTTTAATATTATATTAGTATTGAACATTTCATTAAAAGTTAAATGTATAGAACAATCAAGGTTGAAATATTGTTAAATTTATTGGTGATTTTTCTATCAACAAACTGGTTTTTGTTCACACTGATGGAAAACATTCAAATACTTGTAATTAGGATGCAACATGTAATATAAATAACACATTGATTGTAATAATTCTTGATAAAAAAATTTTGATTTTACAGTCAATTTTAAAATATAATTGATGTATAGTGCAATGCTATTTTATTTATAGGAGTATATCATATAAAGTAAAACAATTTTTTGCAAATAATATTTATAAAATATTGGTTCTTTATTGCATACTATCGAATATAGTAATATTATCCAGTTAATATTAGGAAAATATATTTGAATTTTTTATTATGAACAAATTCTAAATTTATAATACATTTTATTTCTTGTGATTTAAATTGTATTTATGTCAAGCATTTTCGTGATTTTTTTAGGGTGTGAAGATTGTAATAAGCTTTATCAAAATGAATCAAACTGTCCAATACACCAAGTGAGTAGTATCATCGACCTAGCTGTACAAACGAGAGCTAGAGCGTCATTACCTGCTACACATTTAAGAATCATGAAAATTAAAACTCAAGAAATTGTAAATAATAGTGAGTTTGTTAAAGAATGATGTGTTGATTTAATTATATAATTATAAATATTCCTTGTTAAAGAGTTTGGAGTATTTGCAAGAAAAACAGTTCAAAAACATACTCAATTTGGTCCATTAGAGGGTATTAATATCAAAGATGAAGAGTGTGCTGAAGAGTCTATCAATGATGAATTTAAATATTTGTTGGAAGTAGATAAACAGTTTAGACGAATTGATGTGTCAAATGAAGGTAAGTGGTTTTAATGGATTAATTAATTATTTTGTTATCACCTAGCATGCATATGTATACATTATACAGATAGGTAATTATTTAATTTTGAGTTTGAGTTAATTTTTACGTTACCTATTTCAATTATTTATATTTCAATTCAAACTAGAAATTGTAGAATAGAGCTAAATCCCTACCAATTATAGGGTATGTTTTACTTGTAGGATGTTTTTTTTAATTATCACGTTTGAAGATAAAACTATAAAAGTAATAAAATATATAACTTTTGAAAGAATTTAACAGGTACTAAACTTAATTAAACTAAATATTTGGATGATGAAATATACTTTCTTTTTTTAGTTTTTATTAATTTTACTCGTATATTATATTCTTTTTAAAATTGACTACATTTATAATTGAAACATTCAACAAAATAATGTTAAAGATTTAACAATATAAGTTATTTTAATAACACTTAAAAGTTCAGGACATAATATTATAGAGATTAGAGATCACACAATACAAATATTTTAGAATGCTAGGAAATAGCAACATGAATACTAAATATAGTAAAAATGTGTTTACCTTCCATTACACTCAACAGTCAGCGCAATACTGAATACAAGTTAATTCTTAGTTTAAATAGAGTGATTACTCTTTAAAATAATATGATCGAGGAGATCACAATGCTATGTCAATAAAGCGATAAAAACGTTTAATATAATATCAATGCGACTATGTGTATGTGATTCATGAAACGTGGTTACATTCAATATTTATCGTGTCTTGTGCGGAGCACCTCTAACTAGGGCTGACGTTATTTTCGGTATACCGGTATACAGTGAATCGGTAATTACCGTTGTTACCGAAAATACCGTAAATCGTATATCTACTTTTATTATTTATTATTTTTATATAATCGCGATGACATATTATAAATTATAATAGCCCTATCCTAGGTTAGAAACTTAGAAACACTAATAAATTTGCTGGGGTATGGTATTTTCGATAATTACCGAGGTACCTACTGTATTTTCGGTAAATACCGTATAACAGGTAATACCGCAGATATCGGTAATAAACAAATACCGGATACATTTATTAAAATTTGAAATAGGTACTGCCTAATATGCATATTATCTGTGTATAGTGGCGCCAATCTATTTTTAAATCACCGGGGTGAAAGAATTTCTACAGACTACAAGTACTTAACCTTCCCAAAAATATGTTGCCATGTATTATAAAAATATATACATATTGAGTTAAACACTTAAGAACGTTTAGACGTTATAGAAATCAAAAATGCTCAATTCCAATGTCTCACCAACGCGGTACACCCACTCAATAAAAATTATCTGGGGCATTTTTCCATTCGATAGGTGAGATCGGCGCTACAGTCCGCGTATATTATGACGGATCTACAATTAGTCATTTAGTTGTTTTTAGTGTTACGGACGAGTAAACCGTAACCGACACTGTAAGCGCATCGCCGTCGTCTCGTGTACGTGTCAAGCGAGGTGTCAAGTGAATGCAATAACGGTTATTGTCATATGCATAAATAAATAAATAACCGTAATACCTACCTTTACTTATAAGTATCCATACACATTTAATGTAAAACACTCATTATTTAAAAAAAAAAACTATTAAAATGTTTGAAAATATTTATTTTTTTGCATAATTTAGTCATTAAAAAACAACAGTTAACTAAACAAGTATATTTATTAGGTACCTACCTAATATTTTTCATCGTTATTTTTTTTAATTGTTTATCTTTTAGATTCTGAGTGGAACGATGAATGTATTGATTTTACAATGATGTGTGTTTTAATTTTTTTATTTTTTTTTGTGTCTGTCATCACCTTTTAGGACAGTAAAAGTGCTTGGATTTTTTTCAACAGTATCTTTTCTGATAGGAAAGTGAATCTAGTTGGTACTTTAGGGGGTTCAAAAGAAAAAATTTCCCAGTAGTTTTCAAAAGCGCCGTGAAAAACAAAAGAAAAATTAAGAAAAAACCGGAATTTTTAAACAAAAGTTTCGAGACAATCGATTTTGGTTTTTGGTGTAACTCTAAAACAAATTAACGTATATACATGAAATTTTCACTGGTTGTTTATATTTGCAATTTCTATACATGATAAAATTTAAAAAATATTTTAATTTGTTTTGAACTGTTTAGGAACATTTTCAGTTTCCAATTTTATTAGTATTTTTTTCTATGGATGTCAATAAAACTTTATTTGTTTGTTAAAAAAGCTTGAAAATTTAATACAAGGCTCCTACTATATTGTTACAATGACATTTGAAAAATATTAATAATCACAGTTTTTATTTATAAGTATTTAAAGTTCAAATCTTGACAAAATACGGGAAAATCACGAAAATTAACAAATTATTTTGAGTTGAGAATTCATAAAATTTTGTCTTTTTAACTCTAAGATTTGAATTTGAAAATGTAATACAATATTATCAATAATTTTGTCTACCTTAATCAAAAAAAAAAATGTCTACAAGAAAGTCAAATTAAATTTTTATGAGCGTTTGAAATTCATATTTTTACAACATTTGATATTCACTTGATTTTTCATGTAACGGTTTTCTTATTTTGTTGTAATTAAAAAACGTATGACTGTAGATACTTGAAAATTTCACTTAATGTTTATATTAGCATTTTCTATACACTATACAATTTTGAAAATAATTTGACTCTTTCAGAGCTGTTTACGGACATTGTCAGTTTTCAATTTTTTTAGTTTTTTTTTCTATAAATATCAATAAAAGTTTATTTGTTGGGTAAAAATGCGTAAAAATTTAATGCGAGGCTCCTAATATATTGTTACAATAGCAGTTGAAAAATTTTAAAAATATATATGCACAATTTATTTTTATAAGCATTTAAAGTTTAAATGTTGACAAAATTTATCAAATTTAAAATTTAATAACTATTTTGTAGTTAAAAATGTATAAAATGTTTAACTTTTATAGCTAAGGATTGAAAATTTAAAACAAGGCTCCACGTAAATAGGTTATATATAAATTACTTTATCCACAATAATATCATCAAAATATACTTGGTAATAATCATAGGCTGACTGACCGTTTTCGATCAAAATCGTTTTTCTTATACAATGATATTATATCATTGAATTCAAATTTAACACCATCCATTACAGTGACCCACTTGTAACCTACTATTTAGAGCGACATCCACTTACCCACCTTTTTTTATATGAAAATATGAATTTTTTATTCTTCATTCCAAAGGAGAATATTTTTTTATTACTTTGATGTATAAAACTGAATTTTGGATGAGTATTTTTGAGCTATAAGTATTTATGTTTTTGATAAGTGAAGTTTAGTGGTACAGAAGTTTCCCGCAAAAAGTCGCTCCGCTCAAAATTTAAAATTAATTAACTTATATATTTATTTACTTATTAATAAAAATGATAAAAATGTCCAGTTAAAAGAAAAAATAATTAAACTACTAATATTTAAAAGTAACGCATACAAAAATGTTTTGATATTTTGATGAAAATTAATTATTAATATCCAATTTTGTTGGTTCACTTGAAAATTGTGGTTGTGCGCATTGAAAGAGAGAACTTTTATGATTACAGATTTTATAGACTTTTGTCTCTATATTGTATTTGTTATGGATACCATAAAGATTACCTTTATGTATCAGTATATATTTATGCCATTTGGCTTTATAAGTGTTATATATATTATACATATTTGTTTACTATAGTAAACAAATAAAATATAAAATAATACACAAGTGTTATTCAACCCTGTATACTATAGAGTATAGAGTATAGGCTATAAGTAAAATGTAAAACCGGAAAACAACCAGTTTTTCATATTACGAACTATCTCTGTCACAATAATAATTGATATTAGATAAATTGTTATGATAGCTGATTAGATTCGTTTATTAAGTTTGTATCGTGTATAAGTTTTAGTTAACTATTTTTTTGTTAGACATTTTTGTAAAATATTGTTACCTTTTCATTTTATTTAACCGGACATTTTTAGGCTGGATATTTTTAGTGCAGGATATTTTGACGTCGGATCAAATTTCGTGGATATCGCATATTATTATTTACCTGACCAAAATTTGTATTATATTACCATTTGCCACTTATCATCCAGATTGGATTTTTTTAAATGTATATACAATATGTACAATTATAATCATAATGTATACAATATACATATATATTTTTTGTAGAACGGTAATAATAAAAACACATATAACAAGGACTTGAGTTAAATTGTATGAATTGATAACCATTATTTAATTTTTCATCAATATAACTATACAATATTATATTAGGTATATTTATTGTTAATTATTAAAAATAATTATGTATAAAATAATAAATAATAAATAATAAATAGGTAATATGACTGTATATTATATAAAGACTAGTTTTGTGTAAACATTATGAATACATTTCATTCTGATTATTGTAATTTTCAGAAATCAATAGCAATCATACAATTAAATAAATAAATAATAATAATATTGAGTAATAAATTATCGATATGACGCTAAAACAAAGAATAAATAATTGCATTGTTTTGACGACGATTTAAATATAATAATACAGTAATAATATATACAGCATTTTGCGGTATAACAAATTAAAAATAAATTAAGAAGAACTTGTAAAGAACGCTGGCGTTTTGTCGACGCATAGGTACGCTTTTCAAGTCTTAGATCCAATGATCGATGACAAGCAAGCTGATTATTAAGGGTATTAATGGGGATCATCATTTGTGATTCCGTCCTCGATCATCTTCGACCGGACAAGGCGACGGGAGCTGGCGCATTATTACAAAAATATATCGTAAAACCGTGTAGAAATTATAAAATAAGTCGTGTCTTTGCCTATGAAGTTGATTGGATGGCTATACAACTGACCAAGGACGGAGCGTAGTGGTGGTGCGTTATCGTTTGTAGTAAGACACTCCTTTTAACTTATGGTCATGGACAGTAGATTCCAGGGCGTATGGTGAATGAGCATGGTAAGGGGAGGCCTCGTAATCAAGAGGTGAGTCGGCGACCACATCGTGACTAAGAATTGACGGTGAGTGCTTGATGTAGTACTTGTCCTTGGTATACTTGACGAACGGCTGTGCGTTGTGGTGGGCTGACTTGTAGCTGTGATGGTCGTGGTGTGGTATGGTGTGGACGGTCTTGAAGAATGCGTAGAGTAGCAGCAATTTTCCGATGACTGTGGAGAGCACCGATAGAACAATCAGAACTGTGATTTTAGTCATCATAACGCCCAACACTCCCGCGAATAATGTTCCGGCAGTGGCCAAATAGCTTTTGATATCTCTGCTCTCTGAAATTGAAAACAATATATTATACTCAGTTAATGCCGTCCCCACTGTTTAGCTTGGGTATGGTGATAGATGGAGTGGGGAGGTGGTATTTTTTCGATTTTTTTATGCCAATATATCGGTAATTTTGTGTGGTTTTAAATCAAAATTTGAATGCACTAATGTTGTGTACTATTATGTACCTATTGTACCTATTACTTATAAAAGCCTACAAGGTGTCCTTGATAATATTTTTACCATTAAGGTTGATGATAGGTAAATACACTTTCTTATATAAGGTAACAAAACAGAATTGGTTTTGTTGTGCGAAAATATGCTATTTTGTATGTTTGTAAGACGTGTGTGAATATACGTATTACTTAAGATCAATTAAAAGCAATATTATTGTGCTGTTTTATAAAATAAAATAAATTATTTTTATTTTATTGAAGTTAGTTATCTATATTTATAGATGGAGATCATTTCACAATTTTATAAATTTGTAGATTATTACTATATATTATGTTATCAAATTTGAAAATATGACCGTTTTTATGACCGTTGTAAATGAAAATGTTTGTAAATTATATAAATGAATACATTTTTGTGAAAATTCGTATTTTTAGAACCTTATTCTAGTCAAGATGTATTTTGTTATAAGTAATTAAAGAATCCAATCAAACATTATGTCCGTCATGAATAATTATTTCCATTTTAATTACATACTCTTAGTAACTAAGCGATTCAGTCATCAAAGTATATCTTTGTTAAAACGTATAAATGAATGTAATAATTACAGTAATTAAAGCTGAGAAGTGGAATAATACTTATACATTTCCTATTGTATACACAAATGTTCAAAAATATTTATGGCATATCTGTGTTAATAATGCAAACAATTTATACAATATACATATTGTTTTATATATAATGCTATAAATGTAATTACTTTAAGCAGTTTTAACTTCCGTTATAAATACACATAGTAAATAATATGTTCCTAGTACCTACCACTAAATCTATAATTATTATTTTTAAAACAGGTGTACCTACTTTTATCTTTTTTAAAATCTACTAAAAATTATATCATTTTATTAAGATACTGATAACCTCTACACCACAAATAGCTAAATTAGATATACCAACGCTATCCATTTTTAAGTAATATTTTCTACAATTCATAGTAGTTGGAAAATCATTATATATTTGTTATTAGTACCTAGTGAGGCTGCAAAATGCCTAGATTTTATAAAACATATAACATAATGTTATTTTCGAAAATTAAAAATAATTTTGGATTAATTAAGGGTGTTGGAGTTATTGGTAAGTATATTTAATGGGGATCTTATAGTGTTATTTTTTTCATGAAAGTCTACTCAGGTACTACTTTATTACCAATATATATTATTGATCTATGTATAAATTCAACGAATAATAGTTATTATATAATTCATGAAGAATGGATATTTATTATTTTTATCTTTGGTTTTTAAAATGTTATTTATATAATACAATTGTGATTGCATCTAAATGTATCAATAATCAATGTAACATGTTTATATTCCAAATTAATGCTGATTATTGCATCTTCGAAATTGGAAAATTTGTTTTTAATTATATCATGACTATGATATGATGTGATATGATTTAATTTTTGCTTAAAATATAGATAATGAGAGTTTTTATAAAATGTATGTAGTTAATTTCTCCCATATTTACTTTGAAATCAAATAATTATTTTTTTTAAAAAGTATAATATTCATATTTTTTTTTACTGAACATATTATTTGTTTTAAATTTAAATTTATGTTTACTGCGAGCATAATATGATATTTTTAAGTAGAGCTTCATACTTTTCGAGACCTATATAAGTTACCTGTTATTAAGATATTGCTATTCTGTAAACTAGGAAAACAAGTATAGTCTATCCAAAACATAAATTACCATAACAACTGTGGAAGACAGGTTTTGGCCTAACCTAACCTTTTAGCTTTTAGTATCAAACATTAATAATTTAAATATCTTTATATCAACCATTAAAAAAATTTAATTTTATCGGTTTTAACTGACCAAGAACAGTGTCAAATTGCATTTAGTTTTATGATTATTTACCAATCAAAAAAAATTATAACTTAATCTATAACCGCACTTTTTTTTTATTGAATTCGTATTATTTGATAGTTGATAATATCGATAACAATTTTCTGGGTTATTGTGTACGTCATGTATAATTTGGATATCTGTTTATTCAAAATTAACTTGAACATAATACAATGTCATATTGGATAAACGTTTATATATTGAACTGATTTTTGTTCCTTATCAATTAAGTGTATTTTGTATTGGCATATCTTTATGCTAAATTCAAAACGAATTTTAAATGTTATTATTATAAGTTATAACTAGGGCTAAGAAATATACAGCAAGTTTTTAAGAGAATCGATTGTTGTCGTAATTCAAAAATGAATAACTGTAGACATGGAATTGCTATCAATTAATATATTCATATAGGTATAAATATATATATTAGTGTCTTCTAGACATAATATAATTTTCAAAATATGATTTATATAATATATAAATTTCAAATTTGCTTATTTTGTGCTCTTTTGAATAAAAAGCCTGATGACGTAATACGAAGTTCATCATAAATTGTTCTTACCGAAATTAAAAAATATCGAAAATATATAAATAATCACATTTTTTTTTTAATTGCGTTTGAATTTCAAATTTTGACAAAATTCGTCAAAATCATAAAAATTTAAAAATTATTTTGTAGTTAAGAATTCATAAAGCTTGTCAATTTTACACAAGATTTTTCATACGTTTTTTACAAATATTTACAAAGGAAGTTTTTGCGTAATCACTTATCTACCTTCATTTCTTAAGATCGATTTAAATTCAAATTTTGATGACATCAGTTATTCAAATGTGATTTTTATTGAATCAACTCTATAAATCATATTTTGTTTGACATATAATTTTACATGCAAAAATTGCATTTGTTAAATCATGTCATATCTCATAACCTTATAATTAATAAATAATTATTAGTTAAATTGATTACTCAAATTTTAAATTTCTAATTTTTTGAGTTAACAAAAAAAACAAGTGTGATAATATTATGAGGTTATACTGTAATAACATGTTTTGTAGACGACTTTCTGAAATATCCAGAGTAGATAACGATACTAACGGGTTATCAAGGCTTGGGAGCCAACTTAAAGTAACGCATTATTATCAGATTAATTTGATTTTGGAAAATTATGGGAAAATTGTATTTTGTTGTCAATCAGGCAAAATAATACAATATTCATATTATAGTTCAGACTTACCTAGTTGGTGCTTGGCACAAAATCCTGGTGAGTATGAGCATAATGTTGGAGTCACGTAATCTTTGATGAACCTGGCGGCAATGGCAGACACGTTGATTTTAATCCCTTCGTCGTCCGAGACGACGTTTTGCTGCTGTACGTTCGTTTCCGGTACCTCCGCTGACTGTTGTAGACTAGCTTCCGCTTCCGCCGTCGCCGTAGATAAACTCGAAATCGCGAGACACACCACTGTGATCGTTATCACTATACGCATAATCATCGTTGCTATTTACTATCACTAACACACCTTTGTTTTATTTATAATAAATGTCTATATCGTTTACCAATTAGCTAGGTATGTATTATATGTCCTTACGATTTATATTTTGTCGACTAGAACAAAGTAATAACACCGCACGCGTTCGCGTTCACGTACAGAATGACTGTTTGGTTGTCGTACCCTACGAATGCCATTTGGATTTTGCCCGCTGATTTTTAATTTCGAAAACAGGCTTAACTGGTTTCATATACCCGGGACGCGTAGCGTTTCCGTCTGCTCCTCGCGTATCATCTGGAAATAAATGTTATCTGGGTCACACAGTTCCCGGCCCTCCGCCATCCTACATCACCAACCACCGATTACGTGCTGTTTGCAACAATCCAGATGCAGGCCGGTGGCGTGTTATGTCTAATTTAGGCCTTTCGGGGTTTTTACTTACATTAGAAACGTTTTCGGTTATGGTAGGGGGGGGGAGAAGTTTTAACCTGACTCATTTCTCCTTGCCCATATTCACCGGTGGTTGCTATATTACCTCCATATGATCCGATACGCGTTTGATTTCAAACTTTCGATTTGTGTACGCCTCTTTCCCTCCACATATATTCTATTACAGACTGAACGATTCACAATGATTTTTTAACACTTGTATCTACACTCTAATTTTTAATTCCCGAAATGATCTACTCATAAATCAGCATCGTGCTCGTACTATAATACATTTTTAATGGTTTGTACTATTTTATTAAAAAAAATATTTTTATTTGAATTTTATTTATAATTACTATGTATAATATAATATTATGTATCATGTTAAAATGATTTATATATTTACAATTTCAGTGCTTGTATGTATTTTATGGACATACAACTGAAATCTAAAAGTGAAGTGAACGTAAAAGTCTGACGTAAAATTTAATAAATGTAGAAAAGGTTTTTAATGCATCGAATTGTTCTTAAAACAAAGACTGGGCTAGTTAATGATTTTTTTTAACTCAGTTAAGTTAAGTTAATATGCACTTTTTGTTAACTTTTTATTAAGTTAAAAAAAGTTAATTTGTTTATACAACGCTAGTAGCGTGCTTAATTTTTTTCCAACCCAAAACTAAATTATAGGATATAGTGTTAATACTTTATACAGTATTTCCATATAAGTTAGATTCGAATGATATACATTTTTAACTTTAAACAATTTACGATACATATTTTTTGACATGAAAACAAAATAGACTGAAATAGTGAAATATTATAAAATTAAAAACAAAATAAATTAACTTAACTTACTTCTTAAAATGAAAAATTAACTCGTTAATTTCACGTTAATTAAGAAAGAAATTTAGTTAGTTAACAGTTAAGTTAATGAAAAGCCAAAAGGAAATATTTAAGTTAAAAAGTTAAAATAAAATTAACTTTTTAACTTAACTTTAACTTATTAACTCGTTACAGCCTTGCTTAAAACAGATAAAAGTTATATTTTTTTAAATTTTTTTGAACTATTTTAGTATCTATATTAATTATTAGGTATAATGTATATTGTATATGTTTCATAAGTTAAACAAGAAATGATTGTATTAACTATTTATGCGTCCAGTTTATATACATTTGTGATTTCAATGTGTAATTTAGATTTTCCTTGTCTACGGAATTGGTTTAATTCTCTAGTTTACTTTGTTTATTTATTAGGGGTTTTAATTTACTTAATATAATTAATTAAAATGAACAGTATCATGCTACTACATGTATGACGTACCTATGTAGTACCTTCACCAGTTAATTTTAAGTATAAAAATGTTTGGTCCCAAAAATAAGTGTTAGAACAACTGTGTATATAATATAATATCACAGTATTAATTAGCTGAATTTATCAAACGTCACACGGTCCATTTACATGAAATATTAACGTGCACATTAAGATGTTAGTGTGAGCAAACAACCCATTTTTAACACTTTTCTTATTATATTATTTTAGACGATTGCCGGACATCATTATATAATAAATATAATAGGTATACTATAATATAGTGCCTACATGCATTTTAAACATTTTATTTTATGTTTCAAAAATATAATTTCACTTAAAAATACCTATTACTTATATATACGATTTTTTGATAATAGGTTTAGTACTCCAAGTCTTATTATATATTTTTATTTATTATTTAATATACTCTGGTGTTAAAATATTTAACTCATGAGTGCTCTTTTATTGCAATGCAATATCGCATAATAATTTAATAGTTCTACATATTTATATATATACAATAGAAATTGTTCATACAGAATAATGCAACGTTTAAGTTTAAATACTGTTTAAAAATTCAAATGTTTTTTAACGCTTTTTTTTATATTTAAGATTCAACTTATTAAATGTTGTATAAAGTTACTTCAATGGTATGATGAAATGAAAATACATTTTTTTTTTATGATCTTTCATTTATAATTATTAATATATTACAATTTTAAGCAGATAGTACTATTATTACTTTTGTTGTTATTAAAGCTTATTAAGTTGTTTTAAGTTTTATGCTTTGGTTAAAAATATACTATATATTCAAAACATATGAAAATAATGTATTTATTTTAGATCCTGATTAGAGCAATTTTATTATGATGCGTGTTTTTTTAAATTTTTTTGTGTCTGTGTACACGACAAGTTTAGTAGAAATACTGCTTCGATTTTCAACTTAAGTTGGTGGGAAAGTGAATCTGATTGGTGTATTCAAGAAGAAAAATTTAAAATTTCAAGTAAAATTCAAGTGCCGAGAAAAACAAAAAAAATAAATTAAGGAAAAACGGAAATTTTTACGCAAAATCGGTTTTTGACAAAATCTATTTTGGTTTTTGGTGTAACTTTAAAAAAAATACTGTAATTACTTGACATTTTTATAGAATGTCTATATTAGCATTTTCTATACGCTATAAGCTTTTCAAACTATTTTGATTCATGTTGAGTTATTTATAGGCATATGAAATTTTCGATTATTATTAGATTTTTAAAATTAATATCGATCAAAAAATTTTTGCTTGGTCAAAAAACTTGAATATGTAATTTAAAGTTCCTCGTAAGTTGTTGTTTGCAAAAATTAAAAAAAAATTGAGTGTAAAACCATGATTATTTTTTTATGATCGTTTGATGTTAAAATTTTGACAAAGCTCCTAAAAAAATGTAAATTTGCAAATTATTTTGAGTTGTAAATTTGTAAAAAATTTTCTTTTTACACCCATTACAGTGACCCTCTTGTAAAGCAGACCGTCACCCATTTACTCGCTTTTTTTTAAAAAAAATGTCTTTTTCCACACTTGATTAATGAAAATGTATCTTGGAAAAGAGTATTTAATTAAAATATTTCTATACGAATTAAATTAAATATACAAATTGCAAAATTCTTTACAAACATTTTAAATAAAATAGATTTCTCTTACGACAGTTAAAACAAGCAATCTCATTGTCTATTTTTAGTTATTAAACAACTGTAATTTATATTGGAGTAGAATACTAGATTTTGTGCGTTTCATATTATATTTTCTTTTACGTACGCTCGACTCATATATCTTATTACTTTTTTTTGTAACATTTGATACTTAGTTTGTGTCTCACATTATAGTGATAGTTCATAGATAAGGTTTCAATAAAGAAAATAAAGTAGAAAGTAAGTTTTATTTTCGTAATGTAATTCTATAGTCTATTAAATCAATAGCGTCAATTATTTTTTACCACCAAAGTACAAAACATTTATTTTATATGAACAAATAATTATTTTTTTTAACAAACTAAAAATTGATTTACTCAGACATCTAGATGTGGTTGAAAAACAATTATATTTGTTTTGTATCCAGATGAATTTGTTAACACAATTACACTTTAAAATGTTAGGTTCATACTAAATATGAGAATTTGGTTATTGTATATTTGCTGATTTTAAATTGAAGTAACATTTTGTAGATTTTGATTTTTCAATTTTCGTAACACTTTTATCTACAAGTTTTTATAACTCTTGTTAAAATTAGTTTAATGTATTTCTTGTTTAGGGACATTAAACCCCCACCAGACCACAAGAAATCAGACCACTTTAACTAAGTAGTCAACTTAAGTTTTATTAAAACTAAATTTGTTATGTTTAAAATTCAGGAGCAAAGATCCCTTAAAATAGTAATAATCAACAATATAATGCGGACGAGGACAGGATAGTATATTATTACAGTATTCGATTTGAATGCTATGATTACATTCGATAAAAAATGATTCTGAGCGGATGAAAGAAAATGTTTGAATCATAAATATTTATTAATAAGTAACCATTATTTGTATATAATATACCTAGTGGGAATTAGAAATTTTTTTAATTTTATTTGTTTTTATGGTGATAAACAAAGTGTTAGAAAAAAATAAGTTAGAAAAATAAATGTTGGTCGTTTTTCCCGTTGCGTTAAAAAACTATCAGGAAAATCGAAAAATGACCTCTCAAAAGTACTATCTTGATCCAATTTATACAATTTTTGATCCAATTTAAAATATAAGATACTATATGTGGAAATCAAAGCACTTCCTCTAGTAGAAATTTTGTTTGCAGGAAAAAAAAAACATCATTGTAAAACCACTAGCTTCCACGCTCCGCTCAGAATCTAAAAAATGTATTAGTTTACTATTTGTTTAAATACGTCTCAATACTGGTTATAAGTTATATTATTACGAATATATTGCATACAGTTTGATACATATTATCATACATATTATCATGCACAAAATATAATAGGTATGTATTTAGTTAAATTTGTTCTAAAGCCGGTCACACACGACTCGTGTACTTGGCGAGCATCGTAATCGCGTAAGTTCGCCGAGTATTTTGACTTGATGATTATGTCGCTCCAACACAACTCGTACACTTGTCGATCATTGTGCATTTATCGACAACCCATGGGAAACGACGACTGACTCGGCGAGTGAGTAAAAATAATCGCCATAGGTACGATTCAAAAACACCTCCTACACGACTCGTAAAGCATCACGATTGATGATTATTCGCCGAGTCGTGTAGGACCGGCTTAATGAATGGGTGTTGTATTTATATTTAATATCATATAATATACAATATCGAAATATTAAACAACTTAAATAATAAAAACATTTTTATAATTTTCCATTTATATGTGACTCAAAAAATAAAATTTGTGAAAGTTATAAATATCTTATTAATTTATGGACATATAAGATATATCAGTACATATTAAATGTTTTAAATGTACCACTAAATATCTCAGCCCAATAATCTTAGATTGAAATACGGTTTGCTGCAATAGCTAAGGAGTACTGAAGTACACATTTAAGGACAAATTTCAACTCTTGTAGTATGCGCATGCTCAATACAATTTTTTTTTTTTAAATTGCAACACCTATTTTTGTCACCGGATATGGATAGATTATTTTATTCTAAGTAATTTTGATCCATTGACCGTAGTTCTAAACCTAAAATTGAATAAGTTACAGCTTTTGGAAATTTTAAAATAATTAATTTTTTTCGATTTTACCTAAAACATTACACTCTTGAATTTCATACAAAAGTAAATCATTTTTGAACTAAAATGAAATGCATTTAAATAATTTAATACAAAATTACCTAAAAAAAAATGTATAGCTAATTTAAATTTATTTAATTTAAAAATAAATTTACCAACTAAATTGACAATGACGTTGTAATTTGCGTTATTATTGTGCGATAAAAGTTATTGAATTATTTCCAGTTTTATTATTAGTACCTACTTTGATAATAGTACATTATTTCTAATTTTATTCTTAGTACTTCGATAATTATTGTAGATATTGTTTTTATTCTTAGTACTTCTATAATTTTATTATTGTAGATATTGTTTGATTATCAAAAATGAACTAATGCACGTTCACTCAGTATTGTACGTTCATCGATGACACTTATAACTTTTAACATAATACTTTGAAAGATTTTTCTTTTTTTCTTCTTGAGTAAATTTATTTTGATTTAGTGTGTACCGGTGCGTGCGTTTGTAGTAACATAATATAACCTGTAAACCATGTAAACCTATAACTTCTAGCCATCGGGTGATTTATATTATCGGGCATAGACACTTATTTGTAAATTGTGGAGTTCAAAAAAATAAATATTTATGTATAAAGTTTGAAGAACTATTAATACTATATTCTTACATAAATGTTAAATTCATTTTTGACTTACAAATTGCAAAGTTTAGATATAAGTAAACATTGAATAAAATTCCAATAGTATATTATTTATAACTATACGTATCCGACAGTTGGTATAGATATAAGAGAAGGGAATAAGAGACATTAATGTACATCTATGATTTACTAATTAATTTATTCACTATATTATGCCTCATAATGATCATTGATTAATAATATGGTATTAGTTATAAGGATAGGTTTTCAATGGTTTTTGGATTTAATACACACATGTTACGGGAAATTCTAAAAATCTAGGCATTCAATAAATTGCCTGACATTTTTTTGGTACCCGCCCAATTGTATAAAATGCCGGGCTATATATAATATGATTATTTCTATATTACGTCGGTCATTTCTATTATATTTCTCGGGAATTTTATTAAATGCTCAGCTTTATGTCCGTAACACATAATCAATCTCGCCATATTTGTCTCTGTCAACTATTTTTTTCCAACCTGCGAATCTTTTGAAAGATTGTTACTATGTATTAAAGAGCAACAATTATTTTAATTTAAAGTGTAATTGATTTACTTGAAATAACAAAATGATTATGTTTAAAATTTGTAAATTTAACTTTAAAAAGGATAATTTTAATACAGGGTTATTTATGTAAATATCTTTTACGATTCAAGTTTTAAGAGTTTGGCAGGGTGTAACCAGAGAGAAGAGTTTATTATAAAATAGGCAGGTGAGAACAAACATAGTAAAGCACTTTGTATATAAATTATTTATCATACTGCTAATATTCGGTAAACTTACTCTGAATGTCTTTAAATTAAAAAAAAATATCATAACTAATGCATAAGGTTTTCAAATAATAAAACCTAACTGAGGATGTTGGACTGCTGTATAGTAGGTTTTGAGTGTATTTCGTTATTATTGAGTAGGTCACTTACAGAATATATTGTGTTTAATTTGAATTCAATAAATCATTGCATGCCAAAAACAATGAAACTCTGTTTGCTATGAATATTTCGTACAAGTATTATTATTATTAGCATTGCTAAGTGCAAGTAATGCTATAAGTAATTTATTTTTCTATTAATAATACGGTAGATTAATCTAATTTTTACCAAAAACATTGCTTATATTATACTACTGATTATTACAATGTTATATCACATAGTATTGCTATTAGTTAATACCGATGTACCGACGTACTGTTTAACTGTGTGAACAGGTTCGCGGTATAAATAGCTTAAAATTAATCGATATATTATTTGAATATCATTACGTATAGAAAATAACAATATACGTAATGGCAAAAAGTGCATAGATAATTTAACTAATAGAGTACTTTTGTGTAAATAATGAAATAATATATTAGCTCTAGTTATTGTTTACTATTACTAATACTATTTGATTATGGAAGTTGAAAGGTAATCAAGAACATGTTATTTATTGAATAAACATTACAATTAAACTAAAATAATTATTAGTTTCCGATATCAAACAATTGCACATGATTTGTACTAGTTTTGGATAACTATCCAATTAAAACAATTGAAAAATAATATGTTTCATACAATTTATGCTACTATTGTCACAAATTAAATTTAAATTTTCTAGGTACATAATTATTATTAATTAGTAACAATGTTACACATTTATACACTATACTACTATAGTCATATACAGTACTTATATAATTATAATTTATAATATTAACGTGATAGCCATTATCAAATACGAGAAATATTGTAATTTGTAAATATACATTTATTTCTAAGATAGAGGGTTTTATACCAGAACAATTTGGGTCAAATTTATATCTATTTGAAATTCGCCCATTGAAAGTCCTATACATTTTTTAAATTTGTAATTTTAAATAAAAACTAATATTTAAAGCAAATAAACAGTAATTACAGACATTGTCATACATAGTGTAATTTGTTTCTCTTCTTTATTCTTTAATTTATTGTCAAGTTATAAGATTATTGGTTGAAATATCAATAAAAAAAAACAACCCATTGCCATGATTTATTGACTTAAATCTAATTAAAAAATTGAATTTGAATCTATTGTTAAACATTTATTTAAATTTAAAACTAATTGAAAATACTCTGAACTTCTTATTCATATTATCATAGGTACTACCACAGCGTATTCAACGATTAAGATAAAACGAAATATTTTGATTCGTGATAATGTGATTCGTTTTTTACTATATAAAAAACTTATTATTACATTTTCGCGCATGCACATGCACTAAAAAGATTTTTTTAAATTGCACCTTTCGTTCCAACCACCACCTTTACCTTTTTAACTCCCCTCCCTTTAAGATTTCAAATTTGAATTACAAAATTATTTTTTATGTAATAAACAGAAATTTAAAAAATTTTCTATCAAAAATTAAATTTATTGAGTGTGATGAAAGTGTAAATGTTTACAAAGTTTCTGTTCAGTTAATATTTTCAGTGTTCATATAAAATTATTTTGTCTAATGACACAACAATATGTTTATCTACCTATGGGCTATACTAGTTAATAGTATGAGACAACATTTTTTAATAACATAAATAATACTATATACTTGAACTTGGTGTAAATTGTTGTAGATCTTGTTATAATTTTAACACTTCGTGAAAGTTAGTAAGAAAAATTAGTATAAACTGATTATATAGAATAAAAAAATTCAAATTATGTACATATTTATTTGTTATTTATTAAATGTTAGCTTTGTTATTATGGTTATAATCTTATAATTATTAGATACGCATAATTAAGTAGTGACTAAAGTATAGTTGTAAATCGAGTTATGCCGCGGGAAAAGCCATTATACATACCTATAATTATACTACAAAATAGTATAGATATAACTACAGTTCGAAACTTGCAGGATTATATGCTAGTGAACATTATTGCTAATACCATTTATTAATTATTATAGAATATCATAATTTATTATTATTACTTTCGAAATTTAAAAATCACTTACATATATAAAATTATTATAAATTTAAATTAAAATATCATCATAACACTTTTGTTGTTTCTTATAATAAATTATAATTTATATATTTGTATGTTTATACCATGAAATATATGTTTAAAATATTTATGCACATAATACAAGTGATTATGCAATCAGTTAGTGAACAAACTCAATCGTAAAGATAATTTAATTTGGAAATAGAACATTTAAATATTTTAGTAATTTGCTCAATATGTCTGTTATCACAATTTGCTATGGTTAAGATACTATAAGATCTTAGAGTATTAATTGTAAGTATAATATATGGTTAACTATATAAAAATAACCCTAAGAAAATTAATATTTGTCTTGAATCAAAAAGCCACCAATTGATGACACTTTCGGAGTAGAGTAACTTAATTGATTTTTTAAAAAATTATTATATTTAAAAAAAAAAAAATATTTTAGTTGTTTTTATGTTTGACAAATAATTTGAGCAAAGTATAGGAAGGGCAGTGACGCAAGTGGAAGTGGATTTTATTATCCACGTTATCTTTTTATAAAATATCTTATACATATTCCACATAAAAAAATATACGTATGTACTACTATAATGTCTATATTATGGTGGTTTAGCATTTAAAATGAAAACCTATCCCGAGCACACACTAATCTGTTATATACTCTCATAAATATTCATTTTTTCGATAAAATAAAATGTATTCGAATAGCTTAGAGTTTATTATAAACCAAGGTCTTCTTGTATAAGTAGTGATACTTTTAATAAAATTCGAAAGTATTTTTTATTTTGTTATATTTTTTTAGCTTTTTTAAGAGTGATTTTTGTGTTATAATATAAGTGTATACGAATAATTGAAAGTTGAAACGGATCTGAAAGAACATAATATTGTATATAAATCGTAGGTACGCTAATGCGTATTATAAATTGCCAAGTTAATAAAAAACTACTTTGAAATCTATCCAAAAATGCAAATGCAGTTTAGTGCTCATACTGATCATATTCCGCCATACATTACACAGTGTATATAAATGTGCTATAACATATGTAATATAATCGTTTGGTTGAGATAAATTATTAATAATTAATCGAATATGTAATATGCGTTTTACGTGAACTCCGTACCCCAATAAGTTAATTGAAATGTTTTTTTTTTAAATTAATGGATGCGGCTCGTTATTGTATGTTCAAGTTTGTAAACAGACATGCGCAAGTGATAATACATTTAAAACCCGGAGAAAGTATTATAATCTGTAAAAACAAATGATTTTACGATGTCAGTAGTTTTGTTTATTACTTTAATTTTATATTATTGTCGAAGACGAGATAACTGTTTTTCTTTGATCTCCGCGTTTATTATATTTTGATTTTATTTACTACGTAGCAGACATTACCTTTTTAAATATTTTCTATGTGAATGCGCGTGTGTGTTTTCAAAAAATGTTTCAGTATTGCTTCGTTATGTTATTTTAGACCTTATTGTAAAAACTCGTGACTGAGTAGCCAGTATACCAGTTTAATGAACCAGATTCCAAATCTCTGGTACAGTACCACGTTCTGTCCGCAGCAGTGACAGGCTCGTACCAATGGACGTCAGTTACTCGGCTGATGGTCTTAACTGATCGATTTAAGTAACCAATAGTAATTTAATTATCAGTATTTAATTTTGATAATTTTCACTTTTCGGCATATTAAATCCCACCGTAGTAGTCCTTCTTTCAAAAAACATTTAAATCGAATTCGATTTCTTCAAGTAGTCGTGACCAGTTAGCTAGTGGTGGGTAGCGTGTAATGTACATATTTTAGATTCTGATTAATGGTTGGTTGTTTTGGTTCTATATAATGACGTGTGTTCAATGTTTTTTTTTGTCTAGCCGGCTCGAGGTTATAAATAAAATGTTTGTTTTTGAAATAATTTGGCCAGAAAATATATACACCAATTCACCATGTTTGTATTACTTGTAGCTTGCTTAAAACATTTTAAACGTTTTTTGAATGTTATGAATTATTTATATCTATTGGTACATTCTTCTTATACTAAACTACAGCAATTATCGCGACTTCCATCCAAAACTACCTGCGTTATCGCGACTACCACAATCTTAACGATGTCTGAGAGCCGCGTTCCAGTGGCCCAATTTGAAATTATCATAATATTATTGGTTTAATCATTCCCATGTCTATACTCTTCTTACATCGTTAAATTTAAAAAAAAGAGAATTATAATTTATTCAGATTGTTTTAACATTAATTAATGTTAAAATATTGTTCTAAATTTGAGAAATACGAAAGGTAATATACCTAATGTAAGTTATTTAAATTTCGTGGTTATTCAAAAGGTCCGTGAAGTAGTTCTAATTGCCTATATAATTATTTGCTATTACTGGGCGGGGCTTCTTTACACAATTTTCTCTTTGCACTCTCAATCTAATAAGTAATTTTCTATAATTATTGAATATTGCACGCGCGCATATTGCATAATATACATATATTTATTGTATTATTCACTGCAGATGGTTTCATTTATATATTTTATCAGTGTTATGGAACTACGATATAATATAGAACTATCGTTACAACTAACCATTTATTACAATATTTAATTTTGATTTATATTTATATCGTATGTAATATTGTCTTGTTATGGTTCAGTTACCTCATGCTGTCCCTATGCTAACCACGGCAGTTATCCTTTAAGATGTTATGCTTAATTGTTTTACTGAAAAATACATGTTTAATTATTGCACTGTTGTGAAGCGTTCTCGGTTTCTACTGTTCAATGTTTTTAAATAATTGCTTCTTATTAAATGTAAAAGTATCATACCTATTATCCATTCTCGGTCAAAGATAAATCCTCGGGTAATTTGTTTCAACAAAAAGCAAATACCATCCTACGGAAATGATTATTCTTAGAAACAAAATGCTCAAATTATTCATTCCTGTTTAAATATTCGTTTTCTTATACACAACATGAAGATCAAAGTTCTCAAAAAGTGTAATGGATATTGTTATAATCGTTGTTGTAATTATATAATATGTATTATGTACTAGCTGTATAACCCGACTTCGCCTGCGAAAAATGAATAAATATAAAATACAGCACTGTTTAATGTTTAGATATATTTCGACTTTAGTGTACCGAACAAATTGGCGTCGGTGTACCTTACTATACCCCCTAGGTTCTTCCCTCCTCATAAGGTATTAGTGAGTAAGTGACGTGTGGCCGATTTTCATATTAGCATAAACACATGAAATTATTGTAGAATTGTAATATGTTTAAATTTAACGAATTTTAAACATAAAATAATTAGTAAATTTTCTTAATTTTGACAAAATTGCTTTAAATCAAAAATAATTTCAAAAATACAACTCGTATTGTTGTATATAATTCTCCTTTTTTCACGTCTTTTGTATTAAAGGTAAACGGTGCCAATGTAATTTTGTACACAAAAATGCGCTCTACGGGAATAATGATCCTGTTCTATCGAATCAACCAAATTTGAAAAAAAAAATTTTAACTAACAAAGGGTAATATTCTACAGGCCTCATCGAGCTCCGTTTTTCAATATTTTAATCTGAAACTTTTTAATATGTCTTTAAAAATAATACAATTTTCAGCATTTTTTTTACAAATTATATTATAGCATTATTTTTAATAAAACAAAAAATTCGAGTTTGATACGGCCTGTAGAAAGTCTCCTTCTTTTAGATAAAAAATAGTTATCAAAATCCTACAATTCTACAAGACTTGAGAATTATTCCCATGAAGTCATTTTTCCAATATAATACACCTATAAACCTCCACTAAACAGGTATCAGGCAGTAGATTAGTGGAAAAGTAGAATGATTGAGGTGGCAACTAAAATATAAAATTTAATTTTCAAATTGTATAGAATTGAGGACAATTTTAAAAACTGGCACCGAGCCTCTTAAGCAATGTTATAGGTATTGTGATAAAAAATGTCACTAAAGTCAATATTGTAATACAAAATAGTAAAAAGTAGGTATTCTATTATTCCGCGTTTATTATTTATGCAGTTAATAAACATAAATTTTAAAATATTATAAACAAATTAGATAATTATGTATACATAAAATAATGATTGTTGGTTTATTTTATATTGTTTATACTTTCATATATTATTCCTGGATGTAATTAATAAGCATTTTAATTTAAAAATAATAGTTTTATACTTTTCTTCTAAAACTATAGTTAATGATGTTTACTTTAACTATTTTAAGTCGGGGATCGTACTAGTATTATTTTATAAAATGTCTATATATTAATGGTATATAAATATAATTTTAATGTAAATACTTTAACTAAATCAGTTCATTAAATTATAAAATAACGGATTTCATACTTTAACGATGCCTAACCTATATAATATATCATACACATTATACACACTGAAACCTGTATATTATGACGAACGCTTATGAGACCATCAAAAGTACCCGTTATAGACAGGTGTCTGACTGTCTGTTATGTTTTTTTAGTCAAACTCGCATATTGTGTAACTATTTAACGAAAATATTGTATTGTTATGGAAAAAAACTAAAAGTAAATATTAGGTAATTCATATTACATATTATATAGGTGCACACATAATTGTACATTCGTCGTACATAATTATAAATATACGAAATTAGCTTTATCGTTATCGGTCGTAATTCGTGCTTTGACGTTTAATCGTGTGCCTCGTTGTTGCGACTGGTGATTCGGTGACTTAATATTTACGCATGGATGCAACTATATTTGAGTTAAAACTAAGATTGTCGTTCGTTATGCAAGTATCGGGGAGAAATATTACCATCCATGTGTGTAATAAAAAGGGTCCGTTATATACAGGTTGAATAATCTAGAATACCTATCTTTTGGTCCGTTGAGGGAAGTGCCTGTTATATATACACATGAGGCCGTTAAGTCCGGTTTTAATGTATATATCTAAAAATAAAATGCTGTTATTTGGTAATCGCATCACTTGAGAACGGCTAGACCAATTTGGCAATTTTTTTTTAAATGTTCATAATACTTTAAACAAGGGTTTAACGGGAAAAAAATTGGAAAAGTTGCCCGAATAATTGGAAAATTCGGCAAAAACAGAAAGTGTTTTTTTGACTGACTGAACAACGCGTATAGAGCCTAAACTATGATAGCTGGAGACTATTAACATTTTCATAGTACCTTCGTACCACCATGTAATGATTTTCCAAAATTCGCATTTCAAAGAGGTGCTCTCACAAGGATTTTGAGATTCAAAAATATTTTTGTTTATAAATTTATCGGACTGATAAGCAAAACGCATCAAATCGTCCTTTTATGGCCTCGAATAAATAAATTATACCTTAAACGGCTTAAACCAATTATGAGAGTTGAATGTATGTTTATTGCTTGTATTCTCAAAAACTACTTTGCCGATTTTGTGAAAATTTCAAATTGTTCTTAGAAATATCAAAACAGTTTAAAAAGTAGTTTTAATCATGTTCGATTTATACCAATTGCTGTATCCAATCAGCTCCAGGCGAAATGTCCATCTCGGTCGTGAATTAGTTCACACAGCGAGGTATACACTGATGCTGATTTTCCAGTAAACTGAGGTACACTAAATCCAAGATACACCAATATACTATGTAGCACTATATTTTATAATTTTTCATTTCTTCACTGGTAAAGTCGTGTTTACAGCTAAAAATGAATTTTGCTTTATCCGAAGTTAATGAAATCAAATTGACTTAATTGTTACAATTGTTAGTTATGTACTTGTTTTCAATAAAAGTTATATCAATAGATTCGTTAAGACTTTGAGGGTGTTTATAGCTTATTTTTCGACCTCTATAGGCTATAGGTAGCTTATACATGCATTTTTTAATCGTTTATTCAATAGGTTGCCATTAGTTACATATTATATTACTATTATAATTAGTAGAAATATTATATGGAAGATATATTGTTTAAAATATATTTACAAAAAAAATGTTTGGCACGGTAAACCGTCGTTTTATCAATCAACGGAGTGTGTATGTCCGCGTACGCGTGTATGGAGAGAGTGGTTATCTGGGAAAAATATGTAGCTTCAGTAAAAACACGTTCAGTCAGTTTATTGACTATATCTATTTTGAACTGTTGAGACGTTTTTTGGTTGGTAGTGGTTTTAAAAGTATTTTGGTGTTAATATGATGCCTATCCGACCGACATTAAAAAACATGAACTACTTTTAACATGTACGGCTTTGTCGGCCTGTAACATCAGAATATTATAGCGTTTTAAATATAATTCGTTAGTTATACCTAGTACAACTCAGTTATATACTAGTTATACTTATAAAATATACTATAAGTATGTCAGCAATCATGGGCGCGTAATTTGCGTTGTCGCAGGGTATGCAAATGCGGACCTTAATTTTTACTGATTAAAATTATGGTTGTCGTTGAATTTAAAAACGCCTACGCATCCTATAAAATTATTATTTATTTCTGAAAGCAAAGATTTTGGAAAAATATATTTCTTAGTTTAAAATGTATTTCCATGTACCTAATCGTAATTTTTTGTATTTTTGTTGATGCGGTTCATTTGACATTTATTTATCGGTACTTGTGTATAACCAGCATTAAATATTAAATTCATTAAATGAACCTATGAATGTACTTTAAGTTTAAAATTAAGATGTGTGTATCTAGCCATCAAGGTACTACCTGACCATAAGTTTTGCATCCTATTAAAAAGTTTAATAATTACTGAATATCTATTTCGTCATTACGCTGTCATTTAAATTGGGATTTTATATTTTTATATATTACTTTTATCTTCATAATATTAATTTGTTTTTAGATATTTTATTTGTTATTTGAAATTTTGAAAAATTTGAAAAATTTGTTTTTAGAGTCTATTGGAACGCCAATGTTAAAATGTCATGAATAATATTAATATTTTCTTGTGGTTTTTGATAGAAGTCATCGTTCAATTAAGAGACACATTTTTTGGTACAATTTGTTTGTTTTAAATATTAGTAAGTTGCGATGTGAATGAAGCCCGTGTTTTTTTATAGGTATTTAGTAGTTCGGTAGTTCGGTAAACTATACATATTTGCCCGAATAATATTTTTTCTGGACTGCTATTAATTTGGCGGACTTATCGAGCAACTAAAATGACGATAGCAATATAGTAGGTTCTTTGCACTATCTTATACTTTTAAGTAAATTATTAAGTTTTGAGGGTTTAGGTGACTCTGAATACGGATTATTCAAACCCGCATTAACAGCAGATGCGTCTTCATAGTTCTGTTACCTATTAAATTACTTTTTCCTTTTAGAGTATGTAGTATTTTTTTTTAAAAATTATAATCGTATTCGCGCGATTATTACGATTGCTGTAGACTTGCGTGCATAATATACGCTGACCGCGGTTCATCGATGACTTAAGAACTATAATTATTTATTACTTTAGATTTATTGAAATGTTAAGTAAGTATAATATAGCCTATATGACGTAATAAAATGTGGTATTCAGGTGGAAGTAATGAAACGGGTTGGCAGTTCAAGGGTAAAATCAATTCCCCGTATTAATGTGTAGGTGCAAGTGGATGAAAATCAATTAACAAATGTTAATTGGATTCCGATTCGTAGAATTGTATTGTAGTGGCACTTACTTTAGGTAGGTACTAAATGGAAAGTAATAGAGGCGTAGCCATGGTGGTGGAGGGGCAATGGGCCTACCACCCCACCCCCTCATTGACCGTTGATAGTGGCAGACACGTTTGGATACACATCGCATATTATTATTATACAAGTTAGGTTTTAATATCTTCAGTCGTATATTAAACACTGATAATTGTATATTTTAACATTTAATTAACTACTTAGTACCTATAATTTAGTCAAAATTGTTGAGATTTTATCATAATACTTTCAACATGACAAGAGTAACGTCGTAAAAGATTTTCTAAATGTTTTTAAAATTGCATAAAACAAAAATATAAAATTGAATAAAAACTACAAGTTTACGAACTTATTATAACCGTACAGGATGGACCAGCAGGTGTTCTAAAATGACAAAAATTATTTGAAAACGCTTCTTTTACTAATAGGTTGTTTAATTCTTGTATGAACAGATATAATTTGATTTTTTAATTTTATGGATGTCATGTTATTATTTTTTTAGTGGATCTTCCATCGTACCTATATCCATCTAAGACAAATATTTTTTTTTTCATAATAATAATATTAATATATATAAATAATAATATTTATTATCCAGGCTATCTGTCAAATTATTTGTTCACATTTTGTTATTGGGGTATTTTATTGCAGACGTTTTTTTTAGGACATTCGGTTAAAATAATATCGATATTCAATAGTTCGGAGGCGGCTGGTGAACTATCTACGTATATTTGGAAGTTATTGTTGTTTTTCGAAACTATACTAACAATCACAGATTGGTCTCAATTTGGAAATCGAAAGTCGATTTTGTTTTTTTAGAAATATATTGAATATGGTATAATATGATAATTGATAAGATAAATTAAAAGTAACAAATATTTTTCTAGTTTTAGTTTCCGTAATAGTCTAACTATATTTTAGAAAAAAAACACCATATGTAGGTGGTATATAGTGACACTTTCTCTTAGCGGTCAAGTTCAGTGAAGTAAAATAAAACATTACCTATTCCTACTGGTTAGCATGGTTGACACAACTGTCTCATAACTTTCACTTGCGTGTATACTTGTATAGTTTTATCGATGTCAAACACTAAATACTTGGCATTTTTTGATACATAAAGTGCATAGAAATTAAAATATATAATGTTATTTAAAATGATTTCCTCTTGTTAAAAGTAAACATACAATTTGTTGTATTATAATTAAACGTTAAAGACAAATTCATTTTGGTAATCTAATTAATATGGAAATGTATACACAATATAGCCTCGAGACAAATGTATACATTGAAACGTCTTTGCTTTTAAAGGAGGAAAGCGTACTACCTGCTTACATGCGCTTGTACGAACAGTCAAACTCGTTAATTTGAAAATGGTGTTTTGCTACGAGAAATCTAATATAATTGTATTACTTGTGCATTTTCTCTTTCTTTCAATTTCATTAACTTGAGTAAGTCATGATTTTAAAAATTTATGAAAATATTTATTCAATTATTGTGAAAAATAGAAACTATAGGTACTAGAGGTAGTATAATAAAAAATATATAATATACGATTTTTAATTAATATACAAGTTTTAAAAATAGTTTAAAATAAGCTAGGGAATACATATTAATACGAAAAATATAAGGAAACATAGGTATATGTATAGAATACATTTAATTTACCAAAAAATTGCATTACACGTGTTGTCTGCATTATGCTTCTGCCTTGTACGACGTGTAAACCGCGCAGCGACGCATTTACTTTATTGAAGTATTTCGCGTATCGCCGTAAAAATTATTTTGATTGTTGGAATCAAAAACACAGTTATTTGGATAGGTTGGTGTGTCAAATTTGCTGTGCATAAATAATACACTAATGCGCATGGCTGCGACATTAGTGTAGATCAAATTTATTACGGTCAAGTATCAATCGACCGAAAAAAAAAATGTAATTATAATAATAACTAAAAATCGCTGTTTGAATATTATCATCCGTAATACCTACCTACGTAAAATGTGAAAGGGATCGTTCTTGCCTCCGCAAGCGTCGTTCAACATAACACTATGATTTATGATATAATTGGTACCGGGTGATCCGTTTAAAATCCATAGTACATTATTTATATATTTATATTTTTGTAAAACCAATTATGAACATGATTCATGGTATAAACATTTTAATAACTGAAAAACTATTCGTCTGAATTTTGGATTAGCTAGTACATCAAAATGTTAAACAAAATCATCCACTAAATACTTTACAGTACAAATGAAGGGGGTCTTATTTGAAAAATAGAAATTGATATCGCCACACAGTACACTTCTCAAATACTAGAAAATTCAAAATATCTCGAGAATTTGAAAATATGGTCTTCAAGTATACTTAAGAATTCTATAAATAAGAATTTGAACATATTTTTCAATAATTATTCGGATCGCTTGCGTCGCTAATATTAATTAATAACTGTACCAGCGGATCAACGTATACCTACTAATTGTTTATAACTCTTGGTTTAATTGTGATCGAATTGCTTGAAATAATATTTTTTATCCTCGTTTTTTTTTTACGATTGTTGAAGCCGTAAGCCCGGCTGTTATAATTTACCTTCTTGTTGGTGAACTGAACTGGAACCGTATAATTATAACATTGTTAATTTATCACAGTGCGTGTCTTCGGTGGATGAAAGTGAAAAATAAAGTAAAAGAACGATTCCACGATAATATGACACCGCTACTAGGTATTGAATAATTAAATAGTCCACCTTGCCGCCCAAGTTATGTTATGAAAAGAAAATAGTAGTGTATAATCGCAGATAGTGGATACTGTGTATAAATTATTATAGTTGTTTCGGTAAGATCTGACCTAACCGGAACAAGTTTTTACGTGGATTTATCATTATAATATACACACCATTTATATTAGTACAAGTCCATGTTCTATGTGTGTGTGTGTGAGAGAGAGTGTGAGTTAAAAAGTATAACTCTATCGATTACCGTTGTTTCTTTTTTATCACCCTAACGGGTTTTATTATTCTCGGCTAAATATTTTTTTAGTGTTTATATTCTATCAACAAATTTAGATTAGTTTTAATATATTAAGTTTCTTTTAATTCTGAATAGGTGATTCTATACGCGTACAGGGTGTTGTTCCCGTTAATAACTGATTTAATTTTTTTTTTTAAATATTATTTTAAAGAATAATTAATGTATTTTATAGAGCTGTAATTATTATAATTTACAGTATTTATTGGTTCACTTATATTGGAAATAAAAAAAAATTAAGTTGTCGTGTTCATTTTTCTCAAACATCTGCGATAATTATTCTTTAGAAACAATTTATGTAAATATTTTATTAGTTGTATTATAGATTTCCATTAAGTATTTAAAGAGCTGGATATGAAAGCTTGTGTAGGGGGTGGCGTGGTGGTTAGGGAGTATATTAGTAGGATAGCTGGTATGGACGAGAGGATAAACACGATTTGGAAATATTTTGGATACTATCTAGACGAGGCGGTTTTAAAGCTTGTAGCTTGTTTTTATTTAATGTATTCGTTATGACTACTAATCCACACTATTTGTTGAATATCAGTGTTTAAAATTGAACCAGTATCCAGGTGTTTGGCATAATATTAATCGATATTTTTTTTAAAACATCATTGGATTTTTAAAAATCACCCATATAATTATATGTTTGTGTCCCGACTAAAAACATGATACAAAATCGTATCCGGTATTGGAGTTTACAGATCTATTTTTTTATGCTTAGTATCATATATTTTTTAATTAACACAAAAGATTCAATTAGGAGCTACATTTATTTGTCTAGTATAAACTTAAATAAATTATTTTCAAGTTTTAATCTAGTTTTTTCTTTTCGATATCATTTATTACCCAAGTTTCACTTCCATATGTTGCAACACTCCATACATATGTTTGTATAAGTCTCTTCTTGACATTGAGATGTAACTTTTTTGAAGTGAGCAACTTATGTTTTTTACTAAAGGCAGTTTTTGCTAATGCTATGCGTTGTTTTATCTCGCGGGCACTCTTGCCATCAGATGTGATTTTGCTTCCTAGGTATACCATTTACTCTACTTGCTCCAGTTTTTGACTACCTATGTATACATTCGCTTTTACTTTCGGGTCACGTATATTATATGTATTTTATTTACGAAACACAAACATATTTTATTACATATTTTATTTACTACCTTATATATGCAAGTAAATGGTCATTGAGGCGAAAAAAAACAGTCAAAATAAAATTGATATCAGTTCATAATCGGAATGTCATTATTCTATTGTTATTATAATAGTGTTTCTACAATATATCAGTGTTAATGTTGATGATTTACGGCAAAAGTGAAAATATAGTACTTAACTCGGTATTACCATGCGTAAAAAAAGCGTTTAATCCTCAACGCTAAAAAAATAATAATGATTTAATCAATTACAGTTTCTTAATCGAATGAAATAAAAATGACGTAGTCAATACTCAATAATATAATACAAGATAATACGTATCCGTTTTTATTTTAAATATATTATACCGGGATATCCATTATACGTAAGACACTAGCTGATTATTGATGTTTTTGAAAATGTTTCTTTTATGTAATTTTAAGTTACCAAAAACATACATTTTCTAAAACAACTATTTTTTACTTTTTTTAATGACAAGTATTTTTAATTCTTATATTCCAAAATAAAATGATTTTTGAGTAGGTACTTCAATACATTAATTTTTGTAAATAATGTTCTGTTTCGGAAAAATAAATAAAAAATGTCCCTGGCATTCAAAAGAGTAAATAACTTAAAAATTAATAATGATAAAAAATGGTAAAAAATATAATTTTTTCCAAATATGTTGTTTTGTAACGACTTAGAGTTATGTAAAAGAAATATTTTTAAAACCATCAGAGTTTTCTGAAATATTCAGTGTCTTACGCATTAAATGTATCACTACGTATTGATTCGTTGGTATTTTTAAAACAGCCCCGGTATTGTGCTTGATAAATTGAAGGATTGTCACTTAACGATTTGATAAGTATTTCCGGAGCCAACCTGTGACAAAAATGCGAACTTTAACATCTTTTATCAACATCTCTGCTGTTGAATTTCAAAAAATCTCTATTTTGTGATTGCCTCTGGAAAATAAAACACTGGGTAAAATGTTAAGATCCTATAGACCCTGTTGTTTGATCTGTGAATGTCAGTCAATCAGTTTCATGTTTTAGGACCTACAATTTAGGTGTTTGTAGATATATACGAGTATTTTAAATTGAAAAATATATATTTTAATATTTACTTTAAAGTCATGTTGACCTGAAAAGTAAAATGTGGCTCGTTGTAAGCATTCAGCTTTCAGCACACAATTATAAAATGCGTATACTGTATTAATCAAAACAATTGAAAGTTAAGTCAATTCCGTTTTAATTGCATCTTGGTATTCTTGTGTTTTTAATTTAGATAAATCCAATTGGATGTGTTTTGTGCGACCAGCAAAAACAAAACAAGAACAGAACATGATTGTTGACCAAATCGGAGATTATCTTTATTTTACAACTACAAGAGCCATTTACCAACGAGAAGAGTTACTCGTTGGATACAGCACATTTTATGCACATAAACGAGGCCTACAAGTATTGCCTGCAGGTTAGTAAACTATTATTATAATCGATCGATAATTATAATTATTGACGATACCTAATAGTAATTAATTATAGTCTTTACTTTCTATCGGCCTACGGGTCTTAATACTTATAATACTTACAACAGTTAATTTACCAATGTAAATACAATTATATTTTAATTTTAACAATTTAATTCATTCCGATTTAATTACATAAGACTATACGTTGAATAATATTATGATGTTACGAATGCATTTAGGTGTATCGTGTATACTGAAATTTAGTTGAATATTAATAAATGCAAGTTGATGTCTAGTAGTATTTTTTTTTTTTTTTTTTTGGTTAAGCATCAACTACATAGGTTATTAGCTTACAGGTGTTAATTTCTACATTAAATATTATATGTTATTGTACAATTCAATTTTTTTTAAAAATAAAATTATGCTATGAAAGTTTGAAAATGGACCAATTGCTTCGTACATGTTGTCTGGGATGTTGAGATCTTTTCTGGCTTCGTTGAAGTTTAGGCAGTGGATGATGATATGCTTGATGGAGTAGTTTGTATTGCATGTTAGGCATAAGGGTGGATCTGTCTTTGCCATAAGATGTCCGTGTGTGAGTTTCGTGTGACCGATTCTGAGTCGATTGAGAATAACTTCATTTTTTCTGTTTAGTTCAGTGTATCTCGGCCATCTAGTAGTATTGTCATTGAACAATGCAACATAATATAATATCGGTTTAATTTCATATTTTTTTTTAAGGTAGGTAGGCAAAATGTTTAATTTTAGTCGCTCCACAACAAATATTGAAATGCATATTAAGGTTTAATGAAAAATTTTATTATTTGTATAGATACCTTTGAAAAATGCGATATTTTCAATTCGTTATAAATAGGATTTTTTCTTCTTTTATGTATATCATTCACGTGTGCAATGATTTTATTCAGGGTACGTACCTACATCAATCGAGATAATATTCAACAAGGGGATGATAAAGCGGGGTTGCGATTGAAAAATATTATTGAGTGCGTACTCCGTACCTGTAAGTTGTGGACTCGAAAGATGCTCGATATTGATGACAGGGTTTACATGCGGGTGAATAATAATTGTTGTTTGTGTATTAGCTAAGTCATGCGTAGGAAAAATGGTCCGAGCTTAAAGCCTTAAAAAAGATATTAAAGCCCATCTAAAAATGCAATGAATATATAATAAACGTTACAATTGGCATTACGTATTTTATCGTAAATACACTTGCGACTGCGGTAGGTAATACGTATAGCTATAACTTGATGTATAATACAAACAGATATTCATGCAATATCATAATAAATTATAAGACCCGATAGTGGTATACTGGTATCATTCGGGTAAACTGAGGTTGAAAATAAATAACGATAGTATTATTTAGTAATAGAACTCAGAAAAGCTATACAAGAACCAGCAAAACACCTAAAATCATAGGTATATCATTGGTATAATAATATATATTATATAGAATATGTTTTTGTGAAAATTAGATCAACCGATTTTTGTATACAAAAAGAAATTTTCTGGGTAATAGTTATGTATAAAAATATTATAAAATATCCTATTACAATTATTGAGGCTGATACATGATCTCCGGTCATAATTGTTTTTGATTTGGCATTTAATTAAAATCTAACACGTCTTAATAATGACTATAAATAGTGACCTACTCAATATTGAATTTAAATTTACCATATTCTACGTAAATTAGACAAATACAACAAATTCGGGCAACACGTTTCTAACACTGATAATTAAAATTAACAAAATTAAAAAAAAAATCACATCGCATAAAAAATACATCATTTTAAGAAATCGATATTACTCAAATGTTATGTAATTTAGAAGAAAAACCAATATCAAACAGTTGTGAAAAAAAATCATTAAATTTGTGTTTTTATGAAATTTCTAAAATGTTTCTTTTAAAATGTCGATTTCAATCGATTTTTTTCTTATTTTTATTTGATTATTATGGTACTTGATGAAAACGGCGATCGTGATAACTATCCATACGCTAGTTAGGTACTCAATATATCTTGTTTGGTTGAAATCTACTTTAGATTTCTTTTTTTATTAACACCACTCCTTCACTGTCATGTGTGGGTAAAAAAAAAGTTGTAGTAGGACAAATGCAATATACTTAAATGTAATAAAATAGATAATATATATTATAGAGGATGTAACATGAATACCTGACAGATGAAATAACTTTTGTTCAAATAAATTTTAAAATTTTTTTATTTATATAATGTATTAAATAACTTGCGTTAAACGTATGACATTAAAACAATTATATTTCTTTTTTAATCCTGAAAATAAAAATTTTAAATTTGATTAACATTTTTTTTAGAAATATTCAAAATAGTCAATTTGTAAATCTGATTATAAGAACAATTTTGATGTTAAAACATTTATCTAAGTCAAGTAGTTTATTTTTAAAAAAATTTTAAAATATAAATATTTTTTTGAGTAAATTAATTTTGAACGTATAATAACTTTTTTAAAAATTTTATTTTTGGGAATTTCCTGACATTAGTATATTTCTTAAATTATTTACTAACCATATAATTTTCATAATTTTTACTCCCTATATATTATATATGTACAATTTCGATCCAATAAAAAAATATGCATTTGCGATAAGTACATTATATAGTGTGTTTGAGTAAATTTACAACTTAAAATAAGTGCATAAAATAAATTTAAACCATATAATTTCTCGGTAATTGCTATACCAAAAGTGGTAGATCTAAATGCACGCCAAGTCCATCACAATGGTCGTATCGAACTCGAACTTTTAATACGTTTGCACATCTATAACCAATAGCTTCCTCGCTTCATTATCAGAATTAAAAATCAAATATGAGATCGTGGTCAAACTCTAATCAACATTTATAATTACAGTTTTTTACGGACTATTGGAAAAACATACTCTTTAACAAATACGACGAGACGGATTTTAATAGAATCATGATTAATTCTTTATTGGTTTAACTTGAGCTAATTACATATTTTAATTAAATGTTCTGAAGGCTTGCATGTTTTGTACGCCTTGCCACTTACACAGGGACTGACTACCGTGTCCTCGCACACGAGGTAGTCTGTCCGGCTAAAAGCGTTAATGCAACACATTCCTTTTGAACCGTCGTGTACTCGTGTCGGAGGCACAAATTAGTGGGTTCAAATAGGTTCGGTTTATTATACATATAAATATATAATATACTAAGTATTATGTATGATATATAGTAGTTTAACCAGTAAATCACGTTTCCTTGGACCAAAATTGTCTTGATTTTAAATTGCGTTCCAATAATTATATATTTAATAAATTGATTTCACTATTTTAGTATTTTCATATTGGCGTTAATAAAATAATTGTAATAATTATACCTTTTTTTTGTGGTTTCATCACTGCATGGAAGCCGTACGCTTTCACATTCCTTGGCCCCCATGCAGCATCGTTTATTTAAATAAGTAAGCATATACATGTGTATAACAGTTGGTTTCGGCTCGCATGGACCATAACATAGCTTCCGCTGCTATCGCTGGTATATATTCCTATGCTACGAGTCTTTACAATGGCTAGGCCAAATGGGAATAGTCCGGGCAATCCCTCACATAGTGAATTTTGCAGCAAAACAGTGTTTGAAGTATTTACGGACCGGCTTAAGCCAGCTATCCTAGACATCTCGTTCGGTGGGTCCTCTTCTCGAGCCGGCCTAAGCCAGCCGTCCTAGACTTCCCACCGCTCTCACTTTACGTGCTTGATTGGTCACTCGCCTGCAGCTTCAGTCGCCTGACGAGCCCTCTCCTCTTCCTCTTGAGGGGTAGGATCTCTTCCACTATCTTGTAGAAGATCCTGAACATCTCCTCTGCATCGCGAAGGGCTATTTCCTGTAATAATTATACCTATAAAATACATATTATGCATGCAGCTCTTGACATGCATACGTATAATTTTTAAAAACTTAACATTTAATTACAAACTATACGAACACTATATCTATTACAGTAAAATGTATAGTATTAAATATTTATGTTATATATTTAATTTAGGTTAAGTTATGTGAGTTTATATTAGGGCAGGATGTATAATTTTATACTATTATTAATACAGATTATTATGGTCAAACGTATAATTCGCATCGTGATTAAAATGGTAACTAAAAAACCAGTTTTTACCGTTTTATTGTGATCGCCGATTGGAAACAGTGCTTTGTACGTTACAGTCGCTCAATCGAATGCGTGTGAAGTATAGGTGAAATTAGTTCATAATTTCTAATTTTTTTGTTGGCTTTACAAACGTGTGAGTTTAAATTTTCTTAGATCTGTACCATCATGATGCAGTACCATAGCTTGTATCCCCTCTTTCCATGTAATACAAATTAATTCGTGCAAGTTATAGACCTTATAGTTTTGAAGTAATTAAAAGTTTATTTTTTAAATGTTTAAGTTACCTCTACATTTCTTAGCGAGTTTTATAGAACCTTTAGTTTTTTTGCGTCGTCTCAATACTGACTCGGGCAACTTATAATAATTTTAATGTCATTAATTAAAACTAACGAACAGTTATTTCAACAAATTTATATACCTGTACTGGAGTTATAGTCAACTTTCCAAAATTTTATAAAAAAAAATGTGGATTTTGCTACAACCACTAATTATTTATCTTAAGTTTTAAACCATCCACTACTTAACATGACTATTTGTTTTGTTTAATGCTGTGGAAACAATACCAAGATTTGTTTAAAACAGAAATTATGAAAATAGTTTTCTTGTGCGTGTGCATCTACATTTGGTTATAGTGCACCTTATTGGTTTATTATGAATCGATTGGTATAATATTTATTCATAGTAGGTATATGATTCTGGATCTCTTGGTTTCGATCGGACAGGTTAGGCGTATTGCCTTTTTATTGGTGTTTTTAAGACGTCTGCTCTGTATTCAACATCTCTATACTCTTTGTTCACGTACTATAAACATTGTTCATTGAGTATCAACCAAAGTAATGAAAACGGTTTCTTTTAAGCATGTTTCACGATTCCAATGAAATTTGTTGTTTGTATATACATTTTAATGGAGAAAGTACGCTGTGCTCACAATATCGGGAAATAAATTCCCTCTGTATATTCTGTTGTCTGGAGTAAAGTACGTTGATAAATTAAAAATAGAGATAGAAATGTATTGATTTATTATCATAATATGACGGTAAAAAATAAATGTACGATGGGTGTTAACAATTTGGAAATGCTTTCAATGACGATACAATGTGAAAACACGGCGTTAGCTACATAGCATTATAAGACGTATAATTTCGATAAATGTTTATAAATTATAGAAATCGAATAATATACATGGGTACTTATATTTATGTACCAATAAAAGTCGTAGTTCGTGTCTGACTTATACACATCGGCCTATTTATTTATTATTGTATAATATCACATGTCATAATATGTACCTGCCTACTATGTTTATTGTATATGCAAGTACTTCTATGACGATGACGTTTATCAGTGGCTAAATTTTTTTAGATGGTATTTAGTTATTAAAATGGAGTGGAAAGATTAGCCAGTTATGATAAAAACTATTCTGTAGCTCTGTGTCATAGAGTAACTTACTCTATGTTCTGTGCTAAGGCAATCATTTTATCATATTCACAGATATAGATAATATTAATTCTTGACTAAATGATAACAGACGTGCGTCGTGCGACACTGCGACGGCCGTGTATCAGTGACAACAGTGTGCAGCCCCCCACCTAGCAATTAGCGCCCCTTCATATAATTTATGTACCCGGCGGCCGACGTTTATAATATCGTTGAGCGGTTGATTCTAGTCGCCTCTGGCGGCGGTCTGCGCATGCGCTATTCACACTATTTTACGAGCTTACATGTGTGTGCGTAGACGCACCTCGCATGCACAAACTTAGGCGACGGCGGCTACCGCCTCTGTCGATCTCAACGCTTTAGCGGTGGTAGCGCCGGGCGCATAAGCTACGTTACAGCGACGTGCAGCCGTTCTCGCGTTCGTAGGTACAACTGTACAATTTCTGTACAAAAAAATAATATTCAATATTGTTGTTTATTTAACTTAAATTCTAAAGCATTTAATGCCTAAAGTACGAGTACCCATATAAATTAAAGTATACGATTAAAATTTTAAAATTCAAAATAGTACAAAATACTAATATAAAGAAACATATATTTTTTATTTTCCTAAAAATTACAAGTGAGGCGGTGCCTCACATGCCTCACCCCCAAAACCGCCACTGGGCCGTTTATGCGCTGAAGACACGATAAACGTGGCCAAACGATATATATTTTGACGATCGTGTACTCCTCGATCATATTTCGCAGAGTTAATTCTGTTTATAAGTATATAGTACATACTTTAAATTATAACGAATCGTGAAATGAACACATCAATTGACATTGATTTCGACTCTATTATTAACTCTCGTACGTTGTATAGTACCGTTATAATTTTTAGTTACCTACCTAATAATAAATAATAATTCATAATTAGGTACCCATAATCTAAGTGACGTAACAGGGTAATAGTAGGTATACCTACGTAATACTTACGGTATTATAGGTAATGTATATAATTTTCTTCTATCTACGCATAGGTAGTCATTATTAAAGGTGATGTTTCAAATCCTGATATTTGAGAAAAGAACCCGACCAGAACTTTGTTTTAAATTTAAAGAACACTTACCGAACCGAAATTTTATAAATTAAAAACTATGTCAATTTGTGTAATTCATATATTTTATTGTTTTCATTTTAACAAAACGACTACATTTTAAAATGTGTATTTACTATAAAGTTACCACAATAAATAATAAATAATAAATAATTTAGCATTTGGTTCGGTTTAAATTTGAAACTTCCAATCCATAGCATCACTGTTTAATATGTACAATATGTAATAGTGTATATTATATTTTATATTCCATTCGATCTTCAGATTTTTTTGGCTTTTCTATTAAAACTTTGTTAGAAATTACGGGGCCCTTATAAACAATTCTCAATTTGAATAAGCTTATTTTTGTTGATAATTATTATTGTTTATTAATTTTTTATTCAATTTTTTTTATTTAATTTGAAATATCATACTAACAGTGAGACATTTTAAATAAAATTATTTTTTATTGTATTATTATTTTTTGGAACCTCATATTTAAATTTCATATTCTGTAGCAAACTATTATTTTCTAAAAATACTAATGCATAAATATTGAACATTAAACATTAAAAAATTCATCCATCAAAATATAAAGTAATGTTATAATATGTTGGTTATAGATATTTATAACTATTTCCCGTAATAAATTATAATCCATCATATTTAATTATAGGCATTTACGCATTTTACAAAATTGACATTTAAATATGTGTTAAAGATTGTATCATACTAGTATTAATAATATAATGAATCGTAATTATAATTTTAAAATGTGTTTTAAGAATTTTGAAAAATGTAAAATATAATATAAATAATATAAAATAAAATAAAAATATTTGTTTAGTAATCAATCATGGCATTTCTCCTCCTCTTGCACGAAAAACGTTTAAATCGTTGAAAATATCGCAGGAGTTGAACAAACCATCTGAGCATTTTAGAAATCATTTATCGAGCAAAGGAAAAATGGTATGTGGTTAACGGTATCCACTTAAACAGTTTGAATCTAAATTGTTGATTATTTTCTTAGATGAGAACATCATCAACGACTTGCAAGCATATGACATTAAAAAGAAAATTTTCCAATCGATTTGGTAAAAATAATGCACAGTGTAATATTTGCGTCAATGCACAGAATAACTCTAAAAACACCTATAAAATGAAATTAAGAGCAAACAATAGCATCAAGTAAGTCATTAGTTGTTGGTTTGTATAAAATGTATTTTATTTTCTGAGTGAAGTGACAAATGCATTGATTTTATAATAATATGTTTTTTGTAATTTGTATTTTTCTTTTACCTTTTGGAGTAGTAAAAATGCTTGGATCTTTAATTTCTATATCTTTTCTAGTAGGAAAGTGAATTTAGTTGGTACTTTGAAGTGGGTAAAAAGTAAAAACTATCGCAGTACTTATTATATGAGCGTTTGAAGTTCACATTTTTACAAATTTGGTTATTTACCCGTAAATTAACGATTTCTCATCAAAGAACAACAAGTTTAGTGAAACTGTTGTTATTTATAATTATTAGTATATACTATAAGTATATTTTTATATTTTATACACACAATGACATTTTCAAATGCAATGTTTTCAGAAAAAATTAATTCAGCCCACTGTATAGTGTATTACTATTAGTCGATTGAATTACTTTATAGAAATAATATCATAAAATATACTTCGTAATCTAGGCTGACGGACCATCTTCGCTAAAATAATTATTTTTCGTATCCAACGATTTTATATCATTGATTTCAAATTTGACACATCAATTACAGTGACCAACGCGACATCTAATGTCAAAGCAGAGCTGTACCCACTTTGTCCACCATTTTAAAATCACAATTGTTAATATTCTGCGCTTCTTTTATAATTAGACATATTTGGCTGTGTGTGGCCTGTGATTTGAAATTCTCAAAACGTGAAACCATTTTAATACACATCAAATTGCATGAAGACGAGTTTGATGTTGAACAAGTTACGTTAACCGATACCACTTGTCCGGAATGTAATTCTGTAAGTATGAGATTTTTTGATTTTTTTAAGATATATATCTATAATATGTATATACTATATAGTTTATATGTATACTTCAAGATTTGGTGGTATAGTACGTACCGAGAATTTTGACTTAGTACCCAGTCGTCTTTAACCTACGTTTTAGGCATGCAATGATCCATAAATAATTTGACCAGAAAAATTCATGGTTAAGAACAACTATTTTTTTTAGCTCTAGCTAGTTGTTAATGTTCGTCTAGTTCATTTATCATTAGATTTTTTCAGTAATATTTTTATAATGTAATCGTTATTTTTTTGCCTAGGAGTTTCATCAAACCGAAGAACTAATTAAACACGTTTACGTGCACAGTTTCACGGATAACCGAATGGGCTTAGGTGGTACCTTTTACAACTGTTATCAGTGTGATAGGAGATACAGGAATGCCATTCATCTAAGGGTTAGTTTTTGTATAAATTATATTTAAATAATAATAAACGTTCCAGTGTTTCGCCGGAAACGTGGATAATACAACAAGAAAAAAAATTATCCAAAATATCGAGTTATAAAGTTATCTACTTTATATTTACAAATTTAAAAGCTTAATTATATAGGTTTTTTTAACGATATAAGTAAGTAAAGTACCTAATCTTATGCTTTATTACACATAAGCAGTTAGCGTCAATCCTCGGTCAATAAACTATGAAATTGATTTGTTTCAATAAAATTGTTTGTACATTTAAATATTTAATGACATTTTTGTTTACAATTTAATTTGTCTCTTTTTGTTTATTATTATTTTATTTTACATTATGTTTTCTCTGTTTAGTCTCATCAAGCAAAACACAAGGAAAATGAACTCAAGCCGTACAAATGTAACATGTGTGATAAGCGTTTTTTGAACACTGTCGTGTTAACGTGCCACGTGCGCACCCATTTTGGTTGGTACAATATATAAACATATTATTAAAGATTGATTTTTCGTTATTATTTGTATTAGAACTTTTCATATTATATTATTAGTTTATACTATTTCATCATTGATGAAGTAAACGTTGATCGCCACACTAGTACATGACTTCTTACGATCCAATTACAGTATGGTTATATTACACCGCACACATTTTAGAGCATTGTTATCTATTTTACTGTATACAATAGTTATTATTGTGGCCTGGTGTGACACAGTGTACGGCTTTTGTCACAAACGTGTTTTGAGTGCCAGCATCTGCCGGTGTCACTAGTTCCCGGATGGGTGGTCACCCGTGTTTTAATGACAAATCCTTGCCATACATACACGCGTGTTCAAACCAACCTTACCCTCCCCCACAGTAACAGGCTAATGACCGAAGTTACCGAAGTTAAAAAAAAAATTTTAAAAAAATACATATTATTCTATTTTTCTTTCCTTTAAAATACTAACTTACCTGTTGCCGTCTTAATGTAAAAAAAAAAATAATAATAAACTAGGATAATGATAGCTTTGATAAATCTCCATGTATTTACAAAGTTATAATACTTTATTATTCAGGAAACTCAAGTTGTCTCGCTGAGTGAAATAATATGATTTAGGTTCTGGCGGCCCGCGCAATTAGAATGGCTTTATAGAACTAAATACGTAAAATTATGCGAGATACCGTGGAGCAGTCGTGTGGCAATCAACGTATAACACAATAATATTAGTTTATCGATTTAACTGTTACTCTATATATTATTTATTGATAGGTATTTTAACCGCGAGAGTACGTTTAAAAATATATTTTTATTATAGATTTTCGTTTTACTCGTCGACTTCTTAGCACTAGACTGCACTAGAAGTGTTTTTACAGCATGCTATAATATTTTACACTATATATGCTATCGTCAGTTTGACGGTATTGTTCGCACAAAAATATCAAACTAACTGTGTAATAATATTTTATATTCATTTCAGAGGGTGTAATTTACGACTGTCCCATGTGTCGTTTGACGTTTGTCGATTTGAAATCATTAAAGGGACACGTACATTCCCACGCGGTGAACAACATCTTCTATTGCCCGATGTGCCCACTCGTACGATTATAATATTACGTACATTACATTGCCCACCTCCTCTCCTATTGAACTTAAATTGTTTTTAAATTTGCACTCCCTACCCTTATTTACGATTTTTTTATTAAATAGCACAAGGAGAACTGGCGTAACGTTACCCCAGACACTCCACAGGTTAAATAATAACTTTTTTGTCACGCCTGCACCGAAAGTTTGGTTTTTGATAGCGGTTGAAGCGTTAGAAAGCGTCCTTTTTCCGTCCAGCGGGCGGTAAAGTGGGAATCCCCAAATGTAACGTGCAGTAAAGTGGAAATTACCCTTTAGTTGTTTCTCTCAGTTTTTACGGTTGAATAACTTAGAAATAACTTAATAGACAAAATAGTTAAAACTGTCAAAATCATATCTACCTATCTGTTATAAAATTATTTTATAGTAGGAGTATTTGTCTGTACTTTACTACAAACAAAATAGGTACAATAGGTACAATAGATACCTAGTAATAATAATAAAAAAGTTGAATTGCATATTATACATTACATTAAATATATTACATTGCACCTGCAATGCTACTTTAAAATAAATCAAACGTAAGTCTTGTTCAGTGAATCCCCTAGTTAGAAATGTGAGTTGTTGACGAGACAATTCTATATAGCGCTACAAAAAATACCACGCAAATAGCGTGCTAATTTTTAGTAAAAAAAAATTACCATTATTATTTCACTTGTACTTGTTTAATAAATATCTCGTAATTATCAAATATAATCGTAAAAACTCACGCTAATTAGTAGCTTGGGTTATTTTTGAAATTTCGACGGGAGGCAGTGTAATGTACGTGGTTACATTATTTTGCTTATAACTGTCATCACTTGGATAGATAGACCCAATTACAAACTGTTTTGTTATTGTTTTTATCATGCAGCAATTCAATACTTATAAGTTGATCAGAAAGCACATCCGAGCCCGGCATCATGGCATTGAGTTTGGTTGCGAATATTGCAATAGCTCGTTTAGTAGTCGTTTCAATCTCAATGTACACATGCTCAGGTATTTATTGCGGACATTTCTGTGTGCAAAATCTATAGAGTAAATACGAGCAAATATAAATGCTTTAGTGCATATACATAATATAAAATATACGTTTGATATTTACTTAATTCGCAGTCATTCGGACCAAAGAGATTTTTTGTGCACCATGTGTGGTAAACAGTACAAGAGGAAAGACAAACTGAAGATACATATGAATAAAGTTCATTATTCCATAAAAAAGCCATCGAAAACTCAGTTAAAATTAGAAGCTAGAGCGGAAAAAAAAGCACAACAAATTCAATTGGTAATATATATTATGATAATAATTCATTTCTATACACACCTATCCGCTATCCCATGAAACGTTCGAAACATTGTCTATAATACATATCTGCAATATATTGTATTTTATTCAATTTATAATTTAGTTGATAAAACTATGTGCAGAAAAATGTATTGTTTCATTCTAAACGATGAATTGCATAGATGTAGTATTCGCAATAACTGCAAATTTCTGATATTCGCTTTATGTACCTATTACACTTTAGAAAACAACAAAAACAATGTTGGAGTACGAAAGTTCTGAGTTCAAGTGTGATAAATGTTTGGTGGGTTTCAAAAGAAGAGGCGTTTACGTCAATCATTTGGCACTGAGACATCCCGAAATAAGTCTTGACTCTGTGCCGTCGCTCAACCAACCCGTCATGCCTAAAGCCAAAATGTACATGTGTTTGTACTGTGATAAGGTAATCATACGACACAACATAATCTCGATATCATTTCCGTGGTTGGAAGATTAATTAATTGTTATTAAAATATATTAAATTTACTTCAGATGTACAAGACTAATGCTAAGCGGAAATCGCACATACTTAAAAACCACCCGGATTGCGAACTACCCGAAAAACCGACTGATAAAGTAAGAAATAAAAAAAAATTATACATAATTATTTTTACTAAAACTTTTAATTTTAACCATTTGATAAGATTATAATATTTATTTATTGATCAATTAATTAATGGTGTGTTCAGACGGTTACCATCGATGACAACCCGCCCAGTCAAATAGATACTGTTGCCACTGCGTCGTCTCAGGCGCACAGTTGCCAGTGGTGTTACAAACAATACGTGCTAAAACATAAACTTATAAGACACCAACGGGCACATCACTACCACTTGTTGCCTCCGTCCCTTCAAGAACCAAAACCATCAAAAAAAGCTCGGACATAAAGTAAAAAAAATAGACCAACCCCCTCAAACGGTTAATATTCAGTTTACCGGTAAGTGTATTTTAAATTTTAATAATATGTAAGTAGTATATTTTTACATTTATATAATAGTAGGATTTAACAGTGTAAACAGTTATAGTTTTGCCCGATATTTATTGTACATTTTACATGTTTTACGTCAAACAGATAACAATTGATAGTAAAAAATACATAGATTATATTATATCTTCATATTTAATAATTAAACGATACACGAACTTCGAAGGGTCTGTACTAGCAATAGTAATCAAACGTATAGTTGGTTCATTTATCATTTTATTTCACTTATAAGCGTATACATTATTTTCTATTAGCTTAAGTATTTTAAACTGCATTTCGTATTGAAAATAATAATAAAAATTAAATGGAAAATGACATCACATACATGCACATGTATGATTTTTTTTTAAAGCCATTTCAAGTTCAAATTTGTATAAATTCAATATTTAAACAAAGAATAATGATTTTAGTTATTTTGCTATAATTTGAAAATATTTTAAGTGGGCGATTGAAACTTTTACATATAATTTTATTTTACATAGGTACACTATTAAATTTTCAAAACATTTAGATTAATTTCATGCTATAATTGCTATTATATGACATTTATAATTAATGCCAAATTCGTAATAGTAAAATTAATGACTATAATAATTAATACCTAAATGTTGTCACATCCATTACAGTAACCTATTCGATAATGAGTTACACTAGACTCCTACAACTATACAGCAGAGCGGTTACTTACTTTTGTCTTATAAATACTCGTTCAAAATTTCATATAATTTGTAGTGCTAAAATAGTATGTGTTTATCGATCGTAGTTTCACTGTAATATTGTGTTATTCAACTATTTAATAATTATATTGTTTAATGTTACATGTAAATGTATGTCGAATACTTAACATAATAATATTATACTCTAATACATTTATCGATGGACGGTAATGCTATAATAGTGTTAACAACGTCAATATCTAAGGCATACTGATACTATTTTTAGCAGGCAATAGACTACAATCTGTATACCTATAATACTCCATACTTACGTTTAGCACACTTTTTCGCTGACCTTGTGCGTGTTATCTCAGTGTTCAGAAATTAAATTATTATTTAACTGAATTAATTACTGAGTATTTTGGTACCGCGAGAAATGTGTGCAGTATCCATATCACGTACACATGTGGTATGCCCTAACTAAATTATTTGCGTCCAGTATAAAAAGTCGTTATAATTAAACATAATACTTAATTATTTTCCTAAAAAAAAAAAACAAAATGGTTTTTTTGTGAGTTATAACTTTAAAGGCTATACAAGGCATAAGTAAAAAAAAATTGAAAACTTTTTATATACCTAGTCTTTAATAGTTTGCTGAATCTAAATTATTCAAAATTATATTCAGACTACGATAATAATAACTTAAATAACCATACAAAGTCGTAAAAACATGACACGTACAAGACGTATTTGCTTAAAATTGTATTATTTTATTAAAATTAAATTATGAATATTTTATGAATTGTCGACTAATTTATGCTGTAGAATAAATGTATCAAACTCCTAAATCGGATAATAGAGAATCGCCATTTTAGATTTTTATTTTTGTGCCCCTGGTTATTTATTAATTGTGTTGTGTCGTGTTATTTATTGTACTTTTACCGATATTGTCATAACTGATATTTAATTATTTCCCTTATTATCCTCAGAAAATTATGTGTAGATTTATGTGTATTCGTTTGGTCGTCCACGGCCTTGTCGTTTGGTTTTTTTTTTACGAATTTCACTTAAAAAACCTATTTTGCGAAAAAATAATAAGACAGACTTGTCCGTATTGTCCAGTGTGCTTGTAAATTTATCAATGCATTAATGAAGTCTCATTGACTGCAATCTATATGTGTAAATCGCATTGGCGTTGCAATATTATTAATTATTGTCAATTGTATACCCGAGCTGAAGTGATATGACAAACAACTCCCGGTAGTGAGACAAAGGGGCGGGAGCTTTTCAAATTCCAATTAATCGAGTGCGCCAAAAAAAAATCGTCGTCAAGTATGCTCGAACATATACATTATACACGTAAAGCAGTGCGGCGGCACAAATAGACAGTGAATAGTAGTTTTTGAATTTACCCTCAATTTGGATCGAAAACACATGAACCCGTGTGCGCCGGCCAATGTGTTATTTTATTAATAATTATTATCGTTATCGTTATTTGCATTTACATATGTATGTTTTAGATACAGACGGTTTCGAATTAACGGCCACCGACATACAGCTGGACAATCCAATCGAACCGGGCAGCATAATAGCCATCAAACGGCCCATAAAAGTAAGCCTGGTGAATACTGTTTTATATACAGCGTGCGCGATCGATTGAGCCGATGGCGGATTACAACGGGTGTAATGATATGCAATAATATAAACGTGTGTGTATATTGCACAGAGTGTGCTGGGCCCCAGTCGGATTAATGGTTATATTATATTTCATACTGAGCGTTAGTTTGCGTGCCTTCAAAAGCGCTGTCCCTTCATAACGACGGACTGGCTATTGGTGGTGTTTGTGATGAATTTGGGGATTAAGTGCTACAGTTTATAATTTTTTTCGTTACGTTCTGGCGTTTGTTCTATCACCATTGGGCCCGATTCTCCATTACCTCGTAAAACGCGTTTTTTCTTTGCATTTCAATAATTATTACAAAAAAAACACGATAACTAGGCGTTATGGATAGGCTATCTAGCTACACTAATGGTCATGTTCCGGTCTCTCATTAAGAAGATGTTACACGGCCATTTGTTGTCTTCGTCTTACAACTTACAATTTACACTCAGGAGAACGCGTTTAGTTCCGTTAGTTTAAAAATTAGAGTGAATCGACCTATTATGAAACTTGATGGTAAGTACATTATCTGTGAGGTTTTTCACGATAGTTCAATTTTTTATTGAGTTTTGCGTATATAATAGCGTAAATTAAAAATGCGCATAACTCACTTATAAAAACTGAATTATCGTAAAAAAATACACAACAAACACAGATAATGTTCTTACCATCGTCAAGTTTCATAATAGGTCGATTCACTCCAATTTTTAAACTAACCGAGTTAAACGTTATCTGCTGAGCGTAAATTTGTTATGTTATGAACTTGTAACAATAAATTTCTGTATTATAGTACAATAGTTATAATATTAGGACCACACTGTCGCGTATATTTAAAAAAAACTTGTTTTCATTGTTTCCCCCCCAACTTAGAACAATTCCGAGTACATGACGCAGGCCATGCGAGACTTGGGCTTGAGCGCGGCCGACGACGGTCTGAACGAGGAGCAGTACTACCGGATATTGGACACGCAAGGCGACGTGGCTTACGCGCAGGCCATCGATCCGCCGGTCACCTTACTCACGTTCGACGGCCAGACCATTCAACAGGTGCTGTCTTCTTGCGTGCCCGATGAGTTACCGATTGCTGACGGCCGCGCTACAATGACGACGACGACCGGAGGCAACTGTACGACGACGAATGATGGTCTTCAGTAGCAACACCACCTCACGTACCTGGTCATCGTCTTCTCGGTCCGTCAGACGCCCAAGACAACGTGCCGCTTGCTCGCTCTGTGTTTACAAGTCAGGACGTGCCAATGCGAGTGACCTAGTCGGGTCATGTCGAGACAAAAATTCCCGAGCATCGATCGTTGTGTTTCCAGCCGAGTCGTGTATCGTTTTAATAATTATTATTCCTCTCCTCTTCTCGCGGATCTGATACGGGGAGACACGACTCTGGCCTCGGTTGTTGTTTGCGGAAAACTTCCGAGTCGTGTCTTGTTGCGTACCGACGCATAAATAAGTGTCACAGACTTTTGGCCGGTTCGCAGGTCGAATATGAATTAGGGTATAACTTTAAAAATAAGTATTACCAGAGTTTCGAACTAAATGCGACGCACACGCATACATATTATATACCTAATTTATGTATGTGTTTGCCCGTGTCGGTATAATGACGCGATATCACGTTGCTCTTCCTTTTGGGCTTTTTGTCCTACACACAATATTTTTGATTTTATTTTGGAAATTCTCGCCTAAGTGTGTTGCGCTACGAATATAACCGCTGTAACATTTACTGGCCAACCAATGTATCGTCTGCTAGTGTGATCGCGATTGTAATAATATAATAATTATATTATTACAATCGCGTATACTATAACTATTATAGTATACGACATGTGCATAGTCATATTATAATTATGTGTTCCGAATCACAAGTTCCTTGTTTAAAATAATTTTGTGATATTATTGTTTTTTATTTTATATGCTTGCATGATTTCTTCTGTGTTACTGTACAATTTTTATTTTGAAAACAAGTCTTAAGTTATTGTTGTTTTGAAATTTATCTTTGAATAAGCAGAGTGTGTCATAATAGTTTCACAATTTTACATTAAAATTGCATGTAAATAGTATGACACTTCTTCAATGATCTTCTCTTCTGCGCTATGTATGTAATATATAAACCGATAAGTAAATAAATAATTAATATTATATATTATTATATTGATATACATCACCTTAATGAAACTTAAGTTATTAATATTCGATACACTTTTTACCTAATATATTTGTCTAAAAGCTTATCTTCCCTATATTAACTATCTAGTTGTGGTTTTTTATAATATAACTATAAACTATTATGGAATTGAGATTATTATTAGTAAATTGTTGACGTAGATTTATTTTTAATTATATGTTATAGTTAGATAATGTGCATCAGTTTAATTGTTTATCTATTGCCTAGATAAAATGTCATGTTAATTTGTATTAATATATAAATACATGCAGGAAAAAAAACAAAATAATGACATTGCCTCAGGGTATTAAGTTGATAATTTATTAAGTTGGACATCTAACACGGTTTTTTGGTTGTGTAATAGTAATTCACCATAGTTATTTTAATGTCTGAAATTTGGTAAAATAAAACGAAATTACGTTATTTTATTATATCGGTAATGTATTGAAGGTAATTAATTATTAATTTGGTACATATTACAATAATTTAAAATTTTAAGTCGCTTTTATGCAAAATAGTTATCGTTCTTTTGTAATGTACATAAACTATGCGCAATGTTAATTATATTGGGAAATATACCAATTTCATAACGAAAGATTTGTGTTTCTTAGAATGCATTACCTATCATAAATATTTTTGTACTTAATTACATGAATTTATTTTTATGATTCCTTATCCTCTAATTTGTATAAAATAAAAATTATAATAATTTTAAACATTTTTTTTTAGGATTTATTATGAAAAATATATTTTAAAACAGAAATACACTGTATTTTATGTGTACTTGTATCTAAGATAGGTTAGTTTGTATCGTGTACCTTTTTTTTTACATTTGTTCAATTTATCTCGTGTATTGTACTTATACCTATCTAGATACATGTTTCTTTGGTTGGATACTTGGATGGTGTATCTTATATCGTTTTTATTTATTTTGTGTTATACATTAGAAAAAAATTAAGAAACATATTTCCAAGAAAAAAACAAAAGAAACGTATAACCATTTAATTAAGTTTTTACATCATTTTATTTCCAAAGCTGATTGCCGGAATCATAAAACAAGTTCAAAACTGTGTGTATACTACAAATTATTTTTGAGTTTGTAATAAAAACAAAAACCGTACTATTAAAACGCAAATAATGTTATACCTAGTAACTAAAGGTAAACAAATCAAAGTATCTAGTATCTTTTTGAAAATTCATCTTGTATTCTTGTCTCTTGAGTTGTCGTTCAAGCATCTTGTCTACATACTTGTTATATATTAATATAAAATAATATTTTATAATACCTACCTACTTTTGTGTCGAGGAAGTAATGATCGTGCTGTCACGCCATGTTGACGCAGTGTAACCTAAATACCTACCTATAATGTATTATTATTATTCATTAAAATACACAACTGTTCAGTACCATGTAATAATTGACTTATAACAAATGCATAGGATTATTGTATTGTATTACTTATTATAATAGTTAGATAATTTTAGTAATTATTATTGATAGTTTTAGTTTTACTGCCATATATTATATTATTTAACTACGCGATTTTTACTTAATACTACATTATAATATAATATTATATTATATTATACAAACAAATAAATAAATAAATAAAAAGTGGCTTGGTATGACGCGGTGGTTGGTTGCATTCAGTCACGAGCGATACGTGATTTGAGTGCAAGCACCAGCCGGTATCACTAGACATGATGGGTGACCACCCGGGTTTTTAGTGATAAATCCTTGTCACACATACACACACGTGTGCCAATCTAGCTGTAGCCCCCCTACAAACATGACGGGGCTTAAGATCAATAAAAAAATGAAAACAAAGGAATAATATGTATTTATTTATATTGATAGTTTAGTTATATGAGAAATGTGTATTGCAAATTGTAATTATTTAATTTATATTACCAAACTATTTAGTGAATTTATATTTTAAATTGTGAACTCATGGGTCCCCCTCCGAACATAATATTCAGTATTATAATCTTCTCGAAGAAAAAAAATAAATATATAACACAATATATATAAATCTTACCTGACTTGTAAGCAATATAAAAACCCGTTACTCGTAATGCTAGGCTTTATTATGCAGAGCTCGGTAGCCTAAGTACAATTTTTAATTTAAAACTATCCTCCATGTACGTTTATAAAAATATATGTTTCAATTAAAATTTGATCAAAAGTCTTTGGGGGTAATGAGAAATGTTAATTCATTAGGTATTAATGTATTATTCCGGTCCCTGATTTAACATAATCATTTATTCGGTGCAGTGTAATAATATTATGATAATATATATATATAAATATTTATGTTGCTGCGGTCCGTCCGCAGTGAAGAGGTTCAGAAAGGGAGTAAATGATGAATACCTATCTCCCACTTGTACCTGCCTGTCCTGTCTGCGCTACCTACCTGTCTGCTTTTCGTAACCAGCCCTCGCGCACGTCAACGTGAAAAGGTTTTCAGCACCCATTCATTACAATTATATTATATTATTATGTCTGCTATACCTGCATACCGTTATAACGGGTATACCCGTCCGCTGACCGATGTTAATATTATTTGTATGTGTGTGTGTCTGTCTGTGTCTGTGTTTGTGTGTGTCTGTGTTACCGAAAACATTTTCTGATGGAAAACAATTAAAGACCAAAACCATTCGTCGACGGTAAGACGTAGAAATAGATTCATTACGTGTATGTTATTTTAAACGCAAACGCAATTTTACGATACGGTGGCGACTTTGCGTCGGGCTGTGATCCGCGGGGCTTGATTTGGTTTTCTCGAGCAGAGTGGATGCATATTAATATAATATTAATAATATTAAAAAATGTACACTTTGAGAAGACCTAAGACACATACCGCCCTTCCCCGTGAATGTGCCTGTAGAAGGTTTGCACCTGCCAGGAATTCTTCCATTGGTGGATGAATATTTTTTGGTTCATTAACGGCTGACAAATATTTATACATGGGTAATAAAATCTTAGAAATTATTTATTTTATTCAACGGCTATTAACTATTAAGTACCTACATAAACATAGGAATAATATTTAAGACTCCATAAATTTAAAATGTTTAAAAATAAAACCGTGTGGGCCAGTTTGGGGTCACAGATTTTTTTTTTAATGTTAAAAATAATTTAAGATCATTTTTTAAGGCATTTTTCTTGGTTTTTAGAATATTTAAATCCGTTTCCTAGTTATAATATTATGCATGCGCAACGATTAAAAACGAAGTGGTGCGCACACTATACATCACACTCAGGTATATATCTATGTGCCTGATATTATTATAGACGAAATTTTAGTTATTAAATTATTAATTACTATAGATTGAAACAAAATTACTTGACGAACGATAGAACGCGTTAAGGGCAATTATAAAAACTATGCTACCTAAATAAAGGCTTATCCTCGTGCGTCTTCGTTTGCATATACGACAACGGTCGGCCGTCCAGAAATGAGGTCGACCCGCATCAGCTGCAATCCAGGGATGGATTAAAATATTATATATTTTTTTTTATTAAACACCTGCAAGAAGCAATGATGAATAACAATAATAATAATAATAATTTCTAAACACATCGATAACACTTATAATAATATTGTGGTCGACGATAAGATAATGGCGTTGATGCGTTCGGTACGCCGTGAATGTTTAATGTTTATATTTCAATATTATAATATTATATTTTAATTAAACGAATAATCATTGCGAAAAATCGTGAAATATTGATTGTGAAATCTTGGTTTTTCATACGGGCGACAGAAAGAACGTAGGAGTGTATGACGTAAAGTTTATACGAAGATATAAATAATTAACCCGATTCGAATGATAAAACGCATAATTATTGTGAAAACCTACTTATGTATGTTCCTATTAAACAGATGGCGTGTCATACGCTCATATTGAAATTTAGAATATGATTTATATAGTCCGACTTAAATGGGACTACGGTGACTGTCGGATTAAGAGGGTTTGACCAAAAAAAGGAACAGCGTATTATTAATGCAAAAATATATGTGTGTATGTATTCTAATTTATAATTTATAAATTTATCATGTATTATTATATATTATAATAATGTAGGTAGGTATTTATATGTGTTAGAATTTCAGTAGGTAACATTAAACTTATACTAAAGACCAATCGTTCATCTTATAACGGTTTGTTTTAAAACTACACAACGCACTTCTTATCGAAATAAAATGAGATAAAAAAAACATTATTTGTAACAAAGCGATATCTACAACGGGTTAAATACTTAAATCAATTGAATGACCTGGGAAATTATCCAAAGTTAATAATGCTTTCTGCCTTTCTGTGATAACTTTTTAAACTTCTATACATACAGAACGAAAAGTTCATTGGACCTATAATGTATATTTCTTTAACTCCATGTTCGGATGTTCCGCGTCTGTGGTCTGCTGAATGACAGAATGACAACAGTTCTTGACGGCGGCGTCCTCTTAAGAGTGATAATATGGGTGTGGTCATTATATTATTAATCCGCAAATTGTTTTGGAAAGGGATGCCGGTATTTAAAAAAATACAAAGTTCATCAATACAAACAATAACTCCTCATTAACTCTTAATAGGTATCTCGTTTCCTAGGGCATGACTCTGAATGCAAATATGAATTGAAATTCGAAAAATAATTAACATGTATTGGGTAACTTATTTTTTGGTTTTAGATATTTTAATTTGAAAATATGGTATTGTGATTTTATTTTTTTTTTTTATTAGGGTTAAGGCTTCAACTTCTAGGTCATTAGCCTGTGGTACTGTAGGGGAGGATACTGTAGATTTGTTTACACTTGTGTATTTGTTTTGGCAGAATTTTTGATTTGGGCACCCGTAGGTATCTGCTATGCCCGGGTGGGGGATGGCGGCACTTGTTCCCCGGACACCGTGACTTGCCCGAAGAAAAATGCCGCCCGCGACCGAGGTATCGAACCAGCGCCGGTGTGCGTCGCAACCGACGCATTAGTCCGTTCGGCCACTCCGTCCCCCATATTGTGATTTCATTCCAATATAAAACAACATTATAAGAACGTATAAAAATAGGATTATATTTATAATAATAATAGACAAAAAATATCAATTGATTAATTTAAATAATATTATTTTATTTTTTGATATCATCATCAGTTTCTAATTACAAGGCCATGTCGTAGTAACCAATCTCTTCTATCACGCCCCGTATTTGTCAGTTGTTGGTATGACGTGAAGCCCATTCGTTTTCGATATAGTAGTATGAAAATAGATAATAGTAGTATAGCACAGAGTCCTGAATGTTCCGTGATAAAACCCAAAATGTCTACAAAAATGGCGGATTCTTTAAACTATGCATAATCAATGGTATTAGCTAGACAGCTGTGAGCTAATAAAGGCTCTCTATTCTCTAGGGGTGCGTTCGAATATGAATAGTTAGAGTAGAGTACGTTTAGAGTAGGTTAGAATTAGAGCAGAGTAGAGTAGAGTTGATTTTGTTATCTTCGGAGATAAGCATTATTATCAGTGGAGTTAAAACAACCTACATATTTTTTCGGGGTTAAAGAGTTAACCTGGAGTATAACAACTCTGCGTTCCCGAACGAAGTTGGGTAATTATTTTTTTATAGAGTTAACTAGAGTTGAGTTTTCGAATGCACTCTAGTATTAGCAATCTATTTTATTATTTATACCTATTTGTGGTGATTAATGCATTTTTTACCGGTGATAATATTAATTATTATGAAAATATAGAACTGATATTCAACTACCAACATTTTTATGAAAAAAGTTTTTAAAAAAAAGCTGTTAAAATATTAAAACTCTAATCAAAACATTGATTATACTATTAATGCTAAATAGTATGATTAAAATAACTGTGCAGGGGATCCATGTAACTATAGAGAGACATTATATATTATATATCTAGGCTCTTTGCATATAACCATGCCATACCATAGAGTAGGTATATAATATTACTGTGTGCCATACCCTGCATCGGCTGCATCTCTCTTGCGCATGCCCTATGGGTGTGTTGTGGATAAGTATCTATATAATATTGTATTATTGTCTTTTATATGACGTAATAGTGTGTGCGCGAAGGAATATGATATTGCCTTAATCGTATCGTCACCGTCGTCGTTTAAAGTCGTGTCTAGACGGTGGCGGCGGTGTGCGTTTTCGAGCAGACTTAACCCCTCGAATCGCCGACCTCAATTACGCGACGGATTAGGTACCGGCTTTGTATCTTATATATATATAGAAATGTGTCTCGTCGGCCCGTGTGCCATCGTGGATTACTTTATAATATTATAAGTGTATAATACACTTAGAGGTTCGCTCCAGCAGTTTTTATAACCATATAATGTACGCGCAATATGATTTATGTCGGTACCTAAGTAAGGCAGCAGGACACTCTTATAACTAATCGATTTTTGTATTTTAGAAATAAACATATTTTTTATACCATTGGATGTAAATGGTTGTAAATGTTTTTACATTTTACCGAAAAATCAAAAGTATGTACCTGTTTGCGATCTGCCGTTGTTTTAGATTTCTAAACGTAAGTATAAAACACCCTATATCCCCGTTGTGTCTGTCCGTCTGTTAGTTATCTGTATTACATAAGTTAAGATTGTTGATATTAAGTTATTCGTTAATAGTCCGTAGACTAGTAAAGTTATTGTACATATAGTTATGATTGATGATTGTTTGTATGACGATGTTACGGTTCTGTTCAAAATAAATTTAAATTGGCCAGTATAAACATTATCCACATTTGAGTTTTTAATATAAATTCATACTAGCCAATATTAAAAACATTGGTACCAAAACATAAAGGTTACCAAATGCTTTTTAATTTTTACATGGAATTATGGAATACCTAATCATGGAATTATGGAACTATAGTTTATTGCGTTGTATTAATGGATCTAGTATGCCCATAGAGTGAACTTATTTTTTTTTTTATTATAATAGTAATCAAGTTTTTTTTGATATCAACTCATGTTTTCAATTTTATATTCTAAAGCAAACTATTCCCCTTTAAAAATCTCAAAAGTGACAATTATAATAACTATAAGTCATAAGAGTACCTACCTTTAATAATTTATTATTTTCTGTTTCTACAAACATGGAAACATGTTATGACTTACGTTGAGTTGTTAATATAATAGATTTTTTTTTAAAATTGAGCCCGGTAACTTTGACCATTAGCTTTTTATTACTGTGGTTGGTAGGGTTAGTACGGTAAGGTTGTTACGGTAGGTAAGCAACACGTGTATGTGTTGGTAAGGTTTTTGCTACTACGAACCCGGGTGGTCACCCATCCAGGAACTAGTAGCAGCGGACGTTACTTGTCTGACTACATTGCGTGACTGATAGCAGATAACGGTCCGCGCCGTGCCACTATCATAATAGATTATAGAGTGTGTTACAACTAATTACACAATGTACGTTTATATTATAATTATTTATAATCATACAAACTATGGCAATACCACATTGGTTAGGGGGGGGGGGGAGTTTAACCATTGGTTTTTTTTAAGTTTTCATAAAAAAGTGAAAATGATAACCATTACACCCCATAGACCATAGTCGTTTAGGACATCATCGTTTTTATATTTTAAATATTGTAATATTATTAAAGTTAGTATCTTTTTAAAACTTTGTTTCGTGGCTCTTTCGTATAAAGTAAAAACAACGTATTAGGTTCTAACTTCCTGGCATCGTCACACGCCATAATTCCACTGAACACTATGATCAGCTGGCAGTTTGAGGGCCAGACAACTTTAATTTAGCATATTATCGAATTACCCGGAGGTCATGACAAATGATGCGTACCACCATAACCGTTAACGGCTGGTATACTTATAGACAATTAAAACAAATTATTATATGCGCGTACCTAGGTATATTATTTTGTCGTAATTGTTTGCGATTTATTCAAATCTTTTTTTTTTTCAGAATAAGCCTCGGTATTTGTTTTGATGAAAATTTGAAAAAAAAAATTAAAATCTCATTGTACCTACCTATAAAACAGTTTGGTCTCTACAATATTATTACCTGGAAAATATCGGAACAAATTGAAAACTGACAAGTTTTGAGGTCACTGGAGGAAACAAAAATAATAAAACAAAGGCTTTTTGTAGACCGTCTACACTCAAGACGAATAGTTTTAGGTAGATATATTAAAACATGCCTTATACATGCTATAGCTATTTTAAAATAGCTATAAATAGGTAACATGGTATTTTTACAAATGGTTTATGCAGTATTCAGCACTTAATAGAGCTAAAATTGACTCGATACATTACAACATTACAACTTTGATCAGATCGAGTGATATCAAGTGCGCAATTATATATGAACTAACGTTTTATTTTAGTTATAAATAACGATAAACACAAAGTGGTACAATGTTTTAAATCTGAAAAACCGTCAAGTAGAGATACGCTGATCTGTATAGTATAGGCGTGTGGTGTGTCGAGTGAACCTCATCATTGAGAAGGTTGCTGTAATGGATGTGTTAGACTTGAATTCGATTATAAATTATTGAATACGATTAAAAACGATTCTGAGTGAACTAGTGACAGTCTAATTAAATAACTTTTTGTTAATCAAGGTCACCAAACAATTATTTTGATAACAATATTAACATTTTTTCAAATATTTGTTATTTTTTTTTGAAATTTATGATTCGAGTATAATTTTTATTACACAAAAATTAATTTAAAAAAAGTAAAAAACACTCTTTATTGTAAAATCAATGCGTTCAACGCTCTGCTCAGAATCTAAAAACAAAAAAGGTACACAAGTTGCAAAACGTTTTGATTGAACACTAAAACGTTCTTTTTTTCAAATGCAAGCCCTGGGTGTCGATTTATTAAGATAACCCAGAGTTGATATTATTGATATCGGGTAGGTAAGCAATTCTATAAAGACTTGGTAGGTACTGAGTTGCATGTGTTGGTCGTATTAATTATTATTGTGCTAGACACGCAGAAGAATGGTGAGTGTATCGCATCCATCAAGGATGTGTATTTATGTTCCTTATTTGCATTATAGTACTGTTACATTGTTTACAAAATAAAACAGTGGATTGAGGTCGCTAAAAGTATAATTTTCCGCTTCATCACATCCTCCTTACACACAAACAAACACACACACACACACACACAATATCACAATATGTATACCACTACTTCTGAGTAAATAGATAAAATATCGATATAATCACGGTGGAAGTCTTGAAATATGTAATAATAGGTATAATAATATGTATTATACAATTTTTTTTACTAAAAACCGATATACGGTGGACACGCAGTAATACCTAATGTATACATAGTGGACTGAAAACATATTATGTACGTGTGCGATCACCGGGTCGCAATAACGATACGCAGTAGAAACGACGACGCGTAAGATTGGTGGCATGATCTCATAATATGAAAAAAAATCAAAAAGAATTGATCACAACAACATCTCATACGGCGAGAGGAGATAAACATTGTTGACTCTGCAGCAGTAACGTCTGCAGATAATATTCAGGCGACTCCATCTTTCTTCTCTCAAATGATTGTTAAACCTTCTTTATATTAAGTCTGTTCGTTAGAATTATATTGGTTAGTTCACGTTCTGGAATAGTACCGATTGGTCTGAGAATTTCGAAGAATAAATATTTGCTTTTTTTGGATGAGGGTCGGTAAGCGTAGTCCATCTCTTCATAGATGTATATGGGTCGTGGGATGCCTGTGACGGGCGCTTGTAAATTGTGGCTGGTATTTTTTAGTTTTTTAAATGGGTATAGTAAATTGCATCCATAGTATCTAATTGACCTCGAATTCATCGATATCTATTATATTTATGTTTTAAATACTGTTGTTCATTTATTGGTGGATATGTGATGATTATGTCTCATTATACTATGCTGATATATAACTTATAATTGTATTACAATTACCTAGGTACATAATATTAATATATTGTACTATAATTTACCTGATTTATTATTATTAAAATTGTTTATTATTATTTACTACATAAATTAACTTAACAAAAATTATTTAAAACAACAAAGTAATCCCATATTAGTTTATTTATTTATTTCAAGCAAACCAAAAAATCATTTTTGGAAGACTTGCTAAATGAAAAATACCAGGTGCAATTTACAATATTTTCCCTTCGTTGGGCGCAATTTACGTTTGTCCCTTGTGATGCACTCGCAGAAGCCCTCCGCCGCTGACTACCTACCAAGAGGTCTACCGACAACCCGGATTGGTATCAAGCAGGTAGGTAAAAATGTACGATTGAGGAGCGTCATTTGTAATCGGCAAACCGGGAATTGTACCTAAAAATTTCAGTATATAGTAGACTTTATTTTTTAATTTAGTAATTTTCAAAAGGTTGATTGGTATAATGTTGACTAATAAACAATTTACGAATAACAGTTAAAATATACTAAAATATTGCGTACTTTTATGAAGTTTTGAAGTGAAAATTTTATAAGCTAATAGAAAAGTAAAAAAATTGTTATTTTAGATTAGGTTAAATGGTAAAAAAAAGTAATTATGTATTCAAAGCCATTTGTTTAAAAATTAAACAAGTGTATTGTATAATGGCTGTAACCTAAATATGTATAATGGATCTGCAGAATAGTATGTAGAACTTTTTTCAACCGAGGGAATGGTATTTTATCGGGTACATTAGTGAAGATAACAATTTTTATTATAACTATAACTCGAGAAGTCGAGCACATGCACCATATTATTTACACTACTATAATGTTCATGTATTTGGTGCAGCCACGATATTACAAAATTCTTTGTGCTCGCAAAAAAAAACAGTTACGACCAAAATACAACAATTATTTCCTTTTCGGATTTTTCAGTACGCAAGTGTAGACTATAATGATCCGTACCCACAACATCGCATATTGTTTGGTTTTTTTAATTTAGAATTTTAACAGGTGTTCCACAAAGAGTAAGGGCTGATTCGATGGACAAAATTAGACGCCTTGTGTTTGCGGACATTGCAAGCTGTAAGGCGCAGTATAAAAATAAAAAACAATTTCTGCTCGGACGATTATCGTTCGAAAGACGTGTTATTGCGTTTCGCGTCTATCGTTCGCACTGACCCACTAGAGTTCATTCCCGAGACCTCGGCCAGATTTCGAATTTCCGTTTGGGTACAATATCGGTGACAACCACAGGTGAACCTACGAACTAATGAACAGCAATTTCCACTCCACCCTGACCTCAATGAATATTGATCAGAGATTCAGATAACTCACTATCATAATAGTTTTAAGGTAATAATAATAATTACAATAATCACTATCAATATTAATTTTATTGTAACACATTTTTTTTATTTGGTTACTGCAGACACATCGTATTTTACTATTTTTTTTTCTGTTATCTTTCACTCCTTCTCGTCCCCTGACCAAAGCTCTCTCTAAGTGTGGTCCATTAGTTAACGCCTTTATAGGTCTATCATGGTGACAACTGTTTTCCCGAAAACGTGTTTTTGGATTTGGCTCGCACTCTGGTGTGTGCTCCGTAGTTTTCCGGAGGGACATAAAAGTCTGCGGCTCGTATATAATATATATATATACACACACACACCATATATATACCGAATGTCATATAGTACAATTTGTAGGCAGCGGACGGGGGTTCGGTTTGTGCGGATTTGTCGAATATCGTCGAAGTATATAATAATATAGAAAACCGCCCATTGTGCGGTGTTTTGTCGTTTCGAAAACAAAAAAAAACCGACCAAAACTCTCGGCCAAGTATACGTCGCGTATTCAGTAGTACCTATATCATGTATATTATTTTACGACGATTAATCGCTTTCAGATTAATTAAAACTCGTACATTTGTGTCACGCCCAGCTATACTGCGTTGGTAGCCCGTAATATTATATAGGAATACAATATACGATATAGGTACCCACCTAATATTATTTACCAGATACTCGAAAATGTCCCTTGTCGCACAGTCACATAGTTGAAGCTCGAGAATGGGGAGGGGAAGGGAGACCGAGATTAAAATGTTTCGATACATTACGATACGAAAAAAAGGGATGATTTCAAATAATAAGTTATTTTCTAGTAATAAATAATAATTTTACAGTCGGATAGTCACGTATTCGATCACCTATTAGTACCATGAAAGCCGACCTATATATTATGTATATATTTATTATTTATCTTAGCGATAATCCTAGGTAATATAGGATGGCCGCGGTTAGAGTATTAAGAAAACAGATAATCTTTCTTAAAAGTTTAAAGTAATATTACAATTTGTTATTGAGAAATACAGAAAACTTAACTATCAAATAAAAAGGCCAAAGGCAAGTTATCCCGCGTAAGTACGCCACTGCGTCGTAGTTGCTACTGTTCTTATAAACTTTATACCTGTTGTTCTGGACTTGCGAAAATAGCTTAATGTTTTTAATATTTCATAAACTCGATACAGGCAAACATTTTCCGAACGGGTAGATGAAATGGTGAGCAAAATCAAATATTAATAAATAACATTACAAAAATTTTATAATTAATAATTTTGAATGACGCCACAATAGATGCTTTTACTTATTCAAAATAAAAAAAATGTTCGGAAATACTACCTTTTTCACTTCAACCAGACAACGAGAATAATCGCACCAAAATATGTTAAAATATAAATTTTTGAATTATTCCCCCATCCTCAAAAAGTAATTATTTGCACTATAAAAATAGAAATAAGCATTTCATTTAAACAATAACCATACATTTTTTATTTTCTATCAAGACCTAATTTTTAAACGTATTTTAAAATGTCAAAAATAAAACATTCTATTTTATAGTTTAGAGCACAATAAATAAAAAATGTATTATTATTTAGATATGAGTGAATTAAATTAGATCATCATACTATATTAGGTCCTGGATGCCCCACATAATGTTTTAAGAAAAAAAATTCTAAAATTATTAGTAATGTATTTAAGAAAGTTTTAAAAAAATATTTTTTTTCCCGCGATCAAACTACCCACCTGAATATTTTATGATAGTGTCGTATGTTGTAGACAGTCGTCAAAATAATATTATTTAATATATATGTAATATAGGTGGGAATATTTCAAATTGTAAATTATTGACATAGGTCAGGCCAGCGAAGCAATATGTGCTGAGGCGACGATAATATTTTCTATATAACACCGCCGTACGCGCAGACACTGACCCCGTCGGCGTGTGAAACGCCGATCGTAGTACGGCCTAGGTGATCTGAATTTGCTAAGTGTTTTATTTATGTTTGTTTTAATACAATAAAAGTGTTTCCGACCTGAAAACCCAAGTTAAACATTATTTTAGTCATTCTTACGTTCTCGCCTTTCAAAGGAACAGCGCCGGGATATACGTAGTACGTACTATGTGTCAATGAAGTTTTATTAAACTGAATAGTGTTAAGGTATAATATGTAATCTTTGAGTCATTTCAACTAGATAGGAACGAACTAAGAATTGACAAGCGCATGCCATCGTACCTAAACGAGTTAACAGTGCCATTCTAATTAACTTTAGATAGTGTCATTAACTAGAGAATACGAGGGTAAGGCGTATAGTTGGTTTACCGCGTATTGTCTAATACGGGTGAATGGTGATACCACAATTGGTAGGATAATATATTTTTATTAGATTGTGGAAATGTGACATGGGTGACTGTGGTGAGTGTGAAAATACCTACCATAATTGTACGTAGCGAAATCTTTTAAAATATGCAAAACAAAATTTCGCATTTTTAATTCTCCGTATTTTCCGACCTGGGTACCTCTAATTGTATATACCTCTATACTGTTGTTTTTTTTTATGTCTTATATGGTTTCAGGGTTGCTATAATAGTCCCTAAAACTTGATTAAACCGCGGCGGAGTCAGAATGTATAACGCCGTAAAATAGATATTTCGTTCGTTTGCAATCATCATATAATAATAATATGTCGTAACCGCTTTATATTATTATTATTGTTATATACGTTACTGTAATATATTTTGTACATAAAATATAATATTATAGTTTCTCGTTTAGCGGCGCGGAATGCAATACGGGAAAACATTTAATCGCCTCTTACCATGCAATAATGCGTCGTGCGTGCGTGCGTGTTCGTGTCTGTTGGTGGGTGTGTGGGTGGGTGGGTGGTGTGTGTGTGTGTGTGTGTGTGTGTGTGTGTGTGTGTGATATCGTATATTATATAGAGGTTGTTTTATTATAACGTGTGTATATAGATTGGAATATGGCTGTGGTGGCGGCCGCGGAGGTGCAAGTGCATTGTTGCGGTACCTACGTGACGCGATAACCAAAAACGGTTGAGAAGAATCCGCGAAAATATTTCGACGATTTTTCCTGCTCCTGCTCCTGCTCCTACTCCTCCGCCTCACTCGTTGCCGTCGTCTTCCGCAGCAGCAGCAGCCGGTAAGCCGTTAAAGCTATATTAAAAACACACGCGTCGTTCGAAACAAAAGGTGCCTTTAATTCGGAGACGCTTTGCACGGCGTCGCTATATTACAAAATATTTAATATACGAGTAATATACGACGTGATGTTACCTATATCTATAATAGGTGGTACCTAATACAAAGGGACATTTTTTTCGCAAGACACTTTCCAGGACATTCATCTGTTATAGAATTCGTTTTTTCCAAAACGTTTTAGACAGGCGCTTTTTTAAATAGCACTGCAGAAATTTCCCAAATATTTTAAAATCTATTATTTTGATATTTTCAAATTTCTTAAAACCCAACGTACCGATACCAAACACCTAACACCACAATCACAACACTCGATGGCGGAGTACATACTGATAGAACAGGTATAGGAAACACGAAAATGTACAGTGAAAACGATGAGTGTTCATAAGTTACCTATGCGTAATATTTTGCTGAACCCTGTAGTACGGCTATGCAACTACTATACAGTATATGGATAATGTACCTACGTATAATTAAGTCTGCTTGGAGACTTTTACGTGGTCACTATATTAATAATATCTTTTCGATATTGCTGTCGCTTTGAAATGGTAATACAATTTGGCGGTTTTTGAATTTTTCACAGACATTGACGTACGCAAATATAATATAATTAAATAGTCTGCAGCTGTTGATGTGATGGTAAACGATTTTGTTTTGCATTGTGGGAGCGTATCTCTTGATAGGTGCGTTTTACAGTTCGCCCGTAATTTTATCAATACATTATGTGACCGGTGGTTTTTTTCTCACACGTCATCGGCACGCTTATGAGCATTTCGAGCGTGACGACTTATTTACTAATGTCAAGGTCGCCACAGCCACGCTTATCTGCAGTACACCCTCCGGAAATGGCAAATTTATTTTTTGGCGTGCGTTTATATTTTATACGTGTATATACACATATTATATCATATATTATACAAGTGCACTGATATTATTCGATTAAGCTCGAAAATAATTAAAAGCTAGTCCGGGGGGATTGTTGGACTTATGTCGTCCCTCCCCGTCCGGGTCCACCCTCGCGCAAACCACTGATTGAAACTTCCTGCGGCGCTGCAGCACGTCCCGCGCACACAGGATCACGTGGACTTAACGCGGTAATACGTTCTTTACGAGCGTGTATAGGCCTTCTTTCACGTGACGTACATACACCGTAATAATAATATTATACAGGTACGGGTTCGTGCAGGTTAGGTTTATCCCGTGCTGTATGTGTACGCGCCTCGGCATTATATTATAATACATAGGTATATATTATACGCGTATATATAGGTACTTGAATGCGGCGGAAGGAAACGTTTTCTTAATTATCATTTCCATTATATTCCTCGAGTGTGCGCCTCGTGCGGTGCAGACCGGCTACCTGGATGAAACCATAGCGTCTAAAATATAGTATATTAGGTAGAACGCAGCCGAGGTAATATTATTATTTGCGGAAAACCGTGTAGGAAACGTTTTCGCGCCGGTCGTTTGACGAACACCAGACTCGTACAGCACAATATTATTATGCCTGCTTGGATTAACTTTCAAACGAACAACACTATAGCAGTATACCCACGGTGTGTGGTGCACGTATAATATACTATATAATGTTATAATATTATGGTGTTGCGTACATATCTATATAGCGTTGAACCACGCATATCCATCGTCCGCGAGATATAAATATATTATAATATTGTATATTATTCTGCGGAAAGTGTCTAACGACTAGAATAATAATAATAATAATAACAACAATACTTGAAGACCATCGCATATTGTGTATTGTGCTGTGATGTATTTTGGAAATTACTACTTCACTAGTGCGTTCTCAATCTTGTCACTATACCTATCAATTATCATGTACAATATTATTGTTTTTACTTTTTTCACGAAATGTTGTTGTGCGCTTACCTGCCGACTAAATGGAATCCGCCGTATAAGTAGGTAGAAATAGGTAGTATAATTTATACTATTTGTATAATATTATATATTATTACGACTTACGACTATTCACGAGCATAAAACAATTTTCATTTTAAATAAAACCAAACGATTTGTCCTAATGTAAGTACACAATCTACGCATAATGCCGTTATAAATAATAAATTAAATATATATAATATATAAATGCTGTACCTATATTAATATTAAGCAAACATGTGTCATGCACAGCTATATATGAAAAAAAAATACTAGAAAATAAAATATAATGGTCCTAAGTTCAAAATGTACATCACCACGTGTAGAACAGTCAATCTTCTTATATTGTTATAACCTATAGTGATAGTTTTTAATTACTCTAATGATAATCCGGTTTCTTCCGAATTACAATAAAACGCCGCTGAGAGTATTTTTATTTAGTTATGTTTATTTTCAATGACTTTTATTTGTTGACATCCTATCTATAGAAAATGTCTGGTTAGGTTGATGGTGTGGCAACGTATCGTACATATACGTATATCGTACTTCGATTTTAGTAATTTAGTCAGAATTATTAAACAAGGCGCCAACAAAAATAAAATACATTTCGTTGGGTGTGGCTGAATTTTCTATCTGCTACCCCGCCGACTATCCTGGCTGAAAGGCGTATAGTTTGGCCAACTGAAACTAAGTACCTATTTGTGAGTTGCACAGTTTGAGAACTTAACTGAAATGTCATGACTATAATATAACCTTGAAAGTTTTGTTTTGCAATCCATATCCCCCTCACCTACCACTACAAAAATGTTGGACCGTCGTCTCCGTATACTGTCAACATTTTGGTATTTTAATGCCGATACTACATTATCATCATTACCTACATCACAACAGATTATTTTATTTTCATGAAAAACATTTTTTTTTAGTAGAAATTATTGTTGGAGTTAAAATGTATTTACAGTAGGTAAGTACCTACAATTGAACGATAGTATAGTTTATACCAATAAATATTTAATAACATAGGTACTAATGTTATTATAGTTTAACGTTAATACTTATTTTTCAAATGAAATAACTGCTTGTATATTTAATATTATGTACGTATATGCTTTCGAAATTTAAAATCTTGCTATTTTCTTTTAAATTGTAATCCATAAATTATGAACTATTTAGTACGTACGATATACCTGTGTACAACGTAGAATACACATATAACTATACCTAGCATGATGACTGATTTATAAAATATAACTTAATATGCAGTCTGCCTTTCACGTAGATATGAAATAATAATACTAACTAACCATACGTTTCAAATTATATTTATTTTAGAAGATTAAACTGCATTTTTTATATGAAAAACAACCTAACTGATACAAATTTAAAATAATAAATACATATCACATAATTGTAGGTTCTTCGGTGCATTAATGAGTCCTATACCTGAACGGGAAATAAATAATATACTAATTGAGTTCCGGTATAAACAAAAAATATACCAGTCTTAATTCCGAAATGTGGAAAGAAAAAAATATATACTAATTGAGTCTGCACTTGAGAGAAGTATAGTTTAAACATATTAATCAGTTTAAATTAATGAATTATATACATACCTATTTATTATATTATACACACATTAATCACATTTTTAAAAATTAACATTTAACAAACATTTTTAACCATAGGTACTATTGTAGGAATTTTAGTTACGGACAGTCCTGAGTCTGTATAATTGCGAGGAAAGATGTTATTTTTTTTTTTAAGTTTAACGGGTTTCAGTCAGTATTAAATCGTGGACTCTATTAGTATGTACCTACCTAAAACATCCCGAGACTCGATTCGTTCTAAATGGTTTTATTTGTACTCAATTGTATGCAACCTAACCCGGTAAAACACGATTGAGCATAGAATATTTTATGCGATGTTTCCATGCTATTTATTTTGCCGGAATCACGTAATTTATTTTTTTTCACGTATTATTACATCAAATTATTATGACACTAAACATACACGAGCCACGATCCGAGCCCAGCTTTATCGACAGTGTTATCAATTAATACATTAATTCTACAGCAAAGTTTTAAACATTTCAGAAAAATGTATTATGATTATTAAAGTTATTAAGATAATAGTGACTATTCCAAAATTATTATAGGAATAATTCCGTTTATGTAGTGAGTATTCGATCACCTAACCGTATCACATAGTGCGTTAAAAAAAGTTTTGCTCAATAGTGCCGTAAAAATGGCATTTCATGCTTAATCGTTTCATAGCCATCTATACCTAAACAGTGTACCTATATATTATTTAGGCACTATTAAAAATCCTATATTACTAATCTTTAAACTTTTCTATCAAACTACATATGTTCCCAGAAATACTTGTTTTGTTTTATGAAATATATTATCAATTACAGATAGGTACAATTGTTATGATATAATATAATATTAAACGATAGAAAATATTTAAAATTTTTAATATTTGATATAATATTCACCAAGTTTCTTTTTCTAAATATTACTGCGATCAATAAATTATAGGCGATAAAAATAAAAATGCTATTTTACATATATTTAAAATAAATGAAATAACAAGGTGTATAATAGTATAAATAATATATTTATTATATACGTCTAAAATAAGTCTATGTGTCAGGTATTAACGACACAACGACAGACGGTGGCACAACTATGAATTATATCTTACTCTTGTGAAAAATTATCCTACCTAAGGGCTAGGGCCCTTAATAATAAACAATCAAGCAACAATTGAATAAATATTCACTAGTTATTAAATAAACGTTCAGTATAAATAATAAGGAAAGGCAGTATAATAAAATAGAGAAACCTCTATGATTTTTAACGTATTTAAAATAGAAAATTATTTGACATTGCTTCTCATAAGAAAACATTTACTGTAGGTATTAAATATTATTATTAAATTCGTTTTTGGGGTGTTCCGTGATACAGTGAAACACGTCAAACGCGAACTATAATTGTGCTGTGTAGGTTAACAGATGAGAGTGTTTTTAAGCATATTAGTATAATAATATTATAAAAAAACTTTTACGTTTGACTGTGTCAACAGACGTGATGGGAAAACTTGAAAATTGTTTCTCAGAACAATCATAACAATATCAACGCGATTAATTGTATAGGTAGGTAGGTACATGGTTTTTTTTTATACATATTTCCAATGGTTTTTTTTTTTATAGAGCATCGACAATTATTTGAATTTCCTCCTCGTTCATTGTAATTTATTATGATAATACAACCTGCAGCGTGATTGATTTAATGTTTGCCATAATAATTTTGCTATAATGTTATTTGATAAATGGAAAATACTGATTTTTTCATTTATAACGAACAATTTATATAAATTATAAATTGAATCGTCTATATTATATTAAAGAACGACATTTGCCTAATGTACTCAACTGATTTGAGTAAAGTTCTGCATAATATCTTTATAAAAATTGAGCGTTTATTTTAAGATTAATATTTTAGACTTTCGAAAGTAGTGTTTTTGTTTAATCTATAATTCTTAGAATCAGTGACAAATAAGCCACATACGATTACTATTACTGTATATAATATAATAATTATTACATGACACGTTTACCTTTAAATTTAATAATATATTATAGTTAAATGGCAATATTATCCATTGGTCACCACCACGTCATGTGACAAGTCATTCGATCAGATAATCCGATTGCTCATCGAATTAATTTTAGGAACATAATAATTACCTATGTATTATATTTGCACCTTACGTATAATGTAAAAATTATATAAGCTTTATAGTATTTATTTATTTATTTTTATGTTTTTAGTTTTTACGAATATGGAAATATAAATACGATAAAAAATGATATCATTTGTAAATGTATTCAATTATTAGTGCACTTAATTAACACACACGTGTTGCTGCTATAATTGTTATCAGTTTTTTTTTTATCGAACTATGAGAACACCATTACATATTACATTATTTCAAACATTAAAAAGGCCTATTATAAAGGCAAACTTAAAAGTTGAAACTATATTCATAATATAATGCACCTTCCTGTTTCTGAAATTCGCATCGATTAACATCTTACTTTTACAATGACTATTCACGACTGAATACCTATAACTATTTGAACCACCCAGATGTTTACAATTTCAAATAAACCACATGGATCTAATAGATGATGCCTTATTTATTGTCATTTGCTGTTTTTACATATAAATTATAAATATTTTTTTTTTACATTCGAATCGAAACAATATAATATAGCCAAATAATGTTTAGTTATACAATTGTAGGAATAAAATATTGAATTAATGCCATTTTTATTCAACGAAAATTAGCCATTGTAGGCTTTTTAAAGTATTCTAGCTGTTACCCGTTATAGATTATATTTTTGTCAGCTGATTATTTCAAACTTGGCCATCACTTATCACTCATTAAATTTATTTATGTTTTATCGAATAAAAATATGTTAGTAAATTAACACACGTATAGGTTCATTGGTTAATATAATAATATATTGCTATACACAATTAAAATTCCTAAACAATCGTTTGCCAAAACAGACAATTCTGTAGTAAAGAGCCAGAAGCTGATATCTGCAAAATGTTCATTTTTCAGGACATATGGTTTTAATATTTTAAAAAATCAAAAGATAGTAAATGTGAGTTTCAGTTTGCAGTCTTAGAGAAAATATATTTTTTTGTTTTTAATTGCAAATTTAACATTATGTTTAGCTATAATAATGCTCATAAAATAAATTATAGACAATAATTGATTAATTAATAATTAAATTTAAAAAAAAAAACACACAATCCAGGTATCAATACTTTTGCCGTAAACATTTTATTGCAATAACCACATAACATATTATATTACTTGTATTTATTATTATAATAAAGAAGTATATTATTAATAATATTGATAATAATAATAATGATATATGATTGCATTTGTACAATCATTTTATTATTATATAAATGGAAAAAAAAGTGGCAAAATATTTTATATGAATATTACAATTGATATGGCCAATATATGATGACTGATTGTTTAGAGTTAACTTATCAAATTTAGTCACAAAAAACCACAGATATATATAATACACTTTATAAATGTATTATATATATAAAAAAACAAAAAAATACAACCCCGCGATAAAATTGATACCTGATATATCATATTTTTTCACAATAATTACACGTGATCCATGTAGAATATAGATAGCATATTGGTAAAATGTTGTATAACCTATTAAATATTGTACCTAAAGGTACCAAATTTTAAGACAATAAAATATTCATCCCAAAGAACATAATATTATATAATATTAAATTCCTAAATCAATTTTTTTGCAGACATCAGCTTAAAATATGGCTCTTTACCACTCGTTATATCGGAACGTACCCCTGGTTTTATAATAACACGAATTTAAAGTATAATGCCAATTTTCGACATGTCAATAAAATCTGTAGATTTTGGCAGGGATACATTTTGGAACTTTTTAGGAAATACGCTATTCATTTTCTGAAATATTTTGCGAAGTTTAATTTTTTTTTTAATTAGGTAGATAGTTTAATATCGAGTTGTGCCAATTTTCCAAAACCAAACTTTTTAGTAAATTTTGACGTCTGCGCCTACACGCTCAATTTACTCCAGCGGAACTTTTTCGCGTGTAAGGTTTCGATTTAATTTGAATTACGACGACGACGACGGTATATGTATTGACTTTGCGTCGTTATAGTATAGTTAATCTATTACCCGCCGGAAACACAGTTTGTACACGTTGGTATAATTACCGTGTTCATCGAATATTATATATAGTTTGACCTCTTGTATATATATTATGTATAGGTATATAATTTATTGGATAATGTAGGTTTATTCCATCAACTGTATTATAACGCGGTATAACCTCTTATACCTGACCCGCGGTAGCAATTTGTTACATGCACGTATAGGTATACTGCAGAAACAGTGCCTATACATACATAGAAGTTAGAAATTACCTTGTAAAAATATAAAGAACCGAGCGCGCCCGCACGTATATTAAAACGTTGCTCGGTAGAGGCTTAAGACACTGGCACGTATGCAATTTAAAAGTTACGGGCAATGATTTGCATGTAAATGGCCGTTAATAGACGAAATGCGAACAATTGTGTGTGTGGCGGCTGAGAAAGAGCGTTTGCCGCTGTTTCTTTATAATATATTTTGTTTCGAGAGAAGGATACAAATCGATCCCGCCGCCGTCGTAAAATGCATATTCATTTGTTCCGAATTTTTTTTTTCATACCGCACGTCCGAAAAGTAAACTAGACACACACACACACACACACACATATAGCACCACACATATAACCTATTCCTATATACCGTGGTCGTTCTCACCCTTTAGGCATGTGCATATTTTTATATTAAACATGTTGTGCACAGTCGGTATACCGCGGTAGTCTGGTATATATATAATACATACCAGACTAAATATTGCATATTATTATATCTGCGTATTGTACCTATATATGCGGACCGCGTGGAATATATTATTGTATATTGTTTGTTGGTCTGTACCTCGAATAATGTCTTTTGTCTCTTATTCAATGAAGCTTATAATACGCGTACACCGCGAGCTATATATTTAATACGGTGGCGAATCTAATCTCTGGGGGAAAAAAGAATACCGCGCGGATGGTACTTAGCACTTTGGTTACGGCAATTTGTAATAATTATTGTTATAATACAAGTTCCCACTAATACGAGCATACTGCCTAAGGTCACGGGTCGCAGGCGGGCATCTACCTCTTTTAATTTTTGTCACAAACCTGTAGCGCGAGTAGAATATTATGCATTTAAAATTTACAGAATAACATATAATAGGTATGCTAATTTTAAATACGTGATGATTATACATCACTGACGTGTTTTAAAATTTTTTTTTTTTGTAATTACTTATAATATTATTGTAACACCATGACGTCGTGCCACCGACTATATAATATTATTATTTATATCTCGAGTAAAATATTAATGGCTGTTGTGATGAATATTAAAATTCACTACCTAAAAATAATTATAATAATATATACCTAATACCTATGTATTTTCAACGAATTTGGTTTGATGATGATTATCAAAACGCCGAGTCATCATGCATTTTTTAAGACGTTATAATATAAGTAGTCGTTAGATGCCTATAGGAAAACTTTTTTTCAAACTATTCAGAATTCGGACAAACCGTTTAAATTCAATTTCCTTTCAAACGTCGTGTGTAAAGATGTAATATTATACGCTCGTGTAACGAGTTTTTTCTTATTTAAAAATACGTTCATCGTTCAGTTATAAATTCTCATCAACTAAGGCGTATTTACTATATACTTATTTTTTTAAAATCACAAACGAATCGTTATTTGGAACGAATTATTGTTTTTACGAGAAAAAAAATGACTATGCAGTATAATATGCACACCTATTAATTGGCTATTATGCATAATATAAGCATGTTTATGTGCATTTTTTTTTACGTTTTGTGGACGAACATCGGTGTCGAGTTGACAATATTAATAAACAAATAACGTACGTTGAACTTTCTTCTTTCAACAAATTGCCCTGTATAATATAATATAAATTATACATAATACTACTTATAAACTCATTACTCTTTATATAATATAACATTGTATGATGTGCTTTTATTATATTTCATTATTTTTAACATTTTTTTTATCAATAATGCTCTTTTTTTAAACGATTATTAATAATAATAATAATATGTTGTTGTTGTTGTTGTTTTATATTATTATTATAGTATTATAGTATATAACTCTTGAGAGTGTGATGGTGTCGATTGTTATTCGAAGATACGGAAACAAAAGTGGTTTCAAATTGGTAATTTATTTAATAGCTTTTTCGTATCATTTTACATGTTTAGCATATTATAATAGATAGTAGGTATGTTATAGTTTCACTCGTTCAAATCGCGCTCGGCTTGGACGTTAGAGTAGAAGCGTTGATGGTTTTTCTATAAAAACACCCATTTTATCACATTGTTTATTTATATTATTATAATATAATATAGTTTCATACAGAATGATAATATAAGACATTCCTGTTACTCAATGATTTCGAATAGAGTTCTTTGTACAAAATGGCTTTCCGTGTTTTAATTTCTATTTTACTCGTCAATTCTTGTACTTTTCTTTCCAATATTTGTATTTGAGAATGAAGATTAACTATGCGCCTTTGTGTTCTTTGCGAACCATCGATTTTTGGTTTTATGATATCTACGGTAATAAATACTTTAAATTTGTAAAACGTCTCTACTGGCATTTAAATAATATCGGTAAGTTTGTATGAATACAATGGTGCCCGTATAATACTCACTGTAGCAGTAATTGATGATTAGAAATAATATTTGTACAAAATACCATATTGCTGTTGACAAGAAATGTACCATTATTGAATAAAATATGGTGTGAGATTTTAAAATTTATGTGTTAAAGTATAATAAAAAAAATATGTTATATTTTTATGACAGTGTGAGAGTAATAAAAATGGTTTGTTTATATTGGCTATTATACATGGATATAACTAGGCAAATTGTCGGTTAATCGGCCAAAGTATGTTATAATTTATTTTGTAAATATTATCTATACGTGAAATATTGTAACAATATTATCGAAATGAGCGTACCCGATAAACGATACTTGCCAATAATAACAATAACGATAACAATAATAGCGGTAAATAGTAAATACCTTCCTCAGTAAATTCCAACTGCAGTATTATCTGATATAAGTTATAACTTATAATCACCTTTATTTGAGATGTTTTGATTACCTAGGTATATAGGTATATAATAATATTCTACCTACCACTTACATATTTGCTATCGCGTGTAATATTTTCATATTCAACTCATTATTCATTATAATTAACAACTTTTAGGTACCTATGTAATAAACTTATAAACCCATAATATATTATTCCACATAAAGTTGAAAGACACTATAGCTGTTGTAATTTTTATTATAATAAATAATAATTGAGCATTCAACTATTCCAGGGTTGTCTAGAAAAGTAGAAAAAAATTGAATTTTCTTAAAGGAAGAATTGTTGCTGTAAAATATCTGATACAATAATTTGGAGCACAATGATAATAATATTATTCTAATGCAAACTTAAATCTATTAGTTGTCATAACATATTATATTAGGTACCTATATCATAGTATTGTTTTAATTTCTATGTTGTTTGTACATTGTATACTATTTGGATTGGGCTTATATATCCGTCATATTGTATACTGTTAAACGGTCAACTGATTGTTGTACACCACAAGTGTAACGTTTTAATGACCTTGTTTCTAAGCGAAATCCACCGTTATGCTCTATTACGTCGTTGCTAAAATAAAAAAATTTACGGTTCAAGATCGTCAGCGGACGCACTTCTCACTTTCCCTCCGAAGACGACCACTTGGACGAATCATCTGGCCGGACAGATACGGTACAAAATCTAAAAATCTATAGCTATTAGCATATTGTTTAATTTTTTACGTTGTTTGTATATTATAGTTATTATACGGTTCGGATTGGATTGCTATGCGTCACGTATCCTGTTAAACGGTTAACCAACTGACATATTATTATTATACTAATTGTGTTTGTATCACAAGCATAAAGCTTCCGTGACCTTGATTACTGGCGAAATCCACTGTTATTTTCTATTAAATTATTGCTAAAAAAAATAACGACGATTCATAATCGTCGGCGGATGCACTCCCACGTTATGCACTCGAGTTCGAGATGACGACTGCTTGGACGAATCTGGCCAACGGGTCCGGTACATTGCCTAATAATATGGGTTATTTACGTCGAGACTAGGAACTCCTTTGAATCGGTGGAGAATTCACGATCAAGGTTGATTTTATAAGAAGGAGGTATTAATAACAATAATAACAGCATAATATATTCCGATTCTCGCATCCGTTATTGCGTTGCACGCGGACAGGTTTATCGCTCCCATTTCGGGCCCTGAGATAAACGATATTCATAATATATTATAACATTATGAGCGCTTAGTAACTATAATTAATATTAGGTATGAACGCATGAACTATGACGATTTTTTTCGTGTACCCCAATAAAATATTATGGTAGTATAATATTATTATTATAAATATGACGACGCACGGAAATAAAATTAGTATTCTTAGATAATTCTAAGAATATATTTTTATGCGGTATAAAGTATTAATGATTCACCACTTCTCGACCATTTGGGTAATAGACGGATTAAACTCTCACGCGATTTAAATAAAAGTATTTATATGTATTTATACACCTATCGTATGACGTAGTTCTTATGCACATAATATAACCTAACACACATATACACATACGAGTGTTCTGCCTTGAACGCAACGACGGTCATTCAATTTTTTTCAGTATGTACAATGTACATGCTCCGAAGGTGGTTACGGACCTTGGCAATCGATTATAACAAATAAATTCATTGATATAAAATGTAAAAAAAACAGTTAGTTAAAAATATATAGATAAGGAAACACACGATAACTGAATGCCCCATAATATTGTTAAGACAATAATATATGAACAATATATTAATATTTAAGAAAAAAAGGCTATCGATGTAGGATGGGCTACCTTTTTCTAGATGCAGTTTTATATGCGCACTTGGGTAATACGGAATTGGTTCCTGGGTCTAATAAAATCTACGAATTGGTTCCGACAAAAAATACTTATCACTATACAACTGTTTCGAATTGGTTTTCATATTATGTACAAATCGGTTATTTTATATTTGATTATAGCCATGGGTTTAACGATGTCTGGGAAAGCTTATAAAATATAATATAATAAGCAGGGCTTGCAAACGTTATAATAACGTTATGATTATAACGTTATGTTTGATAAAAAACGATTGAAATTTGTAAACGTAATTATAACGAAAAACGATAAACATAAATAAATAAATAACACAAAACAAAACGTAACGTTTAACAAAATATATGTTATATCATTAAACAAAACATAACGCAAAACGGTATATTATATTGTATTCTATTAAACAAAATAATTAATTTCCAATTATTTAATAATACTTAGTATTATTCAATTATTTATTCGATCCAAGAATTAATTTTATCCCGTATCCGGCCTATCCGGGAGATCCCGTATTAGATTTATTTTAAAATTTAATAAGAAGGTATTAATAGAATAATTTAATTACCAATAGCTAATAATAGTGATACTCTGATAATATTGTACTGTACTATCTGTACTACGGTCGGAATTTATACCATTCAAGTTATTCAACTATTGTGTTCGGTGATCATTGGTATTTATTTTGTTATTTGTGAATGTTCTATTTAATAATGGTAATATGGTAATAAGTATAATTTAGATAGTATAAATTATACTATGTTGTCTACACTCTATAGTATATTAGCTATGTACACACTTTTATATTGCCAATACATATTATTTAACTTTTAACAACATAAATTATAGATTCTGATTATTTTGTCAATTGTAGGAAAATATAAAATAAATGTTGACAAAGTATGTCAAAACAATCAGAGTAAAATATGTTTGAAACATAGATTCCTGCTTAAATGATATTCTTAAGCACAATATTGTAAAACTTACTATATAATTTTAACATTTAAAAACCTAATAATACGTTCAAAATTTCAAAATAATGATCATGATTTTTTTTTTTTATATTTATTATTTTATAATAAAGTCCTTAAAGCCTTGGCAATTTATTAAATTCAATAATACATTATCACTTATAACTTAGATTAATTATCATCATACTGTTTTATCATTTATTTTGTTTCCATTTCTTTACGAACTATGTATATTATAATTTAATCTGTATCACTGTACTCTATATTTTGTAACTAATATGTAATTGGGTTATCTAACCCATTTAATTAAATAAATAAAATTACACAATACCTACTTAAAACTCAGAATAGGGAAATTATGTCCCCAAAAAAGGTCATAGTCATATACTTTTAAATTGCGGCCTGTGTACTTTTAAAACAGGTATCTAAATACTTTTAAATATTAAATAACGATAAACGCAAAAATTGTATAACGTTTTAATTATGAATAACGTTAAACGCAAAAATTGTATAACGTTTTAATTCTGAATAACGATAAACACAAAAGTTGAATAACGTTTAAATTTTGAATAACGATAAACTCAAAATTTGTATAACGTTTTGATTGTAAATAACGTAAAACAATATTTTTTTTTCAAATGCAAGCCCTGATAATAAGTATATCTAATAAATTTGTATAATTTTAGTAAAAATATTATCTTACATAATATATTATACTTCACTATTTCAGTCAATTTCGTTTTTATGTCAAAAAATATTTGCCGTGAATTGTTTAAAGTAAAACATATGTATATTATTCGAATCTAACTAATATGGAAATACTGTATAAAGTATAAACAGTATAGTCTATAATTTAGTTTTGGTTTGGAAAAAAATTAAATACTCTAGTGTAGTATAAACAAATAAACTTTTTTTAACTCAATAAAAAGTTAACAAAAAGTGTGTATTAACTTTTAACTTAACTGAGTTAACCTATAGTTAAATTAACTTTTAACTTTTTGCCATTGGTGCATATTAACTTAACTTAGCTGAGTTAAAAAAAATCATTGACTTGCCCAGACTTGCATGATAGTGTAGTGTTTTTTATCTACATCAATAGCGTTCAACTAACTAATAATATTATATTATTAATATAATATTGAGTATATTATCACGTATTGGTAATTAAGTTAATGTATACTGTATTTCAATAGATTTTCAAAATATGTTAATTTTGTACAAACATTAGGTAGGTAAAAACAGTTAATTAGTGTTTTTTTAATTAGTTTTTATATAATATATGATAACACCCATATAGGTACAAAGAAACCTTTTTATAAGCTATAGAACAACATAACTCTCGATTAATCAAAATGTCTTTATCGCCTTAATATGGAATTGATATGCACGGTATTGGTATTATTGTAATTATGTCGTCGATATTAGATATTGTACATAAACTAGTATGAAGATTTTAATTATGATTTTAAGTTTAAAAAAAAAAAAACATTTTATTTTTTAGTTTGTAATTTTTATAATTGACTAACAAATATGATATGTATATGTTCGGGCCTTATTAGTTATCTTTGAATTTCTGTGCAATTATATGACTTTTAAGTTACCACGAGGCACGTATAACTTCAAATTTTGAACAGTAAAAAATTGGTTGTAGCTGAATAAAAATAAAGTTGGAAACGATAATTTTGTCTCTTTAAATTCTCACCGACCATAACGATAATACGGGTATAGTGTTTAAGTATAGATTAAAACTAATTACTATTATTATCATATTAACACAGTGTATAATATAATACGCGTATAAGCTAGGTTATTGACCTTTATTGATACAGGTATATATAATCGATGTATGCCTATTTTTCAGCACAGCTGGTGTGTACTTTTAGACTTTATTATGTATAGGTAGGTACGTGGAATGATTATTGTTAGCGATAATAAAATAATGTTATTTTATGTTTACGTTGTTGTAGTACCTTCATGGCCGTTTGGCTGTATAATTTCGTCTAGTGTAAAAATCATTTTTCAGTTTCTATTTAGTAATTTTTTTTCTGTTCCGCCATCTGCTATCTATTATACGTACCAAACGCCATATTGTCAACCTATATAATATATTATGTGTACAGACTATAGGAGTCAGTGGCATTATCAGAAAGGGGGAGAGCTGGAGGAGCGGCGGCCCATCTCGAAATTTCAGTAAAATTAAAATAAATGCTTTCAAGCTTCAGAGTTGAAGTGAACATAATGACGTTACGCGTTACGTTAGACGTAAACATGCATTAACCTTGTAATTTTTTTATCGAAGGTATTGATGCAAAAGTCTAAAATATTATATACCAAAGGCATCAGCATATTAAACTTATAAGGGATCCTAACTAAGCCTCCCATGTATAATACATTATCAGTCCCTCCCCCAAAATTCACAATCATGACTATACCTACCACTGGTACGTCCTTATTACATATTATAATAATATATACGTACTATACTCTGCACCTTAATCTTATAACGCATAAAAACATGTAGGTATACCATACCTAAACCTTTATTCACAAACTATTCAGTGAAAAATCGTAATTTTTTTTACCCTTGTAATAATATTTGCTTACGACCAAAACATAACAATAATAATAACAACAACAACAACAACAAAGAGTACCCGGCGTGTTATCAGTATAGTGTTTATACTTAGGATTTTAACAGATTATGAAAATCGACGTACATAAATAAATTATTTTGTGAACTAATTTTTTTTGTTCTCAAAAATCGTTTTCCAAAAATGTTGTACCTACTTTCGTGAGTCATCATGATACACATTTTGAACTTTGAAGTATCATCTAAGAAAGTAAAAAAATGCAAAATATTTCAAATTCATAGAACGATGTTTTAATTTAAAATAAAAAAAATTTATTTGAACAATCATATTGTTTTTTACTTTTTTATATGGTAGACGAGTGCATTGCGCAAAGATGTCTTTTTAAATAATATTTGCATTCTACAGTCTATAAATATTATATTATATATAATATGCAGCGGGAGTTCAAAGTTAGGAGCAACACTACATATTTTTTTGGAACGACATTTGATTCGTGCATAATAATATTATATGAGTTTATGCCCTATGGACAAAACACATAACTATAGTGGCATCAATTATTGGAGATCCTGCAGTTATCCATTATTTTAATTTTTAACACGCCCGTATATTATACACATATGTATATGACTATATGAGTACAAAGAATAAACATGAGTAACATAGAATTAACTTGAAAATTGAAGTTATCTTATTTATTGATCGCGTGTAGGTAGGTGTTATGAGGTTATTTATTTCTTTAGTATATTTCTTTATACATGAGAAAATACTGCCTACAACCGTTTAAGACATTTATTTATTGTATTCACGGATATATTTACGCTTATAATCTGCAGATTTATCCATCTATGTATATATTATTGATATTGGAACCTATAAATAGCTTTATTGACGCGTATATAGGCCTTCTTGGCGCAGTATTTCCAGGAAGACATTGCGGATAAAGCAAATCCCATGATTTGTCTGCAACGATCTGATTTCATCTTTATTGTGAACGAAGTTTTTTCTCGGTAAAAAACGTGTGTGCATTTTGAGTTTCATGTACTCGCATTTCACATTTTCACGGTTTACATTTCATACGTAAGCACATATTATACGTAATTACAAGTTAATTAATATAGTAATTCACATACAAATATTTATAACTATATATTACAATTAACCATTCGAAAAATTGTATTTGAATACTTTGGTTTCACCTATATAGTTTAAAGTAAATACAACACGTCAACACGAAGTAGCTGCATATTATATTTAAAAAAAAATGTGAAATTTCATTTTATTTTATTTTAAATTTTAACCTTTATTTAAATTTAATAGGTAATCCAAAGCACAAAAGTCGACCCTGATGAAATGTCTTCTCAAAACCATTAATTAATGTAAAGGACCTAGGGGTCTTCAACCCACGGTGATTCGCCCTATTTATATTTCGAGGTCCGCGAATACGTTTCATAAGTATAGGCTATGCCGACTATATGCGCCTGTATTTTTAACATATTTTTAACCATTTAATACTTGTTTTTATCACAAATGTGCAGGCCCATGAGATTTTTTAAAAATAATTATAGGGGACCCGCTGCTTAACAAGGTTGAAGACCCCTGATGTAAAGTATACATTATTTAGCCATTTAGTAGAAGAAACTGACTTTGTAATTTTTTTTTCCATTATCTAACGCGAAATTTGCACGCACATAATATCGTGATATTACTACGAAGCACATTTGTGGTAACCAGGTAACCTGTACACGACTTTCCGTTTATACATTGTATGATCCATAATGTATCCTTATAAATTATAATATAGGGAAAACCGTCGGTGTCGTAAAATATAATATACAAAACTATAAAATGACACATAATAATATTATACTTATATTACACTGTATCGCTGCACCATCGCCATCGATAACACGTTAAAGTTACGTTTTATAGTAATGACAACGCTTCACGCGTAGTTACATTAGATTACTCCGAAGTCTTACGAATCGATTTCGTGTCTATATAATGTCAACGGTTTTCTTTTTCTTCGATTTGATCTCGGTTGTTATGTTATTATAATATTTTATTACATTTCAAGGATTAGTGATTAATATAAGTAATAACCAATGCTTAATCACTTAATCGCAGACGAGAGTAGGTATATATATTATATAGTTAAAGATTTTTATGCATTTTACCCTTGAAACGACTTATAGCTGCGCACCGGTCTGCATAATATTATAATATAATACTACAGCTAATATTGAGGATGAAAAGTTAATTAATTTCACGGTTTTTTTTTTGTTATCTGGATTGAATAGGTAGTTAATAATATCTATACATACAAAATACAAATCTTCATATTAACACTCAGAACGAACGTTTATATAATATTATCATTATCTTAAGAATCGCAAGCCGTATAGGTTGTAGACACTTACATATAATTCACCGTAATTTAAGTCTCTTATATGTATTATTAAACATTTTTGCGTTGACAACTCTATCTCTGGATATAATTAATTGAGAGACGAGGAGATTATAATTGGTATGTACCAGTTATAAGTGGTGTTTAATTTTAACAGCGACGCGTGTGAACGATGAGGAAGTCGTCCATTATAGCAATACTTACACTAATTTTACAAATTGTTTTCCATTACGATATAATAATATTATGTTGATGAACATTTTATTTTTAAGAAACGCACGATGTTCGCGTTTTGTGTTTTGTGCAGGTAATATACTTACGGTTAAATATTTTCTTGAGAATACAAATTTACATGAGTCACATTTAGTAGACACGATGGCGTTTTTAGGCCGCTCCCACCTCACTGCAGGTACGTTCAAGTTGCTATAACCACATTACTGTTTATTTTCATGATATTAAAAAAAAAATTGATTAATTATTTTTTTATCAAATGAGTAAGGCTCGACAGTTTCATTTTTAAGTATAGGTATACAATTTGAATGCTTTAAATAAACTAATAAGTCTTATAACAGTACAATATTATTAGGTATACACATTTCTTAATATAGATATATGTTTTTGGGCTGGATACAACTTTTTTTTCATAATTGTGATTTGATTTTTCTTTTCAGTACCGATGTAGCCCTATGCTCCTAAAAAACAATTATATGTCCAATTTCACATCATCAATATTGCGTACAGTGCCTATAGCCAAAGGTGGGAATTTACTTGCAAAAAGTTAAGTTAAAAAGTTATTTTTTTCAAACTTTTTAACCTATTAACTTATTCAGTTAGAATTGTCATTGTTGTAACTTGTAACCTTAAGTTTTTATAGTTAATTATCAATGTCGTGCAGTTTTCTTTTCGTATCATGCGGAATCAACAGACAATACTGATTCGTTGACTGTTTTTCGATTTTGGTGATTTATTTTCTATTAATATATTTAATCTTTATATACATATCATATTAATTTAATTTTTTCACATTGTTAAACGTCTTGGTAAATGTTTGTGCAATTCAAAATACTAGGACACTTTATGACTGTAACTTGAAAAAAAATTAGCTGAGTTAAGTGTATTTAATTTTCCAAATAATACTATAAACTTATCGAGTTAAATTTTTTCTTTAAGATTTTTAACTCTTAACTGGAGGCAATGTAATTGAATTAATCTAACTTGCCACAGTTAAATATTTTAATTAACTTACTTACTTGCCCAACCTTATATCTATAGGTTGCCCCTACACAGCAACCAATCCATATTATAATTACATTACTTTGTTGATACATTTTTTCTTATGATTAAATATGCGATAACAAATAACATATCATATCATATAATCATGTTTTATGTATCATATATATGGTTCATTGTGTTTCCGTGCAGTGGTGAAATAATTTTCATTTCTTATTAGCTTCTAGCATCCGACTTTTCCCATCATCACTTTTTAACAATATCATTTCTGGATTTCTGTATTTCTCAATCATCTCCTGTATAGGCTTTAGGGCTGCTACGCTATATATAGCTACAGCCTACATTATAATTTATAACTATTATTGCGCCAACGTGCGTGTACCTTGTTGTAGGGCTGGTGGTATCCGGTATTTACGGTATATTAGAATACCGCTATAACATATATATGAAAAAGTAATTACTGTTGTTACCAAAAATACCACATAACCGGTAGATATTAGTAGTAAACAAATACCGGATAACGGTCTCAAAATTTTAAATACTGACAGCCCTGCCTTATTGTATTGCGCGGTTGTCCGTAAACGTACATCATAAAGTATGTACACATTATCACGAATATTGTCCAAAAAACATTGACAATGCATATATAATCTATAGCTATATTTTTTATTGTTATGGCTTCTATACAAAATCAATACAAGTCGCAAGTGTCCGCGGTAATTTTGACAACCGTATAATAGTGCGATTGTATATAATACCTACATAATCGTGACAATAAAAGTGGAGAAACTGCGTAATAATATTATATATATATATAAATTATTTTACAGGAACATTGAAAGTGTCTGATGAATAGTTTACGCCAGTCGGATATTACTTGTACAATATTTCTTTTAAAACATATAATATAAAACGTAAATTTATAATTGTTCCCATACCTACAGTACAATATAAGACATTATCTATATTAAAATTAGGACTTAACGATTTTGGCTGGCCAACGCGTCGATACTTGTCAGCAGTATATTACGATGGTGGAATGTAGTATGTACCAATTAATAGTCGTTTACCTATACCTATATATAATATTACGGTTTTGCAGTTTCACAATATTCTTATAATTGCAGGTAATAATATGGTATCCAACATCCGTCGTGACTGTTCAATAAGCTGCAGTTGTAAGCGCTATAATAGGCAGTTATTATTTTTTAATTATTAAACTATTTACTTGGTTGGGCGCGTGGTGTGTCGAAACAACCATATAATAACATCCAGATTTTTTTAGTTTCGATTTTCGATTTTCGAGTAAACATCAGTATACCATGTATTTATAGATGGTAATTTGTATGATGTATTTTATTTTTTTTATCTAAGAGAAATAAGTCATACCAGTTTAATGCAGTTCAAGTAGTATAATGGTGCGATTAAATATAGGTACCTATAATAAGTATAATATAAATATTATAATAAATGTACAATGTACATTTGGCAATAATAATTATCGTCTCTCACCCGCGATTACATCCATAACGAGTGTTTGAACTGTTTAAATGTTGTATTCATAAAGGTTAGGTATACAGGATGTAACAGAAAAATCTGTCAAAAAAAAAAAATTTGTTAGTTAAACGTATGGCAACAATTGTGAAAACGATATGGATAATAAATAAATATAAGAATAATATACTCAAATTGAAATATAATATTTTGAAAAAGTTATTACTTTTAAAATTAATTTTCCACTCCAAAAAATTAAATGAGATAAATATTTTTACCGACAAAATCGTTCTTATAATTAAATTAAGAAATTGGTTATTTTGAAATTTGATACTAAAAATTTGAATCAAATTTTAACATTTAATTTTTCAATTTCAAGAAAGGTAGTGTCGTTATTTCTGCCTTTGTTTTTTTCGTCTCGTTGTTATTCTTGCTTTTATCATATAAGTACACTTATTGTACAACTTTGTATAGATAGTACATTATCTTGTTAAAGAATAAAAATGAAAAAACTAAAAGGTTACCTATATTTAAAATGTTTAAATATAGCGCAAGTGTTTATGAGTTACATACAAAAAAACAATCTTTAAAATATTGATTAGAACAAAAGTTATGCATTAGTAAGTTCTTTCTGTTACACCCTGTATAATGCATATAATATGATGATATATATTATACATAGATAGGTAATGCACGTGAAAGATCGATATAAATAATTTCGGAAACCCTGTTAAATCGATCGCATTATCGTATAACGTTTAAGGTAGCGTACCTATAACCTATGTAATGTTATGATATTGCGATGATTATAGCCTACGCCTATAGAGTAAAATTTTAATTACTGCATTAATGACGCGCACGTATAATATACAAACATTGGAGCCCAAAGTAATATAATATAATTATGTAAATTCAAAATGACGAGCGATGATAATATTTACACATGTGCGCTTCTTTGATCGTCAAGGTTGATCGTTTTGGAATCGATATGTATAACAGCTGTCGGAACAATCAAATAATATTCGTCACAATAATTAATATTAATATCATACGCGTTTGCCAGTATTATTGTAGATACCAGTTAGGTAAAATAGCTATCAAGCTGAGCGGTAGATCTGCAGAGAAAATTCGTTAAAAAAATGTCCTATCATAATCATAATATCATTGACATAGAGTGCTCACCCTCGTATTGTTTTCCTTTAGTTACGAATTCAATCAAATTCTGTGAAACAGAGTTTATAAAATCGCATCGTTTAAAGGTTAAAACGGGAGGTGGTAGAACGTTTATCCTGCAGTATATTGTATTATCTATAGTATACCTATTTATGGATGTCTCCTGCGAAAGCTGCAGTTTTCTGTATAATAATATAGACGTCGAACTCGTCGATTATGTTATTATATACCTACTTTACAATAATATATTATACTACAGCGGATACTCGCGTATCCTGCACTTGCGATAATCATTCGTTGCGGGGGATATGGATGACGATGACGATAAAAATAAATAAAGACCGACTACCGAGCTATTGTAAATGAGACCGATTCGAAAAGACTACGCTGCTTCGTATATATATATATATATATCATATGATGTTATATATATTGTTGTAACAGACCGATGCAGTGGATATCATGCCGTTCGATGTTAAACCGATTGCTGTCGATTACGTGGTAATTATATTGAGCTCGCGATAAGGCATTCTCTGCAAACATGCGCAGCGATAAAAATGGAAAAAAAAAGCGCAACGAAATTAACCGTAACGGTACTTTTTCGTTGTTTTATTATCTATACTGCACTTTAATCGCTTGCGATTTACTATACTCGCCTTAACCCCGCCCGCCCGTCCGCCCGACAACATATTTATATTGTACGCAGACATTTTCACATAACATCTGCAGCTGCTGTGCTTTGAACCTATAATATTATGTTGTTATAATTTTAAGCTGTACGGAAAACTTTTTGGATATGTATATTTTTATTTTATTTTCGACAATCTCATAATAATAATAATATTATATATATATATTTTTTTTTCATTGGTCGTGCAGCCCGGCAACTATGGCCATTAGCTGTTTGTTTTTTTTTTTTTGTTTGTAGGGGAGGAACTGTAGGTTAGTAAACACGTGTGTTTTTGGTTTGGCAGATTTGTTAGTGGTCACCCGTGGGTATCTGCCATGCCCGGGCGGGGGATGGCGGCACTTCTCTCCGGACACCGCGACTTGCCCGAAGAAAACTGCCGCCCGTGGACCGAGGTTTGAACCAGCGCCGGTGTGCTACTTAGTCCGCTCGGCCACTCCGTCCTCCAATCATGTTATAATAATAACATCACGACACACAATATTTCGAAAACGAGCATAGACAGAGCACGTATAGACTCGATTTGAGAATAAAAATTTAGCTGATGACCGACAAACATTTGTTATTATAATAAATAATAAGACTATTACTATATATTGCGTTATTGTTTATTATAGACTTTACGCACAATAAGACAACAATATAATTAATATTGATTTTGGCTCAACGGTGCAAACTCTCGAAAAAATTGTTTAAGGTATGTCATATATAATATTATGCAAATAGTATTTACTGAGTGTTTAGTTAATTTTAAAATGCCAATATATCAAACATTAAGGATATTGAAATATTTACAGCCAACAATTTATTATTTTAGACAATGGGACTGTTGTATACTTGTATGGTATTCTATACGGATTGTAGATACGCGTGGCGTAAGTTGTAATATCAAACAAACCAAAATAATTATTCCAATCAGTAAAATAACCTAAGATTACCAGCTACCTGTTATTTTGTGAGATTTATCGTTAACTTCTGAACGTTAAACGATAATTATATATTTATATAATACTAAACATAATAATTCGTTAACGGTTTCTAATTATTAAATACCTATTATATGAATATCATTACATATTTTTAATGATATGCGATTGTTATATGCTCATGGTTTTTACATTATTCTATTTAATAAGATAATGAGGATAATACATCCTCTTACATATTTCACAATAATTGTAATAATTTGTACATATTATGTATCTTTAAATTTTAATATAGTCATTAACTTTTCAGCTAACCATCTGAGTTCATCTAAGGACAAAAATATTTGCTTTTTGTTCCGTTCTCGAATTAAATATTTTAACCAATTTTTTAAAAGATGCTGCAGAAAATGTCGTTAGTATTATTTCGTTTTTTAGCTTAAGTACAGTCGACACGATTTCAAAGTAAATAGAAAGATTGCTTCACTTATTAAATATTCTCATTACAAATTTAATTATGTATCTTAAATTTTCAGTACGCAATATAATTTAGTAGGGATATCATACATATTATTTATACTCAACCAAATGTCTATATTTATAGTAATTTTTCAATAATGGCAGGTAGCTGCAAATCAAATATTCGTTTACATTTACAAGTCAAACAATCATTACTTATTTTAATATTAAACGAGAAACCTAAAATATAAATAATTCTACAAGAAAACCACGTTAGTTGAAATTAGTACCTACCTCTTTTTTAAAAATGGAAAAATGGTGCAAGAATGTACATTTTGGATTTGCATCTTGAGGATAATTTTTTACACGATTTTGTACCTATATTTGTACGTATAAAATATCATTGATTATAAATACTAGTATTTATAATCAATGATAATAATATTACGTATATTATGTATAATTATTAATTACTATGTATGGACTATAATTTATATAATAAATCGATAAAATTAAAAATATTTTGAGATAATAGTACAAACAATATTCGAAATCCCAAAATATTTGCATGGATATTATATTCTGTTTAGTACTTATATGATATATTTTTAGTTTTTATACATGCCCCTTTTCATTTTAAAAATAATGGAAGGTCTTATAGGTACATGGGTTATGTTTTGTTATGAATAAATAACATTTTTCTGATTTTTCAGAAAGAATACTTGAAAATGTTCCTATTAAATCCTTATGATATCATGTATTTTAAAAATAATTAGTGTATCTTTTTTTGATACCTTCCGCGATTGGATATGTTTTTGCGTGGACAAAACAACAAATAATGTAATAAATAATAATATTATTATCATTATTGTGGTAGACAATTTTGTTTCGCTCGGACTTGTGTGGAGGAAGTATGTACTCGACTGCCGTTAATAACATTTAAATTCACTTACGACTGCGTTCTCATTGTTTCGTTAGTAATAATAATAATAATAATGATAGTTGTATACCATTCGAACAATAGCTCTTGGGCACACGCTGCGCAATATTATTACCTGCAACGTACTTGTATATGCATATACACACTACCTACGTATTAAGTTTAAGACTGAAGGTTTAAATTTAGAAAAAAAATTAACTTGAATTGCTTTTGATTTTTCGACACGTGTAATCACATTATGAATTATTATAATTATAATTTCGTATATATATTATGGTACAATATTGCTTTTACAGAAAAACTTGTTTAAAAAACGTATACGATGGTGGAAACACATGTCCAACAATGTTGGTCGAAGTTTTATATTTCTATAATAAATTGTTTTAAAAAAAAAAAAAAAAAACGATATTATATTGCACTAATTGTGAGATTGGCAGGTTAGTAATCTTTTTGATCGGAACAACATAACAATAATTATTAAACAATTGATAAATGCTATATGCGTATTAAACGGATACGATTATATATTTGAATATAAAGGCATGACCCAATCTCAAAAATTAGTAAAATCAATAGGTAATAAGTTTAGAAATTATTAATGTGATGCACCTTATAAACATATTATAATTATTTCATTCAAGCATATAATATTATTTTTTACTATTTAGGTAGGTACCTACTGTCAACCGACGGTATGATATTATAAAATAGTTAACTGCTTAGTACCTATAATAGTCCCATAATATTAATTTTTTTTTTTTTTTATTGAAAGAAAAAGAGGCTTCAACGTCTGGGGTTATTAGCCATGTATACATTTTACATTGCGTGAGTTGCATTAATAATTACATTTAAAAAGTTACAAAAGTCTTAAATTATGAATGCAGAATACATATTGATCGAAAATTGTGTACAATGTTAATTTGTGTAAGGAAGTTTAATATTTTTATGGTGTTGTCTTCATGGAGTGCTTCTTCTAAGTTGTTGGGTATTTGTAGAGTATTTCTGATGTTTTGGAGGTTTGGGCAGTCTAGAATGATATGTTTAATGGTTAGGTCTTCTTGGCATTGATTGCATATGGGTGGTGGATCTTTTCTAATTAAAAAAGAATGAGTCAGAGAAGTATGTCCAATTCTTACTCTGGTTAGAATGACTTCTTGTCGTCTGTTTAAAATATGGAGATGGTGCCACTTTTGGGTGCATTTTTTGATTTATATTAATTTATAAGACGACCATTCTCATTCTGCGTATTTTAAATGGTTACAAATAAATAAATGTATCAACATTTTCAAGGTAGCTTTATGACTGATGTAATACGATCGTACTGCAGTAAAATTCGCTTTTTACATCACGATGCCGTGACGAAATTCCAGATAAAACGATTTCCAGCCATGACTTGTGGTTGGTTTTATATCTCGGTATGTTTTTGTCATCCGGATATAACGAAGTTCGGATATAACGACCTGATTCTCTGGGTCCCTTGAACGTCGTTAAAAGCGTATTCTATCGTGGTTATATAATTATAATATTATATTATAGTATTATACAATTTACTTTTTAATAAAATATGATTTTTAATATATGTATATAAAACTGCATATTATATTATATTAGTACGTAAACGATTAGGCTGTAATAATATATTATTTACTCCACTCATTAATAATCTAAAGTTAGGTACTGTACAGATAACGGTAAAAATGCATAATATAAAACTATTTAAAAGATCCAGATCGTCACGGTAAAATGTATTTTATGATGTTGTCTTCTTTGATTACACGCCGCAAGGAAACCGTATGTTTACATTCTATTCTACTTTCAAAATATTATTAGAGTTTTGATTCCAAGATAAATATTATTATACCATTCGCCTGAACATCATTTTATCATAAATATTTCTCCAAAATATATGTATTTTATATTTTTACTATACCTATACCAACTATATATTTTTTAAATTACTCGTGTTTATGATAGTTTTACGTTTTTAACGTTTTTATTGGACCACATTTTTTCAATCTGTAATACATATTTTATACTCGATATGGACCAAATACAAATCCACACTTTTAAGATAATGCACGTAACGATAAAATAGATGGTAATAATATAATACGGTGGATTATAGTCTGCTTTTGATAATATTATTACTGTAGTATAATAATATTGTAGTATTATACTAATACCTACATGCGATATAAAAATATTATTTTATAACAACTAACAAATATAATGATATTATATTACATTTATAGATGCAAGTATACTGACTCGCTATGAAACATAATTTGTATCGTTTGTTGAGCGCGTCTAGCAGCCACATAGATGACGGATGTTATTTAACTCTGTGACGAGTAACTTCATGCTACGTAATGTACTTAAATCGTAAACTACGATGAGATAATATCATAATAATATAGTTTGTTGAAAACGTTTAAAATATACTAAAACATATATTATTGGTATGGGTGATGATTTGATATATATAAAGGTCATAATATGATTGTAGTATACTGAAAAATTACAATATATTGTATAATTTATATTTTGTATTTAAAATAATTCAAGTGACTAGACTTTGGGTATCATAATTTTTATCAGCCAGCATGTTATATGTTGTATGTATATAAAATATAATTGTTTTTTTTTTTTTATCAAGAACTTCCAGTATAGACTATTTTAGTTCGTCAATTAAAAGATACAATAATTAATAATTAGTAATTAAACATAATGAGCATGATGATATAATAATAAATATGATAATAATTTCAGATAAGAAATAAACAAAACGGAATATTAGTGTATAAAATAACAACAATAACATTAAGAGTAAATGCCATAATTATTTGGTTATTACTATAAAGAAAAGCATTTATTATAGAGGTTAAATCAGATAGGAATTTTGAAAGAGCTAAATTTAAATTCGAGTTTTGCGCATTAATGTTTTGAACCAGAAGTAGCAGCAGCATAGACGGGATGGATTGGGAAGGGTCAATGGGGGAGGGACTCGGAGAATAAGTTTTTTGTATGTGTGGTATTTTTTTTATAGCTAGAAGATTTGATTTTGTGGCGATTTAGAAAAATTTGGTAGAACTGGCACCCCTTGAAGCAGGCCATATTATGATCTTCGGAACAGTGAACGCTGGACTGGATCTGCCTCATGAGCATTTGACGTAACGCGATGGGTGATGGCAGTAGTTTTGCGTGTGACCATAGTCTTGACAATTGAAACATTGCGGCGGATCGTATGTCGCTTTATTCGGTTTTTCGATCACTACTTTCGTGCTTAGTATAATGAAGTGATGTAGTTGTAGATATGTTTATTATTAACATTGGGTTCGATGTCGACAAAAAATATTGGGAGAGGACTGTTATTTGTTTTGACATTGCGGACTTAATATAATTGTTTAATAGTTAATTAATGTTATTCAATAAACAATAGTTGTATACCATATTTTAATATTTATGGTTGGTTGGTTAAACGTCTGATATTAAAATCTAATTAGTATGCTAAGAGTTAAGATTGACTATTTTTAATTATTATAGTAACTTAATTAAGTAATCTGTTAATTGCCGATTTGAAGTACGAAAATTTAAAATTTGATGTAATCCACTTGATTTAAATCCGGATTTCCAGATAGTTCACATCCCATGTATTGTTCTATACGACTGTGGTGAGAATATAATATTTCACACATAGTATGCCTTATGTGTAAAATATTTTAATGAAAACCATAAATTACTATAATATAACAATAATGCAATAATATAACGATGATGTTATCGTTCTATATAAATATCAGGATGTACACTTTGCAGACATTTTGATTTTGAGTGGTTATTAAAATGACTAGCCACACGATTACACACATTTTGGCGCCAAGATCTTTATCCATCGCAGTGGCGCCAGAAATGGTGTACCTACTTACTGCTGTAAATGTGTCGAATGTACGATAGTAAAACATTTTGAAACTGTGTTTTATATTATTATAGAGTATGATAAAGTAAATTGGACTGAGTATTTGTATACTCTATTAGTATACCTATTAAAGAAATCGGGTTTAACATTTTTCAAAAAGCTAATAATAGCGACTCTTTTATCATTTTTATTATTATTTTCTCGTTCGTTTAAATTCTTAAAGTTTACCATTTTCTCATTAGTATAAATTATTATAAGCCCCGGCTGCTGAACGGAGCACGGTTAAGATTGCTTAAACTTCCTCATTCTTTTAAAGTTTCAACACTTTTTTTGTAGTTTTTCATTAAGTATTATACGGTATAAAGGAAACTACTGAACTATAATATGTAGCGGTTATATACTTAAATATAACCGCTAAAAACTAAGCTCAATTTCCTATCAATAAATTATAGACATATAAGTATATATTGTTAAAGTGCTCTACTTTAGTTTTAAAAAATTATATTTGCATAAAAAACTATAAACGAAAAATATTTATAAGACCTAGGTCCTTTATAATAATATAATAGTATATGGACATTAAAAAAGAAACAAAAATAGATAAATAATTATTACAAAAAATATATTGACAAAAATACATAGGTAGGTTTACATGAAGTTTACATAAAACTAACTTATACATCACTGTTTTCTTAAAAATAACATAGCATTGCGTTTAACATTATAACGAGTTAGTAGATGAAAAACAATATATCTAATGAGGATGATATGTTATAAGCTATATTTAACGTGCGAGGAAAAAATGAATCAGCTCCAGATTTTTTCAGACAAACAGATAAATAATTCTTTACTTCTAGAGAAATATGATGGTACCTATGCGAATGCCTAATTTTTCCAATTAATAGGGACAATCAATATTTCCATTGAATAAATCATATATAAATAATACATCTGCTAATCGTCTTCTAAGAGACAGAGTCACGGAGAGCCTAGACCGATTGAAAACTGGACTGCATCAAATGATTTTCAAGATTTAGAAATATTATAAATAAATGCAACTCTTTTCAAAAATTTGAATTGAACGATTTCAAGTTCATTAATATAAGTTGGGAAATTTTGTGACTTAATTAATGAGCCAAATTCCAAGGAAGAACGTACAAGAGAACAATACACATTTTTCAAGCAAAATACATCTTTAAACTGTTGCGTATTTTTATTAATGAAACCAAGCATCTTGTATGATTTATTTAATACTGTCTTATGATCAATTTTAAATGACAGATCATGTTGAGTTTGCCTATATGCATAACCTATTTTGTGCAAATCTAGTTTTCTTTTTGACTTTTGACTTTAGTTAGTCAGTTTAAAATATGCCTAATGCTGCAGTCGAGAGCAACAACAACAACAGCAATAGCAACAACAATAATAATAATAATAATAATAACTATTATTATTAAAAACAAACGTCTGCGGTGATTTTCACAAAAGTGGAGGTGGCGGCGGCGGCGGCGGCGGTCGCAGTGGCCGTGGACGACTCGTCGGCGGGTGAGGTGGGGATAGGATGTGAATGTCTATAAAGCCGATCTGGAACGCGGCCGTGCCCAGCAGAGTGTACTCGAACGGCGACCCGCGTGCGATTCTTTTGCCCGAAATATTATTACATCGAGTAGAGATCCTCAGCACCTTCGACATCTACCGCGTGTTACTTGTCTGCGCGAGTGTTGCGCGTGAACGTTCCAGGAAGATACGAAACGTTACGATATGTCGGCCAAGACGATGGTCTACGCGTTTGCCGTCGTAGCATTGGCCGCGGTCTGGTCGGCCGCGGCTCTGCCACTGGTCGTCGACGATGTCACGTCGCCGGGTAAGTCGTCATCATCGTGCGGCGTTTGCACTTACATTTTTTTCGCAACGAAATTTATCGTACCTTTACGTGTTTTCACTGTACGTCTTGCTAACGCGTGAACGAAACGTTTCGCCGGTGGACACGGCCGGTGACCACCTTAGGATCATTTAACAGTTGCGCAGGAGCTAGAGTTGTCCTAGACTATAGACTAAGTTTCAAAAGTCGCGGGAGGCAGGGCTACACAGAACTCGTCATGAGCGTAACTTGACTTCAGTAGTCGCAGAGACGAGTCCTGTTGGATCAAACTTGAAAATGAATCATAGAGTAAAACGCACCATCCCCCCCCCCCCTGCGCCTAAATGTAAATAATAAAATAAGATTTATATATTTTATTCCGAAACTGTGTACGACTATATTTATATGTAAATGTTTATACGATATCACTATCAATAATCTTGATGGATAATTATCTTTATTTATTTATTATAGCCATATCACGGAATCTGTTTTGGCCTGCTTCTACATAAATTCGTACATGCACAATATTAATATATTATATGTGTAATAATTATTTTAAACGTTGAACCCACGATAATTTTTTTTTCTATTCAAGGATACGTACTTGAACCAGGATGGGTTGAAAACGAATTCGGGGGCTAAGTCTCTCCCCTCAAACAGTTACGCCACATGTCTCCAACGCTCACCGCTATAATAATAATAATTCTTTATTAACGGAATAAATTCCAATTAATTACCTACGCACTTTCAACGAAATATATAGTGACTGTAGAGTAATGCAAATGTACATGTTATGGACTTGCAAATATTACATTTAATACAAATCGTTGTTGTAGACGTCGAGAGGACGAGATTTCCGACTGTTCGTCGCGGAAAAGGAAAATAAAAAACGATTTGCCATCGATTATTGTTATTATTATCGCCGTTGTCGACGTCGACCTTTGATGGAATTTATCCATTAGGGACGCTCGCGCGGACGAGGTTATAATAATAATAATAATAATAATCATATAGACCGTATTATTATATTTAGGTAAATAGTCTCAGCCACGTTGCGAGTCAACGCGAAATACTTCATCTGCGAATTCCAAAATAATAATTAGTTAGAGTGAAATATCTAAGTGCGAGAAAATTATTAATTTTAATATTGTTATACTATTATATTACATCAAAATAAAGTTTTTCATAATCTGATGGATGATTTTTATTTTCCATAATTACTAGTCATTTTTTGGAAAATAATATGATTTTATACATTCTAACATTTTAAATACTCTTTTCATAAATCATAATACAGTGTCTATATGATAATATTATAGCATGATACGGTATGGATGTGGATTTATTGAGAAAAAAACTATGTGTGGGGCAGTGAACAGTACATACACCTAGAGTTCATTACTCAGTACTTCAAAAAAGTTATTTTAAAACAAAACCAAATGATTTTAAAAACAAATTGTTCTTCTGTTTCCTATCAGGGAACCGCGCACAAGTCCCGGCTAAAAGGTCAGCCATAATAATTCTCTATACCTACCTACAGGAACTGTTTAGCTTAGATACAAATTATGATTATTGTGTACAATATTCAACTATACTTTTTTTAAATAACAATACATATCAAAATTATTCATTTTCCCATTTGCATATTTTGCCACAAATTTATCGAAATCAATTATTAGTTCAATTAAAGCATTATTATTTTGTAAAAATATTTCGGGCAACACGCGTGGCTGATAACTCCTCGCACCTACCACAACAGTTGGAATTATCTCAGAATAAAATAATATTTATTCCGAGGAATCTTTATAAATAATGACTACAACCGTTTCTACGGAAGAGTTATTGACAATACTTAACGCATTTCAGTCGGATTTCGGCTCTACGATATTATATGGCACGCACAACGTAATAACAACGGAAACGGTTTTCGTCCGCGTCAAAACAAGATGGCCGTGTTTTCTTTTACGATGGTCTATTTTTTTTTTAAAAAAACGTATAGAATAATATTATTATTATTATCATCCACTCCGTGGCCGTGTCGAGCGTAGCTACTATTGTAATTATAATATTTTTAAATAATATATATTATTATTTATTATTATACGCGTTACGGACGACACGAAAAGAAATTTCACTCTGCACGCATGCTATGTGTGGTAGTGGTGTTACTTTAACAAGTATAACATAATATATTATTATTATAATTATTATTCGTCTTACGGGACTTTTAACGTTTTGTACGTTTAATATTTATAACGTTACAATAATGCCTACAACGTGGAGACCGCTGCAGGAGGGATAGTATGTGATTAATATACGACGTAATAATAGATTTATCGTCTTCTATATTATTATACCATGCGTGCTATATAACATTATAATCTGTATATTATGTATACGCAGATTATACATTAGTTGGTCTTCTTCCCGGTGGACTTGTTTCAGAACGAGTCCGGTCTATATAATAATATAATGTCTGATGACAATGATAATAGTATAATAATAATATTATATACCTTTATGCATAAATTAATTTTCCGGATACTTGTTTGTATATAGGTATACGTGTTTTGGAAAACGTTTCAAATATAATAATTCCTCTGTGTGCGCGTAAGATAATACAAGAACGGGAGGAGGGTATAATATAATAATAATATAATGTCCATCAAACCCGTAGGTACCTACCAACTCATTTCTATGATTGTCTATTGAGTTGAGAAAAAAAGTCAGAACATTTGTTTTCGAGTAGGTAGGTATAGTACCAGCTAAGTACCTCCGACTTTTGTATGACGATATTATATTATTATAATCAGTTATCACTATATGGTTGGCGTTTCGTATATAAATAAAATATCGTAAAGTCTTCGCGGGATAGTAGAAAAAACTTTGCGCCAGGCGAAGTGTGTGCAAACAAAATATATTTTTCTTTAAAAATGTCCGCTTCGTTATTATAATGTTTTACTGTTTTAGTTCAAATTGTTATTGCTAGTCAAATACTCGTCGTTCGACGATGCGTACGACCTCGGGCTTGTGACAGCACAACCTACCCGTCTATAATATTATTATATTATAATATAGTATGTAGGAAAATTTATGTAAGATTCGAACGAATCGAACCAGCGGACCGTGATTTTTTTGAACGCGTAGAGATATAAATTTATAATCTTGTAAGTTGGGTATAGGTACTGGCTGGTAGGTACGCCACGAGCCGCGTTTTCTAAAATAAATAACGGGAAAAAAAAGTTTGTTACCAGCCGAGAGTCGAGCGCGCCGTTTAATACGCGACATCGGATTTAATCAATTTAATGGCATTTTGCCCGAACGCACACACACACACACACACACACACACACACAGAAAGAAAGGTAGAAATTAAACACGGCTAAATTAAAAGAGATTATATGATGTATATTATATACTTTGTAAGCGACTCGAAACGGGCGTGTGCCCCGCACGGTGGTGGTCTACGGTTTTTGAAACACGATTTCATTTTCGGTAGCTACCGAATTTATATTACACGTTCAATAAAAAGTACCTACATAATAGTATTATATTCGCGACTACATGCTTATATTATAATATTGTACCATCGCTATGCTATACAGGGTGGTTGCTTGTTTAATAACCATCGTACAGGACATTTTCTCGTCAACTGTATACGATTTAGGATTTTAGTTATAATATTAGCATTTACATTTTAAATTATCGGAGTAAGCTACGCGACGTGGTGAACTTGACGTTTTTCCAGAGGCTAGTCTATAATATTCCACCATATCCCACACCTATCAAACCCGCATAATTGTAGGTACCCGCGTATTGTTATATTTTTAACTGCCTTTCGTCGCACTAAAACACCACGGTAATAACTAAATTGGGTAACCATTGGCCGTTAAAAACCGGTAAAAACATCAGAACGAAAGAATTCGGAGCAGAAATACAAAATAGGATTCCGCGAGATTAATACTGTTACCTCTATACTGTTTGTGCTCACATAATTCTATATGACTTAAACCCGTCAACATAAGTGCCACGCTATGACGCGTTATAGACATTCATAATAATATATAATATTATTAGCTCCGCCTCGGAATTGAAATTTTTTGTGAATTATTCAAACGGTAGAAAGACTTTGCGTGAGACAAACCATACGCAGTACCTATGCCTACAACGATAACGTCATAATAATAATGGACCGTACATCCGGTAAGCGACGCGGTAACCGGCACGACGCGTTACGGAGTCTTTGGTTCGTGAAGGATGCTGTGTACTCGCTTACCGCGCGGTGGGTTATGATCGTTACTATACCACGGTTGAGACGTAATCCGTCGGCGGCGGCGTTTCGATATCCACGATAATAATATTTTATTTAAACTCGAACGCGATCCGTGCATAATGTCTACTATGTAAAATATGTAATTGTAATATACTGATATATATATATATTATATCATTGTAATTTGTAATACGCATCGCACGCACGGGAGTGGTAACAATGTGGTATGCATATTATACCGATGTCTTAAAATGTCACGTAACCATATTGTTATTAATGTACGATAATATGATAATATTATTATAATACGATACGATACGCACGTAAATATGTGAGAACGCCATCGTACAATTCACTGCCGAAACAATAATAATATAACAATAATATTTTCTACAATCAATTCCCACGAGATGTATTTTAATAATATCAATAATACCTATGAGATTATCACCTATCGTGCTATTATAATATGTACACAACGCGTACCAGTCAATTCATCAATTGTTCGTTTGCATGACGCCGTGGTACTTATTTTTATAATATTAATTCACTGATATAAAAAATGTTTTGTTTTCACGTTTTTCTGATATGATTATGGATGTGCCACCTTAATTGTATAAAAAAATTGAATTTCGAAAAATTTACAGATACTAGTGACATATACATATTATATAGGTATAAATAAAGATGTACATTATATTATAATTCTGTGGACACGAGTTGGATTACTCAATGCTGAGCAAGTTATTTACTTGGTATATTGTCTCGAGTAAAGTTCATAAAGTAAACTAAGTTAGTAAGTTACACGTACATTTTTCATATCTATGAAAATGGTATCAGTGCATCAAGTTTTTTTACCATTAATTCAAACGAAAATTAATGTTTACTAACGTATTATTAATTATAATATAACTGTTTTTTAAATTAAATTTGTAGTAACTAATAATAATATTGTATTATTATTTATTACTATGTGTATTTTTCTTCGGTAGGTTGACATACCAAAGTCATCGTACCTACATTATAATATATTACTGGTAATACAAATAGGCGCAAATATAACAATAGACCAAATTTGATTCTGAGACTAAGGTATAGTAAAATCCCCTCCCTCACAATATTTTCTAAAAATTATATTTGATTAGTACCAATAGTAGGTACTACATTTTGAAGAGGGGGTTTAAGACCCTCTTTTTGCGCCAATGCGATAATATAATAATATAGTTGTATAGATTTAAGTCCACGCATATTTCACTTACATACTATACTAACACTAGGATTATTGTTATTGGTACCTATTATTATTATTGCCATTATCATGCAATTGAATACTATAAATTATTGTTTTACTGGAATCACCGAGGCGCATAAATGCTCATAAACATAAATAAACCATTTCGGTACAACAGTTATGTATTATATAACGACACGTATCTATAGTAGGTAATATTAATATTTTATTTCGACTTTGTGAATATTTTAGAGAACATTTTCCGTTTACGTTTTGTTGGCGCACAATACCTATAGGTTTAAATAATAACTTTTGTTTCCTACCTACGCACGTGCAAGTTGATTCAATTGTGTTTGGTATTTTTAATACAGGTAATAATTTGATGCGTTAAAATATGTACCTGTCTATTATAATCTACATACTGCAGTTAATGTATAAATGATAACGGATCACCGAGTTTGTCATATCACATTGTCATATTACAAAATAGTGTTGGTATCCATAATACTCCACGTGCGATTGTTTGTCATTATTTACATCGTGACTTTAGCGATCGCTACCAATATCTTCATGATACGGTTGAGCTTTATCTTGAAGATAAACCGTTATAAACATACGTAATATTATATTAAGTACCAAGATTATTTTTTGTGTAATATATACGCTGAGCTAATCATATTATCATATTATTATACATACCACAGTTGCAGTTGGAGCGTTGTTATTTTTTCTTTTCATAAACACTCTCACCTTAGGTTTTACGGAATGATTTCAATTAAAAATATTTTATCAAAATACCTACGAACGCGGTACGTGCGATGCACAGCAGCTGACACGCCCACGCAGAGCGTTAAATCTCTAAAGACAAAAGTACAAAACGATTAATTCGCGTCGTGCGATAGTAAATCATATGAGTAGGTAATTTTTATCTCGTCGCCGTCTGCATAATATAATACATTTAGTTAATCTAATATATTAACTATATTAGCTAACCTATATAGTAGGTCAAATGTTAACAGCTTGTTACGTTAAAAGCTGGCATATAGAGTGTAGCATATCATATTATTATGTGCCCGAATTTAACTGCTACACACTCGGATTTAAATGGCGGCGCTTAAATCAGATTCAATTGGAGTGGATTATCGGATGTTATTGTCCGGCCGATGGACAATGAATGCGTGTGCGTATAGGTAATCTTGGAACAGTCGGAACTCGACTCGATTATAATAATATAATAATAATATAGACTCATTACCTGCCGACGCCGTTGAAATACACTAATTGGCAGTGTGAGTATTATATTAATATTGACGTGCGCTCATCATCATTAGGGAGAACTGGCCGTTTCCGCAAAGGTATAACCATTGCGTATACCGTTGTGTCGTCAACGAATTAATTATTATAAACGATAAATTGTTATACGATCATCGTCATTGGACGCGAGCCATTCGATATTGCCGATTAGGGCATTATAGGCGATGACGAAGAGCTAGACTGCGATATTTTATGAGTTCAAGTACATACATTATAACGATATGAGTTCGGTGATATACGCGCGTACCTTGTACCTATATGTAATACGCCTCAGGTAGCAAAACCGAAATTATATTATATTATATGAGGAAAAACCTATGAATCATAAAAATGTTTTCGTTAATTATGGTAACCATGACGACGAAAACCATACGAAAAATACTGGTCAGAAACAAAAAACGTCTATCCAGTCCAAAAACAAGTTTATGTAAAAAAAAAAATAATATATTTTGTTAAAAATGTTTCAATATCATTCATATATTTTTTATCGCTTCTATATTCCTTCGCAATTTACAATTATTGGTATTTCCTATGGCAGTTCACAATAAAACTATTTTTTCCAAGTACAGTTGTCTCTGTTTGTTTAATTACATTTTTTATTTTCTTATATAGGTATTCGTCGCTGCTGTTTATGTTTTCAGTTGCATAAATGCATAATTTATATTATTATCTAAAAATCGTCTCGTGTTTATTTTCGGCGTTCATCGTTAGTTGTGATGTGCAGCGCGCGGCCTGATAAAACGTTTGCGAAGTCATTGCGCGGAAAAAACGATTATTTTACAACTGGTCAAATAATTAAACTACTTTAATGGGTATAATATATATGTTATAATAATTGGCTTGGAAGTACCTATATATGATCTATTCACTTCTCAAAATAAGTATTTAATATATTTTTATTTGGTTGGATAATATAGTTTCCAGTAGAAGTTATAATATATTTTGTAATATGACGTGATGATTACTTGATTAAATTTTTTTACTAAATCAATTTAACAGAACTATTTATTTTACGACACCAAATTGTGTATCTAAAACTACAAAATAAAATTAAGTTAATGTTAAGCCGTGAGTTGGGCCGTTAAATTTTTTCCTGGTTACAATAACACGTGTGCATAACATTCATAAGATATTTCATCATAATAATATCGTTTATAGCATAAAATTTGAATGACCAAACAGATTTTTTAATAAATTGTTTTATAATGCTTAAATGAAAAAACATTACAATGACAAAATTCAAAATATTTTTCCTGTAATTTTGTATTCTTTTTTTCTTTATTCTTTTATCTACATTAATTATTGTAACATAAGTAATATTTTATCGTGGATTCGAAGGTTACTAAATAATACGATGGCCCCACGGATCTTTTGACACGAACTTGCGTACTGTTTACATTATAATATACTATATAACGTTAATCGCGTAACCTCTTTGTCCTTCACTTGTCCCATGATATCTAATTATAATGCAGTGAAAATAAAATATTAATATCACGAGACCTATTAATTATCATCATAGGTAAGTCAGCGATACGCATTTATTTACCCGGTCGATCATTAATATAGCGATATTATAATATGCACATGCGAATTAAACCAAAACTACTTAGTTTTGATTATTACAAAACTACCGTAGGTATATTTAATGATTGAGGTACAGGAAAACGCGAGAACTATCTTGAGAAGCAGCTAAGAAGAAAAATCATGACTAATAAAGTTCAACAATCTTAACACGCTGCACCGTGAAATTGTTGTCTTTTTTAATAATAATCCCGTGGTTTTCGGAAAATATGAATTAAAATAATAATGGTATACACCATTACAATAATGAGTCATAGTACGATTTGTGGGGATGTATACATCATATTATTATCCGTATTAATACTGTTGTATCATGTTTTCACGTGACGAAATGAGATGTACCTAAAAAATAATATCATGATGGTGTCTCAAACGAGACAGACGTGAGAGATTATTGACGTTATTTTAACATTGTAATAGATGCAATAAATTATTATGTTCATTAATTCGCATTAATCGTTGCACGTAGTCGTATGGTTTTTTTTTAAAAAAATTGAAACGGAAAACGACTACCAATATAATATACAAGATGATTCACCAAGCACGCAAACCCCCCATTTGTCCTTTGTTAATACATTTATTCAAATTGATTTTTTTACTTAAGGTCAAATTTTCAATTATTTAGAATATTTAGTTATTTTATGTCGTTTAACGATTTTAGCTTGTCTCAATGGCTTTTTATACTGTGAACTACGATTTTTTTTGTAAATGTTGATGCATAAAATGTAGGTATTTAAATCAAAATTTGAACGATTTGATTCGGAGATATTAAACTTGTTATACCTATTAAGAATAATAGTCCATGATAACGGTTTTTTTTTTTTATAAAATAGGTACATGCAATATTTCGTAATTATTATACTCGGGCCATTTTTATAAATTATAAAATTTCAATCAGGTTTTTTTTCGAGATAATATTATATAAAATCTGTGTCCCAACTCCTAAGGCACAAGTGCAAAACAATAGAATATAATATGATAATTGAATAATATGACAGTGAAATTATTTTATAGGAGAGGTTACACTAAATTTGCTAACACTTATTGTAACTACTATGTAAAATGTTAATAGACTAACATAAATAAATTGAGAATATTAAATTTCAAATCATCAAAGCCCCCATGGTTTCTTTTATCATAGATTATTATTCTTAGTAACATAATGATAACGTTAAATAAATCCAAATCTACTCATTTGAATTTCGGTTTATAAACATCTATATATTACTATATATTTTTCCTGATTGTTATTCATTTTTGTTCGATACATTTCTGTAGAAGTGTAGAGTAACTACTGTGTGTTTACAGTCATCGAACTTATTTCTGAATTTGTCCACGGGTAAATTAGTAGTATATAGTATAACAATATTTACATTATATATACATACATAATATATATATATATACCTATACCATAATATCTGCCATCAGTTTAATAATTTAAATAATAAATATTAACAATTTCCTGGAGTGATGAGGTTATTAAAATAATTATGGCGTTAGCCTGCCCCAAGACCTTATCTATACTTAAACCCGTAACATATTTTGCAATAATAACACTGGTTTAAACCAGCACTGATGCAGTTGTAGTGAACAGATTTTATTAGTAAATTTTTTATCATCAACACTGCTCGGAGTAGGAATTGTGGCGGTGCACAGATTAATCGTACGTTTTGCGATTAAACTTTTGCTGTGTCGTACGCGTTCGTCTGGAGCTGGTGATAATAATAACATTATTATAATACTTATTGGTATTCAACACGACACGGCGAGCGTGACGCTCATCCGGCGTGATCAATTTGAATAACGTTTAGTGCCAAAGAGATTGCAGTAGACGATTATTATTATTATTATTATTTGTTCTGGGAGAACTGTCTGAAATGCACTTTTCATGCCTTAAGTATAATGTAAATGCACTACATAATTATTAATATTAACATAATAATATGACAATTTTATAAGTACGATGAATATATTATTATTGTTATGTACTTGCATTGATTATGGGAATCGTACCAATTGTAATATAAATATTATGTTCGAGACGATAACGTTTCAAATTCATATTATATCGATTTTATATTTCGATTATAAGTCGTTAGATGACGGTGACATCACAACTGTTAGTGGAGTTATGTTCGATTATAAATATTTATTTTTTTTAACTATTGTACTATGGATTATGTAAAAAACTATGACACATGACGTATTGCGTTTTCACACCGTAAATGTCAGATCAATATGCATTGCACGTACATTGATCACCCGTCGGGTGTTGAGCATCGTTCGATTAACGAATAAATTATTTTAAAAATAACGCTGCGTAAAATTTTAAAATAAATAATTAACACCAAACCTATCCGTGGTAAAGTTTTGATGACGAAAGAATTGTTTTTTGTTTTCGGAGATTTAGTATTGTTTACCTAACATTATGTTCGTTTCAAAAACAGTGAAAGTGTACGCTAACTGTATTCAGTATATAATATATTCGATCGCATGTTGAAAATACTAGGTTTATGTTTACGGTTTATATGATTGGTTTAGTTTTGTATGAGTTGCGGATACGTACAAATACCTTCGAAAGTGGATTTTCGCAGATTACACGAGTAACACTATACATTTGACATATATATATATATATGACGTATTTCAGCATTTGAATATAGACCTTTAATACAACACCACCGGTGTTAGCCCTACACACTTACTTTTTCGGTACGCACTACTCGTATCTACCTATAGATAATATAATATAAAGTGACGTTCAAATTGTATATAAGAAAATAATAGAGGCCGAACTAACATTATATACGAAACTACGCGATATACTAATCGAATAATAGTTATTAATAGATTTTAATATTTTAATTTCCAGCCACCGTGAAGTCAAATGTCGACGTTGAGGCCTCGTTGGGGAAGGTGGTTCAGAAGCAGGAGTCCGAACAGCAGCAGACGGAGGGCACGGACGCGTCGGTTCTGCAAACGGACGTGACCGCGTCGTTCCCGGACGTGCAGCAGTCCAGTCAAACGGAAGAAGTGACGGTTGGATCGGCAGTTCCAGTGGTCGGAACCGACCCGGCCTCACCGGAAGTCTCAAACTCGAAGGCCGAATCCGACGTTCCCACCACGGCCACCGACGTTGAACGAACGGACAGCGTCGCAGGAACCAACTCGCCCAGTCCCGTCGCCGAAACCAACTCGCCCATCCCGTACCCATCCAGCTCCGATGCCAAACCCAACCCGTCTGTCCCCGTCCACGGCCAAACGCCCAAACCGTTCTACATGGGTGACGTGCAGACCGTGAAACTAGGACCTAACATGCCGTTCTTTTTGGAATTTTTCCAGCCTTTCCAGTCTTTCCAGCCTTTCCAGCCATTCCAGCCTATGGTTCCCAACCGTGAGCAACAACCGTTCAGACACCAACCGATACCGTTCGGCACCCCCATCGACCCATTCGCCAACCCCATGAACGCCCAACCTTTCAACCAGATGGTTGAAGCGTACACCAACGAGTTTAGAAGTACGTGGCACCAGTAAATTGTATTTTTATATCATCTAAACATGATTTAATGACACACAGTTAACATTTTTATAATCACGATAACACTTTATTCAATAGTCACACAATATGACTAAATCTAATATCATGTCTCGTGTGCATGTATTATAGGTACTGGATAATAAATTATCATCACTGTAGACGCCAAGTTGTATACACAAAATCATCAGAGTCTGATTACCACACACCCAAATATAACAATATTAATTTAAATTAAAAAAATTAATTTATTATATCTTTTATTTCCGTTCTATCGACTCAAAATGTACATGCGATATTGTAAACGTCCGGTTAAACCGAAAACCATCTCTTCCTCGCCCATTATACCCCTCCTAAAGGCCCCACAGCTTGTACTTGGCGCCTTTATTGATGATAATAATAATAACAACGCCTTGTTAACATAAACATCAACATAATATTATTATATGAAAGGCTGTTTAATATCGCCACATTGTTAACACCACTTTCATGATAACCATTGAATCGTTCGCCTAACAAATACTAACCAACATTAACCGCTTCATTCACAGCGCCCGGAGTCATAATATTAAAACCGAAAAGAAACGTCCGAGTTAATACAACCACAATGCCACCCATTCCGTTGTTAATGAACATCATGCTTAACGCTTTTCGGCATCACGAGCCGTCAGGTAAATGTTGCACGACGTATTTTATTATAAAATAAAAATGTAGGTAAGTACAGAGAGTGATTATAAATTCATCAGCAAACTAAAATAGTAAATAAGTATCAGTTGTAGATTTGTTGTGTGTTTTTGAGAGCAAAATGTTTAATAATTTATTATTATTGTCAGACACAACATTTTTGGAAAACCAAACTAAGATAAGATGACTAGGTACCGATGAAACAAGCACATTGTTGTAAACAATACTATCTATTATTAGTTTATAGCTAATAACACTTAGCTATATTAACGCTATAGCTACGTCAAATTTGCAACTTTCATTATATATTGTTTTTATTAATACGGCTATAAAAATACTATACTGTGTCTGTACTAAATATACTAATACATTAATAATAATAATAATAATAATAATAATAATAATACTAATTTGTGTTACATTATTTTAAGTTTTTTTTTTTAAATTGTAATTTTAGGTATGTTGGAATCTTTCGACAAAATGGGCCTGCCACCAATTGAAAGTGTTGGCATCAAACAAGAAGGTTCGAACAAGCCCGTGAGGAAGACTACGTCCAAAACCGAGGTAAGTGAACCAATTACGTGCCTTACGAATAATTATTTGTATTCGAATTATTTGGATCAGTCGAAAACCGTAATAAGCAATATATAGACAGCAGGTAGCAGCCCTAATTCTTCAAAGTCACTATATTCAAAGTCAAATAATTAATTAAGAAAAAAAAATAAGGTTATATCCAACAGTTTTGAATTCGTGGCGCCGGAAATGACATAAATTATTATTACGATTCTGTTTTAAATTCGATTCGAAATCAAAATACATTTTGTACACACATCAGTGGTACCTCTTGAGGTTTGTATGATTTACGACTTATGGTTTAATATTTTTACATAATATAATATTGAACATTATTTCATATTATGTATTTTGATTGACGAGTCAACAGTCATAACTCATAATAATATTATACTGGCATATATTAAGTAGGTACATCATCAGTTTTACCTATATATTATTTTGTTGTAAAATTAAATCTTATGAAATCGATTTTGAAATGGCCTACTTCCTCGAACAGCGTATAGAATAACTGTACGTAATATTTGTACAAATTGTTTGAAAGACATAAAAACCAAAGGACGAAAATTTTTATTAAATAATATGTTGTGAATAAAAAAAAGGGATGCTAAAAAAATTCATTTTTACTGCTAATTCTCATTTAATTCTGTACACGTTTCTGCATTTACAAGTCTTTACGTGATGTTCATTTCTATAGTAAATCAGTTATGTTGTATGCGCATATCTAACGCTTTATATTTTCTGTATTAAATTATAGAGCTGTATTATAAATTTCAACGCGCGTTGTCCTTATATTATTACAGTTGCTGAATTACTGCAGTGTAGGAGATTTCTGCAGGTTTTGACGGTGCTAACGACCAATTTTTTTTTCATACGGTTGACTACAAAATTATATTATATACACACTACACATAGGTACTTAGTACCAGGTACTTTACCTACTGTGAGTTACCCGAACACGTATTACGTCTTAAACGTGTCTAACATTTTTTAATATCGAAATACCCGTGCAAAAATGTCGACGTATGCATACTTTTTGTGTTATAAAACCATCGGAATTCATAAATTCGTTAACATATTTGTATTCATACTAATAACGTACAACCGCAATCGTCATGCGTTTCGCATAACTATTTGTGTACTATCCACATTGAGATGGAAAATCGGGAATTCGTTAGGGTTTCGATTCTGCGATGATGAACAAAACTCCTAACGCTTTGTACAGAGAGAGACTCGGCGAAACTTATCCACTCGGGCCATTTTAAAGAGGGCATCTAAACAAAATAATAATATGCTGTTTACTTAACTTTTTAAACATTGCTTTTCCAACTTAATATTTTACGTATTGTGGATTTGGGTACATTAATTATGTCCATTTCGTTTGTTGTTGTCCATACACGTATATAGATCATTGACGGACACAGAGTCCAAATAAACGAAACGACGGTCAGCGACGGAGACGAAAACCACAAGAGTTTCTACCATTTCAAAGAGATCCAGGTGATGCCCGAAGAGGTCAACAAAGAAATCTTAACCGAAGGGATCAACAAAGAAATCACAACCGAAAAACAGATATCGATAACTGACGACGATTTGGAGACGCAAAAAGTGGAGACAAACGAAATCAAACCGTACGCCATCATGAAGAATCAAGACAACCGGACGAACTTTGTTAAAAAGGTAGAATAATGAGATAGCGACGGCTTCTTGTACACATAATATTAATATCAGCTATTATATTTTTATTATAATATAATATTTTAATAACCTAAAAACCAATTTGTCACGACGACGGATTGAATTAATATAATATACCTAACGCTTGTAGTTATTTTCCCAACATCATAATTAACAACTTTAATGTTATAATAATATACTGTTTGGATATACCTAATATTTAATTTTATCAAATAACCGATTGAATATTATTAAGTATCGTTAACAATATGATGATATTAAAAAACTTTTCCACGCAATTCGATGGTAAAAATATCTGTGTGGTATTATTAATTAGCTATTGTTATTATCATCTTCGACGTCAGAATAGTGGAATATTTAAATTGTATTAGTTATTTAATAATTTCTATAAAAATCAAAATGTAACAAAAACCATAGAATCAAAATATTATATTATTAAACCTACATAATATCACCTACCTATATAATATGGTATATAATATTTTATATTAAAAACGGTTGATTGGAATAAATTATTTGCCATAATAATCTTAAATAGAGTTGTATTGTTTTAATCATTATTTTTTTGTATGACAAAATATTATAATTTTATCAAAAATCTCACGATACCTGTTTAGTCTGTTTAGTGATTATTTTTACAAAGAAAAATTAGTTTTGTATTTAATTTTAAAGTAATAAAAACATAATCTTATTATATTTATTTTTTTGTGTGAATAAAACCTTTTAGGATTTACCACCTTGAACGACTCGAGTTTTTATTTGTCACGTCGTTTCAAAGTGTTGTTAAATGTATAAAAACAATTATTAAGTATGTGTATATATAGAATAATTTGCTGCTTTTATTTTGATCGGTTCAAACTTTGACATAATTTACCTATTATACATATAGTCGTAAATAGTCGATTTGGTGTTTGTAAAAATATGTCTACCTAATTATTGTAATTATCTCGTTTTCCGTATATCATAATACTCTATGATTATGATTGTAGCAGGTTCTCTGTTTTATAATTTGTTTTGCTTTTTGCGACGTAAAATTTTTATATTGCAGCGTCATACTGTACATTTCTATATAAACCACATCGCAAAGATGAATTTGGAATTTTTTTTTAACGCTTTATATCGATGTAATATTATTATAATAGTCAAATAGCTTTATTGCGGTTTTGTGATTACACCGTTGTACGATATTCGATTTAAACCATGCACGTGTATATAAGTCTAATATCATTATAATATGATTGTAACGTGCGACCAAATCTGTCGGGTACGATATATCCAGGTGAAACGGAGCGTCGTTGGAAACAAGAATTTTGAAAAAGGGAAAACACAAAAGAGACACGTCCCGGAGTTACAGAGTAAAAATATATTGTAAATAAAATAACGATTTGTTTTGAGCTGCTTCTCCTCGGCCATCTATCGGAATGGCTGTCAAACACAGGTACGTATCCGTTTTTTTTTTGTCTCTTGGACCGATCGCACGTGGCTTAATATGTTATATTATTATTTTTATACCTTTTATATGCCTTACTGCAATACTGCCCATCCGCTTTTCGGAATCGAATTGGCGTGTCCACTGTACATATATATATAACATGCACCGAAGGCTTTAAAACCATCGTATTACTCTATAGATATAGCTTTTATGGACACCATACCACAGTACATTGACAGTTTAGTTGAGCATTATGTTCAAAATCATTCACATTCCTAGATTTATTAGATTACCCACATTCAATATTATATATACCTAATTATTGTTGTATTGTGAGATTATTAATTTCTGTAAACACTTGTAATTATTATTATGGAAACAAGTTGTATTATACATTTATAACGTATAATAACTATTGTCAGATGTAGTTATTTTCACTTATTACACCATTATTATTGTAGTCATTGCATTATACCTATTTATTATTATTGTAACACTACACAGATTTACACATTAACATAATCAATAATCGAATTAACAATCGTAATATTATATATTATATAGGTTATAGGTAATACAATTAATAATATAAAATACGTACACGTATTGTTCATGTACGACCACGTCACGTACTCACCTATGTTATAATAATATCGTCGAAATCCTCCGATGATCACAACTCGTATTTTTTGTTTCCCTCGCAGACACCGGCCGGACCCGTCCCGCTGGACGATCAATTCCAGACTGCCGCGGCCAGCTACTACGCTCCTTACGCTCCGATGTTCCGGTCGCATCAACAGCCACCAACCGGCCATTTGCAGCAGAAGCAGTACCATGGATCGTATATGACGCCGAATCAGGGCTTTTACCCGGCACCAGTCCAAGGTTATTACCCGGCGGCACCTATCCAAGGTTATTACCCGGCACCTAACCAAGGTTATCACCCGGCACCTAACCAAGGTTATCACCCGGCACCTAACCAAGGTTATCACCCGGCACCGAACCGAGTACCGCATCCAGCCCAGAACCTCGAATCGCGTCCGCATCAACAGCCAATCAGCTTGGAAAGCGACATTCTGGTCAACGAGCTGGTCGCGGCCCAACAGCAAGCGACCGGCGGCACGGTGTTGCCGCCCAACGTGGAGTTTGTGGACGTGAACGGCAAACCGCAACCCAGCGGCGAGTATCATCACTACTACAACAGCCAACAACACCACCACAACAACAACAACAACAACAACAACAACAACAACAACATCAACGACAGCGGAAATCGCGGTCATGACAAGTTTCCCGGCCGTAAGTACTGACCAATCTAACCGCGGTCGGTGCGCGTTATGACTTTATGATTTAGGATATACAATTATAATTTATAATATCAAATTAATACGTAGGTATACTAATAGCATGTGTGTAGTATACTCTGCAGCAGGTAAATACCGGGACCGCTGTATCGAACCGTTTTATCGTTAACATGCCCAATATTATCATACTCGGTACCTGCCTATGTATATCATAGGTATAACATATTATGTCCGCGTCAAGTGTATTCCGTATTATGCGAAGTCTTTGTCATTATCCGGTCATTTAATTAATATTTATGTATTAAGAATATTGTTTTTGATTTGTTTGTATATAAATATGCTTCATTTTAAGTACTTATATTATAATATTACAAGGTGTGTCTTTTTGCGTATCCACCCCCTAGAGAGACCATCGAGCGTCGTTGAGGTCGCTCCTCTCTCTCACTCTTATATTTGTAATATCCGTGTAACGGCGGCTTATTATTCCAACGCATAAATAATAAATAACCTCATTGCCCTCGCAATACACACATTTAATTCATGAATATATTATTTTCACGAACTAACGGAAATTTGCCCCACGTGGAAACGAAAATATACCAATTAACTATTGTATTAAAACAATTATTTTAACCAATATTTGTCTACACTAGGTTTTTCAAAAAGTATGATTTTGCTATGTGGTTGATCCAATGTTTGGCGTTGCTTTTGATTCGTATTAATTATTAACTTATTGTTATGTGATTATTTAATAACTGCATTATACCTAATATGTATATTATGTTTCTACAATAAATCGTAATGATACCAAAGTTAAAATATGATATTATCTTATGTTATTTTTATAATATGTCTTTATTTGTTTACTATTTTTATATTAAGGCTTGATAAAATATATTATGCATTTTTATACTTTGCCTGATTATAAATTATATTGTTGACGTTCAATTTCAAATGTATGCATGCAATTTGCATACGTAGTTAAAATGATAATATTATAATCCACATCTCTGTATTTATGCTTAGTAGGTGATTGCCGATTGGACTATTTGATGAAAATTAAATTATAATTAGCTATTAACTATTTTAGGAATAATACTGTTTACATATTATTACTATTAGCGACATTGATAACCTTTTGAAAATGACGCAAGAAAACGGTTTTAAAAAATATAAAAATTAAAACCAATTTAAGTTAATATTGTATTCAGAAAATGTATTTACGAGATAAATGGTAAGTGTAAAAATAGTTTGCTTTTTGAGAAGCATTAAACAATTAATATTAACGATGGACTGTAGTAGTTGCTTACTGTTTAGTAAATTAGTAAATCACAGTATTGACAGTTCGCATTATCATTTACTTTTAGGTACTACATTATTTCAGATCCATAATGTAATTTTAAGAGTTAAAACTACGTATCACTTTACACTGGTATAATATTATTATCATGTAAGTAAATCGAATGAATTTTTAAACTCGCATGTCAAATTAGTGGATGTTTTTAAATAATATCAAAAATCGTACTGTATAACTTACAATTTTTTTTCCATCAAAAGTCGTTTGGTGAACAGCTTCATGTTCCAAAAAATTATTTACGAAAATCCTAATAATTTTGTGAACTTAGTTTTAGGTTGATTCTATTTAATTTACATACCAGTCTCCTGTTGCAAATATGATATTACCTATTGTACATGAGTGACGAGTAGGTATGTAACGACATAGTATACGCATTGCGTATGACATGATATTTTAGCACTATACCTACTACTATGTAATATTCATTATGCATCGCAGAAAGACTATTGTTGAATAGGTACCTACAACCTACCGCAATTTAATAATCTGATAAAATATAACAAATTCTGTTTTTTAAAATTGTTTTTCAAATATTAACTATTAAACAATAATAGCTGAGTCTTGACTCATATACTGAAAATACAATAATAAAGCTAAACTACACACTTGATTTTTTTTTCACAGCAGTTAGTATATTGTTCCAATACCCAACGATAATTTTACAAGTACAATAATTGACTGTATTGTGAACAAAAATCAACCTCACCACACACACACACACACACACACACACACACACACACACACACACACACACACACACACATTATACATCATCGAAAATAGTGTTATTTCCTTTCAGAAAATATTAAAACCAAGTACGTCGGTAGTCGTACCCTACCTGTAGTGTTACGGAATCATGACGAACGTTTTATGTTGAACATGGAGTAAAAATAAGGTACCTTTTTAAAAAATAATCTCGCAATTATAAGTTTAAACAAGTCAGTGTACACAACCGTAATATTATTGAGGACGCATACCTTTCGGTAGTCGGAGGTTAAGCGCACTGGTTCAAACCGTGTATACTATTACATCCGCTCGAAATCTGCGCTGAACTTTGATCATTTATTATTTTTTTTATTCGCGTTTCTCTATATACACGGTGGTGGTCGGGTGGCTGTTTCTCAGCGTATTGATATTATTACAACAGCTGACTTATAGGAAAAAAAATAGTATAAATATTAAAAACGGTTGAAAGTCGTTGCAATATTATTTGATCCGAGTTTATTCGGCGGATATTATATTCAGAGACATTTTTAACGGTTTAACCCCGAGGGGCTCACGGACCCACCCACGTCCCACACATACATCGTGTCAAAATAAAAGTGTAGTAAATAATAAGATAGTAAGTCTGATATTTTGTAATAAAATATTATTTTATCTTTATATTATCGAATATATATTAACGGTTAATACATGCATTACACCCACGCAGTAAAATATGAGTTATATTATCATTTAAGGAAAATGAATAAATAAAAGGTCAGGTTACACGTTTCTTAAAACAATATGTACCTATATTTGTAATGGACATTTTTTAGAACGATTATCATTCTTTTTAATCATCATTAAAAATGCATTAGATTAATAAATGATTAGATAATGCTTACCTGTACCATAATATTAGTGAGACCCCCAATTTTATACTTTTTACCCTTTGGAGTGAAGCTCCCTCTTATGTACAATATAAATAGAATTTCATTATAAAGGTACAAAATATATCAAAATCATATTGAACTGTGATAGTGTGATTATTCATTTTTTTTTTGTTTGATTAGTAGCTATCTGTTATTAATTTTATTAAAACGTGAAAATAATATATTAGTAATAATATTGCAAGTCATCGTTTGAATATTTATAATCTTACTACCCATTATTTGTTAAAAAAAATCGGCCAATATTTAATCAGTCAGCATTTAAATTTAAAACTATAACTATGTTTTGAACAACATTAAATATTATGTGCAACTATTTTAATTTTTTAATTTAGAAGTATGTTCAGTATATTATATAATATATATATATATATACATAATTTAGGGTGCCATTTATTTATAAGTGATATTTTTTTAAGACTGCTACTAGAAATTGTATTCAATATATCTTAAATATAAACGCATCTCAAACGCATTTCAACATTAAGTTGTCATTATACGTGTATATACACGTTTCAAGTGAGTGTTTTATTTGGTGGGTTCAGGGTTGGACTGAACACATTAATTGTTTATTAACATCGTTCATCATCATCGTCATCATTATTATCATAGCATTTAGGTGTAATGCACAGCGATACATAGGTACGTATAGTTTAAACTATTCATTATTATACTAGTTTAATCTAGTTGTAATATTATAAACGAGTTAAGTATATGATATGTTATACTAGTCGTAAGCAAATAACAAACAGCAGGGTTAGATGTGTTTTTACAATCAATTGAATACCCACGCCCCTGTCTTACAAAATTCCTACTAATTAATTAGGTTCATACCCACTTTGCCGAATCCCAATTCGCCGACAACTCAGTTCGCCGACAAATATACCAGTTTTTAAATATTTTAAAAATATTCCCATTTCGCCGACACTCTAATTTGGCCGACGTCTCGGTTCGCTGATAAATTATACCGGTTTTATAATTTAGATATAATTGTCCCGATTCGCCGATAGGTGAGAATAATTTTATCAAAAACGGGTATGACAGCGATAATATTATAGTATGTTTTTCCACGCACCAGATCCATGGGAGTATATAGATTGGTGAATTTAGTTCAATTAAGTTCGGAATTTAATAGACAGTTAAAACGTGCTTTCTAAAAATTAATTAAAATGGAACCAATATGGTTTTTTTTTATATTACATCGACTAGGCAATTTTAATTTAACAATTTATATGCAATAATTTTTTTTAAAGTTATATTGACTTATTATATACCTAATAATATATAATATAATGTACTTATATATTTTTTTAAATATCATATTATGCATACAATATTTTTTTTTTTTAAAGTTATATTGACTAGGCATATTTTTTTTTAAAGTTATATTGACTTTTATTATATACCTACTTATATATTTTTTAGATTATTTATACATGAACAATTGGACAATTTATATTGACTTTTATATATTTTTTTAATATCATAATATTATAATATTATAATATATATACAATATTTTTTTTAATATTCGATTAACTGGGGTGTCGTCGAATTGGATGTCGGCAAATTGGGTTTCGGCGACGTGGGAAGACATGATTAATTAATAAGTACAGGTTCATCGCTAAGGCACAAGCTAGTCATGCGTTGATTTAGGTTGGCAATTGGCCTACAGTTTTAAAGAAATTGAAGGTTATAAAATTAAATAAATATCGGTAAAGATAAGTGATACAGCTCTCTTTAGGGCTGAAAATATCCATCGACAGGCCCGAATAAGTAGGTAGGTTACTATAATAAGTAGGTATAAGTAGAAATTGTCAATAATATTTCGATCGCCGTGGGAAAATATTTAATGCAAATATTTTTTATTTTGTTGTGCTGCATTATTATTTTCTGTACGGTAATGATATGTTGATTACAAGCGAATTTTTTATAGAAAAATAACTCTTTGATTGTGGAAAAGTATCCATACCTATTATTTTAAACAAATTCGCATCTGTTTTCAAAATCGGATTTCTGAAAGTATAGTAGGTACATTTTTCGAAAAGCTCTTTGATCAACGATAGTCAGGGGGTTCTCATGAACTTAAACAAAGACTTTTAATTAGGGTTGGTAAATTAATTAGTATTGTTATTTCTTTCGTCATGCGACTTAAATAAAAATACACGAAAAACACCGTTAACCGTTATACCAGCAGCTGTCAGTGCTCATCAGTCGTCAAGCGCCAGTCGCAGCGTTTTACCTGTTCCATAATATTATGGTCGCCTCTCGGATAGCATTTACTATTTATTATTTTCGTAGGGAGGTACTTATTAGGTTATGTGTTACTTGCCAATAAAATTGTAATTAGGATGAAACTTCACTGTGACCGTATCCGGCGTGATCTGTACGTGATCGACGAAGAAGTTTTTAATAATATACTCGCACAGAAATAATAGTGAGCAAAGTTTTAGCAGCTCTAATTCAGCGAACGTTATTAATTATGGAACGAGTTTGTCTGACGCACAAATGCTTCGCGGAGACAAGTACGGGAAACCGTTTGCCAACATATCGTACACAACATTATATTCGATTATGAGTAATTAGGTACGTTTGTACAATATAATAATATGTAGGTACCTACATGAATATTACGTAGCGTTACAATAATAATAATAATATGCCTGACAATGGGTATTATACTGCAGCAGTATGACATAGAATTGCCGTAATAAGCATAAAGTATAATTATGGTTTTTAAAAAAAAATTTTAAAAATTCACATCAAAATGTGTTAAGCAGATACACATATTGTTTTAGCCAATATCATCGTATATTGTTGTACGTAGTAACTACATTACATTTATATAATAATATGTTTGCACGCCTAAAATTGTGTACAGAAGCACACACCATGCGAAGTAACAAAATCTATGAAACGTTCAGTAGAAAATTAAAAAAGTGTGCAGTACTTTTTAATTTAAACGCACACTACTAGGTCTATTATTTTAAAATATTCTGGTAAGTGGAATAAGTACAGTGCAGTATTGAAATTCGCGAATTTTTGGCATACTAGTATGCCATTGCGCACAATATTTTTGTTTTATGTTTTTTTAAAAAATAAATAAATTGATTTTCAACGATATCGTATTTATATCGTTTGTACATATAGTGTAAATGCATCAAATTCAAATAATAATAAATATAATTATTAATATCGTTTTTGTTTACTCCGATATAAATTAATATTGGTACAAATTGAGAGTAACCTAAAATCAAAGATTATTTTTTATATATCAATTACCACAGAATTATTGTCATACTTATACGAGGTTGAGTCTGGAAATATTTAGTGAGCTTCGGGGTTCTTTTTTACTCATCACTCAAAAGGCCCTAATATATCGAAAAACAAACGTACATGTCCCCAGCCCCACCCAATAAAAATTTTAAGTATTTTTTTCAACTCAACATTTAGCAGTCAATTAACAACAATTTGCAAGACTATTTTCACAATTTGCAAGCCTTTAGTTGAATCATAAAATAAAAAAAACTAAGAGTGGGGCTGGGGACATGTGTCTCATGTGACCCATATCATAGAAAACACATTTTTAAATTTTTCTTGAACCATCATTTAGCAGCCAATTAGCGATGATTTGCAAGGTAGTTGTCGAAATTTGCAAACCAATATTTCATCTGTTATACGAATTTCCGAAATTTGCACATGTCACCAGCCCCACCCCGTACCGATATAATGCGATTTTTGAATTTGGATTCATTCAGATTTTTTATAAAGTTAATTTGATATAATATAGTTGGTGAATTTACTGGGCATTTCAAATTCCATCGGAACATAGTTCTTACAATCGCATTATATCGGTACGGGGTGGGGCTGGCGACATGTACAAATTTCGGAAATGCGTATAACAGACGAAATATTGGTTTGCAAATTTCGACAACTACCTTGCAAATCGTTGCTAAATGGCTGCTAAATGTTGACACTAATAGCAAGTCAAAAATCGCTTTATATCGGTACGGGGTCGGGCTGGCGACATGTGCAGATTTTGGAAATGCGTATAACAGATGAAATATTGGTTTGCAAATTTCGACAACTACCTTGCAAATCGTCGCTAAATGGCTGCTAAAAATGTGTTTTCGATGATATGGGTGCGGCGGGAGACACATATCCCCAGCCCCACCCTTAGTTTTTTTTTATTTTATGATTCAACTAAAGGCTTGCAAATTGTTGCTAATTGACTGCTAAATGTTGAGTTGAAAAAAATGTTAAAATTTTTATTGAGTGGGACATGTACGTGCAAAAAAAACATTGAACACAGTACATTGAACAGGATAGAATAAAATAAATTATATTTATACATAATAAAATATATTGAACGTTCTAGTGTATTGATTGTATCATGAATGATAAGCCATATGCGACTTATTTTTTTACCTACGTTTATAATTTTTTTTTATTATTTTAATTTTTAACAAAAATATTGTTATATCTACTACCTTTGAGCATAGCTTGTGTTGGTAAAATAGTGTTACATGTTACAAACTTAAATTATCCATATTATAGTAGCATATTGATTATTAAATAATAAATATCAAGCCATCAAGGGGATCGCAGCACACTTATGTTTCATACGTTTTAGACCAGCGGTTCTCAACCTTTGTGTAGTGGTGACCTAAGATATTTATCAAATTTTTCATGCGACTTTTTTATAAATAACGTTCAATGAAACGATTACATTTGATAAGCATTTTACTGAGTACCAACTATCAATATTGTGAATGACCTATAATGGCAACTCTTAGAAGAATTTACAAAAACGGTTTAATCTATTATTTATAAAAATATTTCATACAAGTAGCCAGACTAGAAAATAAAAATATTATACATATCGACGTTTTAAATTTTTGCCGACCCATTTAACATTATTGGCGACCCAAAATTGGGTCGCGACCCTAAGGTTGAGAACCGCTGTTTTAGACAAAAATAAGCGGTGGTAAATCATTACACATAGATACATCGGAATGTCCAATTTAAATTTTTTTTATACATGTACAAACTCTTTGACAAAATATCTAGGCTACTTAGGAAGTTGATTTTCAATTTTCAATTTTAAAGGACCTTAAAATAAGGATTTTTTTGCAAAAATCCCATGAAATAATTGCATTGCATTTGTATTTATTTTGGACACATCTGATCTTAAATCAAAAAAAAAGTGACTCCTAAAAAAATCTTGAACCTAACCATTTTTTCGAAATTACAATCGAACTTCGGGAATTATATTTATTACAGCTTTTAGTAGATTTTACAGTTATACGAGCAAGAATATATTTCATTTTTCTCGACGTATTGACATGCGTGTGCGAGAGTTGCATTCGGCGGTGATTGTCCGACATGACATTACGTATCGTATTATACATTTACCTATAAAGGTATGCACCTATTAATTATAATTATTCTACGAACAGGTACTGGAAAAACGACGACGACGTTTATATCACACGTATTTTATACATTTATAGTTCGGAACTAAAATATGCGCCTACAACATTTGGATAGCATATTTTTCGTGACATTAAATATTTATTTTAAGTCTTAAAAGTAAATTTAAGCCCCAAAAGAATATAAAAACAAACTTGCTTGAATTATCGACTCTTTCGGCGGTATCCGTGACGTGTGTGAACTGCAACGCCGATGAGGAAACGCTCCAGAATACAGAACTTAGAATTATCTTCTTTGCTTATTGAAATTTTAGAATTTTTAGTCGAATGTGTCTTCTGCAACGACTCTGAGATTTGCCATAGATAAATAAATGATAGATATTATACTAGGTACATCAATATGATGAATCCACGGATATAATATAATGCAACTTTTTGTATCAAAGATGGAAAACATGTATTTCCGTGTTAAGGAACAATTTGTTCATTGACATTTGATATGACAATAAACCAAAATAGTTTATAATTTTGATTATAATAATATGATATGGGTATTATTTAAATTATTATTTTCGTTTATCAATTTAATTATTGATTAAGGTGGTGAATAGATATCAGAAGCACAAGAATATTTTTTTAAGAGCATATTGTATTTTATGAATTATTAAATAAAAATGTGATTACTGGATTTTAGAGGTACAGTAAATTCATCAAATACTATAATACCAACTAGATTTCTAAAACTCCAAGTCCATAATTCTAGATTCTGAGCGGATCGATGACTGTATTAATTTTACAATGATGTGTTCTTTATTTTTTAATATTTTTAATTATTTTTTCTTGGTGGTCTGTGTAAACGATAAGTATTCGTAATAAAGATTCAATTTTCATATATGATATTATTTTATAGGCACTCAGTATATGTAATCATATGTTTATTTTTAGTTTAGTTTAGTTGTAGGTATTTAGTAAATAATAATAGGTATACGAAATTGTTTTTTCGAATAGCAGTTTATTGTTTGTATTAGTACCTACACCATAATAGGGAACTAAAATTTTGTAAATTATGTACAAATGTATTTTTGGTGTTTTAAGACTGCTGTAAGATCAATTTATGAGAATCCTTGTATTAAATTGTTAGGATTATTTGATATGAATAGTTATTTTATTACATATGGGTAAGTCGATAAGAAACTATATTTACACTGAATGTTAATAGTAAAAAGCTATTAAAATATCTATTATTTGTATTTATTTGTTAATAATAATTAAAACTTAAATATTAGCAGTAATGTTGTTCCTTTCACAAAATGTTTTTTAATTATTTTTAATTTAATTTAAATTTATACGTTTGGCATTTATCCCAAAGTTATCTCTGAATAATAATTCAATGATTCAATTTAATAGTTACATTATATGGATTATAAAAACTACAGTTTCCAGCTTCTACTACAACATTGTTTTATGTTTTTAATTTTTTAAATTCAGTCTGCACCTTGTGTCGGTGATTTTACACGTAATATAATAAAATTGATACTAGTGATGAGTAGGTACCTGATTGTTTAATCAAATTATTTACACGATTTCAATAAAAAAATATCTATGAAGTATAAACACCCGCATTTATATTAACTATAAATTCATAATTGTATGAGCTAAACATGTTACATATATTTTTCGAAAAAATTATTTAAAAAAACAAGAATAATTCCTATTTTACGCCTAATTTAAGTCTAAAAAGTAAATGTAAAATAGTAGGTAATAATATGAAAACAAACTTACTCGTAAACTTCTACTCTTCCGGTGATACGTAGCTAGAGTGCCGCCATCGCCGAAGAAACAGCTATCTTCATCCATCTCCATCTAATCATCTCACTCCGATGAACTGAAACATGAAAGTATCGAAATACTTTATGAAAATAACCGGATCATAATGAAATTTGCGAGTTTGTATTAAAACTTACATTATAATATGTACGGTTTAACGAACTGTCCGTTTATATTAGTGGCTTATTATTTTTTTGTTCACTGAAATCAAAGTATACAATATATATTATATTTGTAACACAATAGTATTTGCTGAAATTATTAGAATTGTTAACCGTCGCCGACGAATTTAGACAATTGACGGTTGCCATAGATATTATAAAATATATTGTTTGTTATGATAAATCCATAGAACTTATATATTATAGTATTATCTAGTACTATCAGTATTATCAGTACCTATACGGCTATACGGTATATTGATAAATCGTATGTTCTTTTACAGAAATCTTTGTCATCTGCAATGCACCTATTCTGGTTTTCTATTTCAATTATAGTTCGCATGCCCAATTTAACTATACAAACTGGTCCGTAAGTTTATAGACATTCAAATACATTCTCCCGGCAGTATCAATAGACACAGTGTTTGAGAAGTTATATTTTTTTGGTACCTAATTAATTTACAATATGAATTATTATAAGTTACCTATGTAGGTACTTGTCCAAAACTCTACTACCGGGAAGCCATTGGTATTTATGGTACAGCCTTACGATGTTCACTATTTTCGGTGTTTTATGCACGCGTACAACGCTTAAAGTTTACCGAGCTTAAGTATAACAAATTATTTTTTTTTTTTATCTAGGTAAATCAACGTTTTAAAATTGATGATGCAAAAATAATTCTGACACCCACCCATGGTGGATTTACATAACAAGTCGAGTGATGTTTTTGATTTTAATTGTTCGAGCAAGCGCAGTGATAATTTCTTCGAATTAATAAATATAATATTTATATTCCATTCTTTACACATGCGGGTACCGGGCTTAACCGCTTAACCTATAAATGTTGGCTGTTACTGTACGACGTACACTGATACACATGTAGTCCATATAGAGCTGAACATTATATTTCTAATTGAATTACCAACTTTTAATTAATTACCTTGAAATTTTCAATAACTACAGGTTAGTGCATACAAAGTACAAACTGGTATCACATGATTTTTTTTTAAAATTAATATCATTAAATTAAATTTTTAGTTTAGATTATTGTTGAAAATATTACATTTAATACTTAACATTTAGAATATAATGTATTATTATATAATATTTTCTAAATGTAATGCATATATTGATATGTAATATAAATACAATTATTAATTGGTTCAGGGGTGATACAGGGTTATAATATAATATTTACTGTGTATACCAATTAAATACCTATAACTGACATAACTTATCCACTAAAAAACTATGAATTCACCTTTTGGAGAGCAGTGAACATTTTTTTAGGGTGGTTGGTGTAAAAATATTAAATGTGAGTCAAGAAAAAAAAAGTTCAAGTCGCCACTGATCTAACGTACGACTATGACAAGTACTGAGAATCTGTAATTTGGTGACACGTGAGTGCGTGACCAGTGGTGGTGTGAACTTTTAAAAGAACATAAATTATTTGTAAATTATAAAGGTGTCTGTGATCATTAAGATACCCACCCCCACTTTTACAAGATGTAATGATCGCTTCATAAAATAGCTATTATCGCCACCATTTCACGTGTCCAAAGAAAAATTCAGTAGGTAGGTATAGTTGTGAGACCTGTAGCTGGTTGGTTTGATCTGATGAAAATGAATATACGCAAAGGAAATGAGAATGTAATAGTTATCAACGAATAAATTTATCCAAAAATAGTAATAATTATAATTATAACAGTAATACCTATAATTTATAATGTTCCCACACGAATAATTATTGGCAGAACGGGGATGGGTGGATACTGCATAGGTAGATATTAAGTCCGATAAGAGTGCTAATATTGATGCAGGCAGAGGCTCCTTTTCGGTGCAAACAGTTGCAGTTGCAGTCACTCGTACATTCTAATATGCAGGTTTTTCTCGTTTTTCCATATTAATATTACGATAAAACCCATCGGCCCGCGCTGTAAATATAATAATAGTAATAATAATAATAATATACTGTCACGACGAGCTATGGCTGTGTAGTTTAACCGAATCCGCGAGAGGAGTTGTGATTTTATTTTCTTTCTTGAAACGTCTCCAAAACCTTATTAGTATGGATTGGTTTACTCTCTCTCGTAAGTCGTCGGAATAAACATTTGCGGAATGGCAGAATAGGCGAATCGGCCGCCGCGATTTCGAATTGAAGTCACGTGCGGCAAAAGACAACTCGACAGACTTAATGTTATATTATTACATTATATATTATATATATTATGTGTGTTCTCCCAGGGCAATAATCCAGTTCGGCTAACAGAAAACTATCATAGTGCCGCCGTCATCGTCCCTGTGTTTGAGCCAGCACACTGTCACGTCATCGTTGCACTGCAGGTACAACACGAGTTTTACGAGAGCACAAATTACTACTATAATAAATAAGTACTCTCGTTTCGTGCCTATAACAAGTTTTTTTTTTTTAAATTGATGTCACGTTGACGAATTGTCAACGTTTGCTTAGTATAGTAGCTGTTGTCAAGTTATATTTAGACACCACTCCCTCCGTGTGATTGCGGGAACGTGTAAAAATAATATAATCAACTCGAACGATTTACCCAGCTGTCCAAACCTGCTGCAATGGGCAATGAGTGCCTAACCAACTACGAGATATGTCTGTCCATTGACCCGACGACGGCGACTAATTTTTATTTCGATGCACGATTAAGTGCTTCTTCTTGTGATTTAAAATAAATACATAAATTGCTACATGAAAGTATAATATACTCCGTGAAAACGGGATTATAGACAATATATTGTATATTATATATATATATATATATTATATTGGATACGAAATATAAAAATATTACGAACCCAGAAGCTATGGCTTGACCAAACGCACGTACCTACCAACTGTTCGGATCGATAAAAAAAAAATAATTCGAATCAACTTCAGACTAATTCTATATTGTTCAAATTGTAAAATAAATTCCGTGCGGATCATAAATGTGGGTCATCTGTATTATACTATTTACAATGACAGTGATTTGTGGTCGATTGAATAATCATTATTCGTAATGACAGGATCACAGGAAATTGAGCGCAAGTCCAGTTGATTTGTAAATATTCGATTATGAAAAATAATAATATCCATCTGAGGAACACCTCTCAGTTTTTTATTTCGTAATCAAACGGATCAAGATATTTAATATTGTTATTATAGATGATACCAGTTATTTACTATAGTTTAATTTTATACATTTTTCGTACCGCAAATGGAAAACTGATTAATTTTTTTAAAAGCAGTCCCTGATTTTTATGCGTTCAAATACAAATTTGAAAATTGTATTCCATCTCACTGTGAGCCCGTGATAATAACGCTTGATTTATGTATTTTGCAAAACGATATTTTGTTCTGTTCGTATACGTACCTATATAATATAATTCTATCACGATGAACGAAAATAAAAATTCGAAACAGTAACTCATCGGGGCCTCACCTCCCATGCACGTTCTGTTGTATCGGTTCGTTCGAATACAGCGGATGATGATTCATCGATGATAAATTAAAAATCGACGACACACCTCTCTGTAATAATATTGTCTATAATAATAAAACATCTGTCCGAACTCTAAGTGGCCCATTCTGCACGTTCCCACCGGCAGCCGATGACGTCCGTCCGGAATTTTCGTTTGGTATTTTTTTCCCTGACCTTCGGAATAATATTACATTTTATCTGTTACGCTTTAAAAATTGTACTTATTTATGTTGTATTATGATTCGCATTCCATCGACCGTTTTTTAATGATAAATACTGAGTTACACGCGTTAATAATTGTAATCGAAAACTTGACGATTACGATTTTCATTTTTAAATTCCTATAGAATAAGTATGACCTAAGTACAGGTTAGGTGGGAGTATCCCGAGTGTGTCCAGAAATTACCCTTATTTAATGTCCCAGGTGCGCCCCAAGAAAAAGAGCATATTTTTATGCAGACGCAACCCCGAATAACGCGCCCCAGTTTCATTTAAGTTATTTCGGGCGCCTCTGCACGAGGTGGTGGTGGTTATTATTATTTATTTAATTATTTTGGTTTACAATTTTAGAGTTTGGGTGAGTTTACCAATAATTGTCTTTAATATTTTTTGTACTTTTAATATCTATCTGTAATTCAACTTAAGATTTTTTGAAAATTAAAAGCACCCGTGTAACTAGGTACCTCTTGACACTACTTCGCGCAACAGCTAGTTTACTACTCGCTCTTATAATTTACCTAAATGAGTCAAAATCGTGCCCTGTATTTTTTTATATATAAAATATAAATAAATAAATGTCATTGTAAAATCAATGTTTTGGCCGTTTATTATTATATTTTGTTGGCATGCAATTCGATTGTATGTTATTTATCATAGGATTGTCTAAACAGTTTAACTCCGATAAATTACAATTTGACTTTCTCGTTTTATTGAGTAAAGCTGACTATTTTCCACGTTGTAATGGATCGTCAACAAAACAACACAGCTGCGACTTCGGGTTCGAACGGCATGGCTGCCGAAGAAGGAGAAAATTATATACATTTAGAAGTGATTCAAATAACCCACTGGAAATTTGTAAAAACATTGTTGAGGTTGATGAAGAATCACAAAGTGTCTTCAAGTTAACGAAGGACCAGTTGGTATTTCTAGGAATGGTGGCTAATACTGTACAGTCAGCGGCTATGCGCAGAGTTTCGAACGTGGTGCCAAGACAAATTAACGTGACGGAATCTAATAAGACAGAAACCTGGAAGTTGAGTGGCGGAGACGTGGAAGGACTCCAACAGCTGTCCACGGACTGTGTGCAGAGTGATCTCCTAAAGCCAAAAAGTCAACCAGTTCTGCAGCTGCAAGTAGCAAAGAGACGATCATAGAGCGAAGTTTGCAACACTCGGGTTGTCAGAATTATTGGCAAAAGCTCTACGTGTAGCGGCCATGCACAGATCATTGAACTATGTCATGCCTGTGCATTTTTCTCGACGTATCACTTTAGATATAATCGGAGAAAGGCCTTTTGACTACGTTGCGATAACGAAACGTAGTGCGCCAGGTTTCTGGCAGTCAATCACTGTGCAAATCGTACCGGACTTACATCAGCTGCTATCCACGGACTGTGTTCAGAGTGATCTCCTAAAGCCAAAAAGACAACCAGTTTTGCAGCTACAAGTAGCAAAGAGACGTAGTCATAGAGCGAAGTTTGCTGCAACACTCGCGTTGTCAGAAGTACTGGAAAAATCACTACGTGCGGCGGCCGTGCGCAGATCGTTGCACTACGTGGTACCTGTGCATTTTCTTCGACGTACTATCACTATGGATGTAATCGGAGAAAGGCCTTTTGGAAACGTTGAGATAACGGTTCGTAGTGCGACAGGTTTCCGGCAGTCGATCAGTGTAGAAATTTGACCGGACTTACATCAGCTATACAGTCCACGGACTGTGTGCAGACTTCAGATATTGTAACGGCGGAAATCCAACCTTCAGTCCTGCTTGCAGTGATTTGTCCACGGCAAATCGATGACGATGTTGTGAACGATGAAAATGTTAACGTTGACCCAGCAGCAATAGCTGTTCGACGACGTAGGCCGATCCTATCGGCTTTAGGGAGTAGACTCCTTAAAGTCGGTATAATTTTATGTTGCTGGTTCAGCACAGTACCGTCCGAGGAATAGCTATGAACTAGCCTGTCTCTTCTAGACGTCGAGCAATTAGTTAAGTTTTGACTGAAAGAAAATCTTCGTTTATCATGGTTATTTTATTTATCCTGTGTTCTCCTATGTATATTCTTTATTCTTTATTTTGTGTATTATCATTAATTGTTTATTATATATTGTGTTGTTTATCAAGGTTATGACGTGTTATAATTATTTAAAAGATGTGTTAAATATTTTACTCTTAACTGCATTAATTTTGTTCCGGGTATACTGTTATTGTTATTGTATATTGTATATTGTTAATACAAATTGCTTATTTACAAATCACTTGTTAATTCAATTGACTGGTAGGGAAATAAGATAAAAAAATTAATAATAACGCGTTGATTCTATAATAATGTAATTAACCAAAATGCAGATCTGCTGTATTGAAAATGTGCCACAGTATTTTATCAAATTTTGAAAAAGTTTAGAATGAAAACAAGTATAAATATTGTGGTGTGTCATTGTTTTGACTCGTGAAAACCTTAGTTATAAAATTGAACATTTTAGTTACAAAATAATTGTTAAAGTTCGTTATTTTGACAGATGTTTTAAAAGCTACCTTTAGACAAAAATTATATTATAATAACAAAATTGCATTGCATATGTCCTTACATAAGTACCTATAATAATAATCAGAAAAGATACATTTTTTACATTTTTTTAAAGTTATGTTTTACTATTTTATTTCACAATAGTTACAGCTCATCACTGACAATTAATTAAATATAGTAAAACGAACGATGCACATTACGTTCACATTATAAGAAGCCATGGCTGCAGCAGTAGGTGCACTCAATTAAAAAAAAACATTTCGTCGGTAATGTACATAGAAAGTGTTTTTAAACTATAATATTGACAATAATTATCCGTTTAATCAAATAATAATGCTGAATTCAGCGGAAAATTGATATCCATTGGGACGCGAAGAGTCTAGAATTAGACGCTACCATTGGCACTGCAGTCATCGTTGTAAAAATTACATATAATATAATTGTATACATGTTGTACTATAATATTTATATATAGTCAATCGTAGCGGGTTGTGTCTCTTAAAAGTCTTGGCTCACTTGGAGTCAAATCAATATAGTTTGTCGATAAGACTATACTATTATTACACACTCGGTCCATATGCAGGAAAACGTAAAAATTGAACTCGGGACATCCCCAGTTAAGTTAGGTACCTGTCTGCGTTGACTTAGAAGTAGCGTGCGTTTTACTCGTCCGTTTGAATCATTTCAAAATACATAACAAACTAGGTTTAATTATTTTTACTGTTGGTGACACGGATATGTGAGACACGGGGCAACAATTAAAAATAACATACACGGCGGGCATTAAACAATAAACATAATGCTTTGTGAACGCCGTACAATAAATAATATTATGTAAACACGGTAATTATTGTTGTAAAACATAATATTATAATATAATGTCTAGGCACAGCAGTACATCATGAATGTTTAATTAGGTAGGTTCATTTTAATTTTTTTATCTCGTTCTGTCCGGTTTTTAGTAACAATATTATAATTACTCATTGTAATATTATAATAATGATATAAATTGTATGTACAAATACATATATCATGATGACCAAAACTCTATTGTAGTCTTAAAATTTCATAATTTTTTCGTTATAAATCGTCAGTGTTCAGAGTTTTGAGAGTTGAACTCGCTCAGTTTTCGCGGGCGATCCATCATAATCAGTGTTTGGCAAGTTCCTTATAAAAAGAAATTCGTTCAGTTCCTTGTTCCTTAAAAAAAAAAAGAATTCGTTCCTTTGTCGTTCCTTTGGAAAATGAACGAGTTCCTTTTTTAATTCCAAATAAAATAAAAATTCTTATTTAATCACTTATGTTTTTTTTTTTCATATGCATACTTCTTTAATTTTTTAATTATAATATATAACTACAAGTATAGGTAAGTACATATTTTATAATTTTATTTTGAGACTTTCTTCAAAATTAAATTGTTGGCCAACGTATGCCGATTGCCTTAACGTTGATACTCGATAACGATCACTAATTACCAATATACATTATACACATTAAATAAAAAATCTTAATTTCAATTATTTACATAATTATCCGTATAAATCATTGGAACTAAGAAGGAACGAACAATTTTGTTATTTTTCCTTGAAAAAAAGAACTAGATTAATTTCCTCGTTCATTTTTTATAAAAAAGAATTCGTCCACCGTGCCGTTCTTTAAAAAGGAATTAGTTCCAGGAATCCGTTCATTTTGGAACTCGTTCCTTCCAAACACTGATTATAATACTAACCTGCGCACCAGTTGTATTTATTATATTACAATAATGTGAATGTAAATCGTGCGCCGTGAAATATAATAGGTATTATGCATTGTAAGGATGCAATCGTCAGCAAACCGTATCAATACAATTGATAAACAATAGTTAAAGTGGTGAATAATTTAATAATAATAACAATAATTTAATAGTCATTAATATCTAATATTGGGTACCATAGGAATTATAGGTTATCTATACATTAATTATTATTTATTTATGCAAGGCGAAGCGGCATGCAGTAAAATAAAAAATATAAAACACTAGAAACGTACAAATTTTAAATATTTATTTGATCGACATAAAATAAAACTGCGGAATACCTCGGCTTTTCCCAGAGGTTATACGCAGTAATGGTACTTAATATTGATGGTAATATAATAACAAAATACCGTCTGCGACGTGCACTACTCCAATATACGCCGAGTATAATATGAGATAGGTATATTGCTATATTGTTTGTCTGCACGAGAACATAATTTTTCAAGCTCTACGAACACCGCCTTGAAGAGTTGGTTACAATTTTTCTTACACAATATATCTATATCTCATGACGAAAAAGCTTGTAAAGTTGTTACACAATTTCAGCTGGTTAAGCTCGTATATAACAGTCGTGACCGTGACGCGCAGCAGTACGATGGCGACGTGAAGCGATGTATAACTTACTATAATACTATACAATATACATACAGTATTATTAATATCATATATTATTAATATTATTGTACAATATACACTGCAACTATATTAACCCATGTATTATATTTTAGGTAGGTATTTATGCCTTAAATATTGCCAGTATACCGTTTGACAATATGATTAGTGATTTACTATATTATTATAGTATAATGTGAGATACGAACGCATAAATCACTTCGTACACCCGAGACAACGATATTCATTTCTAAGTACAAACATTGTCTGCAATCTCTCTCGCTCTCTCTATCTTTCTCTCTCTCTCTCTCTCTCTCTCTCTCTCTCTCTCTCTCACTCTCTGTCTCTTTCTCTGTCTCTCTCCGTCTCTGTCTCTGTCTCTCCCTCTCTCATTGTGCCTCTATACACATATATTATATAAATTATACAGTTGTATACACTCGTCGCAGGTTTAGGGATAGGATTTATCTATTATAGTAATGCTATATATTATACAATATAATATGGTAATATATGCATTTAATTTTGTTCAAAAACATTAAAATATGTAAAAAAAATTCACTAAAATATACAATGAGATTAGGTGATTACCAATAATTTTCAAACAACAGTGATAGAGAAGCATTTTCTAGTTTTAAAAAAAGATTGGTCGATAAAACCGTAGTTACTTTTTATATAAGTTAAATAATTTTGGTTCGTCTTACATTGACATTTGTCTTACTCTCAAATAAACACGTAAAATGTATTCTTTAAAGACAAAATATCCACTAGTCGTATGGAATTGAAATTAACATAGCATTAAAACATCAACATGCGCATTTCGTGACAAAATATACAATAATATGAATTATAAGTAGGTACATAAAATATGCAAAGATATTCAAAATAAATAATAGATCATCATTTATTTATATCAATATGAGACGATTACTGTGGGCGCATTGATAACTTAATATTTTTTAAAAAGACAAAAAAAAATAAAAATAAATGCCAATGCATACACATAACCTAGTACTGTGATAAATGTCACAAGATTATAGTATTATTACATTGATAGTGTTATCATAACGCAAATAGGGGAGAAAATTTAGGGGCTTAGCCCACCCAAAAATTTCAATAGCAACCCCCAAACATTTCCTACATTCAATATTATTATTTATTAGGGCTCCAGCCTCTCCAAATCTCTAACTCTATTTTCACCGATATGAGTGATATGGAATATCATGTTTTGTAATTTTGTCTATTAACATTTCAGGATTACAATAAATGGCGTCCAAACAAAAATTCAGCACATGTATTGTTTTATTAATTTTGTATATGAAATTTCTTATACAAAGACTTGAACTTATGTTGACGGATTAATTATTGTATTTATTTCACCATCTAAAATTAATATATTGGTCTTCGATAATATTATTATTGTGGTATGTCTGTTTATAAGTTAAACCGTATAGGCAACTCATCTTGCATGCAAAATTTGTAAAATTATTATATTTTTTAGTGCAGTGTCCGAGACAAGAGGTTGTATTATTATGACAGTTATAAGGTAAATATGTTTGTATTTTTGAATCCACGCTCTAACAGTATTTAATGAGGGCTTAAACATAAATATAATATGTAAGTGGGTGTAGTTCAGTGGTCGGCTTCAGTCATTGATGTGTTCTGAGATCAAGCATCAGCCGACGTCGCTAGTTCCCGGATGGGCGACCACCTGGGTTTTTAAAATTATATATAAAATATATAATTATATTAATATAATTAGTGTATAATAAATATATAATAATTATTATTTTAGACAGAAAAATAAAATACATGTATTAAGGAACGTTAAAAATTTAAAATATGGTTTTTTTTTTTTTTATTAAGGCGTTCCTAGCTGGAAAAGCTATTTAAGCCTAAAATATGGTCTTTTCAGTGAAGTTAGATACAATTATAGAGTCCGTAGTTTGAATTTTTACCCGGTCCCAAATATTAATCATACTATCATATACTATAGCCTATACTCTATAATGTTATTCTATAAAAAGCGATTGCAACGGAACCGAATATGAATATTTAATACCTAATATAAAAGGTACTGTTCATACACGCATTGAATATCTTTTTATATTAGATGCATTAGTAGATAAGTACGCAAGAAAAACAATAAGGTACCTATGTAGCATATTATAATATTATTATACCATGTTATGATAACATAAATATTATAGTAATTTGTTATAATAATATTATAATGCAATTAGTCTTATATCATATTAATCTATAATATGTTTGTCGAATAGCTTATCGTTGCGATGCCTATGTTTTGTGTTTCAAATACGTTTATTATAGGTACTTAATATCATTAAGAACTTGTACAGGAACTATATTGGTTAATGTTATATTCTTTACGAAGTCCAATCTGATATTATTTCGACAGCCATCATCACGTCCTGACTATTATAGAGAAAGGTACCCAATTATTTACTTCGGATGCAGGTCATCAACATTAAAAATCACGCGATGTTTTAAAAATAATTTATATATTATTGTATGACGTACAGTATAGTACTATAGTATGTAAAATTGTATTTTATTGATTTGTATACAATATTAGGTACCTACTATTAACATCGGCATGATTTAACTATAGATATGTTGTAGTCAGTTAAAATTTAATTTAAAAAATGTCAATCAATATCGAGATTCGCGTGTTATCATATTATGATTATTAGAAGGGCGAGTGCACGAGTGGTTTTACGATATTGTATTAATTTGTTTTCGATATTAAGTATGTAGGTATGCAGGCAAAGGCATAACAATAATACAGGCTGGCATAATAATGTACGTATGTAATTAATTTCAGTTGGCATTCGAATTGTAATTTATTGTACAACCTTATTTTTATTATTATTATTATTATTATTATTATTATTATTTCTTCATTGAATAGATAATGGCTATTGGTCAGAAACGGCTATTTAAGTAAATATTTGTTTTCATTTTATTATATTTTCACATATTATTTTGTAGTCGTTGATGGATTTGTGTTGTTAATACGTCATTGAACAAACTTTAGTTTATTTGCGAATCTATATACAAACAACGCGTATACGTTGTTTTAACAGGTTTTAAATATTGTAATAATAATTTTTCCTCTAACTTAATAGGTAGGTAAAAAAATACCAATTATTTAAACTTTCATAATAATTTATAGTCATGTGATTTTAAGCACCGAGTAATGTGTTATACAAATATCATTTGATCCGCGTACAATGTACAGTAAAGTTTATATTTTGTGCGTAAAAATAAAACTAAAAACAGATTCTTAAATCGTACACGATCGGTGTTTGAGCAAGACGTTACGATTTTTTTTGGCGTTCGACGACGTACAATTAATGCCAACAATAATAACATTATCGTACATTCGTACAAACAATAGAAGAGACGTACCTATCTTAGAAAAAACATTAATCATATAATATATAAATATATATTTTAAACGCTTAGAGATTAAAAGAGAAAAAAAATTACTATTTCGATAATCGACATTCTATTTACAGCTGCGGTGTGCCCCTTCTAAACTCTCGAGACCGATTAGAACGACATTACGCGTACCTATCTATAATAATAATAATATTATATTATAGTTGTCCGCAGAACGTCGTCGCGCTTGTAACCGCTTCGCGTGTGATGACATAATATTTTGCGAGTCCGATCAAACCATAATTATTATATAGGCTCTGTATAAAACCGAATCGTCGTGTTTTTCTGAAACAGTAATTTAAATTATATTTTTTATTTCAAATTTGTTTTTATACATTTTTACTTGTTCGAATATCTACCGCGTGGAAATTCGTGCGAGAAAAGCGCATTATGTTTTAACAAAACATATTTTTACCGTCATAAAAATATTGCCTTGCCTAAACATCAATATTCTTCATATTTTAACAAGTGTCGTCCGATATGGTGTTAAGTATGTAACGAATCCATTTAAATATTTAATAGTTACCACGGAAATTATAGCAACACTCGATGTGGTATATTTGTTTTATTATATTGTATACGTAATATGGATGGGTCAGTGGACACGTAGCTCAGCTAAATAATCAAAAAATATGCAAGAATACATTTTATAATAATAATATGCACTTACAATTTTATTTCGAAGGGTTCGGTGAATTAATACGTAGGTATTAAAAACTAGATGATCCTGCACGGCGTCGCCCTAGGCAAATCAAATTCCCGAGAGTTTCTGTGATAATAATAACACGTACAATAACGAAAATCCAACGTAGGTATTGTAACAACTCAATGATATCTATAATGATGTTTTCAACGGCATTTAGGGACTACTGAAAATTCGCAGATGGCCGTACACGTGTGATGATGACGATGTGTCGACGTAATATTTTGAATAAAGATTGGGTTCATAAAACTGAAATGTTTACATTAAATTCGTAATGTGTGTGAAATTCAGTAATTAGTTGATGGACTAATTATTGAATCTCGCGTTCACACTTGCACAGTTGTTAATAAATAATTTGTATTGTAAATAAAACTAGACTAATATACATAAGTAAGTACATACATTACAATACAGCATAATGTTAGATGTTACCTTATTAAAAAAAAATAGATAACCTTACATTTCGTAATCTATATTATATTATTATATTATAAATAATCACCTTATAATCTTAAATCTATCAATTATCTGAGACATACTGCAAGTACATTACTAATTTATTTACTGTCCATATAATCGATGGACAATCGATTATGTTTTTCGCGAGCCAGCGACATTCTGTTTGTGAGCCCAACTTTAAAATTCAAAATTAAAATAATTCTTCGATCTGCACATCTGTGGGTATACCTATGAACCAAATGTCAAAACCATCACAAGTGTGATAGATATGGCTTGCTGACACACACACTACACACTTACATACATACATACATACATACATACATACATACATACATACATACATACGAAGTTAAATAAGACACGAAAACAATTTACAATTTATTCAAGTCGGTACTCTGAAATATTCAGTCGATCGGTATAGCTATTTCGGCAGTGCGTGCAGGCTTTTAAATAATAAACGTAATTTTAAATGAAAAATTTTCAAAAATAAACTGTAATATTATGTAAAAAAAAGGTGGATAAGTGGATGTCGCTCTGCTGTACGGTAGGTTACAAGTGGGTCACTGTAATGGATGGTGTTAAATTTGAATTCAATGATATAATATCATTGTATAAGAAAAACGATTCTGAGCGAAAACGGTCAGTCACCCTATGATATTACCAAGTATATTTGATGATATTATTGTGAATAAAGTAATTTATATATAACCTATTAACGTGGAGCCTTGTTTTAAATTTTCAATCCTTAGCCATAAAAGTTAAACATTTTATAAATTTTTAACCACAAAATAATTAATAAATTATAAATTTGATAAATGTTGTCAAAATTTGAACTTTAAATGCTTATAAAAAAAAATTGTGCAAATGTATTTTTAATATTTTTCAACTGCTATTAAAACGATATATCAGGAGTCTAATATTAAATTTTCACGCTTTTTTACCCAACAAATAAAAATTTATTGATATTTATAGAAAAAAAAACTAAAAAAATTGAAAACTGACAATGTCCGTAAACAGCTCAAATAGAGTCAAAATATTTTCAAAATTGTATGGTGTATAGAAAATGCTAATATAAACATTCAGTGAAATTTTCAAGTATCTACAGTCATTCGTTTTTTAATTACAATAAAATAAAAAAATCGTTACATGAGAAATCGAGTAAATATCAAATGTTGTAAAAATATAAATTTCAGACGCTCATAAAAATTTAATTTAAGTTTCTTCTAGACATTTTTTTTTTGATAAAGGTAGACAAACTTATGAGTAATCTTATATTACATTTTCAAATCTTAGATTTAAAAAGAAAAATTTTTATGAATTCTCATCAAAATAATTTGCTATTTTTCGTGATTTTTCCGTATTTTGTCAAAATTTGAACTTTAAATGCTTATAATTAAAAACTGTGACTAAGGATTTTTAATTTTTTTCATCTGCCTTTGAAACAATAAACTAGGAGCCTTCTATTAAATTTTCAAGCTTTTTTACTCAATAGATAAAATTTTATTGATATTTATAGAAAAAAAAACTAAAAAAATTGAAAACTGACAATGGCTGTAAACAGCTCAAAAAGAGTCAAAATATTTGGAAAATTTTATGGTGTATAGAAAATGCTAATATAAACAACCAGTGAAAATTTCATGCATCTACGGTCATTTGTTTTAGAGTTACACCAATAACCAAAATCGATTTTGTTAAAAATCGATTTTGCGTAAAAATTCCCGTTTTTCCTTAATTTTTCTTTTGTTTTTCACATCGCTTTTGAAAACTACTGGGAAATTAAAATTTTGACCTCCCCAATGCACCAACGATATTCACTTTCCCATCGAACAAGATACTGAAGTCGAAAATCGAAGCATTATTTCGACTACTTATCGTGTACACAGACACAAAAATAAAAAAATAAAAAAAAAAACACACATCATTGTAAAATCAATACATTCATCGTTTCACTCAGAATCTAAAATATAAATACGATGCAACATAAAATTACAAATTCGTGTTTTTCGTTATATATAGTGAATTTGTTTCTAGATAACGCAAAACAATCAATATGCAAACACTAGAAGTCCTTTGCCCTAATTATATGTCTCAATAAAAACGATATTGATTAATCATAATTATTACTTACTATTAATATTATTATGACTCAAATGGTGTAAAGAGAAGAAATTGTTTACTCGTACCTGCGCATAATATTGTCTTCGTACCTACCTAGTATTATACGTTACCTATAAACACGTCCGATTAGTATAATATTTCTTTATTCTATACACATTATTTTGATTTGATAATGAAACAGCTACGAGTGTATTACAGTGTTATAATGATTAATATTATTATGCAAGCACACGTCGTTTGCAAACAATGTTTAATATTATATTTTTTAGATACTGAATACATTGAACACAATGTTAGTACCTATTATAAAATAAGTGCAGAACAATGCGCATTGCCAATGCCCGTCGTTCGTTAGAAAATGTAGAAAACAATAAAACATTAAATATATATTTCGACTTCAACATTTATTTTAGTTTATACCCATACATGGAATTAAAAACAAATTAAATTTGTATGTACGATAAAATAATTGTCACCTATTATTCTTGTGTTCCATTTCGAAAGAAATTAAATGAAACGGTACATTCATTATATACATTATGTGCGTGTAAAATGAGTACCTAATGACACTATTATTTACTCTTTTTGAGCTAGGTAGTTATATAGTTATATAATTATATAGTTATATAGTTATATATTAGTTATATAGCCTTGAGACATTTTTCGAATTTTGTAAATTTTTTTAAAATTATTCTCGATATAAACTTTTTGTGAACAAGCTTGAAAATTTAATTTTAGGTTCCTTAAAGTTTCATTAATATAATTTCAAAAATATTAAAGATACACAGGCACGACTGTTTTTTATATGCATTTAATTTTCAATTTTAAACAAAATTCATCAAAATTTCAAACTATTTTTCAGTTAAAAATTCATAAAAGTGTTTTCTTTCATAGCTCACTTCAGAAAATTTGATAGAAGACTCCCCACAAATATGCCTACCTTAAACAAAAACAAAAGAGTTTATTGGAAAGTAATATTAATTTTTTATAAGCGTTTGAATTTAAAATGTTTACGATATTTTATTTTCATCGGTAAATATTAACGAATTTTTATCTATCAAATAATAAATATTCTGTAGTAATTCAAAAAAAAAAAATAGTCTTAGATACTTGACATTTTTACCAAATGTTAAAATGACTATTTTCCATACATCGTAAAGTTTTTAAACCATTTCGACTTTTTATGAGCTATTTATAGCCATGAGAACATTCTTAACATTTTGTAAATTTATTTTTCAGTTAGAAATTTTTAAAAGTTTTTCTATTCATAGAAATTGTAACCGAAGGTTTCCAACAAATTTATCTACCCTTATCGAAAAGAAAAGTTCTTCACTGGACAGTTAGGTTATTTATAGCCATGAGATATTTTCGATTTTTATTAAATTTTTTTTAACTATCAAATTTGATTATTTATACGAGTATGCTATAGTCTGACACAACTTCTCCGCTCAGAATCGTTTTACGTATACAATGATTTATCATTAAATTCAAATATAACACATCCATTACAACGACATACTTGACAACTACTGAACAGTAGAGCGGTACCCACTTGTTTAGTGTTTAATCCCACCCATTTCACATTCTTGTTATACTACTTTACACAATCATATAAAACAAGTAGATAAATAATTAGGTACTGCGTGGAATTTTCGTGGCTACTATATATTTAATTAGGTACCACATCGTCTCGTACTAATATTGACTATTTTTCCTTTTCCGCTTTCTGACTAACGCCACTGTATTCTTGATTCGTTCCTCAATGAGTACATATAATATAGAAATATACAATATTATAGATACATCGTATAAATTATATTGTATCGTACTTCCTAAACGTACGTTACCGTTTACAGTAACGCAGTGGCGATCGAATGATTTTGTCATGGTGCGGTAGCCGTGGACGGGGGGAGGGGGGTGATTTTTTTAACATTCACTATTTGATCATTAAAAATATAATTTGATGGTTACCGTTTTAAACCTATATATGTTTTATTTTATAAGTTATTATAAATATCGAAAAAAGATCATAGGGGGATCTATCCCACCCCTTCACTTTTGATCGCAACTGGAGTAACGCCTGATACCGTTTTATCCGATAAGGTGCGACGTTGCGCAGGACATATTGTTATTAACTCAACGGTCCAGGTTTTGTGATTAATTGTATTTTGTTATTATTTATATCATATTATTATCAATTATCATATATTATTATAGTAGGTACCTAATAATTATTATTATCGTATTTACTGTTTTTCAGCAACGTACAGTACGGCCACTGCACTTCTTGCGTGGGCGTTATGTTTTTCGATCACGCAGTGTGCCGAAAACCACCAGAAAATCGGCCCTTGTACGTTTATTGTCCATCCGGTGTGTCCCGACGCTTCGATCAATTTTTACTTATACACCAGGTGACTATAAAATAGTAGTATATGAATTAAGATAATATTATTATTATATTATATTTTCTGCCAAATTGCCATACAGGTGGAAACTTAGTTGAATTTTAGGAATTTTGATTACATTTTAGATGTTGAGTGGATTGATGAATGATGCTTTGGTTTTTACAACGATGTGTAGTTTTTTTTATTTTGTTTATCTATTTATTTATTCTTTCTTTCGCGTCTGTCAACACGCGTATTGAAGCAGAAAAAAATGCTTGAAACTTCAACGTCAATGGTGCGGTTTCTGGTAACAAATTGTATCTAGTCGGACTTTGGGATGAAAGATAAACAACTCTTGCCAGTACTTTAAAAATAAACTTGAAAGAATAAAAAAAATTGTGCGGAAACGGGAATATAATGTATTACACAATATCTGCGCGGTTTTTGATAAAATAGATTTTGTTTTTTTGTTGAAATAAAAATTAATAACGGTATAGAGACCATTAGATAACTCAACAATTACCAATTTACTATAGGTACCTAGTTAGTTATTTTTAAATATTTTACAACACTAGTATACTGCACATAACATCTATAAATATTGATTTCCTTGATAAGCTTCGTATTGATATAATAATTTATTATATAGCACGTACGTTAAATTTAAAATCGTTTTAGGCACTTCCTACAAATAATTATAATTTGGTATTTTAATGGTATTGTTATTGAGTTATAATTATATTTTTTTGTCATGATAATTATTTGGCGTGAGGTCCGTGAAATTATTCTAATTGTCTAGCACGCGTGCACATATTATATTAACGAAAGGCTATCGACAAATAATTATTAGGTAGGTACAATGTAACATAAGTTTCATCGGATAAGTATAAATTAATACTTTTTTTACTACAGAGAGAATCAATACGATGCTCAATTGGTCACGGTAGAAAATATTACCGAGTCATACTACGTCAAGTCTCTTCCAAATAAGTTCATCTTACATGGTTTCAACAGTAATATGATGCTAAACGTACTTCAAAGCATAAAAGATGGTAAATATTTTGTTTTTTTCCTTAAATCGTATTACCTATATAAAATTATAATAATATTAATATAGATTGTTACAAGCCTCACTAACATAACATAAGTGCCAACATTACCAAAAAAGTAATTCCAATGTCTCACATAAATTTTATAATAATAATATTAATAATCAAACCACACGCCGTCGTCTAACGACATAATATTAAATGTTCCCAATTTCCCATATTTTGTATACAATTATTGTTATTTATTATTATTATATTACGCGCACACTTGTTGCTTTGAACGGACGCGTATTATAATATCAGTACGGCTGTACATATATAGATGTATAATTATTGCTACCTATATTATATAGGTATTAGGTACTATAAATTAGTACTAATACACTGTATGATCGTATACAATTGTTTGTGTGATTTTGTTACAGTATAATATTATAAAAACAATGTATACTCACTTGTTAAGCCACACTAAGTGATGTTATTATTATATAAAAATAATTCGTAGATGAATACTGTTGATACGTCTTGCAATAAGTGATTGTAAATTGCACCAACTGCTTACGGTGAATATAAAAAAATATAATAATAAATAAATTGCGTCCAGGATTTTTCTATTTCTAAAAGCCGAATGTTTATTGTTTTAATCATTATGATACTATCGATATCAATGGTTTTACGTATATTACAATTTTACATAGGTAGGCGTAATATTTGTGTAAGCTCTTTGCGTGCAACATCAAAGATATAAGTACTAGGTATAATCAGAAATAAAATAACGTTTACGAAAATAATAATTTTCTTAAATTAAAATGCGTATTGGCTTAGGATGAACTAAAGTGGTGGCGTTGTGTAGAAACGTTAACGCATTTTTGAAAAATATCGGAGAAAACACTAATATTACTTAAAAATAATATCTGCAGAGCGCAATATGCCTACTACTACATAGATATATTTATACCTGAAATGCATTTCACGTAATTTACTGTATAAAAATGTATATCATAATGTATTGGTTGCTATAATTTACAATTTTCTCTCTTCGTTCCTATTTTTACGTTTGTCCGTTGTTGTAGCAATAAATTCGAAAATCTCTACAATCCTGTGCGTTACGTATTATTGTGTATTCTACTTGCATATAAAAGCCAGTAAACGATACATTTTACTGATCAGTTATTATTTCGTACTCAAATGTAGGTATACAACTTATTTTTATCTCATATTGCTTCAACAACTATGGATATAAGTTTTAAGCCTACTTTAAAATTAAATCCTAAGTTATAAACAAATCTTAAATCAAATGACTTTATAATTTACAATTTTTGGCTTAAGTTTATTTGAATAAAAAATTATAGATTGCTTCTCTGTTTTCTTCGTTTTGTGCATGTTGCTGCTTATTGAATAATAGATTGCCCGCGATGTTTTCTTGGCATTTGATCACATTGCCATTAACAGAGTAGGTAATGCATTTTGGAGCCGAATATTTGGTGATAAGGTAGGAGTGGGTTAAGTGCGTGTGTCCTATTCTAACTGAGTTGGTTAATCATGGTCATTACTACTTCTCTTATTTGTCCACATGATATTGGGGTAATTGTAATCACTTATCTGTAATGAACCCTAAAAGTGGTACGTTCCATTTTTTCTGCCATTGTTTCCATCGTATGGTTTTTGATAATATTTAATGTCTCTGTTGTTGTTATTGGATTTATTGTTGCGCAATATACGTTGAGATAAGGTGGTTTCGTATGTGATTAAGTCTGATTTTTAGTTTCATGAAGTCCAGAACACGAGAGTGAACGAACTCCCACTGAATGTTCTTCGTTTGTTACTTGTCGATAACAGTTTTTGGATGTATCGTCTTATTTTATTTTATGTATAGTGATTCATATTGATTTTATATCACTCAAAGAGTCACTAATAATTATATTCAGTAATCTGAGTTGGGTTATCATATAATTGTCACACTTGCACCAATATTTAAACAACGACTGTGGTAAAAAAAAAAATGGAATTATATCATCGAAAAAGATTTCTACATAAGACTCTTAATTAAATACGATGAGAGGTGCATCTTAAACAAATAGCAAATACGTAATACGAGTACACTACTTATCTGTTTAAGCAAGTCATCCGACATTTGTGGTATTTCAGACGTACTCTAAACTCAGTATCAATTATTATTTTAATACGATCGCTTGAATTTTACGGAATCGAGGAATATTACCTACTATTGAGATTTCATATACATACAAATTAAAAAACTTATTTGTACTCGTACAAAATCATGGTAACTTGAGATATTTTATCAATTAATATTAAATTAAAAATAATATTATGATTCATATAATATGATTTGATTATCAATAGTATAGGTACTAGTATATATATTAAATTATTCTAAAAAAATGGGTTCAGTTGTAAGTATAACGTTTAAAATATTGTATGAAACTACATATTTAAGTTTAATTAAATTTTCATTAGGCTTTTTCAAAGAATATTGTAATAATATCAAATAAAATTATATAATAATGTATTTTACTATCAAAAACGTCAGTCCATGCAAAACATAATTTGTTTTTTAAATTTACAGTTTAATTTAATTGATATTATTTTACAGTAGCCGGTTTCTTCTAGGAAATAATTTCAATATACATTTATTCACGTTTATAATAGAAGTCGTATAAAATCGTTCACGTTTCATAATATATAAAACGAGCTGCAGTGCTATTGAACCGATTGACGTTGATGGATTGGAAAAGTTGTGTTTGAAAATTGATGATTTCGATTAATATCGTATATTAATACATTTTAATAATATATCTGTAAAAATTTAGTATATATTAATATACATTATACGTAAAAAGATTTTAAATTAATTTTGTTTGTAAAGAAACTTGTTTAAAAAGTTTGAGCACAACAATGCAATGACTATTATAATTGTCCAATATCCCAAGTTTATTGTGATAAAACAATAGGATTATATAATATTATTATTTTCTTATCGCAACGCTATTATTAAAACGAAACAATATTCACGATCAACGCACTATTAAAATACTATTCTCAGTTCAACATATCGCACTACAATTACACAGTCAACACATGTATATTACTGTATTTTGAAATAAATAAATTGTAGGTATAGTGGCTATCGCAGCCAATTAATCACTTAAGAGCCATGATGGCCAATCTCAGTCTTCTGAAATCTACAGGAGCATCAATAAACTGTTTCGTTTCTAGGAATTTTGAACGTCATTGTCCCTCCGAACTGTTATTCTAAAACGTGTACTGCAATTTTCCGAACAGATATTTTTACCAAAAACTAAATTGTAAGGTGGTTATGTCTGAGATTAGTCGTTATTTAGAACAATCATAAATATTCGTGATAATATTGGCTTTGAATGCTTTGATAGTATAACATTTGTACTTTAGATAGATTGGCCATGGTGAAAAACGTTACGTATAGTTACGTGATGTCATTTTGATATTTTTGAGTGTGTGGGATTGGTCATACACAGTTAATGCATCAGAGCAATCGGAAAGTATAGTCACTGTAATGTACGTTATTAAGAGCTTAAATCAAATACAAACGTAAAGAAAAAATATAACCAATACGGATTAGAGTTACTGCGCAACCAGTATAATGCCACTGTCAGGTCCACTCGTCATATTATATTTAGCTAATCATACGCAAAAAAATAAATAATTGATTATTATTCTACAATATTACAATATTAAAAACGCCAAATGAGCAGCCGAGGCTGAGTAGACTATCCGCTAAAAGACGTGACATGTGGTTCTAACCTAACTTATAACACTTGGTCCCCCTCACTCTTCTTTTAAATACGTCAATAATCTATTTATAATATTATATGAAATAGAATTTTTTTGTGATTAAACGTGGTGGTTTTGATGAGATGATATTATTATCTATATAGTTGCAAACTACATCGCCTAAATCGAGCTGATAACATATACCTATTATGGTAACGCTGATATAGGTACGTGAAAACCGAATGCATCGGCCGCTTACGTCGGAATTTGTTATCATAAATATTTACACTGCGTGCAAAATCAAAACGGTTCTTATTGTGTCCGAAATATATTTGGTTTGTGATAATGTAATATGTAACACAAAACATTGTTTTATACTTCCACATATATTCAAATAATATTGAAGTAGTCCCGTTTAACACGATCGGTTCCGTTATAGTATTTGACATGATTGAACGTTTCGACATATTAATCTATTGTGTACACAAAACGAACATAATTTTAATTTTATTTGCAATAATATATTTATAGTGATATTTTTCCGTCGAAATAGTAGTGCCATTCTATGTTGGCACTGTAGCTTGATGTGACAAGCAGTCGCAGACCTTAAGAGACTAAAATAATAAGAAAAATGCTAATTAAATATAAAAAAAAATTGTCTGACTCAGAAATGTAAAAAATAAAATAAATGTACATCATCAAACGCATCATTTATTTAAATTTTAAATAAGTATTTTGTAAATAGAATACATTTCTGAATTGAAATTCAAGTTTTTTTTAATCTCTAAGTGTTTTTTGTCAACAGTCGCCGTATAAATAAACGAAACATTGTTATAGGTATTGAGTACTTATTCAGAGTTTATCTGAAAGCTGACTACTCGATGACACATTTCATGATACTTTATAAGAAACAAGCATTTTATCAATTTTTTTTTAAATTGAATGCATTGATGACTAATCGGCTAACTGGGATTGTTTTTAAAATTAATATAAAAAACAAGTTTGTATTTAATTTAAACAATACGAACATAATATTATATTACCAACCATAATTAGTAGTATAAAAAAATACAGTATACACTATAATAATGAAATTGTATATTATGATGATTAAAACTATTTTTTTCTTCACGAACTATTTTGCATTAATATTATTATTATAGTCCGATAATTATATTATTACAAACGCAATCCCTATTTAATTTTGTAATATTATAAGTACAAGTAATTTGTATTTTAATTTCTGAGTATTAATTAATTAAATTATGCAATATTGTTAATATTCATGATATGCAACGGTAACGTTTCCATACCGAATGAGTTTTACTCACTAAAGCAAGAGTATAGTTGTGTATAATATTATAACATCATCTTTTGATGCGAATTATAGGTGCACATGAATTGATTACTTAAAAAGTTTTAAATTAAAAACCAGATTTATAAATTTTAATTAATACTTTTAATGAAATTATTAATAATGTTGCCCATCCTAATTGGTATTTCTCAAAATCCTTATTATTTTTTGAAATGCTGTTATTAAATTAATTTTGTGTTACAAGTGTTTTTTCTTCTTGTTATTGTTAAATACAGACATTGTATCACGATTGTGTAATATGACATTTTTTAAAATTACATTTTTTAGAATTGATTACTTTTATAGTTTTATCAACATTTTTAAATTAGCGTGGGTAGGTTAGGGTAAGTTTGACAAAAATTTAATAAATTGAACCACCGTAAAAAAAAACCAAGACACAAACACAGATAATGTTCTTACCATTAAGTTTTAGAATAGTTCGGTTCACTCTAATTGTTAAACCAACTAAGCTAAACGTGATCTGCTGTGGGTGAAAAATTGCTATATGTAACGAACTTGTAAGACGGAGACAACAATTAATGTCAGTGTTACGTCCTCTTAACTCCTTAAATATACGTACCACCACCACCCTTAACGCGTATCAATTTTTTCCATATAATTTTTTTTCATAAATTGAATCTTGATTGTGAATTTAATTGACTTGTAGGCGCGAGTGCGTATGACATGATGTAGTACGGAGACACACGCACACAATGATTAATAATAATTTATACTACACGTCGTTTATACACCCACGACAGTCATATCACACACGCACGAGCATTAAAATATATTCCCGATACTAAACTCCTTAATTTTTACCCATAAATTGTAATAGTTTCTTATGAATCTTACTGATTAGTGCATATTTCATTTTATTTGAAGAATTAAATAAAATGTTGTTGAGCAATTTAAGCTGTTGCTTTAATACTCCAAAATGTATTTTTAAAAAGTTCGATACATTTCAAAAAATATCAAAACTAGATTTCTTTTAAAAAAACGTGCTGACGCAGACAAAATGGCAGTCAACAAGTTATAAATTGAGTAATTGACTATTTTAGAGATATTCATAATCAGCAGATTGACATAACGTCAAACTTAAACATCATCTATAATTAAAAATGGATGTTTAATTCAAATGAATAAAATAATAAGATATACTTGGACGGTACAATGAATTAAATTAAAAATCGAAAAAATTGTTGTTCAACATGGTAATGCATCTATTTTGCATACACAGAACGCCGTACTGTATGATGTAAAAACAGAATATTGTGTTATTATGATAAATCATCGCATAAAAAAATGATTCTGAATTCCGAGTAAAGAGTTTTGTCCATTAAAGTTTAGGTTGGATGTATTTAAAGCCTTTAAAGTTCCGTTACTAAATAATAAATAATAAAACGTCAAAATCACCAAGCATTTTTGAAATAAATTCATATTTTATTACATATTCTTTCGGTAGTTTTGTTTATCAAACATTTTAGTAAATACTCAACCACCGCCCGTTCTCTGTATAACTACCATACCAAGAAGACTACATACCATGCAGGGACACAGTTCTCAGAGTATCGATGAGTTGGTATTTGCTATTTGCATTGAAAAAAAATTGTCATCCAATAATAAAATGATAATGGACACGTGTTTTTTTCACTTAATTTTATCAGTGGGCGTTGTTTCGATATCACATTACAAGACATGATTTATCATTGTGATACGATGTTAATTTTTTATTTTTGCCTGCAGAATACCTAATGCAGGCAGACGTCAACGTCTGGATGATCGATTACCGTGACGTCTCGGCCGGGCCGCGTGAGTGTTATTTGGCTGCGGTGTTCAACCTGCCGGCGGTGGGGAAGTGCACTGCTCTGTTCGTGCGTAAAATCATTGAGCTGTCCGAGGTGGATGTGCCCGAAGAGGCGATGCACGTGATCGGATTCAGCCTAGGTGGCCAGTTGGCAAGTCAGATATCCAAAAATCTTAAGCCCATCAAGTTGCCGAGGATCACGGGTGAGCGACACAATATTTTAATATAATTATATAACGATCGCGGCGATCATTATTGTACACTGCAGTGTGGGCAGGGTTTTCTGTACACGCAGTCATCGATCATTTATTCATAATTAAGTACCTATACGCCCGATAGTTTGGGCTCAGAACGGTTTTTTCTTTCAAAGTGGTTACTATCATGTACCTAACTGAGTAAAATAATTGAATACACGAGTTGGTAATTCGGAAATTTTAAAGGCACTCATGCGCACGAACTAATTATCTCGCTATAATATTGCAATAATATCCAATGGATACCAAATGTACCATATTATGGTATCCGAAATCCTAGAATACCTATAACTACAGCAATACAGCATAACTAGACTTATTATAATATAGTATGTGTAATACTCGACATAGTTTACGGATATTTAGACAGCTTTCGGTTCTGAAACGTTTATAGGTGCGTGACGAGCTTAGTAGAAAATATACCAACTACTACAAACAATCGAGAAAAAATAAATGATAATAGTAAACTAAAGTGGCCAACGCCTCGGTATCAGATCGCGACTATCGATCTCGCGTCATCGGATGTACACAATCTTATTATAATATGATTGGCAATACTCGGGGCTGTCAAATCAACGTACCGCGCAGTGTGGGTGTGCGTATGTGCGTTGCTGAAAGTCTCATGGACGGGTTTCGTCGTGGGTCGTAGTTGTACGGTATCAAAATAATTCGTTCGTCTATAATCTCAAATAACAATATATATATATAGTAATCAATGTATAGTGGTTTTCTTTCAGGACTGGATCCGGCTCTGCCGTTGTTCTACAGCTCGCACCTTAACAGAAGGCTGAGTCGCAACGACGCCGATTTCGTGGACGTGATACACACGAACGCGTTGATCCAGGGCCAGTTGGTGCCATGCGGTGACGTAGACTTTTATGTCAACGGCGGATTAGCGCAACCGGCCTGCCACAACAGTTCAAGTGCGTGTATATTAAATAACACATAGACGATGATTATACCCGGCATTTTTTCTAAAAGGCTTATAGTGCCTGGGAAAATATTTCGGATAAAACCACACGTTATATTGATATAAATTTCTAAATTGTTCGTCCAATACGTTATTTAAAAAAAACAGACATCATTATTTACCTCTATAAACTCGAGGCTTAAAGTTGAATTTTTTTTTACTCACCCATTTGTATTAAACCCAAAATAAATAAAATTGATTTAGACAAAACGTATTTCTTTTATTGATTATAATTATTTATTTTTATTTAAAATTTCAACATTTTTGAAGAAATAGATGTTTATTACGGGATACATGTCGAACCATCGATGTATGCTGTAGGGTTTAAGTGACATATATTTTTCCTTCGAAACCACAATAATTATAGAACAAAAATAATCACTGTTCTGAGTAGGCGTAGCGAAGAACGTTTTTTAATGATATATCATAATCTTAATAGAGTATCAGGTGTGCCATCCATTATAATATATTGATTTAACTATTATAGTTTAAGAACAAACATAAAATATTATACTATAAACATGTATCACTTTTATTAAAACCAGGATTTCTAAAAATGTTTTGTATGAATTGAAACAATTAATAACCTATTAGCAATTAAAATAAACATATACTATAAAAACGATTTCAAAAACTCCTTAAAAATCGGGGTCATTCAGAATATTATTTACTTAAAAAGTTGAATGACAAGATGAACGTATCACAATAAATGAATAAACATCAACCCGTACAACAGTAAACAATAGCCTCTAAACGACAGTTGATTTTAAAAATAATAATTTTGCAACGTTGTAAATTTATTTAATGTTCTTGTTTGTTTTTGCGTATTTCATCAGATCCGATCGGTTGTGATCACCACATGGCTCCGACTTACTTCACCGAGAGCATCAGATCGGTGACGGGTTTCTGGTCTTGGCCGTGTCCGAGTGTGTTCGAATACTTCTCTGGCAAGTGTCCACGGCAAGGCGACCACGAGCTGATGGGAGAGTGCGTGAACCGCAGGTGAGCCCATCGTAGTTTTTGCGTCGCAATATTTGGCGCTTTATAGTGATTTTATAGTACGTAGTTAATTAATAATAATTTATTGTCAGCCGTATTTGCGTTATCTCCCCCATAGATGTAATCATAGTATTATTATAGTGGTTGCTATATAAAATAGCTATGTCATAATACGTTAGGTTTTTGACGACGACTCTCGTCCCAAACTCCCAACGCAGAAAGCGGATCAACTTTGAATATTATTATATTATTCACTTACGATACATTTTATTTTTGAAACAATTCAAACCGTTCAATATATTTGAACGGTACACCGGCTACAGTATTAAAATAATGTTGTACCTAATCAAAATTAAAACCAAACGTTTCGATGCGTTTGTGATACAGGTACATTTTTTAGTGGACCTTTTTTTGAATGTAGGCTCATAAGCATAACTACCGTAAAAGCGAGAGGTTATAGGTTAAAATATGCCCTACTATGCCCTTAGTGTCGTACTAATAATAAAAATAATACTTCACACCCGATGACGACCGCGAGAATCGATGATATTATTATGTTGCATCAACTAAATACGCGTTGTAATTCGATAACCGCTCGACTTGTCTTGAACGGTCTTCGTTTGTACGTGATTATTATTGTGAATTTTATTATTATTATTTAAATTTTATTTTAGTGCCAGAGGTCAATACGTATTGCACACCAACAGTGAACCACCTTATGCGCAAGGTGACTGGACGCGGTGAACACCAGGAACATTGAAGGAGAGTCGTGTCCTGCCACGCTGTTATTATAACGTTCGAATAAACCATGCAACTCGCACGCCACTGAAACACGAAAATAATCATTATGCCGTTGCGTTTTCGATGAATATTTTATCAACTATTGTTTTATTTTTTTAATTTTAATATTATATGTAGTCCGAGTTAAGAACGAACACAATACGATAATAATATAATATTATATTATGATACAATGCCGTTGGGTTTCGATTTGTAGAACATGACAATAATATTATATTATAATAGTAGTGTATCTAGAAATACATTGCGTGTGCTTTTATAGTGAATAGTAGTGATCGATATTGAATCTTCGGGGAATTTCGACGGCAAGAAATCGAATTGTTATAAAGAATAAAAATGATTGAAAGTTTAAAAACTTTAAAAAAGAACTCACATGAGTTGAACTTTAAAAAATTTAAAAATACCGAAAATGCATGGAGGCACAACGCATGTCCGTTTTTATGCCGTCATCACTATAAATTATTAATATAGTATTATCCTATATAATAAATCTTCATCGTTGGACGATGTTGTCATATAATATATCAGTGCATACTAGCATAGATATTAATGAATGGATAGGTAATGGGCAATGGTTATATTAACAATGTAGTGGGAAGTCGGAAGAGAGAAAAACTGTTTAAATCAATGCATCTCATTCTGGCAGATGTCTTATCATAATATTATATATTATATTAACATATACAAATATATAAGACATCTATATTATCATGTTCATTCCCGCATGATAATTATAGATGACTTATCCATTCTATGCATACTAGTTGCGTTTCAGATTTTATTTAATAGATAAGTTGTGTCCGCATCAAAAAGGTTGAAAATGGGTCATAACCTGCTGTAGGTTTGTAACTAACTAGTTGTGTCCTAAAAATCGATACTATACAATCGATTTTACTTTCTTGATTTTTAATTAAGTAAGTATTGTAATTGAAATGGAAAAATCTGAATTTTGAAACCTTCAAGAATTTGTGTTAAATAGGAAAATAATATAAATGTAACTCAGTAATGATGAGTAGGAGGGTAATTTAGCTAGCTTTAATATACAATATTAATGAGAGAGATTTGATATTACACCCAAGCGGTATAACCACTTTAATCTATAAAAACGTCGGAGTAAACCGTCCCAAAATTTCTGTTTTTTATTTGTTCTCCTAAACTATGATGGCTAGAAAGTTAGTTGATAACTTATTAAAAAGGGATTAACAAGTAGATACAAAATATGTAATTAAAATTTTTTTAAATTAATTATTTTATTTTTCACATATAAAAAAAGAGTTATTTTTTGCTAGATTTTCATTTAGCGAGATTGATTTCAAAAATTGAAGAACGGATTTTTTTGTTTGGGGTCTTGTTAGATTCACATTGGCTAGGATAAGTGCAGTGGAGATTTTCAGAACTTTATCTCCAATCGTTAATTCACTACAAGGCTGTAAAGCTGAAAAACATCAAAAAACGCCCAATAAAATTTGTTATAACTTTTTTTTAATGTTCTGTAGTGAATTAACTATTAAAGATAAAGTTCTGAAAATCTTCACTGCAGTTCTCCTAACCAGTGTGAAATGTGAATCTAACAAGACCCGAACAACGAAATCCGCTCTCCGGTTTCGGAGATCTATCTCACTAAATGAAAATGATTTTTGGTGGGGCTGTTCACACCGACATTTTTCTGGATTCAAATTGTTATACCGCTTGGGTGTGATATCAGTTAATACATTTCTAAAAATTAAAAATCAAAAAAGTTTACATGCCGATCCTTGACTTGGCAACCGTTTTTTTAATGAACTTTGTTAATATACAAATATACGAGATTATATTCGTTTTCTTCCATGGTGTACTAATTGTACGCTACAGCTAAATATGGAAATTTAGAAACTAACAAAGTACTCAAACTCGACGATGGAAACCATATTATATTGATTACACGTTATATTTTACGTTTGATCCCCATTAATATAGGTACATATAATTATATTAATATAACATAATATTGTATAGTAAGTTTGTGTTTATGATAGTGACGACTACGATCTTATAATATAATCTTATCTAATAAATGAAATATTCATGTTGACTGTTGTAGCAAATCGAGTTGGTACTTTTGAGAAGTAAAAATTAAAAATTTACAGTAATTTTAAAAATCGTCAGAAAAAACAAAAAAAAGTGAAAAAAAGAGCACAAAGTTTTCCTTTTCGCAGAGTCTCATTTTCTCCTAACCCATGAAAATACCCAGACACACTCACTCACTCTGTATCATAACTATTGACCACTGATGACCTGTGACGGCGACGTGTGTGCACATAAAGTGCAGAAATCGGTTTGTGTGTTGGGATGCATGTGCATAAAAACCACGCATCCCACAAAATATACGATTTACTTACGCTTTTTGGATACGCGACCCATACATATATTATAAGCGCGTTGCGGGGTGTTGTTCGTTCATAAATATTGTTTGGATGGCAAAAAATGAGAAGTAAAAAATAAATAGAAATCCATCGCGTTAATTAAAAAATATCATTATTTAGATTATAGTTATATTATATCATTAATATTATGGCGATGGAATAATATACTGTACACGGAATGTAATTATTGAAATGCAATTTTGTTTTCGTATAATATTATTATACGTATATTGTTACCCTTATAATATATTATACGGGTATAATTTATGCGGCGTGAAATGATGTGGTTTAGATGGAATTTTTACGATGAGTGAAAATTTAATTCCACTCGTAAGTTGGGTACGTATTTTAGGTTTGAAATGAAATATATTATGCAGTTGGCATATTATAATACGTTACGAGACGCATTATTATCGTACAGTCATGCCAGTAGAATGCAATAAAATAATCTGGGATTCGTAATTTGTAATTTGGTATTTTCGAGTCCAAACAAATCGACCACGAACAATGATAATAACCAGTGGAGGCCGTCTGCAGTATTATTGTGAAATTGGAGGAAATTTGACTCAATCAGCGAGCGATCGGTTAAAAATAAATATTTTTACTAGCCCCAGACGATATTAACTGGGTAATCTGAACGTACGAATCACGTTTTTAACTATAATTTCACGATGTATTGTGTCTACGGTGAGTCCATTGGCGTAAATAGAGGGTGGCTTGGGGGGACTTAGTCCCCCCAAATCTTGGTCAAGACCTCCCAGTTCATAATCTAGTAATTATAGTACTAATTTTTATATTCTGTGGTACTAAGCAATATGGCCTATGAGGCCCCTCCCCATAAAAAAGTCCCCTCAAAAAATTTAGTAATTTTGCGCCTATGACGGTGACTGCAGTAATACGACAAATCAATCATTGGAATCGACAACCTTCAGTCCCATTGTTCATCTATAGTAAGATACAGTGGTTTTTTTTTTACTCAGAATTTCCCCAGGCTAATTCTGAGTAGTAAATAATTAATTTTTAACAAATAGTTTTTGGTTTTTAATTTTATCGGCAAAAATATTATTGATAACTATTCCTAAGAATCATGCGTAAAACGAAAATACGCATATTTCTATGTTGTCTACACTGTTATAATACGCGTATCTAGTAACCCTAAGTACAAGAAAACCTAAAGTTATCTTGGGCCCAGAAACGGCGGAAAAAACCATCACTTTAGTTGCCAACAGCTAATTGCAATTACACAAAACGAGCGCTTGATATTAAAAGGAAAAACAAATCGGCGAGACCTGCGCCTCCCCCTCTACACAGACATTATTGACCCGGTTGTGTGATTTAGTGTTTGTGATTTTTTAAATTTTTCCCGACGAAAAACGTGCTATCGATTACGCCCGGCGTGTATATATAATACAATATAATCATTACTATTGGCGTATCGTATGACCGTACATTGTGTGTATTACGATATTATTATTATTATTATTATAATATTGTCTATGCATGATTTACGAGAGTTATTTTAAACCGTTCATCCACATAATTTATTATTACTGTACTATTACTGTTGTGTAATACAATAAATTATTTCCCCCGCGGCAGCCGTGGCAAATGTCATTGGTATAAATATTTCGGTCACACTATAGACTCCATTACACACTGCCGAGTTGTACGTATACCAACTATTATGCAGGTGTCGCGAGGGTTTTATCGTTGGAAAAATAATAATAATTCTCCCGACAAGAACTATAGTTGGGTACGCCCAACTGATTATAATATACTTTTGTACTAGCGAATTCGCTGCAGTCGGCGTCTCCCCTTCCGAACCGTAAATACAATAAAATTATAATATTATAAATATCCTATAGGTGCAGAGCTTAGTGTGTATAATTTACATTAGTTCAATGCCGTAGCGAGAGTTTTTTAATTTTAATTTTAATTTTTTTTTTTTTTTTGGGGGGAGCACTTAATTTTTTCTGTAGTTTTTATACAACTTGTATATTATTATACTTGTCACCTTTTACTATAATCAATGAAACCATTTTGTTGATAAACAAAAATGTTGGGTGGCGCCTGCTCCCTGTGCCCCACGCTTCTGACTACGGCACTGACGTACATAATATGTACCTGCAATTAGTGAGCGAGGAAAGCATCGGCTTGACAAAGACGAAATAATATTGCGAAATGGCTCACGCGTTGTGTGTCGACGACGTCATCGTGAACCGGTTGAGTTTTACGGGAGAGAAGGCTCGGAGAAAAACCACTTTTACTAAACAAAATTACAAAATGTCTTGCATAAGACTGAATATGAACTATATAATATGTTATTACCGTGGTATGTATAACGTTTGTAAATATATTGTACTACTTATTGTATTTTACTCGCCGAATCGATGCATTCACAGTTCATACTTCATAGAAATAATATGAGTATCATTGAATAGGTAAGAGTAGGTACCTACCAATAATTAGTTAAGATCACACGATATCAAAACTTCGTTTCTAATGTCATATTATTTTTATCGGAATCGTAATAAACACCATATGAAATATTATTATGATTTTGATGCTCGTATAGTGATGACATAATCTATGTATTATAATATTATAAAAACCTAAACGTAAGATCACATTATTTTGATTTCCCTGTAGCTTATTGAACTTCAAAACCATGGTTTGGTGAAATGTAGTGAATCACATACGTTGTGTTCAAAATCTTTATGGTATAGTATTAACAATAAATTAGAAAAAATATCAGGTAAAATGACATTATTATTAAAAAAAATTTATAAATATTATAATAATATACTGTTGTAAGACGGCGCATTGTATATGCAATTTTAATACAAAACAATGTTTTGAAAGCAATTAATATACCACGCCATACGTACCCACCTGTTTCATGTAAAATAAAATAATAATGTATCAATTAATAATATCACGATGTAACATATTTCAACTACGCCCGAGTGCAATATTATGAGAAAAAAATAGGTTAATTTTCTTCAAAAACGTAATGATTATAATTTCGAATAGAACTTGAAAAAAATACAATATAATTGATATTGGTGCAGAAAAAAAGTCCGCAGATCCAATTAGACGGATTAAATCTCTCTCTCTTCCTCCTCAAAAAAAAAAAAAAAATTATGATCGAGGAAAAATAGATTTGCATAGTTTCATATACCTAGGTATTTCGCTCATAGGTTTTGTTCGATATTCCGTGAGGGTGATCCGCGCTTTGGACATAATAATATTGAGTCATTGTATGGCATATTAAATTATTAAAGTCACACACGTGACCGAAACCGTACATCGATTTAATTTACAGGAATTTACAACACGTTGCATTTCAATTTCGATTTAATCCGAGCTATATACTCTAGACGACTGTAACATACAAATTTCGGATATATTTTACACGTTAACAACGTAATAATTAATTGTATACCTAATAATTATTGATGTAAGATTGTAGTGCTTTTGTATAATGACGTATATATTTTTATTATTATAATTATTGAGTATAAAGTCTTCAAAAAATGGCTCATTAGCATGTATACCACTACTTCTACATTGGCAATAGATAATATTAATCATAATTATCGGCTAAACAACTGTATTATTATATCGTGTAGGTACTAGGATCTAACTTATAGGTTATAGCATACAATTTTATATTATTTACTGTCAATTGTTTTTTGAGAACATTTTTTTAAAATTCGTCGAATACAATTTAATATTGTATTTCACTAGGTTGAATTCTTAGAGTTCACGTGTCTGTCAGATTATAAAAATAAGTACTAGGTACCTACTAATAAAGCATTGTAAGTGTTTTCGCGAAAGTGCATAAAATTATATTGTGCGCGTACAGTTTCACACGACAAGTATGAAGTAGGTACCTGGCTCACCTCACAGGCCACAACTACCTACTACAATATAATATTATATTTATATAGGTTTTTTCTTTATGTCATACAATTTTTAGTCGGAATTCACGCATTGTGCTTTTGATCAAAGAGAATTCAAAATTGGTTTTTCGGCGGATAATTCAAAGTGATTACTCGAGTTATCCTGTATTAGGTATTGTGTCTGCAATATACATTTTCTATGGAAACTAAAGATAGGGCGAGAGAGATAGAGAGAGAGAGAGAAACAAATGAATACCATGTAAAAATATTGAAATATTATTCCCACTAATTTTTTTTCTTTTGCATGCATGGAAATCTCTTTATATTATTATGTACTTTCTCGATCGAACACTATTTTGTCATCACTAATCAAAAATCATGTTATTTTTCAAATTGTACAACTATTTTATAGTGTAGGTTAAAGGTTTCAATCGTTTTGTGGATCTATTTCTTTTCGACGGAATGCCGAACAGACGACTTTTTCCCGTCACAATTGTGATTTTTTTGTATACTGTTATATTATAATTTATTATATTGTTCCCAGTGTCGCCAAGTCCTATGTTGAGGTCCACATTTTTAAGAAGGGGCCGGCGGTGATCAGAGGGGGGCTGAATTTACTTCTTTAAAATATTCTAACCTAAAATAATAATTTCAGGGTGCAAGAAATGCAGGCTTGTGGCCGCTGGGGTGGCTTGGGGCTGTTGTATTTTCATTTGGCCTGGGTACATTTTTAGAGGTTCGGTGCCACTGATTGTGCCAATCAATACGGGACGGCGAGTAATTGATTTTTTTATCGATTTACAAAACCATAAGTTAGTGTATGAACCGCAGTTGTATAATGTAATAATTCGTAATCTGTTCACACAAAAATTATAGAATTACACATAACCGTTTATTTTAGTTCAGAAATAATAAATGCCAATAATTCAATTGTTTATACGTTATAATGTTATACTATCATATTAATAACATTAGCAATTAAAACAATAATATTTTCTTCAAAAAAAAAGAAACGTTCAATCCATTACATGTTTGTGCATCAACAGTCGTATTATTATTTGTCTAGCTATTATAAAGCCTATAGTATTATTATGACGTGTTCTACTTATAAATCATTAAAACTAAAACACGTATCAGATTTATTATAATATCAGTTATACCTATGTAGGTATACGTATTTTTATCAAATAATAGTTTTGCGACAAACTGCAATTATTTATCTGTGCATTCTTTCTGAGTTCAAATTAAAATTTGCAAATCTGCATTTTGTGCGTAGTTGGAAAAAGTCATAAAAATTATGTTACCTACCTTGCTTATACTAAATTAAAACCAACCAGAGCTTCAGGAAATGGTTAGTGGAAACGTTAAATACAATTATGTCAACAATTTTAATTGTTCTTACTTCTTTGGGTAACTATATAAGGCTGTTATCGCGATACAATACGATTAAAGCTGCCAGTGTAGGATACGCCACCTCGTCGAAGTTTTAATTATGCAATTGTACAAAGAAAAATACTATACACGCAACCTTGACCTAAAATCTAAAATAATTTTACTTTGAAAGTTTTGTTTTTATTTCATCTTATTTTTATTTTTTTGATTATCATGGTTGCTGACTTATTTCTATGGAATTACATAATATTTTTAATATTACACCAAACCTTCCTGTTTGTCATCAACTAACTTTTGAGAATGCGATTATTCTTATCGTATCTTGTTGATTTGGACACTTTGACTGCCATGTGAGATGTTAGGTCAGTACACTCACTCTGTGGTGGTTTGAATTTATTATGCAATTAATATATGAATGAGTTTTGTTCGAAAACTATCCAATTCCATTTTAAATGCCAACGGCAAAAAAATACCCGTGTCTATTGTGTGTTATAATAATAATACGGTACTTTGTTGATAAGACTTACCGGTATGGTGGTATTTAACGGGTTTGCGTAGTATAATAATATTATATACTGTGTGATTGGTCCGGTCGAGGGTCCAACAGTTATTATTTAACGGGCTACGGAAAAGACGATCGTCATCTCTACATATTATCATTAGAATATAATAATTTTATATTAAAATGCGATAATGCAACCCGTCGAGCGGAACGATGTGCTGGTGAAGGGGTAGGGCGCTGAGTTCAAAGGACTGTGTGCGGCGCAACTATATACAGACTGCATATATACACGTCGACGCGATAACACCGACGGACGCGATCCCGTCGTCGGAGACTTAAATTTCTGTGCCCTGGGTCGGTCTGGCGACCGGAGGTATAATAAAATGTGTTGACCGCGAGATTAGAGACGGATTAGAATACGGATCACACGCCGGGTAAACGGTCGGCATGGCGAGTAGGACACTGCGGTGGTGATATCGTGACATGGGGGGGGGGGGGGTGCGCGGAAAAGCGACCAGGTCGTGTGACATCTGTGGCGGCGGAGGCCGAACACTGTATATAGTGATACCGGAAATACGCCTCTCGTATTATAATTTCGCACAGGTCCACCGCTTCACAGCATCAGCAATGGCACGTAGCGGAAGCTGCAGTTATAATATAATATATCCCAACAGAAAACAATAGTCGCCACTCTCTTCATTCTCCTTCTGGCAGACAGACTCCCCTCCTCCCCTTCCATCAAACCGATCGCGGGACTGGTCGCTTTGTTCTCTCGGCCGATCCCGAAATTCATCCGATCTGCAGGGCCCGCGGGGATAACCTCATCCTGCGGCTGTGTATGTGCTATCATAATATTATCATCATCATCGTCACACCTTAGTACCTAACACCGCCACCGCCACCTCCATCGTCACCACCCTCTATCGTGCGAGTATAGACCGACCGATTGTCGTCGTCAACTCGATAATTAACTGCTATGACCTACACACACACACACACACACACACACACACACTTATCTGATGTAATGTAATTCACGAATATTTGTCTGCGTGATTCGGTATTGAGTGTAGCCCGGGGTAGGGGGGGGGGATGATTATGGACAATGGGACATTATGGTATATTATGTGTATATTTTATTATTATAAAATTACGCAACTCAAAACACTGAATGTACATGGAGCCATAATGTTGCGGTGTATTAATATTATATAGTACCTAATACAGTAATACCGAATTATTATGTTTCATTGTTATAATTCTGTATTTTTTTTTTTTTATTACCTTATATGACTTGGTGATGATTTGAAAAATTTCTCGTAGACTTGTTTTTTTTTACATTTATAAAAAAGAAAAAAATGTATTTTAAAAAATAGCTGTCAAAATATATTTTTGAAATGTCTCCATGTAAAACGATTATATTATACGTACTTACATTGCAGAATATAATGCTGTTTAGATTACGATTTTAAAAATGTATTATTCGCGATAAAATTTGTTTAATAAGTGTTCGAAAACCATTTACCGAATGTAGATTTGTTAAAAATGTGACGCCTATAATTTTTGTGTGGTCAGTAATTACATCAACCCGACTTAACCAGTAAATTGTAACATATAATGTGTTTGGTCCAACAAATCAATACATTCTCATTTCTCACTTATTACTTTCACGGTTTAAACAAATATTGTTGAATGTAAAAATCATCGAAAGAGACCTGACTGTTAAAGAAAATAGAAACGTAATGATTTTACGGTCCGAAAATAATCGAAATATATCAAAAGAACAGAATAAATTTGATCTGTATAAATGTTTGGTATTTTGATAGACGAATATTATTACTATCTATCTAAAAAGCTATAGCGTAATATTTGTTAATCAGTTGGATATTATAAATAAAATTAAATAAAACCAAATTTTACCCATTTGTTGTATTTATTCAAAATATTTTCCATTTTACACGTCTCAATGCGTTATTCAATTAGGATACGTATACATTTGGTTGGTCACGCAAGAAGTTAAACGAAATAATTATTGTCATGATTAATTCTCGGAGCTGCTGTGTTTGGGGACACATATGACACGTTATAATTGGCCATTTTGTTCTAGGCAAAGCATGGCTGATTTACGCACTTAGCGGATACATTTTGGATAATGCTAATATTTTATTTTTTCCATCGTTTGTTATATTTACAGATGCGTGGGTGGTTTTATAAAAAAAATATGGTCATTATGAGTGCTGAAAATTGAGTTTTATTTTTTAGAAACTATAACAGATTATAATTAATACGAATTTTGACTACTTAAAAGTTAAAATATAAAGGCCAATAGTATAAAAAATATGAGAAGATAAGAAATTATAAAATAAGATTTAAAAATGTCGTGTCAATCCATAATTTTTAATTTAATAATAATTCATTCGAGAAGATGGTGTTAATAGATTACTTAAAATAATTATGAAATCCAATGGGATTAGCTAATAAATATTGCAATGACATTAGAGTGTTAACATTTCAAATTAATGATAAATCGATGTATTAAATAGTATTATTTATTGTAAAGCTTGATTGTTTAAATTAACTTAGTATATGTTAACTTTTTAAATACAATAACCTATTATTATTAAATGCATATATTGGATAACTTTGTAACACTATAATACTGTACGTTTAAGGTGAAGGTTTTTTATGCAAACAATTCATGGTTTTTATTTTTATTGTTATAACTTATTTTTGCGTCAACTGCGACTGCGACCACAAATATTTGTGTAGTATGGTTAATGGGTCAACGGTAATAGTTATATGTTTGGAAGAATTGAGGCAATGGTTATTTAAAAATGATAGTAATTAATATTAATCTATCAACATTTTTTATAGTAAGAAAAATGTATTGTCTGGATCTAATTTAGTAGGTACTACATTAAACATTACATGTATTTTATAGTTACTCAGACCATTATTAATGACTAAATTATTATTTATTATTGTTAGATTGATATATTTTAATAACTCATAAATTACTTGTTTGAATTTTGATTTAGTTACATAAACATTTTCAAAATAAATGATTACTTTATAATTTACGGTAAAATAAGTTTGGCACTATTTTGAAAATAATAATTTGTATCCCTACAGAACATTCATTAAATGTCGTAAAATTAAAATAATTTAAAATTAAATTCTTAAGTAAGTACTATACTAAAAAATTCCTTTAATCAAAATTTGAAGAAATTTAATAGCTGGTATTGACTGAAAAAATTGTGCTAAGGAAAATTGGTTAAAACTTATAAATTTGGTATATCTAGAATTTATGAAATTTTAGATTCTGAGTGAAACGATGAATGTATTGATTTTACAATGATGTGTGTTTTTTTTAGATTCTGAGTGAAACGATGAATGTATTGATTTTACAATGATGTGTGTTTTTTTTTTTATTTATTTTTTTATTTTTTTATTTTTGTGTGTGTACACGATAAGTAGTCGAAATAATGCTTCGATTTTCGACTTCAGTATCTTGTTCGATGGGAAAGTGAATATCGTTGGTGCATTGGGGAGGTCAAAATTTTAATTTCCCAGTAGTTTTCAAAAGCGATGTGAAAAACAAAAGAAAAATTAAGGAAAAACGGGAATTTTTACGCAAAATCGATTTTTAACAAAATCGATTTTGGTTATTGGTGTAACTCTAAAACAAATGACCGTAGATGCATGAAATTTTCACTGGTTGTTTATATTTGCATTTTCTATACACCATAAAATTTACAAAATATTTTGACTCTTTTTGAGCTGTTTACGGCCATTGTCAGTTTTCAATTTTCTTAGTTTTTTTTTCTATAAATATCAATAAAATTTTATCTGTTGAGTAAAAAAGCTTGAAAATTTAATAGAAGGCTCCTAGGTTATTGTTTCAAAGGCAGATGAAAAAAATTAAAAATCCTTAGTCACAGTTTTTAATTATAAGCATTTAAAGTTCAAATTTTGATAAAATACGGAAAAATCACGAAAAATAGCAAATTATTTTGATGAGAATTCATAAAAATTTTTCTTTTCAAATCTAAGATTTGAAAATGTAATATAAGATTACTCATAAGTTTGTCTACCTTTATCAAAAAAAAAATGTCTACAATAAACTTAAATTAAATTTTTATGAGCGTCTGAAATTTATATTTTTACAACATTTGATATTTACTCGATTTCTCATGTAACAATTTTCTTATTTTATTGTAATTAAAAAACGAATGACTGTAGATACTTGAAAATTTCACTGAATGTTTATATTAGCATTTTCTATACACCATAAAATGTTGAAAATATTTTGACTCTTTTTGAGCTGTTTACGGACATTGTCAGTTTTCAATTTTTTTAGTTTTTTTTCTATAAATATCAATAAATTTTTATTTGTTGGGTAAAAAAGCGTGAAAATTTAATATAAGGCTCCTGATATATCGTTCTAATAGCAGTTGAAAAATATTAAAAATACATAGGCACAATTTTTTTTTATAAGCATTTAAAGTTCAAATTTTGACAACATTTATCAAATTTATAATTTATTAATTATTTTGTAGTTAAAAATTTATAAATTTTTAACTTTTATGGCTAAGGATTGAAAATTTAAAACAAGGCTCCACGTAAATAGGTTATATTTAAATTACTTTATTCACAATAATATCATCAAATATACTTGGTAAAATCATAGGCTGACTGACCGTTTTCGCTCAGAATCGTTTTTCTTATACAATGATATTATATAATTGAATTCAAATTTAACACCATCCATTACAGCGACCCACTTGTAACCTACCGTACAGCAGAGCGACATCCACTTATCCACCTTTTTTAAATGTAATTTCAGTGCAAAATTATCAAACGCTTCAGATATACATAATATTATATTGATCTACCTAGTTATATTATGGTTAGTAATTTCAAGTTTTTTTTTAATGCTCAAGTCAGAGACGTATCTATAAACATTATAAAGTGATAATAATATGCCTTTACTTTGATGTTTATATTATGCTCTGATTATTTATGATTGGTTTTAAATAATATTATTAATTGCAGCAAAACATTTTCTTGTACAAAAGTACAAATATAAATATAAAATACAATCATTTAAGATTTGTTTTTGAAAACATTGATTCCATTCAATTGCTACGATTCATTCAGTGTGGCTGCGAGAGTCCAGGTAAAGTGCATGCATTTTACTACTGCACTTGATGTATTCCCATTCATTGTGGCGTTGATTGATGAATTATATTACTAAATCAATACACAATAGTTTTATAGTTAATAGGTTAATAGCTCAAACAAATACAAAAATATGAAAAAAATAACGATAAAACTTACCTACTAAGTATAATATGACATCATAATATGTAAATTGATAACACAATATTGTTTAGTGAATTATTTCGATTCACTACTGGTTTTTATCATAGTTTTAATTATAAATAGTATTTTAATTGAAAATATATAATAATATTTTGTATTTTAATCAATTTTTTTTGTAAACTGTAAAAGTAAATAACCTAACATCTATAATAACTCTTAAGTGGCTCGGCGTGGCTCATTGGCTGAAATTAATCACGCAACGTGATTGAGAGTAAGCAACGGTAACTGCCACTAGTTCTCGGATGGGTGACCACCCGGGATCGTAGTGTGCAAAGACCTTGCCCACACATAAAACATGTTTTAACCGTGCCAACCGTTCTACCCTTACAGGATAATGACTTCAGTCATCGAAGCCTTAAATTCAATAAAAAAAACTTTTAATCATGTCTCTATATTCATAGGCTATTTGGTCTCAATAAATTATTACTAATATATTATTTTTTGTGTTGTAAAAACTGATGTCTTCGGTCGTCTCATTTGTATTCCTTGAGCGGAAGATTAGAAGTCGAGTTGACTGATCACAAATTAAATATTACGAACTCAATGTTCCATGACTCGCATATGTTATTGGTTAAACCCACAACTAAATTCGGTCAAACCAATGGTAACTAGGTACGACAGAAACATATACACAAATATATGATTTGGATGAGCTGAGAGAAAGCACTTCACACAGTATATTATTTAATAGTGCAGTTTCTATTAATTGGCTTCTACTTACTAGCTGCAGCACGTGTTATTAAGCAAAACTCTCTTTTGCTACTTATTTATACTGAGTCGCTAGAGTAATTTTTTAATTCTACTTTTTTCAAACATCAAAAAGGGGGGAAATTGTTTTGACCTTTGAAACACATTCTGAACGAGGCTGAACGAAAATAAAAAACCCCCTGGAGTGTATATTGTTACATATCATTGCAATTTTATTTCATCACATACGTGCTACAAGTGCAATCTCTAGGCATACTGTACCCGGTGTTCAGAAAATAAAGCAATTGAAAAAAGGCGAGTGATAAAAAAGCGTGGAGAAAAAAAGCGTGAAGAAAAAAAGCAGGAAAAAAAATGCAAGTATAAAAGTAGGTATAGAATTTATTATTATCATCACTCCGTAGTCCGTATAATAATATTACATGTCATTATATTATAGTCATTCTAAAATTGTATTCTATTACCTGTACGTTTTCCTGCGCTACGAGATTATAGTCCACTGATGAGTGGTAACATCATACACAACCACATATACACGTTTGCGTAAGTTCGTGAAATCGGTAAAAAATATCACGTCCGATTTTATATTGTAATAATATGTTGCACTTGACCCGAATGCCAGCTTACAAATTACACTTTAGTGTGCTTGTCACAACCACCATACGGGAGTTCACCTATAGAAGACAACTAATTTGCGCGCACCATCTATGAGACTCATGTGCACACAAACAGCATTTATTATTATTATCCTTTTTAAAATAATATATTGCGTGCATTTTCTGCAGGTACTATGATAAAAGCACGGGGTACTTAAACATTAACATATACTATTACGTATTAAATTTTAAATAAACTCGAATACAATTTTCCGTTGCCCTGTTGATATAAGACGTTGTTTATAATAACTATACGGTACAACATGATTCAATAAGTACCTACCTAAAAGATATAATTATACATTTTTTTTGTTTTCTTTAATTCGTGATATTCGGGGTTACCACACAACGTTTTTCCTCGTTGCATATTTTTGTTACCGTGACATCCGTCGTTGCAGGATATTGTAGTCACTATGCAAACTAAAATTTTATGTTAATATTATGATATACCTACGCTCCTCTGATGAGATATTATTATCATTATAAGACTGCACGTTTCCCAGTGATGCGTATAGGTATATGTACTATATGTCTGCAATATTCTATGACTAACGAGTCGTAGACAGCCGTCCGTTTATACCGGGTTGGATTTCCCGAGTTGACGGGTCGTCGGCGGTCGGCGGAGGGTGATGGGAAGATAAAACGAGAGGAGAGATAGAACTTGCGACAGACGATAACACGGGGACGAAAGACACACGTGGCGTATGTGAAGTGCGCGTGAGGGACAAATCGCCAATGGCAAATTGTATACATCTATATATATATATATCATATTATGCGAGTTGAAAAATAATAGTTTTTATTTTTATTTTTAATGAAGACGTCTGCCGAGGGGCCCGCCGACGAACACTCGACGTTTCTAACCCCTACGGTGTAAATGAATTTAACGAAGGAGGTGGGGGTAAGCTCAGAGACGAACAAAATAATAAAACGAATACGAACGCGTTGAACGACACCGACGACGACGACGAAGTCACAGAGCCGACGCGATTTTATAGCCGACGACTCGGAGGCTCGTGCACTTGGCAAAATTTGTATACGATTCCCGTTCCTGCGGTAGGTATACCGTGGTGGTGGTATACGGTTCGAGGCTCGTTTACCCCGGATACACGGACCCGACGAAAGTATATATTTTATTTTTTTTCCCTTCAATTTTTCCGTTCCGGTCACGGCGTCGACGGCGAATCCGCGTATCACTCGACGCCGACGTAATTTAATATCGCATATTTTATGTATTATTATTATTTTTTTTTATACGCATTCCCCGTTTTCACCAAACGATTGAAAATTACTTTTGAAATATATAATACGCAATGTGTTCAATAAAATACCGAGGGAAATAAATTATTATATTTTATGAAAATGAGAACTTACCAAATTTATCACTTGAAAATGATAATTTTTAATTTGCATTTGAGCTGTCCCTTGAACTATATTGATGGTTGAATTTCCATTTTTCAGAGCAAAGAAAGCAAATTTGATGCTAATTCATTTTTTAATAAATGTTTGTATATATATGTATACAAGTAAACATTCAAACAATGTATAGGTGCCTTTCTAAAAGTATTTTGTTTTCAGTTTTATTTGCCAATTTCCAAAAACTATGTTTCGATCAAAAATATCTGATACATTTGCCTCGAAATTCAGAAAAGTAAAATGAAACTTATATTATTCAGTGTAATAACGGCCTTGACGTAGTCAGATGATACCTATACAGTGGTTTATATAGTTATTTTTTACATTAATGTTTTCATGCTGCCGTTTTGTAAAAAGAATAATTCCAGCTTGCGTGAAAATATTGAAATGGGAAATCAGTGACCTGAACTGAAGGCCAAATATTATATCCATTGAAGCATCTAAAAATAAAAGAGAGAAAAATGTTCGTGTTTTGCTGTTAATAATATTGACAGTTCAAAAGTATTCAGAGAAAACATTTATTTACAAAACCGTAACCCCTGCTCCGAATCAATTGATTTTTCAAACGTTTACAAAAACATATTAATCTAATTAAATTATGGTTGAGTAGAGCCGTTGTCAAACAATGTCCTTAAAGCGTCGTCGAATTAAACTACTAGAATACTTAAATTAAAATTAAATAATCATGTTATATTACACATTTTTTTTGTTTACTGTTTATTTATTTCAAACGTTTGAACTAATCAATATTGATATATTAAATCAATTAAAGTTATACAAATAGAACGGAACAAATCGAATCATTTTTATGTTTCATTTTTAGATGAATAGATCATATTTTGATAAATTCTTTTAATAGCCGCTTTTGAACGATAGAATACCAATATTAGGTATTATTATCGTTTACAGAATAACAAAATAAGTCAAAATGTATAAAATGGAAAAAATACTTATGTTAATATTATATAACTATGATGTAAACTATAAAGTATAAACCCATAATTTTATTTATTTTTATATCGCGTCATAAAAGTTTACTCGTTTAGATTTTATAGTTATGGGCTTATGGCCTACGGGTAAGTGGAGCTATACATACATAATTATTACTACATATTTTAAAATATGGACAGTAAAATAAAATCCGATTGAATATCAATAAAAACAATAAAATATTACAACATGAGAACACTGGATAAATTAGGCATAACCAAATAATTATTTATGGAAATTATATTATTATTTATGTATACGCGTATCTTTCAAACAATAATAAATAAAAATATATTCCTGTCAAAACTTTAAAAAAAAATGGTCAAATCAGATATGAGATATACAGTTGAAACGTATAAATTAATTATTGTAATGATAATTATAGCTTCACGAGTATAATTGGCACGTTGAAACTTGTAACCTGATATTAATAAATGTATTAAATATAATAAAAAAAAATACCTACCTATTATTATGGTATTGTACTTTTTTTAATAAAATAATACATAGCCAATCGTTACGAGTGATGCGATCAAAAAACTTAAAATACGAACAGCTAATCTAAATTCTAAGCCTTAAACTTTATGAGTTGGGATAACTATAACATAGTTAATAATTGATTAACTGCTGATTGAAAAATGTTAATAACTTAAAACTCTACCGGTTAATATTTCACTATAAGCATGCGTATGAATATATATGTTTTTAATGTTGGTAGTAGGTACGGAATCGCAGAAAAAAGCCTACGAAAAAAAAGCCCAGAAAAAAACCTACGTAAAAAATCCACCAAAAAAAATTTAAATATAAATATTAACAAATACAAATCCTGATTGTACCATTGTACGTAGTAACTTGTTGAAATATATATATTTCTGAAAAACATTTATAAAAATCGCTTTGGAGTAAAAACTGCATTTTCTATGTGGAATTATCTGCGTGTGTATAATAATATTATACACTAAATCCCGAACTTCAAAATGTTATAACCTTGAAACTAAGTCCAACCGACAAATTCTGATTGCATCAGTGTGCTTAACTCGTTGAAATATACCCATAGGTTCCCGAAAAAAATTCCTTAAAATCCAGCTGAACTGCATTATTTCAATATATTTGTGAAATATTGCAATAGTGATTAGAGTTTATTACGAAGTACTTAATATAATCTTAGTTACAGCTACCATAGGGATTTGGGTTTTATTTGTTGTTTCAATAAAATATACTATATTAGTACAATAGTAGTTACTTATAAATAATATTTTTTATATAATTAAATAAGTACATAATTTTATTAATATAGTCCGCCAGTTAATAAAAAAGTAAATGGGAGAGTACGACACCCAAATTCCCCACCCCCCGTCCCCCATAATTATGCCACTGGCACTATAGGTACTAAAATAAATCATTAACTATTATAAATTATAAGTTATAAGTTATAGCACAAAATATTATGTATACATATGTTCATGTTTATATTTAAATTTTTTCGGTTGATTTTTTTTCCATGGGAATTTTTTCCTTGTACTGTAGGTATAATAGGGAATTTATTGGTTTTTTAGTATTATAATCTCAATGGTGAAACTTATCAATAATTACCATAGGAAGTTTTTTTTTTAAATTGTCTTCGATCGAATACATAACGGTTATTGTGTTTCCAAGAATTTACAAAAAAAATCGTTCCGATCGTTTAGTAGAGAAGTCTAGTTGTCCAAACACAATGGGTCAAAACCACTGGATGAAAAAAGTAGGGATAAAAAAAATATAGTTATAATAAGTGTAGTAGTGTAGTTCAGAAGTCAGTCATTAGGAGCGTTTCGTAAGCGGTACCAGTTTTTCGGCTTAGTCGTTCATCTATTTTATATGTTACCTATGGCCTATGGGATATACTGTTAGATCATTCAGAACGGTTGGAGGGAGCTTCGTGTGTATTGCACTATTGCTCGTATACCAACCTGTGTCCAAAACAATGCCCACCAACCATTCCATTTCAGGAAACGACTGGTTACTAACCAACATGGTGGGAGGTTATTTTGGATACAGTAAATAACGAAGGGTAGCACCATCGCCTCCATCCGTCGTTTATTGTCCAAGTGTAGCGTTAGTATTAAAGTATATCCACCTCGGATGACTGATAATATTACGGTGAATGATAAAAACGATGTTGCAAACATTGAGACAAAAAATTAAAAAGGTGATTAAAAACCTGCGGGGACGCCCTCTATACATTTTCCGATCAAACGACCGCGCCCACTCCGCGTAATGTATTGTAATTTATCGCACCGAACCGCTCTGTTTATTCTCCACAGTTATTATCATCGTTATAGGTACCTTATAGTACGTGAGTTTCGACAAGTGCGAAGCGCTTCCAGCAGTACCTATTATATAACTACTAACGTAATCGCGTTTTGAAGACGGTGGCGGTGGAGATTGGATAGCGAATTCGGGACCTCCGAGAGACGGTTGTTCATATATTGATACCGCTTGATTGTTGCACGGTGATTACTTGTTTGCTGTGTAAATATCAGCTATACGCTCGGAATTCGGTTTATAATAGTTTGCCAAGTTAACAGGGAGAGTCGGAAAATATTTACTAATTATCGCGGCAAACGGTCGTAATCTCGGTCGCGTTTTCCGCGGAAACGGATTGCACGCCGCGGAGTTCTCCCGAAACGATCAAACGGCGAAACCCTTAGATGTGTGTTCGTCGGGTATCGCTATTGAGACGTTTTTCTTGTAGTCATAGTGGTTGTTTTACATACGGGGCGAGGTCCTGTACAGAGAGGAGTCGACGTCGTCATCGCGGCTTTGTATCTCGCACCACCACCCATGCATATTATCAAAATATTAAGTGCCCACCTGTTTACGTGTATATGGGTAGGTACACGCGATTATGACGTGTGCGTGTGTGTGTTTAATAACATATTTTAAGCGTTTCCACTTTTGTTTTAATATCCTCCGCCACTTTATTCCGTGCCATTACAGCCGATTATAATATTATACATATACACTTATATTATATATATTTACGTAAATAATCCAATCGGAATAATATACTGTATAGGACGTATAGGTAAATATTAGTATATATAATATGGGTATACCTCCAACGAACGCGATAATTACACCACGCGAATAGGTTTCGTATAATATCTACAAGCAAGCGAGCAAGGATAGCGAAAACAATGATATTAAATATTAACTTCTCGTAAAACCGTTGTCATCCTGCTTATACCCACGGAATTTAATATTTTTCCTTGCGTACCCTCTTATAGTATATCAAAAATAGTAATATTCCGTAATTAATATAACCATGGTAGTTGTCGACTACGAAAGCTCATATTGTTCGCTGTCATTATTTTTTTTTTTACTTTTGTCGGAAACATAATATAACGATTTACACTTTTCCAATTTTGTAAGCTAAAATATAAATTAAAATACGACATGCCTATATACCGTGTAATAATATTATACAATACAACGTGATGTTATAACGCACACTGATAGAATTTAACATAACATATTATGAATTATTTTTATAATAATATAGTGTGATAGGAAATTGTTGTAAAGATAAGGCACTGGTCGATAAAGTTGACGGGATTTTTTTGCCCAAAAATGACCTTTCCTCTTTCACCTAAATATTTTAAGACTGTTTTCCTTATTTGCCCAACAAAACTATAATGCCCGTTTCGCCCGCGTTTTCATCATAAATACTTTTTGAAACACTTACATTAAATTATTCATTTGTCCAAATCAGTTGTATAAAGCCATAAACCAATAACTAGAGAGTACGTACTCGATGATGACGTTTTTTATTTCTCTCCAAAAAGTTTTTGTGTTTGTGTAATTTTAAAATAACATGAATAAAATTAATTTTAAAATTATAAACAATACATTATTATTATTCGGTATTATATATTGTTATTATTACATTAGTACATTAGGTAGAATAATAATTATTTAATTAATAAAATCATACCGATTAATATCTACTGTGGTATGTTGCTGGATGTTTTGCTAATGTCTTCGTTGTAATGGAAAGATTCTCACGCGTTAGTGGCCCTTGTCAATTCCGATGAAACAGTGTTAAATATTATATACTTACCCTACTAATCGATTGGAATAATCTATAAAGTATAAACAATCTTTTGAGATTTTAGAGTCGGTTAATCACTTACAGTAATATAATTATATTTCCCTACCTTCGACACGTCAAGGAATACGCCAAGGTTGTTAAATAAATATTGAAAATAAATATTGGAAGCACCTACTGTAAAATTATTTGGTTTCAATAGATTAATAATATTATTCTTGTACGAAAACGGAAATCAATTTGAAAATTATAATATTTTAATGAAAACAGTCGGTTGGTGTAAGGGGAAATATTATAATATCATTATAAATGATATATTATAGAGAGGTATAATAGATATCAGCCGCAGATTCGAACACCATAGTCTATTACCATTTACCATTGTAACCGTTACTGAGTCGGCACTGAGCACACTAAGCACTACATGCACATAATATTACAGTCCAAACACTAGTTGGAAGGTCAGCTAGGTCAGCTTTTTTTTTTTAATTTCGACCGATACATCATACGCGTACATTATATAATACATACATATAATATATATACACATTTTTTGCGTGTGTGTATTATGGTGTACAAGTATATTTGCCGGTGGCGATGTCGGTTTTCAAGGGGAAAAAAATGCTCGTCGTAATGCCACTGATATTTCATTTAATCCCGTCGGATTCTTCCCTCCGTGACGACGACCCTTCTAACCCACGTCCTTCACTTCGTCTGGCGCTCATCCCGTACCCATACACATGCATACACACGTAGACACACAAATATATATATATATAATATAATATACACTCATACTCCAATTGCGCGCGTTCAGCACACGTATCACATACATATATTATATATATATATATATTTTATACATAGTGATTTTTATTTAATATCGAAACTGTTTTGTAATGCTCACGGTGTACGCGTAACGGTGCTCCTTACTCCCCTTATGCACACACACACACACACACACCCAACACCCAACACCCACTAACCCACACACCCACAGCGTGTATCTCGTTAGCGCAGCTGAACGCCTTGTCATGTCCCATTACCGAATTCTCTCCTGCCGCCACTGCCGCCGTTGCACACAGCGCTCGCGGGACGTTAATTTAACGGGCCTGTCACGTCGAAAAAAAGTGTCTACGGCACGGCGGCGGCGTCACGCTTGAGATTTTCTTTTTCGTTTATTTACCTTTTTTTTCTTCTTTTTTTTTTTCTTTAAATTATGGGTGTGCGTGTCTCGTCGCCAAACCGAATTACCACTAACGATTCCCTGTCAAATCGGCGACGGCATCGGCGGCGGTGGCTGGCGTGTGCGAATATATTTTATAATAAAAATATAATATATACTACAGTCGCGAACGGAGGATCGGAAAAATGAAAAAAAAAAAATAAAAATAATAGTACGCATTTCCATACTGCCGTAGAGATTTTCGTGTTGATAAGAACTGAGATTCATAATATTATATTTCGATTTGTCGGTCAATTTAATAATATTATGTATATAAATTGTCGATAAACGTACGACGATAATATAGTATAACGTCAGAACAGCTATAAACTGCACGGACAAACGCGATAAATTCACTAAAAAATAATCGTATGGTAGGTAGGAGGTACCTATATATAGTTACATAAAAATAACATGTTTTTGATAAAATACCTATTTGTTTTTTTTATTTTATTCGCGTACTTTTGTACCTATACGGTTGTATTAGTATTTTATTTTTGTTTATTTTAATTCGATTACTTCATTCGAGTCGGGGGAGGTGCCTATAGAAAGCTTTGCGGAGACACTGCGGCTCGTCCTTGCCGTCGTCTGGCCTACAAAAATATAGTATGGAAGTGATCCCTTCTGTTGTATAGTTTCGACGTGTAGTACTAGGGGCGTATGTGCGACTGGTGGTCGTGGCTGGTAGGTGGTATATCGTGCGATGTCAAATTTTGTCTGGCTGTGCTGTTTTCAAACATCAAGTATTTTTTATACGGTGTAGATTTTATTATTTCGTATTGTCGTTTCAACTGGTGCGGGGTTGTTATTTTATGTACAAGCCGGTGATCTATTCACGTTTCCTCACTCATTATTTCAAAATTTTAACTTTTATTAAAAGAATATTTTCTTTTTCTACATTACTTGATATCATAACCACAGTATAACGGTCCATAAAAATAGAATTTTGAACAAGTATAGTTAATTATGAGTTGTACCCAAACAATTATAAATATGAATATTATTACAAACAACTACTAGTTCAAAAATAGATTTTATTATTCCTGCTACTTATTTTAGGTTCTGAGCGGAGAGAGGAAGCTAGTGGTTTTACAATGGTGTTTAATTTTTTTTTTATCCTGTACACAAAATGTCTACCAAAAAGAGTGCTTTGATTTCAACATATAGTATCTCAACTTTTAGAAAATTGGATCAAGATGGTACTTTAAAAAGGTCATTTTTCGATTTTCTCAATAGTTATTTAATGTTACGGGAAAAACTACTGACAAATTATGAAACATTGCTAAAAATGGGATTTCAATTTCTAATGCTTTGTTTATCACCATAGCAACAAATGAAAAATGATAATATTATAATATTAATTCAACTTACAGGCTATAATAAATAATAACAATATAAAAATTCCAGGCTGACAAACCGTCTTCGCTCAGAATCGTTTTTCTTATACAATGATATTATATCATTGAATTCAAGTTTAATACAATAAATTATACATTGACCCACTTGTAACCTACTGTACAGCAGAGCGACATCCACTTACCCGCTTTTTAGTTATGCCGTATTTGTTTAAGCTATTCTGTGTTTTGTAATTGAGTATACCTAACCATATTATATAGTGTTTTTTTTTTAAATATTTAAATAATACATTAGGTATAGCATTAAATTTAAGACATGTAGTGTGACGCGCAAGCAGAAAGTTCGCCTTCGATTCACAAAAAAAAAATAAATATTATATACATTTTATCGTAAAAATAAATTGTTACCTAATAATAATTTTGTCACGAATGGTTGCAAGTATTAAAGTTTTGATATTTCAGTACTAAATTACTATAGTATTTTTAAATTCTTAAAATTTCGTTTTTTAATTATCTTTGTACCTATCATGCTTTTATTAATTATAAATGAAAAATAATTGTTAAAGAAAATCCCAAAACATTTTTTTTTTTTTTTTATCACTATTAGCCAAACGTGCAACGGCAACATGGCAAATATAATTTTATAACATTAGGATTGAAAATTTCTGGTAAACACTAAAAAAATAAAATTCTAAATTCAATATCTTATGATTTAAAATGTAATAATATAATATAAGCATGTGGTATAATTTATAGTGCTATATTTTGTTATTGTTGATGTTGTTGTTGTATTATTTCCATACCAACAGTGACAACTTATTTTTTTTAAATAGGTAGTATTTAAAAAAAGTACCTGTATGTTGGGGTACTCACAGCATAAATCAATACGAAATAAAAACTCAAAGCTAGGTACGTCAATGAGGATTAAAATATTATGTTTTGAGGAGCAAGTTGTAGTGAACGCGAGCACTTAAGTCAAAAGTAAACAGCAATAATAATATGTCGAAGGTATTTTCATGAATACAGAGTTAATACAATATTACATAGCATGAAAGTAAAATATATCAATCGACGAATATGTTCGATTATGTATTGACGTCTTATCTCGCAAGATAATTCACATCGCAACTCTAGTGCAGGTTATCGTGATGAAATTAATGATTTGATTTTACGCGTTTACCACAAAAAACGCGTCGCTCTTATTGAAAAAAAAAAAACGACGAGATTCCGAAACCCTAAACTCCGTGTCAACGCCGATCAATATAACGTCTTGGACATTGTATCAGAGGATATTATGCGGTGAATGCGTGTTGGCCGCCGTGTGAAAGACACGCGAGTCGATTATCAGTATCGTATATACTTAGGTTAAATCTAATTGCCATGGTCGGTGGATGGGGTGCGGAATGATTGAGCTTTGGTGCCCTGGGAGGGGGGGGGGTTGAAGAAGTTTGAAATTAATTAACGCGGCCGCGTTTATCACGTACGAGTGCATGCGTCAGTGCATCGTCGTCGTCGTCGTCGTCGTCGTCGTCGTCGAAAGAGTTGATTAATCACTTAAACCATAATATATGTACACAATATGCGACTGTGATATAATATAATATTATATAATTGCCATCGGTAGACCGAAGTTTGTCTTGTACTCGTATAAAAGACACTATAATATTATACATAATAGTAGGTGCGTTCATAATATTATTATTATGGCGTTAAAACGGTTTGAAATCCACGAATAATATGGTTATTATGATTCGCTTTCTCATTGATATTGTCCGAGTTATTTTTTTTTATTTACCAGTAGAAACAAGACGTAGGTAAGATACCATCTACGTTTATCCAAAACCGTTCGACGCCATCACATCATAAACGTAATAGTATGCCAAGGATGTAGTTGCATAGTATAATTATGTATATTAATATCTGTAATAGTTTGAACTGAAGAGGTGTTATCACTGGGTTTCTTCCTCAACATGATATTCATGTTATTTTATTCTGTTTTTTTTATCTAATTTGCTTATTGTAATTTTTTTATACAGGTTGTAAATTGTCTTTCTTAATAAAAAAAAAAAAAAATAATTTGAACTAGAAGTAATTTAAAAAAAAAATTGATATTGTATTATATTTTAAACTATGCTTGCCGTACAGGCGTTGTCGATGGTTGAAAATCAATATTATAGTTCTACGAGAAGGAAGGGAAAGCAGAGGAGTGAACAAACATATTTTGCAAAAGCAGAAGAGCTAAAACAAATATACCCAAAATATAAATAGTTATACATGTAATCAAATGTTACATATATTACCATTTCTAGTATCGACCGCGTCAGTATCGTTGTAAATAACAATAGTGTACTTAATCCATTCCTACATAAGATGTATAATACATATGAATGACTTCGGATGACCGCTGTTCCCGAAAATTAGTTTTTATCGATAAAAAATAAACAAACCAACGAAGCTATGCAGTTGAAATTCTTCAAGATTTAAATGCATCCACAGACGACTTAACAAATAAAATCTAATTTGCAGATCGCAGATGATAATATATAAACACTGTTCCTACTTGTGTAGTCGTGTCAAACATATTATTATAGTGCACTTCACGTATCAGCCATCGACCACAGCATGCACGATGTACCCACACTAAATACGTTTAATATTGTACTTGAGCATACAAAGTTTAAATTATATTACGTAGAACCTTTTTGACGGTGATGCGTTGAACAAATGACAGATTTTCACTTCACTCATATAATATTAAACACATAATATTAAATATACACATAATACACTAATGCCCGTATATGCATATAGTCAATTTAGGTATTTTAATAATATTTGTGTTTAATATGATATTATTACAGATGATAAATTAATTAGTATTTTAACTGCAGTATGTCTCAGATCATTGACAGATTATAATAATATTATAATCTATTATGGTTGTTTATAGTACGAGTTTCCTAGATGTTCCTGTTTGGCACTGCACGTGACAAATTAAATAATGCCAGTGGAAATCACCCATATTTTTAACACGTTCATTTTGGTGGTTATAATATAAATCAAACGAATTTATAATTAATATTTTATCTTCTGCAATCAATAGCAACCATACTTACAAACAAAAAATTATTCGTTTTTCGTGAGACGACAAATCCCCGTGTGATCCTCTCTTTTGCAAAATTTAAAAATTGGCCAAATTTCAGAACTATGAGTGCTGACTTGGCTGTGGATCGCTTACACACACACACACACACACACACACACACACACACACACACACACACACACACACACACACACACACACACACAAAACATGTGATGTATGTTCATAAGACGTATATAATATATATTTATGTTTTAACTTTATAAGATAATAAGGTATTATATAATCCCAACAAAAACACTCCACCAAACTGTGTAAAAAAGACGTTAAGTTTAAAAAAAACCGTTCTAAAAGTTGTGTTATCATTTTATAGCTAAAACCTTGAAACTATAGATATAATTTTTGTTAAAATAATCTGCTAAATAATTGAACTAGTTTGGCGACTTTAAAACACATTTATGATTAATACACTGTCTACTTCAATGAAAGTAGACTAGGTATATTATTATGTACCTACTCATTATGCAATAGAATTTTTGAGTTTTTAACTTACATCACCAAGCTAAGTTGGAGCTATTTTAGCAGTTTAGCAGCCTATTTTAACATAAAATATATCTATTATAGTTCAAACTTCAAAGACTAAGTTATAAAATGATTACGAACTTTTAGAGCCATTTTTTTTATACTTATCGTTTTTTTATAGTTTGTTGGAGTATTTTTGTTAGGATATCACTCATTTTTTGTTGATACTTTATTATTATGGTTTTACAATGATGTTTTTCTTTAAAAAATTGTTTTATAAAATAAGTTTACATCTCAATTATAAATGGTATATTGGTTGTCATTGGTGTCGGATAATGCATTGTAATGGGAAACATTACCTAATAAAATGTTGAAAATACACCAGAATAATTTATAGTTAAATTGGGCCATTGACTATAACTTAAATTTTCAACTACCTATATGATTATATTTTCAAACTTTATTATTTAACTACAAAATTACTATGCTTTCTCAAGAAATTTTTTTCGTGATTCGTGTTGTTTCCTGTAATTACACACTGTTAGCTTTCTTGTGTTGAATTGCCTATGTTGACACTTAAAGACGCTCTTTTCTTTTTACACTTAGCGCTGGGTTATTAGATAAGGTAGTTTATCAACTAATTCTTGAATTCCCACATATTGCGATCTAATGTGTACCATTTCAGATTCACAAGTCTATTTTGTATTAAAAATATTCCGTCGTTATAGTCATACGAGCACGACCATCTGCGAATTTTCAGTAGTTCCAAAATGTTTTTGAATGCAACTTCTTGTCGAGTTATTACAATAACTTGTATTTTGATTATTGTACGTGTGTACGTATTATTGTATTATTGTACGTATTATACACGAGGTACAGCATATTATTATTACAAAAATAATTCTACGTTGATCTCAAAGTTGACTAAATTGAAATTTGAAATAACTCTGCTTACTTGCCGGTTTGGTGCGTTTCTATCTGTGGTATTTTTAATCAGGAGGTGACTTTTACACAAATTTAAAATCCAATCCAAGCATATTCAGTCGAAACATGAAGTTACATTACATTGAAATATTACTTTATGAATTATTTTACAACGTATAAAAACGTACCCAGTATATATCTATACTTTTTTCTTCTACATTATATAATAATATAAGTCTTCACTTTTTCACATTCAGGTGTGCGTTTAGATACGAAACGTACCAATGAATGTAATGATTTTACAATGATATGTGTGAATTTTAATTTAATTTTTTTTTGTGTAGCAAGACACTTTTCTAGTGAAAAATCTATATGCTAAAATGCTCTAATAATCAACTTCGAAGGAGGTTTCTTGGTGCAAGTTTCAGGATCTTGTTGGTACTTGTAGATAAAAATCCATAATTCTCAGTACTTTTTTAAAATAATCGCGAAAAACTAAAAAAAAAAATGACAAACATTCATTAAAATTTTAATATTATTATCTTCATCGCTCAGAATCATTTTTTACCGTATATAAATATTTATCATTGAATTACAATTTAACTCGATGGTTACTCACTTTCTCCTTTTAATAATTTTAAATTTATGTATTTCTGAGTTTCTACATCTCATACTAAGTACCATTCACTAGGTATACCTCGACTATAAACAATTTATATTTTTTCCGTTATGTTAATAGTACATTTTAATTTGCACAGATGATCCCACGCGAGTTACTATACTTCATAGCTTTCTCATCCCTCAAGATTTTAATTTTCGCGATCTTCTATTTCTACAATTTGTTTTAACTCATTCTCCTTTGAGCCTTCCCAACGCATAATAATATCAAAGTCTTTCAGTCTATAGTGCTCTGGTTCTATAATATAAATTATTAGATAAATATGAATTCACTGAAGAAATTTATCGTTTCAAAGTGCCCTGGCTATGACCATCTCAATAATAATTTAATAATAATAACGCGCTCGGAGCTTTTTAATTTCATTATTTTTATCACGTCCAATTTTCTAAATGATCTTTGCCAAACGCTGTAAATGAAGCCTATGCTTCACTTTCACTGCAGTTGTGAATCATTTTTCTAATGATAATTTATAATATAATAACTTGTAACTAATAATATTGTATTAAATCTTACAGTATTTAACCAAATTAATAGGAAGTCAATAATATAAGATAGCAGATATGCGGTAGCCTCGTTATTAATTTAATATTATAGGTATTCATCGTGGAAATTAATTGTGTAATCTTAATAATCTTCGTGTCGTATTAAATACTATATCAGCAAAATTGTATACTGTAAATAAAATAATTAAAATAATTAGTAATTACCATTAAAATGCACTACACATATTTCGCATGAGTAAATAACATTTATTAATTATTTTACATAGTACAACGTTTATATTAATTTAACGATCGGCTCGATGAATACTTAAACCGTAGGTATATTATGTATATATCATCTAATTATGATAAATGGTATGCGGTGCCAAGATGAACACTATAAAGGTCACGTTAAATGTTTAAATATCCATTGTGCTTAAAGTCTGTATAGTATACTGCCAGACAGTCTGTACATTTCAATATCTTTTAAACGTAAATCGAGGCGAAGGTCAATTCGGACTTGTAATTCGTTAGACCCGCCTGAATCCATTATTTTATACTTATTACAGTTGTACTTAAATATTGACCTTTTCGATCCGGGTTTCAGACCTAAATAAACATTGAATTTTAAGCAAACACTAAATCCAATAATAATCTGTTTGAAGTCTTCTCGTGGACCATATGCAAGTTTCTTAGTGGCTTTTGCAGTATAATCGGTCTGAATTGTGCATTTGCAAATGTACACAGATCGTTCTGTGAAACGTACATTATAATATTATAATTGATTCGAACCATCGCTGAACCGTTTGATTTCGAAACAGTTACAGTGGCGGCCTGTGGTCCTAAATGTGTTACAAAGTACTATACCGCCAAAATACCCGTAATTTTCAGCTAGCTGTTTACGGGAATTCAAGGGTCTCATAATATAATACAATAACGTAAAGGTGGGAAAAAAGTATATTCCATGTAGGTACTTATTAAACAGGATCAGCCAAACAGTGGATCGCAAATGACTGGGTTTGAAAAGGTTTGATTCTAATGTCTGTCAACTTACCTGTAATGATCAAAATATTGTGAAACAACTGAAAATCAGTGACAATTTGTTTTTCGTATATTTGAATTTAACACAGGTTGCATAAAATCTTAAAATTTAACACACACATACCTAGCAACCCAAGCATACTCGCCCCCCTTTTCACCTACTTCCAGTTTTATAATAAAATAATATACAAAATACAGATGTGATTCTCGCCATTGATAATAATGCCAATAGACATTTTAAGTTACTACTTGAGGAATCAAAAACAAATGCGGTTCGGTCTTTTAGTTGGCTCAACAGTTAACACTACTTCTAAAATATTATATACGAATAATAATTACAAAAAATTAACATTTTAATACTAGATGATTCGTAGAGATTATTTGTAGGTATTGTGTAAAATATAGGCCACTGGCCCATATTTATTATTAAGTGACTGAGCAGTGTACAGAGACAATTAAAATATTGTGGAATTATCGACCTCGACAAAGGGTTCACCGATATAATAAATTATATAATACAGAAATATTGATTTTAGGCGAGTAATATTATTATACTAGAATTACGTGTGTGATGATATTATGTGAAAATGAATTTAGAAAGTGCTATGGTTCTTTGATGTGTTCAAGTTTTCTTGAATATTATGCAATACACTTCTCTTATAGGTATACATTTTTGAACGAGGAAAGTGTATTATTGAATTTTACTGCTATTTAATTAAAATGTAAATCGATGAAATGAACGATAAAATTACAAATTACATACCAACAATCTGTTTATTTTAAGTCTATACTTAGGTACTATGAATATGTGGGTGTATTTGATTAATGTAAATTATTCAAAATTGCACTAACTAATTTTTATAACAAACACCGAGAATTTGTAATCAAAGTTAAATTTTATATTTCGTTTGATCTATACTAGTGGTAGTTATATTATACTCATATCCAATTATGTTCGAATTAATGTTTACTACAATATATTTTACACTCACTCGAAGTTGTTATTTTAATAATTTATAGACGTATTTATTTTTATATAATTTAAAATAACGCACTTAGCCTATCAAACCCTACCTAGTATATAATAATATATAATTAAAAGCTGTAGTTGGTGACTTATATAGTGAAAATAATTAATAACAAACGTAATTTATATATAACATAAATATTTTATTTATTACTTTATTTTTATACTAAGTATGGGTACAGGTAGTTATAGTTCGTATATTATACGCACTTTATTATTTTGTGTGTGTCGTATCATTAAAAATGTATTTTATCGTTTTACCTTATGATGACGTTTGCTCGACGAGCACGTCTATAATACACCGAGCAGTGTGAAATGTTTTGATGAATATTTTAGTGGGGAGCGTCAAGGAAATCTTGAATAAAATATTTTAACCATCATGCTTATGGATTTTTGTATAATAACATAAGCATTTCGATGAAGATTTCGATGAAGATTTCGCTGACACGTACTAGGTCAGCTGTAAAATGATTAACATTTTAAGCGTAATAGAGCATTTCTAAGTTTAATATAAGTACGATTTAATGACCAATTGTGTTTAAACGACATTACGAATTATCATCTTAAAATAATATTCCAAAACGGCTCATCCACCGCAGTTAATAGCATGGTTACATCAGCCAAGAAAAGCTACTTAAAATATATTGCAAATAATTAATTTGAAAATCTTCATACAATGATTTGAAATATATATATATCCGTGTTGAGATAAAATTGATACGGCCTATTATGGGTTAGATATATACTTATATCATATAGAACACTATAATATACAATATATTATAATAAATAATAATATTATAATATTATGCTATAAATACATTTTGCTATATGTAAAATTTCACGCATGAACCAAAACGAACAATCCATGGTATAATTTTTCATTGAGAATAATAGTTTATTATTGATTTATGGTATATTAATTTTATTATTCGGGTGACACGAAAATATATTTTAAACTTAAACGTCACAAACAAAATATTAAAAAAAAACAAAACAATTTTGTTACCTATATTAAATTATATTATATAGAAGCCTTATATTATTATATCAGAAGTACATTATTAATTATTATATATACCCATAAATTGGTAAAATTATGATATCCGTAAATATTGAAAAAAAACATAACATAATAATAACAATTAATATCGAAAACAAAAAAATGTAACACGGGGTCTTGTATGGGCAATATCGTAGCATTAATTTCGTAGCCAACCTTTCACTGCGTTGCAGCCTACAACCAAAAGTACTATGTCCTTAATAATTAAAATTTAAGTTATTTCAAATTAAGCTTTTACAAATACACTAGTTCTTCTTCTTATTGAAAATAAAAATCAAAACAACATTAAGATTATTTCAGTGTTTATAGTATAATTTATCATTTAGGTTTCTATGACATATTATAAGTTATGTTCACATACATTCGAATAATTATCATAGTACTTTTAGTAGAATTATAATTTTAAAATTAAATATTAATAATCATTGGAAATTGGAAACAATACTAGTCTTATCACTTTATAGGACGACGCTTATCGTTAAAAAAATCATAATCATTAGCATCGACAATATTTTATTGTGATCCATTTGAAAAACGGAAACGTCGGTGTGGTAAAATGTGTGAAATACAAATACCTAAACGATGTAGGGGAACTGGAGAAGACGGGATATTACCGTACAGCTGTATAACTTCTAAGTACAATAAGACCTTTGAAATGTGATTGTATGATTTACTGTATTTAAAATATTGTTAGCTACATTATTACATATGTATAATAAAACAATTATAATGAACGTGATAAAAAATCTAATTGCTGAGAGTACTCAAAAATACGAGTTTACTCCATTTACGGAGAAAATTTTTGGCCAATACTGAATATTATTATAAGTTTAAAAATATCAGACACAAAGCTTGCATGTTGCAATAAAATAAAAAAATGTTAGGAATTATTTAATACAATTTTGTAATATATTGTTTATACAATTATTTTGAAACTTGAAGTTAAAATGAAAAGTAATAAATACCAAACAATAAAAATGTGCATTTTTTTATTCGTTATTCAATTAATAATATTAATTGTAAAAGTAACCTTTTTAATCGTTTTTATTTACATTGATTATGATAATACGATATATATACGATAATATAATATTATAATATAAATATTATGAAATCAATTTTATAATTTATTTAACTATATAATATGATAATATTAATACCTATATTTATGAAATATAATATTTCATTCCATTGGTTTTACCCCACAGTTATTGCTGGTGGTTTGAGATTAACAGTAATTGAAATAGAATTATTAAGAAAATATTTCTTCAAAATATGATATAATGATTTAAACAACTAAATAATCAATGCTTTATGTTTGGTAAATTAAATCAGTTACACAACTGTTTATATCCAACAAATTCAATTATGTGTATATTATAATAATTCACTAAAAAACTGTCGGGTGATTGCATTCGTTTAGTGATCGTGTTTGAGTGGGAATTTATTACGAACAAGTTCCGTCTATAGCTGTTCGGTTGACATACCTACGTATGGAACGGTTATGGGGAAAAACAAAACCAGAACATTAATTTTTTTTTCGTAAATCCTCTCCTCCCGCTGCAGGATGTCGAGAAAACCTTGTCGCTTACGATATTTTTGCCTCCCACTCCGAATTACCACGCGCATTTTTTCCGGCGCACGCAACAATAATATACAACGAAAATACTAATATTATGTACACTAAAAACCAACGTCCGACGACGCTAAAGTTGTGTGCGTGTGTTCAAACACTCGAAACGCATATCGCGCGCAATGCGACGAACCAGAAGAGGGGACAAAAAAAAAAAGCGAACCCAAAGCAAATTCACCGTCGCGCTGATTTCGGCGTGCAAATTCGATTATATTATACATTACCTATAATATATATTCCGCATTATACGGACGCCGAACCTCCACCGCCACCGCCACCGCCCCCGCACTCGGCTCGTTAGGCGATGGTTGCGACTTCGTCCCGCGAATACGCAATAAGTGCATCGTATCGGCCGTTCGTCTGCACCGGAATCGGCAAGTTGGCGTCGTTCGGTGCAGGGTGCAGCAGCCGACCACTCGAACAAGCATAATACGATGCACGTGCAGTGCACACGCGATCGCTACGTCATAACGATATTATATTATTATTGTTCGACGTGAGACACTCCAGACACACGACCTGCAGACAACTCATCTGAGGTTGTTTTAAAAGTATACATTTTTTTTTTAGAAAACTTCTAATCGACGTTTTTTTACTGTTTTTCTTCGGTCGTACGGCGATAAATTAAAAATTTTGTAATTTTTTTATTTTAAGTTTTTACTCATCGAATGACAACGCGTACAGCTTTGATTGTACTTTCCGAATTAGGGTCGTTCGGTTCAGGGTGCAGCAGCCGACCACTCGAACAAGCTTAATACGATGCACGTGACATGCACACGGGATCGCTACATAATGATATATTATTCGACGTAAGTCACCCCACACACCAAACAACTATCTAACTTTAGAAAATTCCACGTCAACTTTTTTTTCTATTTTCGGTCATATGACGAATTTTCAGTTTTTTTTTTTTTTTTAATTTTTACTCTTTGAATGACAACGTACATTTATAATTGTATACTCCGAATTAAGGTCGTTCCGTGTAGGCTACAGTCGACCACTCAAATAAGCATAGCAGGTACGAGCAGCGCTCACCGAAGTTCTGCGTATACCTGACATATTTAACGTTCAGACGGACATTTACTGTTACTCCGTTTTTTTGAAAATATTTTTTTTACAAAATTTCAAGTCGTTACAAAACTGCAACATTCTAGGAAAAACTGGATATTTTTTTAATTTTAATGATATTATAATTATTTTTGTATGCTTTTGAATGACAAAATAACTGTTTAAACGTATATTTCAGAGAAGAATACGAATCAGAGTATATTTCGACCTATAAAAAGTATTAGTTAAAAGTCGATATTTAAAGTTTTGACGAGCGAAGTAGTGAACCAACATTTTGCGTGGCTCCTTTGCAACACTCTACTCCGCTCATTAAAATCTTTAATACTATTTTAACTCGTATTCTATTCGTGTCCAAAATTGCATGTCGTCATTTATAACAGTAAAAACATAAAAATGATTACGATAAAAAACGTCAAATTTATTAAATGTTCTTAATAGTTTGAATTAGGTAAGTAAGATATTTTTTTAGTTTGATATATTTACAAACAAACGATACAATGTATTATTATTATTATTTTATTATAGTTATTTCTTTTAGGATATCAACCGTTAAGGCTTTAATTAACGAATATACGGAATTAAAATTTTTCGTATACAAATATAAGTATTTAAAATGTATACGAGTGGAATAGAATTGCAAGTATTACACCGCAATATCTGTTGTCCAATACTTTACTCAATAAAACTTTAAATGGTTGCAAATAGTTAAAGTAGTGTAATCCATAATAGTTTAAATTATTATTCAATCATTATCTACAATATCATACGTTATATATTTGATTCATCAAACACTTTATCGGATCTATTAGATGGTAGGTAATGTAGTCATTATACATATTTTCGATTGTAATTTTTCTATTAAATTGTTAGCTGATGAATTATTAAACAATACGGTAGCGTGTAGCTTGTGTATTGCTTGAGCAATCATAATATTATAACGCATCACTGTATGCACTATGCTTCCCTGCCGTCACCATATTGCAAACGATAACATATTGAACAGTATTTCAGATTAAAAATGTCTGGGAAAATCGGGTCTAAATGTTGCCAATTCTATAAGACTCCGAAAAATCAGGGAAATAATCGACAGTAAAAAGTTTGATTCTGGTATACAAAATAGTGTTGTAATGTACAGAGCGTTGAATGCGTTGAATGCGTTGAATGCGTTGAATGCACAGATGTGGAATTACTGTAACTTTTTATTAAAAAGTGGCAAAGAAAAGGTAAATATATTTTATGTTTCGTAACACGAACAATACCTAGACGATATTCGAACTCTCCAAATTGGCACCGTGAAGTTTCAGCTTCTTCAATTTCCACTATCCACATAGGTCGTGCAGGTAATCAGGACCATCATTTAAATTCCTGACTCCCAAAATCACAAGAATTCACACCATACTGTGAGGCTATGTGAAAGATAAAGTCTTTGTAAAAGCTGATTTCGAATACGCTAGTAAATCGGTGCATTATGTTTGAAACGCACTGTATAGGTGCCTACTGTACATTTTAATGTCGTTAATTGTATTGAACGATGATATCATTACACCTTCTAAAGATCTACATTTAGAATGTCACCCAAGGGATGATTACCCAGGGTTATTATAAATTACTGTAATTTTTCTATAGGTGAAATACTATTGTTATTTGTTTTAAAATACCCAATTTCGAATGTCCGATGGGTGGCTAAAGTTATTTACGGCTTGAAAATATATTTATTTCGCGACCAATTCATATAAACATCAAAAGAAATATCTGCTCGAAGAAAAGTATTTGCATTTTTATCATACATACAAAATTGTGCCTTGTGCAACGAACGCGCTGTTTCAAGATTTAACTTTTATAAGATTGTTTTGAATGACATCTCAATAGATTAAAGTGCAGTGGTCACTGTTTACTTATGGCATTTATAAAATAATAATACGTACATATTTTTCTTTTTCCGATAGGTTGTGCCACTGGAGACTTTAAAAAAAATGGTTAGACGTCGTCTTAAATAATGTACTATGATTAATATGAACTATTAAAATTCTACTTTTTTGTTTGACTTTTCAATGCCAATATTTGAAAAGTTTAGTATTTAAAAAACATTCGTGTTCAATGAATAGTACTACATTTTAGTTGTCTATTTTAATACATATCTGTTATTAATTCCTTTAGAAAAATGTTTGTATAATTATTCGTTTTCGTTAGGTAGTTATGATTATATATTAAAAATGTTTGATGATTTCGATAAATATTCCATTTATACAAATCTAGAGCTTTAATCGTTGCAGGGGTTAAAGCCGATCGACTTGTATTTTTTCATGTAATCGAACCTTTTTTTTTTTTGGTGTGTAGAGTGGCGGCGAAGAGCAATATGAAAACAAGTCACAGACGAAATATTATTACAAAGACTCTTGTAATTTTACACGAGTATACGTATATAATAATCACACATGCTGTCCTGTAGGGATGGAATGATAACAGCAGTAGTCTCCCACGTAGCTCTACACCAGTTGTAGTCGCGATGGCGTTTACGTGAGGGGTCGGATTCGCTCTTGCGGCGCGCGGTCGGTCATTACGCGTCATAGTATTTTGCCCCTTTTCACCGCCGGCCGTTTTCCATTAGTCTCCGCGGCCGCCTCGGCACCCTTTGTAAATAATAATTGTCACTTTGCCTTTTCGGGAGCCTCAGCCGCAGCCGTCATTAATCAACGGCCGCCAGGCAAATATCGCGTTTCGCCGTCGGGAAACTATATACTTTATATTATATAGGTGCATGTTATTATGTATTGCGTTGGGTTATGAGTGTGAAATATTTCGCGCGAAAACCCGTACAATATGATATCATGTAATACGTTATAAAACATACGTACTAGTCGTACTACATGTACCTACTGTATTAGGGATGAATTTAAATGTACACATAATAATACATATGAGTGTGTATATATTATTTTATATTAATACATTTTAAATAAACAGCTGAAAATGCTATTTTTATAGGGCAACAGCTGGACAATCCCGTCACTGCGCGACGTTAGGTCACGTCGACGATAAAGGTCAGAAAGCGAAAAATGTTATACTTTGTGCGCCGAGTCCCGGAGCGCAGCTGATATTAAACGTCAAGTGCAAGCGACCACTCCTCGCCTCCATCTTCGTCATCGTCGGGGGTCTAACCGCCCAGCTAGGTCTATGTATTATACCGGTGGTGACAACTCTGACATCATCCTATCGATGTCCACAACAATTGTGACGTTGATATTCAAATATACCACGTGTACATACTAAACGGTACGTCCGCGAGTTTAGATTTTTTTTTAATATAAATTTGGAATCACACAGCCTATACTACGGGATTCAGATATTATGCGCAACGTATAATCGTGGTGTACGATTATTGTTATTATATTGATATTGTCCGCAGGTAGTCCAATGTTCATAAGGTAGTAGAAAATTTGCGAGAGTGTAAACACGTCAGTAATAGTCGGTAGTAATTATTAATATTATTCGGACAGCGCATTTTGAGATATCTGTTATAACGACCCCTCAGTCGTTATACTGTATGTATATAACAATATGTTACGCATCGTCATGTCAATAATAAAATATTATTAATCGACATTCATTCAACCGATGTTAATAATAGAGGGTATACGAAAACGTTAATGGATGGTTAAGTGGATAAAGGTGTTAACTGTGAGTTAAGATTCGCATTCGTACCTTCACGTCTTTATATTCTATCCAACATGGGTGTATCTCGGAAAATTATACAGACTTGTTATTTGGCGATAACGTGTATTTATGCATAACCATTAACCATAGCTTTGACGTTTTATCTGTTCGACTTTTCTGCAATTATTATGCTATGGTAAGTGTACACCGAGTTATCAGATATCACCGATAAGGTTTTTCCACGGGACTCTGCCAAGTTGTCCAACATTTGATTGTATACTTATCTTTTTTAGTAAACTCAATTCCATAATCAGTTGAATATAAGACAGTAAGTTGTGTATTAATGAAAAAAAACAACTTATAAAATAATATGCTACTGCACAAGTCGTGTGGCTTGAAGGTGCCGAGCATCACTCAACGGTTATGGTAAGTACATCTGAAAATTGTGTTCCTACTGCGTAATTACTTGCAGAAAACCAGCTGATATGTGGTGTTTCCCTTCATTATTTCCTAGATTTGCAGAGGCCCCATAACTTGGCCAATGCTCTTGTAGTTGGCTTTCCTATATTATACAAATGTCGTTTTTGTATTCGCGAATACATTATACTATCATGCCACGTGTCACTTTGAGAAGCCGTACTTTTCGGTACGTTTCAAGGAATTGCAATAGTAATTCTATGACACACAACTTTTTTAGTAAAACCCTTCGAATGTGCGAATCGTGTGTCATGGATTTCTAAATCTTAAACGCTAATATTATACATATTATTGTATTAGATATATACTATTATAATATTCGATCTCTCAATAATATCATTTATATTTTATCAAGGCGTGGAATCATTGGTGATATTCTTACGGTAATTCGTAAGACATGTTTAACAGTTCCCTATATTAAGTGATTGACTTCGTGAGTCCGTAACACGGCATTGCATCGTTGTGTTTGTTGGCGTATTATTGCACGTATGTACAGTTATCGTCGCCGACAATTATTATTATTATTATGCAATAAATTACACCTATAATATTATGTGTTTACTGTAAGTCTGTAACGCTCAGTCATAGCCGCACCATAAATAACATAATCTGCACTCGTTTTTATACCATTATACTAAGACATCAGAAATGACTGCGATTTGATATTCTTAGAAGTTTTGAAGGCTACATAATATACAATATCCGTGTAAAATAGCATGACTTCCATCCATACATTTTATTTTCCGTTCGATCGATCCTCTCCGTCATCCACGCCGTGGCCCTCTCGCACGATACGAGTTTTGTGCGGTAGGATATAGCTAGGTAGTTGGTGACAAATCATTTACAAACTTTTTGACTTTCGAAAATTAGTATTCGTGACTTACGATCCACTTCCCAGTATCTGCGCCCCGATAGGTTTTCTCTCCAAATTATCCCCACGGGAACGATACACGCGAATGTGTTCGTTCTGTATTGTTCTATTTCGGGACTTACGGCTGCATATGAGATTGGATGAGATAATAATTTATTGTCACGCAGGTAATGAGTGCTGAACTTATTTATTTTATCAATTTAATATTATAACAGGGTAATATAATTTTCAACGTGCACCGTTGAAACTTGAAAGTACTCGGCAGTTTTGACAGATTTGATCAACTCTTATTTAAAACAAAATCATGTTTATCGAAAGTTGAGCATCATGACGTATATTATTCGTTTCAATAATATGTATAAGATATTATGATGCTGTATGGTTTGTGTGTATGTCTGTTATGCATTTATTTAATTTTATATTTATAGAAATCGACCGGTTTATAATTATTACGTACCACTTAATTGTTTTCCGGTCATAAATGGGGATTACTTTGTAAACACTATACGTAACTAAAATTACTCACTTGATAATATTAAAAACATAAAATATCATTACTATTAACTACCAGATACCATGGACAATAACGCATTAATGCCCTAAAAATATTTCATTTGAAAAACTGTTTATTCAATTATGAATTAAATTGAAAACCGACAATTCTATATTTTGAAGAAAAAATGTATTTATAATATTCATTTGTCCGTTTGAAATTTATATTTTTAGTTAGATGGAATATCTCGTTTGTGAACTTTTTTCCTTCATAAGACTGATTGGCTTCATAATAAACTGAGCGTAACGAACTAGGTACAAATGTTCCCAAACAGAAATAACACATAGCACATTTAGCGCAAAGTCGGTCGTGACTAATTGTAGTTGGAGAACGATTGGTTACTCAAGTTTATTGAAATTGAAACAATTACGATGGCGGAAACTACTATGCAATTAGCTGTGTATGTATTATTATTTCTAAATAAGCCGTGCCTTGTGCATATAATATTACAATCGCCCTCATAAAATATTTTAAGCAAAATATATTAGACGAGTATGTTAGTAAAACCACGTGTGAATAATCAAATAATTTTCTTCCGTATTTTTTCCATATCACATAATGCTATTTTAATATTAAACAAACAATGCAGAAAGTTTAAAACGTGTATGCGCTAGAGGCTTTCAAAGTTTATATTGTGCCCTCCACCGCTTTTATGCTTAAACAAGTTGACGCCCATCACCATGTGAACAAATTTAATCCTGTCTCTGGTTGTCTACAATGTGAACAATAAAATGAAAGTGTTAAAATTCCACCCTCGTAGTATGAGCAAAATTGTAATCACAAAGATTCCAATTAAGTAGCAAAAACATTTTCACCATATTCCCAAACTTACTAGAAGGCCCCGAGGATCTAAGTTTTCGAGTTTTACAATACATTTTTATGCAATCAAGGTATACAGCATATAATTATTATAATATAAATGCACCAGACGTCGTTGGTATTTCGTGTAACAATACTTTTATTTTTACTCACAATGTCACTGTATGACAATGCATAATTATTGCCCTATTCGTATGCTCTCTTTATGAAAATTCTATCTAAAAAACTTAAATATCATACAAACTTTAAAAGTAATTTTCGTACAAATTTAACAAAATATATTAGGGATGCATATTTTTCTTGATACTTTCTTGGTATCTTGCAGTATTTTATAAACACTATTAGTAATGATAATCAGTGAATTATATTATTATGTTTTTATTGATTGATCGAAAGTTTGTAAAATTATGTGTAGGCACTAGACCCCAATGTCATGAGTTTGTGATCACAACTGCACCCAGTACAAAACAAATAATAGTAATGTATACTAATTGTATACGTATATTGTATGTAAAATTGATAACAATTTGTTGAACTATAAGTCAGACCATAGCACACACAACAAAAATAATATAATATTCTTTACATCGAAGATAACAACACATGTATCATGCAATTGGTAATTTTAATTTCCATATTAATAATATTTTAATAAGCGTAATAAAATATTATAAAGTCCTTCATTCAACCCTTGACAGTTTTTTTTTAAGTTAATGTTCTCATAATATTACAATATACACTTTCTTCCTCATTCTTTTTCACGAAAAACCAACTTATTAGCTAAATGCTATAAATTGGTTTCATAACCTATTTTAACTTTGTCCCTACACTGAAAATTACCCTATATAGTATGATATAAATTCATAGTATAATGTTTGCAGTGTATGCATACGCCATTATTTTAATTAATCTTTCTTTTTAATACATTATTTCAACACTTTTTGCTTGAACTACGTAATAAACAGTTCATAACTAGTGAATTCATACAAATGTTACATTATATTAAACGAAAGCAGTAGCGATAAAGGCAAACTACGAACATTTTAAGTTTGAATTTAATTATTTATTTGAATGTTGTAATTTTAAAGTTTTCATCTAAAACTGCAATGACAAGTAATCCCATTGTTTAAAAATGTAACTATAACATGCTCACTTTTACCTAGCCAAAAAAACAAATAAAAAACAAACAAGCTTGTTAATGTAAAAAAAAAATCGTTTGTGGCTATAGTAAGTTGTTTTAATATTTAAAAAACATATAAAACTTTGAATGAGCATATTTCTAAGAAGTCTGAATACAATTTTCATATCTTTTTTTTTTTTTTGTTTGACAACAGAATAGATTTTTACTATTATAATATCCCTTGTAATTATTTGAAAACTATAAAGATATCGAGTTAGGTATTATGCTCTGAGTAGTGAATACTACATTTGTTTGTGTTTCAAAGAGAAGAGGTGTTGTTGGAATTGCAGACTAGAATATTCAGGGTAGAACTGGACTATACATTTGAACAATATTATGATTAAAGTATTATTTGCAGTAGCTAAATAAAAATCTTAGTGCTAAAAAGTTTTTACCACAGAAATGTTCTTTTGTTTTTAAATTCAGTGTAAACTAAACATGCATTTAACTTAACAAAATATTTTACAAATCTATAGGATAACTAATTTCGTTTTCATCCCACTAATCTTAACTCTTGCACCATATGGTATTGGCGATGATAATATTTTGTATATTATATTATTATTCTATGGGAGTGTTGGGATATTGGATTTCGGAGTGAGTGTAATCATAACTTATCTGAAATAAATTTAGTTCTCTAGTTTCATCAGGTCTCAGTTATCACAAATAAATACTAAACCAGATAAAATATGATAAATCAGGGTTTTTCACACATAGATTATACATTTTTATCAAATGCAAATATTATCGTATACGTTTTTCATGCATAATAGATTTAAAATATGTATTATTCCATATAATATATATTATAGGTTAGTTCCAACGTAAACTGATATGATTAGTGAACCTTCAATCATGTATACCTACATAATTATTTAAAAAGACATCGGACCCACATTTTTGATAAGTGCCCTTGTCTCAATACCGAACAGCATAGACGATTTTTCGTTTAGTAAAAACAATTTAGAGTTGTTAGCTTTAACATTAGAGCAAATTGACCTAATATCAAACTTAAACTTATAAATATTATCTAGGACACATCATTATTAGAGGTAATAACACAAATTTTGTTCTGATGAACGTTGATTTGGTGTGTGGTACGTTTGTAAGATGGAAGCGACTCATGCGAGTTTGGTTTCTTTTAATTTATTGCTAAAAAAACCGTGACGTGACAGTTTAGCAAGACGTGTAAAATGTATACAGTGATCTGTACCCAAAATGCCTATCTAATGCGCCGTGTAATAATATTTTCTCATTGAAATGTAAAGTAAAGTAATCATTTTTTTTTTCAATTCCATCGATTTCCTACACTTATAATTGAGTTTTTTTTCCATTAAAATATTAATTTGTAGTGAAAATAAAAATCAACGTGCATATACCTATTTTTTGGAAAACTATTAAATTATGTTTGTTTTATTTTTATTAATGGAATAAAATATTTACAAAGATAGTGTGGGTAATTTTTATTTTTTTTTTAATGTGTTACCATACTCACACAGTCATTCTTCAGTATCTTTGAAACGCATATCAGTAAATTGTGAGGCGAAGGTATATTGCTGATGTCATCAAACTGTCATAAAATATGTCATGTTGAAATTTGACAATGTGAACGTTTGTGGATCATCCACATTCCACGTGTACGACGAACGAACATCACTCTGACGGACATTATCGTCACGTCGTTAACACAATCGCAGGGCGCACTATACCCTTTATAAATGTATAACTATTATAATATCGTATACGACGCTTTGTTTTTTAAGCTATATTTTGTCTTCGTCGAGCGCAGACTGCGTGCAACACAATAATAATATCATACAGGCCTATATAAATACTAGCACAATACTCAACAAATGCGATTCTGATATTCAATATACTATTTGAATTATCGTTGTCGTTAGCTGCGATTTTTGAGTTCAAGACACGACAGCTTAAAGCGGGCGACTCATGTGTACTATAAATTACATTTATCGCAGTCCATTATAGAATAGACTATACAAAGCACATAATAATAATAATATAATAACTGTCTGAGTTCCAGAAAACTTATCATCACGTGATCTAACGTCAATCTCGACCGGAGCGATACTTGCAAACGTTCCATCTCACGACGCATTTATTTAGAACAGTTCCACTCCTTGTCGTCGATAACGAATCCGATAACGTGTTGAAATCTTTTCCGTATTTTTTTTTTTTTATTCTTTTTACACGCAGTGACATTTTTCATTCACAACGTTTGATTTTTATTTTATCAATGCGCAGAATACAATTCTATTTTTATGTTGTTATATCATTATCCTCGACATTTAGTGAAATCGAAATAAGTTCAATACGTAATGGTCTTTTAGGCGTTTAGAAAATAATAGAATATGATGTATGCTGAATGTAAACTGTTTTAAAACATTGGAAACTCAGACTTGTGAAATTTCCAATTGCAGTCGAATATAATAGATTATATAGCTATCTACTAGCTATCCTGTTCAAAAATATTAAAATATTAAAATTATTACATTTAAAAATATTTAATTCAGAAGATCTATGAAATAATTTATAATAATATGCACAATGAGTTTATAGCATACAAGTGTAGGATTATCGCTTTTATACCTACCTGCTACATTATTAAAGCCGACAACTTAACTTCATTGTATTAATTTCGCTTTTAAAAATTATTCGATTGGACGTCGATAAGTTAATGATCATTTTGTTGATAATGAGTTTATAGTAAATTTTTTTTTTTTTATTAATGCGCGTATCCTATTTCGATAAAAAATTATTACGGAAACGCGTTATAACATTAACTTGACAAGGCTAATTGAATTAAAGCGCCAAAAGTGAGTATTCTCGATAATGAAATCATCCTCTAACCGTCTACTATGTGTGTGAGTGTCTATATATTTAACTTGTGCGCTGACCAACCGGAAACAAATGTGTCAGTGGAGTTATTATCGGTAGTTCAATCGGTATTTTCGTGTAACAAATTGGATTACCGTTCACAATTGATTGCGTTTCGTTCTTTGTACGGTCAAAGTTAATGCACAGTACTATCGACAATGTACTATAATATAGTAAATAGTTCTATGTAATATGTGTACATGGCGGACCTATAACATACTTGCAGTACCTATGGATATGGATAATTCGTGCTCACTGACTGAAACAAAACAAAGTGTATTTAAAGTGAAAATCGTTTGAAATATTATATTTAAGCCGATTGGAATCGGTTATTTTCTGCCTTTGTCTAGCACACGTGGAACATTGGAATTTAGACGTGTTTTAATTTAAACGTACCTATTTATTTAGTGAACCATTTTTTACCAAGTCTACTATAATATAGTATAATATTGAGATTGACTTTCAACTATTTTTCATTTTAACTTCTCCGAAAATTGAAATATTCAATATTTTGGTAAACTACTTTCTTTTTAGTTTTTAAATTTTTAGTATGACTTTAAATTCATTTATGATACAATTGAAATGTTGGAAAGTCAAATCTATGTAGACCGGGCTGGACTAGACTTTCAATTAAAATCTGTTTTTAGAATTCTTATCACTCAAATAGACCATTCGGCACGTTCAAATGAAAACATGACTAAAAACCATATTATGCTCCAAGTACGTGGAACAACATGTGCTTCCGATCCCCTTAAAACAAATATTTTTATTTATTTTAAATAACTTAAAGTGCACATTAAAATATGTGCACGCACTATATAGTGGAAATTACCATCGAGTCCTGAAAATAAAACAAAAATTATAAATTAATTTTTTTTATACATTATTAAGTGGTTTCTTTTATTTTTTTCGTTGAATTATTATACATTGGGTGTTTATAGTACAGAAATATAATATTTATGTGTTCAAACACTGAAATTCATTAAATATTTTACATAACTCAAATATTTAAGTCTTTTAAAAAACAAACATTGCGTAATACTTAATTACGTATAATCACATTTTGATTTTTAAATGATAAATCGCCTATATTTAATAGCATAAAATAATATTAAAACGTAACTATTTATTTTGTATTTAAATTTTTAACGATATGAATTATTAAATACTATAAAGATAAAACTAACATAATATGAATATTCTATGTAAATGTTATTTATAAATAGATTATATTATTTAATATCAGCTTTGTCTTATAACAATTGTTATGTTTGTTTAAGAATGTTATTATGTCAATATCAATGGTATGGATATTTGTATACCCTATGGCTATAGTGAATAATTAATTCAAATTTTAAACGGCACCTTCTATATCTAAGTAATAAGCTAATTTTGTAAGTGATATGTTTATGAGATTTCATATAACGACATTATTATTATAGTAAACAATTAAATCATAGATTAAATCCAATCACGTTCTAGAGTTGAACATTTTAAATCATTTAATTTTACGAATTTATTTTTAATTTAATTTTTATTTTTTTTTAATTTATTTTTAATTTTTAATTTATTTTTTTATTTCACTTAGAATTTATATTTTGATATCGTCTGTACCGTCTGTGTACGAATTCAAAATATTTTTGATAAAAAAAATACTACTAAATACACAATTCTAGATGCGGTAGACAAAAGAGTACTACGTATATTATAGTATCATGCATATTTATTATTAGTAAATATTATAATTTATATAAGTATTATGTTTGTTATTATAGCAAGCACTAAATTTCATATAATAAACTTTATCGTTCAAGAAAGTACTTAAAGTTCAAATAAATCTTTCGGAATGTTTTGGTTATATTTATTTTTAATATATATAAACACATACTTTATTTATAAAAAAAAATACACATAAGACTAATTTTATTATATTATATAACGTTTACGTACAAAATTCAAGTGTATTTTTGTAAGTCTTATTATTTTTCTGTTCTAAATATCATCGCCATACGTTAATTTCTCTGGAGTGTAACCTTACCTTATATAACCGAAAGAAGGAAAAAAATGTTAATAAAGTCTGAATTTATTGAATTTAACCCGTCGATTTTCTTAAACTAATATACAATTAAAATTAAAATTATTATTACACTTTCTATGTTAAATAGTAATTGAAAACTTCGAACACATTTCATCACATTCTCATAAATATTACCGTCTTGCTTTTATTGCGGTATTAATATTTCCAAAAGTTACGCACATGCTTTATCCACGTCCCGAAAGATCAAGTACATATTATAACGCTTGAAACAGAATGACGAATTATACCCCAAGATAATGTTATAACGACATTCACATATTGTTGAGCTACAAAACTTGATAATTAAATATCTTAATAATAACATTAAATATGAAACTTTTAAATTCGATTATCTTACCGTGGATAAAACATATTATGTAGACCATAATATTCGTTTTATTTGTATATTATAAATTATATAAAGGCTATGTTAAAAATATATTATATCTCTAATTGTGACTATAAGGATGCCTCTAAATAAAACTGTTTGAGTCCTTTAATTGGACTAAAACATACTCTCAATATATAGCACAAATGACGCAGTAACTGTTTTCAATTTTGCCATATACACTTGTATTTAACAGTATATACACCTAGGGTTTGGAAGAAATCGAATTTTTCTAGTTGGGTTTCCACTGAACTTAAAATTCTCAATTAAAAAAGAAAAAAAGCACACTTAAACTACAAAAACACAGGTCTAGTTTCGCACTACAACATCTTTTCTAACTCTGTGCTAAGTGCAAGCGTCTCTCCAAACCAAACTATCAACAATTAATCAGCAAACAATTAATCCTTCCTATCCGAATCACTCAGGTCCTTTTAGAAATATAATATTAAAGACTCAAATAAAAAACCAGTCAATCCCTCGTCAGAAAAACTTGGACATGAAACTGCTGTTTGGCGTAAATAAACTAGTAATAATGATAATAATAATATAGATTCCTATTATATCCAAACAAGCTAATACGAAATCTGAACTCATTACTCGAGACATTTGCATAGTAGAGAGTAAAATGTAATAAGTACGATACACAGATACCCGGTAACACGCCAATACTCCGAAACCCATAAATTATAATTTATTAGGTTAGCCAATAGGTAATATTGATTACAACACCTCAGTTAATGTATTATTATAAAGACGTGATGCATCGTTCATAATCGATACCGGTGAGTTTCCCTAATTTATTTCTCATTACGATATTTAACTGGGCTATAATTGAATATATAAGTCAATACCGTACTACTGGGTAAATTAATTATAGCGGTAGGTATTCTACCATTAAAATAGTATGCCAAAAAATACAATCATACCACACAATATAATTGGTTTGATTACATTACCTACTTATTAATTTTGATCATTATTATTGCTTGTTGTGAATTTAAAAAAAAAATCATATGCACATAAAGCCTGTTGTTCTTGATAAAAATTATCTCGAGTATTCTCGTTTATAATTTGTGTAGCTCACTAATTGTCCACGATCCGCAGTACTATGATTTCTGGACTGTACCATTAAATTGTTACAGCGTAAACGCTAGATGAAATTACGTATGACTGTGGTAGAGGACCGGTCAAGCACATCGATTGTACACTTTGTTCAACGGCATTATTTCCTGATGAACCCGACTGTCATAGCAGCTGCAGTGAGGTGCAATGGGCAATTTCGAATGCACTTTAGTTTGTCGTCCATGAAATCATTGTCACATAAAATGTGGTTAAAAGTTACGAATTAAAACTGTTTTCCCAAATTTTCCCAAAAACCGTTAAAAACCGAAAATTTTAAGATATATAATTTAAACAACATTTCTGAAAAATCATTTATTTTCAAATACCTTAACGGGTACAATGAGGGACAATTTTTTTTTTGTACCAATATTTATTATATTTTAAGAATTAATCTTTAGTTTTAATTTATCGTAACATTAAATTCGAAGTTTTTTTTCCAATGAAATACCACTTTTCCTTAGTTAAAACATTCAAGTGGTTGATTTATTTTTATTTAAGTTTACTTCCTACAAAAATATACAAATAAGTAGTATTGTTATAGTTATGCATTTTTGAACTAATATCAATATACGTTTAAGTGCGCAATACGGTAATGGGTATACCTTATAAAGTTATAAGACATATAAGTTATTATATTTTATGTTTATGTCTAGGATAATAGGGTACCAGTAGAAGGGTTATTCCTAATTATCAGGTTGCAGGTTTAAATATGAAATATATTTATTTTAATTTGTAATTCTTAATATAATTATTTAAAAAATAATTTATTTTATGAGTATGGAGAGTGTGGTAAGTTGACGAGATGGGATAAGATGACGAATTGATTATATTTCTTAACAAATTATGATGCCAATGGATATTAGTAACCAATTACACACAACGCGCTTATAAAATGTTTAAATAATAAGTTATATTATATTATAATATAATTATGCGGGGGGGGGGGGGGGTCTCTTATGACTTTGTAGTAGGTTTAAATCGTGGTGCTTTAGGTCGGATACGTTTTAAGAAATGTCACTACTCACTGGGAAATTCAATGGACAGTAATTTCAGCGATGCGCAACCGATGCGCAGAATAATGAAAACTACGTTTAAATGATATATTTAAAAAAAAACCGACCTGCAGAACGTGCAGTACTCAGAAAACGCGCGTAATCGTCATCGAGACCATGCGCTACGTCGCGATGAAACGCGTCCTTTGACGACGTCGACGACGATAGTTTCCTACCTGCAGGCCACCATCCATATATATAGTATATATATTTATAAGTATTCATATAATATATACATTATACTACCCGTGGAAAGTCAAAGTGGTCGGCCACGAATTGACACCGCATTTTCCGGGTCGGTAGAGACCTGATGCGCGGCCGTGTGTGTGTGTGCGCGCGCGTGTCAAACATAGTCGACCGTTCGGAATTCGGCTTTGACCGGGAAAACTTTCGCGCGGCGGTGGCGGCGGCGGAGTATTATAGGTCCGAGTGAACGTGTGCGGAAATAATACTCATATACATACAGTCTATGTGTGCATAGGACGTTGCACGTGCGACGAGACGGGTTTGCCGAGGTAGAATATTATGCGAATTGTCCGCGTTTGTTGCGTGAATATCGATCGGGTTTTGTGAGCGGATCGACGGCAAAGTCAGTCCATAAACTGCACACCTGTGTGCATGTAAATCGCGGCCGGTTGACGAACTCGTATCCGCGGGTGGGGGACGAGGCGAGCGGGCGGACGGGCTGGCGAGCGGGCGGTCGCGCGTCCGAATTATTCCAACGATTTATAAAGACGACTATAGTCCTGTACCGGCCCCGCCACCCCGCTCCGCCCCTTTTTCCCACGGTGGTGGGGTGGTGGGCGTACGAGGACGAAGTGACTTTGAGCGGCCTGCCTCGGAAACTTTCTGGGGAGAGAACCCCGTTTCACGGTTAGTCAAAACTTCGGGAAAACTTCCCGCGAGTGGCAGTGGACCGTCGAAGTTTCCTGACGCAGAGTTTATGGACACCGCGTAGTGCGGGGAGTTAATCAGGACGATCCCACCGAAGACTCGCCGGACCTGACGTATAGCACCACTCCTCGGGTGGTGGTATCCGCGTACAGGGTTTAGGATTATTCCACTCAGTGCACCTTATATATAATAAAAATCCGTGGACACGTCGATAATAATTCATAATTATAACTAAAATTATAATACTATGATTTTTATTATAATAAACATTGTTGTTGTATATACCTATTATGTTTTGGATCTTATACACTTCTCTTTTCTTTAAATAGGGTTATTACTTTATGTCTGTAATATAGGTGTAGCATTAGACCACACGAGATTTTTATCTCATTTGCCAATCAATCTATTCTCTGCTTACACTCCCTCATTATACGACATTTCAAATATTTTTAGGGCTAGCTAGATTATAGTTTACCCCATAGTGGTAAAAAGGTGTTTTTCACTCATTTTTGACTGATTGATGAATGATTTCGGGTACGTTGTTTGGATTTCTGGTAGTTGTGGTTTGTTGGCATTCAACGAGAAGGTTGATGGTTAATATTGTACTCCACGACCGGTACATTGTCATCCTTGGACACGATGTAGCAGCGCGTGTGTATCTAGCTGGTATGCTATATATTCTCAGACACTTTATATTATAATTTATCATTAATACTTAGGTAAACTGTAATATATATATAATATGCATCATGCATATTTTACAATAATATTCTAATATTAATATAACATGACCGTACAGCATGGTATCTACGATTTCAAGACATTGACCTTCGAACAATTACTCAAGTCACAATACTCCATTTTCATATTTTAATATCGGTTTTCTAACTTAAAACGATATGATGTAATATCATTTCAACGATTATTATCGTTTTGTACTATTTTTACAACGGCCGTAAAACGTCCACCTCTATATAAGTACATTTACCCTCTGAAATTATTTTACAAGCGATGATACACACCAGCAGACATGCGGCTAGGATATTTGGTAACGTCTGCTAAACGTAGGCGGAATTTTTGGAATTCCTTGATGGTCTACCATTCGATAGGCACAAATGATTCTCCAAACCTGCCATTCTACTGTCGATTACTAATTTTAAATTACCTTGTAAAAAACTACTCTGAATCGGTATTTATTTTTCTTTGGAATTTTTTGTAAAGATGTCTATAATAATATGATAATCCCCTGTGGAGAAACGTCGTTATGATATACATTAACTACAGGTACTCTTTTTCGACAGAAAACTACATTGTATCGACAGCAGAGCCATAGGCACGTTTCATACAGGGCGTTTTTGAAAACGACTTTTCTTATTTCACTCGCATATGTGTGAGCTGTCGTCACATCTCGCGTATTAATATTGAGCGCGTACACGACCCATACACACAATGGTATACCTATATTACATTTTCGGTGTAAAAAATAAACCGTAAAATCGATCCCTCTGGTGCGTATTTGTCGGTTCTGGATTTGCCGGATTACGAATAATAACAGTATTGTTTACTTTTGCGGACGTGATGAGCGGCATAGGTATACGTTCGTTTCGTATATGTATACAGCGTGCACGCCGAAAAACCCTCGCTAAACCATTATCCAACGTGTTCGGCGCCCATTGTAATTATCGCGTTAAATTAGGTGAAATATAACGTAATATCATAGCAAATTTCGACGACACGCCGCTGTTGTAGTTGTACAGCTTCCTATCATTATATAGGTACCTGTAACGATAAGCCAAGATAACGTCGTGCGATCGTTGGTTATTTATATACGATCGTCTATGCACAGCGCACCAACTACTACAGTCGACCCCCTCACAGTCATCCGCCATCGAAGTCTTTCGCAGACTCGCTGTGTACACGCCACGTGCACATTTCACATGCATGTTACCATTATTATTGGGTATACCGTGGTCGTACGAAACGTTCACTATTTTATGCGTTCGAGCATCGCACGCGCTCCAAAATGTGTGTGTGTGTGTGTGTGTGTGTGTGTGTGTGTGTGTGTGTGTGTGTGTGTCTATGCGTAATCTCGGGTATTATAATAATATTATTGGCGTACCTACACAGAGCGTTGTGTTCTCTGAATAGTAAATCGTTATTGCAATACCGGACGCGGGGAAATAAAAAAAAATTCTGCTCCGTATTGTTGTTGTAAGTACACGTTGTATAATATTATACATAAAACATGCACACTACCGCCTTATCGCCACCGTACGTACGCACTGGTTGTAGGGGTAGATAGATATAGGTAAATAGTAGGCACTCTAAGTAGGTTTCGTGCAGTTGTTCACTATATTATAGCTGCAGTCTTTTCGATAATCATTTTACAGTAAATTCTAAGGGGTACACATTACTTACTCGTTCGAATTATTAAATTCGCCTTATTTGCATAGCATGATACGAAAACGCTGTTAAATTAAACAAAATATGATAAAATAATCTATTTATTAATAAGTTACAGTTATAAAAAAAAAAAAGGTGATAACATATATCTCAATACTTGGTACTCGGTCGGCGTTGAAAACGATGATTATAACCATCTTTGACTTCATTGTTATTGAAGACTCGCGTTATTGTTGTATGCGTTCAACTAATTCATTTCATAATAGTTGAGTACCTATAGTGTATTAAAACCGAGAACATGTCGAGTTTAAGTGATCAAATAAAAATCATCTAAAGCGAGATAAAAATTTGAAAGCTTATCATATACGAGGGTAATAAATTGATAACAATTCATGAATTATAAACACTTTTTTTTGGTTGTAACTTATTTAATTAAAATTTTTTTGAAACCAAATATCAGTTATGTTATTAAATAATAAAATGGTAAAATAACTCAAAATATTTTAAATTGTAAAATTAAATTGTTTTACTTATGAGGAGATCAAAAATTAATATTATTAATAAAAGTTTAGTTTAAATATTTGCTTTTGTTATTCATGAAGTTGTATCTACATTTTGTTCTTGCAGGGTGAGGGGGTGGAGGAGTGAAATTATATGTATGCCATCCCCCCTTGTTTTTTAAGGTGGGGAAACTTCCCCAGATATACCACTCCCCCCTCCTTCTAACGTCACTGGTGTAGTATAAAAACCAGGCATTCAATTCGGTTGTTTATTCTATTAACCAAACATGTATTCGGTAGCACCCAATAAAAAAACTTGCCCGCACTTCGACCCGAATTTGAGGCAAGTTATTCAGATGCAGCCGAATCGGGACGTCTGGACTCAGCGGTTATAGTAATGGTCATAATATGTTATGTTTTCCCATCGAATTCGTAGTTCATTTCTTTTAAATTTTCAATTCAACCAGGGATTTTCAAACACCCGTTTAAATCTTGGCGAGTACCCGAAACTCGGTTTTATAAAACCACGTTATTTTTCACTGAAGACTCTGCATGTGCACGCGTTTTTATATACCGCATTTCATACACGTACACACACATTATATATATTTTATAATAAGTACTTAATTTAACAGTCGTTATTATTAATGAGTACAACAGCGTACGAACGTAGGACGTAGTCTAAATTAAATAATGTTAAATTGTTCAGCTCCATGCGTATGGCGCTGCCACGGAGTTATTAAATTTTCCAATTATGTGTTTATATAATATTGACATTTTCCAGTAAAATGTACGCTCGTGCGAACCGAATTGATATCGTTTCGAGAATAAACGTCACATTAAGTATGTTTGACGAAAGTTTGTATTAACAACCTCTGTGTTAGGTGTAGACATATATATAGGTACGACACAGAGTGACAAATTTCACGACATGAGTGTATATATACTATACAAAATTCCTTGGTTCTTCGTATAATACATTGTCTGGAATAACACTCCAACCGAAGATAAAATATACATTCAAACCAAAAATTGTATTTAATGTATTTTTGGGGATTTGGATATAACCATGTTCATATTATAATACTTGGTCGAAAATACTATAATGGCATAATATTATATTTATCGATAATGATTGTACATATTTGTATTAAATTTTTTTTAATATTTGATTACTAAATGCCGGAACATCTTGCGAATTACTTTGGAAAATATACTATACTATTTGACCGTTAGCATTTTTTTGATTTTTTAATGGCAACATGCATTTTTAATTCCTTATTCCAAAGTAGAATATTTTTTGAAATACTCACTGCTTAGATGTATACAAATTAAACTTTGAATGAGTAGCTTATGATTATAACTTCTAAGTATTTAAAGTTTGGATGAGAAGAGTGGAGTGGTAACCCGCCAAATTTTGATCCACTACTATCCGATTGTCTATACTTAAGACAGTTAAATACTTATAACTACATAATAATCTAGTATACTAGTCCAAACATTTATTTTTATAGATCAAAATACTCGGTATATTGTTCTGCTTTGGAGTATAAAATTAAAAATTTTAGCCGTCATTCAAAATAGTATAGAAAACTATTAAACAATTATAACGATTAACAATAGTAAAAATCCTATTTTTCCTCAAAAATGTTGTTTTATAATGACTTAAAATTATCTAAAAGAAATATTTTAGAAAAAAAAAAAAGAACAATATTAATTATAAATTAATGACTTAAGTTAAATGGACCACCCTCGTATATATACATTTTATTATTATCACTTTTTAAAAATTCAAATCATATGTGAATACAGAATACATAAACTATTTCATGGTCATCTTACTATGGTTCGAACACATGCGTGTAATAAGTTACACATCTCATAACTTTAATACTACATGTATGCATACTATTATTACATCGAGCAAACGTTATAATATTATGTATTCCCTGGACGGTGTGTAATAACATGGCGTTAAATTAATTCTTATAATTCGGAGAACTTTGGTTCTTTTCTGCGTTATAAGTTTATTTTGTCTTATACGGTATAATAATATAGCTGTCGCTATTATGAAGTTTAAACGACTTTGATGAAAAAAAAAAACAAATATGAAATAATATACCATCATGAACAGGTACATAATATTATTATTACTATGAAAAAAATGTGTATTATAATATATTTTATTTAATGATTACTTACCCACTACAATAAGAAAAATACGATAAGTTGGTAAAAATGTTTGAAATTTGTACGTTATTTTAATATCGTAAATTTAGTTATATTATTGTATGCTTAAATGTCGATGGAAATATAATAATGCATAATTTATTTATTTATTTATAATATAATACATACAATTCAAACATGAATACACCAACACAGACAAGCAAAAAATTTAACAAATTAAAATAAAAAAAGGTGGATAAGTGGATGTCACTCTGCTGTACGGTAGGTTACAAGTGGGTCACTGTAATGGATGGTGTTAAATTTGAATTCAATGATATAATATCATTGTATAAGAAAAACGATTCTGAGCGAAAACGGTCAGTCAGCCTATGGTATTACCAAGTATATTTGATGATATTATTGTGAATAAAGTAATTTATATATAACCTATTTACGTGGAGCCTTGTTTTAAATTTTCAATCCTTAGCCATAAAAGTTAAAAATTTATAAATTTTTAACTCCAAAATAATTAATAAATTATAAATTTGATAAATGTTGTCAAAATTTGAACTTTAAATGCTTATAAAAAAAAATTGTGCCTATATATTTTTAATATTTTTCAACTGCTATTAGAACGATATATCAGGAGCATTATATTAAATTTTCACGCTTTTTTACCCAACAAATAAAAATTTATTGATATTTATAGAAAAAAAACTAAAAAAATTAAAAACTGACAATGTCCGTAAACAGCTCAAAAAGAGTCAAAATATTTTCAACATTTTATGGTGTATAGAAAATGCTAATATAACATTCAGTGAAATTTTCAAGTATCTACAGTCATTCGTTTTTTAATTACAATAAAATAAGAAAATTGTTACATGAGAAATCGAGTAAATATCAAATGTTGTAAAAATATAAATTTCAGACGCTCATAAAAATTTAATTTAAGTTTCTTCTAGACATTTTTTTTTTGATAAAGGTAGACAAACTTATGAGTAATCTTATATTACATTTTCAAATCTTAGATTTAAAAAGAAAATTTTTTATGAATTCTCATCAAAATAATTTGCTATTTTTCGTGATTTTTCCGTATTTTGTCAAAATTTGAACTTTAAATGCTTATAATTAAAAACTGTGACTAAGGATTTTTAATTTTTTTCATCTGCCTTTGAAACAATAACCTGGGAGCTTTCTATTAAATTTTCAAGCTTTTTTACTCAACAGATAAAATTTTATTGATATTTATAGAAAAAAAAACTTAAAAAAATTGAAAACTGACAATGGCCGTAAACAGCTCAAAAAGAGTCAAAATATTTTGTAAATTTTATGGTGCATAGAAAATGCTAATATAAACATTCAGTCAAAATTTCATGTCCCTACGGTCATTTGTTTTAGAGTTACACCAAAAACCAAAATCGATTTTCTCGAAAACAGATTTTGCGTAAAAATTCCCGTTTTTCCTTAATTTTTCTTTTGTTTTTCACGTCGCTTGTGAAAACTACTGGGAAATTTTTACTTTTGACCCCCCAAAGTACCAACTAGATTCACTTTCCTATCAGAAAAGTTACTATTGAAGAAAATCCAAGCACTTTTACTGTCCTAAAAGGTGATGACAGACACAAAAATAAAAAAAAAAATAAAAAAAAAAATAAAAAAATAAAAAAAAAAACACACATCATTGTAGAATCAATACATTCATCGCTTCGCTCAGAATCTAATAGGTAGTAAAAAGTACATGGAAAAAATAAATAACAATAGTGTAATATACAGTGTTCGGACTTATCTAGATAATTATTTGTTCATCTTTTATCTTATCTAGATAAATAGTTTCAAGGTATCTAAACGTTCATATTAGATAATTTTTTTACTCATCTAAATTAATTCATCTAGATACATTTTTTATTGATAAAAATCGCGAAATTGTACAAACGCATTTAATATTTATACAGATTCTCAAACCAAGTTTATGGTTTATAAATAATGTAATTATTTTTATTTATATCATAATTATTATTATTATGTTCCTAGTGCCCAACTAAAATATACCTAAATTTAAAACCCGTTTAAAAAAGTATTTATCTTTATCTTTATCTAGATAAATATGAGTTAAGTTATCTTTTATCTCTATCTAGATACATTAGAGTTGCATTATCTTTCTCTTTATCTAGATAAAAAACTACTTATCAAATCCGAACACTGGTAATATATTATTATTATTATTGATATGTTCTATAATAATATTATGTAAAAGTAATATTATGTACAAAATGTACAAAATACAATTATTTATGTTTATAATACTATTTATAATGTTATGTAGTTTTGAACAATGTTTGAATTCAGCAACTTTATAGCGCCGCAATCAAAAGTTATATCGCCTGTCGATGAAATCCCGCTCTTCAGTCTGGAAAATGAAATTGAAAATCGTTTTTCATATTTTATGAAAATAATAATTACAGCCCCGACGGGCAGCGAATATAATGTTAACAAACCGAATAATACTCCTCAGCTAACACAATGATCACCGTACCGTATGTTGAGTATATTATACTTTAATATCGTAGTGTTTTATTATAAACATTTAATGAAATGTTTTATTATACCGGTCGTTATAAACAGTTTTATTTATTGTTTGAATTCGATTGTTTATTTATTTTTTTTCAATTCGGTCGATCGTCGAAGCGTATCATTAATCCACCCGACTAGAAAATTATTGTTTTACATATTTTATGTTAAGTTGAATTTATCTGAAGTTTTATTGCGGTCAAAATGAGTTAATTGAATTTAATACTATGGGCAATCCGGTATAATGGCTATTGTTATCTTAAATACAATTTAATAATGCTCGTTGAACATTTATTCCATCTATGCCTCATTACCACAGACTCCAAGTTCCGATATTTCTTTCATTCGATTTTCACAATAATGCAACAGTCATTACAAAACAGTTTGGTTCTTTTTTAATGATTATATTAAAAGTTAATCAAGTTTTAACAAATAATAGGTACAATATTGGGTTAAAAATACTATATCTGAATAAAAATATTTTCAACACTTCGATTAAAAGTTTTAATTTTTCTAAAAAACGAAAAAAAAATAAAAGATTAGGCACAGACATTAGACTTATATATATAATATATAGATAATGGGTAACATCATAACAAATTGAATATCACTATTTACTAAATATACCTAATTTCAATGTTTTAACAAGACGTATTACTCATAATAATTAATAAAGACCCAAGGTCGTGCCCCTCTTCTAATCACCAATATATAAATATTTTTTTGTAAATTTATCGATGACTTCATTGAAGTTATGGTACCTTTGTGCAGTTTTTTTTTATGATTTTCCAACATAATTATCAACCAGGCTGAGGTAATGTCGCTGAAAATTATAATTCATCCGCCCCGTTGCACGTGCGCACCAAAACCGTTTGAAATATTGCGGTTAGTAACCACGGCCCTGGACCTCACGCAGAAATGATTTCGGCCACCGTTGATTCATTTTCAGAAGAATGCGAATTGAAGTCGCGTGCGCCACATGGATGTCTGAATACTTCGCTGCACCGGTGTGGTGCGCGTTTTATTCTCTAGGGGATGATAACGTGACTGGAACGACGGAGCTGCAACTGGGCGGGGGTGGTATGCGTCGTAATATGCACATTTTATATAAAATATATATATATATTATGTAAACATTCGTCGGTGCAGGTTGCGGATAATAGTGCCGGTGCAAAAGCCCATACCACGTACTTGGTCGTCGCAGGGTAGGTGGGTGGAGTGAAGTACTATAGTATAATACTGTAGTCGCGACTTGCGGGTAGTCCGGAAGACAAATGGGCGAGTTTCGTAGACTCGTTATGCCACCGTTGGCAGACGCGGATGATAGCGAGGAGGGGTGGTATGGTGGTGGAGCGGGTGAAAGGGTTCATGTATGGAACCGTGAGAGATCCCGGATGGGCAAGAATGCCCGACGGAGTGGGGGGTGGTATTATTATTATTCGTCGTCGTCGTAGTCGTTGTCGTCGTCGCAATAACGCATACCTTGGCGGCTGCAGTTTAGATTCACCACCCACACCGGCGCTGCGAATTTGTTAAACAGTTGCTAATGACGTTTCGGTAGTAGGAATTCTCCAGCACGAACAAAATTAATCATCCCCACGGCTGACGGGCAGGGTGGACGTTTATATACGTGGGGACGTATGGTAGAAGTTTTCGCCAGTGGAAGAGACCGATCGCAATAGCAACAGTAGCAGCACCAGCAGCAGTAGTAACAACATCATCATCATCTGAAGCATCACAGTCTCGTCTGCGAGCAGGTCACTCGAGTATTAAAATATATGATCATCATCACTCTCCTCGCCACAACACCGGCAAGTTTCCGGATGTGAAAAGTCTGTTTGTGTGTGTGGGTGTGTGTGTGTGTGTGGAGGTGTGCGTGCGTGTGGGTGTGTATTAAATTATAATATAGACACACGATACGTCCCACAAAGTCTTTAATATTGTTATCTCAACGCTTAAAGAGATAACCATTAAAGGGTTAGGTGCGCGATGGTTATGAGTAAAAGTTGCAGAGAGAAGTCGATTGGTGGGCCTCCGCCGAAAATCGCGTCGATTACGAATTCCTGTCCACGCCCGTCGTATTTCTCCTAGACCCTCCATCCCCCCCACCGGACGCCGGATAACGACTACATTATAATAATATATACGCACGTTTGTACAACAGACGAAAATATCGTGAAACGTGTTTGTTTGTTTGTTTGTTTTTTATTCGGTCTGGCCGAGTAATAATCTGCATAATCCCGGGTTTTTGTAAAACGTAAAAACATACGTTTTTGTAACTTTGTATTTTTTTCTCTATATTATATTATACACGGCTTAGACCCGCGCGATTACGTTTTTTCCCTTTATTTTTTATAATTTATACTGTTACAAATATGCTCAGATAACGTGCGGATTACTTTTCGAGTTTTTACAGACCTAGGAAATATTGGTCGGTATAACAATGGACAGCGGGGAGAAAAAAAAATCGCAGTAACCGTCAACCATATATACAAATGTATTTCGGAGATAACAGTTGGCAATAATTAGTAATATTATCATCCTTAACACATTACTATGATATACCTAACTACCACAGTATTTATATTATCATACTTTATAAAATATAATATTGTCTCCTACTCTCTTTTTAATATTCGATATTATTGGCGCGGGTGCATATATAGTGCGATCGATTTTCCGATCGGCTGACTGTAAAATTTAAAGTCGTGTGGTTCTGAATGAACGACAACGTTGGACGAGCTGTATACGTTACGTTCGCGTTAAATCGTAGACACAAAAATATATAAGGAAACAAAATAAACATATTAATATTAGGCGTGCAAAACTACATCGAATTTAACTATAGCTAACCCAATTACCGCGCACAACTGGGCGCGTACCAAAGTTATTTCCGCATTGTATTTAAGTGCTCGATTCAATTATATCTTTCGTTTTTGTTTCTAATTTAATGAGAAAATGTTGGCATGTAGGTATAAAATATTAATAATATGTATAATGCGGCGGGACTGTGTTCGAGTCTTACACAAATAATTATTATGCAATTATTACACGGGATTGTTAATATTGAATTACACCTGCGTGATGTGCCGCACAAAAATAATATTACGCGTTGTGTACTTATCGCTTTGTATGACTACGTTACATGTTATAGGAATATTATGTACTTTGCAAACAAAACGCCTATTTGCAGTACGTTATACTTACCGAGCGTAGTCTGTTGCAGTGGTGTGCTGCGTACCATAACGACTTCGCCGTGTACTATTTTTGCTGTGCTTTTACATCAATGCTATAATATTATTATTACGCTTACATCTACACAATATGCAATGTGCATAATATTGTTAATAATATATTATTGTACAACAGCGAAAAGTACCTATGTCGGCGTAGTGTTTCGGCGATAATTCGATTGCATCAAACCGAACGCGGCTCGTCGAGTCGTACCATCGATCGCAAACAGAACGTGTATACTATTATTATAATAATGTGTATACCGATATCGAGTTGGAATTCGAGACGATGTCCGCGAAATATTTGTCATTATTACCCCCGTCAACTTACGTTTCAGGTGACCGAATTGCGGGTAATAACTATAGTACAACACCCATGGTTCGTCGCCATCACGTCTGACGACGCATAATGTCGATGGTGCTCGATTAACTCGCCTGCTGTGTACTTCAAACAAAATACAATATAATATCGATAGACCTATTATTCTATTGATCACGCTGCTTCGATACGCGAGCCCTTGGAAATGTTAGTTCTGTCTTATCTGCAAATAACTTAAAATATAGACGTGCGGTCACATAAAATCTATACATATATATACATATATAATATACGCGCCGCACCTGCCGCCGAACGTTGACCCAATTAGGGATTTCGGACGTGGTTTTCGCCACGTTTCTACTATATGCGACTGGAAAAAGGTATAACGCGACGTCTATAATTAAAAACATCACAATATCGGTGTCATAAAATAATTATTGTTCAAAATGATGACGAAAGAAAGATCATTACGATGTAATCCGAAGATTAACGAAAAGAAACTACTGCAATGAGCATAATACTGTTATCACGAGAGTAAGCGAAATAACAAGAATATGTAATATTTAAATAATTTTCACGTCACATACTGATTTCCAATATCATATTATAGAGCCATGGTCATAGCGTTTATATACTTACTATATTTCATGCAGTGCTTGATTAGGGAAAAAATTAAAAAAGATTAAATAGAATGTATGCGTACCTATATTATATATATATATTAATCGCCTCATTGATTAGAATATGATTAGAAAAGGTGCGCATAAATATTTTTTAAAAAGGAGACTCTCTGCATCTTATCTAAATAAAATAATAATTATAATACTTTTATTTTTTCGACTAAGTTACAATTATTACACTTTTTTTTGTTTTACAGTAACTTTGGCTCTGCTCACCGTTGCGGAAACTTCTTATTGCAGGTGATATAGGAAAAACTAATTCGAGCACTTTAGGTGCATTTACGTTTTACATATTATAGTCCACACTAACGGTTAATTAGATCATTATCAATCCGACGATAAAATTATTATTATATTATTAATATTATCGTGAATCTACTCTAGACAATATCGTACCTTTATGGTGGTCAGTGCTTGGTTTGGAAAAAAAAACTAGAATCCACCGGATACAAAAGTGATGATAACAAAATGTGAGTACCTGAATATTTAAATGACCTCCTTATAACGGAATCACTCGGTGCCAACTATTATTGCTTCGTTAAAAAGAAGGTGTCGTCATAGGGGGATAAAAGTATATACACGGAGAATATATCTAGGGTAATCCGGGACTGTTGTTGTTTTCCCTGTAAGAAGATTTTCGCCTTACGGGGGATCCGTCATATGAAGGTTTTACGTGGTAATTTATTATTAGAAGGGTGCGTGTAAATGTTTTTTTTTTTAAACGAAGAGGGACGCCGCTGTCTCCCCGCGGCTCGGCTGAATACTGCACTTAAGTTTTAAAACTACCTAGGTAGTCGACATTCGACACTCGCGGTAGACCATTCTTATCAGTAGATCATGATACTATTATGCGCTGTCAATCCGACGACGGAAACAGCCGTCGTTTTGTGTAGACATTTTTACATTACTACACACACACTATAATACGAACTCGCACTCCTCCGCACAGATTTTTACATACTATAATATTATTACGCGAGGCACATCGTGTACAGCGTGACACGCGGACCGCTTCGTCGAAAATATATGATTGTTTCACAACTTACTGTATTGCGCGTTTCGACGATGGAACGGCAAATATATATATATATATGTACATAAATACGTATACGCCCCCTCTCCACCGTCGTCCTAAGTCCCGAGCGAGTTATATTATATACAATATATTATAAATGTACAAAGTTTTTTTTTTTTTTTTTTTTCGGAAATTGTTTCTTTAATTTATTTTTATATTATTTAAATTTCGTGCCGGAGGGAGGACGTGCGAACGATCGTAAAGTGCACAATACGCACGAGACGGCGAGCGAAGTTTAATATATTATAATATCATTAACGATTTAAGACCTGCGCTGCGATAACGATAATGATTTCGAAAACTTTAGTTTTTTTTTCCCCCTCTAACGATATTATTACGCGCTAAGGCACTATAATAATATAAAGAAACGCGCGCGCGCTTTCTCTCTCTCTCTCTCTCTCGACACCGAAACACGGTCAAAATATCCGTAGTTTATGGAGTGAACATAATCTACGCGTACAACTATTATGCACAAAAGCATCGCTCGGATATAATAAATCGTCGGCCAACGATATCATAATAATAATAATATTATAACGGTTTTTTCAAAGTTCGAACACACTCGCGTGCCACAGCGGGTCAGAGTCGTTTTGTAGTCGTATAATATTATATAGCGACAATCACGGTCAGCGTCTGCAACAGACCGCTATACGTTATTGTACGAATAATTTATTTTCCAAAATGTTTATACGAAAATAATTATTATTTTGCACCATTATGACGGTTATGTGTTTTACTATCGTTCCCGCACAATATAATATTATAGGACTCTGCGCGGACTTGGCGGGCGGTCGCGAGTGCACACAAGACGATTGCACTTCTGCAGTGCCGCCGCGCAAGTGCAATAGTTATTGAAAACGCAATGCAGTTTTACTACTATACCTATTCAATGTTATTATTGTGCACACTATACACACGGCGTGCCTCACTCTCGTCAAGTCCCTGGCGATAATTTCTTTTAATTTCTTTTTATTATTATATTATTTCAATCAAACAGATATAATAATATAATTATACACTTGACCCGTGACGTGAATACTGCACTGTCGTTCGTCTGCACGTCACAGCGGTGTACCCGTGTGCTGAGAGTCCTCCAAAAATAATCAAAGACACGTTTTTTTTTTCTTTTTATTTTTACACTACTCACACTTATTATTGTTATTATTATTTTCAAGTCGTAAACGCTCTTGTTAACGCGCGCTGGAAATAAAATAATATGCAACTTCCCCCCGTGAAATATATTACTATTACACTCGAACCCAATGCAATTACATTTGTGCGCGCTTTAATTGCATTAGTTTGCATGCATTAGGTATTTCGTATATGTAATGTCTTGAAATTGCACTTTGTACGCACACCCTCACTTGCCCACACTCGCGAACGTCATATCATTAGACATTATACGTATTATACTGCTATGATGAATAAAGTGGTGTTACGTGACACGACCCAACTATACCTAATTTAATATATTTATCTCTATCTATATGATAATAGTTTAATTATTACACATTAACAATACTATGCACATATTATTATACCCACGTCATTCAACGCACAGCATACTGCACGGCACAATTTTTCAAAACGTAACGCGCGTATTGCTTTAACGATACATTTTACTTTTTTTGAAAATGTTTGTGCCATTTTAAATTGTCTGTATCGTGAAAGTATACCCTTTTTTTTTGAAGGTTTGGATACACGTGTTTTTATTTATAATAAATTCTAACCCGTGCAATTATTACGGGGCGTATGGTTAATTATTTTCGTATAATATATAGGTGAGAAATGAACCAAACATATATTAATTATTGTATTGTACCACTGTGAGTCATGACGCTCAATTAAAATAAACTACGAGACGACGTTACAACGCCATTTTTTACCTCTCCGTCGACAAAAAATGTTTCGTAATATTGCGTAGGTATATATTATATGATATTATACACTTGAAGTATTGAACACACATTGTAAATGTGCTTAAATGGCTCTCACAAAGGAATGCGGGAAATGGGCGAAAACGCGCGTACCCAGTTCGACACGCAACGCACTCATTTCTTTTATTTCTGTTTGTGGAAATCGAGTCGCTCCATAATAGAACGTAGAACTACTTAAAATCCAATGCAGCCTCGACGGTGGTAAGTTGTTTATTGTCGGTAGTAAAGTTTTTTTTATTGTATTTTTTTCTTTATTTTTACCATCAAAGTATCTCGGTCGACCACAAAGAGGAGAAAAAACATCTCTCCGTGTCGGTATTGTTTCTCGGTTGTTCATTCTTTTGCAAAGGAAGTTCACACGACGTATATTATAAGTTTCTATATCCCCCGCCAAGACTCAAAGACCCCATATTAGTATATTACGCTTGAGGATATTTCACATTACAATTATCTTTATTATATTTCATACGGAAAAATGTTTTGTGGTACGTCGCAAACAATAAATTGATAGCTCCACAGATGCAAAACATGTATACAGAGTCCTGTGCTGTCATTATTATTATTACCGTCATATAATTACCTATTTAGAAACCAAACAGTTTTTTTACAAACAACATTATATTTTTATGATTTTTTTTTTTTAAATTGTTGTCATACTTTAATGTTATGTACGTAAATGTGTGTAGAGGCACCAGGCACGTGTATCATATTGTGCTTGAGGATATTCCGAATTACAATAATTATTATCATTATAATTATTATCACGGGAAAATTTTTCATAATAAATAATATGCAGGTACGTCATGAGCATGAAATGTTATTAGTTCTACCGATTGGAAATTCGATAGATACTCTTATCAGAATCGTGTAGCATAAATATTATTATCATTATTATGATTCAGGAAACAGATACCTAGTTGTCATATTTTTTTTTTGGAAATATTATAGTTATATAAATCTATTTATATTGCATCATGTTGAATAAATTTCAATAAAATAAAATATTAGGTAATATATATTTAGTAGAAAACAAAACTAGAGTAAAAAGATAATTAAAATGAAAATGATTTATAGATTTTTATGAGTTATTACTTATTATTCTATTTTTTTGTTTGTCATTATATATATAATATTATACGCATTTACAAAATAACAAATATAATAATTCATAAAAATGTGAATATTATTTTCATTACTCTTATTTTGATTGCTATACAATTATATTTTACTTAATATTAAAATACAATCAACTTAATACCTAATAATATAGTATAATATAAATGGATTTATGTTACCAAATTTATTTATATTTTGTTTGTATTTTATTTTTCAGAACCGTTACAGTGTGCTATATTTGGTTTTTCATTTCTCGCCATTTTTCTTTTTTTTTTTAAAAAAAACAACAAATACTTTAATTCAATTGAAAACTAAAATGTCTATTCACGTGTTTTTTTTTTACATACGTTTTTTCCTTATATTTTTCGCTTGAAATTTCTTGAGAACTTCTTTTTTTTAAGAATTATATTTTATGTAACTATAGTACTATACTATCTTTATAGACATTATTAGATACAGACTTATTTAGTATTATATTTATAATATATATTATATAATATATTGGTTCATTATCGTTTTAGTTTATTTAGTTATATATCTAGGTAATTTTTTTGAATTTTAAATAATATTGACATATTATTGTGTTCGAAAATTTAATTAAATTTTTTAACCGTCGATTTACGGAGGCATAAAATATACTGTCTGCTAGCCGTCTGTTCCTTTTGTCACTTATATTACAGTTTTCCGATTAATATTTATAAATTTAATACCAGGGGTTGCCCAATGCGTCTCACATCTTATTGTAAGAATCAAAACATTTTTACTTATATAACAATAGGTATTATATGAAGAAAAAAATCATCCCATACAAAAATTAATGTGATGACATATTTGTACATTATATTGTTTTACACTCAAGATAAATTATTTTATCGCATTTGATATCTTATCTCATTTACGATAATTTAAAACCTTTTTTCCCCTGCTTACCTATTTTTCATTAAATATTGGGCTAATAGCGATTAACTTATCACTAGTCACCCCTGGTATATATTAAACACCAGTCTCAATCCCGATTTAGCCGACAATCCTCATTACTATTTTATAATGTTTCAAACGCGGGTACATGCCATATAATAGGACACGGTATAGTTCGTCATACCGAACATAATATGCAATAGTTTTTTGATATACACGCAGGTACCTATAATTCAAACTTAAGTCATTCCAGAATTGCAAAATATATTTGCAACGCTCTCGTCTCTCAGATCAGTAACATTGGTAAAAAAAAAAAAAACAAAGCCTTAACTTTAATAGCTCGTCTCACAGCTGCAGAATCAGAGAATACAATAATACATCGACCGTCACTATCATATTATATAGATATAGCTAATATAGACCTAGTCGTGAATTGTGTCTCTGCAGTTGTCAGCGTCGTATTCTTATATACCGTTATTAAATTTTAACTACATCCTCTGAGTATTACCGGCTCCTCTCGGCTCATTAAGCGCACGTATTTTGTGAAAAGAATATCCCAAATTACAACGTCTCTATCGTCTCCTGCTCACACCTAATCGCCGGCTCCAATCGAACTGGCTTGTCGTGCCACGACGATACAGACCGGTGTGGCGTGCTGAATATCCGCAATTACTGCTACAGTCTGCAATGTCTCGCGGATGGAGTAAGAGGAGATTTTGTTACTATGAATACGTCTTTATAATATCAGCAAGAGGTCTCCAGGCGTTCTTACCCGAGGACAGTATAAAAATTATAAAAGCTCTTAGCGAGCCAAAAGTGTACATTATAAGCACAATTTATGATTTTGAATTTTAAAGAAATACCAATCATAAATTTTATTCAAGAATTATTTTTAAAAAATAATTTTTTTCTGCACATTGTACTATATATAGTAAACCTACGTTTATTGTGCACTCACAATAATAATTATTGTAATATTTGACGGATATATCAAAAATTAAAATACATTGTTGGCGGATCGTATAATCACATAATATTATGAATTTTCATTGGTCATAATATGATAATGATTACAACCATGACCCAGATGCGGGACCTCACTCACTGTGAAACAGTTCTGAACTATTTTCACTGCATGCCGGATGGAAAGGAAAGTAGAGAATTGAGTATACCCTGTCATATGTCAGAATTTCTCAAACCCGTGCAACGTCCAACCAAATTTTTATTTTGTTTCCATTAAGAGCAAACCTCGTGAACAAAATATAAATTTCTAATTTTTAGATAATATAATCTTTTGTATTGTAGATGGGGACCAACTGTAACAAATGTAAATTATAACCATTGTTAATATTTATAAGTTAAATTATGTTATTCAAAGGCCTTTGACGCCAAAGACTTTGCTTTAATAAAAAAAATAATTACAATCACATTTGCCTTATATAACAACAACAGCAGCAAACAATTTGATACAAAACAAAAAAATATATTTGCGACGCAAACGCATACATTTTACATATTATATTATATTAGTTTATGAAATAATATTACAATAGCTAAACAGTAATTTATGACTTACATACAAAGTATAATATAGGAGTACAAATTAAGTATTTATTTTAATCATTATTATCTAATAATTGCTTTTAGATTCTGAGCGAAGCGAGAGAATTTATTGATTTTACAATGATGTGTGTGTTTTTTTTCTGCCTGTCATCAACAATCTGGGTATGATCTTTTGGATCTATAGATCTTTTCTGATAAAAAAAATTGAATCTAGTCGGAACTTTCGTTAAAACAAAATTTTAAAATTACTTTTAGAAAGAGTCAAGAAAAACAAAAAAAACGTGAAAAGTGGTAATTTTCACGCAAAAACCAGTGTAACTCAAAAACTAATAACCTTAGTAGACCTTTTAAATGTTCATCAAATATTTATATTAGTATTTCCAATGAAATATTTAGACACTTTTTGAGCTAGTTATTTAGCTATTATTTTGGAAATATTTTTAAAATTAGTCTCGATACAAACTTTTTTACTTAGTAAAAAATCTTGAAAACTTAACTCAAGGTTCCTTATAAGTTTCATTATTGTATGTTCAAAAATATTAAAAATAAATAGTTTCCAAGATTTGTTTTATATGAACTTAAAATTTAAATTTGACAAAATTCATCAAAATTTGGAAAATTTTTATTTTTTAGTTAAAAATTCATAAGAGGTTTTCCTTTCATAGCTAACATTAAAATTGTTGACTACCCACAAATACTCCTACAAAAAAAAAAGTTTACTGGAGAGTAACTTTAATTTTTATGAGCGTTTGAATTTAAAATTTGTACAATATTGAACTTTCATAGGTGAATTAACGTATTTATATCCATCCAGTGTGCATTACAACCAACGCCTTAATCCACCCGGCCACTCCGTCCCCCTTTTAACTATTAAATTTGATTATTAATACAAGTATTCTTATCTGACACAACGTCTCCGCTCAGAATCGTTTTTTGGTATGCAATGATTTATAATTGAATTAAAATAGAATACATCTATTACAACGACATGCTCGACAACTTAAACTACTGTAGTACAGCAGTTATGTACCCACTTATACACGTTTTTTTTTTTTTTTTTGTTAATGTGGAGTATGAAATTTAAGTTTTCACTAATATCTTAACGAATTCTGGGTGTAAGTTACTTGGTTCAATACAGCTGACATATTATTATTTTATTTTATTTATTTCTTTTTAGAAATAGTTGGTTTGCACAATAAATATGTTGTGTCATATCCAGATCATGGAATATACGTACATTGAATTGCGCATATACAAATGTATCTTCTCAGTACATATTCGATTATAACTCTTATAAGTGCATTAACAATTGCACTTAGTAAATCAATCATTGCATCGCCCTAAGGGCGAATGGTTAACACACACACACACACACACACACACACACACACACACACACACACACACACACACACACACACACACACACACACACACACACAAACACACATACGCACATACATTATATATGCAGACCGTGCAAGTTGTCATAAAACATGAGTGATGACGACGGGTGCGGAAGAATAGTTGACGAGTACAATCGAATGTTAGAAGGGCGTATAACGAATGTTGTAATATTCTCGGATTGAAAAAGAAAAATGAGTGCTCGTCCGCCTAATGAATTTAATTCTCGCGCGCGAAGGGATTAAAACAATATTGTCAAAGTCGAACGCACGAAGTATACTTTGACTCGCTCTCGCCGATACCGCAGCAAGGGTCACACGGTCAACGTGTTTGAACAAGTCACGAGAACGTTCCCGGATTGACGCAACCAATCTGACTAAAAGGAAATACAATTTACTCGTGAAAGCCCTGTATACACACGCGTACCCGCACGAGAGTGTGCACACAAGGAAAACAATGTTGTTCTCTCCGAGGTCGGTGGTAATTCGATATACTGTGTATATATCTGTGTGTGTTTATTTTTAACCGAACCCTGAATTACGCAGACGTATACATACTCATAGTAATAATATTATACTTTATGTATGTTTGTTCGTTCAATTTTAAAGTGCGTATATGACGACCCATACCTATATACCTTCATTCTGCAATGAAATACGATTATTTCCGAGAAACTGTTTGTACTTCATATCATATTGATTTTCAAAAATGTAGCACACCTACGTGCATGATTATAATATGAGATATATCTTCTAATATAGCGGTTACTAACGCATGTGGGTCGCGGACGCTGGTCAAGAGTCTAAGCCAAGGGTCAGCAAATTTTAACTGGTATCGACATCGATATTATATTTGCATGATTATTAATTATACACGTCTATATTATATTTTCTTCTGTCGTCTTATTTGTGTGTGTTTATATTCTAAACCTGTATATTAGATAAGTGGGCTTCTAAGTTTTTTTACATAATTGGTGGTACGCACAACTAAAAAGTTTGGTAGCCGCTGGTCTAATATATTATAGTATTTTATTATTTCACTGTGTCATTGTTGTAATTATTTTTTTCCATACTCGACCTTTTGCTATTTGGTACAGTGCGAATAAAAGGATTTTTTGTTTATTGTTTATTGTATTCAACGTTAGTGTTCTTCTTTTTATAAGTTCTTTTGTTTTCCCCACTGACATCGGTCGCTCAACGACAAATATTGAGAAACTATCCAATGTTAAATAAAAATTATAAGAATAATGTTACGCATAGTTCGATCATAGGACACAAAAATTGCTAGAAATCTAATACTACAGTAATTACAAATCGCCTTTAAAACTACCCACCTAAACAAATAATTTAATTTAGATGAGATACATGAATAATATATCGTTAACGACCATGTAAGAAAATCAGTTCTTCCTAACTTGATTATATATTTTAATAATAAGTTCAAAGTCGTCTTGTAGACGTTATTGTGGTATAATAGATTGTTCAAAGATTGTAAAGTATTATTATTTCCATAAATTACCATAAGTACTTGATTTTAATGACCGTGCAGTGTTCATATTTAGGATTGTAAATAAGCATTTCATGTAGTTGCACGATACAAAAAATCATAATGTTAATGTGTTTTAAAATAATAAATCAGATTTATTTTTTTTTAAATTTATTTGAGTTAGCATGACTTGAGTCATTTAAAAAGTTATTATTCGAACAGTAAAAAACTAAATTTATAAATTTATAACATTTTTCTAGGAATCATTGCGTCGTGTTAAATTATGACATATTGACATACCTATTTAACTGTTTAGTCATATTCCGAATTAAAACTAATCACCAAAGCTCACAAATTAAAAACTTCACATTAAAATATAATCTATTGGCTTGATGATTTGAATTTGATGAATCGAATTTGTCATACAACATGGAAATTCATTAATGTATACACTAGTATATTGTGATCTTGTTATTTTCTTACAGACACTATTATTATGAACAGTCGAGAATATTATACTCTCGGCGAGGCATCGACCGAAATCAACAAACGAAGAATCCGTGTACGTACAAATAGTGGGATTGTTTTGCACGAAGCTTATTGTTTGCTCGCAAAACCTGAGGTGAACTACACATCTCTGAAGATTATGAGAATCGCAGAAGAAATACTTTGATAACATGTGCAATTATGCAAAATCCGAGTCACGAACCTTAATTAACACAAACATGTAATGCTAGTAAAAATCATCTGAAAACACCATTGTTTGTTATATCGACGTGTATTTATGTGGCTTTCGATATATTCCAACAAAAAATAACAATATTAGATCGCATGCTGTGAGTATTTATTGTTGTTGAGGAAAAAATCCTGGTTAATAATCAATGCATTATAAGTAACGATACAATTTCATATAGTGTTTTGATAATATTATTAATAAATTGTCAATAATTGAACATCCACTTTGTGTGTGATTAGAGTTATCAACTACCTAGTCATATTTATCAGAATTCACGTATTTTGCAACCTCGGAAGAATACAACAGTGCGATCAAACATTCATTTCCGCTTTCTGGACGGGGTGTCTGAACGGATATGTAATACAATTAAGGCAAATCATAATAGTATGCCATTAGTACAGAGCTATTAACCGATTAAAATGCACTACAAATAATTTGACTTTGTGTGACCACATTAATGTTGTTCAGAAGGTTAGGTACATACTTGATTTTTATTTTCCATACCTAAATTAACCACCACCTTAAATTTTGCGTACCAAGTCGACCGTATTATTTACTTGCAATATTCATTAATTAATTTATAAAATGTAATACACATACATTTTCATATAATATTATTATAACTGCATATTTAATTTATTAATTATGTAGCACTTAACATTTAGGTGACATAATATTATATGTCATTATGTCAAAAAGTTCAAAAGGATATATTTTCTTAGCTTCCAATACTTCCCAGTTATGGACGTTTAGGTCTGACACGAGAAATATTATATTGTAAATTTGTAATGCAAAATTAAAGTAACCAAAAGTATACTGTTCTTAAATTTACCATCGGGAATAATTCTTGATTTCATATTATGTATATTAAATCAACCGGTCGTTATTTTTTATACATGAACAGCTGGTTTTTTGTGTTTAACCATGCCATTACAGCCATACTTTTATTATCCAATATTAAATGAAAATATTTTAACTATTTTCTATAATATGTAATTTTATAATAATTTTCTATGTTATTGTTTATTGACCTACCATAAAGTATTAACTAAAATTTCAAACTCGAAATTGAATAAACGTTCAAATATCAAACATAAAACTTACAAAATGGGCGAGTAGTTCACCGAATCACATCACAAATTACATGTTGAAACGTTTTAAAAATAATTTAATAACAACTTAGAGATATTTAAAGTTTATTGTTAAATCAGCACGTATATCATATTGTATTAAATCGTTACCAAATATTCAACCACTATGGCTTAAATTTGTGAAATAAAAATATACAATTTTGATTTAAATTATATATTATATATTTTTTTTTTGATCCCGAATTAAAATCCGACTTTGGTGACTTGGACATTGTCGGTTCATATTAAAATATAGGTAGGTATATGCCTTCAGAGAATGGAAATATTTATAGCGTTATAATCTATAGTGTTTAAATAATACTTTAATAAATATTATAAAAATAAGATGTACAGGTATATAGATATAATATATAGTTTTTTAAATCTTTTTTTTTTTCCCTTTTATTTTAATGCATTAGCTGAATCTGTACTGTACTTATGCACTTTATGCTTTGATATTAACTTAAAAATTAAAATAAAATAATATACTTTGTTTTTTTATACAAAGGAAACGAAATTTTTTATTTAATATTTTTATAACCATATAGTAGTGATATAATGATAAGAGATAGTCTGGCCCCTGACCACGGTGAATTATTACGAATAAAAATACATATTTCATAAAATGTCATCCAATGTTTATATATAATGGCTTCGTTTATTAAATTATTTTCAACATTTTTCAACAGACTGTGGTAATTACTGGTCGGCATGAAATAATTGTATACACAGTATGAATTGTAAATAATAAATCTTGAATATAGATCGTTACTATCCACCAATAAAGTAATGGATGTAGATAAGAATTGTACATAAATTTGCATTATTTAAATATTATTGTCGAGTAACTTTCATAAAAGATTGTATGTTCTGATATTACAAAATGAATTAATCTATAGTATTTTATATATTAATAATGTTTATGGCTGCAATATTTAGAATAGAAACTTTTTTTTCAATTACCTACAAAGAGAGTTATTGATAACTTGTACCTATACATAATATAACTAATATTTATTTCAAATAAATTACTATATTAAATAATATAATATGCGTAGTCCACGCAACTACAACTCCACCGTAAAATACTTATTTTTATTTGAACCCCTTCTTTAACCACCATTCATAAACAATACATTGTAATACATGACTGTATAATAATATGTAAGCCGATAATATTCCAATAATGAAATTAAGACATTTAAAAAATATATATATTATATATTTTATAATATTTATTAAAAATACTGCTTACGTGTACGGATGGTAGTTCAAAACAATTTTTTGAAACGTGCACAAGACTTCTGAGAAAACGACATTCTCGCGGGACATAAGGCTGGATTGTTTTACTTTTGGTGGTGCGACTCCAACTAATAATATAACTGCATATATATATTATATATATATACACACACTCCGGTGAACAAAGTTTTATAGAGTTGATTCACACCGATCTGTCTTGACGTTATACTGATGCCAAAGGGGACAAATGTATATGTGGATGACCCAAGTGAATATAAATGAAAACGTATTAGGTTTATAGAGACCCTTATTTTTTTCTGTGCAGACAGTAGACATAGGCACAGAGCACAGTTATAAATCTATCGGAACACGGCAGTAACATGGTGGGAGGAGCGGGGGCGACGGCCTTGGTCGAGTTCATGGAGTAAAACGGGATTTTTCGGTGTCTTTAAATGTGCAATGATTTATATCGCCGATCAAATAATGCGTTCTGCTGTCGTGTGACGTGTCAGTCGGTCGCTGGTCGGCCGGGATTTGGTCGCGTGACACACCAAAATATGTTGTATAAGTATAAGTGAGCCGGCGACTACAGTAGGACTAATAAATGTTAAAAGTGCTAAATCTATATGATTCAAACTTGGTTAAATCCATTATTTAATATTCGGTGTATTACTTAAATACTTTCATCAATTATTTTATATATTGTATCTTGTATCTTGTATCATCAAAATACTTGTGCAAGCACCACTTAATAAAATGCGAATTTCATAAGATGTTTTTGAGGGCACACTTACATGGTGGTACGAAGGTACCTTGAACATTGCGATCCTCAAGCTATAATTTCTTAGACTTTACGTTGATCAGTCAGTGGGTCAGTCTGTAAGACACATTCGATTATATTATATTATAGCCATTCCGACTGGCGTTGCCCGCGAGACACGCTTGTGATTAGGCGAGCAGTATAGTTGCAGGTATGATTGCAGACCCCTCGAGGTGCGTACGTAGTTACGAATATTTTATTAACCTGTTGTCTATGATATTCATGTGTAGGTTTTCGGGCCAACTGTCGGAAAATTATCGTTAGGAATGCCATTTTTACTATATTATATCGTTTTGACCAAATATAATATAAAGGTCTAAAATTATATTTAATCGTGACCAATTATTGCAGCCTTACAATAAATAAAAAAATATTATTATTAAGTTTTTTTCTTGCTGGAAAGATGGAGCCACTGTTGTATTTTCGACATTTAGATTTCCTACTTTTCCAGTGGGTTTTCCTGAATTTTTTTTCGTATAAACCTTGTTCTGATAACATACGAACACAACAGAGAAAAAATCAGCCAATCGGTTAAAGCATTCTCAAGTGATGCTATGACAGAGGATTAGGGTCCATTTTTATATATAGAGATTTCAGAAAATTTGCCAATTATTCAGGAAAAAACAGAGGTTGTTTTTGGAAAACCTTTTCTTTTATATGCTGTTCCCTTATAATTATGTACCTGTATTATAGAAATAATATTATGTTGTGTTTTCAAATAAAAACAATATCTTGTTTACATTGACAATATTCAAATTAATAATCCAATAATTTATTTAAAACATGCTAGGTATGTTCTAATTTTTTTTTTGTCATATCTGTTGGATGTTTGTGACACGATATTTTAGTATAGAATATTATTCTTGGACATTTTGGACATAACGAATAGGACGAATAGGTATAATAACTACTCATCAATGATTTAAAATATAGTTTTATGCTAAAATATAAAGTAGAAATCTACATGTCGATTTATTCAGTACGTATTAGGAGTGAGACAAATATTAGTTCTTTTTACTATTGAAAATGTATCTGTATTTTATATTTTATTAAGTTTCGATGTCTTGTAACATATATAGTACCTAACCATGTCGTCATTACCTAACATTATACGCCTACGGCAGTCAGTTCCTGTAAACATATCGATACATCTAAATAAAAAAAACTCGTTTTTTTTTTTCTTTTTGTGCACTTTGTAATTAAATTACACAAAAATGACATATTTTCTGAAGAGTTTGAAGACTGAACGGATTGTAGAAGCAAATAATAAACCATAGTATGACGTACAAAACCAATTTACTTGTAAACAAATATTTTTAAAAAACGATTGGCGCCTAAAAATGTTGCGTGGTTATTCGATTACGTTTTAGATCAATCCAAATTATAATGGTATCGCGAGCCTGTATTTCAAGACCGCTGATACTTACTCAAGTATAATATCCATTAGTCCGGGCTAAGGGCTTTCGTCGAATACCGTGTTCTAGACTTTGCTTTACACTGCATATTATTATATTTTATTATTCATGGTCTTTGTTTTTCACTTGAATGCCACCGTCGAGTGGATATAACCGCAAGTTTATGTGGCCGTTGTTTTCTCATCATACAACATAATAATCGGCGTCGACGTACGATCGCAAACAGTTTATCGTGTACCCACGCTTCACTCCGCCCGATCGTTATGAACACGCGTGAGAAATGGTTTCTATTTAAAGTTTTAATTCCACTTGCTGGTTGTAATCCGCGTTGGCTTCATGACGTTTTACACGCCATGTTATAGAAATATTACACATGCAGGGCGGTTGTATAGGACGATATATTATTTTTGTGTGACTATTGAATGTCGACAGAATGACGTTGAGGCGTATATGGGTGCAGGTGGGTATCGAGGTCGAGGGGGGGGAGGGTTGGGATTTAATATTGGAATCAACGTTTTAACTTGTGGTCCGGTGGGGTGGGGTGAGGTGAAATAAAAAATAAAATGCGTCTCGCATAAAGAAACAAAATCAATCGCAATAAGAATATTGAAAAAAAAAAAACTTATCAGTTTGACGGTTGAGTGGCGGAAACGAGAATTGCAAATTCGATTTATTAGCTTTTATTTCCAATGGCAGGTTTCAAAGAATCGTGGGTTACCCATCATTTAACTTGATTGCAATAAAATTGTTTTACGGTCAAATACATGACGTTTATTTCGGCATTGAAAAACACCGCTCTGTAACGATGACCATTCAACTCGATATTGAATAATACATATTATTATTTTCGTTTGGATGGTGTTCGCAGTCGTCATTACGGCCGTCGTTATTTCTTTTTGTCTCGTAAAATCCAATAACGCCATAATAACACAGAATATATTATTATAATATTATAAAGTGTCGTAGTGGTTTTTTTTTTTTCAAACATATACCTAAATACGCAACTTTGAATTTAAACACAAAAAAGTGTTATTTTACTCCAACTGCTCACCTATCAAGGATACAGGTTCGTGTGTTGTGTTAAAGGCTGATGTCAATCAAGTCGTATGTATGTGTCACTTATACATTCCCACGTTTCAGGCGTTCACGAATAAACCGATTTTCGTGGAACAAGTTACGTCAAACGGTTCACCTTAATCCTTGGGGTGACACTAATTCTACATTGCATAATCAAAACGGCGAAATCCAGCTTTGTTTTTGTCAAAAACAAAAAAATATATTTTCACCATTCAAAAATAATATTATCATATGGGTCTATTATAATAATATAATACATTAGGTATATCCATTGTATTCGTGTTATCAGCTGTGTAATTTTTGAATTCGTTTTACTCATTTTGACAGGGTAGAAATTTTATTTTTTAATGATATACCTAAATTGTATAAGATACACCTTAATAGTCACATAATATGATTCGTGTTCTCTGGAAAACAACACTATACCACGGAGCGATTGAAATATGACGTGTTTAATATTCAGTATCAACAGCAGCGGCAGTATTGTCTAAATAATTATTGAACCCAAATATTAAGTAACCAAACCTGGTGCGTGTATTATAGGTACCTATTCATATTTTATATGAATTTAAAATAAACAAACAAAATTATCAATAAATTATGTTTTTTTTTTTCATAAGTTAATAAATAATATTTAAAAATTCAACAACTATTAGTTTTTTAGTACAGAGTAGGTACCATACTCCACGCGCCCAGAGAAAGGACCTGTTTAGCGCATGTAGACGGACGTCAGAGACTGTTATGAGGCGCCATTTCCCTCACTTTGTGCCAAATAGGTGGGGCATGCGCGTATTCGAACGTGATTTGGTCGGGTTCCTCCTCTCGTGGCGTGGTGTATATAATAGATTAGACTACCAATTGTTATCTGTATTTGTGTAATTCATACATCATTAACTAACTTAAAATTATTTAATACAATTTGTGTATTTTAATAATATTAAGTATTTTTAATTTTCTAGAAGTAAATTGGGTCATAATTTTGTACAGTAATAACATCAAAAATTAGTAAAACAGTGCTGAGAAATAACCTTTAAGTAGGCACAGATGTTTGAATCGTGGCTGACATAACGAAAAAAAAGACAATGAACATAATACTGTATCCACTTGCATATACATGCATAAACTTTGCAAAGATGACATGTCGTTTTACTAATTTTTAAATGAAAATAATAAATGCAGGGAATATTATTATTTGTATCTTTTTCTATTTTTGGACTGACTAAAGGTACTATTTTAATTAAGGTTGATTTTAAAAATATTAAGTTTATTACTTTTACTGTATTTATAATTAATCAACTGATATTTAAAATGTTTTTTCATTAACTTAATTCAAATTGTTATGTCTGTAAAACATAATACAATTATTAATATAACAGCAAAGATAAGTTTAAATTATAATTTATAATAATAATTCCTATTTTTTCCTCAAAATCAAGTGACAATAATTTTTTTATAAGCTTGTGGCTTTTTTTAAAAAGTATTGAAAGTCTAATTAAACTTTTAATTATCACAAACTTTACCATTAGGTCTTATTCTTAAATGTTCATTAGTTTATGAAAAACATTTTTCAGTTTTCATTATTTTTATATATATATTCATTATTTGTACAACCCTTTAAATATAATGAGTATAAAGTTTGTAAAACTTTAAATTACAATATCGTTCCAATGTACCTACTGGTTATTTGTAAATAATTAATTATCACCGAAAAATTAGTTCTTCATAAGACATAACAAAAAATCAAATTTTTTGTATTAATCCAAAATTATTCTGGAATATGTTATTATTTGTATTTGTGTAACAACAATAAAATTCGTTCAGTTTTTGTTAGCACAAGTTACAATACAATATCGCCAATTTATACGTATTAATATATTATTATATTATCTACTTAGTCAAAGGGTGGACTTATGGTAAAAATTGTATTGTCGTACCTTCATTATTGTTTTACGTCTAATCTACTATATTGAAACTCAATTTTAGCGATAACACATTTGACTTAACAGTATATAAGTTTTTGAATGATCCACAACGACCAACCAGTTTTTATGTAGCTACGCCTACCTACTACAAATATATAGAAATCAAACAAGTGTACACATTAGTATATTACACATATTATACTATTTATACTATTAATACGTTCGTAATATGTTTACTAAAAAATGTTGGAATACGATAGTACAATACCTAAAAATATTAAAATTATAAATATACCGTTATATGTCTACAATACGATATAAATGTATTGTTCTTAGGTACTTAAAACTCTAAAGTAGATATGGTCTAAAGTTTAGAGTGGCATACTATTTGCAGTAAATATTCTATAAAAAAAACTTCATGGATCATGTATTTAACAACGAGTTTTATTAAGAATTATAATATTTTTGTTTTTGATGGATGGACTAAAAAGAAATAATTTTTTCTCCTGACACATTTTACGAACCAGCCGGCTATGGACCTCGTCCTCTATTAGCCGTTCAAAACTTATAACCGCTCATTTTGTCAGTCTTTATTTTAATGTCTAAACGTCTATTCAAACAAAACGTCAAACGTTCTTGGACAAGTTTATCTTGTCTTTGCACTACGACGGTACACCTCGTCGTTTAATTTGAATGGGACTCTGGGAAATCAAATTGCATAACAGAATGCACAAATGGTTGACGGGGTAAATATTTCTATTACCCGTTGAAGTACTTATTCTCAATGTTGACAACTATTAGAAGTAGTGAATAAGTTTAAACATAATAAAGGTGAATTGGATTTACGATGCCATAATATAAATATTAGTTTACATGCATTGTTTTAAAGTACCAACAGAGCTCGCGGAGTGTCTAACATTAAATTAAATGATGATCGACCGACCCGCAGTCGAGTCAATTGGTGCGTTTTTCGAGCGCACGGTAATGGCGAAAAACAAACACGGTAGGTAGGTATGTAACAATATGACGTTTCAATTGGATATTGCGTACGCAATAATACTATAGTCTCCGAAATGTCTACTATAGTTGTACTATATAGCGTCGACGGTACGAAATCACGAAACACGGATTTAGAGAGAGGACGTGAAATCCGGTACCTCGCTCGCAATGGCTTATACAACTGTTTAGGTAAATAATAATAATCGAATAGGTATATAGTATAATAATATTATGTATATTATTATATTATACGGAAATTCGAGTGGAGGTGTACCTGCAACGCAATATGCCCATAAACCCTGGAAGCGCTCACACCCTCACTCAAACGTTCGCTGGCGGATTACACTTGACCTGGAAATTTCACCGCGGCAGAGATGGAATCAGCGTCGACTGGCCGACTGTTGTTGTATATATATATTTATAAAGATATATGTGCGCTGTTCGTGCCACCGCACAAACACGAATAATCCGCAGAACGTATATCACCGCGAAAGTCCACTGTAAGGCAATCGAGATCTTCAATAACATATTATATTAGCTCCTCATTACGCCGCAGGTAATCGCAAAGGGCTCATCACGAGTATCTACGGCGCATCGCATTAAACGCGTTTGATTCTCGCGATGGAAATATTACCGACGAAATAAATGGACCGTCGTTAGCAAATATAATATCATCTAGTCTTCGACAAAACGCAGCGGCCGCGTTCGACTTCGTGATTATTTGAATACTTACCTAATATTTATAAGTCGTGTCCATCATCGATCGTTGAGAATAAATCGATTACAATTTACAGTCGATCTGAGTTTACTTATCGCATCACATATGGTATCGCCTGATACCAGCTATACGCTGTAGGTTAGGTTAGTGAGAACCAGCTATAATATAATATAGTGTGTAGTGTATATTTTTTTCAATCAATAATGCTTCCAGATTCAAACTCCAAAATAATAAATAGTAAAACTAATGTACCTATTCAAGTCAATTATTATTTGTTAAAATTACCCATAATCTCGACAATCAAGTTTGCAAGATGCGAGTGAAAATAATAATTATATTATATGAGTTTCAAAAAAGGCAGTGTTAACTCTAATACGTGTCACACATACGTTAGTACGTACTCGTTAAACGGTTCCTAGAAAACATAACTTTAACCAAAAAAACGTTAAGTGAGACACTTTTTACACGCAGTTAATTGGAATGTGTTTCCACCGATAAACAACACGGTGAAAGTATATAACACGTTGTAATAATAAGTAATACGCGACAACTGTATAGTGCAGGGCCCGAAAAATATCGTTAAGCGACTTATTATCGATCAAAGTAAGAACCGGTTAGATAATAAGAACGGTTATTTATTTTTGATTTACAACAAGAGAACAGTACCTATCAACCTTGCTAAAATTGGGTTTGCATTAACAATCTCTTTTCTGTGGATCTTGTTAGTATTTCCATATTTTTTTTCAATAAGTGTTTGGAGTTATTTTTGACACCCCAATACACTAACTATATAGATATTTTTACCAAAAACCACTATCAATGTTGAAAGTTGAAATTTTTTTCTGTTTAAAAAGATAATGACCGACGGGCTAATTTAAAAAAAAAAAACTCAACACTCAATATACCACTCAGCTCAAAGTTTAAGTACGATTCAATAGAATTGACAGTCACAATATAAAATCCCAGTACAAACAGTATTGAGAAATATCATCGTAAAACCTAATGGCTCCTTTCGATCAGTAAAAATAAATATTTCATATTTTATGCTTTTAGATTTAAGGATAAATCTATGTTGCACAGTATACAATATTGGCTACACCCATATTATAAAAATATATAATAACGCGTGTCCCTGAATTTACTTATTTTGTAATAATAATATTATTTATGTACTTTTCTTGGAAATAACATTAGTGACTTTTAACAACTTCTGTTCGAGTGTTCAGCAAGCATTTCTCAGCACACGCTAAACCTAGCCTAATGAGTATAAAGCAGACAAAGTTTGGTAAAATATATATTTTACTGATGATATATATCATGGTTATGCAAAAAATAAAATATATATATATATAGAGCTAAAGGAATTTTAATATTGATAAACGAGGGACCAAGGAATGTTACGCGCGTCCCTAGTTGCGCATATAATCGCGTTATAAGTAAAGTAAAGTTCAAAGTACAGAGTAATTACGCGTACATACACAGTCGAAAGGTCGTTTGTGGCGCGTTGAATAGACATTTTCAAAATGTACTCCTTTGAACGAAATTCGATCAAAAGCCGTCCGCAGTAAATTTCGTACAAAATCAATTATGTCGTTATTATTACTTTAATAATAAAGAACTCGGAACTTTCGGTTGAACAGAAGTTAGTTAAATCCAAAAAGTAGATTATTGTTCTCGAATATTTTGTAATACCTATACCTACTGTGTTGTGATTGTCTACATTTAGTTTCTACTCGTTTTTCAAACTATACGATTTCTCCGAATAAAATTTTGCGACATCGATTATTGCTTAAAAAATCGATATTTTTGCTTCGCATTATTGTTACCTATATCATCAGTTTTTAATGTGCATCCTCGGCGAAGCGATAAATTATTAGTTAAGCATTATATACATATAAAAGTTTTCACAAGTTTCTGAAATTGATAAGTCGAGGTACAAAGCGAGTATCTCTACCGGGTTCTTCTCTGAGAGTAATTTCCAAAGTTTAATCGTATCTAACTTTAAGCTTAAATTTATCGGATAAACCTTGGCAGAAAATTGCAAACTGTTGTAATTTTCAGACTGCTGTAATATTGTGTATATTGTGCACAAATATTTTCAACATATTTAATCTTATAATAGTTTTATGATAACAAAATTACTTGTACTATTACAATTTATTATAATATTATTTCAATGTGGTCATAAGAAATGTAAATAAAATCAAATTCATAATATTAAAAAAAAAAAAAAAGCCCCGAAGAAAATAAACCCTGTTAATTACAACGAACTTATAGTTTTCCTACAACGACGACGGAGACGGCAGTTTGTACGAACCGTATAACGACGTATAATAATATACATTCCGCCTTATAATTATTATTATTATTATTATTTGAATTTTAGCTGAGTTGGCTTAGTTTTGTCATAAACATTAACTATTAAGGTATTTATTACCATAACGAAGAAGTATTAAACGGTTTGTTTCCGTTGACAACCTCGCCTCCACGTATGATACCGTTTGTATAAATGATACGTGGTAGTTTAAGCCTCAGGCAATGGGACTTTTCAAAAAATCAAAAATCGACGTTACAGGTAGGTACTTATTCGTATATTCTATCAAAACGAATTCGTCAGAAGCTTTATAATAAACATAATATTGCAGCTCGTTCGAAAACAAAAGCAACAACAATAACTTATAGAGTACGTCGTAATGAGACATTTATCTACGAAAATACATTAAAAAATGCATAGGAGTCATCCAGGTGATTGCATATAGTACATACATATAGGTATTGAAGTTTGCTTTCGAGAGCAAAACTACTCGAAAAATGTGTTATTAGATTGACGGTAAGTTTTAATATTATTATTATTATTTGTTTGAACCAAAACAGTTTTGTTTTGTTGACTCGGTGCAAACAATCGGAACATATTATTATTATACAGCACTCATTTTTAATAAATAATTTTGGTACACATCACCTATTTGTTTTTATTTGTAATTTATTTGAACTAAACTTTAATAAATTTGAAAATAAAGTATTGCACTTTTATAGAAAATAAAATATACTTTTCGCAAAGGAAATGGCGCAACTTCATTCGTAGAATTAATTACTAAATCGTTTGATACAGTTTTCTCGTAAAATGTTCTGATTTATGAACTGCGTAAAAATATTACATTTTATATTAATATATTTTTAGGAGTATTCGTCCATTCGATAGTATGCTGACAATTATTGTGATTTTATGTATAGTGTTTCGTTCGACCTTTATTGAGCGTGCATTCTGTAGCACAGAAAAGATTATTAAGTATATTAATATTCTACAATGCAATGTCAATTTGTTTTAATCGAAAAAAATAACAATAACGATAAATACCGTCGTCATATTATGCTTACAGCTACGAAAAAGTTATACGAGTGCTTAAATTTTTCTACTTTACGATAACCGCGGTGACCGGGCCTGGTTTCGTTATTAGCCAAACAAGAAGTTACAAACGATTTATTTTGCGCCCGATCGTGGCCTGTGTGTGTTTTGTTTATCTTGTATTTTTTTTATATCCATCCTCCCCTATCCTCGTATTTTACGATAAATATAAATACAAAAACTTCATGTAATGCCTCCGCGGGGATTCGAGGAAAAGCACATTGCAACCCCCGAAAGGGGTCAAAATAAACCAAGGAACAGCAGTCCGAAATATCATAATAAAACAAATTTGGCACGTACGTAACGGAGCTGGATTATTCGTAATGTAAGTGACCTGCACGGACGGCGTACATGAGTAAGTACTTAAGTTTTAGAAATGTTGGCTTAAAATAATTTCTCAAACATCTGGCACTTGTAGGATATTAGAAATATTATAATATTATCGTCTGAACAATATTAATAAAGAATTTTTAATTTTCACATTTTTGAAAAAACTTACGATTTTTTTGTTTAGATTTTATTATAAATTGAAATAAATGCTTTATTTTAGCCCGGTGATTTGTATTATAGTCAATATTATACGATTTATACGTGTTGTTATTTTTGGATACCTTGTAATCCAATCAAAATATTTAAAATACCAATATACTTAATTATTTTTGTAAGTGAACGAATCATTTATGTTTTCTATAAAATACTATTCAAATAAATAATAGGTATTATAACACTGTAACAACAAAATATCAGTTAAGCCTATAAAATATTATTGTTGGTATATATTTTTTTTTACATTCACATTTTTTGTATTATTTTATACTATCGTATTTGTGATCTTATAATTACATACACTTTTAATTGGTTATTTTCTTAAAATCAATTATTTTAAACATTAAAGCATAATATTATGTATTATTACAAAATGTAAATACGTATAATATTATAATGCATTTTTTAGAATTTGCTAATGGAACACTTTATCCTGGTTAGAAGTCATTTTAACAAAGGATTTGTGGTAATTGACTGTCAGTTGATTGTTTTTGAAATTTAAAAATGTTCAAAAACATAAATATAAAATTTTTTTTTTTTGCTAAAACTTTAAATGAATAATAATAATTTGCTATGTTAATATTTTGTAGTCACATTAAAATTAAACGAGTATGTTGAAAAAACGTAGCAAAAAGTAATAATAATTAGGATGGAATTATTTCACAAATTAGTTAAAATATCGATATTTGTTATTTTTTTTTATTTGAGAAATGCAGATAACTATCTTAATAATTATATTAATTGGTTGGATTTATTTCAAATAGAATATACATGTTATACAACTAAATTATCCAAGATGTTATTTCATAGTACGACATAGGTACAATTTTATCAATGATTAAAATAATTAATAAGTATGGTTTTTTTCCATGGTTGAAATATACTGGTTATTGCATACATACTTGGATTGTTATCATCAGATACAAAATGGCTGCGTGAAGGGATATCACAAAATATATCAATTTTGTTCTTATTATCAAAAACAGCAGACTCCTTTACGCTGCAATTTTTCTTTTTTAACATCAAACATTTGATTGGGAATGGGTATAATATATGCAATAACCTTGTATATTTTAACCATGGTTTTTCAAATGATTCCATTGTATAATTATATATTATTTTGAATGGTAACAATAATGCTCGATATTCGATAGTTTGAGTATTAAATCGTTTAAAAACGAATTTTTACGTTCAAAACGTTTCATCTGTATGTTTAATATGATATCATTACGTTCGTTTTGTTGCTGATGCTTCTGCTATCCGTAAGATAGTGTGTTTAGCGCACAACCGTGATTGTTTGATTATAATTTTCGTAAGAATTTTATAACAATAATATCGTAATAATATTGATTATCGTCCATTGTTTTACCAGCACGCGTAGTGTAGGACACCAACCTGATGCGTATATTGACAATACAATATGGTGGTTAATTTAAAATTTGCGACCCCATTATACACAGTATCCATAACATAGCAAAATATATAGGCAATACTCTTAATATGTCGATGGTGGCTGAGTTCGGACGCGTGGAACATGATCGTCAGTCCGCGTAAATTGGTCTTCGACAATAATTATAGAAACTATATTACGACAATGCAGCGAGTGAACTATTTTCGGGCGTTAAAATACTATTTTCGAATCAAAAAACACACATAAAAAATACGCATATCGGAATCTTACGAGAGCTCAAGTTCATGTGGACGGAATCATTTGAGAATATTATCTTCGCGAAAAGGGTTCCGCTGATGCATAATATTATTACTGCAAGCTACAGTGAATGGTGGGTGCACACGCGTGTGTATGTGTGTGTGTGTGTGTGTGTGTGTGTGTGTGTGTGTGGGCATGAGCAACTTTTGCGCATTAAATAATAATACAACGAGTGGCGGTGGCAAAACAGGGCCCGTCTAAAAATGATAAAATAATACGGGTTGTTTAACGTGCCCGGGTGGTTGCCGTGGGCGAGGGGGTAAAGTTCGGTGCGTCGTAATCGTTGATACACTCGGGGGCCCTATAATTTACCAAAACTAAATTACGCAGATGCATACTAAAACATTCATGAAAAAAAAAAAACAAAAAGCGAGCCATTAAGAATATAAATCATATCTATAAATCATAAGCTAATTGAATTTATTCCATCTTTATGGCTGCGCATAGTATTACACGCCGCGTATACGACTATATAGAAATCGAATTAAACGACCGTTAACACCTGTCCGATCGGTCCGATGTAACCAGTTTTTATTTTTTTTAATATTTTATATTGGTTTATGGTCATAAAACAATGTATTCGAGCGCGATGCCTATCCATTATCCCGAGAAACCGATAAAACATCTAACCATGGGTAAAAATGTCTAAAATCAATGATCAATTTGGATTTGTTTTTTGTTTTGTTTTAACTCGACAACGATGCGATTACAGTAGGTTGTTACATTTCTATTTTGTAGATTGACCAGATATTTCGTAGCCATCTGACGTCCAAATTATGTATTGTTTTTTTTTATTTATTGGTGATAATTTTACTTTTGTGATAGAAACTCGACAAAATACTTTACAACTTTCGATGGTTGTTCAACAATCGAAACAAAAAAAAATTATATTATTTTATTTAATCTTACAAAACTCAACCATGTGGCATATTATTACCACACATGCATGATTTAAAATTATGTTACTAAACCCATCGAGCAATATTTAAATTTAAAGTTTTATTTGGTGTTAATTTTATACGAAAATAATGGAGTGGAATTCAGAAAAAATTGTTACATACTGCCCGATATTGGTATAGTCGTTTATCGATTTTGTACACAACTGCTTGGTGTATACTAAATTGTATAAATGTATAATATTTATATATTATAATAGTACTTGCTTATAGTTTATTCATTACAGCCACGTTTTCAACGACGCTTTTAAAAATGTTTATTCGTTATTTGACGGTTTTTTTTACACAAAGAGCATTTGGGTTTTTGAGATATTATTTTGTTTAAACAAAACGAAATGTATTTTTATTTGTCACAACAACACTGGAAACTCGACTTCATATTAAACATTTTTTTCATATCCGCATAAACAAATAGTATATTATGTATAATTATTTAAAATTACAAAATGCTACGACTATAATATTATACAATATGCATACGCACGTATTACCTACCGACTGTAACTTTTCAGTCAGTTAAACAACTGAATTTTAAATCAAACGGTACCTACTGGTTTTTTTTTTATTTTATTTATTTTATTTTTTTTGTTATATTTCTGTCTGTAGGATTTAACAGACGAATATAACATAATATTAAAAATCGTACACGAATTAAAATCCGATTTAATATTATAACCGGAAAAGGTTTAGGAAAAACGTATAATCTAAACGAGCCCACGAACCAGGATAATTATTTTGAAATCACGAAAACGCATTAATTTGTCGTTACCGGTGAAATGATTCATGTTTAGACTAACGCGCTTATAGTTGCCGATACGGAGCAGAACGGGTGCAAAAAGGACGAAAGAAAACAAATAAATAGTTTTCGAGGTGTTCGCGAACAATCGAATATCTATCAAATCACTGAACGTGTAACGGATGTCTGTGAAAATCGTATGCGATAGACTGGCGTTGTGTTTGCACGTCTCCTGCCGCAACTTCTGCTGCTACTGCAATCGTCAGTTCGTATAAGTGGTGTCGAGTGACGTGTGCCAATATGACGTTGACGTTCGGAGTCGTTTTCGGCCGTGGACTTCCTGCACCCGTTTCTATAAAAATTAAATATGAACAATTACTACGACAAAATTTCAAAATCCAGTCGTCCGGGGATGATACCGTATCGTGGCTTCCACCAGACGACAATGAGTCCGTATCGGCTCCCGCAAGACGACGATGAGTCCGTCTCGACTCCAGGTGTGTGACCTTTTCGTAGGTCAAGTCACCGTATTGCGTCCCATGAGTTGGGTGCAGTGCAGATGCCCTTGTGGCCTGCACTCGCTCGCTACGCTGTGGTCGGACAAAACAAATAACGAAAATATCCCTCGACTTGGTATGCAACACCGCCTCAAGTAGACATCTGGTTGGAGCCGATACGACCACTTTCAGGTGAAAGGAAGGACCACGTATTCTGAATAATTTTTTTTGTATTTTTTTATTCATTAAAAATTCATTTTTCAAACTCGAAAAATAGTTTATATTTTTGACAAAACAAATTTTTTTTATTAAATATTGTGCACATTGAAAGTTATAAACAATAGTTTAAAGTTTTTCTCTTTGAATGAAATATGATTGACCCACGTTATTTTCGACTATATTCCAAAACTGATAAAAATTAGTGGGGAAAAATATATATTCTAATAGCGCAATTCGAATACTTTTTCGAGTTTCAAATATGTATTGAGAATATATTTTTTTAAATGTATTCGAATACGTATTCGGAATATTTTAATACTCATTTATTCGAATACCTACGTATTCCGAATGCAAAAAAAAAATAGGTATCTATAATTTTTTAGAAGACTGCGGTTTCATTGTTACCAGCTGGTCCATCGGATGATTTCTAAGGATTGTTTTTACAAATTACTAAACAACTTGGCCTCTTGAATTTCTGCAGAGTTACGTAATCGTAATCAGACTGTAATAATTGTCCTCCACTAACGAACATTTCCGTTATTATCACGTGACGGTCGCTGTACTCGAACTCGTCGAAAAGCATCCAAGTCGTTTAGTTTTTTAAACTGTGAGAAATCAAATGTCTAGTATAATCATTCATTCGAGGTGGTACTGGTTTTACCTCGGGATCAGGTTACGCCTCCTGGATTCAAAATTCCAATGGCTGCATAGAGTACGGAATTCTGATAGTTTTCTATTGTAAGTATTGTAAGAGAAAAATACAGAAAACTCTGATCTATAATCGGTACGCCGTAAAACAAGGTAAGAAATTGTAACGCCAATCCATTATTATTACCCAAATCGGTTTTACCTCTAGAATCTTGTAAACGTTTGTTACAATATCATAATTCTCTAAATAATAGAAGTTAATAAGCAATATAAAATTGGGAATTTCCACTTTTTTAGAATTGTATTTAATTTTTTGTAAATTTGTAAATTGTGTTAAATGTTGTTTTTTATTTTTTTTTTTTTACATACATCAATACATATTATAAAATTAAGTTTATTTAATAACACTACTATTATAAAAGAATATCAGGTAATACTATAAAAATATAATACACATGATAATATTACAATAGATTATCCACCTATTGAACTTTCTTAAGTCCATTATTTTTTTAACTGTATTATATCTACTCAATCCGAAAAATGTAATGTACTTGCAGCTATATTTCCACGACGTGCTCAACAAGACATCCAAATCGTTTAGTGTCGGGCGTAGAGGGGTGGAAAAAACGATTTATATTCTCTCGTGCGGGAGGTACTTCATTGAAGATTTTACTCCGGTAGCGCGTAGGTAGTCGTTTTCGCCTTGCGGTTTCGAAATTGAAATGACCACGTAGATATCGTGTGTGTGTGTGTGTGTGTGTGTGTGTGTGTGTGTGTGTGTGTGTGTGTGTGTGTGTGTGTGCGCGAGCTGTAGTTCTGGCTCATGTTGGATAAAGCGTGCGCAGAGTGCGTCGTGGGCTGCGTGGTCGTGTGTGTGTGTGTGTGGGGGGGGGGGGGGAAGAAAAAGAAAAGCGACGTGGAGAAGAAAGCAACGGGGAGAAATAGAAGAAAAGACCCGCCGAGAGATTTTTATTTGGCTCCGTTTGTAACGGATGCATCTCCGGGGTGCCGTTCGAACCGCGGGGGAGTGGCAGCGGCGGCGGCGGCGGGCAAAATGAACCCCGGAGTGCCGTATAAGCGACCGATTGTTTAACACGCCGGTTGATCTATGACCTCCGTGATAACCGATAGCGGAAATAATGGCGAGCGGTTCAAAAGGCGCGGCCGCCAGTTGAACGGGAATGGCGCGCGAGAGGAAGATAACAATCGGCTATTATTCTCTCTTACGCAATGTATGCACCTCGCGCGCGCGCGCGCGTGTGTGTGTGTGGGTGTGTGGGTGGGTGTGTGGGCTTTTTCTTTTTTTTTGTGTTAGCACTTATTCCCAGTCAATTCAACGGCTGAATCGGCGCTCGAAACACACTTGTTGTCCACTTGCGTCCCCGCGCGCGTCCTGTGAATATAACTTTTTAATCCGTCTCCGATTCGTGAGGAGGCACTATACTGCTACCACTTTTCGGGGGCTCTGCTTATAGTATCACCGACATTTATGCGACCGGCGCGCGGAAGCTTTATTACCAACTCTCCTGCAGCAGTGGCGATAATCTCTCGACAGACCCACGATAACTTCATCGAAGCTCTTATACTGCGGCGGTTTAAATCCTTCCGGTATAAACCTCATCGAGTTCCAACTCGGTCGCAGTTAAGGTGGGAATCTTCCCGATTTCATTTCGAAAAAAACATCGCCACTTCCTGACCATCGGATTTGTCAACTTTTGCCGACTTCGGCAAAATTCAAAAATTACTACATCGTAATACACTCGAGTTCGTCCTGAAATCAATAACCAGCGTGTGGTCTACGCTCGAGTTAACAGAATTACTTTATTGTATTTGTCGCCGCGCCAAACACGCGCACTATACCTATACCTTATCTACCAGTATATATAAAATAATAAATATTGTTTTAAACTTTTATCTCCGACAGAAATTTTATTTCGCGCTGTTTTCACTAACCGTTTAGATCTGCTCAGATCTCTCCGACATATCGGTCGAGGTTGCACAATCAAACAACTCCATAATGATCAATACGCATTAGAAACAATGCACTGCAATATAATTATTTGTGGGTTTAACTGCGATCTGTATCAGCTATTATGTCTGTTTATGTTTTGCATCCCGGATATATGTAATATATAGACATGCAACGGTGAACTAAAATATTTACAAACATTATTAAAAATTGTAGACATTCAATAATATCATTTAAAGTTTAGGTATTGCTTAGGTCCGCTTCTACATTTGACAGTTTAGTTTCCGCGGTAAACAAAATTATTTTCTTTCCTGCCCAATCTGTTAAAGTTTCCATAAAATCGGTGTGGGAAAAATATAATATCATAAATGAAATTCAATCAGACTGTTTTAAAAACATTCTCGGAATTCGCAGTATAAAATATCAACTGCGACACTGCGTGATTGAAATCTCCTGTCAAAACAAATCGTGTCCTAACCAATGTCGTGAAACTGATAGTGTAAAATTACGCGTTTGTGCAGTGTACATAAGAACTATTCATGATGCATACGATAAACAATTATGGTTCGTTATATAAAAATATAGTTATCATTTATCACGATTGTTTAGAGGCTAGGTAGATAGTGAAATAATTGCGCTGAACAAATTTGGAAAAACTGTAAAATAAAATAAAACTTTAAAAATCGGGTAAATGGATGTTGTCTGCTGTACAGTAGGTTGCAAGAGGGTCAATGTATAATGGATTGTATTAAACTTGAATTCAATGATATAATATCATTGTATATGAAAAACGATTCTGAGCGGAGACGGTTTGTCAGTCTGGATATTTATTTATATTGTTATTATTTATTATAGCCTGTAAGTTGAATTAATATTATAATATTATAATATTATAATATTTTATTCGTTTCTATTTGTGATAAACAAAGGGTTTGAAATTAAAATCTCATTTTTAGTGGTTATTTGTAATTTGTTGGTGGTTTTTCCCGTGACATTAAATAACTATTGAGAAAATCGAAAATGACCTCTTTAAAGTACCATCTTGATCCAATTTTCTAAATGATAAAATACTATACGTTGAAATCGAAGCACTCTTTCTGGTAGAAATTTCGAATACGGGATAAAAAAAAAAATAGCGTTATTGTAAAACCACTAGCTTTCTCGCTCTACTCATAATCTAAAAGTGTAGGTTTCTGCTTTTGACTTAATAATTGTATATAGGTAACTACAATTATTATATTGTGGTACATTAAGTGGTTGACATTTGTCCGTATCATACTATTATGCAACATAATATTAGGTCAGAAATAAACCTACCTATGAATAACATATAATTATAATTATTTTCGTAAATTAATGATATTGTTTTAAGAAAATGTAAGCACGTTCTTGTAAATAATGCACGTGCATCGTAGGTTGTATTAAAGTGTACCGAGAACGTTTGATCAGTTCAGTTCACCAGAGCAATAGTTGATTGAAATTAATTTTGCGTATTTTTCGTAATTATCGAACACTGCGTGACAAATATAAGATTGCCGGAACTCTGTATACCGACCATGACCTGCGAATACGTTCAATTTGAAAACCACGGTTACCTAATATACCTCCTGATTGATAATTATTAATTATACGCGACTATGTATACTTGCACCCCAAGTCGCCCCAATGGACATTAACGTACTGTGCACGACTTACAAATCGGTATCATGTTTGAACAAAAGATCTAATGCGGTTGAACTAATGGATTATATTATTTAATATTTATATAGACACGCATAGATCGGGTCGTAGGTAATTGTATTGTACGCAAGTTGTCAGTCCATTTGTTTACGCGTGTCATAGATAATATTGTTTTATTCTATTGACGTATTAAATATTTAAATCCCAAGGAAATCGTCATGGTTTTAACATCGTCAAACGATTAATGTTAGTTTATGAACCTATACATATTACATTACTATTACATCGTTGTAGTTTTCAATTGAAACTATAATATTAATATACGTTTGCAGCTGAAACTTAATAATTATTATACCTATATACATTAAATATCTTTTTTTTTCATTCCATTGTTCAAATAACCATTAAGCTGTGTAAGTTATCGTTTTGCCATCTGAGGAACTAATATTATAGTGGAAATATATTCAAACCGAATGAAAACTGCTTAAAACCATACCTATACATTTTAATGACGTAACTTGAAAACATTAAACTTATATTATAAAAAAGTTTTTTAACCAATGAACTAATGCCAGAAGCCTTTTAAAATTAAAAATAAAAAGGAACAATTAAAGTTATTTTACAAAAACCGAACTAATAATAATTTTACTCGAGGTAATATTATGAACGGGAAAAATGCAAATTGAAACGTAATATTTAATTATTTTTTTTACGTGGACATAGACGGATATTACCTATATATCTTTTTTTTTATTTTAGAATATATTAAAAGCAAATTCCGTATATAATAACCGAAGTCTGATGTACATTTCAAATCTCTCGGATAATTAATTTCAATACAACTTCTCATCGAAATTTACAATAAACCATATTAATATAATATAAAATATTGCTATTTTTTAACAAGTCATTTTTAATCAAGATTGTGTATAATGTCCATAAAATGTATTAAACCCCAGAAGAACATTTAATGATACTGAACCCAGAAGCTTCCCAATTGTTTTTAATTGTATTAATTATGCAGCTGTCTACAACTGTAGGTACTATCCATGTATTATTTTAAAATTATAACGTTATTATATTATACCTTTTTTTTGTTAATTTGAATAATAATAATATTTTATCAAAAGTCAGTTGGGTGGGTAACATATACATAATATGGAATACGCACACAATGTAGAGAGTTCTAGGGTCATAGCTAACCCCCTCCCTCCCCACGAGTATGTGATTTAAATTTTTGGTATCTTCTCCATAGGAAAAATTCTAAATACACCATTGCAACTCTATAATTAAGTACGCAATAATGTCGTATTCGTCATATTTTGTTTAATACCAATATAATACCTATCGATGTTGGGACCGTAGTGTATTTTGTGTGTTATACTGTAATATTGTGATATGAATATATTGTTAAGTTAAGTGGATATTCAAACCCTTTGCAATGTTAATTACACTTTTCGGGTAGAGCAGTTACATTGGTCCACGCCCTTGACCACTCGTACACGTCATGAAAAAAACTAAAAAGGGATATTGATTATTTTGTCTGGACAGGTTTTGAAACTAAATGAGATATAATTATTGAATATTATTATATTGATTTATTCCGTATAACAATAGGGTAGGTACTCGCCACTCAGTAATTAATTTTACTGCGAGTGTTTATGAACCATCACATTTTTTTAATGTTTATTTTGTATTTTGATAGTCATATTATATTATATTATTTAAATTAACGTTTTATTTGTAATTTATTGGACTACAAATATTTCTTCTTGTAGATTTCCCTTGGTATCTTATCGGGGCAACTTGCACGGTCGGTAACACCGTAGTTTATTACCCTGCAAGTATACATGCAGTGACACCCTGATTTCATAGCACCGTAAATTGTTAATTAATAAACAATTTACATAATACAATTAAATTATAAATAGGAACAGTAACAGTATTATTAATTGCTTATATTATGGTTTATAAGATGAAATATTAAAGAAATTAAAGAAATTAAGACAAAAAAGGTTGACAGTGATTACTGTTCTGCTGTACATTAGGCGTCATGTGGGTCACTGTAATGGTAATGTTAAAATTGAATTCAATAAACGCTTTTTCTATCTATATTGCTTATAATTATAATATTTAATCTATGAAATTCATTTATTACCTATTAACATATTAAGTTACATACCCAGACAGCATTTTGAAATGATAATATTATAACAACATGATAATAATATTATAATCACGAATAATATTATTATAATGTTATGATAATATTTTTAGGCAAATATTTGCTGTCTGGGTACCAGCTGATTAGAGTTTTGGTTTTCTTTCATTACCTATCTGGTTATATCTTATTAACATATTAATTGTACTAAAAGATTGTTTTTAATAGTAATGTATATTTTTTTGGTTTAAATCATCCAAAATAATAATAATGCCTAAATAAATGGAACTCGCAGATATTTATTATTTATTATTATTTATTACTCTTATTTAAAATCTGAATATTATGGTATCTGGTCTTAGAAAAAAAAATAATGCAAACAATTATTAAAAATAACAAAATTTTATTTTAATGAATTATTTTGTGCAGTTCCATTATTGGAACAAACATGTCTTTTTTCAAGTTTGTTGTAATTCAAAACGATAATTCATATATAACATGTAATTCGTCTTTTATTAATTTTTTGTTTTTGTGGTACATTATTACACCACTTTCCCTACTACGGCTTAGAGTTTCTTTATAAATTCCGTTATGTTAAATAAATGGTTACCTACCTATATTATTATAAATAATGCATTCATATGAAAATAAATAAGTAAATATGTACGGATGAAAAAAAAAATTATTTATATACTATTGAATAATGTGTTTTTAATTGTTCGTATTTACATTATAATAATTCATCAAGGCCTGGTGTGTTTTGAGGTCAAGCATTGGTCGGCGTCGCTAGCTTCCTGATGGGTGACGCCCCGGGTTTTTAGTTACGAATCCTCGCCCCATATACCCTACCCCACAGTAAAAAGTAAAATCCTGCTAATACCGGTTAATGGCAATTAATGCAAAATTGTATACAATATTTTTTTTAAATACAATTTTAGCATGTCATTGAAAACTATTTTAGTAATGATACTTAGTGGAGATAAGTATGTTAGTGTTTATTTAGTTTTATTAAAACGTTAGGTAATCGCTTAAACAATATAGACTATGTATTTTGAAACATTTAATTTAAATATGTTTCTATAGGTAGGTACCTAAAGGTTAGTCTGGATTGAAAATGAAAACCATCACAGTGAAAGAAGTGAGTTCAAATAATTTGTCAACGAAATATCAATTATGCAATTATTATGAAGTGTAGTTTAACGAACTTCTTTTGCATTTCCAAACATATATGCTGCAGTCATACAATTTTTTTTCTCAAAGGGGATACTTTGTATTGAAACTGAATTCATCACTGTCGTTCGTATTAAAATCCCATACTGATTTATTTGAGGCAACAGTAAGTGAAAAATGTACCGAATAAAATGTTTAACGATTCAGGTATTCAGCTAACATGCAATATACTTTAGAGTGCGTGTGGTGAATTTAACCATACATGTACAAAAAGAAATACTATCCATAACTGCTCAGCCATCTCCAATGTTAAATATGAATGTTATTTTTAGGACTGAGACACAATCGGACACAATATTTTATTTGAGTCGTTTACTATACGATAACTTTACTTTTTTATAGGCAACTAATATTGGCTGATACAGAAATACGTTTCCCTTGACGAATGTATTGCCCACGGATTTACCCCCTTTTAAACTCTGTTGGAATGTACATTTCAGAGACTCTTAACACAGGTGTTCTGGGTTGTTTTCACCAAATATAAAATACAGGTAAACAATTATTTTTAATCATAATAACTATTTTATTTTCCGTAATCAACGGAAAATCAATTTTACTAACGAATTTGATAGTTTTTCGTAAGTCGACTATATTTAACATATTTTATGTGTGAAAAAGTAAATAATAGCCTTTGACAATATATATTTTACCAAATCTATCGATGAACATTTTATGAAAATCAGTCAACAACCATGGATTTGCATAAGGGTCATCCGTTTTAGGCCTTTGTTTTATTGAAAACGGTCCAGTACTTATTGAGTAAATAGAGGACAAACAAACAAACAAACAAAATTCTGCTGATTCAGACTGTAGATCATTCTTCTTGCTGATTCTGCAGGACGTTGTTCGTGACAAATTAAACAATGCCAGTGTATTTACTCTGTTTTAAACTCCATCAAATGTAAACTACACAGTTTATTATATTTTTAATACAGACATAAGTGTGGTTTCAACCAAATATTAAATATAAGTCACAAATAATCAAACGATAATTTATAATAATCTCGGTTTCATTTTATGTAACCAATTGGTTATACCTAAGCCTATGAAAAAACCTGTATTAAAATGAAAAAGTAAAAATTGGCTTCTGGTATAGGATTACCAATGTAAACAATTCTAGAACCATGAGTGATAAAGAATTGGCTGCGGACGACTTTTATTAATACTGGTATAGATAAATATTTCCCGTTTGTGTATGTATATAGGTGGATAAATTGACAAAAAATAAAACATCAATGCCGATCAGTTAAAACTATTATAGCGGTAGTGTTTATTGTTGAAAAAATTATGGATATGCGCCTGTTTTTAGAAATCTGTTCATAATACTGTGTAGAAATTTGCACTTGCTTCGATAAAGTAACAATTATTATTATGCACTTCCACAAACCGTTAAAAACCCGTTTATAATGTCAATAAACGAGTGTACGACATACAAAAGTGTACCGGGTAATTTGGCAGCCACTAAAAACATAGGTAGGTAACATAATTGGTGGATTAAAACTCAACATCCGTAAAATGAATGTCGTTACGTTTGTTCCTATACGATACAGCTGCAGTGTAAGTACGCGATTAATACCGCGGGGTATTTAAACTTATTCGTAAATGAAAAACAATTATTAATGTTCATTTTGGGACACCCCCACCCACGGGCCACGACTGGTCTCACAGCCGTCATCGCAGCGCTGAATTTCGTTGATTTAGTTCTAGATTGTTTCGGTTTATGAACTCCTCTTTCGAGAACCGCCCGGTGCAGAGACATCAACACGGGCCACACAGTATATTATTACAATGGAGATTGTTCCCGAAAGTGACACTTGGACATCGGCAGGCTTCGTGAAATGCCTCCACACAAGTCATATTATGTTTTGAGTCGATATTGATTAATTCTCAAGTCCCGCATTGCCACCGATCGCGCGCAGTGTACACCTTGTTATAAATATAACCATGGTATTATACAGTAATATTGTTGACACTTAGGGCACTTTTAAAAATTTCTGGTTAAAGTTAACCAACACTTAACCAGCCGAATTCTGCCCGTAGTGAAATCTGTTACCGGTCGGTTAGCGCTAACCGACACTTTACCGGACACCGTAAGAATGGCCCTGAGTCGTGTAACATGTAATTAAGTCTTAGTATTTTTTTAACATTTAAAGTATGACTGTTTTGTTATCTACAATATTCAAAAAGTGTTAAAATTTAATTTCAAACATTTATTTTGCGGTGTACATATAATCAACCATCGTGTTTAAGAAGTATTTCGGAAATCCTAGTCATAATACTTATATACTTATATTCATACAATACGTAAACACATTGAAAATAGGTACGTATTCACCTTAAATCTAGATTAATATCAAAAATTTCAGGTCGGAAAACTTACAAATAATGTATTTTATAAACGTTTAAGACTGTATGATTACATCACGAATAAGTAGGTACTTGATAGCAACTTAATATCCTATGTTGTACAATAATTATGTGATTGTAAATTGTTGATTCTGTTGTCTAATGATTTGTCTAGAATATATAATTTTTAAAAAATCTCAGTCTCAGCATTGAACTAAATTATGTTTTTCATAACAAATAAAAGTTGGTTATATTAAATGTTATATATCATATACAACGATACTCTCAAATTTTTCGAAAAATCCTATTCAGTTTTAGATCTCAAGAAAACTTCGCCAAATCGACACTCCGATAAGATTTAATCAAATCTTTTGGTACTACTACTGAAAATACGAGTAACTGTGTTTTATAATCAAATTAAAAAGTAATATTTCAGTAATAATAATTACGTCTGTATTTCTAGAATTTGGTCAGAATTGATGACGACTTCTACAGTAATAACGTATCACATAAATTCGGTTTAATTAAATTTCTAAGAATGCCTTCCAGTTATTTAAATTAATGAAATTTAATAATAATTTGATTAAACCGACATAATATATAACATATTTTAAACCAATGACTTTTACAATCGTAAAAATAGTACAAACTACAAACAATAAAAAAATTGTACGAAACAACCATACACATACATATGCACAATATTGTGCAGTTAAAAATGTTATGTAAAAATGTTCGTCGAAACCGAAATTAAAATCATTACTTTTTCTTCTATGCGTAATTGTACAGCGGAATTTCGTCGTCAACATTCAAAATATAATTGGATCCGAATCACTACGTCATAACGTCATAGTATAATGATGGGAAATTCTACGAAGGCAAAATTCAAATTATATATTAATATGGGACGGAGTATTGACATTAAAACGTAATAATTATTTCTTAATCAATTAGGTAATTAGACATTTTTTTATGGATTTTCGATGACATATTTTACACATCAGGATATTTGTTGGACTAATCGTTTACCTAGTCGGTTTACTTTATAAGTGTTGAGTAATTTTAGAGAAATCACTTATTACAAAAAATATAGAGGATAACTTGTTCGTGGGTACTATACATATCGGTATTATACTTTATTACTATTTGACTTTGTATTTGACTTTCAAAATAAAAAAAAAATGTTATAAATTTAAATGATGTTTAAATTGTTTTGTGACAATATTTAGACAAATCGATATGTTATAGATACAACTCTCTATCGTTTTTGTAATGGGCGACTTTACTCTAAGATAACTCTATAACATAAAAAAAAAATGTATTATGCGTAAATGCGTTTTGTTTATGTTGCGAGAGAGAAAACAAACGGTGTGCTGATGACACACTCTTAATGAATAATATTCTCGTTTTATAATTTTCACGTTTGTTAGGTCTTAAAAATGTATAATAATATTAAGAAAATCAATTAAAATTCGTTCTCCGCACGTCAGCACTACGTCAGCGTAAAACTACACTAGTTGTAGACAACTTTATTCGAAACCAAATATTTTTCGCACAGTTTCTATCTTGTGAAATTCATCTCAACTCGTGTTTCAGATATGTGCGTTTAACGAAACGGAAAACTCACAGTTTTAAACCACTACAATGCACGCCAAGTAGGTACTCGTAAGTGACTAGGTATGTTTAGGCGAATTAAAACGGTATAATATTTTTTGTTGTACATATAATATTTCACCAGTATTTCCTTCGTGACTATACAACTCCTTATACACCGGGACGTACATCCTGCGGGCGATTTATTACTATGCTTAGTTCACTAAGTATTTTCTGGTTACTTTGACTGCTACGCCTGAGTGCAGTCTGTGCATAATAATATGTATGAAACAGTCAAACACACGCAAGGCTCACGCGGACGAAAGCTCTCACCCCCTCGTGTTATCCTCTTATTGTAAATTTTTTTTCCAATATTTGGATTTTTTAAATTCGTTAGTCCATATTAATATTATGTATTAAATAACGTATTTTTCAAATGCTTGAATTGTTTTATGCCATTGAAGGAGTGTACCAAACGAAATATTTTTCAAATGAGAACATCTCTTTTTTATTATAAATTGTTTTAAAACGTTGTATGAAAAAAAATAAGTTTATTAAATTCTATATATACGTCCTACACAATACATAAATCATGTATTTGAAAATATTGTGTTTTCGAGGTATACCTTAAGACTTTTAAAAATCAGAGTTTAAATAAATGCACAATAATAGTGTAGGTTAAAATGGTGGTGTGCATGCCCGGCGGATCACTTTGTATATTATCCTTGTAATAATAATAGTCGTTATACACGTCCGCGTTGTCGGTGGAAATGAAAAAAAAATCCTATTTAATGGCATCTGCTACGACGGTGGAAACTGTATATTATCGGTACCTACTTATGTATACTACCCGTAGGTATTAAATGATATATATATACATTACATTGTACGTAGTTCTGGTCCTAAAAAAACAACGATGAGTAATTTAAATATTTGCGCGTGGCAAACAACGGATAGAAAACAGAAAAACCCTTTTCCATCATGTTTATTATTATACATAATATTCGCTCTCGCCACGGTTAACCTTTGAACGGCGTTATTGTTTTTTTTTTTTTTTTGAAGCCATAGTGCGTTTATTATAAAAATTGTGAAGTAGTAGCCGGTTTGGTAGCTAAACATATTACGTAACTATAATATTATATTTTTATCGTATTGTACTCTTATTGGTGGACGACGACACGACAATGCCCGAAATCATTACCTCTAAAAATGGACGAGCCAGACACCTGTTGTAGTAGATGTCAGTTATGTCGATGTATACAACTGCTGCAACTAGTATATACGTGAAACTAAGAGAGTAAAAAAGTGGTTGAGAGTTGTTCAAAAATCAGGATGACCTCCCCCCCTACACGTCTTATTATGTGTTAGAGAATGTCGTCAGACATGATTATAACAATTTTACCTTCCTCCAGATGTTCTAAGGACTCTCTAGTTCATGTATTCTAGAATTTGATCAAATATACTCTAAACAATATGATTGTACATATATTTGTTTATATAAAATATTTAAATATATACAGGCGCACCGTGTGTCAGTGGACAAAAGTGAGGAGGAACAATAGGTAAATTGGTCAATCAAACTGTTATATACTTATATAATATAACCTTTATAACCTCGTCGACTTCTTTTGGCATATTACATATACGTATTATGTAGAAATAAAAATTATTCTAAATAAAACAATTTTTTTTTTTTTTATGAATATAAATTTGTTAAATCGCCGGTAGATCAGTAATTCATTTTATCCAAACATTATAGCTATTTTATTTTCTGTAACTGAGGCTTTAGCCCTCTTCCCAAAAAAAATAAAAATAATTGATTGGAAAAATATATGTGTCTCATATTTTATTATACGATTATTATATTTTAATGTCTGAGTGGGGTTGCCTGTCCATCTCGTCGGCAATACCTATTTATTATTAATCTTTATATCTGGTACGGTTTATGGTAGATTTATTGATTTCTTTCTGTAAGTTAGTGGTGGAATGATCTTGTATAATCTATATAATAATATTATTATAAACAATCAATATTTTACTCGAATTGAATAATATATAATATATACATTATATCTATATTATAGATAATAAGTACGTTGTTGTGTTTGAAGTTATATTTTGTGTGCGTTCAAATGTTCAAAAACTATAACATTTAACATGTAGGTAGTAGGTAATCAATATTGTTACTGTACATTTAAATTATTATTAGTGTGTAATTTATTATAATTTACGTACGTAGATATGATATAACTCACAATCACAATTTATAATATAATGTGATTGCCACCGGCGTGGTAGAGTGTTATTTATCGGATCGTCTAAATTGAGCAAAATATAACGTGATCCAATATAAAATCACTCAACAGTCCATTTATGGATAAATTGAAACCGTTATAAACGTGAATATCTCGGAAATATCAAAAATGGCCATACATAATGAGTTCCCGGAATATAAATTTCCTATACTATAATATTATATAATATAATTGGTATATAATATGCGATTTATGGTTAATTATTAATACCTTCTATTTATAATGCAGCGGCGGATCCAAGGGGGGACTATGGGGAATTTTGCCCCCTCCCCACAATCTCTGTAGCTTCCCTTTGTTTTACACTGTGTTTAATAGCCAATTTTGTAGCAAATGTATGTACTTTTTGTACTTTTGCCCCCCCCCCATACCCCCGCCAAAATTAAGCCCTGAATCCGCCACTGTTATGATGCATACGTTTATGTCAATACTGAATACAAAACCACCGATTCTTCATCATGACATTGACCTGGAGCGCCAGATAAATTATTTTCATGGATTTGTGACTTGTGTACGTGCAATTCGAGAAACTATAAATCCATTATAAGTAAGTAATTACAGATAAAAAGCGCAAAAGTGCTCAGGTAATGATGATATTCATTGTTCAGCAGATTGTGATCTAATCGATGATGATATTTTCGACGTTAAGCCCGGTGAAAAAATATCCTAAATGTATACTTTTATAAAAGAGTATTATAAAAGTTTATTAATTATTTCTGTACTCTTTGCAGTATTCAACATTTCAATCAGTATAAACGGTTAGTCGTAATAATCAGAATGCCATTAATACATTATTAAATACTATGTATCTTACCATACCTAATCTACATGTAGATATACCAATATTTTATATAAAATATGATAACACCTCAGTTGAATTTTATTTCAATTGGTTTAAAAGAATATAAAAATATTGCCAATTGGTACTAAAGTATAATATGGTGTGTATAAAGTTGGCCAAAATTCATTGCATACAAATGTAGAAAATCAAAAATATGTAGTTCGTGTACAATTTTGTATCATAACACCTTATTTGATTATTACATAAAACAATGATATATTATTAAAGTAGACAAAATAAAATTAAAAAAATATAGGTATACAACGTTATTTTATTTAATAAAAATGTATTAATTATGTTACTGGGTATACTGTGTATGGGTGGTGCTACCAGACGACTAAAGTACTAGACCCACATATCACTACCACCACCACGGTCCTGTCATAGTATGGACTAGGTTCACCTTTTCGATGGCCACCCCCTCGACTTACCATTACATATACAAACGCAAAACGACCTAAAACATAAATTGATAGTACCATCAACACGTCGCAACCGACCACGTGCTACAAACTCCTGCACATGGTGTACAAACCACGTGTACATATAATAATATTACCACGCCACCACGATACCTACCTATATAAATAAAATGTTACATGGTATGTGTTTTGTTTTTATGCACAAAAACAATATAAACTGCTTGATAAAGTTGATAGTATTTTAATCATGAAAGAACGCTAGGTCCCTATAGGACCATGACTGACGTGGGTTTTTAAATTCCTAGCTAAACGTGATCGTTTTCGCTGTACATGGGTTATCATTAACCCGACAGAATCCTGCAATCGGAAGACAGCGAAAATAACTTCGATTTTAAATGCAAGTGTTTATACGGTTTGACTCACTTTCGTATCAGAAACTATCCTTTTTACGATGTAAATATTTTATTGGAGTCGTCAGGCTATGAGGAACGATACACACAGTGAAAAATATATAAAATATAATAGCCAACAGTATATACACACTAAATAAACAGGAACGCAGAGACGTGCGTTTCCAAAAATGTATATTGTAAATGCATTTGACACTGGGTCATAAAACGAAGTTGAAGGCGGATGACTAAGAGCACTTAGAATGATAAAAAAAAAGCTATAAAAAGAAAGAGAATAATTTGGGTAGATTTTAAGTGAAAGAAGTTAAATATATTTTGCCCACCGGGGAGAATTAAGTAAGGAAAAGTTTCTTAGAAAAAAATGTAACAAAAAAATAAGAAACTTGGGTGTTAAATTACTTGAATGGAAATAATGTAACATAATAATACCTAATAAAAAAAATAAAAGAATTTTTTTTAAACAGTTTTCTGTGAAAAAAAATGTATCGAGTAAGTTGCGTATTAATTCGACGAATCAAATCGTGGATAGGGGGCCGTCGTAAATGACACTTATTTCTGTTATTTTTCGAAACTCTATTGTGTGGTGGTAGGTATATATGAAAGAAGAGGAGGAGTATTTGGTCGTTTAATTGTCTATTCCTCTGTCCGCGACACTTTTAAATTATGTAAAAAATCGTTTTTCAAACCATTGTCCAGGAAAATCTTTAGCTCTATACGGAGGCGGAAATAAATGCAAAAACTAAAAAAAAAAAAAAAGTCAGAGGCGTATATTATTCTTTTGACTAAATGTGTAAAACTTTGACGAGGTGAAGCAGTCACGAGATTAATGAGGGAACACTGTACGTTGTCGGTTTGTGGCACTGCTGTTGTCATCCAGACGGGAATTTAAAAAATTGTTTTTCTACCTGTATTCAGCTTTTCATAAAATCGAGTACGAGAGATATTTGTAAAAAAAAAGAAGGAAAAGTGCAAAACTTTTAAAATCCCGACAGCAGTCTTTGACGTTTTAAGCATTCGTTGAAAAATAGATTTGCGTTTTTTTCTGATCGATGCAGCGGAAGACTGTGTTGACTATTTTTCGTCTCAAATTATTGTATAAATAACAACAAAAATGCATCTAGTCTGCAAAACTATGATGTTAATTTTCTAAAATTACAAAAATTAAACTAGACATTAACTATGTAATGGTATAACCAATTAAAACGGTCCTTTTAGGGGTAACCAAAAAACATACACACTTCCATACACGAACAAAAACATGGCAGAATCACGTGATAACACAAACACGTTAGACACACGAGTACGACATATAAAGTAGGCAAAACAACGAGTTTATGATGTGATTTTTACACACCTAAACGCCCAAATCCGTGATATCGGTCATACAAAAACACCCACTTCCTATGAAAAAATCGCTGTCTCGATTGGGCCTAATCCTGAATAAAACGGCGAACAACAGTCATATATAGCAGGTACACGCTTGACTACAGTATGGACTAAATAAACGTTAAATCAAAGGAGAGAATCAAAATATACAGTTCAAATTCAATTATCATTTGGTTAGGTTATGTTTAGTTGGTTGTTATAGTTCGTCCAATTATTCGTGTTAATTGTCTTGCCATTTTTCTTCCTTCCATTCTAAACCTGACCGTCCGTTTTCAGGACTAAATTCGGAACGATTTAAGCATAGCCAGAATGGTCATCATAAATGCACAGCTGACAAATCTCCCACAAATTCAGCCGACGTCAAGCACAAATCGTCGATCTCGTCAATCACGGACACATAATATATTCCATGGTATTTCACGATAATGATAGTCTCACTACCACTTATATATTGCTAAATGTACAACATCCTTACTATTCGGAAATCATCACTTTCCCCTGGTCAGACATCTATCGTTACCTACTGATCGCGCTCTTAGCCGGCCTCCCCCCTCCCAATTATAATGTTATACAGGTGTATCTCAGTTTTTTGTTCACTTCAGTTCACAACGAATCAGCGTTAGTGGACTTGGCTTTGTGAAATGATTCGACCTAGAAGTCTAGATAGAAAACCGCAAGTCGTGCATTGGATTTAGGCGATGTAGCAAGTGGTGTACTTTTGAACATGGCTTAAACTACTTACACTTTAAACTTTTCTGATGTCTCTAAATATTTGTTTGTGGACCTCTTTAAAATACTAATTTAGGAAAATTATTTCTTATTGGGTATCTACATTATAAAACGAAACTCCGTGGTTCTAGCTAGGCGGTGATGAAACAGCCAGGACTAATTTATACTATGACTATTATAATTATTATAATAACAAATTAGGTATATAATTATATAATAAACTGCACATATCATCATTAGAGGAACCTCTATTCCAAATTTCAAGTTCGTACGATTTGTAGGTTTTGAGATGTAGTGATCAGTGACTATTGTGAGTGAGTGGCCGGTATTTGACATTTACATATTATATAGATAGTATAATATACTTAAAACTTAGTAATATGATGGATCAACACTCAACATGGTACCTGCGTCGAAATCTTTTTCGTATGTAATTATTGTTTATTAATGATTATAATTGCAATACATAACTACTACATGACCTACTCAATGACGAGGTACACTTCTTGTACAGCTGAGCGTTTTCTATTTTCCCGGCATTTACTTTTAATCCAGCATAATATTATTTTAAATCTGCTACCTTTCTCTCGGTAACGGAATAAGTCAATTGCAGAAAGTAATCAACTGACTAAGAATTACTATTTTCTTTAACTTTCACAGAACGTACTTACGTATACCTAGTATTTAAATGAAATAATTTTAAAAATTCAGTTTAACGAAAACAATTTTTTCTTGATATAAAAATAAGTTTATTTTGCAACGGAGAAAACTAATATTTTGTGTTAGTAGTTAGTGCGCAGATTTTCTAAGTTTTGACAAGTGATTTAATCAAAAATATATACATATTTAGTTTTTACCTATATTTTACGATATGAAATGTTGTAATTTAAAATGTTACGGGTTTGTCATTTCTTAGTTTTACAAATGCTTTTAAGAGGACTTCATACCCTCATGCGTTTTCTTCACCTTACAAATATAGGTATGGCATAGAACATTATTTGTTCTGAATAATTCATTTAACTCTGTTATGTTTAATTTTAGACTGAATTGACATATTTTCAAATTTAGAAGTAAGAATATAATCTAGTCGATGAAATAGGTTTTTTTTATATTTTAATAGTAAATTGTAATGCTCATAACTTGCTTTAAAATTGAAATATAAAAAAACCTACGTTACCAAATAAATTATATTCTTACTTCTAAATTTTATAAAAAGTAAATTCACTCTAAAATTGAACATTACCGATTTAAATTAATTATTCAGAACGTACAATGTTCTATGTTATGCGTTTTTAAGACGGAGATAACGAATGAGGGTATAGCGTCTTCTTATTATCTAAAACAAACTTTTAGTTAGTATTTTGTGAGGTACCTACTATTAAAAAAATAATTTTACAGGTTCTTTTAAAAAAAAAAAAATTTCCTTTTCATTCTTGATTATTATAGATGTCTGACTTTTGTTTTTAACTAATTTACATAATTCGATAAACTTTATTATAATAATTGAATTGAACAAAATAATATTACCGATGAACACGTGTTATTACATTTAGTATAATATTACACAACCATTAGTAGGTTGATCAACCCACTTATAGTTCCACACTGCAAGTTAATAAACTGAAATAAAATACGATTCTATAAACAGATATAAGATCATGACAAAATCAATCATCAACATTTTTAAATAATATGCTTTTTCTTTGTTTCTAAATATACAACATATAATATAATCGCATTCAATATTTTTAAAACTCGACTATTTCCTACTTAAAACATTTTTGAAGAATTTTTTAACACGAGAATAATAAAAACAAAAACCTTAAATACCAGTTTAAGTAAAAAAATACGGCATTTTGTTATTTAGTAGTTTGAACTATTTTTTACTAAAACAATCGCATATGTCTTAAAGGTCAATACTGACTTAGCGTAGTTCGTAGATTGGTGTGAATAGGTTAATGGTATAACAGCTTCATATTATTTTATTTCTAAATATTTTGAAAATTATATTTATCATAGGAAATAAAAACTTACAATATTAATTATAGCATATTTCAGGTTTCAACGGTTTGAAAAAATTTAAAAATCTTTATTTTTTGTTTGAATAGAATGTAGTTTTAAGTATTTGAATCATTATTATTATTTTTACCAAACTTAAATATTTCATGACATTTAAAAAATCAAATATATATTATGTATGATGAATTTTATTACGTAGATTCTACGTCTACAGTTTAAAATAATAACATCCCTAGGACAAAATGTTACGAATTAGTAAGTGAATAAAAAGCAAGAACGGTAAGTTATCACCATAACAATAATATGCGACGATTACCACGGAATACTGAAAAGAATCGTTCCTACGTCCCTGATAGATAGTCACTCTTCATGAAACGAGGTCTAATTGGTTTTTGACGGCCAAATTAGATTTTAGGTACTTTTGCGCGCACAGTTGAATCGTGATTTCACACTTAAAAGGACCGACCGAGCCAAATTGCCCTTTAGAGGCGATGACTCCAGACCACGTCGGTCGTTTCGCGAATATTACCGCGGTCACCACGGTATAGTACAGTGATCAGCGGTAGATGATCAGCTTGTACTAGTGTATTTTAATTGGGTTTTATTTTTTTTTCTACCTTATTGGTTTACTTTTCCTCCTCCCCCTTTAACGATTCTGTTTTGCGAAATCATGGTTTCGTCAAGGCGTCGTGGTCTTGACAAATATCTAATCGAGTTCATAACTGACAAGAAGTCTATGACGCGATAAGTCGTCATGCAATCTTATGGTATTACGTATATTGTAACAAGAAATTTACTGCTGTTTGTGCAGCCCATGTCATAAGTTCAATGCCGACGGACTCAAGATAAACGCAACTCGTAAGAAATTCTATTACCGTTTGTGTTCGGCATTGTTTGTATTGGCATACGACAGTTTTCCCAGAGACGATAAGTGATTTGAACAATTTGATTTCCGACACTTCAAAGTTCAAAGTATGAAATATCAAATATTACCAATCTACCTACCCCATTAGATATTAGTCTTGACGGGTATATGCACGGCCCACGTTATTCCATATTATTGATTTCAATGATAGTTTGTGAAGAGAGAGAATAAAATGTATCAGACTCGTGGGCAGTTTGATACGATCGTCCATTCGTCCAAGATTACGTCATATGCCCAGTGTTCGGACTTATTTAGATAATTATTTATTCATCTTTTATCTTATCTAGATAAATAGTTACAAGGTATCTAAACGTTCATCTTAGATAATTTTTTTACTAATCTAAAAAAATTCATCTAGATACATTTTTTATTGATAAAAATCACGAAATTGTACAAACGTATTTTAAATATTTATACAGTTTCTCAAACCAAGTTTATGGTGTATAAATAATGTAATTATTTGTATTTATATCATTATTATTATTATGTTCCTAGTGCCCGACTAAAATATACATGAATTTAAAACCCATTTTAAAAATCTTTATCTAGATAAAAAAGTATTTATATTTATCTAGATAAATATGAGTTAAGTTATCTTTGATATATATCTAGATACATTTGAGTTGCATTATCTTTATCTTAATCTAGATAAAAAAATACTTATCTAATCCAAACACTGCATATGCCACGTGATTTCAGGAAAATACCAAGTTCGTTAACGATAGCTAACATTATAAAATGATCATTATTTTTGTTCTGAACCGAAATGTCTTACATCATCGTTTTTTTCAACGTTAACTTTGGCTTAAAACAAAACAAAAATTTCAAAACATAACGAAGAACATTTATGTTAATTTTTAGATAGATTTTAAAATTATTAACGGAACCGAACCTAACCTACCGTAACAAGATGATAGTTTAATATTAAAGATTTATGTTTGAAATTGCACTCCAAAAAAAAATTGGATATTTTGAGATAGCACACCTTTTGGATTTTAGCCCACGTTATGTTCACGTAAATATTATGCATATTACCATATATCACTATCGAAATTTCGAATGAAGTACTTATATGTCATTACCACAATATGAATATATTATTACTATGACCTATATAATTCTACTTCAGGCATAAATATTATGTACAAAATAATATGTTATTCAGAACGACGACATGTATACCGTTTCCGACTAACAAAACATATAGATATACACTCGTGACGGATTTTTATTTTAAAACCGTATATTTAGTACATTATACTTTTCCTATAGATCTTTATAGAAAAAAATAATAAAAAACTCTGTGGTGACATCAGATTTATAAGGCATTTGAAAAAAAGAACTTATACAATTTTAATATACAGATATGTACTGATAATAATAAAATGTACTGTTTTCGAAATATCTGTTTTGTTTTCAGTAGTACAAATTATTCACTATGGCGTGGTATGGTAATATTTTACCATCAGATATTTTTATTTATCGTTCTTATCTTTTATAGCCAAACCATATATTCCATCGAATTCCACTGGAAAAACGTTGGGTCCCTTGTACCGCCTGTGGTACACTATTATAGCTGTAGCGATGATTGACTTATCTATTAAATATTTTTTTATTTTTTACTTTTTTTAACTTGGCTTTTGAATTGTTTCTCCCTTGATATCGGCTTATCATTTTTTTAACAATCTCTTTTGCCATTCCAACCACTCACTTTTTAAACTATTTTTCTGTTTTCACTACAATGTTTTATGCCCAGAGGACATTTCCACTATATTCCTGTCATATTATTATTATTATATTTATCTCTGTGGTAGGAGAAAAACTCTATTTTATTCCGCTAAATTTCGGCAACCTCTAGAAGTCTAGAATATTGTTAGATGACATTAAAAGTTGTATGCAGTTCCAAGTGAACACGAACACAATACAATTTCAAGACTAAATTATAATTTTACAACATTGACTATGATAATTTATTCCATCTAATGTCTTGTTGGTTAAACATGTACTTTATAGTACAGTTATTAGTATAAAAGTATATAAATAAAATAATATTTTACTGTTACTAAATGTGATTTACACAGAAGATAAATGCGTGGTGTATACTACTATAATAGTTTGTTTTATTTTATATTATAATAAAATGTTAAGTCTGAATTTTTCTAAATAACCGTTTTTGGTTATAATATTTTTGAATTTTTCAATCCGCCCGTGGCCATATGAATAAAAGCGGTATACTTGATTGATATAATTGAATTGTTGTACACTAATACAATTATTTAGGTATCTATATATTAAATAAACTTACACGTACACATTTATAAATTAACATTTTTATATATTATTACAAAACCACATGAGAGCTACATAATGAATATCACACCAGTGGTACCATAACATTGATGACTCTTAATAACGGTTTTTCTAATAAAATTTTACTATTATAATAAACTATTGTAATAGTAAAATGTTACTATAAGACCGAACTTCTACCGCACGCCGTCGACGTACATCACATAACGACTGACTTAGGCGTCATCAGTGAGAACGCGTCTTTTCCCTCTTCACGTTCCAGAAATTTAGTCTGACTCTCTGGATTTGTTTTCGTATATCATTGGCATGATGTTTATTTTTTTTAATAATGAATCTCGAGAACACAATAATAGTATAATTATCACACGGCGACTAAACTAGGCAATTTCGCTACACCACTGTCGTTGGTAAATAATGTTTTTGTATTCATAATAATATATTTAAAATTCCAAGCAATGTCGCGTCGTTCAAGCGTAAACAACATAATATTGCAGCTACAGTGTGGGGCACACTAACAATGAGTTAGTTTAATAAAATATTTTTATTAGAAAAAATAGCTGATTTGTTTGTCTGCAGTTGAATTATAATTCAATTATAGCCTATTATGGCAGTACGAATAATTTTATTATTATTTTTATTATTTTTTAGTTAGAAGTAATAACACACTGTCCATTCAATTCGTGTACTATTATACATTACACTATATATTACATAATCGTTAATGAATTCAGGCTGAACACAACGTCGTCATTTTATCTTTTTCGACTCACGGACAGCATAATATAAAGACGGCGAATAGCGATAGACACTACGTGATGGACACTACGAGTCAATAATTTACAGGACGTCGTAAAAGTAAAGAATACGGCGTTTCTAATTAATGGAAATCACAATGTGCATGGATTTTATGATAAAAGCTTGGAGATCTGGTCACGTAATTTCAATTATTTGACGGACGATGGTAATCGATATATTATTATTATGCAGCTGTTATTGGTTGTTCGGACGCGAAATAATAATACTATATTGAGGCGATCGCGTAGAGCCAAAACTCGGTTCGGTATAATTGCCAAAATCGCGACGGTGAACGTTTGCATAATATATTATTACCATCGTACCTATATTATATCTAACGTAATAATAGTCCGGAATCTTGTTTCGATCAATCGGCTCCGGGAGACACGTTTAATCGTCCTATTAAATTATCTAATTGCGGGCGACGGGGGCAAAACATGAATCCGAACTGCGATGGGCCGTAGCTATGTGGTGGTGTGACCATTTAAACGCATTCTACGTGTAGCTGTTGTGCCGACCCGTTTCACCCTAAATCGACCCTACGTCCGTTATCACACTCCACACTCGACATTCCGTTTCCTGGCCGGACCAGACGAAAATGCGTTCGCGATTTTTCACCCGAATTCCCGTTTTCAGTCGTTCAGATTTACAGTGTTATGATCGGTACGCTAATTATTGTTACTACGACTACACTTGAACGTGTTGCAGGTATTCCGGATAACTGCTCTCATTAATTGAGATTTCTACCACATCCATAATTGTTCTTTATAATATTAATATTATGGAGAAGTTATTCTATAAAATGGTTGTATTTTGAAGTATGGAAAAAACTTTTTATTTGATTGTTAAATAAAAACATTTCCAAGCGTTTTCGACATTTTGAATTTAAATAACGGTAAAAGTTAGACCACTGTTAAAGCTGCGATAAAATATTAACACTACATTTTGAATGGAGGCTACGGATTTTCCACAATTAATATAATATCCCAATATTTTGAAAAAGTATTGACTTTTGCAGAAATTGTCTATTATAAATATTGAAATATAATATGTACATTTTACATTTTATGCTCTTTTTATTTTTTTATATTAGCTTGAATTTCTATTAACTTTTGATGTTTAAAACCATTCATTTTGACAAAAATCAAGAGTTGAGATTTCCCCTCACCTCTTGACTTGTCAAATTATAAAAACCTATTAAAGATTTAAACAAAATTATTTGGTTTGTCATAGAGGCCTTACATATTATTATATAATTCGACCATAAGTACAAATATTGATGTGTGGTGACAAATGCATAACTATTATGCTAGTGACGACAGAAAAGGCACATAGGAACGGGTCTAAGAACAGTTCATAAAGTTAGAACAAAAAGTTAACATACATTTTCCTTGACCTCCAAACCAATCCTACTAGGAATTGTTGGATACTTGAGACTGTTAGCCGTTTGTTGGAAACAATTGGGAAACCCTCAAAGAGCTGTTAAACTTTAAAATTTGTGTTACTAAGTAGGTACATGACAAACATTACAATTGAAAGTAAAACTCGCTTAACAATATATAGCGTTGACATTGTTGAAACTTGTTAGAAATTGTTGTATGAGATCAAGAGCTTTATAGAAAAACAAAAAATAAAACAAAACAACGACGTGTTGTAACTTGACTCCACATTGCAATTTTTCTCATAATATTTTTGTATTCACCCTTAAATACTTTTAGTTACAACATTCTTAGTTACTTACACCTATTCCAATAAGGAAATATTGTTATATAATTATTTTTTTACCAGCTTTGTACGTCTTTAGATCAGGGCTATCAAATGTTTTTTGAATAGTATTCTCGCTATGTTATACGTGTGTAAGACAGAGACAACACATGCGGGTGCAACTTCCTCTTAATACGGTAAATGATTAAGTTGAATTATTAGTATTTTTAGATTCTGAGTGGGACGATGAACGTATTGATTTTACAATGATGTGTGTTTTTTTATTTTTTTTTTTTGTGTCTGTCATCACGGTTTGGGGCAGTAAAACTACTTCGAATTCTTCAACAGTATCTTGTCGATGGGAAAGTGAATCTAGTTGGTCCATTCAGGAGGTCAAATTTTAAAATTCCCAATAGTTTTCAAAAGCGCCGGGAAAAACAACATAAAAATTAAGGAAAAAACGGGAATTTTTACGCAAAATCGGTTTTTGAAAAAAATCGATTTTGGTTTTTGGTGTAACAAACTAACGTATATACATGAAATTTTCACTGGTCGTTTATATTTGCATTTTATATACTTACACAGTAAAATTTTCAAAATATTTTGATTTGTTTTGAACTGTTAAGGAACATTTTCAGTTTCCAATTTTATTAGTATTTTTTTTCTATGAATGTCAATAAAACTTTGTTGAGAAAAAATACTTGAAAATTTAATAAAAAGCTCCTACCATATTGTTACAATGACAAAAAAATATTTAAAATCCTTAGTCATAGGTTTTTTTTTATAAGCATTTAAAGTTCAAAAATTGACAAAATATTGAAAAATCACGAAAATTAGCAAATTATTTTGAGTTAATAATTCATAAAAATTTTTCTTTTTAAAATCTAAGATTTTAAAATGTAATACAAGATTTCTTATAAAATTTTCTACCTTTATCAAAAAAAAAATGTCTTTAAGAAAGTCAAATTATATTTTTACGAGCGTTTGAAATTCAAATTCTTACAATATTAAATATTATTCACTTGATTTCTCATGTACTGATTTTCTTATTTTATTGTAATTAAAAAACGAATGAATGTAGATACTTGAAAACTTCACTGAATGTTTGTATTAGCAATTTATATACACCATACAATTTTGAAAATATTTTGACTCTTTTCCATCTTTTTACGGACCATTTCAAATTTTAATTTTTTTAGTTTTTTTTTTTATGAATATCAATTAAATTTTATTTGTTGGGTAAAAAAGCGTGAAAATTTAATGCAAAGCACCTGATATATTTTTATAATAGCAGTTGAAAATATTAAAAATACCTAGGCACAATTATATTTTATAAGCATTTTAAGTTTAAATGTTGACAAAAATTATCACGTTTAAAATATAATAATTATTTTGTAGTTAAAAATTTATAAAATGTTCAACTTTTATAGCTAAGGATTGACAATTTAAAACAAGGCTCCACGTAAATAGGTTATAATATATAAATTACTTAATTCACAATAATATCATCAAATATACTTGGTAATATCATAGGCTGACTGACCGTTTTCGCTCAGAATCAGTTTTCTTATACAATGATATTATATCATTGAATTCAAATTTAACACCAACTACTACAGTGACCTACTTGTAACCTACTGTACAACAGAGCGAAATCCACTTACCCACCTTTTTTAGTATCATATTTGTTTATTTATTTTAAATAACATAAATTTGAAAATCATCAATAAATGCATTTTTACAAAATGATCTTTTATACGATCAAAAGTCTTTTATGTGATTGCCTAAAAAGTCGGTGTGCTTGGAGACATTTCTTATAGCGTGCTTGGCACATGGCAGTGTAATTCAATTTATTTTTAAATGCGTATCATAAGATCCACACAGGCGGATATCTCATAGATATGTTTATCTGACTATGGAAGTGCACAAAAAAGCATCGACATTATGTTAAGAAATAAAACATCATTTAGTGTTTTGAATTTATTAAAATTTTTCTAAATTTTCAACAGTTGTTCCAATGTGAATATTCCATTTTAAATATTGATGAGTGTTGTTAGGTATAGTCTTATGTATTATATAGCAACAATAACCGTAATATTTATAAGTATAATATTGAGGTTATATTATCGATTAATGTTCCCATAGACCGGATAATTCGTAATCTATATTATTTATTTAGTGTTTGGATTATTTAAAAAAAAACTCGATTCAGTATTATTTTTTAAATAACGACTGAAACCTATATTTTCTGCAACGAAGTGGCTTATTTTACAGCGTTTATCGATGACTGTAACATGGCACAGACGTAGGTACCTTAATTCGTCGAGAAAAACTCAAAGAATGTCGTGAACTATCGTAAGGTATATTATAGAGAGCTGACTGACGCAATATCATCAAACGAATGGTTGGTGTTGTGGAAGTAGGAGGAGTGGGTACGTCGGCCAAGTTTTTCGATTTAAAGTTTTTTTCCCGCCTATCCTCGTCCTCGTATAATATTTTTTCAAACCTCTAACGATGAAAGTAAAAAAAAAATAGTAGTAAGTGGCAAAGTAGGATATAATTTAAACGGAAAAGTATTTTAATGGATTATAATTTACAAGTTTATGCAAACGAATAAAAGTGGACATGTCATTAAAAAGAAGCATGCAATCTGTCGGAATAAACTCGTTAGCAATTAAAAGTCAGCGTCTATAACATCAAGTCCATTAAGTAACTAACGCGGAAAACGGGTTTATGTTACGAACAATATTTGTCTATAATTTCGTAAACGGGTGTTGATTTTGCATCGCATCATTTTATTATTATTATTATTATTATTATTATTATTATATTATACAAAATGCACATAATGTATACTGTATAATAATATGCGTTCGTATGTTAGAATAATAAATAAAATGTAGATCGAAATCATTTAAGTCAGTAAACAATATTTAAGCAATATTAAAACTACTACATAATAATATTATAATCTCTTCTACGATTATTAATACATCAATCGAAGAAGAAAAAACTAACAATTACTATAATAATGATTTATTATTATATAAATTAATTACTAAAAACAAATCGCTCACGAATATTTTAATAAAATAAAATATTAATCGATGTAGATGATTATTGAAGTACAGTCTGTCTGGTATATTATGAAATAAACGATTCAGACTGGTAGCGGCTTATCATATTATGAAAATAAAATAACGTTCAAAGTTCAAAGAGAAGTCGATATCATAGTCCATTCCTGTTAAGAGGACATCACACTAAATATGTTGTTTGCGTCTCACTAATGTACAACATAGAAAAAACTGTTTTTCACGGGATAACTCCCTCTTTCTTTACAGTAAAATTACCAAAATTCAACAACGCATAAGGAAGAACTTTATCTGTGTCGTAGTGTTATAATTTTTTTGATAGAACTTACCAATACTTTTTAATAATTAAACGAAAAAATAAACCCGATGTTCTCAAATTAATAACTTTAAATGTATTTATGTTATCCAAATAATAAAAACATTACGACACAAATTATAAAGTTTGCCCCTATGCTGTGTTGTTTTGAGAATTCTACAATTTATTAGTACCGAGGGAGTAAATTACTGACAACTTGACTGACTGAATAACTGACGGTAACCTTGTAGTAAAGCCACCACATTTGCACAAGTCGTTCCTATTCTTAACATGAATGTGCTACAAACCTTGATAACTGTTGTAGTTATGCGTTGGGAATATTAATCTGACACAATATAATATTATTATTTACAAGTAATAGACGTTATAGAATTTTACAAAATCTATTGAAATCGGTTTTCTAAAACCACATTATAATATTAAATAACGAGTACATGATATTAATATAGTCACTTCTGTGATTTTTATATCTATCGAAAACGAAAAAACTAACGGTAACGTCATAAGTAAATATTTAAAAAAAAAAAGTGAGAGAGTGTGTGGGCCCACCATTACACTCGGAAGTAAAACTTCTTTCATAAGTAATTGGGCCCGTGAAATTATAAGTGAATTAGGGAGAGAGTGAGAAAAATCAATACAATAAAAAAATATGTAATTTGCTAGAGACATTTTTCTTTATTAATGGTTGCTATGGACATATATAAATAAATAGACCAATGTGTCGTTTTATTTTTCCTGTCGTTTCTATCTATTTTTCGTTGCAATTTTTTTTCCATCCACACCTCAAGAAAGAAGTTTTACATCAAAAACGTAAATAAATTGATGTATGTGATGATTATAATATGGTCCGTCTGGTATATGAAACGATTAAGACTAGTAGTGCTGGTAGTGGTACATCATACGAAAATAATAAAACGTTATAAACAGAAGACGATATTATCATACTCTATTCCCGAGAAGAAGGGACCTCAACGTCACCCCTCCCCCCCCCCCCCCAACACACACAGTTTCAACCGTCTGAATTTTAGGCCAGCTGAGTAGTAAAGCCACGGTGCCTTTGTAGTTTGTACTAGTCGAACGCACAAGTTCTTTCTAAACGTGAATATGGAGTGCTTTGATAACTGCATTGGAAATATTAATGTAACACAATATAATATTATTATTTGCAAGTTATAGGTAGATAGTACCTATACCAAAATATATTATATTATTATTGAAAAAAAAACACATACAAATTAAATAATGAGCACATAATAATATTATGAGTACATATTTTGAACTTTCAAACAATATACTATATTTTGCACTACGCAATAGTTTCTATTAAAATAATATTATTATGACTGCAAATTTAAGTAGATACTGCTCCAATCTACTAAACGTCCACTATTACGATATTTTATGGAAATATAATCGTAATTTAAATTACGGACTTTGCATTAATTTAATTAAAATAAATCCCCGGTTTATTTTAAATACAGCAAAAAATCCACCGTTTCACTATATTATTATAACGTACATTTAATGAGTAAATTTTTTTTTTTTGAAACACTGGATTAAATTATATTCTGCAATGCAGTCAAATGCCCAACGTTCACTCACTCGTCCATAAATGATGGAAATTAATTCTAAAGATTCATATTTCGACATTTCATAGATTCCAATTTTTTTTTGCGTTAAATTGTGAAAAAAAGAATAATAGTAAATTTTTTTTCTATCGTATCGATGTACAAATTATTGCGACTCGCAACTTAATATGTCACACTCGGCGAATTTGCATAAGTCAACAGAACACAGAAACGTTGAGTACCACGGGTGTATATATTATTATTGGCATACAGTCGCCAGCAGGCGAGTTTTGAATCGTGAAGTAGAGACTAGCAGACAGCAGTCATCTCTACATTTTTCACATCACATTATTAATTCGATTTACTATAGCTGTAATATAATTTATCGCGCAGATAAATCATAATAATTAAATTGTTTCAACTCCGCCACTCCTGTTATCCGCAATAAACTACCGTCAAGAACTACAGTTTTATTTAGGTTATAGTACGCCGTACAATAATATTATTACTATTTAAAACATGTTTTAATTATAAATCTTTGTATGCGTTGCAATACCCCGTCTTCGAAAGTTCGATTGTATTAATCTATGGACGCGGGTCATACGTTTCTAGGACTGTAAAATATAACTCAGATAACTTTATTTATGTCCGTCCAACACCCGGTTCTCAAGACCGGTTAGGTATAACCTAACCAAACCAACTACTTCTTGTAACTGGGTGGGATTAGGTGTAAATATCGACGGTCACTTGGTCTAAAAGAACGTAGAAGGCGTGTAGCATTATAATAGGAAATGCAACTTTTTAATTTTTAACTCATAATATAGTTCGTTTAAAATCACTCTCTTTTACATCTGATTTATATATTTAACATCCCCGAATTGATAGTATAAGTAATGTGTTAATATGGGAAGAGTTCTCGAGTGTTTTATATAGCTACGAATCGTCATATTAAGACTGCAATTAGTTCCGTTTGCGCAGAAGGTATAAGGGATCTGGTATATGAGACAGTTTTGAAGCATTATCGGGGCTACACTAACTTAGGTGAATTTTCTCCAGTTGAACATTTTGAGGGGTGGAAAAATTAAATCTAACTCTCTAAAAAATATAGATGTTACAATATAATTATTTAATATTTTTCTCGACAAATTAATAGTTACTTTGATATTTTTTAAAACGAAATGGAAATGGAAATCAAGACGTTAAAATGTCAAATCCGTGAGAGAAGGGAACGAAAAAAATATATTTTCCCCATAGTTTTATTTACCCTTAATTCGACTCTACACACAATATATCTACAACATATTAATATATAATACTATACGAATACAGTAGTAAATCATAATTAAATTCTTGAACATTTTAATATTAAAGTTTACTATATATCCAACAGTATAACGATAGGATTTGCACATTTGAATACGCCTATTACGTTCGAATTGTGAATAGGTTATGAATAGGTACAAAAAACCACTTATAATAATTGGAATTTAATTGGAATTATTTGATTATGAGTATCCGCTTCATACGATTATTATTTAGCAATACGTAAATATAGTATTTATAATATTGTGATTGCGTGACAATATTGATATTCAACATGTTATTTTTCTGCAGTATGTAACCTATTATTTTGTTATTGTTTGTCATCATAAATTATTTATGTTTATCGGGTTTTTTTTTTTGTAAAATGTATCCAAATCATTAAAATATATAAATAGCAAAAACACTTTTGAATATTTTTTTTTTCTCTATTTAGTATAACATATTATTATTTAAACCAAAATTAGCCAAACACTTGATAACTGCAGGGTTAAATCATTACAAATAATATTTTTCGAAATTCCAAACACTCAAAACTACATTATAATACACCAATTTATTGTACTCATTTTTTTAGGGGTCGTTCATATTTGTTTCATATTGTTATCTACAAAACTTAATTATACATAAATATGTGTAAACATACCATTTAGTGGATACACAACTAACATAATATTACTAAAAAAGGATACAAATTCTTTGCTCATAATAAAGAATATAAATATATTATTTATAAAAACGTAAAATAGTCTTGTACGGGGGGGGGGGGGGGGGATACAAACAAAAATAACCACTCAGCTGGTTATGTCAATGCATGGTGTGAGCCGATATGTCGTTGACAAAATACGGAGGTCATGTTGATGAACAAATTGAGAACTGTGTGAAGTTTCGTATAATAATATTATGTAGTGAACCAGTAATGTCGGCACAATAATAACACGACGCGAATGATATACGTCATGGAATATCACTCGAATGGAAAACGAACAAAACGAATAAATCCGGAGAATTTAATACAAGATCCTCATAATACATTTCATACTGAAACACTAAAATATCTAAAAATAATATTAATCACAATTTTATTTTATAGACATTTGAGGTGCAAATTTGGAAGAATAGATATTTAAACGAAGAAGTTTATTAATTAGTTAGGTATTTTGTAGTAATTCAAAATAATATGTTATTATTCATGGGGGTAGGGTTTGAAACTACTACGCATAACATTTAATTTTATAATTTTAAAATACACAATAAATTAAAATGTCAAAGCATTTATATTTAGATGTCATGATATTTCAGTGTTGCTTATTTATATACTAGAAACGAATCTATTAAGGTCGTTCTACAAGTCGGTATTGACTAGAAAGTAAAAAAAAACAATAAATATATTATGCTTTTATAATAATTTAATATTAATATTATAATAGATCCAATGTTTTCGGCAAAAATATTTTAACCTACCACCTACTGAAAGACTAATGTCAAAATAAATTTCATGAACAGCAATATCAAAAACATCATGAAATCATCATGTCCAGTAATATATTATTATTCTACCACTATGAATTATTCTAACCAATATTTTATTTTATTTTTATATTTTCATATTATTATTGTGTTATTATTATAATAATCGCGCGGTTTTGTTTATTGTGCTCAACCCGTTGAAATAAATAAATAAACAAATAAATATACTCTGTAATAGGTATAGGCTGACAGTCGAATTTAGTAAAATTTACACAATTCAGTGACTTACTCTATGACTAGGTACGCTCGACTCCTTCTTTACCTATACGGCTTTACTATGCAACAGAGCGATTCCCCCCATTTCAACGTTACATTTTAAAAATGTTTTACTTTTTTTATGGAATTCATTTTGGCTTGACTCCATGTTTGAATACCGTATGACCACAACGGGGTTGAAAATTCAAATTGCTTTGTAGGTATATTAGGATTTCATTTTCAACAATAAGGAACAAAGTCGCAACGCCGATGTAGATATTGTATGTTGGATTGTTTCATCTTCTTTTAGGGCCAAGTAAGATTGTTTAGTCTAACTGTTGCCCAAGGGGAGCAACAGACATCAAACACCACTTCTGCGAAGCCATATTATATTATGTATTATTTGTGACTTCATTTTAGTATCGTTATTTTATTTTATTTTTTTGTTCAATAAACGTGGTTACATCGGGCCAAGTATAATAGTGCAAACGGTCCAACCTCGCGTGGCGATACAACAACAAACAAAAAAAGGTGTATCATGCCTATGAAATAATATTATAATGTGATTTGAAAAAACGTGTTTGCAAATAGTAATAGTTGTCGTAACCCACATAATATACACCGGTGCGTTATTACACATTAATCATTATTATTGATTTCATCGGTGACGACGACGTTAGGATAGGTTAGGTTACGGCTATTCCACGTAAATGTCGTGAAATTATATTTTAGACTAGATGCAGACTGCAGTCCGTTAATTCTGACATCGTGATTAGGTATAAATCTCATTAAGAGAACCATTAGCGTATTGAGCGCACCCAATAATTATTGAAATGTGCTGTGCATTCGATACCTAACTAGAAATTATAGTGAGAACTGGCGGCGCCAATGCCCAGTAATCATCGTTATATTTTAATTAATATTCATCGACATTGACATATTGATCTACCGCAGCGTCCATTCTGTATATTGGAATTCCAATGGCTCTAGTTTCACTTGAATTATGAAAGATTATTTTCATCCTTTTGAACCCGACCGATTTTAAACGTTTTGATTAGAGTTAATAATTGATACGTTGTTGGGTGTAATATTTTTGAAAATTTAAATCTGTTTTCCGGCGAAATTTGTTTAGCGTGAAAGCAATAGGTAAATACACAGAAAACATGTTAGTTTGAGTTAAATAAACCTTTTTTCTGAATATTGAAACGTGATCAACATATTACGTCGTGGTTATTTAATTTGTTTTGTTTTTAAAGTATAATTAAAAGTGATTTGATATATCAATATTATATTATTTGGAATCATCAACTACTATTCGATAGGTGCAATATATTAATATCGACAATACAATATAAATAAATTATAGAGATATATTATTATTTGGTATAAATCCCTATAATAATTGCCTTACATTTATTATGACCAATATACAAATTAAATGTATAATAAAGTTTTATAAAAAATGTCAACATTTAATAATAATATACCTAACAACTTGATACAAAATACTTAATATTACAAAATATCGTTACTTGTTTTCATTTTGTAAACATCCATTAAAAAATATCCCGACGATCGCTGTTCACCATTCAAAATTATTATAAAAATCATAATTATCACCAATCAAAACGATCTCACACGACATTCAAAAATAACTTATCGTGCACTAACAATATAATATCATTGTTATTTTCGTTGGGTCGCGACTGTAACATTATAGTATACTATATATATAATAATATTATATTAAGTTTAGGTATTATGCGTATAATACGAAATCGATGAAACGATGTACTTGCCTCTTATTATTATTAGAATACGTATAACGAATATTCGAATTACACAATATTTCAGCACCCGTGGTGGTACTTAGTGTTATTATTATACGTACATGACGTTATGGTCTACGGAGATTTTACCTCTATTATTGTTATTAGTCGGTCGCCATAACCGCAAGTTTGACCACAAAGTTCTAATAGGTGTGGAACCCTTATTGGTTAACGAAGAGTCGCATTCCCACGACTGATTTTTTAATGAAAAATGTTACCAAACCGTGGCAGATAATACAGATATCAGAAACGAACGTCGTTATACGTCTTGTACTCGTAAAAAAAAAACATTAAAGTCATAACAATTTAGACTGCAAACAATATAATGGCGTTTCGAATATTTAGTGGTTAGGTTTAGAGTGTAGTACATTATTAGTATAATATTGTTATTCAACTCACGCTACGAAATAATGGTTTAAAAACCAAACGGATTTGATTTTGAGCTAACTGATTATTTGAAAAAATGACTAGAAAATACTTTGCTGTATCGACTTAATTGTAAATACGTAGATTACATAATTTGGCCTGGATATCATTCGGTCACTTTATCGATAGATATTAATTCTTTACGAGTTTATATTGTTAAAAAAAAATAAAAAATGTTTATTTATTATATTTTATCTTTGTTTTATGGATTTTTATTTTTATTTTTTAATTTATAGACCTCAGAATTCCAAAGTAATTATTTATAAATTTGCATTCATAATTTCTTATTTCTTATATTATAATAGAAAAAAATAACTCCGCATTTCGTTTCTAATTTGGAAAAAGGCATGATTATATTTTACGTATGTCTCCATCGTAATTGATTTCAGATTTTATTTTAATTGTCCGCCGGTGTTTTTAAAATTAATTTTAGCATAAAAATGAATAATTTGAAAAAAAAACCGTAGAAATAATTAAAAATTAATTCCACCGCCTAACGTCGATAGTAAAATAATTGCTACCATGGACAACACCGTCGGCCCAATCCCCCTACAGTACATTATACGTTTTCCTATCTCCTTGCCTTCACCGTGGTTGCTAATACTTAGATTCTCAAATTCAAACACAAATCAACTAAATAAAATATCATTAAGACAATTTATTCCTTTACCACGGTACGAAAATGTAGGATAATATAATATTTTATGTGTACCTACTACCTATACAATGTTTTTAAAAAGTAAATGTTTGCATTGATATTTTTAAACGGTAATGGATAGTAATTTTATTCATGTCGACCTCCAATTTACATTTTCTATTGCATATTCATTTTACTCAAACCAAATTAGATAAGAAAAAAAGAAAATTTATTTTAAATAATTCACAATAATAAGTACGTATGCATCTTTATTCTATAGCTCTTAGTGTGCAGTTCCAACTGCTAATGAAAACATACTACGTGATATTATAATATTATTATAACATAATATACATATTTTATGTGATTTCATATAATTATATTTTATACGTCACACTTTTATGTGACGGAAAAATATTTTATTGGTTGTTTTAGGTGGTATGTACCAAAACAATTTAAACTAATCGTCATTATGGCGTTTGAATATGGTAAATAAACATAACTTATAGTAGTATATCTAAAAGTATAGTATCTGACCTTCAAATTCGATTTAGGAATAAAAATTAAACATAATTCAAGTGTAACATGTTAATTCGACACCCAATTTAACGTCTATGCGGTGTGAAAATAAAAAAAACATTGTATCTGCATCTGATTGTATGTACAGGAATGATGCAATGGTAATGTTAACATTGTAAATTTTTATCAATAATTATATTATAGTAAAGACAATGTGTAACGGTGTTGAGTGATAATTTATCTGAAGTAATTTGTGCATTTTCCAACGTACATAATATTATATTGCATGTTTTTGGATTTTGAGCTTTTTTGTTTTAACTTTTAATTATACTATTATCAAGAAATAAGAATAGCTAAATACAGAAGAGTCATTACTCATTAGCCACGCATTTACTAAATAATATATATATATATATATATATTTATATACAGGGTGATTAATTACACGTAATATACACTCATTATCTCAAAAAGTATTAATGTTTTTGAAAATATTTTTTTTACATAGTTTAAAGTTGTTTAAGAACAACGTTTTTATTAAAAAATCTAATTTTTAAATATTTTTTATCCTTATATTTTTCCAAGTATTTTGATACATAAAAACCGAATTTAGGACGAGTATTTTATGAGTTATAAGTATTTAAAGTTTAGACAAGCAGAGTAGTGGACAAACATTTTGCGGGGTAACCCCATACCACTCCACTCCGATTATCTAAAATTTAAATATTTATAAATCATAAGCTACTCACCTTAAATTCGATTTTTATGAAACAAAATACTTAGACAAATATTCTGCTTTCGAATATGAAATTAAAACTATATGCTGTCATTCAAAAAGTAAAAACTTAAAAATGATAAGGATAAAATATTTAAAAATATAAATTTTTTTAACAACTTGAAACTATGTTAAAAATATTTTCAAAAACATTAATACTTTTTGAGATAATGAGTGTTTTACGCTTAATGAATCACCCTGTATATTATATACCGGTCGTCAAGCAGTTATAACAAATATTTATAATTTATGTTAAAATATCATCCTGTTCAGAGATGGACGAGGGGATGTATACCAGTGGAAATAAACCACAATATCACTAAATATCCGGAATCAGGTGGCGGTGGTTGTATTGGAAGTTAAGGTGAATAAATTCAATAAAATATAATATATAAAAAATACCTATAATTGCGTCGCGTACACTACGACTCGTAGGGCGGTGGTGCTAAGTTATAACTTAGCCACGTGTACGATAAGTCTACGATATTATAACGGATCAACGAGAACAAGTTCCCGGGAGAACGGCTACAGGTGCACGGAAGTATAATATGGAACTCGGCCACGGTTCTCCGAACACAAACTCATTTGTACCGGCGTATAATATACGCACGCGCGAGCAAAGTATGGAGGAAAACATTTCCCGAGAATCAGTTTTCTTTTGAGAAGTGTATATTATTATGGATAGGTATGTACACTGCGGGCGAAAACGAAACGTGTTTAAAAGAATCCGAGTTGTTACTTTTTCTTTTACTTAAACTTCTTATGTCAGCGCTTTACCGATAAAAACATGGCAGTTCACTTTTACCGCCGAGGAACGAATGCGGTCTACCTAACCTGTATAAAAAGTTTAAAACCTACGGGGAGCAGAAAACTTGATTTAAGCCTTTTTGTGACGGGCTCGAAGTTATAAATCCGATTTAGAGACTATATGATATTATATATATATATATTATATTAAACAAAATCTCGTGCGTGTGTGTGTGTTTATTATATACCATTGTTGTAGTTGATGATGTTGTTGTTGTTGGTATAGTTATATACTATATTTATAACATTTCTTTCTGTCATGTTATGTATTAAATTGAAATGGTCTCGCTACAGAGTATGCTATTATACGTTGTGACTTGTGTCAACGGTCGTAGTGATCAGAAGAAAGTATGTGAACCGCGCGTGTATGAGTGCTGCCGTGCCGAGGGGTCGTTTCACTTAAAATAACGATATAATGACGTCGATATACGGTTCTCGGATTGTAGTAGTTTGTTATCAAACGTCTACGGCCACTGACCGATACTAACGATTTTATATAGAACCTCAAGTCCCCCCGGTAACCGATACCGGTATCTTACGTTCCCGTTTAAAAAGGCAGGAGATCGTGGAAGAGTCGTGGCTATACCAACTACAGTATAAGACAGACAACACAGGGCGAGTCAGGACGAGTTTGTTGTCATCTCTGCGCGTCGAATATTCTCTAAAAAAAGTTACGTGAGACTTATTATTTTGGATACACAAACACACGTTTTGCTACATACTCATTGGTTTAAGTGTGAGGGACTTACCTTCTCGGTATACTTACAATTTTGCATTTTTGCGTCCCCGTTAGTTTAAATTTCAGAAAGCCGGGAGAATTGGTTAAAATATTATGTATAAAGGCAAATAATACAAATGAATAAAAATAAATAAATACAATAAAAAAATGTACCTATACATTTTTTTATTATTTATTATAATGTTATAAATCTCAAATACATAATAATATCATCCCAAATTATACAAAACTACCTATAACATTTTATATGCTGATTATAATAAGTTTCGGATAATCTGTGATAGTATCCTATCTGTGATGTATATTATGATTTTTCAACGAGGCAGTACCTACTACCAATTATCAGTCTGATCGAAGGTATTAAACTATAATTTATAATATACTATGCCTAAGTCGATTGCAAGTGGTAATATTTAAATGTGTGAGTAAGTGTTTATTATTTATGGAAGTTTAAAATGTGCATAACAATACAATTAGATAGGTAATAATAATGTATTTGTTTGGGTAATAATTAAATACGAATAATTTTAAATATATAAATATTGATTTATGTAGACAATTAAATATTGTTGGTAAAAAAAAAAATAATTACATAAATATTTTTTTATGAAGAGCCAATGACGATTAGCCCAAAACGTTATTCTCTCTACTTTCTATCGTGTCAGTGAAATATCTATTATTAGTATATCCTTTTTACTTACAAATTACACATATTTTTCATACTACTATGTTTCTTTAAAAATACATTGGTACACAAAAAAAAAATGTATGATTATAAATAATATGAAATGTGTAATTATAACAATGCAATTATGGTTTGGAAAGCACATAATGTTTTAGGGTTCTATATTACCCCCTATGATTTTTTGCAACTTAAACCACTGGAAATGTATAAATATAATTTATTTTAATCTTCCACGGAATAATTCATGCATGTTTAATTAATTAATTTGCTCATGTTTAATCCATACTACAATAGAATATGCCTAACAATTAAATGGCGAGACTCAGTATTTTGTTTATTTAAGCATTAATACTGTGTGGCCTCCTTTCTGCCGTTACTGAGACGACCGTTCAGGACGGTTCGCGTCCATGTGAAGTTTTAAAGCACAATGAAATTTGTAAGACATATTATGATATCGATTGTATAGGTAATAAAGTACATCGATGACGTATCGTATTATTATTATACTGATAATACTCTTACGAGTAGAACTAATAATTATTTTTCACTGATACGATCACATGACACGTCGGTGGTCGCATTATTAATATTATTAATTTTTTTCTCAAAAATCATCAGCTATGGTCATTAGCATTATTATTATTATTATTGTTATAATTATTACAATAATTGTTGCTTTTTTTTTTGGTATATTTTTCGAGGAAAATTTTAACTGTTAAAAAACTGAACCGAAAACGAGTAACGGCGGTGAACAAATTAGAACGGGGCTCGAGATGTGCTGGGGGATAGGGTATAATTCCCTTCAACAACACCTGTGATAGTTGATTACGTTTATACGTATTTGATTTTGAGTTATAGTGGGTTACGCGTAAGAGTCTTGCCTAGTCATAAATTTGATTTAAATCCCACTAAAACGGTCAAATTTATCAACCGAATCTCGCCAAACTAAATTACCATTATTTTGAAAGTTTAATTTTATACTCTATTGTTCATATTTCTCGTATATACCTACATAAATTTATTATAATAATAATAATATATATATACGATAAAAAAAGCTTTATTTTTAAAACTAATTAACTTTTGAACGAAAATAAATGAAAGTTTTTTTTTATGAATGGTTACGTTTTAATTGTGTTAAAAATTACGTTTTACTTTTACCACAAAAAGCTGCGTTCCTTTCGGCGTTTAACTTCCTTTGTGATTAGTTTTTTTTTTTTTTTTTAATTGTTATATTATTACACTCTATATCGATTCATGGAACCGCTCGAACCCCGGGTAATATGGCAGGTAGCTCTGACAATCCACTTGGTTTTCATTAGAACGGTTTAAAATGAGTGTAAATATTATCAAAGAAACGTTTATACAGTTAGATTAATATACTGCCGTAGGTAATCCATTAACACCATACCCGTATAATTTACCGTCCGAGTAAAGTATAATAAACGTTTTTAGAGAACTATATAAATCTAGGAAATGCGAACTTCGCAGGTTACGTTTAGAGTTTGCCACTTAAGTAAAGTGTCTATACGGATGAGTGGAGTATGGTACGCACTTAAAGAAATATATTTAAACAACGGTGAACGAGTTGAAAAACGTACCGAACAATCGTCTAGAATCTAGATGACTAGATGCATCATAGGATTTGTGTTGGGCATCTACCGTGGGTAAAACAACTGGAGTATAAAATGTGAAAGTGCCATTAATTGTGGGGAGGGGGGTTAATACAACTTTTTTTTTGTAAAAAAGATTCCCCTCAAAGCTCCACGTTAATCAACTTCTTATATTATTTAAGAGGCTGTCAGTATTGCTTTTCTCTCTCTGACAGGCAACAGCGAATTTTACGTTAGCAATAATATATTATTAAAATCATATTAATTCCTCAATTTATTTTTGATTTAGGAATCAGCTATTTTCATTTGTCCCAAAGGACATTTTAATTTTTTTATTTTCAGTATAAAAAATAAAATTTTTATACTGTTCTTGTACCTAGGGCAAGAGTTATAAATCAGCTTTATTTAATAAAAATTATACTGATTTAAAGAAAAATTATTTTATTTATCATGTCAAAATGTTACACGTTGTACTTATATGCAATCGATCCACAAGTCAAAACTATTATTTTAAACTCGAATAGATGGTTATTCGTCATTCTCGCGCTCTCGTGCTATAAGTTGGACTAGAAAAGCATTAGATGACATTAGGAATAACGATATTTGAAGCTAACTGTGGTGATAATGTTGTATAATATTAAATTCATATTTACAAAAATCCTGTTCTCTGTGTGTACTAGTCCATTTTAATTGAATTACATACCTAATATATTATATAGATAATAAGTATAAGTACTCTTATAATATTGTATACGGTGCAGGATGTTAACATGTAAAGTTGGGGAACGTAAAAAAAAATCGTTTTCGAATTTATTCGATGCATGTCGTCGTACACGGAATCTTATTTCGCGTATCATACCGTTCATTTTTTTTTTATGTCATACCTACCTGAAAAGTTTCTCGTCGATTTACATACAATTTGTCCAAAGACCGTCTACACGCGTTTATCCGATACAGGGAGTTGATTGGACATACAGAAGAAGTGTTACGGAAAACCCGAAAGAAACATAAATATTTTATATTATAAACGTTGAACATCAGACGTGGTGCGTGTGCAAAAAGTATTTTAATATTTTGGTTAGCCAAATCGTTGTCTCATACGAAAATATTATTATGTACCCAATACACGAGAAACGGATCATTCTCTTTATTTTAAGACCGCACCAACATTTTATGGCCGATAATATGATAATTAGTTAGATAGTTAGATAGTTATATGTATAGTGCCTATAAAGTTACTTACAATTACCTAGTTATTACATAATTATAGCAGGCAGTATAATTTGTTAGGTTTAGATAATATAAGTGAAATTGTAAGGGTACACTTTACGATCGATGTTCAAAGTGGTGGATTTCACGAGTGCAATGCGGAGGTGCTTCACCAACAACTTTTTGTAAACACTCGTCAATATCAACATAATATTATACTTAATTGATAATGGTCATATTATTATGCCTTTGAATAAAAGAAATAAAATAGTTTCGATATAAATATACTAAATTGGTGATTGCAGGAATTACGTCACACTGTTTATTTTAGTTGAACGCTGCGGATAGTAATAACATTGTGAACTATGAAAAATGAAAAACTAATATTTAGATTTCTGTGAAATAATAAATTACTATTAGATACAATGAGCGGTGGGTACCTAACTACAACTGTGGTTATTATTGTGGCTTATCCACTAAAACCGCGACTCACGACCAGTCCGAACAAAATAGTTAAATGTTCTGAATCATATATAACATGTATTTTTCCCAAACAAATCCGTCCGCTAATCACATATTACTATTTTTGTTATATACAATATAATGTGTTTATATTCTAGTCCATTGTTCCACGCACGTTTGCCCCGCAAGAGTGCAACCGAGTGCATAATGCGAGTATGCAACGAAAGCGTGCGTGTGTGTGTTTGTGCGTATTGTTATGCGATTTCGTTGTGGGTGCGTAACAGCCTAACCGTGGTATACGCGTTGTGAATGTGTGCTAGATACGACGTACGAGAACATTACTATGGTCATGGTAGTGGTGGTACATACGCGGTAACGTGCTCGGAATAAGTTATGAGGTATATAGTGTTATTGTTCCCCGCTAGCGCTTCGTTTGGAGGTTTTTTCTCTTGTTATCACTCATCACGCTTACTACACGCAACGCTATTATTACGATTCGTCGCATCGATCGCAGGAATTTGATTTTTATACAATAGTAATATTATAACCAATCAAATATCCACAATGACCGTTAAACAAATCCAATAAACATAATATTACTATGGATAACTTTATTAACACGGTATGGGCTCGCTGTCTTTTTTGTCGAAGACAGAAAATAATATATTTTATAGGAATGTTCTGTCTCCTGCATGGGGCACTATTATAAAGATTATGTTCGAATGAAATCACCATGCGATAAAAATGTTTCACCCCCAAACAACCTCAAAATTTATAGTAATAAATTAGCACACCATAAGCTCCAATAGCCTATCCATATTCTATCTATATATTATATTATTATCTATATGATAATAACACTGTTAATTATTATGCTTTGCCACCACCCGATCGTATCTACAGAGATTTCGCGGCAACCTAACCACTCGGTTACTCGGGGGTGATTGCACCGTGCAGACATGACGCCACTACCCTACATGATATATGGGTAGCCAAACGATACGCGCTCTAATAATAATAAGTTGAACTGCGTCGTGAAGCAAATTACGAACTATTAACTATAAAAGTATACGAGCTAAAATAATTTCGCCTATTCCAAAATGTCAAAGATTAATTAAGACAAAGATTATTTACTGGATTTCAACATTTTCATTAATTATTTTTATAAACACCGGCTAGCTAGAATATGTTATTATTATTGTTATTATTATTATTATTATTTAGGTATTAACTTCTTATTATATTATTTAATTTATTTTCTGACTATACCGACACTTAAACGGTATTAAAATTCGTACCAATATTATTGCATTGTTAAAATATGTATGGTATTATTATTCAATTATTTTTAAATTTTAATAATCGATTTGCCGTAAATATCGAACGTAAATGGCATGTATACGAATAAAAGAGCAAAAAATAAAAAAAAAATGTAGAAAAAATCACTCCGATTTGTATTGTCATAATTCTACGAAATCAATTGTACCTATAATAATGGTGTGATCGATCTTTTACCAACTTCCGTTGAATTTAATACTATATTAAATAATAATACGATGAATGACAGGTTCGTGAAGAGGGATAGGTTTCGTACCTATGAGGGCAGAACTTAATGTATATCATACGATTTGAAGATTCCGATTTTATTCCTCAGCTGGTCTCCGGACAACTGAATTCCACGTGGTTTTACGACATGGTACGGATACTTTTGAGAATTGATTATGGTTACTGGTTCTTACCTCTGTGTAGCATTCAAACTATGAACGTAGTACAAGGTTTCAACCTGAATACCTGATTACTGAAAAGTTTAATTATTCTTTCAGCCCGTTGTCTTGTGAACGTATATTATTATCTGGTTTTTGTTGTTTCTATTAAGAGTTATACCATGTTTACATGCAGTGATGGTCAACATAATATTATGATTTTGTCATGGCGAGCGACGAAGCGGATTTTTTAACATACACTAATTTGATCATTCAAAACATAGTTTAAGAATTATTGATAAGTGTATAGATTGTAAAAAACATTAACTGAAAATGTAATAGGAAACATTATTTACCATTATTAGTAAATCAATTTTTTTGCCCAGTTTAACTAATACTTAACCTGGTGTTATATTTACAACCACATGATTAACAGCCATTGTAGCCAAGCTATAGATACGACTCATGATAATTACACAGTTTATGCTTTAAATTAACATTTTAAACATATTTTTTATAAAATAAACGAGAAAAAAACCTAAAAAGTTATAGTTTATATTGTATACTTTATGACATAAATGTTTTATGTTTGAATTATTGTTAATTTTATACTCCTTTTATTCATGCAATTATGTTCTTTCAGCCTAAACCACATTTCATAAGTACAGTCTTTCTATCAGAGTTCGTTGTTTTTAAAATCAGAAAAAAAAAATTGGTATCGAAAATTAGGATTAAGACTGGACTTATAATTTTATTTATAAGGTTAAAAAAAATGATAGTTATGCACGTGATTTTCTCTATAAAAATATCATCAGTAATAATATATGATATTGTTTTACATAAGAGGTGTTGAAAAAAAAACGTCATTGGGGTCATATATCCCCCTCGTCTTCTCCCGTTTGACTCTCGTCCCAGCTATTCCACTGATTCGACGCGCTCACCATGTTTTTGTTTTTATTATTGCACATTCCTGCCGATGACTGTTTTGTATATACACAGTTCGTTTGTTTTCACTGCGGAGTTTTTCTCTCTTTCTCTCTTCGTCTCGAAGTCTAGCATAACTCATGTATAAGACATTCCAACGGCTACCGGTCGCGTCTGGTTGACATATCCGATGCGGAACAAGCCCATTCACAAAGAGATAAAGCGTGTCTTCCTTGCTTCCCTGCTGCTCTCCCCCCAACCCTTCACATCCACACTCCTACACTGCTGCAGTCTATGACTTCTATAGCAGTATATATTATTCCATTGACGTCCACATCGGGACTGCTGCTGTGTCCGGTCGATGGGAGAAGGGAAGAAGAGGAGATCGAGATGGAGAGTTGTTGTCGCTCGGTATCTGAAAAATGAGATATTCTGCGTTTTATTATAACGCGAGGTGGTTTGTGCATCATAATATACGTGTATAGTCGGGATTACAACTGCAGGACTAATATTATAATATTATTGTCTCGATGCCCCGGCCGATTGTCGAAATGTTCACATCACCGATAAATGTTATAATATAACTATTTAATATCCATATATTATCATATTAAGTCAGTCTCCATAGCCATTTGATATAACTCACCGTGAAATTTTGGCGTCACCGTCGAGTGTTTCGTTTTGGTACTCCGATACTTAATATTTATCTGTACGTCCGACAACTCGCATAATGTCGTCATAACATATTTACTGCATGAACCAAATAAGCGATGAGACGTATCATTAGGTTAGGTGATATTTTTTATTTGTTTTTATTTGTAAATAAAACGGTTTTTTACCTGTGAAATTAAAAAAATACACGAAAATATCATCATGACAGTTAACATAATTATATCATAATTTGCCAAAATTCAGAGCGATAAGGTTATCGTTGGTGAGACCCATTAAACATGGTTGAGAATAATAATTATAAAGCTATAGTTAGCGGTAGAGAAAGGAACGAAAAAAGGAATATAGTTTCTAAATTGATGGGAAGTATCTCTAACTTTAATATTGGTCAGGAGAGTAGATGAATCAACGAAACCAGATTTAAGTTTAGTAAGGAACGTTATGGTATCTTCTGGTTGACGGTCTGATAAACTACTCAGAACAAACGGTTGACTAAAATTGTGGTGATCGGGTTTTGATACGCGGTACTTTATAATGGCAAACATGGATCCGACGTAACTGTGGGATTTCCAGATGGCGTTTTAATTTTATTCAGCTGTATTATATGGAAGACAAAACATAAATATATAAGTTTTGCCATTTGTGCACAAATTGTGCCAAGGGGTTGAATGGCGGTCATTCAACACCAATGCGCGTTGACGGAATCAGCCTACAAGAACAATTTATTTTGTAATGTATACTAACTATACCATACATTATTCAAACGTACTGATTTAAAATTGAAATCCATAATCCGTAATAACTTTATAAATCATTATCGAGTCTATAGGTTATAGAAACATCAAGGATTTCCGTTTCAAAGCTTTTATGAATGTTATAAAGAAGAAATATTATTAACAATATTTACGAATTTAAACAAACATAACCAGTATTAAAGTAGACAATTATTGATTTAACTTAAATATGCACACAAATACCCTAACTGTTTCATATAGTCAATATTGTGTACATCCAAAGTTGCATGCATACGTTTTTTGATTTGTATTGATTTAGTTACTTTGTTAGTTAAATAATAAATTTTAATAAATAAAAAATTGTTCACATTGGTTGTTCTTAACCTATAATTTAGGAAATCTTAAACTAAAATACAAATATCCAAATTTATTAATAATACAAATAACGTTTTGTTTGATTCAAAATCTACTGAAAATATTTTACCTCGTCTTACAACTGCTGTTAAACCAAAAAAATCATTTGATGTATTATTTACATAATATACTTGTAGAACAAAAACATTTTTTTGTGTGTCAGAAAATATTAAATATAAATGTTGAATGTGCCTCATTTGATGTTCCATATAATAGGTACATGAAATATTCAATCAATCATGTTATTTTTGAAATACCTGTCGAAATATATGAATTCTCTAGTGTCAATACGACGAATTATCACCCTTTGCGTAAGGAATTTTAACCGTTCAAAGTATTTATTTGGTTGGCTATTGCACGGAGTTCCCAAAAAAATGTCATATTTAGACAACATTTAAAACTAAAATATTAAACATGAGAAAAATATCTATATTTAAAAAAATGTCAACGTCCAAAAACATATAAATATTTTCCCCTAACATTTCTGATTATAATATAGGATCGGGTCATATTATTATTCAAATCACATTTTTTATTTATCATCATAAAATGTATTTATAAATAGTTTTATTATAAAAACACAAACGAAATACTCAATAAATAAATTATTATTAAATAATAAAAAAGGCATCTTACTCTCCTCCTCACCGGATCAATCCTCGTGTGTATTCTTTTAAATCTATCAGTGATGGACTGCATCATAGTATTATAATAGTGAGACGCGATGAACATGTTTTGAGCGCACGTTTTTCGGTCTGTGATTGGCCACAAGCAGACAAAAAAATAATATGAAAAGTTTTCCAAACTCGCATTTGAGTCCGACAAAATTTATATAAACGCAAAACCGGGTCGAAAAAAAATCACCAAATTCCGGGGTCCGTATATGCAACTGTCGGTCGTTTATAACACCGGGATGGCGGGTGCACCCCGTATTCACTTAGACGTACGCTTCCCACACACGTAAACCCACACACACACACACACACACACACACACACACACACACACACACACGCATATACGATTGGATGAAATACGACGTCACGTATGCCCCAACATTGCCAGTTTTTATGACTGATGCGGTCTCATCACGGTTGATTAGTTTTAACGCCATACATACGGAAATACCCTTTTCCCGATGGTCCTTTTCGAATCTCTCTCTCTCTTTCTCTTTCCACCTCGTCGTCATCCTCATTCTCCTCCTCCTCCTCCTCCTCCCACACCCACATATCCGAGACCACCCGCTCTCGCGAAAACGTCTCACACAACCCTCCGCTGCCATCGCCGTTGGTTCCCGAGCTTGATGTATGCGATGCCGTTCCGCGGGTCTTGACCCGTTATCCATAAACTCGGGCTTGCCATCGCTCAACAATACAGACGCGCGTGGGAGGGTAGTTCAATATCTTGGGTAGGAGGAGGAGGGTAACGAATCGAAAATAACGGATGGAAAGCCCAACGATGACGTGATGATAATATTATGTGTATAGGACGCAGTGGCACTATTACACAGTATATTGAACGTAATAACAATATAATATAAAAACCCCTATTATTTTAGTACCGCACACGATAGTATATATTATTTTTGAAACGAAAACAACTGATCAGAAAAAAAATCTTAAACGTTCAGTATTAATATAATAGGTACCTACCTATAGTAAAGTTAAATAATAATCCTAAACAGTTGTGTATAGATAATGACTGTGCAAATATAAATGGACAAATGATTGTTTTAAATAAAACACAGAACACTCTTGATCATTAAAAACACATAAAATATATATTATATTGTTATTTACCTCGGCAGGACTGCGTAGAATTTTAATTGTCACTGAAGAACTGATCCGAGATTCAAACCCAATAGTTATGCGGTTATCTTGAATGCTCCATTAGTACATAAATATTGTTGCTTAAAACAAAATGTACAATATTGTGGTTTTTGGATTAAGATTATATTATATTTTTTATAATTTAAATGATAATTTATTATATTTATTATATTATGGCTGATCTCTAATTTTAATGAATTCGGTCCCGGTGTGATCTTAGATGTCCGAAATTCCATTGGGTAGTTTCGCTGGTTGATGACACGTTTTTAATTATGGAGCACGTGAAACTTGCGAGTGTAACCTAATAGCTATTTTGACGGCCTGTCCAAGTTTATTTATGAATTCAGACGGAATTATATATTATAATAACCAAATACCTACCTGGCTACCACTGTTTCTAGAAGCGCCGAATATTTAAATATTATTTATAATACAGGGTTTGTACCGTATACCTGCTGTATTTCTCATAAAAATTAATATCGCAGCTTAGCATATTATATTATCCAAGTTGGATTTTTTTTTCTCTCTATATTATTCGTTATCGATTGGCGCGTACACGCGTTTCATATCATGCACAATTTATCTTGTTCAATCTAATATGTATATATATTTATTTTTTGACGTATGGACAAGCATAACACAGAAACGTAATCGTGATCGCAATCGCATACATAAATCGGCATTACGTGGGTCTGAAAACAAAAATATCCATTTCGATATCATTCGGGATACCACATTATATATATATATTTTAGTAAACTTCGAAGCATTTTACTATTGTGTTTTGATCGTTTTCGAGCTGACTTATTTTATGTACCTAATACTAGAAGATAATAAATTATGATAATATATGCTTTTGTGTATAATATAATACCTTAAAATATAGACTACAGATATGAATGATAACAGTTTAAAGGTACTATGTTTATTTAAATAATTATATTTAATGAAACACGAGTTCATACACTAAATAGCATAATATTATTGTTTTAATACCTACTAAATAATTACTGTAGGCTACATAATGTTTTGTATCTAAATAACTTACTGTTAATACTTTAAATGTTCACAAAATGTTTATAGATTTTCATACATAGTAAAATGATTTAAATATTTTGACTATTTTTAAGCTATTATTATAGTCATGACTCATGAGAAATTTTGATTTTTTTTAACTGTCGATAAATAATTTTGCTGTCGGTCAAATAACTTAAAGATATAATACATAGTACATAGTTCCTCACATAGGTTGTTATATTAATAGAAATTTAAAATTATTAAAGATACATAATATATAAGCACAATTATATTTTTTAAGCATTCAAAGTTCAAATATTTAAATATTTTTTTAAGGGTGTTGTTATTTATTGAGATTAATTATCACGAAACGAAACGAAAAAGAAACCATCAGAGCAGTTATGGGATGGAAACTGGAAGGGAAAAGGCCTTGATGTAGACCGAGGAAGAGGTGGCCCGGTGTAGTAAAGGACGATCTTAAAGACCTGGGGTTGCAAGTATGGAAGGAAATTGTTCAAGGCCGAGAGAGATGGAGAAGTGAAGTGATAGAGGTAAAGACTCTAATAGAGTTGTAAATACCACTGAAGAAGAAGAAGAAGATAACAATAAATGAACTATTATTATAAATATCAAAGATCTAGAAAATTTGCAAATTATTTTATAGTTAAAAAGTTAAAAATATATAAAATGTTCAACTGAGGACTGAAAATTAAAAACACAGTTTCTCATAATTAGTTAATAATATTATAATCAAAATTATTAAAAAAAGTTTTTTCTATGGACATTTTAAATTAAACTTCGAAGAAAATTAGATGTTCGAAGAATAACGATGTTAGTATTTTTGTTGCAATTAAAAAACATAATTCATAGGGACTTTTACGTATATTGTTGTAACGTGGTCGGGGGAACGACCAGTTAAATATAAGATATCCAGGGAGAATCGTAGGATCCTATAGATATAAATACCGTAACCAGGGGCAGGATATGTAGATATCAGGATCTTAAATATATTTAAATTATTAGGATTCCTTTTCAGTTATAATTATGTTTTATTGTCTACTAAACACTTACAAATATTAATACTCACAAATATATCAACTATGTTCTATTATACTATGTAACTGTATCGTAGTCATACGGAGTCCGGTAATCGTAGTGTGTATTGAGGTCTAAGGTGCACAACGAACTAACTTACTAATACATTGTGTGTGTTGGCCATGGGCCTTACAATTATGTGTGTGTTTTAATATTAATGTATCGGTCAGCAGTTAATCGTACATACGGTAGAGTTCGTATTATATACATAGGTGTCATGTAACATATTTATATTTATAATTGTTACATTGTAAATTTAACTTAATACTATAACGTTTTCAAAATATTTACCTTAAATTTAAGCAATTACCTATTAATACCATGAGTTTCTATTCAGATGGTTATATTTTGGATTATTTCAAAAGCTAATAAAAATAATATAATATAATAAAAATATACACTATTGTAATCATTAAATATTAATTTGTATAACATAATATGTAATGTTATTGGCATAAATTAAAATAACCTACCATAAAACTCACAGTAAAACTAGTCACATTAATAGCAATTTCAAAAAACATATTATCATGAAATATATTTCTTGATATAGGCTGATAATATGTCATTGAATTCAAATTTGACACATCTATTACAGTGACCCACTCGTTGCCTAAATTCTATATAGATATGCTGTATAGCAGAGAGGTACCCTCTTGCCTAATCATTTTTATACTTTTACTATGAAAATATAATTGATCATAATATGTTATTGTTATGGAATAAATTATGAATAATTCAAATAAAGTCTTAAAAAAAGATGTGTTTTATCAGGTCAATATACATTTTAAAAATATCGTTTCATGAAATGGTCATTATGCAGATATTTTAAATAGCTTAATGCGCAACATTCCATATTTTTACTCATTATAAAGTATTAATAAATAATTAATTTACGAAATATTATCTTAAAAAAAAAAAAATTAAACTTCTATAACGTTTATTGTTTATACTTTGTGGTATAACCAAAGCGAGTCATAATTATTATCTCATTTTTAAACAGGTATATTTTCGGGTTTATTAATATTTCATTGAGATGAGCTTAAAAAAGCATTACTTCTCTTGTAAAAAAAAAATTAATCAATTCATAATCAATTTTTATTCATCTACATTTAAATGAACTTTACATTTCATTAATATTAAACACTCTATGGGTACCTTACTACAGTGTGTGTATAAATACATATAGTTTTTCCATATTGTTGCCCAAAAGTCATAAATATCGATAGGTATTGATAAATGAGCACCTATGACGCATAAAAAAATAAAAATTAAAGCCATTAGTCAGACTGTGCTTTTGAGTAACACCCGAATCACTACCGACAAAGTTGTATAATATGTACCATGATGTCCCTGCGTAAACGAATATACGACCTGAAAAAACAATTATGTTTCGCTTAACGACTGCGTGCGCCCGTGTTCATGATTGAAAATGAGTAGAAATCGCTAGTGAACGGTGGTACGAAACGGTTCGCTCTGAAGTTTTCAAATTTCCTCTCGGACGTCACATCAAACGGCGTCTGTATCGCCGGTGGAATTAATTTTCGCACCAGAGTATATTATTATAATATTGTTTTCAACACCACAGAATTTTCGGTTTTCATCTGTTCTGTTAAAGAGTTACATAACTACCTACCTACTACCTATTATTATTATCATCGTCATCACGAGTAGTTCGCACAGAGGACGTACTCTATTTTTTACGCTCGAGTCGTACCAAAGTCGGCGACGGCAGTCGAAACGGATATTATAAAAGTTGCGTTAATTGGACACGCACGATAATGAAAATAATTTTCGAAGCACTAGAGGGGTTGTAAAAAGTATGTGTGTGAGAGAGAGCTGGGATAGAGAAAGAGAGAGAGAGAGAGAGAGAAAAAGTGATGAGAAGGAAGAAGCGATAGTGAATGGGTAAGAAGGAAGTGGATGGGTGAGCGGACGAAGGATTTCAAACCACTATACCTCCTAATACATGTGCTATTGGCATTTGGCGGAAATTCGAGAGATAGAATTCGCACTCGTTTCCTGGTCGTCTTTCCCCAGCAGTACATAAAGATTCCTGCAGCCCTACCCTCAACACCGACGTCCCCATCGTAGTCGTCGCCACCGTCGCCGCCGGAAACTTTAACCGAGCGCTAAAATTAGTGTTGGCAAAACTTCTTTGCACTTGGCATTGGTTTTCGAATGGGTGTTTTATATACACACGAGTCTCTTTTTCACCACTCCGACCTACTTTTACCCAGACCGTGGCGTATAATGTAATATAAAATATATATGATTATATATAAATATAGTATCGTCCGTGTACAACGACTAGCACCGCTGAACAAGTATCTCTCGTTTTGTTCGCGTCGTACCGCGTGCCAATTGAATTCTGGTCCAAAACGCTCCACCACCACCAACGTGGGTGATTAATATTCAAAACCAGACCCCTCCATCGTCAAAAGCCGTTAACATCAGTGACAAAAAAAAAAATGAAAATAAAAAATACATAAAATATCATTATAAACCTGTTAAAATGAAATAAAAGGGAACCGGTGTAAGTGCGCCTAGAGTCATAAAACGACTAGAGTTATCTGGTGTTTTTAAAACGTAGTGCAGGTCCATGACGACTATTTGGCGCGATTCGGGGTTCACACGTGCACATCGTGAAACGTCTTCAGGCTTAGCAAAATTACGTAGTGGTATCAAATCCGACAAATATGTTTGAACGTCCACTCTTATTTCCCGAAGATTTCCCAAGATCCTAGAATATACGTCAATCCACACCTATACGGTCATATTATAATATAGACTACGACTACAACAGTATACGACACAACTAAATGGGCGAAACCGCCCGCACAATGCAGTGTGCGCATGTATATATATTGTTATTATTTTTATAGGCGTTTAAATCCGAGCCAAGTCGTGTTCGGGATTTAAGTTCCGTAACGGTATATATTATACTGCAGAAAAATCCTGTCAATCGTTACTCTAACATTTAAGCCTCCCATAGATACACGTATATAATCATAATAACCTTAACCCGGGTTATAAATAACAAGACATCTTGTATACCTGCAGTAATACACCGTATTCCTACTGCAACTACGATTCAACCTCTCGTTGTAATGCATTTCAATTCAAGGGTTACGTAAAAAACACAGATCATAATCAACACTTTGTTAAAGTCACTTTGACTTTTCAATAAAATATATTTTTAAAGGAAAAAACTCCAGACCCATATTCTAATAGACTTGTAGGTATACTGTACAAGCTATATAGATGAATTTCGATAAAAACTATATTAATTTAATTTACTCAAGATATGGTATTTACTGCAGTTTTATTTTAATTATGGAGGATCGATAGCGTAACGAAGAATTAATTAAAAAAATAACTAGCTTAAAAAATGCGTTAATGGAATACTTAGAAAAAAATCGATTTAACTGTAGAATGAGTAGGCGACGGAAAAGCGCGTGAGGTATACACGACCTGACTATAGAAATAAAAACCTCGTACTTTATTTTTAAAACAACTCGACGTCATAAAACCCAGGCACGAAGACGACCTTATGATATTATGTGCTCATAAATGCCAAATGTTTCGCAGTTGTGTCCGCATTATTAATGGTCTAGCGATTAAATGCCAGAAGACAATTACCAGACGATTATTAAACCCCTCTCGGTCCTCGAACGAAAAAAAAAAATAACAAAAACAAAATGAAAACAAATAAATAGATGAATAATGAACGGTCGAACGAACGAACGGGTGAGACCATCGCGTCGCTCTGAAGGGAAAACCACAAAAAACGAAGAGAGAGACTGCATCGAAGATTTTCGGCTCACTGCCGCAGTGCCACCGCCGCCGCGGAACATGTCTTTCGTCGACACTGAGAATATTAATAATAATATTATCATCGTCGCGTTTTCTGTTTGTCGGGTGCAGGTGCACGACGTTATAGCGGCGGTATGTATCTTATCGTCTCCCGGACCGAAGCTGACGTCTGAGGTGAATCTTTCGACCGCACACACACACACACACACACACACATGCGTGGGCGACCGGATAACTACTACCACTATTACTACATGCAGCGGAGGTATACATTTATCATTCGGTCGCAACACGGAGCGGAAGAGTAGCATCCGCTTACGGTCGAACCATTTCTCAGGCTCTACTCTCGTCGTCGTCGTCGTCGAGCCCTCGTTTTCCCAACCATCACCACCGCCACCATCGTCGCCACAGCAGCCTACACTGCCCGACCCTCGCGTCGCCGAAGAATATTTTACGTCCACGCAAATCCTTATTCAGTTTGTTTCGTTTGTGGCATATTTCCGTGCTTAAGCCCTCCGCGACCCCAACCGCCGCCACCCCTCTCCACTCCTTGTCCACCCGTGCACCAGCTACTAAACAATCTCTTTTCCAGCGCTCGTTCGGTATTATTGTATACAGAGTGGAATTCATCCGCAAATACATTGTTTTTTCTAAATGTTTTTGGCGTGACTCTTCTTCTCTCTTATCCACCACTCTACTCAAGCTCTCCGCAGAAAATTGGCACGTGCCAATAAAATATCACGGCGGAAGCAGACGAGGTCGGGATCGCCCTCCCAAATCCCCAGTCGTCCCCCGTCGTACTTATTGTTCGTAAAACCACTCGCGGTGGTGTTCTGCGACTGCTGCAGCGGGTTTTCGACATTAATCTTCAGATATGGATCTCCCTCTTCCGTCCTCATTCCGTTTAGCTGTCGAACGCATATTAAACTGCGCGCATCTCTTCCGTTTCGTTTCACACGTGTATGCCGCTCATCGCACATTATAAATAGACTCCTGGGAATCAGCGAGAGAGTCGGTGGCGGCGGTCGTATGACTGACAAGTGGATTGATTAAGGTCGTTAACAACAAAAACAACAACAACAACTACAACAACAGTGAGGAAGAAGAACACTGCCGACCTATCGAATTCCATTGGCTTGGAAATTAAACGGATAAATAATCGCACATAAGTACATCAACACCGATAAATCTAGTGTTTATTTCTGTACAATATAATGTAGGCATACTTACTAGGTAAGTCAGTTACATAATTCTTGAAATGAAATATATTTGTCGTAAAGTGTGATTTTGGTGTTGAAAAATACATGGACAAACAAGAACATTATAATACTTCAGCAATACGAAACTCGATAACAACTATAATAGTGATAGTCTACTTAGGTACGTTATGTTGCAGTTATGCAGTTTACATGTTATGTAGGTATGTGATTTTAATTTCAACTACGACCATTGTTCAAGATGTAATATAATACTATACCTCATGTGTTGCCTCCATCTTATACGTGTACAACATACAAAATTCGTGTAAAGCAGAAAAAAATATATTACTTAGAGTGCAATAACTTGGAGTAAGAACATTATTTTTTGTATTTATACGTTGATTTTCTACAACATTTCAATAATTGTTTAAATACAAAAATGCTTGTGACTCACCAAAAAAATAGTACAATACCAATATAGATAAATATGTTCTTACCTATAAGGTTTATTATAGGTTAATTCAGTCTAATATTAAAGCTTACGATACACGATTGGTTATGTGAACTCAAACTTGAATTGTTTTTAGTTCCAAAGAAGAGATATCTGTGGACGGAATTTTCGAGAAACAGAAGAAAGAATATGCAGGGACGAATTATAGTTTTAACAAGGCTAACAGTTAATTAAGATATTCAAGTCGTTTGATAAATTCAAATAAAAATTGCTATTATACTGCTGAAAAATAAAATAAAATGAGCATTAGGTTACATTATTGTGATTTAATTAATTCCATCAGACCTATATAAATTTGGGAGAGGAAACACACATATCAAAAACAACATATATTTTATGTAATTGATCATTGAACCAACCTGAGTTCAACATGGCTAATCCTTAACTCTATTAATTATGCAAGAAAAAATTAAATTTTAATTGACTTACAAAATTATTAAAATTGAATATTATTTTTTTTGGAGATGAGGATATTTAATAATAAGTAAAATTGTTTATTTCTATAATATGTTAATTTCTCTTTTAATAATTACAATTAAGAATTGTAAGAATAATCTTAATCAGACTAACATAATAGAGTTTCGTGTAATATTGTCGCATACGTATACCCATGTCTTATGTAATTGTCGAGCCATAATAGTATTGTGCTGATAGCTATCTAAATAATTTTAAAAAAAACATAATAGAGTAATACTATATTATTAGGATATTATAGTTCTTAAATTGATATAATATTATTAAATACTTGTATAATAATATTGTTTATTTATCAAATATCTATATTATTACAATTAACTTTTTGAAAAAAATGATGAATAACAATTTAGTGTGCTTTTCATTTTTTATATTTTCTAAAAAATATATTTATTAATTAATGATTGGCATGATTCTTAATAAAGACAACATTATATGTTTAATACAACTTGATTATAATATGAATGAATATGTAAATCTGATTTAATTTATGTTTGTGACTACTTACCTATTTTAATTATTCACAGAAAAATATCCATAAGATTGACTATATTGTTATATCTTAAAAAATACCTAATTTTAATAATCAAGTCAAAAAAAAATATTATTTTTAATTCAATATTACGTTAAAGTGTAATCAGGATAAACAAAGGTACAAATTGGTAACTGACGAAATCTATGTGTTTTAAAAACTATCTGTACTATGTAATAGAATCAAACAAATTTTGGCTTTTTTGCTAAAAATATCAACTGTGTCTAAATATAAATAACTATTCTGTATTGTAATAACGGACATACTTATTATAAAAAAATAATATTATTTTACTTCTGTAAACAAATACATAAATCAAATTATGTGACTGTCTATAAAAAACAAAAAAATAATATCCGTAACAATTTTTCATTTTGACAGTTTTTGATATGTTTCTGGAAATTCCCATTCCTGAGAATTTCCGAGAGTGTGCAACATCGTTTTATCATATTGTACAATATTTTAAGATGGATACAACACACATACGTGAGGGCTACGATTGGTTGAGGAACACGTGTATGTAGAGCGAGGATTTATCCCTAAAAAACCGGGTGGTCACCCATCCGGGTACTAGCGACGCCGGCTGATACTTGACCTCAGAACACGTTAGTGACTGAAATCAACCACCAAGCCACACCAGGACCCAATATAATATATTTATTTATAAAAAATACCTTATTAATACTCGTACTATTGAGTAGTTTTATTATTTTTATTTCGTTGTTTCTCATTTTGTTGATGATAAATAAAAACGATAATTTTCTTTTTTTAATTTTATAAGCTGATATTTGATTATGCAACGAACACAAGTGCTAAGGAGAATTGAAAGCCAAATATTATATTATAAATGTATGTGTGTTATCAATAGTTAAAAAATTATTATTCCAATTTTTCAACATTTATTTAATTTTACGTTTAACATCCTGCACTTGATTAATAAAATATTAAATAATGTGATTATTCATAATGGGCCTTAATATTAGTTTGTGTGTTTATTAAGAAAAAAACAATTTAAAAGTTGTTCTAATTTGGAAAATATTGTTCATTTTAGTGAAAAATTAGTTTAAAAGTATTTCAAACAACTTATTTTCTCATCAAAACTACTTAATACTACACTAATTATTATTACAGGTATATTATGTATGAAATATTATGTTAATTATACAAAAACATTAATTCTTATTTTTCTCAACTCAAAACAAAACAATTATTAAGACTAATTGGAATGTAAAGAGATTAACAAATAATATTCTAAAGACCATTAATATTAATAAATTAGTAATTTTTAATTTATCAACAACTTTTTCATATTTTAGTCAAATTTACCAAAGTTGTTTTACCAATAGATCCCTTGTTATATTTACAAACTTTATTATGTTATCAAATTAAAATTGAGTATATTCGGATAACTTGTAATTAAATAGAAACACAAAAACTATAAAATATTTACTTTATTTACCAAATACGCATTTAAACTACAAAGCCCCCATAATCAATGCCAAACGCATGCAAAAACGATTCAGCGTATGCGACGTACACTCTGTTTACAGTGAATATGGCACATAAATCGATAAGTCATCTTACTTCCTCTACTTAATTTCTTATTTCCTGACCATGTCAAACATTCAATGAATCGTATACTGTTTGCTATAGTTGTACAATTTTGAATTTACAAATTAATAAATTGTTTTTGTTAAGGATTAAAATTTAAAATATGTTATCAATTATTGTAAGTTTTAACATTTTTCTTATACCAATAAGTTATTGATTTATGATGATTTTTATAACTTAATTTTGAGAGTAAAATTATGATTTAAATAATAGTTAATAACGCATTTCAGTACGTCCATTAAAAATTAACATGCTTCAATATTATTATTTTCTTTATTTGTGTTGTAAACACTCATTGCGGACCCTAACCATGATTTAATGGATTTTATTTTATTTTTTCAAGATGTATAATATGTCTTTTTTTTTCTTACGCATTTTCCAATAATAGAAACTAAACATGTTTATTGAATCTAAATAATAATGTAAGTATAATATTTTATCATAAATAAATTATATGAAAGCATTGTTGTTATTTTTTGATATGGCCATTTATACTTAGCGATAATATAATATTTATTTTATTATTATAACCAAAATATTTTCATTATATTATAAGAAAGCAATTATAGTTCTGGCAATACAAATTACAATGTTTTTTTGGTCAATTGTATACTTTGTTTGTATCATATGTATTATATTCACTCTTATTTAATTTTTAAATATTGATCTTCCATTATAGTTTAATTAAAACACTTTATAAGCTTGAACATAGCATTAAATTAAACATTTATGCTCGAACGCACTGCAAAAATAGTAGGTATGAACAATTCACATAATATTAGGTACGTATAGCTTTACAATATCTTAAAAATTAAAACCATTATAACGTTTGTAAATATAAGTACTAACATTATTTTAATATAAGTACGTGTATTTGAAATACGAACAGAGATAGTGAACAATAGGAAGTTTCATATTGCTTGTTAGATATTATAGTTCTGTAATATTATTTTGTAAAAAAAAAAGTAAGTAAGATCGTAGTCAATACGTACTAAATGGACAGAAAACGTGCTATTTTAAGTTTGTAATTAAATATTTAAATCATTTTTTTTTTATATATATAAATGTTTTTATTTTTAATTTAAGTTACAATGCATAATTTATTACGGTATATACTTACTATAAAACTGGCAATACACCAAAATGCCTAATAACCTATACATTTCCAGTGTCATAATATTGTCTATAGTGCACAATAAGAATAATATTAGATCTATTGTTATTTAATTTTAACAACGATTGACATGATTATAAAGAAGCAACTCATTAAAGGCACTTCAATTTCGATTTACAAAATTTACATAACTACTTATAATAACAAAGGATATCATGACACCATTTAATGTTTAACCTACAACGAGGAAATCCCGGAAGGGTTGTGCTGTGTACATAATATTTTATAAGTGGACTGTGATGGTGGCTTGCGAGCTTAAAAATAAATTTATTTCGAGAAAGAAATTACAAAATAAATGTTGAGCATTAATAATTTATAGGACTGAGTTATATTAAAAATGTTTATACTTAACCAAGTTTGGAACATTTAGCCACACTCTACAGTACCTATGGTATATTATTTATTAAAGGATAAAATATAATTGTTTAAAAGTATATAGATAAATTTAATAATTATTATTATGTCCACGTGCAAAATCGACAAACATATATAACATTGACATGGATGGATGATAGGCATGGATAGGTTTTGGATAATGATAATATGGAGTAAATATCTATTCTCGTTATAACAACTTACTACGGATAGTATATTTGAATAATATATCGAATCCAATAAACATATTTAAAATTAAATTTGGGTGCATAACACATTTTTACAAAATTAATTATTTATTGTAAAGCTCATATTTTATACTTACGCGAATGTTAACACTATAAATAAAAATGTATATTTAATTAACTCGCTAAAATTTTAATTTCAATAGATGTATAATAGATGTGTAAAGTGCTGTGTCAAAGACAGATTATCCAAAGATATATTACAGTCTGAGAATACTTTAGGCACTCAATCTCTCACAGTTTTTCATGTAATGAAGGGTCGTATGTAATCCTAACGTCTTACAATATTTTGCGGGTGTTTGACGACCGTGAAGGAGTGAGACATATATCGGACTGTTTAACTGAAAATAATTATATTGTTACTTTAATAATGTTCCAAGTGCGTTATAAATTCAAAATATAGAATTGATACAGCACGTATAAAATAATTATATACTTATTGAACGAATTTTATTATTGAAATTCATTTTTTTTTCACGAATAACTTCGATTTATTATTTATTCTTAAGTTTTTATTTCGTCTTGTATTTGAATTATTTGGCCTATTAAGATCATAAACTAAATCAAAACAAAAATAATATTTTAAAAGACTAAATAATATAAGTTTTTTTTATTACCCAATTATATTTTTAAATATGTCAAACTACTTTTTCTTACAATTTGCATGGAAAACCTTTTTGTTTTACTTCTTTGGACATTAATATATTATATTTTCTTTCAGCCTCAGTGTAGTAAAGTACTTAATACCTTGAGGGGTTTCAAAGTTACTGTTGAAATTTGTGAAGCGTTATACGCGTATAGGTTTCTAAAGGACTCTAAAGAAGATACTTTTAGAATTATAATATGAATAAAATCATAATCCTGAGTAGCTGATCCTTTACGAGTTTCGAGAAAAATAAATTTATCGGTTCGTCTGACAGTGGTTTTTTTCACAGTGAGATTTAAATTTCTTGGCCGTAGAAATATAATGTGCTCTAAAATCCTCTATCGGTAGAAATTAAGTCGATTTTTTTTTAAACATAAATATTAGTTCAATATAAGTAAATAATCGTATCAGAACAACGATTTTATGGAATTTCTAAGATATACATATAATTATATTACGTCCCGAATAGACTTGAAAATTTAAAATGTATTAATATTTGAACGAATATAGGTAGAACTTGAAAATATCATCATAGGAAAACAAAACTTTTATAATTGTTTGCGACTTGGTGACATAATTTAGTATGATTGATAACGTATTACATTACCACACACAACAAGTCTTGTTTTTTCGCAAATAGTACAATCGTACTACCATATTACGAACAGTACCTATAATTATCACATAGTTCGTACAATATGTATCACGCGTGCATCCCACCTGTATGATAGAGGTGACGTTCGGGACCGTGATAACAGCGCAGTGGCGGTGGAATGTCTATGGGGAAAAAATCAGAAAGAGCGTGACACGGTCGAAACAGTCTAGGCAGCGGTGGTTGGACGCCGCGGTGTAAAGAAAACTAGAAAAATGAGAAAGCCGAACTCTGCACGTGACGGGACGGTGGGGCCACACGCGCGATGAAAACGAAGAAAAAGGGCATTGTTGGCGTTTGATAAATTGCCCATTCGATTTATTTCCTCGGGGACAAATGACACCAATAACGCGGCGGCGGCGGATTTGGGTTGGCAGCGGTTGCTGAATCTTTCCTCCTCGTCCACCTCCGCCACTCTTCTATCCGGACGCCACCACTTTCCGGTGGCGGAGAGAACGTTTCGCAGTAGGCACCCGTATCGCACGAGTCGTACACACGTATACATATACGAATCTACATTTTATACAATATATAGGTACATTACACGCGACTACACTCCATTGGCGAAGCTAACATCGAAACCAATACCCGTACACCCCTGCACTGTTACCTCCCCGGCCGCTTCAGTCGCTATATACCACCCTCCGCGCGGCACACACGCTTCCTCTTTCAGTACACACCCTTGTTCTCATCTGCAGCCGTTTACACACTACGTATACAACGGAGCTCCCATATTACAGACGCGCCCGTCTCCGTGTTTTCCCCTGCACATATCACCGTACATCACCAATTCACTCCTACAGTTGCTCCATTTGCAGTGGACAGTATAGTTGTAAGCATTAAACACGCGTCCACAACGTATACACACTCGAGACTCAATCAGAGTCATCGTAGAAACCATCTCCAAATCTACCCGAGGCACATATTTTGTCACCTTTAAAGTAAAAGCGTCCGCCATCACCATGCAGCCGTGTTTGAAAATTTAATTTCTATATTTTTAATCACTTTTCTCCATCACCGAGTCGAGCAGAACGTCACCAACCGGTGGTCCCCAACGAAATGTATGTATCGCCAACCCCTATAAAAGTTATTCTATACGTCATGGTATCTACACTTTTTGCGGGACTCTTAGGGTTTTGTCTCACTCGATCACTCGGTAGCTCTACGCCACCGCCTGCTTCGCTTTCAATCAACGTTCGCGAGTACCATTGGGCCCATTGCATCCCTCTTCGAGTTTTCTCGGCGGCCACTATGTAGATCGCATAAAAAGAACGGTTTTAGAAAATCAAAAAACTAACGAGTAACTGAATTATGCAAATGTCATCTATTTTATGAGGGTGGATTTACGATACGAAACTCGTATTTATTTTTTTCGTCATGTATTGTCGAACATTTTTCAATAATAATCAATGACAAAAATATTTATGGTTTAAAACGAGCAGTTATTGTTCAGAATTCCGTATACATATACATGTATAATAATATTTTATGAACTAAATTAAGTCATGTGTGACAATATTATTTACATTGAAATTTGAATATTCATTCACCCTACGAGGATTTTCGGTCGAATAATAATTTATAAAACAATTTAAACGCGAAGAAAATGTCAATATATTAAAATAAACTATCGAAGTTTGAACTATATGTTCGTACACAATAACTACATACTATATGTATATATTTATGTATATATAATTAGCGGGCTGAGCCATTTGAGTACAATAACATCAATGATGAATGCAGTTCAGATTATATAATTAAGAATAAATAAATAACTAGTAGACGTACAAATAATGTACAAAACATTTAACAAAACTAAGAAATTATCAACCGATAGAGGTTAGGTCCGTGTTGGCGATTGACATTAAATTCCTCAATGGCTAAATTGAATTACTTTTGATTTAGGAAATATGAGAAGATTGAATAGATAAACGGGTCGAATATTATGGAACTTTAAAATTAATAGAAGGTATTATAAGAGCACGAGAATCTATTGCGTCGGTTGAATTACCAATTAGATAATGTTTACCGAACATTTACTGTCGAGTAAACTAACCAAATCTAGAATATTTGCAACAGGGATGCAGTAATGAAGGGTACCTAGGGTACCTACATGGTATGTCCAAAATTAAACCGACATACCTCAAGATTCTACGATGGACTCTCTGAAGGTCAGTACAACCCGAAATCCCGCGTGGGTCCCATTAAAATAAGCTGAGCTCTAAAATGGATCGCACAAAGGCACATAACAATGTCTTAACTGGATTTTTTCGGGTAAATTATTGAGATAATCTCGTAACAAACCCAAGAACATCAAACGCTTTTCAACACATACCATATCGATATGAGGGCCGGGATCCAAAGAACTGATGAGCTCAAAACAAAGATCAATAACAAAACAAAAGTTTAAGATTTTACTTTTATTCACCTTATTCGGTTTATAGTAAAATAAATTATTTGCACTGTGTGGTACGTTGCAAGATTAAACGTGATCTTTTCACCGTAATATTTTCTTTCAACTGTATTCAAATCGTATTAGGGGTGGTAAATACCCTTTCCTTTCCACCAAATCATTACCTGTTTTTATCCACTCATGCCCATTTTTTCCATAAGTGTACCTTACGTTTTCCATACATAATTCTATACTAGTTTTCAAAGTATTAAAATCTGTTGTAAGATTAGTTCGTAAGAACTAAAATAAAATACTCAAAATAGTACTTTCTATATTTTAAATTTTGATGATTATAATAGAACTCAGTATCGGTACAAAAATCGTGAGTTTTTCGGATACGTACGTATTAATATATCTTAAAGAAAAATGACGGAATAGTAGTAGGCAATGGACTACAAAAATGGAATAATTAGGTATAATATCGCGTTTTTTTTTTTAAATTATTGTATATGTGCCTACTAAAAAGTTATTAAAATTAAATTTCGTTTTAAGTTTACCAGGTCTACGAAGGGTCGAAAAACTGGAATCTACCAGTGTTACAGAACAACGCTAATCCATCAGTGACGAACACATCCATGACCATTGACGTGTGGCAATAGTTAAACTGTTAAAGACATATAAGTGCTTAAACCTGCCTGAATCGTCAACCACGACCAACTACCATCACTAAAACGAGTAAATCCCAAGTAACAGTCTTAGTCGCCGACTCTTGAAAACGCGTCCTAGTGAATCGATGACGCGACCCCTTTTACGATGCCGGATCATCGACGACGGCTACATCAACAGATGACTGGACCGATATCGATGGAAAAGGCCAAATCTACATACTACGTAGTTGTAAGGCCCTTAGATTGATCCTGCTGCATAGTTGTGCGTTTATCCTCGGTCATGAGAATAAGTTTGGTCAACCCGCGACAGATGATAATTAATTAGGAATCGCAGGGATTATAGTCTCAATGCTAATAATTATAATATTTTTATCGATGTTTTTATTTTTGATTTACGATCATTTCGAAATACTTAAATTATCTTCATACCTACTAACTTGTTTATCTTATAAAATATAATATTTTCGTGATATATTAAAAATGTACGAGTTTCAATTAGTTTTTAATAAGACGTTATTATTTCTTATTCCAGCCAGGTATAATAAGTGTTTAAACTTTTTATCTAAAGTTAATGAAGTATGGTACTATAATATCAGCAGTTTATTTTAATTTGTTGTTTTATTTTTTATAACATGGCTACTTTATAAATACCTATACTAATAGAAAATTAATGAAATATTCCAAAAATAACGCTCTCGCAACAAATATAATATTATATAGAGTGACTCACTGATTCACCAAGCATACTCACCCCCATTCTTTCCTTTAATAATCAATTTATTCAAATTTTGATTTTTGGAATTTTTAAATATAGGTACTCAGACCATATTTTTATACAACTTAAGGAGTATCCTGTGGCGAAACAAACTTCTATTTTTCAAATGAAAACACCCTTTTTACTGTAAATTATTTAGTGGATAATATTTGTATTAAGACGACGCTAGCCATGCGTTTGTTGTCTCCGCCTTACAAACGTATGACATAGTAAATTTTCGTTCACTGGATTCAATGGTGTGCTGTAAGTTAATAGTTTTGATATTAGAGTGAATTGTATTTTTAAACTTTAAGATAATAACATTATCATCCAAGCGTCGGCTTTCATCCGATATTTTAATTTTCAAGGGAGATATGAGCATTTTAAATTTGTGATATTTCTCATACTTATCCATATCTTGCTTGAAAATTAAAATATCGAAAACCGTTAAAAACAACATAAAATTACTAGAATAAGTTCTTACCTACAAATTTGATTATAGGTCAATTCACTCTAATTTAAAAACTAACAGATCATTATTGTAACTACTAAACGAAAATTTGCAATGTCGTTCGCGTGAAAGACACCAAGTGCATGAGTTCCCTTAATATATTATTAAGAACACTGAAGTAGATTAGCTAAAATTGTTAAAATAAAAATCTTAAAATATTATCCAATAATTAAAATATATTATCAATTATAATAAACAAAATGGTTAGGTTACAACTTACAGGAACAATAGAGCATAATGATGATGACAGTTACTGGCCTCGTTGACTTGTTTTATTGTATTTCGATAATCTGATACTAAAATATAAATCATGAATTATATAGATGTGTATATTAACTATGTATACTGTGTATATTAAATTAGTAAAACAATTTCAATGATAATGGTGCCTAATGATATAATATAATAATATAGTAATTTTTGTTTGTATATTTTGTTTTATCTTGTTTGTTTGCTAAATAAATATTATTATTATTATTAATATATAATATATTATGTATAGCTGAAGTATTGGTAGTCTGCGGGCAGTGTACAAAACATACCTATATATTATGTTTTCATGGGTAATTTCACAGTAAATATAATATACAAAATACTATACATACGTACCTATAGTATTAAATTCTTATAATATAAATATAATTTTTTTTTTATTATTATTAAAGAAATAACCTTCTGCAACTTGGCCATTGGGATAAGATACATTTTTTTGTTTTTACAAATAGGTGTTACAGTAAATATAATTATTGTAAAATATAATATTATGTATAATGTATATATATATATATTAATATTATTATTCTTCTAAAACAGTATACTCCGAAGTATGTCATAATAAAATTTGTATAACAATAAATACTTTTTTTTTTCTTATTGTTCCTTAAGCCCGGCATCTATGGCCATTAGCTGTTAGTATGGTTGTATTGTGGTGGTGGTAGGGTTTTGAAGTGGTGGGTTTTTACACGTGAGTGTTTGTGATCGGTTGAATTTTTGATTGGGCATCCGTAGGTATCTGCCATGCCCGGGTGGGGGATGGCGGAACTTGTTCTCCGGACACCGTGACTTGCCCGAAGAAAAATGCCGCCCGTTACCAAGGAATCGAACCGGCGCCGGCTGCGTCGCAACCGACGCTTTAGACCGCTCGGCCACTCCGTCCCCCAACAATAATACTATTATTATGTAAAACGTCGTGTTTTTCTGCCGCCACCGACGATCAGATAATATAACCATGTGCCTACATTAAATATTAACGCAACAGCCAACAATTGATTAAATCTATTCTGTGTATTGACTAACGAAATTACCTATGTTTTATATTTTATGAGTTTACGACTACTTGGAATTTGTTCATACGATTTAGGATCACTATAACATTCTATTAAATTACATTAGTATGGTTTTCGAACACAAAACGTAAAAACGTATATTATACTGTAATATTAAATAAATGTCTATACATAAAAAAAATATCTAGACAAATTAATATAGATAACTGAAGTTTTCGTCTAACATAAATAAAAATATGACTAGTAGATTTTTATCTATAAAAGTATAACTACCGATATGATTTTATTAATTTTAATCATACAAATAATATAGTACCTTCTATAAAATGTTATACATTAATATAACTATTAATTTATTTGGGTAATACCTAATTACTAATTAGTATTTATTAAATTAAGTATAGAAAAATAAATTGAAAATTGATAAATTGAATTTTAGTTATTTTTTTAGACAAGTTTAAAAGGACCAAAGCCTGAAAGTATAAATATTGACTTACATAGATTTAATAAACTAATTTAATTTTTAAACGACGAACATTTATGTATATTTTTTACAATATAAATTAATAATATTACCAATAAATATATTTTCCCGATATATTTATTAAGCGATTGCGCATATTATCTGAGGGTATCTAAAGTGATTTTGCAGGGAATAAATAAATGCATATTTTAAGGGCATGAAGTCCCTGGCCCTAATCATAAGCAATAATATGTTTTATTACACCACTGTCGGTGCAGATGATATACAATAATATTAACACGTCATCCTATCGTGGACGTATTAATCTGCTTTACTTTTTCTCTGAGATGAGCGATGGTAGGCACTGGTCACAGCTGCTGGCCGTTTAATAAGCTACAAGCCAATATAACATCTGGTGTGGTCATAGGTAGGATTGGATTCGGAAAACACCCCTGAAATTAAATTATTATTATATTGATCCCTTTTAATAGGTAAGTATGCGATTTTCATAATACATCTATAATTATAGATGTTTGAGTCTGAATTCAATGTGTTGATGTTATAAAGAAATACTATAGTTAGTAACTATAATAATGTAAATACTTGTAGAATGTAATTAAATAGTATAGCCAATTAAAATAATAATACCTACCTTATATGTGATAAATATACTAGATAATAAAATATACATACAATTATTTTTTTTCGAAATTTATCAATTTTCAATTCCTAGTAGCGACCTGTAAAAAAGAATTAAAAAAAAAAATTCACATGTAATAGTATCTCCTTGTAGATATAAAATAATTACGAGGTACCCTCAAACAAATTGAAGAAAACAATTTGTTTGCCCATATAAGTATCACCCTAATAGTTACGATTATTCCGGCGATGTCACCTTTGAATTATTAAGTTATAAAGTAAAACAATTTATTATATATTATAAACTAACTTGAGTAATGCAAAAAAAAAATTCCATTCTTAAGATTAAAAATATTGTATAAAAATATAATATGAGAAAAAATAAACAAGAATGGAATAATTGTTTGGAAAGATTCTTTTAAATTCCTAATTTATTTATAAAATGTTCATAAATACCTATAAATTGTGTTCTTTCGAGTTTTATAAGATTGAACGCTTCATTGTTTTTAGAACTTGAAAATGTTTTACAGACAAAAATGCACTATAATTATAGAATTTTAACATATCCGAATAAAAATTAGAAGTTTATTTTATTTATAAAGTTCGAGTAAAAATATATAAAATTTATAAAATGATAACAGTATTGTTTAAAGTTGAACTAAATTCATGAAATATTCTAACAACCTAATATTGTGGAATATATTATGATGTTATTCAACTTGATAATTTCATCTTCTTGTTTGATTTAACATTAAACTTGCAAAGTATTTATATCTACGTTTAATGGTCGCTAAATAACTGGTGTATAGCACATCTCTCCCTTTTTATTCATAGTACATTTCATTAATACAGACAAAAATAACAGCTAAACTAGACAGAAAACAATATAATATATAAGGCGCAACGACTCCGAGCAAACTATTCATCCTCGGGGACGAATCCAAAACCCGTTCGGAAACCAGAAGATGGATTATTCGTCGTTTTTTCATTCTGACACTAGAAAAAAACTTTGAAAAGAGAAGTTTCGCGTATTCCCTTGCACGTTATCCTAAAAGGGCTGGAGAGTCAGTTAAGAGATAGAGTGTTGGAAACCAATGAGCATTTCAGAGTTGTCACACAAAGTCCTATTTTAATTAATTGATTCAGTTTTATTTATGTGTTTTCTCAAGATCGATATAGACGATTTCCGATTTTTAAATTTCCGGACAAAGAATGTCACTAACTTTTTTTCTACAAACAAAATAATTTATTATATTATAATTATTTCAAAAATATTTCGAGTTTCACCCAAATTGTATAATATAATTGAACACTTATACCAATAAATTTACATAAATCACATACTATATTTCACCATCTGGCTATTGACCATCGCTATAGCTATCGCTATATATTATCTATAAGTACATAAACAAAATAAAAACAACCAAAAAACAAATTATATAATTTTATAATCTAGTCAACCGCGTTTTAGTTTTATACTATAGCGGAGTCGGCTTGACGGAAACGGCGAGCGATTAATGTGAAATTAAACCGAGAATAACCTCTCCGAAGGCAATACGACTACACGAGCAAAGAAGATGATTAAATAAATTAAAATCTCAGCTTAAGAGATTCTGGTGTACGAGAAAATAGTAAAGACGATTTGAATTATTATACTCAGAGTTATAAATGCAAGATAAAAATTAACCTAAAATCAGGGATTGAAATCGAAATTAAATTGTTCGACTTTAATTTAAATTTTGCTTATTGTAGTTTTTTTTCTGATTTAAATTTAAAATACATGATTGATTTTTGTATTGTTTCAGAGTATCGATTTAATTGTTATCTAATTTCTAACATAATTTTTAATTTTATCGAAATCACTTTTTACGATTTTAATTTTGATTTCTACCTATGGTCTACGATAGCCATACGGGTAGGATCATAGGCAATGCGCTCTATACACGCGTCACTGTGAAATGGGCCTAATAAAATAAAATATTAATTACCATTTACAGGTTAATTGAGGTTAAAATTTGAATTCATTTTTTTTTTTTATATAAAAAGATTTTTAACGATTTTTATCGGTATTAAAATGATATTCAAGGATCGCCTAAAATACCTATCACACCAAAACCAGAGAACGAATACGTAAATAACGATTGGTCGAAATCAACAAGTGCTCGTTTTTAACGTTTGATACAATAATATTATTATAATATAATTTTGCGTCCCGTCGACAATTGCTACATAAAATAGTATCATAGAATATATCAAAAGATGGAGTTTGAATTTTCATCAATTTGTTTTCGTCACCGAAGCAGATTAGATTAACTAGATAAAAACTCGAAATGCAATCAAATATTATTTATCATAGCACTAATTAATCAGCGTATCACAATAACACGAGTGCGAAACATAAAAATCGGGGAAAAAAATGTTCTTATGTTTGTAATATATTAGAATTAGAATAATAAATACAACGTGGGAGGGGGGGGGGGGGGGGCGGAGTGTCCGAGCGGACTAAGGCGTCGGTTCAAAACCTCGGACGTGGGCTGCTTTTTTTCTTCGGGCAAGTCGCGGTGTCCGGAAAGAAGTGCCGCCATCCCTCACCCGGGCATGGCAGATACATACGGGTGCCCACTAAAAATCTGCCTAACTAACAAACACTCGTGTTTAACCTACAGTACCCTCCCCCACAGTTCAAAATCACCCAATGGCCTAAGTTGCCGCGGGTTAATTAATAAAAAAAAATAAATAAATAAATAAATACAACGATCAACGGTATATTTGCACAGATATTTTTACAATATAGTTTTATTGTGAAACACACAATATAATATCGTTGAGATAAACGTATTCGGGAAATCATTACAGAAAATCAGAACGTATACCCATCGCGCAAACAAATTCAATTTCAATTATAATTAAAAAAAAAACTTCATATCTTAACTATTATTTCAGAACCGATATTCAATACAGTAATATATGTACTACTTTGGTTTTTCCTTTTGTTGATTGTGTCCATCATATATCATAATATTATAGTCTGGTCGTTCTCAGTGGCAATAGTTGCTACGTATTTTTCTTATTAATTTGTTAAATTATACCCTGTGAACAATTATTCTGATGATATGGGGACTGGAAACAATACCGAAACAATTCGAAAAACGTTGTGGAAAATCCCAAACCGATGATACTGTTACACCATCGTCTCAAAACAATAATTATGATTGTGTGGGGGGAGCGGGCCGGGCTTTCATGCGCGAAACAATGATTTAGACCGGAAATATATAAAAACATGTACATTATCACACTTGGTCGATTGAAACGGTACCGATAACGCTTTATAATATAAATATAGGTACCTAAAATACTCGGTACACTGTCGATTTTGTCGACTTAATAAAATACACATTTTACGATATTGCGATGCAAATACGCGGCGTTTGCGGCGGTGCACTGGAAAACGGGTGGTGGTGGCAGTGGCATATATAATGTGTAAGTGTGTGGGTGTATAGAGTATAAACGACATAAATACATAACGCGTTGTTATCGAGCGAGTTCGCAGGAAAAAAATCGCGTTTTTCCGTAAAAAATACGTCAAAAAATAATTATTATACGACCGAACTACGTATAATATGCAGACGCGAGCGTGCAATGTGATTTTTCCGCGGATTATTTCCGTCTCGTATGCGATATAATATTACAATGAGCATAAATATCGCGAGCGCGTTTCGCTGGGATTAGAAATTACCGTTTAATCGTGATTTACGACCGCCCCCGGCAAAGTTTTTTTTATCGTTCGTATTCTTTCTCCGTGTTTGTTTCTTACGACCCGGTGCTGCTGCAGTGTGTATAATGTATGTATTATATTTTTTTGCACCCCCCCTCCCCTTACGGCAACGGGGTCGATATTTTGCTCTCGAAAAACGGCCTCCGGTGGGTTCGAAGCGGCGGCTGGGCAACAACGACTCATATAATAATATAGGTACTTTCGGGAAGTTAAACGACAAAACGAACGATGTGCACAGTTAAAAAACGTCCCACGGCGTCCGTTCCGCCCAGAGAGCAGATCCAGTGCACGCTGCTGATGTGAATGGACGTCCACGCAAGACCCAACCGCCGAGAAGTCTGTATTTTTCTGTATCAGAATTTTCATGTCTTAGAAAACTTCAAAAATATGCAATGTGTATCTATCATGCCCTAAAATGTTTTACTGTTTGTAACTTTATAATATATTGGATACGTTCTTAATAGAAATACAAACTAAACGTTATAAAATAATAAATATAAGTGGTACAAAAATAATATTTATACTTGTGCTAGAAAAATATATATTTTTGGACTTGGGTTGACACTTTACAAAAAAAATAAAAATGATGGTGGATAACTTACTAATGTTTGATCAACTCCCAAAACTGTTCCGAATAAATGTTTAAATTGTTTCTAACTTATAGAATGAACTTTATAAATAAGTATTATAACATTTACTGATAATTCACTATTGGTTATTGTATATTTCTAATAGATAGATAAATAGATTATAGTAGAATATTTTACTAAAGTAAAGTAAGTTATAAAATATACTTATGAACTAGTTAAAAAATAATTCTTTAAAAGAAAATTAAAGTAAAAAATTATCAATATGGCTTATTTAACTAATTGTTAAGAAAATATAATTAATATATATATATATTTGGGTATTGTATAATATTGTTATATTTATTATCAAATTGATGGCTTGTAACAGATACCACATGAGTAATTTTACTATTAATTTTTTTTTTTTTTGTATGTAAACAATTTTTACATTAGCATGAGTTTATTTTAACTTTAAATGTTTGATATGCACTTATTTTTTTATAAGGTTCACATAGATGACTCTGATTATTTGGGTTTTTATAACTTAATAAGGCGACAATTTTTAAAATACAGAAAATAAGATCCTCGAAATCTTTGTAAATTATACATCATGATAAACAACAAATAATTTAGTGTATAATATAATATCGAAAATTGAAGATATTTTATATTGATATTTGATTAGACAATATTTCCATTGAAAATCTTTAAAAAGTTTACGACTCCTCAAATGTGTGTATGAAAACGGTTATTTTCGTTCCCACCGTATTACCCTTCTATAGTAGTATGGAAATTGAGTTACTAGATTTTTATAAGTATTACAATTTTAGTAGTCTTATATTACATAAATAATAATAATAATAATAATACTGTGTAATAATTTATTGATAAAGTGGGGGGAAACTATTTTTGAGCGTTTTGACGTAGTGACGTGTGCGTGTGCGTGACGCTGTATATAATATACCTAAGTGTGGGATAAGGGTTAACACACACACACACACACACACACACAAACACAAAATAATAAAATCATACGAAAACATCGCGTAATATACAGAATTACAGTCATGCCTATGGTCGCCTGTACACGGGAGCCATATATTTCAATAAACGTCCCTTGCGATCGCCCCTAAATGAACGAATACAAAAGCGTTTTAATTATTCGTGTAAAGCATAAGTTAATGGAAAACGTTCTAGGCATCAGCACGGTAAACACTCGTACCACGTAAGTACTACCTATATATTAATTAATATTCGAAAAAAAATTCTAACTCTGTGATAATTATTTTCCCGTTATTTGAATTATTTAATAAAAACAATGCCATAGTAATAAACTTATAAACAACCATATAGACGTTGGTCGAGCGCAGAGGAAACAATAATTTACCATGACCCTTACCGAGAAGCACACAATGAGAAGCACGGAAACGCATGTAATGCTAGTTTGTCCGTATTTATTCCAATAAAATATAAAAGTACACTAGAGAATTCGGATATAATACGATATACCCGAGTGGGTATACGTTATTAAGTAATATCCGTGGAGCAAGTTGTTTATAATATTATTATTATTATTAGCGTTATTATATATTTTGTTTTCAAAGTATGTTACACTACTGCTATATTTATGATATTATACTAAAAACTATACGTTGTACCTATATGTATCACATTCTACTTTATAGTACTCAACTATTATTATAATACTATATGGTGAACAACCCTGTATAGGTGGGTTATGTGAGTAGAGGTACCGATGGAAAACTCGAGGAGGATGGAAAAAGTTGTAACTTAAATATATGCCTATATATGTATATATTTACATAAAAAAGAAACTGTGGCGACGAGGAGGACGTCCGCGGAGGCGTTGAAATAAGTTTCTATTTTCCATTTCCTTGGCGGCGAAATGGGTGGTGGAAGAAGACACCACGAATACCTTATATAAATACACAACATTTACGTACACACGCCTTGTTTGCGCGTGTATATATTAAGTGTTCGTAAGAACGAAATTTATTGCGTTATTTATGTGCCGATGGAAAACCACGTACACACACACACACCCACCCGCACGCACACACACACACACCCGCGCGCTGCAAAACAATATTATTTATTCGACTCCGGTGCAGCGTGTTTGGGGGTGGGTACACGCGCGCAATTTGCCCACTTTGTCGACGGCGCCACCTTAACGACTCCTCGCGAGGCTCTTAATTAACACTAATTTATTATATCGATCTGCTCTGAGACCCCCTCGTGAGCGCGCGGGGCTGCCAAAATTATACAGTTAACCACTTCGAAAGTCGCGTGCAATCACGTCCGAATAGTGACCAAGGACGGTATACAATCTTGCGGTAATTAATTTTGGACCCCCGGAAAATGGAGATTATATTGTGAAAATCGCACAGTCCACGCGATACCTATTATCTATGATACTGCTCCTTATTATTATGCACACCGACGACAACGCATTTACACAGCCACACTCTCACCGCATTGGTCGTTCGAAGGCCGGGGAAAATGTCTCATGCGACCCGCACCGGCTGCCGGTGCATCGGCGAGTTGCATGCCAAGCAAATAAACGCATTTAAATATTTAATACTTTTATTCCAATATATATTAGGTTATCCGAAAGAAAACACGACATTTTTGAAAAATTTTCACGTACATACAATAATGTACAAAATGTTTCTTTTAACTGTGAGATTAAAAAATAATATTATCTTTGTCGAAATGTTTTGTTTACTTACAACATTATGTACATTTGATGCGTGCGGCTATAACTGTGTAAACGTTTTAAACACATTATTATGAACTGCAAATGTGATCAGCTCTCTCGTTTTGTTTTTTTTTTTCAAATTACCGAATACCTACAGTCTACATTGATAAGAGAACCTCACAAAGGCCAGTCAGAATGATATAGTTACAGTACTGGTCAAAAAAAATATCACAAATATTGATTTTAAAGAGGTTACAATGGGACAACAAAGTCACTACAAATAACTATTATTATAACTACTCTTCTATACTACCTAGTTCAAACTATTATATTATTATTTTATTATAATTAGAATAAGGCTTCGACGACTGAGGTCATTAGCCTGTACGGTTGATTAGCAACACGTTTATGTGCGAACCCGGGTGGTCACCCATCTGGGAACTAGTGGCAGCGGACGTTACTACCTCTCAACCATGTTGCGTGATTGATAGTAGCCACCATGCCACGCCAAGCCACACTATTATATTTTATTCAAACTTTAACTGTGTAAAACACATAATATAATATAAATTACTAGGATTTGGTTTAGCACACATAGACAGCATAGAAATTTTCCATTGGTAATAATTTACTGTCACCACCACCACCTCCAGTATTATTTTTTTATATAATAACGACTGAGAGTCAATGAGATTTATTTTATTTTATAATATCCATACATTTTATTATCTCACAAATATAGAGATAAACACGATTTAGTGGCCAATAAATAGCACTAATACATCTTAGCGAATCAATCTATTATAGTCAATTATTATCAATGCAACTTGGTATAAATATAGTATGTATAAACTATTTAATATAGTGAACAATTTATTATATTCTAATATCAAAACAGTTATTTTTATATTTTTAGCAAAATTGTTAATTTAATATTATTGTGGTTATATTATACCTGTCAGATATTCTGGAGTTTTTGTTTTATTATTGTATACCTACAGAGATTATGATACTTTTAACGTAGGTATGACACTCATTATTCCGAAAACATTAGTACCTATTATATTACTTGTATGTAAAACAAGCAATGTACTGCCAAACTACGAACAACAATTATTGGAAATTTATATGATCCATCATCCATGTATGCATTAAACAAACATTGTACATAAAAAAGATGAATTTATGATGGTGTAATATTCAAAGAAATTTATATACAAAATTAGATAAAACGAGCCGAGTATATGTTTTTTATTATTATCGTGCGATCAATATCCTCTTTATATGAAATTTGAATTGTGAACTTATGATCTCTATTAAACACATTTCCGTATAGCATAAATACAAAATAGGTAGGTATGAATAAATTACAGTTCAAATGTAAAATTACTTGATTTTAAATCATTTTTTGAACATTCTTTTACATTCATATCATAACAATTTTTAATAATAAAATTGTAGATTTTTTGTGATAATTTGATAGTATACTAAAATATGTATATTATGTTTGCAATTTTGCATGTTATTTTGACAATTAATATAGGTACTATTAGCATTATTATGACAGTTATTATATAGTTTGATTCATCAATAATTGATTGTCTTCGCCTCTTTTTTTACTTAAATAATGCAATTATTCAAAATCTGATTTTTATAATTTTTAAATATACTTAAAGACTATTTTTTAAAATTTATATTTTTACTACTGTTATTAAAAAGTATCATTTGAAGATAAAAACTTTTGTTTTTCAAATGACTCCGACTTTTCTATAGAAACAGTATCTTGTAAATTATTTAGTGGATAATTTATCTGAAAATATCGGGGTATCAAAATAAATTGAAACGAGTAGTTGTTGAGTTATAGTTATATTTTGTAGCACTGGAAGATCTGGAAGATAAGTTGCAATGGTGTTTGGAAATTTCTAGTATTTCTAGTTAATTAATATTAATATGATTAATAAACATTGATCTATCAACAATTTATAAATTTTAAACCATTTTTAAGGACTCTTATACTTGTGTGAACATTGTAATAACTGAGACACCACTCTTTTGAATTTTTAATTGGTTGCCTGTGCTTACATTAACATTCAACATTTATAAAAACATTATCCACTGAATCATTTAGGTACAGTTAAAACTTAAAATGGGGATCTAGATAAAAAAAAAATCACTTTTTTACTGCGACCATAATATTATAGGCACCCATCCAGGAAGATCGAATCCGCCGATGACGTCGACGACCATGACCATGACTAACCCAATTGAAACGGTCCACGTGATAGGCACACCACCACGGCTAATGGTGGGCTGTCATGTTTATTACATTATACAGTGTATCGACCGTAATCCCTGCAGGACTTGACCACGACGACGACGATGGAACGAGACGCGTTCACCCTGTCCGTCAAGGTTTCGTTCAAACGGTCACTTCGGGTCATAATAAAATTGTATACGTCCGAATGGCAGGGCTTGCAGTGTGCGTGTACGGTACACGTGGTGGTGGAGGGGGGGGGGGGGGGGTGAACTTGGGTCGCAGTGTTTCCGCACACACGAGTAATAGGTATGTATACGCTGCGCTGCAATAACACACGAATACGATTTTATTATCGGCCGGTCGGAGATGCGAGAAAATCGGTCGGAAAAATAAACAACAAAATCATACACGCGAGCGTTTGCGTCGTCGTATAATATTAATAATTCTGCATACGATTTCCCTCTCTCCGTCTCGTATTATATACATAACATCAGTGACCCTTTTCGGGCGAGTCGTAACTTTATATTTTTATCGCCATTCGCGTCTTTTTCGGATTTACCCCCCCCCCCCCCCCACCCCACACTAACCCAGCAATAATATATTATTATATGAGTGCGCGCCACCACTACGCGAACAATATAATATGTATATAATACACGTGACGGCGGATGGCTGCTGTGTGGCATCAGCGCCAGAAGAAGATATACAATTGTCGTCGTAAACGGTATACCGAAAACTTTTTTAATATAAACACCGACCAAATGTTTTCGTCGTCGTCTTCTACTCCTTCTTCTTCTTTTTTTTACTTACTTATCAATTTGAACACGTCTCGCTCGCTAAATGACGTCGCCCTCGCCACCGCCGCCGCCGCCGCCTCCGCTGCACACCGCCACCGCCACCGGTATTGATCTTTGCGAAGTGTTTTAATGATCAACAACTGAGAATGTTTATTCTGTTGTAATTGAGTTTTATTTGAGTTCGTTTTTATAATTTTCCGTATTCAAAAACGGCGGATCCTCGCCGCGCGTTGTTTCCAACTATACGATAATAATAATAATAATAATAATAAAGTTTCTCGAATCGCGAGGAGACCCATCGGAGCGTGATGTATACAAAAAAAAAAAATCCACTCTCCGATGCGACTGCTGCTCCGAACCCGCGAGTATAAATCGCTGCCCGCACGTGTACATATTACATTATTATACTCGTCGTACGCAGATAATAATAATAATAATATAGTCTCATCACTCTACGTAATACGATTGAATTATTTTCCGTGCAATAACAAATAACGATAATATTATTTATTTAAAACCGAACGGTTACAATTAATGTTATTGTGTTGGTATTTCGCGTACTTCCAGTGCACAATACGCGTCCGATTTAAATTCCCCGACGTTAAATATTTACAAACGTTGTATTTCGTTCGCCGCCTTTTCGGTCGAATCGTTCTATGTTATATATAGCTAACATCGATTATAATATACCCATGCACGTTTATATTATAATATATCTAATATTTATACACGATAAGATTATGATTAGGTTGTCAACTTTTTGAAGTTCTAAACCGAATCTCAATAAGAAATAATGTCGACGATTTGTCTGTTTAATACGAGAGGAACCCCTGCGAGTGTTTAAACGGTGAAAACAATATTATGTTTATACGATTATCTAAAACACAAAAGAATAAATGTCTTTAGGTATTATAATTTTTCAAACGATGTGTTATTGTTCTGCTCGATATCTCGTCATATTTAAACTAATTATTGTTGGCCATTTAAATTCCAAGCAGCAATACTAAACAACGACGTAGTTATTTCATTAAATTACTATTCCAAACGGTACAACACTATTTACGATTGACGAGGACATGCTATTATTATATAAAATTATATCACATCATAGTGCAGAAGAAAAATCTGTAGGTAGGTATATAATTATAGTAATACTGAAATCAAATTTTAAAATTATCAAACTCAATTATTATCACAAACTTTACCTACTCTACCTACGTCCATTAACGACGAAAACCTACTTAAACAGTTATACTTAACCTATAGGTACCTACATTGTTTCATAAGTGAACTAATTCGATTTAAAAAAAATGTGTTTTGAAAGAAAATACCCACGCACGTTCCACTCCATTTACAATTAATAGTTCATTATATTCTATACAAAATGTCATGTTAAAGGTTTTTTTTAAATTTAGAACATTGTTATTACCTATGGCTGTTCGTAGCAATATCAATTTACTTATTTCATATTTTTGTGGTAAAAACGAAATGACATAGCTTCACTAAGATAACAAGATATGGATTGAACTTATACTTACCTACATCTACTACGGTGATATATATATTGCCATCTGATATTGAAAGATGGTTTCATACTTCATAATTTTCATATTTATAGTAATATCATTGATCATAATAACAAATAAATTGAATATCTAAATAGTATTTAAATTTAGTTTCTTATGTACGGTATTCGCTTAATAATTTAATGATGCTAAACATCTCCATTAGCTTTGTATCTATGTCCATATTTTACTTAAACGGCTGAGGATTATAGTAATATTAAAAACATGCTAGATTCGATGACTTTATTTCTGAAAAATAATTGCTCTTGTCATAATAATTTATTGTTGATTATTTTTGATGCACCTTTCATCCATAATATTATTAGTAAACCTAGTCGAGATTTGATAACATGACTGCGTACGGCGTTAACTATAATAGTCTATTAATAAATCTCTAACGGCAGAAAGGGAATGAGCCCACTTTTTATAATTTCTTAAAGAGGGGGCAAAAAACATGGCACGTTATGATTTTTGTTTTTTTCGGTTATTATTTCCAGTTGTTGTTTTCAATTATTTCCGGAGGCTATTTTTAAATATTGGAACAGTCCGATGTATCTCTTTTCTGCAGTGACCTATGTATTTACGTGTGGTTAGTGCAAAATGATAGTAAAATCAAATATAAAAATGGACTTATCCCATTCAGCAGTTTATTTTAGAATCGATTGTATGACAATGGCGTTAAATAGTGTAAAACAGTGTTTTTAGGTTTTTATTAATTCCAACGTGTTTTAGTATATCTAACAACGAACAAAATGCATAACCCAGCGGAATTTATTTACTTATTTACGCTATAATATTATACTTTTGGCGAATGAAGTACGCACACACGTATTTAATGAGAAAAATAAGTACCAGTAGGCCCTTTGTACGTATTATGCAAGTACGTGGTGGTTCGTATTGTTTTAGTTTTCCATTTTGGCGGTTCTCTATGAAGTAGCAGTGCATCTGTGTAGGATGTCATAAAACTTATCTACTGAAAGGGTGTGTGCATACTATTATATCATATTATATTATGTATAAATAAGGGCGGTTTAGGTGCACGGGCCCATCCGTCGTATTGTCGAGGAGATTTGTTAAAGTCGGAATCCACTCGGCAACAATGCCGCATAATACGAAGTCAAATTCTATGCGTAATACGGTAGTTGTATTGATAATAATTTCACGTGATTTAATTTTCACGAAAATAATCCTCGTAGGTACAAGTCATGACGTCGGCTTCCATTTTACGGAGAAAAACATAATATTTTCTTTTCCGTCTCGGTTGTTGTGGTGTTGGTGGAGTCGGTTTTCAAAACATTTTTCTCGGCGATATCGATACGAATAAATAACAATGAAGCATGACAAAAGTCACACACCAGCAATATTGTGTAAACAATGATTTGGAGGCTTCATATAACATATCTGACCGTTCGTTGAATATAAATGATATATTTACAGTAAAACTGAAGTATCACAAATAACTTACAAAATATTCAAATGTTATTTCTATATTATTATGACTTTGTCAGATTTTTTTGATACACGATGTATCGAATAACGACCGTATATAAGTTATATTGATATGGGTGAAGTGAAAAACGATAAAATATTATTTATAAATGTATTTATTTTTTTTTTAATGTCTATTAACATTCTAATACATCGATTGTAATATTTGGCATGGAATAACAACTATCGTCATAATTGTTTCCATTTCGGGCAATAACTTTTTTGAATGTTGATTTTACTCAACACTACAATCCAACAAAATTCTCTTCTAGATGTAGGTAAACACGCATTATTGCATCACGCTGTCCCAGAACATATTTTTTTACAAACGTTATGCAGTATAGTTTAATTACTGTACTTATACAATTTTTAAATGTATACACATTGAAAATTATTGATATTTTTAAATTAACACAAGTGGCAAATATTTACGTAAAAATAAAAAGTTTCATCGCCGAGTATCGTGTTTTTTTTATGTACATTTTACTCAAATAATCAATTAACATTTAAACGGGTTTATCAATTCAACACATTTGGAATACATTATTGATATTATACTGCTTACGACTGTTCAATTATAGCATCGTTTTATTGTTTTCGAATAAGTACGAAATAAATAGAGCATGACTCTTGATAAAATTCATTAATTTACTAAAAATAACAGCGAGAGGACAAGTGATGTAGGAAAAATATATTATATTGAAACAAATGTATTGTACATATTGTAAAATGTACGATGTCTATAGTACTGCAGCATTAAATTGTGAAAATTAATTATACTTGTAACGAAACAATGATGCGTGGGTGAAACATTTCACCGCAACATTCAGTACGTTTGGAACACACATTAATATAATTGTTATTTTAAATATAAATAAACATATTTTTTCTTTTTACTTCTCCGTCCATCACTGGCTATTGGTCGAAGGAGTTACACAATTATATCTACTAGTATAGAACTAAATGTATGAGAATAAAATCACAATAATAGGTACTATATGAATATTATGACTGCTTGAAAGCCGGTCGCTTGGTCAGACACGTATTCGAATGGATTTTAGAAAAGTACATTTTGAGTACTGACCGGGAGATTAACCTGAACGTGGTAAAATAAAACATTTCAATTCCAAGAAAAAGGAGTGGAATACGTGTATTATAGTGGTAGTAAGACCCTGACATTAAAATAATCATTTATGACGTGCACGTGTAATATGATTTTAGGACATTATATATTATATTATAATAAACAACTTTATTTACTTTATTATTGGCGTAGGTGCATATTTTATTATGATTGATTTACTTAGGTTTATCATAAAATTGCTTGTGCACTTAACTATTGGTTGTAATTGCTGCATTATATGCGATATGATATCATCGATGTTTTATATTAGGTCACATAATATGTCACTTACACATTTTCATTTGATTTTTATCAAACAAAAGTTGCGCGCACTCTGCCAGACGTCCAGATGGTATAGTGGTGTTTTTAAATAAATAGTGGAAGACACTTTCAACCAGGGACTGGAACCTTGATGATTTTTACTGTTCCGGTTCTGGTTCGGTTCTTGGAAAAATTAAAATTTTGTTTTCGGTTTTTAAAAAATAAAGGAATTCTTCCTTTTCTGTTATGGTTTTATACTTATGTGAGAAAAATCTGGATCCTTTTCGATTCTTTAACAATTATAATGAAATATTGGCGTTGTTATCTGTAATAATTATAGTAGGACAATACTAATTTTCAACCAGATATCTTAACATTGGCTTAGAACTAAGGAGAGGATTAAATAAGTAATCATCACTGTCACAATAATACCCTGTACGACCCCATTTGAAACCAAACGTAATCTTAAAAAACCTGTAGATGGAAGTAAAAGTTTCAGTTCTGTTAAATTTCCGTTTTTAAATTAATTTAAATAAGGGTTCCGGTGAGATTCTGGTATTGAAATTAATTTAAATAAGGGTTTTGGTGATGTTCCAGTTCCCAATATTCAAAGGGTTCCGGTTCCAAACCAGGTTCTTTTCGGTTAGGCTCCAGTCCCCGCTTTTAACAGTAAATGTAAATGATCGTTTATTTTAGTATACCTAACACAAGGTAAAAAAAAATAATGTATCGTACTTGTCGTGTGTGCGGGTGGCGTGAAGGACCTCAGGACTCAAAAACGGCTATGGTACATCGGTACGGTGGTACATCTGAAAATGCTGGCTTGCTGATAATTCTGGTATTTCCACGTACCATGGTATAGTGAAATTTCCTAGACCAGGGTTTGAGGAATTTTGCAAACGTTCCTTGGGATGGTTGTTTTCCATATAATGACTGCCGTTTTCGTATTTTCAAAATAGATCAGTCGTGTGTCACTATATGAAGAAGTGGGTGCAACAACCAGACTTCTCCGTTTTTATCAATTTTTCAGGACAAGCGAAAGAAAATTTGTCATCTCATTTATCACCAATGGCGGGAAAAAAATCATTTTGCAACATCTTTGGAACTAATCAATAGATTTTTCTGATTTATGTACCAAAATGTAGATATTTCTTCCATGAATAATATTCCATGAAATACCAATTTTTGATAAAAATGGAGATGTCTGGTTGTTGCACCCACGTCTTCATATTATATGACGTACGAAGCCGTATTTTTCGCTACGGTTCCAGGAGTTGTAATCCTGCATAGCTGCCAGTAATTTATATTAGTATAGATTCTTGGATTTCGCAGCTCGTCGCAATCGACAACTACTATAATATTATAGTGTTACAAGTTTACAACTCTGATTACTTGGAAATTATTATATAATATACAAGATGGGATGAAACAAATTAATATATTATATAATAAAACCACTAACCAGCCCTCAAAGTCAACGCAATAATAGTTTAATGGCAAATTAAGAATTGGTGTCAAGGGAGGGCTGTGTGTGAGTTATCTTAAAAAAGATTTTACGTTAATTTTTTAAATTAATTAATTTGGGCGTTAAAAATAAACAAACTTTATTGTAGGCCACTAAATACTAATGAAAAAATTGTGCTAAAAACATGAAGAATATTATCGTACACTATAATAAAAATAACTATAACGATAAAAAAAAAATATAGAATACAATTTTTTTTTCAATTCGCGAACCCGATATCGAACATTTATGATGATTTAACGTATATAATGAAAAACTTGAAATTACTTTGGCAAAAAAAAAACCCAAACGATTTACTCGCGGTCGTTAACGCCCGCCTTATATAAATATAAATTGGTTTATTTACATTTATATATAGCAATAAAGTTTTTGAAAACAATCCTCTGGTCTCGGCCGTTTAATTATTAACGTTATTTCAATCCCACCTCTATAGTTTAATTATGTTTATCGTAATGAAAGTTGAAACTATATACATACAGTGACGGAATGAAATCCTTCAAACGTTGTGATTATTATTGAATCAAGCGATCCGGTCGACTATACCACTGCCAAAAAAGTCTCGAGTCCACGAGTCTTCCACTTGTCTACCATCGTCAATGCGGTGTTCTACCAATATAATATTATTATTATTCTGCGTACGTGGTGAAAGATAACACGCAATCCGCGAGTCTAAGGCCATTGCAGATGCCACTCAGCATTATAATACTATATTATACGCATTTATATGAAGAAAAGTTAGGCAGAAACCGTGACATAATATTATACTGACTGCCCAAGTCACAAAAAACGTGACTTGCAGTGTGTGACGAAAATTAGCAATTCTTTAATTGCAATACGTCATACCTGTTATATAATATTAAGGTGAGTCAAGTGTCACTTATACCACATATTTACGTAAATGCATGTACTTTTAATATATTATTTTTACTTACAACATATTTTTCAAAGTAAAAAATAGTACCTTTAATCTTTATTGTGTTTTACTTTTTTAGTGTCAACATTTTGTGTACTTTAAGTATTTTATTTAAGATTTTCAAATTCCAATATACATTTTTTTAATTATATAAATATATATTCTATTATATTGGTAAAATAATAATAAATAGCGTTATTGTAAATACTTTAGATTATGTAAAATATATTGTACATTTTATAAAAAAGAAAAACACACGAGTCTACCAAGCAAATATTACTATAAAATGATAAAAAAAACACCATACAATTAAAATACTACCTACTTATTATTTTTCCCTTTTGTATTATAAAAATAATTGTACTCAAAATATAAAAAAAGATTAAGAGTTTTCTGATTTGTAAAATATAATAACACTTTAGGTATTAGGTTTGTCATTGTTAATAATATCATACTGCAGACAGTAGTGAAAATTTTAAATTAGATCTAAATAATTTTAAGACAGACAGCGAATTATTGAAAATAACAATTGACTCATTGTACTTGCACAAAGTGCATATTCGTATGAGTCCTCTGTGAAACTGAAGAAAAGAGAACTTTTCCCAAGTGTGCCTGTCTCGTATGAATGATTTACTTTTATATTTCAAATTCGTACGATAAAATTGTTGTACGTGTCTGTACTCTTTTCGTGTTTATTATATACTAATGCACGCGGTGTCTTATGAATAATTGAAATCTGTTCTGTACACACTGAATCGAAAATACAATTATTATAAACATACCTGGCGATCAGCATAAGTGTACGATTATGAATAGCGAAACAACAATACGTTATAAAAACAAAAATTAAAATATGCGATTTGCCAATCGGTTTTAAGAAAAATATATTTCATTTGTGTACATCGACACATTTACGCATTATTAAAATATGTATAGTTGGGACACATGTATAATAATATATACTTAAAGAAAAATGTACGGTGACATCAACGAAGAACTGTGTTGCATCAATATTTTGGACAGTATAATATGTGTGTGCGTGGTCGTCCTTGTTAAAAATCGAAGAAAACGGACGTACGATGAAAATTATTAAAAGATTGTTTACAATGTTGAGGGTCTTAAATACCGCACACACACACTCGCTCACCCAACTATCCATACATACATACATACATACATATAGGTATATACATAAACACATACCAATCGTAATATCAATTTTAGGGAGAGGGTCTCTAGTGGCATTTGCGGTATGGACACACGAGTAATATTAATTTATCGAGTACGGTATGATTTAATATAAATCTGAAATAATCTCAGCACATCTCCTTCTATTGCCTATCCATGCATTTCGTATTCGCTCGAAATACATAAAATATATTGCTTCCTCCGTCAGCCAGCACGCACATAATATACCACTGCGTTTCACCTATGTGGCTATATGTGTCAGACTTTGAGGGATAGACACGAACATCTACGTGACTGAGTGTAAACGCAGAAATCTACGATCGATTGTTCGGTACGGTATCGGTTACCTCTATGATAGATAAATCGTATACGTTATATTATCAGTGGGTCCGGAGGTCCGTGGCGCTACAGGTTCAGGTTCCGGTCATGAGCAAAACTATCGGTTATTATAACTCGATGTATCATTTTCGTGTATAAATCACTGTATACAAACAAAAAACGGTTATTGGAAAGAAAATCGTGAAGTGAGAGGGGAGGGGGGGGAGGGATCCGTGCTGTTAGGAAAAGTCTCTTTCATCTGCAGCGGTCACTTGAAAAGTTCGAGAACCGCTGCGGTGTCTTAATGATATTATTATTATTTCCGTATAAGGAAAACATTGTAACGCCTCCTCTGCAGCCTTGGCCACGTTGTTCCGGGATCGAAGGCGCTGCGCTGGACGGATCGTTCCACACATCAGCTTAATAAACCCATTAATAATATTGCGCTTGAAGCCCGGGACGTGCGATTTGACGGTGCGCGCGCGTGTGTGTGTGGGGGGGGGGGCGAGTCGAAACTGTCAAAAACGCTGTCGCGCCTACATTCTAGAGTAACTGCGCGGCTTTCACTCAGGGATCATTTCGCGCTCGGCGACCCGAATTCGGTCGCGTAACGTACCCACATATATATTATTATTGTACAAACACGGTGTGAGTTCTTACGCGAATACCTACGTATTAGGCATAATATATAATGTATGGTATGTCGTCGCCAGGCCGTCATCCGGAGCAGTGTGTCGCACGTTTTCGTTCGTGTTCGCGCGGGAGATCAAAGCACGGAATCTAAGACGCGCGGGTCGCGTCTGTCTGTCTGTCACCGCGGCCGCGGCCGCGTCTTTGCCAAAGACGAATTATTAGGTATTTACCGCTATCACTTTTCGTTGCGTGTTTTTTCGTTACGGGCGATAGTAATAATATCTAATATGATATAATTATTATATTTATATTATTATTATATATATTTTTTTCTTTTTTTAATGGCCTAGTGCTGGGGCACAAGTAACAATTTATTTAAATTTATTTAAATTGTTACTTATTATATTGCCCACTTAAACTATTCGATTTATCAAATAATTTATTGAACTATGAACATTGAACACCGTTAGGAAGTTGTATTATTGTTGATTGAACTATCGTTGGATTATCTCCTGTGTGGATTCGTCTTCCGAGAGAGGCAATATTTGATATAAGAAGTTGGCTAGTTCGCTAACTCAAGTTTTAATACTTCAATCAGATTAAATTATTGTTATTATGGCTGTCGACGGTGGTTTGTCGTCAGATCCAACAAATATGATATAAGTATAATGTGTGTAACTAGTACAGGACCTAAATTTAAATGCCCGAAATACTGTCTAAAAATACATTTCCAACGCAATAATTTGCTTATAAAGGGACCAAAATTTGTTTTATAGGCACATGGCAACGCAATCGATAGGAAAACGACGGCTTAACTTTTGACATTTTTAACGCCTCTTCTATATCTTGACTAACAATATAATACAATAGCTGAATGCCAAATTTAGGCACACAATAAATAAACATTTTACTGGAAATTTATTTGATCGCGATGCATCTCCGAGTGACCAATAAGTTGTTATTGGTTTGAGTCCAGTAAGACACCATATCCGATAATTTTAAGGACTAGATAGAGACGTTCTCGATTTAATATATAGAATGATCGACACTTGGTACGAATGAAAAATACCAAAAAACTAATAATACAAAATATATTATTAACAATATTTTGATTTTCTTAATTTACATTAAAAGTTTGTATAGTGTAATGTAATAGAACAAATAATAAAATTACCCGAAAATACTAAATAATGCAAAACAATAGTTTTCGTTTTGAAGAACTGTCTGTTACACGAAACGAATATATAAGTTCAGAGTACTCGAAAAATAATATAATTTTTCATTGAAATCCGGGCACTAGTGATAATGATCAAATACAAAATACTCGTCAATATCGATATAATATAATATTGTGTCGTGTACCTACCATTTATATTATATTCGAAACATTGGTCATTACAGAGTTGCAAGAATGTCATTCGCAATCGCGCGTATTGCGTGTTTGTCCTTTTAGTGATAAGAGAGTATTTTGTTTTTATTATTAATATTATTTTTTTTTTGTTGAGTCGTTAAATTAGTTTTGTACAACAAACACGTGATTTTCAACGCTCGACCTCGACAAGAAAAAAAAATAACAAAAAAAAAAAACAAAAAAATCGTGTGGACTGTTCAAATTAATGGCAGACCTAAAATGTGATTTCGGATACGGTCGGCGCCGGTGGTGGGACGGCGAAAAAATTAATTTTCTCTCAATTAATTTTGCATGAGAGTCGTATCGGCCCTATATAGGTAGGTACGCATATTTATAGCCGACCGTTGTAGTTGTATGAATAAATCACGAGTTTAGTTGCCACGCGCTCGTATCAAGAGAGGCATTTTAATTCAAATCGAAAAAAAAAAATAAAAACAATTTTATCGTGCCATGTTTGCGGGCAGTCAATGACACACATAATTTCCAACTCAAACGCACTCGAACAATATAACGTCAGTCTGCCAGTCGGTTTGACAATGCGGAGATTAGCATTGTACCTGTCTATTGTTATTATTGTACACGCGTACCTAAATGTAATTAATATTATTATACTTTCGCCACGAATTATTTTACATTTCGCGTGCACACAGTACCAAAACTACGTACCAAGGGGGTTCTGCGGCATTGAGTACCTATACGATAATATATTATTAGTAATAATATGTATTATGAATGTTTAATTTATAAATTTTTTTTTTTTTTATGCTTGGATAGCGATATGAGACTACCTACCTTCGGCTGCACCGAGTGTGTTTTCATTAAAATAATAATGACGTATATACAAACTACGACCACTATAATAATAATACGAATATATACTGAACGCAACGACAGCGGGTCGTCCCACACTTCCTACATTATATTTTATATATTTTACGTTCATAGTATGTTATTATAATATTATTATAAAAGACAGAATAATCAGCATTTATAAATAGCACAGAATGCTTGTGACATTTACAATCATTACTAATGTTTTGGTTTTAAATCAACCACGTGGAATATCTATAATACCCCTAGGCCAAATAATAATAATTGTGTATAATAATATAATCGTTTAAAAAATTAATTCCGTCATAAATTAATATGTTGTAGCTAGTGGCAACAAATGTATATAGGTACACAACTGTCAAATGTTGAACATTTTGTTTTAATTTGGTAGCTTAATATAAAATTATTTAAAATTAAAGAGACTGTTGAACGAGTAAAATAATAATTAATTAAATAATGGCGTCGCAATAACATTATTTAACATCACTATAAATTAAAAAATATTAAACGTTATAAATGAGTAATAATAATTCAGTACCCATAAATGTCTGACACAGATTTTAAATATAAATTGTTTAATTTATAAAATATTTGTGCAGCACATTAACAATATTAATACTCATTTTCAATAAATCGAAACTATTTTAGTTTCATACTATCTAATGGAAAACTTAACATTGATATTTGATGTAATTTCTCTACACAAGAAGAAGTAATATTGATAAAAAAAAAACACCAAAGTCACTCTACTGTAATTGTAAAGAATATTATATCTACTAGATATAGTCATGGGTTGCAACATATTATATGTTTGTATGGTCTTAGTGTTGGCCACTGTAGTATTGGATGTATTAAATTTGCATTCCATGATAAATAAATGCAAACAAAAAACGGTTTTGACCTTTATTTTGTTATATATTCATAATACTATTGGTAATTTTATTTTTTTATTAGAAATATGGTTAGTCCAGCCAAGTTATGAAAAATATTGGAAAAAATCTACCCAAAAGAAATTCCAAGGAAATTTGGAATACACATAAAGCATACCTATCTTATCCCAGTAAACATACTTAAGTACCTGCCAAACGACCCTTTTGGTATATTATCCTCAACAACCCAATGTATGAGAAATCTGTCCTCCTAATGATTTCCTTGTAATTGGTTAACCGTTGAACTTATGAGAAAAAGTTAAAATATACAACAATAAAATGTAGACGTAATTAATAAAGAAATAAACTATTTTTCAAAATTGAATTTTCACTGATTAATGTTATAAGTACAATTTTTTTTCGAAAATATTGTTTGGCATAAGCTTGTAGTTGTCCCCCAAAGATACCTGTTTAGGAATTAAATACTTTACATTTTTGCATATTGTACATTTTTTTTGAAATTTATATAAATTAAAATTTATAACTGAAGCTGTAATGTTGTTGATATCTCCATTGGCGCTATAACTATGCAATTAATTATCTGAAACGTATTATTATATGATAAAGCTATCTTTAAAAATTTACCTCAAATTGATTATAGACACAATAACTGTGTACTTTAAAAACTAACGTACTAAAATACATGACTTACCACATCATGCGTAGTCTTCACACTACAAAGGCCTAGAGACCTACTTATTTTATCTATCACGTGGTACTACTGAGTACCTTCCCACTCATTTCCCATTATTTTAAACAGTAATAAAAACTACCTAATTAAAATAAAACAAATTCTTTATATGAACACAGTTAACAAAAATAATAGATTCACAATTTTAAAATATCTGTATATAAATGTTTACAATTTTAATAAATTGTTCTGCGTTGAATATTTGTTTTCCTGTAAAATCATTCGCCCGTCATAATTTAAAGTACAATTTTATCTGAGTAAAAACATACCCCAATTAATGTGTTAATGTGAGTTTTCTCTTTTTGTCTGGTCGTGGCTCTTCATTAGGGACGTCATAGTCTTTATATACGTCAGGGATAAAATTCTATATTTTTATTGATTTAAGTCACTATCGTTGTCGTCGTCAAAAATCGATTTCCGTTGTGATATTATTTCCCACCCGTATATAGCCATAGTTTTTTTTTCCCACAGAAACAAGACAACCTATGGCGGATAAAAGCAAGTCTGTCGCCTGTGGTTTCTTTTTGAAGACCAGAATTATTGTTAGTGCCAAACAGAGTTATAAGAAAAATAACAGCTGGGTAGATATCACCGATTTTTATGGAGGTTAAGTGACTCTGCACAGTGGATATATAGATCAGAGTTTTTACAATGTCCATCAATGATATATTTGTAGTTTATTGTTGTTTTCTGACGAATTTGAGTGGAATATGTAGGTTAAGATGAACTTATATTTGTCAAAAACAAACTTAATTTATTATCTAATATAATATATAGATATTGTTATTATTATAATAATTTCACTCATTTACTTAAGTCAATAATTATTACGACTTACGTTACCATAGAACGATGTAAGTAGGTCCGTGGTACACATACTTTATAATGATTTGAAAATTTATTTATGTATAGTAAATATAGAATAATTACGAAATACCAAAAATCCTTGTAGGATAAATGGTAATTATACGTGGTCCGAGTATCCAATAATGTTGTCGACATTTGAATTTGAATTGCTCATTAAAAATGACTGTGGTTTTTCTCTAAATTTTATTTTAAATAATAAATAAACTTTTCATTTCATTTTCAAGCTTTTGTAATTAAAAACAAAAATATTATCATACATTAATTGAACAAAAGCGAAATCAAGTTCAAATATTTCAAATGTATATAAAAAAAAACACAAAATATTATTTTGATATAATGATCATCAATTTTATTCCACGAATGTATTATTGTAGATAACAGATATTAAATCAATGCAAGAATATGATATATTTTTACTTTGTTTAGTTTATACAATATAATGTACTAAAAATTCAATAGGAAATCGTAATAATAAAGTATGTAATTTTACATCACTAGGCCGGAAATGTTATATTAAGTGTAGGAAAATAAATATTACCGAAAACAAATATAATATAGTCATGTACCATAAAACGCTCCTTACAACACTTTTAAGATCATTATATTTTAACTTTCTTTACTAAACTACACTATATACGGATTAGAAAAACTACAACAAGACATATTATTATTATAAGTTTTACTCAGTACCTAGATGAAAAGTTCAAAATAACAAATGTCAACAACTCACGTTATTTAACACATTTAAATGTATAAAATGTATATTCCAATACAAATTATAACAACAGATTTAGAAACTGTACTAAACTGCTATAATTGTGACTACCATTTTCAACGTTCTTTAATTAAACGTCGTAAGAACATGCTTTAATTTTTTTATATTTTAGTCGCATTTCAATAAATTACTAAAACCATAATTTCAAACGCAGATTTACTGACCAAGTCAATAATGTGTACTGCAAAATAACACTTATTTTAAAATTAGTTACGATTTCGAGATATTCTATGTGAGATGCGAGTGCACTAGTGCAGTCATGTACGAGAGAATTACGTTTCAAAGAATGCATGTTGCCTAATGTATAATGTATTATACTGTTTTTGTAATTTTATTACTTACGATGGATAATATATTATTATAACTATCATCAATAAAACTATAATAATGTATACACAAATATTGATTTAGATACTTACTTAGTACTAAATTATAAGTAATACGAATTTCCGTGTGTATCTACAACTATAAAATCTATAATCCACGTATACAACATATGAAAACACGTAAAAACGATTGTTCAGTTTACTATGAATATTGCATTCTGCCGTGACCAGTTATATACGTATATTATTCTATCGATGGAAAAAAAGCCAACTAGTAAGCAATTACACGGACATCAGCAAAAACCATGTTGGAAATAAAAAAATGTAAGTTATAATATCATTCAGTCATACTGTTATCGCGTGTTAAAAATATAGTACAATATTAAAATAATTTTTTGTTTACTTGTTATATCGTACACATTATCAACAGTTAAAACTATAATATATCTACCAATCTACCTAATATAATCATAATTTTTTTTTTTTTTTTTTTTTTTTTATTGGGTAACCCGCGGCAACTTAGGCCATTGGGTGTGGGGAGGGCACTGTAGGTTTTTTTTTTTTTTTTTTATATTGGGTAGGTTTGGTAGGTTTTATATTGGGTAGGTTGGTACACGTGTGTGTTGTGTTTTGGCAGAATTTCTAATGGGGCACCCGTAGGTTTCTGCCGTGCCCCGGGGTGGGGGGATGGCGGCACTTGTTCTCCGGACACCGTGACTTGCACGGAGAAAAATGCCGCCCCGTGGTCGAGGATCGAACTCGGACCGGCTGTGCCGAATCCGTCGCGTTAGACCACTCGGCCACCTCGTCCCCCCATAATCATAATTTATAAAAGTATAATAATAAAACTATTAAAATTAAACGTTTGAATAGGTTTTTTACAATTTTATTATAACATATTATTTCTTGTTTAAATGAGCGAATTACTAAATTTATTAAAATATGAATAAAATGAATTTATTTTAGTTTTCTGATATATAAGAGTTGAAATAGTCTTTTTATCTTATTTTAATATTAATACTTTTTAATGTAAGTAACAGATTATGTTACGTTTATGTTTGTACAAATAATATTAATTTTAAAAGGCTGATTTAATATATTATTCTGGATAATATAATAATTATTTGGGGGACGGAGTGGCCGAGCGGACCAAGGCGTCGGTTGCGATGCGCACCGCGCCAGTTCGAACTCGGCCACGGTTGTCATTTTTCTTCGAGCAGTCACGGTGTCCGGATAGTTACGCCCTAATCCTCCACCTGGGCATGGCAGATACCTGCGGGTGCCCACTTAAAAATTCTGCCAAAATAAACACACACGTATTCAAAACCTACAGTACCCTCCCCCACAGTTCCACAGGCTAATGACCACAGTTTTTGAAGCCTCGATCCCCCCCCTCAAAAAAAAAAAATATTATTTTGAAACAAATCAGTGTATAAAAATCGAAAATTGAAAACATGTTTAATTATTCATCATTAGTTAATATCCAAAATCTAAATAGTCGTACGTTATTAACTAATTTACATATTATACCTAACTTATAAGTTACCACAGTTATCGAGGTTTGTACATTATCGATTTTGAGTACAATAAGTCTGCACTTGATTATTAAATTAAAAATATTGATATTAAAAAGTAATTATAAATTAAAAAATATATTATGTTAAATCGTGCATAATATATTTATATCAAACAATATTTAGAAAACATTACTATTAAACCATAACAGTTATTATTCAATGACGATCGATTGAACCATAATAAAAACAATATTATTACACACTTTATATTATTATAATATTATGAAAAATCACCCCACACGGTTCAAACGAAAGAGTGTACAATTGACGATCGAAATCTTAATGTTATTATAATTTCAAACTTATAATTTAATTCCGGCGCTACTCTAAACACTGCGATACGATTGTTATGTACCCGAAGCAAGTTTTCCAACTATCGCTATCGTGACGTTTACGTGTGTTCATATATATGAGGCCGGGTGAGGGTATGTCCTAGACAAATTTTGTAAAGAGCTGTTTTTATTCGTTCTTCTAAAACACACTATCGCGACAATCGCATCATCCCTTTTCGATGTCGACAAGAATATTATGCACAATGCGTAAAGAATAATAATATAATACATCATAACGCGTATGGTAAAGTTGGGTGGTATTGCGTTTATGAAATGCTGTGGATTTGAGGTCTGACGGTGAACACTCATACTCGTCCTTTTTATTACTAATAAAAATATTTATAACATTATTGTATCGCATCATCACATTTTTATGTATATCGTACCTACTACTCAACTATGTTCCAATGATAGAAATTATCATTTTAATTCATACTTTGGGTGTTTCAATTTTTTTTCACGTAATTTGCTGGAACTTTCACACATTAGGCTTCAGCGCAAACTGTATTATATATTATTGTATAACAACTATTGTTTAATCTAATATATGTTAAACAATATTAGATTTAATATCAAATGCTAAAATCTAATATTGTCAATTCTTCAACTACAAACTTAGTATTTTAATAAACATATTATATTTATTTATACTACAACCTAAAATTATAATAATATATTGAATTTAATCGTTCATACAAAGACGACTTGCAGCCCATTGAAAAAAATTTCACTGGTATTTATTTAGGTTTGATATTATTTGTATATATATGGGATATGATGGTCCATAACAATCAAAATATTAATGAACTTCAAGGTGACCTCCAGTATTATTAATGAACGATGCGCAATTATAGTATATATTAATAAATGGCCAGTTAGCTCTGTATACTTAGAAGTTTATTATTGAAAAGGTGAATACTTTTGTAACCAATTAAATATCTGTACCTAGGTACTCAATATTGTTGAAAACCTAATTTTTGTATATTGAATTTCTCATAAAAATATTGAACTTCAGAATATGGCATTAAACTTATTATTATAATATACATTCAATTAAGTAAAAAATTAAAAACAATAAATATAAAAAAAAGTGAAAACATAATTATTAATTCTACAAAACGATAATACGTTTTATGATATGATGAGTGTTTAACATTAAAAGTGTTACGTTGCAGATGCTATTATCGCTTTCTATCAGGTCGTCACGTATATATTGCAGGGTTTTCATGAAATTTAATACCTGACGCGTTTCTCCGACGGGCGGCCGCGCTTTTACCCCGCGATGTGACCGAGTTACCTCTGAAAATTTCCGAAATATTTCACACAAAGCACGCGGTACCAAAACTCAAATGCGATAAATGGCTCGTCCCTATATCACGCCACACCGACTGGTTTTCTTTCTTACGAGTTAACGACGCAGAATTAATAACGGATTTTCGGAACGGCTGTCCTCCCACCCCCGTCAAGATGCTCGTCTTGGTCTCACTATCGTCGCTAGATACGTATCATACCTACCACGCACCACCGGGCCGCATAAACATGATGTAATATATATATTCTATATTATTATTATTGTGCTTGGTCGTAATTAATAACAACACCTCTGCGTAAATAATTACAATAATAATTATAGCACACTATATTAATATAGCGAGCGTCTTTTGAAATCACGTAAAAACGCCACGATGGATTCGCATAGAAATCCAGATTTTATTATTATTATTATGATGATATTAATATTATTAACGTGGTAATAATAATAATATTGCGGCAACGCACGGATGTACCTAAATTGCCTATACGGAGCGCCGTGTTACTTTGGTTCGTTGCCTGTCAACCGTTTGCACACCAACTGTACGCACGTCATTTAGGATAATATTATTGAAAAACTATTTGAGAACTTTCAATATTATAATATCTTATTTATTACGAGTGGTTGTAATTATAACAAAATCCCAGTATATGAATATTTAAAGTTTCAAATCGAAATCCAACCAAACCCAAAACCCAACCATAATAATAATATTCTCAATTGTTATTTTTGTTAATGACGATATTATTATGGAGTGGGGATTACATTAATTTTGTTTCAAGTGTAATTTATTACTTCGTTTTATCTATTTTTTTTTTTTAATTACTACACATAAATTTTAATTATCCAATTATTTTTTCCAAATGAATATTGTAACTTGTGTTAATGAATTCATTTATTATAAAATAAGTTTTTAATTTGTGATACAATTATTTTCAAATACATAAATAAGTCATGCAAACGTGAGATGACTTTATGAAGACATGTACTCAGATGGCCTATAATAGAATTTCAAAAATGCGAAGCAGCGGTTATCAGCCCAGTGAGGGATATCGTTAAGACTACAAAAAGGGTTATTGCTCGATTCAATAGTAAAATATTATAATATTACATTCCTACATACAATTTTGTTACTTTTGGACAGTGGTGGAACTTAATCACTCAGTTTTAGTATATCTGGGATGGGTGAGAGGTATTGAGAGTTCTGGTAAATTGATAACGTTGATCATCGTCATGGAGTATTATAGTCTCAAACAGGTGCGCCCCTAACACACACGACGGAGGACAACTATAATATAATACACCCAAAGGATGATTTCCCGCCTATGTATTGTTTCAGATTCTATGGTAACTGCAGTGTTGAGCTCAGATAACAAAATATTATCTAGATAAGATACAGATAATTTCATAAAAAATAACCTAGATAGGAACAGATAAAAATAAAGAAATTAATAATAATTAATAATAATTAAACATAAATAATGTGCTTGCATTAGTCAACCATACACAAAACTAGAAATATTAAACTCAATTTATGTATATGCATTTCTACTGACGCGTTAGGTTTGTAATTAACAATTTATTATATTCTATAATCATATCAATATTGAAAAGTCAGAATTATTAACATGTCTCAATAACTACTATAACATTTAACACTATATAGTTTGGTGAATATAGAATAACAATACTGTTAGTTATATTATATTATCGTGTGCACCAAAATCACAAGTCTATGTGACTGTACTTATAATATTATGTTGTCGAAGAACCAAAAACATGCACATTACTATATAATAATTAAGTTAAATATTATAACAGGTGTTCAGTTTATACTGCACTTAAATAACATCGGTATACGGGCGAGGTTGGTAAATTCTATGAATATATAGACATTTCTTTGAAGGATTCTTATATTTTATAATGTGATTTTTTCTTCGAATTACATTTATAAATATTACATAAAACGCTCGTCCCAGAATAGTTAATCAATATTTTAATTAATTCATAACAATTCATGATCTTTTTTTTATGTGACATTTACTCATCTATTATTAGTGTCTGTTCATTATTAATTATCAAATATTATAAGTAAATAACAAAATAAACAATAATAAATTATTACTTAATATTTAATTAAATACCTATCATTTTAGCAAACTTTACTTTACCACCGGTTAGGTTAGGTGGATAAAAATGATAGCTGCACCACGTGACTTTTGGTTTCATATCGTTTGCCAAGTACCTAATAAGAAAATAAACAATTATTATAACCACCTAGCGGTACATCCTGGGTGTCTTAAATGAAATGAGACGCATTCGGTCTACGTCAAAAATGTGATATTTTTTTTTGGATACACTCAGGTGATACTCAATTCTGGACGTACTCGGGGCATTAGAAAAGCGTAATTTCAAGACGCACTCTGGACCTCACATTTTATTGACATTTAGTCTGAAAACCAGTCGTCTTAGTAATTATTGAGTAATTATTCATCACATACCTGAACGCGAGTTAAAATCGTATCGGGAAACATTAATTACGTCGTATTACATTTGAACGCACTAAATATTCGTAATCCAATTACAATGATAATATCGTTATTATTATAATATAAACCGTATGGCGTACAATTGTGGCTATCCGCCCGACGGCGTCGAACCGCTCATATAACACCCATAAAATAATGTCACCATAATATAGTATTATATTGTATATACGCGTGAATAAGCCGTTGGTTAGCTGTATTATAAACAGTAGTAAATATAGAAATAATCTCGAATAACGTAAATCCGTTACGGGTTTATAACCCATTGTATATTTTTGCATAGGAACATAATAATATAATGGCGCAAACAATGATCGATACACCTCCAGTAACAAGCGCAGTTTTTTTTCGAATTTAAAAATATCGACACAAACGAATACGAGAGCAATAAAATCTGTGGTGTAAAAGTTAAACATTTTACTATAATACGTAGGTACCTACGTCTAATAGAATAATTTATATTCAATCACAAACGGGTGACATTTAGTTATCGGATAGTTTTTCGCATACCGTAAAAGGAAGTTGCGAAACACCTAATGTTGATAGCACAAGACAGTAATAGAGTGATATTGTATATATTTTAATATGGTGAAACCTCCCGTAACAGACACCTCCAAATAACTGACATTTTTTTTTTGATATCGAACTGCAAAAATTCTACAAACTGAACTCTCTAAATAGCGGACACAAGTTCAGTGACTGAGCGTGTCTGGTATTTAGAGAGTTCACTGTATACTAAAATAATATTTTAGCGAAGGTGACTATCATTAAAATTATTGGATTATATCGGATATCAACTCGTTTAAAAATAATATATTGACTGTAGTTGATCGATTGCAAATCCTGGTTTACTCGTACATTCGATTAAAAATTTTACAAATTACGTAAACAAATAAGTCTTAAACATAGTATTTTTCAAGTACTTTGTGGGAATTCCTTACATGGGTCTGTCTAGAAGAACACAATTGTCTGCTGACTATCATTTTAATTTTTTTTTTAGTTTGGTTTTCCAGTATCATAAAATAACATAAACTTGTATCATTCAATGACAGTGTAGTATTATATTAGATACATGGATATAAATCATTTTCGATCCATGTATGAAACAATAAGTTTTTTCTGTCTTATAATGTTTTATATTTGTATTATTTTATTTATGTATTGCAAGACTATTTACAGGCATGATATAGGTTAGTGCTTACAATAATTATAGGTCAATAGGTGGTAAATATCAAGTAACATATTGTTTATAAGTATGATATTCAAATAGTAAAATAATACTAGTTTACAACTGCAAACCCTTTAAAAGTTTCAAGTGGGTGGAAGAGCCCTACTGCTTTTACATATTATGTACTATTTGAACCTATATGAGATCCGAGATATTATAGAATATACAAAACACAAAACAAGACATATCATATTTTATATGGTGTGATATATTGAGCATACAATAGGGGAAGATATTTTATCATTTTAATAAACTTTCAGTACCCAAGTTATGGACGGTTATATAACATCGGCAACGTCGCTGGTAATAATCACACATCATAACAGTTTAATAGAGTAATGAGTTAACACGGGAGTTTCTTCGGGGGCTGGTTTCCGTGACCCTCAGAATCATTAACAACTGTCGAGAAATGTATTCCAAGTATTTTTATTTTGTATCGTTCGTAAACAAAACTATATAATGACAACAATTGTATTTGAAATAGTCATGGCTTAGGCCACTTAAAATACATAAACTTCAAAGCTCATATTGATCCAAAGTACCGTTTCAAACTTACCGGATAGTTGTAAAACTCATGAGGACAAATACAAAATTAACACCATAGAATTATAATCTTTTATGAGTATTTTTCAGTTATAAATGTATTATGAATTTGAAACAGTATAATTTGTACAAAAAATATACTAAACAAAATAAAAAACTTACATAATATGGGTATATTTACTATTTATATGAATACAATGTATATATTATTATTATGATATATGACGGACGAATCGGTAAGTTATTTACAGAAGTAACATTTATTTGTGTTTTCACCGGGTAGATTTTAATTTTAACAACTGTATTTTTATGTTTATACTTTGGCGAAGGAAATACAATTAAAAAACGCATTAACTCGTTAAATGGGTCTCTGCGACTCGTTTGTCTGTTCATTCCCCGTACAAGTATCGTCCTTGAATTGCATCTAGATAATATGTTATTTTAGTAATCACTGCCGAAAGACATTTAAACGAATGAAAAGAAACAAAACAAACGTACCACTACTTTTGGCGGGAAATCGTGATTTTTTCGCTCAATTTTGGGGTGGTGGTCATCGAATTATGTGTCACCAAAAAAATCTCTTCTGGTCTGAATGTGCGCCACATCCACATATCCACCGGGTTGGAACTCTGACATGGTCGTGTCAAGGGTCGTCCATAATGTACGGTGATGGAGTGGACGGGGGGGGGGGGGGGGAGGGGCGGCCCGAGTATTCCCGAGCGATATAGCTCTTTGCAAAGATTTAGTTTGTTCGAGTTTTAATGTCATCCGGCCATAAAATACTGTTCTGATTAAGAAAGTCGGCCTTTCTCTCGTTCCGTTGTCTTTCGCCTTTATTCTGTATCTCTCTCACTCTTTCTATATCTACTCTCTCTCACATACACACACACACTGCAGAACCATTGCCATTTTCGCCGCAGAGGCCACGGATAAAAGACCTGATAGGCCTGACAACTACGGGGCACGGTCGGTGTGAGAGACGAGCGAAGGAAAATAAATAAAAAGTAACTTTTATCGAAAAACTTTTGTCGGTCCTATATATACATACATAGCCGCTAAAATATAAAATTTACTTCAAGGTGGCTGGTTGGAAGTATTACAAATTTTAATGAAATCCTGCTGAAATGGTGTTTGCAACTGTTATTGACATGTGTATATGCGTACCTGTCCAGAACACCACAGATCGATCGATCGATGATAAAATAAAAAATAGACAATATTTGTATATTATACACGTTTTGGTCTTATAATATGATATTATTATGGTTTTTATAGTTGCTCACGCTATCCATTATACTCGTGCTTTCATGGTTGACTTGTTTAGTTGTTTCGTATGATTTTCGCTGATCTTGTGAAACGATAAAAAGAAACGCTAGGTTTATATTTTGTATAATGTTTGCATAAATTATTTGTGGCATATATGCAATAATTAAAATTAATATTTTTATCTTTATGATATCAATCGAAAAAAAAACTATTTAATGCCTAGTATGTTTAAGTATTTTTAATTGTTTTATCAACAATACAAATTTGACAAAATTGGTGTGTTCCAATAAAATCAAGTCACATAAATCACACGTCAAAATGATTGATTTTTAGTATCAGACTTCTATTTGTTTTTTAATTTGTTATTCTCAAACAATATTTTAATATTGGAACATTATTAGAATCGTGATATTATAATAAATGATTCGCTGAATTTTTCTTTTAAACGTCTTACGAGAACGTTTTACTATCATTTATAATAATATTAGGTATTTAGTTAGTAATTAATTTAAAGCGGAAAACGTTGAATTCATACGGAACAAATTGTTTTCGTCCTTCCTTCCGAGTGGCTATAGTATAATATAATAATATTAAATGCCTTATTTTGCCAAACTCTGTTTTCTCTGAGTGTCAGTAGCAGTGTCGGGAAATTCCCTGGAATATCAAAAAAAACACAGTTATTATAACTGTACAATAATAATCAAAATAATGAATAATATGACATTATGGAAACAAAATATAGGTACTGTAAGGCAATATATTATGTATGTAGTTTATTAATCTTGAATTTTAAAAATTTAACATTAAGTTAATTTAAGGTACAAGATAAAAAATCATCGCGGTTAACTATTGATATAACTGGAAAATTATAACATCAAAGACATAATGACAGAGTGTATTGATGTTGCTGCGTGTAGTAAAGAGGTACCTGGTTCCTTCATTAGGGTGTAAGACACTAACTCCGTTCAACGATTCATTTTTTTTTTTTTAAACTTAAATTGTCAACGCCTCAAGAGCTTGGAGTACAGAGTAAAGCACTAGTTAAGTGCACTATGGTAATAATAGAAAACAAAAATACAGTTATTCACAGATACAACTTTCTTAGTATTAAATAAATCAACGTCAGACAAATTATTAAACAGCGCAAAGTGCGTTTCAGAGAACTTTCAAACCCAATATTATAGTTGAGGTAATTTAATGTTAAATGTAGATTGGTTCCTTAAATTTAAGGAAGGGACTGTTAAAGGTAGTCGTGATAACTAGTCAGTAGAGCCAACTAATCCGTGCAATAACTTGTAGACAAACGAGATGAAACGTCGAAACGAAGAGATTATTATGTATACTATATTGTTAATATTAACTGAAAATATTAATAACAATAAAATAATAGTTAAACAAATATATCATATTGGAACAATATTTTCATTTACTTGATTTACCGGCTAACATTTAATTCGGTATCGGAACCGTTGCAAAATTTATTTAAGCATTATAATATAATGCTTGAAAATATTATCATTTAATTAAAAATTAAAATAGGAGGAAGTTATTATAATATCTTATAACAATATGAGTTTTAGTCTTGTAGTATTCCTGGAATACGATACAATTTCCGTGACCGTCCGAGCCCTATATTCACTTGTTCACTCGCAACGATCTCCCGGAAATGCATCCGCTGCGAGTCCTCGAACGTTTCGACAAACATGGTTACAAAAGAAAACCTGGAATTTAATTCAAAGAGACGTACTACATTTCTCGTCTGCGAGCCAGCTGATAATACAATAGTTTTTCCGCGGGCCACCACACGGGTCACTACACCATACGATATGATTGTGTCGACTTAAAGTTGAAACGAACACGAATTGTACACATCGAAATAATATACGAGATGTTCGAAATGTTCCCGTCAAAAACGGTGCGTGGTGCAGGTGGTAGACCGTCGTAGGGTATGTGGAGGGTTTCCGCGATAACCGCACGAAATCCACGCCGTTTTCGTGCTTCGGAAGACCCCAAAATATTGCTAAGAGCGGCGCGTGCTTCTTTCAACAGAAAAAAAAAACAAATTTGATCGAATTAACACTCTTGCCGAACGGTATTTTGAATTGTTCATGATTTTGACGGAGCAACAGTCACGGCAGCGGTATAGTCAGCCAGACACATAGGTAGGTTACACATAGGTACTGTAGGGCGGTGACGGTGGACCGCGGAAGACGTAGTGCGCGCGTTCTCTTCGATATGGGCAGAGTACCGCGGCCGCGGTCGGGGGGGAGCGAAGTGTGCTCGGCGGGAAATCGTTATTAAGAAACTGCCACGGCCTCCCCCCGCTAAACGAATGAATATTTTATACGCAATATAATTTGGTGAGCACAAAGACGCGTATGTGTGCGTTGCGAGCGCGTTCGCGTGTATGTTATATTAATATGCGTATCGCCTTTAACGCTGACAAAGCCGTAAGACGCGGACGTAGACGGCGGCGGCGTCGGCGACGTCGGCGGCCGCTCGTTAATCTTATTCGGAAGATTTATAGAGATCCTCCTCCGTCGGTTACTTCATTAAACGTCGTGTATAATATAGCCCGCGTATATTGTGCGTGTGTGTGTGTGCGTGTGTGTGTGTGTGTGTTTGTGTGTGTGTGTGCGCGTGTGTGTGCGTGCGCTTATGCCTAATACGAAATGGTATCCGACACATTATGGTAAACGAGCGGCGAGGTGAGATCCTTTTTCGAAGTGAGATCCGAAATGCCAGATCTGACAACGATTTTGCTTAAAGTGAAATCTACTGATGATTTGCCATGATATTTCATTGGACGTTCCCGGATCTCATGAAATGCGGAAAACAATGTGTGTAATTTGGTATCGGTGTGTAGGGCGCACCACTATCGATACGTACAAAAAAACTATTTAATATTGCGCACACCACGCATGGATATCCACGCCATCTCCGAGATCTAGGTATCGGCAACGTCGCATTAACTAATCCGGATCTAATATAATCGATTCGAAACCATATTATCACAATATCGTTTAAACTAAATCATAATTTATATCGGCTTCGTAGTAGACTCGAGAACGCTCAACTGGAGACATGCAAATGTTTAATATTTTTTGAACCACGCGGGAGTAGTCTATTTTACAATTTTTACAATAAATATTATGTACAACAATATTTTGGATAGTTTATGATATGAAGTACATACTAACAATAATATAATACAGTCTAGATTTTCATCATGACATCATACCCTCGAAATACTCAAATCGGCCGTATAATATACATTAATATTATGATACATATCACTTCCTGTTCATTTCCACTTTGCTAGTTGTAGTGAGCTACCCTCGTAGTCGGGCAGACCTATATAATGTTAAAATGCATTTTTAATTCAGAAAACACGTGCATCTGTATACTTGAAACTACCTATGGTAGAAGAAATGGATATCAAGAGTGGCATCAATCAACTAATTTATCTATAACATCTGCCATAGAAGATTTTTTAGATTGGGGGGGGGGGGGGGTGGAGGTGTCTAATTAGGGTACTGCTGGAGTTCGCGGCTGTGGATCCAGATACATACTAGTTAAATTTTGTTATATAATAATATTATATTTAAATCGATCTCGTAAAGAATTCTAACACAACTTTCTTATAAAATTGAATGTAATACGTAAAGTGTATTATACATTTATAATCTTACGGATCACGTAACGTTCTTATTTATATTTTGGTATTTTAGTGTACAGTGATTTTAAAAATAAATCAATTTCTATAATGTGGATCTCGCAGAGTACTTTAGCTTCCTTGTGCGTGTGAGACTTAATATGATAATTATTATATTTAAACAGAACTCTTAACGATCTTATTTATGCTGTATGTATAAGTAACGAAAAAGTGGGACTTGACCATAGTTGACCACTTGGAGCAGTTTTCAAAAACATGGATTTCATGTATCATTTGTTTTGTGTATAGCGTGTACCTAACCACTACATGTTTATATTAAATAATTGTATATTCGATATTTTTGAATTATTGCTAACACCTTCCACAAATAAGTATCTACTGTCAACATTACACTTCGGAGCCACTGAAGCAACGTAAAAAATTAGCTTTGTTGTAAGTTAGTAATTTAGTATGTCGAAACAACACATCATGTGGGTACGATACTACGATGTACTCTTAATACGAAATGAGATCCAATTTTTCAGTTATTGATGCTTTATGTTTGACTACTCCAGCTCGTTTGATTTCAACAAGAACTCCAAAATTTAATCGAAAGGATTCTCCCACTAAAAAAATCAAAAGTCCAAGAAAAAAGTTCATTCAACACCTTTAAATGGTACCTAATATTAGTAATATTATTATCATTAAGATGACATCACGCCCACATGTGTTGTCTACGTCTTACACACTTGCGTTTTTTACATTATATCCAATATATTGTTCATTATGCTGGTGTACATGTGGCTGTGACGGCCTCTTAATATTAAATTATTATAGTTCACTACTTTTGCTTATTTCTAAACTTCTTTGATAAATATTATATTAGACGTATGTTCAATTTTCAATTCATCTATCAATTCATTAATATTGTTATAGATAATACATATGTCTCCTCCCAGATAACCACGCTCTTCTACCGAAATGTGATAATATTTGACAATATTATACTAGAACAGCCATAGAGGAATACAGAGCTCACAAATCAGCGAATAAACACAATACAGATCTATGTGACTTACGTAGACATAATTCATAAATATACTTCTAAAAACGTTATCCTAAAACAGTATTTGGGGAATGCATAACTTCCCAGATAGCGAATAAACGCTAGCGTCCATCTATGCGGAAATGGACGAAGCGTTTATTTGTCCGCTTGTTCAGATGAAGTTGAAGTTAGCGAGTGAACAAGCGGACGAAGGGACGCTTTATCCGTCTCCATATGGATGTACGTTTGCGTTTGTTTGCGTTCGTTTGCGTCGATTGATCACGACGCATACTGTCCTACGCCAATGCGAAATCCTCCGTACTTTGAATTATTTCTTCGTAACTCAAGACCGCTTCGGTTTGCGTCGGTTGATCACGACGGATAGTGGCCTCCGCCCATACGACTTCAACGCGACATGCCGGCGGTATGTTTGGCATTGACCTCCATTGCCTCCTAATCTTCAGCCCGGCGAAATCACCTTAACATCCCAATTTAGCAAAGTCTGCAAAGTCTCAAGTCGGCGAAAACTTTATGTATTAACAGTTGCTCCGAGGACGGCGAGCAAATTTCGGCTTCCGACATATTATTACTCTTTACTACGGCAATATTTGACATGTCTTGTAACGTTTAGAATACAATAAATTCTTTATTGTAGAATATTCTTCGATTATTTAACAGTAATGCATACAATATTAAATTTTTACACGGAAGCTTTTATGATATAAATAATTGTGGTTCAAACACTATATTATACTACCATAACAACGCATTATTCAGTTTATCTAGGTAAATATTCTTTTATTTTTTTATCTTATCTAGATAAATAGAGATTATTAATTTACACAGTTATCTAAGAATTTCATTTATTAAACGGCTTTTTTTTTTTTTTTATTAATGATAAGGCTTCAACAACTAAGGTTATTAGCCTGCAGAAGGTTATAACAATGTAAAATTATAAATATTTACAACTTATTGTTTAAATGTGTATAATAAAAAAATTTGTATATAGCTTCTGTGTTTTCTTCGCTGAGGGCAAGTCGGAGAGAAGATGAATTTTTGAATATTTTCCGAGCTACGGCGTATTTTGGACATCTAGTGACAATGTAGTCGATCGACAGGTCCACGTTGCATGCGTCACATTGTGGAGCAGGTTCCTTGGTGATGAGGAATGAGTGGGTGAGATGAGTGTGGCCTATTCTGGCACGGGTTATAATGACCTCATCCCTTCTTTTGAGGTTACAGGAGAAGTAAACGGCTTTTATTTATTATAATTTATAGGTAGACAATTAAGTAATTTATTAAGTAGGTGATTTTTTACTAATAACTATCGAGATTTATGATAACATACTATTAAGTTATTCTATATTTTTACGAGCTTACAGAGAGTTCCATATACCAATATAAAAAAAATTAACCAATAATTGATAAAGATAAAAAAAAATTTTTTTCATCTTTATCTAGATAAATTAATAATTAAGTTATCTTTATCTTTATCTAGATAAAATTATATTTATCTCGGCTCAACACTGTCTGTAAGTACATGCTTGTTACTTACAAGTTAGCAACAAAATAAAATAAACTAAAAAAAATTAATATTTTTTCTTTTTAACAAATTTTTGCAGAAACTTAAACTAGGTATTTAGGTTTCACTATCAGTATCAACAATTCTTTTTGAATTTTTTGAATCCACTTCTAATTGTTGATAAAATGCCCAATGGTGTTTAGGAGTCGCGTGTGAAGTTACATAATGCTAATAAGTCTTTTTTTTCTCTGGAGTAATTTTTGTTGCATTTTGAAAAGCACACAATTTTAAGTCATTACAATTTAATGGTTTTCTGGATTTTTTTCTGGTGTCGATAATATTAAAATTTATATCGGTATAACTTGTTTTATATTTAAGCAAAAATGGATTATCACGTTCGACTCTAATCGTTTTTATTGAATTCCATAAAACATTTTCGCCATTAAGATTTTTTTTTAAATATCCAACCGTACCAGAGGTACTGGAGCCACGCGAGTTCGTGGGTGGCCCAGTCACTGCCGTCGCCTCGGGAACAGTAAAAGAACACTGCGAACGTCAGCGTGACCATAGCCATGCCCGCCTCGGAGAAGAGCAACAGCGGTTTCCGCGGCCCAGCCTGTCCACCAGCGCGACGGCCACTAAGTTTACTACGGCCATAGTGACGGTGAAAAGCATGACCGACTCGTGTTTATTCAACAGCGACCCATTACCTGGCAGCATGAGCGCTGAGTAAGCTAATATGCAGCTGATGCCACCCGTCCGCATATCCTTCCGGCTGGTGAACAGCTCCTGGAACGTGGAACGGTTCTCCATCTCCTTGCGCACGTTCACCTCCATCAGGTCCAGTTCGTGGCCCATGTCACCGCCGCCCCGGAAGCACTGCAGGCACACGGCCGCGCTTCAGCAGATAGTACGGTGACTCGGGTAGCCAGACGGCAGCGACGAAAAACAGAACTGGCACGACGGCGGACACGGCGTTCAGCGTGCGGTACGACACCAACGGACCGATAATCGCCTCCATCAGCAAGCCAAAGTGCAACCGAAGGCAGAACACGCTTCCCAATTCTCCGCGTATGACGGGCAACGCTATCTCACCCAGGTACACGAGCACCACCGTGTACGACATGTCCTTGCCCATGCCGGCCAGCAGATGGGCCGTGTACAGCGCCCAGGCGGTGGGCACGAACAGCGTCGGCGCCCACGAGACGATGAACAGCGAGTCCATCAGTTGGCCGGCCATAAGTGGACTGATCACGTATCCCAGGTCCATCGTGGCCACGATCCACGACAGCTCATCCATGATTGTGTTGAAGTCCGTCTCGTGCTTGACGAACTTCTCCACCACCGAGCCTGGACACCCCAGCCGCATGCCGCTGATGAATATCGACATGGTCGCTGCGGGAACGGTCACATGGTCATTATCATTATCAAAATATAATCTATTTCAATAAAAAGAAATGTGTGTGTGTGTGTGTGTGTAAATAGGTATGGAGAAAATTCTTGTTTGTAAAAGTTGAGAGGCCGGGTGACGTTATAAAGCCGCGATACCGCGATAATAACGAGTATTTCTGTTCGGAAAATTCCAACCAAGGGCCGGCGAAAAAACTTAACGTCTATATACATATATAGATATACATATATATATGTCTATATACATCGACGCGCCCGATGCCGCCGGTGATGGTGACATTATTATATTATGGTGTGGTAAGTAATGACAGTTGTAGAGTAACTGCCCAGTTGGTTTATAAATAATTAATAAGTCCCACCGCGATCGGCCGTATCGGACGCCGGACGGACGGTGTTCGTTAAAGGTGGTCGGTTTTTTTAAAAATTTAATTTGATCAATATTTATTTCCGCCCGCGAAAGTTTTAATCCCTCCGATAAAGTGCATGTCATCAGTTTTGAATATTCTCACTAACCACGAAATTTTATTTATCAACTGTTGCGTGGGTGTATATCTTTTGATTCGATTGTTTTTGTTTCATATTTTTTTTTTATTATTATTTTTATTCAAATCACCGTTATCTGCGTATTACTATCGCTTTTTAATAGTATCGTTGTACAATATATTATTCAACGCGTAAACAATAAGACAAAATATGTATATGAGGTGTTTTGTTTTCAGAATTTAGAACACGTCATATCCGTTTCTTTTAGATTCTCGCCAGATCGACGAGTGTTGTATTGGTTTTAAAGTAACTTTTGTGTATCTGACGTCATATTTAAGAGTAGTAAAAGAACTTTAATTTTAAACTTTATGGGTGGTTTCTAGTAGCGATTTGGATCAAGTTGGTACTTTAAAAAATCGAAAATTCCAGTACTTTTCAAAATAATCCAGAAAACAATTTATGGAAAAACAGAATTTACGCAAAACTAGTTTTTTAAAATACACATTATGTTTTTTCACTGTAATTCTTAAGTAGATATGCAATAAAAAAAAATAAAAAATATCTTTAAAAATATAAAGCTAGTTCCATGTTTCTTTTTTATTAATATTATCAATTTGGTATTTATAAGAGTCCCGTCGAATTTAAGTATGTTAATTTTTAGAGTACGTACATGGCTTAGGTAAATATTGAATTTGAGTTTTCACTTTAAATAAAGAGTACAAAGCTTACAAAGAAATAGAACTTTAAAACGGGCCTTCATCTTTATATGTGTTATATATTTTACTGAATAATATATTTTATCGATTAACTTTGGAATTTCACTGCCTATGAAAAATGTAGTGTTATACTTTATTTGAATACTTTTAGTTTCTTAAAAATGTCCATGGAGCATTCAATATACGAGGGAAAAAAAGTTTAATTGGATTCGAAGAAAAAAATATAATTTAATTTAAATTTAAATTTACATTGATCGATAAAATAGGTATTATAATTATACTTAATCTGTACTACTGACGTTTTGTAAATAACTAACCATCGACAATTTCGGAGTTTAAATTAAAATACATATGTGCATCAATTTCCCATCAAGACATTTTGATTATTTTAAAGTTAAACTACCTAATACATATACACCCCTATTTATTTACAATCATTATGAACGCTTTATAATTATAAGTATCAAGATATATTTGAAAACATATTTATCAATAGAACCCAATGATGATACCATAATATATTTTATAATGTTTTAGTTACAGAATTAATACAATTATGTTTTTGGCGGAAGTCTCGTTTCGTTTAATGAGTTATAAAGACAAATATTATGTTTTAGATGGGTACGCACTTAAAATGCATGCAAAAACTAAATGAGGACGTCGTCGGAAGTAAAATCCACTTATACCGATCTCCGTCTGTGTAATAATACGCGTAGGCACATCGACTCGAGCGATTAACGACAACGAGCCGTTATGTAACAAAATAATTCTTGTGAAATACTCACGTTTATAAAATGGGACAGTTACGCTCGGAATATATTATAATGTTAAAAGTTTTAAGCTTGTCCGTTGGTGATTTGCCTCAGGACAGGTGAACGGCGAAATTATAATTATAACAGATCCGTTTACAAAATATTGGCGATGAAAAGCGACTCGAAAACTTCAACTTCGTTGATGTGTATATAGTACAATTAATATAATATGATAATGTGTAGTCTATAATATATTTATAACGTAAAGTTTGACACGTATAGCCTGACATAAACGTCCGTGAATAACCCAGTTTTGGAGTAGTTCAGAAATATATATTTATTATGGAATAAAATAATAGGTTCAGTCTGTAAATTGGTTTTTATAATGAGTATTTGAAAGCTTGTTTTTAACTGCCGTGGTATAAAATGAACAGTCAATAGAGACAGTCCATTGATAATGTCTCGTGGTTGTGTCTCTACACCATAACGCTTACACCGTTTGGAGGGGAGAGAAATGCCAAGAACGGATACAGCAGTTGTATCTCTCATGAGTCTATTTCTGTGATTTGAGAGGCCAGCTTTGAATCTTATATAGTTTGTTTTTGGAAATTTATGATTAAGTTATGAATTTATTTTTGCTTATAATATTATATGAGAGAAAAAACGTAACATGAGAAGAGAAATTAGAGTTGCGTGAAGTTGCCCCCCCCCCCCTCACTTTGTCGTATCAACCTCGAACCTTCACCAATATTTTGGAACATAGTTGGAACTAATTGGAACCTAGTTTTCCGAATTTGGAACTTCAAACTATTCCCGGTAAAAAACCTCTCTAAAGTCTGTTTAGGATGTTTAGGTCTATTTTTTTCTGTTGGGGGGGGGGGGGGGGGTCAACTTCACGTAGCGTAAGATTTACGTAAGATTTAAAAAAAAATGATTTCATTATTATGATTGTGAGATGGTCAAGAAATGGCATTACACATGATCTTGTATGACGTACCTACGTCGTGTTCCGTGTGGTATTATGCTTTTTTATTCAGAAGAGTGATATTTTTATGTTAAACGCTGGGTGTGTTGATTTGTATTTTATGTGTGTACGTGGATGATTTTGGACCCATGCATAAGGTGTGTGTAAGGAGGATCATGGTGTTGGTGGCATTTTTCTGTACAGTAAAAGTTTGGTCAGTTGGGTTTGATAAAATGACGTCGTGGTCTATATCGTATGCGTTAGAGTAACGGGTTAGCTGAAACGTAAATGTTATTTTCTTTGTTTGTTCGTTAGGTGGGATTGGATAGGTGTACGAAGCAGAGTTGTGAACCTTTGGGATTTTTTAGAATTGCTAGATTGATTTATTACTGGATATACTAATTGACTGGTTTTTGGGTGATATGACGGGTGAAATATTGAGAGCATTTTTATAACTATTTGATAGATTAGACGAATTTGAGCCAAGTGGAAATACATTGAGAAAATTCTGACCGATATTTATCTCTGGTCGATAACACGATATAAGTGGCATATTATGTACGCATTTTCGGTTGAAGTGGATGAAAAACGTCAGCCGATTTGGATCCCATGTCATACGCGATGATGGCAATAACTGTTAGTGAGCAAAAAAAATCCATTAAAAATATGGAAGTAGCAAACAATGGTCTGTACACACATCTCTCTGCGTACCTTCTCGATCACTCGATTTCTTCATATTCTATACCGTGATAAAAATATATAATCTGTTCGTTCTTTTCGTTCTGTTTCTAAAACGTATATTATAAAATACCTAAGACAACGTTTCCATTTTGTATGTACACTGTACAATGTAGTACATACCACATAATATAATATAAATAATAAATTATATTCGGGGACCTAACCACATGATATAATATAAACAATAAATTATATTCGGGGACTGGGTCTTGTCGACTACACGCGTAACATTGTATACAATAATAAACTTTGTGTCTCATCATAAAGTACAGTACCTAGTCAAATGATAAATTATAGTTATATTTTTACAAGACTTAAGTTAGGCTAAATTAATTTCACATTTCTGGTGGTTTCTTACCGTTCTGCAAATGTTACGTATTTTCGTATTATAATCTATTGTATGTAATTTATCATATTTTTTATGATTATTTATACAGCATTTAGATAAATATTTCAAAAACCCGTCAATTATTACATCACATTTGATTTTAATACAACTTTTATATAAAACATAGAGAAATAACTATTATAAAGCGATACGATATTGTGAAGGAAAAGTACAAAAAATAAGTGGTACTATATTAAATACTATAAGATAACGATGTTGATTATGGAAACCTATACATTATTTTGCTTAAAGCTGTGGTACGTAGAACGATAAGGGATGTTAATGGAAGTAGTTTTAGAGAAAAATTAGACAAATGTTATGGAAGAATTATTGAGAAGTGATAAGGTAAATTAATATTAGGTTTGGGAATAGAATGTGGATATTTAACATCTTAACATGAATCATACATAAATCCTAACCAAACGATCATGACAATTGTGACTTTTATAGTAGTTGATTTTTAATGGACACCAGCAAAAGTAAACTTTTTTTTCACACCATATTATATTATAGATACTTATCATTAAGACATCTGTTATAGTAATAATTCTGGTTGTCGATTATTTATATAAAGTTAATGTTGCCTTATTCAAATCGATCGTAAAGTAACCATCATAATACATTCACTGAAAATTTTATTTTTGTACAGTGGATGTAATAAATTTTCAAAAACCTTTGCATAACGTTATGAGAGTTATATTTATATACTTTTTTTATTACTCGACGAAAATTGTATTGCTAGAATGTTGTATTATAAAAATGTTTATATACACTTAATCGTATACTAATAAAAGTCTTTTCAATATTAAATGAGGTTTTTTATTTCCTTTAGTATTAAAATGAATTTTTTTAACAGCCCAGGTTTTACATTGTGTTCATGTTTCACTTTATATACCAAATTACACACAATACTCGTGCTATACGAGTATAATATATGATTATATTTATTTCGATGAAAACTTATATCACCGCATAGGTACCATTTGACAGTCGGGTCTTTTACAAAGTCATTCAGACCAAGTTTAGTTTGATAGTTTTTTTTTTTTTTTTTTTAAACGGTGTTCCTTAATAAATTTTAAAATTATTTTTAAAATTTGTAATATTATAATACAAAACTATTTAACTGTGGGCTAAAAAAATTCTCTATTTTTTCGCATGGAAAACCTACGATTTAATTAAATCCTGATAGTCATTTTACTGATTTAGAAATAATTTACAGACAAAATAATGGCACAATTTTTTTTTACCATATCATTGTTGAGATTTAACGTTACGTTAATTCAATTATTAAAATTATATAAATGAAAATTCTATTTAATTCTAAATATGAAAATATTGAATTCAAAACGACCAACATATTCCTACACATTGCAATATAAGTTTGTAAACATGTAGCTATATAATATATTATGTATAGGTATATTAAATATATACATTTATTTTGATATTATTTCTTTCCGTGATAACAGCTTCCTTTCTCCGTAGTTGAACAACATTACAATAATTGCGGTTATATACTTATATCTACTTCAAAGCGAATAGAAATAAAATAATACAGTACAAGTACACAAAATATATGTTTGGATTATAATTAAATACCTATTTACATTAGGAAACTATATTGAAACTACATTTGTCTACACTTCTAAACAAATAATTATAATATTTCGGTTTTTATTGTTATCTGTTAATATTATTAAATTCTCTGAACTCGTTTTATGTTCATTGATTTTGTTTTTTTTTTGTTAACGTAAGTTTGTTTTGGAAATTCTTCATCATATATATGTAGAGATTTTCATACACTTCGACACTCAAAAACTGCTATCGTTTCTGAAGAGAGTAGTTTTTTGGAGGGGCATTTTAAATGGTCGTCCTGCAACGGTCAACAGTTGCGCATATACACAACACAAATAGTTGGTATATATATACTAATAGCTGATACCTCCATCGTCATGGGCGTGCAGAGACTGACACGTGGGACTACAATACCAATATCATTATCGGATGATTTATCATCGCACTTCACTTCCATCCTCATTGCCACCATCGCCAACGAAACCCCTCGTCCTTTCTGTGCAGGCCGTGACCATTACTCGGGTCACTTTACACGACGAGTTGGTCCGGTGAAGTGGGTATGGGTCACGCTATGGGTTGGCGGTAAATTCTGACTAGTTGCTTATGCGACCCATGATCGTCATCCCGATGTTACAGAACCATTCTTGGCTGCGGAGTTTCAGCGGACATTAAGACGCTTTTGGTGTTTGCGAAACTTCCTGGATCAATATTAATGAGCGCCGCGAGAATTATATTCGCTTCTTGAAATTAAATTGTATAAGTGGTGGAGTGATGGTGGTCATTTCACAAGGAGATTATCTGTGCAAATTTTTATTTTTTATCGGGTCAGTGAAAGTATGGGGTTGAAAAGTCTCCTTTGAAGTTTTCGCGTGTCAAGTGAGTTGATATTATTTAATATTTTAATGGGTGAGAAAGAAAAATAAAAAGTAAATGAAAAATTCGCCACCACGTAGTGGTTTAAGTGGCACGTTCGTCGCCATAGCACCGACCGACACCGGGAAGCTGGGGTTGTTAATATATATACGTTTCTGCCATGCCATAAAATAGCTAGATGGATGCTTAGAGAGATGGCATTCTTCCTAGCTGGTCTATTCTAACAATTCTGATGATGGAATAAATATTATATGCACACCACCACTCATCAACACCAGTGGTGGAGGTAGTGGCTGAATACGACTATGATAATAGTAGCGGGCCTTACAATCTTAAATGCAGTTTTTCAGCAGCGATAGGGGAGTATAGTTCCCATAGCGGATAAGACAGATTACAACAGCTATTTGTCGATCTGTCCAAACTTCAGGGGTTTCCTCGTGTCACTGCTAGTTTTGGTTTTTGTTGTATGAATGATGAGTAGCGAATACCTAGATAACTCGACTGTTGTGTCATGGTTTTATCAATTAATTACTATAATATTTGACCGTTAAAAAGCCAATAATCGGTAGGTAGACAATTTTTTCTCGGTTAGCATAAAAACTTTGATAACGGTTTCAAGTCCTGCTTTAATGTATATAATAATTTCAAAATAAAAACGATAACCCCCCTCCCCTTCTGTTAAGACTTTAGAACGACCTTGATATCAATGTTAAGTTATTGGTGCATTCCAGTGAATGAGTATAAATAATCTGGCTAAAACGTCTAATTTCGCTACCGACCAATGCGTACTACATAACGAACTTTTTGTTGTTTTTTTTCGTATGCGTTTAAATTATTTAACACTTATATATTATAACACTCGATATAGTGGTATTGCGCATCGGGTGTACATATAGGTCAAGGTTATAGAGTGGTAAGGTATAGCGTAATGGTCGCGTACAATATAATTTATATACCTATATATATATTCCTAACGACGATTAACGTCCCACAGGACGACTGCAGCGACGCTTCGTGTACAGTTTCTTCACTCGTTGTTAAATATAATAATCGTCTGAACGTTTTGTGCAACGCTCTTAAAATAGCGTTATTATTATTATTGTTTCCTATTTATCTTTACGCGTTGTATTTACATACCGCCGTAGGAGGTACGCGCGATAAGACGACAAACGCAGAAAACTTAATAATAATAATAATATGATATATTTTATAGGTTGGAACTCGGTGCAATGCAACAAAATAATATGTCTTCGACGTGTTCAATGATAATAAATTGAACATCTACTACGTACGAAGTCCACGAAAATAATAATATTAAATAATGTTAAAATGCTATAATATCAGAAAATACGAATAATAATAAAGAACTAAATAGAAATCAAAACATTAATTTTTAGATTCTGAGCGGAGCGTATTGGTTTTCCAATTATTATGTGCGTTTTTTTTTTCTGTCATATTGTCTGTCAGGGACATATTTTTGAGTGGTAAAAATGATCAGATATTCGAGATGAGCATCTTTTCTGATAGAAAATTGAATCTAGTTGGTAATTTTAGGAGGTCGAAATTAAGATAACCAAATATTCAGAAAGCGTCAAGAAAACGTCAAGAAAAACTAAAAAATAGTGAAAAAAGTTGTAATTTTTACGCAAACCCAATTTTCGAAAAAGTCGATTTATTATTTTGGTGTAACTCAAAAGTAATAATAAACGTAGACTCTTGAAATTTCCACCAAATATTTATATTAGGATTTTCAGTACATGGTAACATTTTCGAAATATTTGACTCGTTTTGAGCTAGTTATTGTCGATAAAAACTTTATCACTTAGTTATCACTTAGGAAATCTTTTGTTTTACAATTTAATGCAAGTGGTTCATTATTAGTTTCGTTATTATAAAATCAAAAATATTAAAAATATATACCTACCCACGATTAATTTTTATAAGCATTTAAATTTCAAATTTTGACAAAATTCAATAACATTTTGAAAATGTCGAAACTATTTTTCAGTAAAAAATTCATAAAAATTTTTTCTTTGGCTAACATTAGACATTTTGATAGAGGACTCCTTTAAAAATGTCCCTTCCATAATCAAAAAAAAAGTTTGGTGGAAAGTAGATAATATAAATTTTTCATGAGCTTTTGAAATTATAAATTTTATGATACTTATTTGATATTCAGCGGTAAATAATCGAATTCTCATCAATCGATTTTTGATATGTTGTTGTATATCCAAAATGAATAACCGTAGACTCCTGAAATGTTCACCAAATATTTATATTAGCATTTTCCGTGGCAAATTGCTCAATTTATGACTTTATGATCTATTTATAGCAATGAGAAAATTTTTCAAATTCTGTAATTTATTTATCAGTTAGAAATTCATAAAAGTTTTTATTTTCATAGCTAATATTAGAAATTTTAATAAAAGGTGTCGAACAAGTTTTACTACCTCTATCAAAAAGAAAAGTTAACCGGAAAGTTTATACAGCCTATTTATAGCCTTCAATTTTTATTTATTATTATAACGATTAATTGTATTAGTTTTTTTTTCCTATTAAATTTGATTATTTATACAAGCGCGTTAGGCTGACACAACGTCTCCGCTCAGAATCGTTTTTCGTACACAATGTTATATCAATGATTTCAAATATAACACATCCATTACAACGACATCCTTGACAATTACTGAACAGCAGAGTGGTACCTACTTGTCAACCTTTTTTAAATTTTTAAATCTATTTTTAAATTTATATACCAGTGCACGGCCGAGTATAATGCATTACAAATGATTAATATTGATCTATAATAAATTATAGGTACTAAAAAGAACCTGTAAGGTACAGTTTGTCATTTGTTTATATTTTACCTAACCTTGCAACATCAAAAAAACTGCAAACGGCATTAAATTGTGCTTTGAGGATAATTGAGCATAATAATATTATGTGAGTTGCATACGCGTTTTTTAAATATTAAAATAAAATATTTTAGTGAAATTTAAGTTAGCATAATATTTTTATATTTTAACACATATACAATTTTCATAGAAGCAAATATGTGATATTAAAGGAGTACGTTAATTTCAATTTTATATTATTATAATAGGCTTGCAATAAAAAATTCTCTATTTTCGTCGTTAAAACATTAACGGTCTATCATCATACTTGACCTTAGCTTTTATATTTCAGTCGTATTTTCATGTTCCAACGTCATTTATCTCAGTAATTTATTTAAGTACATCGCCATAAAGAGACCAAATAATGCGCTTTAGACGGACCCATTTTCAAAGTTAATTTCAATCCATTGTCCGGGGTTTGGAGCGCCAAATTTCAAGTTTTCGCATTATTCATTTTGATAGTCATGAAGGTCGTTAATATTATTTTATTGCGTGTTGTACCATGTTGCGTCTATACCGGTAAACAATTAAGTTTTCAGTAAAATTCGAAAATAACAAAATGATTTACTTAAAAACTTGAAGCGCCAATAGTAGCTACTGATATATATTATACAGAAACAATATTACACATATATACATAATATAAAATATACACAAACGTATATTATGTACATAACGGAACACGATAGAATTTGTGTTCTGCAGCGCGCCGACCGATACTCGCCTTGTTATTAGTTGTTTTTAATGACGATTTACTTACCCTGGTAAAGTAAAAAGTTTGCGTGTGTGTTATAGGCTATAGCAGGTAGAGCCATTTAGTTAGTGTCGTCGTTTATTTATTTATATAATAACCTAGGTATTAAAAATACAAACAAAAAACAAAGAAACAAATAAACGTAAAACTTCTGCGTTAGGGTCTCAAACGTTTTAAAATAAAAATACACTATTATAGGTACCTACAAGTGAGTGTATACTTTTTGTTGCTGTGAAATATTATTGTTTTTGACCGTTAACCATCCCAAAAGTGTTCATCTTCGGCGTTTACGTGAAAACAAGCACATGGTTAAAATTCAAATTATCTATCAAATTTCTCGAATCATTCTTGCATAATATACAGTTACCATATATGTATATACTGTAAGTATCAAAATCTAGAAAATTTATATATGAATAGATTTCATTGCTATACGATCATCCCGAAAGTGTTCTTTGGCGTTTTGCGTCTTAGGCGTTTACGTGAAAACAAGCCAATGGTTAAAATTCAAATTATATACCAAATTTCTCGAATCATTATTGCATAATATACAGTAACCGTATATATGTTACGGGCAAAGTAGACTTTCGGGTAATGTTTACATTGCCCGGGCATTATATATGGTACTGCCTGATTATGACGGACAATGTAGGCAAAATTATACATTGGCCGGACTGTATAGTATTGCCCAGTAAAGCTTGGGCAATATAAACCAAAAATTTTCATTTTATAATTATAAACCTTTCTAATCTTATCAATCTTGTTAATTACCTTTTAATTGAATATTATTACCTTAATATTATTTTTTTTTACTTACTATTACGTTTTTGATAACAATTACATTGAACAATACATAAATATCATGACTTAAATTATTTATTTTTACAAGTATTATTAGAATGACATTTTGAATTGCATTTTTTCTCTGATGCCTTACATTTACATTTTTTGTTTAAACATTGTTGAGTACAATTACATCTATCATAACCCTGTCCTCCTAAATTTGAATATTTCCTCACTGCTTCTCTCAGTGTAATAGTTAGATCAGGCACATCCTCTACAGAAACCAATTTTTCTTTGCACGTAATAAACTGGTTACAACTATATGTGTGTTCCAACTTTCCTTCGGTTGGTCCTATCTTATAGTTATCGTCATGAACTATAATAATAAATTAAAATATTAAAATCATATGTATTATACTTATATGTATAGTAAAATTCGTCTTTTACCTGATAGGATAACTCCGAGAATACGACGAAGGTCGCTGCAGGCTCTGTCTACATCAGGTATTTTGATTTTGACGGTTTCACCCACTTTTCCTTCACAAAATCTTTTTTCGGATGCTTCTTTCATTCGATTCGTTTGAATTTTTAAGTTTACAACTGACTCTGTTCTTACAGCAGTTATTTTATTTATTCTATTATCTATTTTTTTCCTTCATTATTTTCTTCAATCAATGCTTCATCAAATTCACTATGATCTCCAGTATTCATGGACGTAATAGCTGCCTCTAAATCTTCTTCGGTTTCCAATTTATTAATTATTGATATTGAAAGTAGTTAAATGAGTATCATTAATAATATTAAATAATCCTTCATTAAAAACATAGTACTTAAAATCATCACCTTCACTCACTGGAACAATTAATTTTTTCACATTAGATACTGTTATTACGTCATATTTTTTCAAAAGTTTATGGCCTCTTGGTTTCAGTTTAAAATGTTTTCCTTCAGATATTAATTCATAATATTTAATTTTAGTTAAATATGTACTATTAACATTTTTTTTTTTAATGCAATTTCTAGATTTTTTAAATATTGCTCTTCCATTTTAATAAATTTATTTTAAATACCATACATTAATTTAGCGAACGCCGAACACTATACCTACTAACACTACAACACGACACGACTATCGACTGCGTTGTACTAAATAGTATTAAAAACCCACATTTTGTACGATTCAATGATTATGAAAATAATTATTGTACAATACCAAAAAGGTAAAACCGATTAACCGATAAGCCGATAATATTGTAGATGAAAATATAATCTTGAAACGACCATAATTGACGAGATAATATTAGGAATTCATATATTGGCCTAACCTGGTGGCTCATACTAGTATTTGAAGTACCTACTAACAGACAATGGTTTCATAATATTATACTATGAGTTCTATACTCTCATACCTATAACTATACCTCAAACCTGTCCTCACTATACTTCTTCTTAACTGCTTAACACAATAAAAAAAAAAAAATTCACTTAGAAAATATTAAGTTAATAGCTCAAGTTACAATTTCCAATTTACTATGGGCAAAATGTACTTGGACCGGTCAAAGTGTAACCCTGCCCGGCCAAAATAGTAGTTTAATGCATTGCCCAAAAACATCGGGCAAAGTATACATAGACCGGGCAATGTAAACATTGCCCGAAAGTCTACTTTACCCGTAACATATATACTGCTGCAAGCGTCAAAATCGAGAGAATTTATATACGAATAGTTCTCATTGCTATACGATCATCCCGAAAGTGTTCATCTTGGGCGTTTACGTGAAAACAAGTCAGCGGTGGTCAAGACTCAAATGCCTATCCGCCAAATTGCCCAAATCATTATTTCGTAATATACAGTTACCATATATACATATATATATATATACTGCTGGTATCAAAACCTAGAGAGTTTATATACGAATAGCTGTTCTCATTGCTATACGATCATCCCGAAGGTGTTCATCATCTCGGCCATATTCGAGAAAACAAGCCCGTGGTTAAGACTCGAACGTCTATCTACCAAATTTCCCCAATCAGTATAATACGTACAGTTGTCATTTACGCAGGCATACAAATCGAGTGAGTTTATAAACAAATAGTTTTCATTTCTACACAATGGAAGGTAGGTAGGTACGATCCCTTCATTGTCGAAGGCTCCAACGCTATAGCTTCGCTACGGCGTCTACCTGTAAACTGTACATTATAATATATACGTAATATCCAAGAAACTGTACAAGTTATAATAAGCTTTCATTATGCGCGGTTAAACTTCAAAGCGCGACGCTGAAAGGATCGACACAATTTAATAAAATATCAAACTGTATATGCAAGCCGTGTTTATTCTTTCAAATTCAATACACAAACACACACATAATGTAGTTCCGAAATTTAAATTATTATTAATAAAATAATAATATTCTAAAACCATGTCAAATTTATCGTTGAATCCAAAAACCGCACACATTTGATAAAACCACTATTTTAAAATAATGTTATTGTATTAAAAACCGCACACTTTATATTCAATTTATAATTTATCATTACTGATATTATTATATATTTAAACCTTAAAATTAATTATTTGTAATTTAAATTCATTTATACATACCTATGTATAGAAATAATGAGAAAACAGTCGACAATTTTATTGGATGGTTTCCATTCCGGTAGTATAGTTTTTTTTTAAACTTAATAACATGATCCCCACGATACAAATAACGATAAAACACTCGTTTCAAGCCCTTTAAATCATAAGCCTACACCACTGAACTACGCCAGTGGTATACACATTTTACATTGATAGTCGATCCATAAGCATACAATTATTTTCAGAGGTAGACAAACGAATCCACTATACAGTTATACAACTATCCGTGACTAAAATCTGATTTGCTACACAATTACTTTACTTTGCTATCTGACAATTATACTGGTGTGCATGTATTATAAAAACACTAAAAAGAATTTATTTATTTTCATCATAAACGACGATAATGTATGTGGGTAAGCAAACTGTACAGACAAATGAATATCAGAATACATAGTGTAAAATATTACATGGTAAAAAAACATTAGTAATACAATAATTAAGTATATAAATGAAATAGTATCAAATAGAATAACAACATATTAAGTAAATTATAAGCATAATATGCAATATGCATACAGTTTTATGAATATAAAAGTGTTACAACATAATATAAACCATAAAAATGTTGAATAATCGTGAAAAAAATCAAAATTGTTAATTTTGTTACAATATGATTTATTTAAGTGATTGACCGGCAAGTTTCCGCTATACTTTTGTGAGAAAGTAGGTATATTATAATATAAACCATAGTATAGGAATGCATAGACATTTGAAGAACTTTTTTGATCACTTACCAAATTATTTTCACTCTTTCATTGTTTTTCATCCTGTAAGAAATTAAAGTTAAAAAACGATGTTGTATGGATTCAATCTTATGTATATCACTTATCATATATTGTGGAGACCGTAATGTAATAGAACCGTATTCCGAGATAAATCTTACAAGTGCAATATATAAAGTTTTCAAGCATGTAATAGTTTGAAATTCACTGCAATTTTGTTTTCAAAATTTTAATGTACTTGATGTTTTATTACAAATATATGTGATATGTTTAATATGCGTCATTTTGATGTACGATGTGTAGTTTGCGGTTTTTGTCTACCGAACGCCTTAGAGTCAAAATTAAAAATTGCTGTTTTTGGATGCAACCAAATTGATATGCACAAACATGTATATTGTATGTAAAAAAATGTGCGTAGTAAGTACACAGGTTGTTTTTTTACTGATGATATTGTGTGTGTGGGTATGGGGTAATGTAAGTTATTTAAAACAAAAACAACGTTTTTTAAGCTTTTGGTAAATTAATTTGAATTAAAGATTCTCTGAAACACTTACCTATGTCTTATCTATATTTCACTATCAAATCAACACTATCAATGTAATCCCTATTGGTGCGGGTGTGTGGCTGTGGGTCACTGGTTGGCCACCACTATGGGAGGGAAAGGTGTTGATCTACCCGTAGAGAAACGGTACTCACTCAGTCGCACACGAACCATTGTATATAATGCAAATTCATTAATTATACAATCATCACTATACGTTTACTACAATATTTTAGGCAATTCGATTGTTTTCCTCGGGATCGTCAGTGGCTTGCAATCATTTAAAATATATAACAATGATGAATGTTACGAAATGTCAAATGAAAATAAACCATGACCAACTGGACACAAAAAATAATAAATTAAAATCTGCTCATACAATGTTATTCAAATTATGTTTCGCGTGGGATGTTTACATTATAGGTACCCATTATTTTATTTGTCTGATTAAGTGTATGTTATATTATGCGTTAAAAAAACAAAACTGCAATCCTTATTCAATAAAAATTTTTATCAAGGTTTTTATCTCTTAAATTAAATTGTACACATAATATAGTTTCTCTTATACAACATAATACTATATTATATTCATAATATATGTTTGTATATACTATTCATTAGTTGTTTTTTTTTTTTTTTAGTCCGGCAACTATCATGCCCATTAGCTTTTGTAGGGTATACAGTTGGTAGGGTTGGAACAGTTGGTTATCAACACGTATATGTGTTACTAAGAACCCGGGTGGTCACCCATCTGGGAACTAGAGGCAGCGAGTGGTGCGTATACTCTCAATCACGTTGCGAGACCTGATTGCTGCAGCCTCCATGCCACGCCAAGCCACAATATTCTTTAGTTTGTCCATTTTTAAATACAAATTTTAATATGATAAATTAATAATAATGATAATTTCTATAAGCAAAAAAAAAAAACAAAAATAATCGTCAACCCATATTATATAAATTTCATTTTTGGCGGAAAATGGAAATTTCGTAATTTCTCAATTTCTGACGAATAACCGACGAGATCCGTCTTAAGAACCAGTGGCAACACCAGTATTTTTTTCAATTGAGGGGGGGGGGGGGAGGGTCGCGTACTTGTCAGAAAATTAGGAAACGTTTTCATACTATTTGGTTAATATAATATACCCCGCACCCATTAAATGTACGGTCCGAGGGGGGGGGGGGTCTGGACCTGTGGACCCCCCACCCTGGTTTCTCCACTGCAGTGTCCACCGGTACAATTGCAAGTCTCACACCGACATTATATTAAATAAACACACACGCGTAGGTACACACACTAACGCACTACCTGTTATAAACACGTCTTAAATGAAATAAATCGAGCACACGTATGTACACGCTTGTAAGAGCAGCACAGCAACTGAAGAGCTATTATTGTTATTATATATATACTTATTTTTTTTTCCGTACACACATTATATGAGAGCAGCAGATTTATGATAACACATTTCTCAATTTGAAGTGCTCGCTACCATAATATAACAAGAACCATGTGCGCACAGATGTTTCAGGAGCACGCAATTTTATTCGTTCAACAACCCTCTTTTAAAAGTCTTGTTTTCATATTTTTTTTTTTTTTCACTCGTATAAACCGCTCGGATTTCGCGCTATTTCCTAATGAATTTTATGTGCATAATAAAATTGACGGTTTTTTTTTTTTTACACACGTCATATTTGATATGCCTACTTTGATGGCTGCAGACATAATAATATATTGTATCCCGCGTGATTCTTCTTGTGGTGGCCTAATGTGTTTTGCGGTAGGTATTACATGTCAAACCGACTCGGAACAATAATATTATAATAATATCACAGCGATAGAGACATTGTATATCATAGTGACGACCCTGTGACAATAATAATAATTATTACAGGAGTATATTATTATTATAATGTCTTACAACTCACCAACAACTTTTGTTAAGTACTTATCGTATTCGCTATATTATTATACAGCGCAGGGCAACAATTATATACATATATATATATATATTGTATTATATGCATTGAATTTAGCGATATTTTATACAATATATTATTATTATAACGATACAGCGTGGAATGAGTAACGATTGTATTTTATTGTATTAGTTTCTCGCCTTTCCGCGTATTTAAAGCAAGGCGAAAGAAAAACGTTCTCGATACGAAACTTTTTGTATGAAATATGATCACAAAGGAATTAATAATATAATATTATAGCAGTATACCGATAGGAATCTGAGACTGAATTAATTGACCGTGAATATTATTGTGATATTTATCGTATTAAATTTACAACGTAATAATAACAATTGTTCGAGGAAAAAATCTTCGAATCCATCGAGTAGATCGAGGACGAGGAGCAGGGAGATGAGGTGGTAAAACTTTAGTGAATAATTTAACGACGGAAAAATAATAATTATTAATTTTTTCTCATAAACTCCTTTGAAGTATCGTCGGGGCAAAAAATAATATTAATTACAGACTAAAATTCCTTGATTCGTGTTTTTTTTTTTTTTTTTCATGCCATCGTCAGACGATTAAAAACGTTAAAAAAATAACTATGACATAAGTCTGGTACTCAGTCGTTCCATAAATCACGGTCTACATTTTTTAGGACAAAAAATGAAATCATGATTTACACAATTATAAAGTATCACGCGTGTAATAAAATACGTCGCATTATCAAAATGTTTCGCCGTGTAATATGATATTATAATATCACTTTTTCACCGTTCTGAAAAATAAGTCATAAATGCCTCGGACTAAACCGTTGGACGATTGGTGGTGCCTGTCCCGAGAGTTTGAGAATAAAAAAAATGAATAAGTATACATTTAAAAATAATACTCAACGTGCTCGTAGACTCGACTAAACGATGTAATACATTTCGTCTACAATGTTCACTACAGTATAATATCATAATATGGCGGATTGAATGTTCCAAGTATTAATAGTTGTCAAATTTAAAAAAATATGTGTACGTCCCAGTAAGGTAAATTTTTTTTTCATTCCGACACCTATAGATAAAATGTGTGTCTGCTACCTATAATATAGTATTATATCTTATAATATAATGCATAATATACTGTTGTAGGTATGGCGTATACAAATGCCATTTGTTTTATTAAAATTTAAATAATTTATGATACCTGATTTTTCAAATTGACGTTCATTAATATCATGACCTTTATGTTTCACCGTATCCCATGACTCATACTAATTAAAGTGATCATCAATAATACCAGTACACTGAGGATTTTTATTTCAACGGATTGCACTTTATCAGCTGTATGATTATTATATCAACAAACAAAATATAAAAAAAGGTAAATGTTGACATTTTATAAATAATATAAGTTTTTTTTTTATTGAAGTTGGTAGGTGCAAAGTTGAAGGAGAAGGTTTGAGATGAGTAACTTTAAAGCAGTTCAAAACAGTAACTAAACTACAGTACTATATAATAAATTAATATGTCAAACAACAACTAAAAAAATTAAAATTAAAAACTATAATATTAATTAGCGTTCGTAAAACTGATGTGTAATGCGCATAATAATATAAAATGATATAACTTTTGTTTATATTATTATGTGTAATTTACATCACTATATAATACGCACAACATATAGTTATAGTTGATTTAAAATTTAAAATATTACTGCAGAGATAACTGTAACGGGTGTGATAAATTTTAATTCAACGATAAATAATTGTTTACTTGCACGTAAAACGGTTCAGAGCTCGGGACTGTAGTGTGTCAGTTTCTATATTTTCTAAAAATATTATCATAATGTTAATTTTATCTGCTTCGTACGTTTTAATGAAATACATTTTTAGTGTATACTTTTTTAATAACAGTATATCTCGAACCAATTTTAAAGCTCACGCATCACAAAATTGGATCACCACCTACCAGTTGAAGATCACTAGCTGCCATATAATATAATATTTCATACAAAACAATAATTATCATATTGTAATAAAATGTGCATAGTATTAAAATATAATGTCAAATTTACGTCTTCTAGTATTTGTGTATATTTTAATTGAAACAATATAATGTAATAATATAATATTATTGTGTATTTATTCGTACTTAACGAAATCCAAACATACTTTTCAACCGTCCCATTAAATTAATTTAAACCGTGGTGCCTTTTTTTTTTATAAACGCGTCTATATAAAAAAAAACCATACAATGATAATATTAATAATTACAATTCGTTTTAGTTTGTGCAAATAGTAAAAATAACATTTTAAACATTTGTTTTAATGCAATAAGTTTTACGTACGAAAACTAATGGTTGATTACAGTATATTTAATGATGCATGAAACTCGTCTTAACCCAGAATATTATGTGGTCTAGATTAATTATTACTTGATGCTTGATGACTTGGACATTTGGACTGTGGGATTAGAGGATAAAAAACTAAAATAAACTACTTATAGAATGTTGAAATACCTCACATAATTAATAGGTACCTATTTTACTATTTAATCAGAAAAATAACAATTAATGCATGTTATAATATGATGACATTAAAAATCGTGTGCACATAAAAATATTATTATCGTGGTACAGTAGGAAGACAGGTACACTGCGTATGACGTGTTCTATTAAATTATGTTTATGGAATTTATTAGGGCTTGAAACTGTCCTAAAAAAATATAAAATAATAATACTAATATTAATATTAATACGTTTTGTAACTTTCGACATTTTTCTTCCTGAACAATAGTGTGATAATAATTATTACTATCGGGTAATACAGGTGAAAAGCGGCGTGTCACGCGTAGTATGCTTTCCCGTCGGGAAAACAATGACGTGACGAGCTCGATAGTAATACGTTGTCGAATATCATTCGTCGTGGGTGATAGGCAGCTGATGAAGTCGAGGAGGGTAATCGACGCGTTACCAGAAAACAAAAAAAAAAAAAAAATTAAAAAAAAAAAATCCAGATATTTATTTTTGTTCTTGCCGAGGAAAATAAAACCGCCGCGTGGAAAATCGAAAGATGAGTCTGCTGCAGTGCGTGCGAGTGTGTGCTCTGGACAACGGTCGCCGGGCACGTCGACGTGTTCGGTGTGCGCTACGCACGACGAAATCTCCTCGGACTGCACTTCTAGACCCTCGTTGTAGTACGCACTCTGTATTATTGTTTCGTGTATAATATATAGGTACATATTATTACTATAATAGTAGGTATAATAATATAATACTATGTTGTACGCGTTGATAATGTGGCGATGACCCGCTTCTGGCCTCGTGGCGTGACGAATATATGACTCCGATAGTCATCATTGGGTATCAGAGAAATACACGCACACACACACACACGCACGCACACACACACACACGCACACACATACACACACACACACGCATAACGTTTACGGTGTACTTCCTCGCCAGACTCGAGAGCTGATGACGAGGGGGGGGGGGGAACAGAGTGTATAGGGCACGGTCGGCCGCACACGCAGACCTTCGTTTAACACTCGAGTTGACACCAACTTCGACAATCGCTGCCGTTGTCGGTCACGTTATTATATCATACGTTCCACGTGGATATTATACGCAATATGATAATATTAGGTATAATGTACCCGAATTTATTACAATAATTATTACGATGACATTTTTATATTAATGTGTGTACACGGGGCTCGCGGGGTATATGCAGACGCACCGCATACTCGGACATTGGTTTGTGCAGCCAGGGAACGTCCGACTCATAATATTATCATTAAACACCACTGTACCTAATAGTATAGTCCAGTGGTTCCCAAAGTGTGTGCTGCGGCGCCCTAGTGCGCCACGCAGACTTTACGACGGTACCGTGCTGCCCTAGAATTGTATACGGTCCAAAAATATATTTGAAATCCCACGATAAAAACAATTACGATTATGTAAATAAAAATGTATACATTATTTTTAATTCAATACATAATAATATTTCCACATTACCGACCATTACAATTTGTTTTGGTTTTTATTTATTTTTCCTATTTTTTATGATTAGTCTTATTATGACTTGGGAAGTGTGCCCTTAGGAAATCTTAGTATTTTATTTTCTAAAACATTAATACTTTTTTTGGAATAACGGGTGTTCAATGATAAAATAATCACCTGGTATAGTATTATTATAAGGATCAATACTGCCATTAAAATATGTCCAAGGGTTTGGTCATAAGAACAAAAGAATCGATTCGTTTCCTATGTCATGTGTAGGTAAATAAAATATAGACATTATAAAATAATATTGTAGGTATGACAATAAGTTAATATTTTATAATACGAAACATAAAAATGTATTTATTTTTTCATTTTGTTGATATAAAATTTCTGAGAAATTTCATTACATCGGAATAGTAGGTAGATATACCTATTATTACAAATACATTGTTCTTGGTTTCATTCAAACTGCAATTGCGCCAATGGATTTTTATATATTTTTTTTTATTTTTCAAGAAAAAATGTTGATTATTTCATTGCACATAGTTTTATATTATTTTTATTTTTTTTGTAGTGATTTTAATGAAAGAAAAATAAAAAATCAAGCGACCATATTATGAATACTAAAATGTTATGAAAATTATATTTTGATATTTTTGATGTTTAAATTACATGTTTTTGTAATGTATATAATATACCTATTACCCATGTTTAGTTATTAAATATTATTCATACAATTTGAACATTGATTTAATACTTTTTGTTTAGAAAATAAAAAAAAAGAACACGTTAGATCGCTTTCGTTCAATTGAATATTATTCGTTATTACCATGTAATTATTGAGGTGACAATAAGAATAAAATATCATGTAGGTGGAATTCCACTATAAAGTAACAGAGAACCCGATAAAATTTTAATTATACTTCTTAAAATATTAGATTCTTAAAATATTGATTTCACTATAATGTGTGTTTTTTTGTGTGAATGGAAACTTTGATGAGTAGAAGAATTTATTTTGATTTTCAACTCTGATGGTGGTGTCTGGTAGCAATTTATATGTAGATGATGCTTGGGGGGCTCAAAAATAAAATACTTCTATTATTTTTCAAAATAATCGGGAGAAAAATAAATAAAAAAAACCAGTTTCCGACAAAATTGATTTTGTTTACTTTGGTGTAACTAAAAAACGAGTTAGCATAAAAAACGAAAACAATTTTAATATTTAATAGAAGATTCCTCATTAATTGTTATGAAAGCTATTTAAAAATATATAATATGCACGGTTTTTCTTATGATAAATTAATAAAGTTAAAAATTGGACGAAATTAGTTAATAGATATTAAACAAAGAAAAACGATTCAAGTTATTTTGTTGCAATTCAAAAATATTATTAGTAAGAACTTGAAACTTTTAGTGTACTTAAGTTTTTATAAATCATAGTATCATACGCACAATGACATTTTTAAATGCGATGTTTTCAGCTCTCAATTAATATTCAACTTTCCGTATAAGTTTTAGTAAATATGAATGTTACTATAATAGTACCTATAGTAGCAATATAAATATACCATAAAATATAATTAGTAACATACTAACATACATCGACAGACCGTCTTCGTTCATAATCGTTTTTTCATCGAATACAATGATTTATCATTAAATTCAATTTGAACACATTCATTACAGTGTCAACTCAGTGACAAAGCACACTTGACACCCACTGTACATCAACAAATTACCTACTTCCCCTTCTTTTTTTTCATAGTTAAAAAGAACGAATGTACAATGTCCTGACATGTATTTTGTTCCTGAATTAATTTCCTTTTGGATCGAAAAATAAAACGGAACCGTAATAGTTATGAAGATATTATGTGAAATGGTTGCCGAATGTTTTGCCAATAATGGGCACTGTCTCGAGCGGTTCATTATAAGTATTTACGAATTTACAAAAACCAAAATTTAAATATATATTATATTTGAGAACCAAAGCTGCTGTCTCCTGTATGTTAAGTGTTTGAAACGAATAATTTCCATCCGACTACCTGTGTTTTTGCAGATTAGGTTATGGCTTGGAATCGTTTTGATTTAATGATTTTCCTTGGCATAAACGTAGCGTATAAGTTATTTGTACCATAAATACATAGTTAATTATTAGATAGAATACTAATAGAAAAACGAGGAACACGTCATGCCCAATAACAAAATTATTATATGTTAATTTATATAAGCGTGTTCTGTAATTGTTGGCTGTATTTAACCTAAACTATACAGCGAGTATTATAATTTAATATTAAATTTATTGGCACCTATTCCAACAAACACTATAGTCTTCAAAAACGGTAACCGGAGCAGATAATTTACAAAAATAAATTTCATCAAAATACATAACAACAATAATATCATATATTTGCCCCGCACGTATTTTAAAAAAGTCAGGATCTGAAGTTATGAGAAAGTCACAGTTTAATATCGTGAATGCAAGTCAGACAATATTGGTCGTTTCCACCGATAAATGATAAGACAATGTCGTAAAAATATACTCATAAAAAATACCAACTTGCTTATTTCTCATAAAGTTTTTTTATGTCATACACATATTATATTGGAGGAGACAAAGTAAAAATCATCCTTTTACCGAAGTATATTTGTGTGTAAATATCAAAAGGAATTTGGATTTTTTTCTCCTTTATAAAATAAAATATTATAGTGTTATATTTGACTTAATGCCTCGGAGTTATGCAATAGTAATGGTAAGTAAAAATTGCGCTTAAAATTCGGGCACGTGTTTGATTTCTAAAAGTGAAATAAAAAATATGCTAATCGTTAAGCTGACGTTAAATTAGAAATTGAAACAAGGAGGAGAATAATATAATAACGTTATATGATTGCGTACAAAAACCCATTCGTTTTTCCTTATTTGTTTAATATTCCTTCTGAAAAGAACATTTTCTGCAGCATAATAAATAAGATTTAGTTTAGAAACAACATTTACAATACGTGTTAAACCTAACCTTAGATGTTTTTTTTTAACACAATTTAATTGAATATATTATGTTTTGTGGAGTTTGCATGAAACGTATGACCGTAAATTAGTAATAATTCATTTAATATAATTAAAATAACAATAAAATGTACTTACTCAGTTCATACATTTTTTATTTACATAATATATATAATAATATAGTTATTTTTCATGATTTATAACACATAATATAGGGGCTATATTATAACCCATCCACTAATCAAATCAATTGTTAATCGATATTTCGGGAAAAATTGTTATTATAGTTTTTTTAAGATGTTGGAATATGAATACTCGGTTTTGGAAAATAAATCCAATATTGTATCCTAGTTGGGCAGGAATTAACATCATTTTCACTTTTTGAAATACTAATATTGGTGATACATACTTTGAAGTAGGCTTTTCATTTTATAAGCATTTGAACTGTGTATGTGTCACTATCAATCTGCTGTCCAATTTTTAAAGATAAACAATTTTATTCAAATCTATTTCACGCTCACGAGATTAATGATAATATTGTTATACAACGGTTAAAATAAAATGTTTCACCAGCCAATTGTGTTTTTGTGCAAAAATATACCTATTCATTTTTTTAGAATATTACCTCTATTATACCTGTCGGCCATATTGTATTAGGTATTTTAAATAATAATAAAATTTAATATAATGTTGTCATTTTTATCTGATTTACTTTTTTTACCAACTTGTATATTATATTCTTATAATATTTTGGCCACTATTTTTTTATAAGATAATGACCTATTTTTATGCAGCAAACATCTGAAAAACTAAAAATTGAAATATCAAAACTTGCAAAACTTGTAAAATTAAGTTGTGTAATTTGTTTAGTATTTCGAGAATTTATTAGAGAACAACCACTTTTTACAGTGTAGGCATTTAAAATTATATTTCCATTGCTGTTTATGGCATATTATTATTATATTTTTGTACGTAGTAGATAATAATAAAGACAAATGCATAGTATGCAATTTAATCAAATTTACAACATTTTATTAAAATGTACTACATCATATGCGTTTCTAAGGGTTTTTTTTTTCGGGAAGGAAAAGTTTCTATGTATTTTTCCACTTCCGTGGCGGCGGATAGTCTGCACTATAATAGCCACCTGCAGTCTATCGGTCGTATAATATTATGGTTGTCACATAATCGTTATGTTTATTAAATCGTATTATATTAAATTCGAAGTCTAACGACAATGATAAAGTATCATGGACTCACAGGCGCAATTAGGGGGCTTAGCCCCCTCTAGTTTTGTTTAAGCCCCCCTAAGTTTTTAAATATATTCATTCTTAAATCTACCTAATAAAAAAAATCATCAAATTAAAAAAAAAATTAAATATTGAATTTTTTAGCCAACTCGATAATCAGTGTACGTATGTTGTCTAATAAGTAATAATTAATATCAATTTAGAGAATATATAATCAATAGTTGTTATTAATGTTAGTTTTAATGATATGAATATAATATGATACATCTTTGAATAACAGCTTGAGTATAGTATTGTTCTATGAGTATAGATAACCTGCTATCATATAGTAGTAACACGGGTTTAAATATTATTATCGCATATTAGCTATTTTTAGAATATGGAATTTACGGAGATGTCATCTGTATATATAAAACAGTAAGCTGGCTGACTGATCCATCAACGCACAGCACAAACCATTGGACGGATCGGGTTGAAATTTGGTATACAGATAGCTATTATGATGTAAACGTTTAATAAGAAAGGATTTTTGGAAATTCAACCCCTAAAGGGGAAAATTAGAGGTCTTTTTTAGCTATGAGGAAGATAAAAAATTGATACGCACATCTATGCATCAAGATAGATTTTCAAATGCTTCTGTGACATATAAAGAAAAGGACATTTCTGGTAGTATTAAAATTGAAGATAAATTAAATAAATTCTGTATGTCTAATCACCGTTTGCAATTATAAGATTTAACATATGGTAACTATGATATTTTATTTTTATAATTACAAATAAATAATTAATTAGCATTGAGTTGTTGAGTACTTGAGTTGTATATTATTGTATTTAATTTATCAAGTATTTTGTTTTTATTATTGAGTATCAAACTAAATGTTTTTGTAATATATTATCACCTTAAAAATTATAACAAGTGGTGAGGAGGTGTGGGGGTGGAGCCCCGGCGGGTCTGTATTGATTTTATAAATTCAATCCTCGTAAGGTTTATGTTGCTATTGCCCAAAAATCATCTTCTGTAAATTATAATCACCTACTGGTTTTCACTCTAAGGTTTTAATCAACCTCTACATTATTTTGTATTCAATTCAACTGGTTTTCATTCGATAAAAACGTATTCCCAAACCAAATATAATAATAAACATGTTAAAACTAAACAGTGCCTATGATTTTGACGAGTGGTGAAACGATTTTCATCTACATCAAATTGTCACCCTATACATTTAACAATGTTCTTAAGAAATAAAAGAGACTCAACGATCAAATAATATGGTGATAATAATAATCACTTGAAGCAATTTAAGAACGTCATACAAGACTTTACAAAAATGCAATCACCTAATGCGTTATAAATGTTAAAACATAATTTATTATATTTTATTACTATAATATAGTCTACAGTCTATGCTCTATAATAATATAGTTATTGATATATAGTATACAGCTGACTTAGAATTCCGAACTTTCTTACAATGCTCTTTATGTCGAACGAAATATATTATTACTTTTACTGTTATTATAGCTCAAATGTACATTAGTTGGGTTATTTTGATTTTCAATTCAGAAAGCATTTTTTGTTCTTGATTTATAATAGCGTTTTTACTAGATTGTCGTTTTAGTAAAATCTCGGTGAAAACCGGATACCGGTTGAATTATAATATATAAGTATATAGAGATTTTCGAATTGTTACAAAGGGATCGTCCGGCGAATCGATTAAATGTTGTATTTATTTGCAACATTATTTATTTTATATTTTGCTACCATGGATGTAATCTATTTGAATACGAATAAAAATGAGCTTTACGAAATGTCATTTTAAATTGAATTCTCCGCCAAAAAATACTATTGATATAATAGTAATATATGAATACCATTATATTTTATAAAATACAAATAAAACTTTGTAAGCATTTGTGTCAGTCAGGTTGGATAACTATACCATCATTATTTTCCATTCGCTTTTCTCCGTCATTCGCTTTACATTAGCCGTATCGAGTTAATTTTATTTTTATCATTTAATTTTCTCAATATTGCATCATACCGCGTACGCAATGTTCACGAATATGTCTGTAACTACTTTGGTTATAAACGTATAGCTACAATAATAATTGTAATATTGTTTGTGGATTTCCGCAACAGTAATATTGTAATACCTATTGACATTATGTCAGGGCCGTCCTTAGAATTTGCAAGGCCCAGGGCGAATACCAATTTTACCACTTTTTTCAAACGCGAGGCCTCCAAATGTAAGTAAAAAGCGCGAGGCCCAGGGGCCTTTGAACTTTTGATTAAGTTTCATAGTTTGTACACAACTAATTTATTATTTTGACTAATCATTTTAAAATATTATTATTAATTTATCTCATAACTACTCAGAATATTTAAACAATCAAACTGTTATTGTATTATTGTAGTTTTTCTATTATTGTGTACCCCCAAGTATTATTAACAATATATAACGTCATTATCTACTATTGGTTTATTTAATTTATTATTTTTTTTCACCATTGCCTGTTGTTCTACAGTGCGTATACGGTTTTATTAGGCTCGACGTAAAATTGGGGTGAAAGGCATGATAGCAACATACTTTCTATACGTCCTGTCATTCGATATTATAAAAAAATAAATATATAATGGAATATGACGTCTGTTCTCTTTACTAAGTATTATGATGTTTTTATTGTTCCAAAAAAATCTTTTTTAATATCATAATGACCATGTCCGCTGATTACAGTAATATTAGCTGGTGAATAATTAATAAAAATTATAATATAGTTGTAATATCATACAGGTGCCTGCCGTGTCGTCACTACGAATTCAGTATTATACATCGGTCCTCGCCTCTGTTGAAACGGAATCCGATCGGCTTCCGTTTTGCGGCTCGTTCGACCGGCAAGAGATTATTTTGCGTTTTTCCGCGGTAATAATAATTGTAATAATACCGGTGACAAAAACTATACCGTTGAACTCATCTTGTAGGTCACCGCGCGTGCGGTATACGGTTAAGCCCCGGGGGTGAAATCTCGATCAGTCTCCGGTAGTGCACGCAAACGGTGGTGGCTGCGTCAAAGGAATAAAATATATGTACCGCGTGAGTCGTAATTCATTACGAGGCCGTTTTCCACCACCGAGTCGTGTGCACAATAGTATAAAATACACCACGGCAAAAGCGATTGAAAACCGCCTCAGTGTTATATTCCTACCCCGAAGTTGACTCTGCATAAAGTCGAAATAATCGTACCGCCAAGACAAGTTTTGATCATTTCAATATTCCATTCCACATACACACACGTACGCACGACTTGACCGTTTGGAGACCTTTCCCGAATCTTTTCAAGACGATTAAAAAGAAAATAAAAAACATTCTGCTTCTTACGAATTTCAGATAAAAGCAACGTTATAATACGCCACGGAAGTAAAACCTCCTTATAACGGAATCGCTCGTCGGTACCTGCAACTGATGATTTTTTCGTTGTAAAGGAGTTTTCGTTATAGCAGGGAGACTAAAATATACGGTAGGTATGCGAAAATGTAAATTTTGTTTTTTTTTTCGTTGTAAAGAAATTTCTGTTCTATATAGGCAAGCCCCACCCATCAATTTTTATGCCCCTGTACTTAATGTTTTTTCGGGACCTATACAAAACTTCCAATAAAATACAACCGATTACAACCAACGCGATTGTCTGATGATTTTTATTTAATAAATTATAATATAGGTAAAATATTATTTAATATAAAATAAGTAAAGTATTCCTATCAAAAATTTTAAATGTCCAAAATTACAAAATATGCATTTTAATGGGCTCCTAAAATAGCCAGGCTCCTGTACTCCAGGTCCAACAGCCCCCGTCCCCCCTTTGTGGGAACCCTGTATATGGGTTACGTTAGATGGAGGGTTTACTGTACTATTTAATTATTAGTGTTTGAAATTTAAATAATATTATATTCTCCAAGGTTTTTTTTTTTTTTTTGTCGGGCGTACCTTTGAAATTAAGAGGACGCCACACCACTCGTAATTCGGTTGTAAAAACTGTTTCGCGCGGGACAACTTTTCTCGCATTATAATTTTAATAGAATAAACAAAATTTTACTACATATAGAGGACAATTTTATCTATGTCGTAGCGTTTTTATTATTTGGATAACATAAATACGTTTAAAGTTATAGGTTTGAGAACATTTGACTTTTTTGTATTTTTCAAATGATTGTTAAAAATTATTGGGTAGTGCTATCAAAAAAAAAACGACGCTACGACACAGATAATTTTCTTCTTAGTAAGGATTTACAATTTTGGTAATTCTAATGTTAATATTGAGGGAGTAATGTTGTCCCGCGCAAAACAATTTTTAGCATATGGAATTATTGTAAAATAATTTTTCTAATTATTATCGAATTATTCCCTGGTGGCGTAAAACGACAAAACGCGGCTTCCCCCACTCCATTCAAGCACTCGCGTTTTTCGTCATCGGCCGGCACCGGGCAGCCGCGCGACAAATTGTGACAAAAATAAACATTTCCGATAATCAGAAGTCGATAGACATACTATTATTATCTTGAATAATGAATATAGACCATATCTAAACTTATTTATAAGCTACACTTGATTATGTCGTCGACCGTCGTAGTCACCATATGACAGAATACGCTGTGGAATTACTATATTATATTACGATACCTATTATAATTTAGCAATATCAGAAAGGCCTTTATATTAATTACTCATTATATAAATTGTATTTAATTTTTATGCTGTTGTATCTAACCATATTTTTTTTCGTGCCAAAATTGTATTAACCATTGTTAACATAATGTCACCAAAAAAAATTCGCGTCATCCAAAAGAAAGGAGCCCGATCGGGTAAGACTTCTTTAAAAAAAAAAATGAAAAAAGTTCGTAATGGGGTTCGTAAGGATGTGCAGTAAGTACTTTTAAATATAAGCTTCAAAATAAAAATACATTATTTCATGTCCTATTTTGTGACTTTTTGTAAGTAAAATATTATGTTATTTTGTAGAACATAATATGTTAAATTATAACTATACAGGTATATATAATAGTTTTATTATTTTATGAATATTACTTGATTTATATGCATATGTTCATATATTTTATATTGATGTGAGTCTCGTATAAATTTGCAAAAATATTTACGATTTACATTTTTTTACCGTTCAAAAAATTGAGTGATCACTTTATTTGTATACTTCTATATTTTTATCGAGATTTTAGAATTATAATACAAATCAATATTTTATAAAATTATATTGATTGATAATATGTTTTTAATTTGTAACATTTTATTAATTATTTTTATTTAAACACATAATAGAAAACTATAATTATTAATTATTATTTTTAATAAAGGGATTAAATACTAATGCTTTATTTTATATTTGTCTTGCCTTCTTTACATAATTTTGTAAAAAAAAAATAAATAGGTACACTATAAATTTAATTTTAATAAAAATTTACTAATTTTACCGTATTTTACCTAACAAATTACCAAAAAATTTTTTTACGTAAAATACTTATCACTTATATTTTATAATACAAAATAAAATAATATATTATATAAGGTATTATTATTACTTAATTTTTTCCTATTTATATCAACAATGTAGGTATCTGCTATTTAATTGTAATAAAATATTTTAGATTCTGAGTGAAACGATGAATGTATTGATTTTACAATGATGTGTGTTTTTTTTTTTATTTTTTTATTTATTTTTTATTTTTTTTTTATTTTTTTTTTTTTGTGTCTGTCATCACGTTTTAGGACAGTAAAAGTGCTTGGATTTTCGACTTCAGTAGCTTTTCTGATAGGAAAGTGAATCTAGTTGGTACTTTGGGGGGTCAAAAGTAAAAATTTTCCAATAGTTTTCACAAGCGCCGGGAAAAACAACATAAAAATTAAGGAAAAACGGAAATTTTTACGCAAAATCGGTTTTTGACAAATTCGAATTTGGTTTTTGGTGTAACTTTAAAACAAATGACTGTAGGAACATGAAATTTTTACTGGCTATTTATATATGCCTTTTCTATACACGATAACATTTTCAAAATATTTTGATTTATTTTGAACTGTTTAGGGACATTTTCATTTTCCATTTTTTTTTAGATTTTTTTCTAGAAATATCAATAAAATTTTATTCGTTGGTCAAAAAAGCTTGAAAATTTAATAGAAGGCTCCTAGTAAATTGTTCCGAAGGCAGATGAAAAATATTAAAAATCGTTAGTCACAGTTTTTTTTTTATAAGCATTTAAAGTTCAAAAATTGACAAAATATGGAAAAATCACGAAAATTAGCAAATTATTTTGAAAGAATTCGTAAAAATTTTCTTTTTAAATCTAAGATTTAAAAATGTAATACAAGATTCCTTATAAGATTATCTACCTTTATCAAAAAAAAAATTTCTATAAGAAAGTATAGGTACTATTATAGGTCAATTTTTTTTTACCGATTTCTAATACCATAGATACGTATGTAATATGTTTTAAACCTAGACTGACATACCGTCTCCACTCAGAATCGTTTTTCTTATACAATGATATTATATCATTGAATTCAAATTTAAAATCATCCATTATACAGTGACCTACTTGTAACCTACTGTACATGCAGAAGAGCGACATCCACTTACCCACCTTTTTTACAGTGTATTACCACTTTTACCTAATGATTAAAAATTAAATTATATTTTTGTATTGCATATATTTGCTATAATATACATCTTATACTTTTTGTTTATAAAAATTTAAATAAAATTAATAATTAATTATTACTGCAAAATTAAAATCAAGTACCTACCTATTTATGTTTGTATTCAATTTTTGAATTACTTGACTGGGTGTAATAGTGTACCTAAATAATTAGTTATTACGAGTAAATAATAATTTATGCAAAGTTAAAAAAAATATACAAAAAATGGTATTCAAAAGTGACTATATATGTTATGAAATAATTTTTCAACATTTTTTTTTGATTTTATATTTATTTAGAAATGAAGATTTAATTAATGAATTAAATAATGTAATTCCGTCTTCTAATGCAGAAAATATGATTTTGAATTATAACTCAACAATTGTTTACAATAAGTATGCATATTTGTATTTTCTTTAGATTATATTTTAATCTATCAATTTTTTTTTAATGCAGTGTTTTAGTACACGATTTAAATCTTGATGAAACGTCTGTATCGTCTGTAGTGAATACATTATCATCGGATATAAAGTAAATATTAAAACCAAGTTAAATTATGAATATATTGAATAACTTTGTTATTTTATGAAGTAATTTAGATGCAACATTGATTTTTCCTGAATATAAGGCCTCATGTTCTCGATTAGAGTGAGCAAAGATTTAATACTATTTTTCTTATAAGTACTATAAGTATTTACAAATAAATTAATATGGGCATAATAATAGTGTATAATATAATTAACAATTATTGTAGAGACAACAATATTTCTGACCATAACCTAAGTGTTATGTATACTGCATCTGAAGATAGTTTATCATCGGAAAATACTACAACTGCCGAGTAAGTGTGTACAAAAAAACTAGTGTTATGCAATTTAATTTAATTTTAATTTTTTACTAGAACTTATAATATACTGTAAAACATTTATTCAACTATGTTATTTTTTGTTTTTTTTTTTTTGAATTCACAGACCTTTAACAGGCCGAAGAATTATTGATATTTTTCACTTTATCAATCAAATCCAAAAGGTACACAGTGGTGGGTTCGGTTGTTCATTTATTGACATGGAGTATCAGAAAGAAACATTTGTAGGATTTCAGTCGATTTTAACATTCAAATGTAAAGTGTGTAACATCAAAAGTAAACTTTATACAGAAAATCCTAAAACAGTACAAGTCCCAATTAATAAAGCAACTGTTCACGGCTGTCAAGCAATCGGTATTGGTCACACACAGCTGTCTGAATTGTTTTCATTTCTTGAAATCCCATCGTTATCGATTAGTGGTTATACGAAAGTACAAGAAAACGTAGCTGATATTGTGCATGCAACAGCATGGGATGAAATAAAAAAAGCTGGTGAGGAAGAAAAAAAAATGGCGTTGGAGTGTGGTGATATAGACGTAGATGGCACACCAGTCATCACAGTTGTTGCAGATGGGCAGTGGTCTAAACGCAGCTATCGGACAAAATACGACGCCTTATCCGGAGCAGTAAGTAGGCTAGAGTTTGCATATTTTTTATTAATCATTAAAACATAACTTATTGATATATAAATTTGTTTTAAAGAAATACAGTCATACTGCATATGTAATTAAAACTGTAGTTTTGTTTGTATGTTTAATTTTTTTTTACCTTTAGTACATATTTTGGTAATATATCTAATATAGTATATATAGTTTGGTAATAATGATAATTAAACCAAATCTTATTTATTTCATTTAGGCTACGATAATTGGTTTTAAATCTAAAAAAGTGCTTTTCGTTGGAATACGCAATAAATATTGTTGTATTTGCCAAAAATCGAAAAATAGTAAAAAAGTCGCACCTGATCATCAATGCTTCCTCAATTGGAAAAAGTCCTCAACAAGTATGGAGGCCGATGGCGTGGTTGAAGGATTTATGAAAAGCGAGGAAATGCATGGATTAAAGTATAATTGTTTAATAGGTAAAAAAATTAAAAAAAAATACTTGGTAAAATAAAAAAATTGTGGCATTTAAAAACGTAATAGGTGATGGGGACAGCAGTGTGACTAAACGCTTAAATGAAATTCAGCCGTACGGTCCCAATTTTCACATAAGAAAAATTGAGTGCCGAAATCATTTGATGCGAAACTATGCCACCAAACTTACAGTGATTGCTAGAAACACAAAATACCCACTTCGTGTTCGAAAATATATTCTATCGAATATTTTACGATTTAGAGGTGATATCACAAAAGCAGTTATACATTGGAGAAATATAATTGGAGTAACGAAATTAGAAAAGATAAAAGGTATTTTGTGGAAAATATTTTACAATTTATTATAAATTGAATGATTTTTAATTTGTAGGTATTCAAAGAGATGTTGCTAACGCCCCATACCATCGACTTGGTCAGCATCTAAAGTGTGATTCTTATTTTTGTAATGGATCGAAAAATAATGATTTAAACTTAGTGCCAGAGGCTGAAAGCTCTGGAATGATGAATGAAATAAAAAACTATGTATCAAGACTTGTTTTAAATTCCGAAAGTTTGTTAGAAAATAAAAATAACAACATGTGCGAACAATTTAATTCTTTAATAAACAAACACATAGCCGGTAAAAGATTAAATTTTTCGAGTAAAAGAAGCTATAATACTAGGGTAGAAGCAGCCGTAGTTTCATTTAACTCTAAACAGTATCTAAGAAAAATACACAAAAAGATCTCCAACTGTAGTCCAGGTGTGTTGTAGTAAAAAGTTTTAAAATTTTGAAAAAGGTATCTACATTAAAAATAATTATTTTGTTTTATAGGAAAATTTGGGAAAAGATTCATAAAAAATTATGAACGAATAAGAACCAACACATTAAAAAGAAGACAGTTATTCCCAGAAGCTAGAAAAACTAAAATTATTTGTACTGACGGTCCAGATGCTGACTATGGTTTGGCAGAGCCGCTAACAAACCAATATTCACCACAAGATTTTGAAAAAAAAAAAAAAGAATTCCTTACATCCTTAGAGAATGCAGATATTAAAAAAATTGAAGATGATACTAGAAATCAAAGTGAAAGTGAGAAGTGGTACTATGAACGCAAAAAACGAATTACTGCCTCTAGATTCGGACAAGTTTGTAAAATGCGTTCTAGTACCAGTTGTAAAAACACCGTGTACAATATACTTTATGCTGGAAATGTCCAATCTAAATATTTACAATACGGCAGAGATACGGAGCCTATCGCTCGTAAAAAAGCAGAATGTATAATTGGCGAAAAAATACAAATTTGTGGTTTGATAGTGGATCCTGATGAGCCATACTTAGCAGCAAGTCCAGGTAAAATATTTGAATATTAGGTATTATATTATATTATTTATGTTTTATAATTTAATTTACGTATACAATTTAAAATATATCGGGTCTAATATTATATAGATGGCTTGATTGGTAAAACGGCAATTATTGAAATTAAATGTCCATATATTGCAAAAGACACTTCAAGTGCAATAGATGCTATTAACAAAAAATTAGTAAGTCATGTTGTTTACATATTATTATAATCATTGCGTATACTTTAAGCCTGTAGTTTTACAATTTCATTTTTTTAAACTTTATAGTTGCCATATTGTAACATAGTAGATAATTGTACAAAACTTAAAAAAGATAATATTTATTATTATCAAGTAATGGGCCAGTTGCATATTACCCGCAGAAAATTATGCTATTTTGTAATATATACCAGTAATTGGATTACGGTAGAAAAAATTTATTATGAACCAGAATTTTGGACTTCTAATATGGCAGAAAAATTAAAAATGTAATTTATTATCTGACCTAACTTAATAATATTTTAAGTAAGTACATTTTTAATTTGTTTATAATTTTAGGTTTTATATGGATTGTATGCTACCTGAAATAATTCAACCACTTTATCCAATAAGAATGTTGAAGTCCGATATCAAAGAGCCTGAGCGTATTATTAAAATTATGACCACAACTAATAATAATTTTAAAAAAATGTGACCTTTATTCTCATCAGTTATTCTATAATATTTTTAATAAATGTGAAACGTGTTTTTAAAAATATATTACCATTTCAGATTTTATTTAGAATGTTTACTGCCAGAAATTGTCGATCCACTATATGGAAAACGATTTTTGAAAAGTGATATTAGAGAGCCTGACCAGTGACCACATTAAACACCAAATTAATAAAAAATAAAAATATACCTATATTAGTTTCATGTATGATATAATAGTGTTAACATTATAATTGACAAATGATTACCAATAGGCAATACTGTATTTTTTATTTAATTTAATTTGAATATTTAATAACTCAATAGCATATATAGTACCAACGGTAATCGTATCTTTGTAGAGAAAGGTAGAATCTTAAAAATAATAATAGATAGCTTTGATACGGGCTACTGTATCATCTTTAAGAAGTACCCAAAAACTGTAATTTAAAACGTATACCTACCTATGTAGTAGCAGTATAACGTAAAATCATATATTCAATAATTAAATTACTAAAAACTAATACCTATTTAGATATTTAGGTAGGTAATATTAGTTTAGGATACTGTTATAAAGTAGATATTATTTACTGTATTGTTTATATTTTGTATGGAGTAAGCATCTAATAATGCAATAATTATAAGCTGAGTCGCCGAGAAGGTATGCGCGAATATTACGGCGGAAACGCGTCATAATATAAGGTGTTTACATTTTATATTTACGCGATCAGACACAGTCGAAGGTTGAGGAAATAATAAACATCGCTCCCGAATGAGCACAATCGTCCGCCGGTCGCCGACAACGAGTATTGGGCGTGGCTTAAACGCCGCGTGCTTGCGCATCGTGAAAACACTTAACAGCGCGTTCTCTCGGCCGTTCTATTCGTTTCGCTTTAGGTGTAGCGTCCTCTTAATATAATATTCTTTTCCAGTAGGTTTTGGTATGAAAATAATAATAATACAACCATTGCGTCATGAATCCAACGTCATATCTTCGATATCACGTCCGTTACACGTGGTTTAAACTTCAAATGGATACCCACTGCCTACATAATATATCTAGCTGGTCGTAATATGCATTTGAGTTGACGTTGTGGTAGAAATGAACAGCTGGATATAAAATAATATAATATTATTATACATCGTCACCGGACCGTGAATAATATTATCGTCGTCGCAGGTTGCAGTGTCGTAGCGTCATAGTAATAATATACAAACTATGACTAATGATGCTGTGGGACGTGAAAACACGATTTTACTATAAGATTTGACGATTAAACAAAGAAAATGTAATATGGAGTAAAACGAATAATAATAAAACTAGGTAGGTTTTCCTATCTCTGTAGGTACGTAAAATATAATAATAATAATAATAATAGGATCTCCACAGTGCGCGGACATGAAACCTTTTTCGAAACACTGAGCGATAAAAATAAATGTTATACTCTTTATGTGTAGGTCATAGATAAAAGATGATGAGAAAACGATTTTTATGATGCAAAACAGTCCGTCATGTGATTACTTTTTAATTGTGATAAGTAGAGTATTCCCTCTGTGGGGCGTTGTTGCTTTATTATATTTTATTTTTTATTCTTTTTTTCACCGGTTTGAATAGAATGTACAAACTAATCGCGCAAGTCACTCACTCATCCACGTGGATGTCGGCGCACTTTGGAATAAATATATAATTTAAAATATGTTTTCTATGGCATGGGTGTACATTATATTATATTTTTCGTCCAGCTAAACTACACTCTGATAATAGCTGCCTGTGTATTTGTCCAAACGAAATGGTCTAATGACCCGTTCGTACATTTAGTGGTGTAACACAACAGACTGTAATGTGCAGTAAAATAATATATTGTAGTAAAAAAATAAATAATATGTGACGGGGTATAAGTTTGATGAAGTTAAACAACTATTGCGCGTACAATAATAATAGTAATAATATATTCAAAGAGTATGCTTTTTTTAAAACTAAACTGCCGTGCATCGAGTAATAAAACGTTTTATTCTGTAAATCATTGTCGACTTACGGACGAAGAAAAAAAAAATCAAAGAAAAAAATATATGATTATTTAAAAACGAATTTGTACGCGAGTGATTTTATTACGACCGTCTGTGCACTTTTATGAAATACGTATTATAAAATAATATTAATATGCGTATATAGACGTTTTATTTATTGATAAAAAACATTTACTTGCGTATTATATACATTTCTGGTATACGTTTAAACGTTAAATAAAATAAACATCGACTTTAGTTTCCGACTAACCCAACCTCAACTTGTATAATCCCTGACGCGCATAATATAATGTAGGTTTATTATGCGCAGTACTTCTCCAGTTCGCCCCATAATAATAATAATAATAATAATAATAATATTATGCTCTCTTCAAAACGTATTTTAAACCATTACGCCGACCGACGAACCAGAGCGAGTAGAATTGCATATTATTTTCAATGCATTTTTCTGGCCCTTATACGAGGGGCGTCGTCGTCCGCGGTGGCCTCGACCGAGCGAGGAGGACAATTTTTCAAGGGAAAATTTACGATAGTCCTCGTCTCTATAATATTGTCATCTGCGGCGACGATAGCACGCCACGCGTTATACTCACTATAATTTAGTGCTGTTACTCGGGCGTATTCGTTTAAAAGATTACTGGGGCTAACGTTCGCCTTTTCGCCGGTTGACATCGGCGCAGTATCCCACACTTTAAACGAACAACTCCCGAAGGCCTCCTCGCGTCGTTCAAAAACTGTCAAACTACATTTAAAACTTGCGCCGGGGACAAAGTTCATTACCGCGCGGAAGATACAATTCGGAAACGCCGTGCCGCGCGCGCGTGTGTGTGTGGATAATGCATTATATTATTATTATTAAACAGCAGCACTTCAAAAGAAAATTCTTTATTTTCGTTTTGTTTACTTTCGAGGGGAAAACTTTCCTTCTCGCCGCGTTGACACGCTCGCACACATTCACACACGCACACAGCATGCACTCACTCACTAGCTCACTCAATCTCCGCCATCGCACAATACCGTCTTGGGCGCGATCTATTCTATATATAAACGTTCCGACAAAACAAATCTCTCTGCCGACGTATATGTTTTGGGGCATGTATGAAATGAAAACATATTGTTTCTGCAGCGGTTTATACACATATATATATATATATAATATAGCATCAAGTCTCCGCGAGTCACCGATTTGTATAACACTTGTTGTAGGTAGATAGTTGTGTTATAGGATACCCGTCCAGTTCGTGTGTAATGAGGGTAGGTATTCGCTCGGTTTTTACTCGTTCGTTTCGACCCAGTTATTCCTGCAGCAACTCTCATAATATCCCCCAAACCTATATCCGTTTCTGATTGATTTATATTTTATTTCGGAACGTCGTCGCGTAGGAAACATTTTATCCGCGTCTAGTTTAAAGCGATTTTAAGACATATTGTTTCTGCAGCGGTTTATATATTATATATATATAATATAGTATCACGTCTCTGCTACCGCCAATCACCGATTTGTATTACACTTGTTGTAGGTAGCTGTGTTACAAAATGCCCGTCCAATTTGTGTGTAGTGAGCGTATTTGCTCGGTTTTTACTAGTCCGTTTCGACCGACCAACCCAGTTATTCCTGCAGCAACTCGTAATGTCTCCCGAACCTATATCCGTTTCTGATTAATTTATATTTTATTTCGGAAAGTCGTCGCGTACAAAACATTAAGTTATCCGCGTCTAGTTGAAAAAGATTTTAAAAAATATTGTTTCTGCGGCGGTTTATATATATATAATATAGTATCACGTCTCTGCAACCGCGAGTCACCGATTTGTATAACACTTGTTGTAGGTAGGTAGTGTTGTGTTATAGAATACCCGTCCAGTTTGTGTGTAATCAGGGTAGGTATTCGCTTGGTTTTTACTCGTTCATTTCGACCCAGTTATTCCTGCAGCAACTCGTAATGTCTCCCGAACCTATATCCGTTTCTGATTGATTTATATTTTATTTCGGAAAGTCGTCGCGTACAAAACATTATGTTATCCGCGTCTAGTTGAAAAAGATTTTTTTTCCTTCGTGTTAACACGGGTGTAATGGATATATTATATTATTTATGAAACACGATTATAAAGTTTTATTTTACAAGTTTTCGTGAAAAATAATTTATATATTATTAATAATAAAAAATTGCCAGAAATAAGTCATAACATTGAATTTATATATATCTGTATTTATTTTCATCGTAGTTAATATGTCACAAAGTTATTCGACGATACTTAAGAGTTTTAGACGTTAAAGTAAAAAAAAAAAAAATGTTATTGGCGTTCGGGTGTGCTATTATACCCTTTATTTTTATTTTTGTTTTACGATCAAATATTAATAGCTCTCAGTCCCCACCAACACAAAAAGTGTTGTATAAAAAGAATGTGATTATTCTTTTTATCTAGTGCAAAAATATTATTTTTAGTTTTAAAATACGTTTAATTCTATGATAAATGGTACAGAACTATACATATTTTTTTTCACAATATTTATGGGGATTATTGCGCAACAACATACGATTGACTATACAAGTCTAACTACACACTCTGTCCATTTGACACTGTGATTTCTCTGTTTTAAAATATTATAATATCAATATAAAATAACCTTATTTTTTAATACTGATAACACTTTAAGTGTCGGCTATAATATAATCTATACATAATATATTGATATAAATATAAGCCAAATGCCTTCCACTCACTCACTCATTCAATGCTACATTTCAAAAACTACAAAACGTACTGACTTGATATTAGGAATAGTGGTTCCTCTAATGATCTAGATGGGCAAAAAAAAAGATTTTCCGAACTTTGCATTTTAAAGAGGTGGTCAAACAGGAATCTTAAGATTCACGGTGAAAATCGAAAATTGTTTTTGTTTGTAAATGGTTGTCATTGGTTACTCGGGAAGATCAGGTACAATTATGCATACAATTGTCGCGCTTACAGCCTCGAATATAAAGGAACTATATTTTAAAACCAAATGTATGTGTGTGTAGCTTATATACTCAACAACTGCTCAATTGAGTTTGATGAAAATTTTGGAGATTGTTTTTGAAGATGTCAGAAAAGTTTAAAAAGTAAGTAGTTTAAAGTGTTTAAACCACGTTAAAAAATATATACCAAGTGCTAAATCCTATCCACGACTGGCGGTTGCCCATCTAGGTTGAATTATTTCACAAAGGCGGGTACACTGACGCCTGATTGGTCCGTGAACTGAGGTACACTAAAACAGAAATACACCTATACCTATATTATAATATGTGTATAATATATACTATATAGTATTTATCACAAGAAAAAAATCTGCACACTCCTTTCAGCTAATTAATATATAGGTAGTTAAGATTATGAAATTTGTGATTTCCTATAATATACACACAGACAACCATACATAATACCGTCAAAGCAGGAATATTCAGCTAGTATAATATAATGCAATATACTATGACAAATTATCTTCTTTTGTTTTCTTTTTCATTTTCAATTTTCAGACATCTTGCATATTTTTCTTTTATATCTATTTTATTTTGATAGTTAACCTATTTGATTTAATGTAAGTACATCATGTGTTATGAAAAATTGGACTTTATCCAGTTTTATTCAAATTAATACATTTGTATTATTATTTGTATAAACTAAAGCGACGCGTAACAGTTACACAGACTCACAGAGCATGTATAAGAAAAATTCATCTTAAACAAGGTACTAACCTACTTAAAAAACTGATTTAAATTATGTAGATGCTTACAAAAATAAACAAACTTAGCTGTTCGATGTATCAATATTATCTCCAAGAATAATTTTTCACTTGATTTTCATCAAATTATTTCGTCAAGTTGCCAATTTTACTTTTTACTTTTTATAATATACCTAAAAAGTATTTAGACACCTACTGCATATACAATAGTACGAATGGATTGAGTGAGATTGTACATAGAACAACTTGGAGACACAAATTGGTGACATTTACTATTTGTTTTTTATTTACTAGCTAAATACATCAATCTACATAATTTGCGATTCATGCGTCTTAGAGGATTACGAAGAAAATTATTAGTTGATAAGCTTTGGATCAAGAGGTTAGAGTGAGACCCAAGACAAGCGTAAACTCTTTTTAAAAAAAAGTTCAACATCAAATAACTATTTGGAGAAAAACAATGTGTTGTGTACAATTATAATAATCTTTATAGCATGTTTTAACTATCTCAACTTAGACAATAATAGGATATAAATACTATGATAAATTATTATTTTATAATCAATAATATCATAGTAAGAAATTTTGTATACATAATATTATAAACAAGTTAACAATTTACAATAACGTTAATAAGACACAACTAAAATTATGAATATGTTGTATTGATGTATGTAAAATTTTTATTTCATATAAATAATATGCCATATTATACAATCATCAAAAATGTACAGTTAACACACTAAAACAATATTTCAATATCGTACATTTTTCTTCATTTCGTTAGTTGGTTTTAAAAATCATATAAATTCTCGAATCTCTTAATTTATCCGAATAATGCCGTGTCAATAATAGATTTGAATAGTAGTATTCAATAGTAGAATAATGATTTATTTGATTAGAGCTACCCATATTATAAGACATATTTCACATTGTCACATTATTATAACGTATATTGTATACACAACACATCACTACAATAATATATTATATATATGGCGTAAAACAATAAAAAATAAATAAATAATCGGCAATGCTTCTTCCTGAGTGTCTTCCATTATTATACGTCCGTAGTTGTAGTTGTAGCAGGTACCTGTATTATATTATACAAAAAAATTGGAAACTTATATTATGCTCTTTTCGCGTGTAATGCGTTTTTTGGCACACGTACTCGCCACAAATGGGTATAAGTACCGCACTATTGTGAATACGTTATGGTACCATATACCGGCATATAATTTAATGTACATATAGGACATAGGTACCTAAGCTCTCGTGAGCGCGCGCCGGCGGAAACGGAGTTTGTTGGCCCGTCGACCGCGCAAAAGATAAATATATCGTCCGCCACGCGGCCGCCGCCGAATCGTTCTTATTTTTTTTTTCGGTTTTTCCCCCCCAAAACGAGTGCCGTCGTCTTATTTTCCCGGCGAATCGTGTATTAAAAAATTACAAAAATCAGATTTCGAATAACCGCACTATTGACGGGTGGTGAAAAGATGTGGGTGAGACCATGATCGATATGAATCGTATACAAAATATAACAATACTCGCTTAAGCCGATTACACACACGCGACGCATCGGCTGGCGGTGGTCGTGAATAGGTTGTAACAGAAGGTTTCCGTTTTATAATAATAATATGTACCAATGTTGTAGGTACCTACTCCACACGCGGAGGGGTGGGTGACGGGTAATACAATAAAGGTCCACGGGATTCAACCGGGTCCGCCCCTCCCATCCGTGACACCTGCAGCACCCGATGTTATTATATAAACGCGGGGACCGGTGTGTGTGTGTGTGTGTGTACTTCTCAGGTAAACACGCGGTGGCGGCTGCGGCGGTAGGGTTACGACCGCGGTCGTGTCGTAAACCGAGACTTCCGGTCGTCTCGTATCGTCGTCCTCTGTCGACCGGCACCCGTGGGATCCTATTGCGGGTCCAGCCGGCGACGGACGCAACGTGAGACTACAATTACACACGTCTCGACGAGAAGACGCGTTCATAGTCGTCATTACCGTTTTATATATTTTTTTTACTTTAGTTTTCCTCTTCCGAATACCGTATAGGTAATGGGCGGAGGACTCTACCCAAACAACAACCGCCGCCACAGTCACTTTTTTTATCGTTCCGCATCACCGCCGTGTGGGTATCTCGTAGAATATATTATTATTATTATTATTATATAATAGTCGGTATATAATATTATTATATTTCATCACGTCTGCGGGGGAAATGACTCGTGACTTGATCGCGACAACGCGCTCGCTGCACCCGACATCGCGTCACGGACGAGTACTGCAGCGTCAAACAGTCGCTAGTATATGATATATTATGTACGATTTATAAAATAATAATGTTCGTTTTTATTGTCCTGGTGTGTGTGTGTGTGTGTGTGTGTGTCAGCTCGAAACCGATTCGTCGTGATAGTTGAATAGCCGACGACGGTCGTCGTTTTTATAATATTATTACATATCGCCACCACGATATATTACCATCCGTGTCTGAAGGACCGTGATCGAAGAATTTCGCGTGTACTCGTTACAAACAAATCGCAGCAATACGCCACGTCGTAAAATGTAAGAAAACTTTTTCGAAATCCCATTTCAACGGTCGAACAACGCGTTTGGCTTGTACTGTTGTGATTATAATTACTTTTTATAATCATCGTCATTCGAGGAAAATAAAAACTTGCACGACGATTTTCCATGGAAATGCGTAAACCGCATATCACCCGGAGACGATGAAAAAGTTACAGACCGGCAACCGTATACGAATAACACAACGTAATAATATCATAAAGGATAACTTCTGTGAACACAATAACGTAGAAATCAATAATAATAATACAATATATAGAGTTGGGGAGTTGTACCTATATATACGCATGTGCAGCGTTGTAGTGCGTTACATTATTGTTAAAACGTGCATCCATTGTTTGGAAAATGATCGACGGTTTTCGAAGCATAAAAGCGACCGGCTCCGATATTATTGTCCATTAAGCGTCTGATGATAATAATAATATATATTATTTTCGTTTGGACGTTCGGTGGGGGGGGGGGGGTACAACTGCGCAAACGGAAGCTCGTGGCATTTAAAAGACGGGCACGATTAGTTATCATGTGAACGACATGCGATGCAGACGATGGAGAGTTCGTACCAGAGGGTGCGGCAATAACGCTGGCCAATAAACCGCCGAACGTTTAAGAGCGATTTCGTTTCGCGGCGAAGACACGACGATTGACGGCCGTGTGCGGCTGCAGACGTTGTGACGGATTTAATTACGAAATCTATTTCGACGACGATAAATCGCCCGACGATTCGCGCAGATCGCAGTATTTCATTTTTATGCCGGCCACCTACAGTAATAATAATAATAATAATAATAATATTATTATTATTGCAGCCGGCGCGGCGTAAACATATTGCGCGTGTGGTTACGTTTAATGGGGCGCTCGCGATTCGGCGGGAACAACAATAAAATCATGTCGGCATCGCGAAAACGGTCCGAACGTTAATAAAACGGATCCGAAACGGAATCGTTGTAGTTAAGTATACAAAAGTAGTTAACCAGACGAAATAGCGTGTAAAAGTTTTACTTGGTCCGTAATAATACTACCGGGTGATCCGTCGAACGTAAGACACTCATTCTTCAAAAAGTATTAATGTTTTTGAAAATATTAATTTTTTTACATGGTTTCAAGTCGTTACAAGACAACATATTATTTTTAATATTATATTACATTTCTAAAGATTTTTTATCATTATCATTTTTAAGTTATTTACTTTTTTGTAATCACAACACACAGTAGTTTTAATTTCATCTACGAAAACAGAATATTTTTCAGAGTATTTCAATACATAAAAATACAATTTAGGATGAGTAGTTTATGAGTATGAGTATCTAAAATATTGATGAGTGGTGTAGTGGACCAACAATTTGCGGGGTAACCGCGTACCATGCTCCACTCCACTCATCTAAACTTTAAATACTTATGAGTTATAACTCGTAAACTACTCATCTTAATTCGTTTTTTATGTACCTATTAAAATGCTTAGAAAAATATTCTGTTTTAAAATATAAAATTTAAAAAAGTAAAATGACAAAAATATTTAAAATTATAATTTATTAATAAAACGTTGCTTTGCAACTACTTGGCCATATCATTGGCGCAATTTAAACAATTGATTTGGGGGGGCTAAATTTATAAAATCTATACATAGCCGCATAATTTGTTCATTAGGTGAATTTAAGAATGAATGTATTTAAAAACTTAGAGGGGCTTAAATAAAACTAGGAGGAGCTAAGCCCCCTAGACCCCCCTCCCAAATTGCGCCTATGGGCCATGTAAAAATTTTTTTCAACGTTGAAAACAAACATGTTTTGCAAGCAAAAGAGTAATCGTCGAGTTAACGATCGCTAAACAATTTGATCAAAAATAATCGAATGACCAAAAGCCTGGTATGAAAAACCTCGCTTAGAACTTGAGAAGTATTTTATGACTGTTAACGTCAAGAAAGACAGTAACAAGTCTAATACTAATTCAATCACGTAAAAAGTTCCTCAGTTTTTAAAACTGTTTACTATAAACTGATGAGAAGTATTCTGAAAGGTGAACACTGAACATATTTTGACCAGTTTGTCTACATTATGACCAATATAAATCCTGTTGACATTTTAAAATATGGAAAAATATTTAATGTTAATTGTATGCTTGTTGTAGTACTATCAGAGTCAGCTTGAAAAATAACAAAATTAAAGAACGGAAGCCAAAAGGTTTACTAATTTAAAATCGCTGTAAAAATGAATAATCAAAAATGATTAAAAATCATCCTCAAAATAAATTGTAAACACATTGTATGACAATTAAAGAAACTAAATTGTCACACTCATTAGGGTGAAAAAAACAGTTTTATAAAAATAAATATTCTATATTACAGTGTAACACTACACTTACATGGAATTTAATTAACGAATTAATAGGTGATAAATAAGACAAAAAAAAAATAAAGTTACTAAAGGTAATTAATTATAAATAGTTACAAAATGGTCTATACTCAAAAAAATAATTATGATAAGTACTTACCTATGTCAAATTTATTTTATTATTATTTTGCAAATGCTAGCTAATTTTTGTTAATCCTACGACTTCTTTAAAAACATAATGTAAATAATTTATATTTATATTGTATAGTTAATTAGTTAAATAAAATAAATTCAACATTGTCTACAAATTTTACCAATGATTTTGCAATCAGAAATCTACCCATTATAATAAAAAGCAATGAAATTGAGATTCACTCTTGAAAAATGTAAACATTTTAGTTGTTATTACATAGTTGTAAGCTAATAAAGAGATTTACAAGAGCAAAATGTTTAGGATTAATAAATATCGATTGTAATTTACGCTGAGACATAGATAATATTATATTGACTGTTTACTGTTTAGTAATGCGTTCTTAAAGATATTACATTTTTATATTTAATAAATTAAATGAAATGTTACCAAAATATTACAATATGCGTACCTAGGTACTGTATAACGAGTGGTGTACAAACGGCCTTTCGGTATCGTTTAATAATACGGAGAGCCTGTGCAAATAACTCATTAAGACTGCCTGAAGTACAACAAAACTTAGTTGTCCGAATATATTAAATCTTAAAAAAAATATTGCAACAAGCATCTGCGGGTGTAAATTATAAAAAATATAGGAAAAACTCAATTCATATTTGTATATTAATTGTATACCACAAACTCGCCATAATATTGCGTCAGTAAATTACAGTTATTATAACTAAATAAGAAACTGTCATTCGTGACATATTAATGGCATGACAACCCAAACTTTTGAACACAGGCAAATATTTATTGCTATTTTCACACCAAAAAATATCTTTTCAATTTATTTGTCAGACGCATTTAAAGTTTAAGAACAATATGTTATATTTAAGAATATTAATTTCATTAGACATGAGATCTTTGGAAAATGATTTTATAGTTTGTTTTTGAAATTGTAACTCATTCACAATTTATTTAGGTACCCTCCCATAAGATGACATAAAAATTAATCAATAATTTATCTTAATTGTATATATTTGCAAAGTATTTAAAATTGATTTATCTTATAAAAAAAAAAATATCAGGGACGTTTAGTTGTATAACAATTATCTGTTTTTATATAGACCAAAGTACATTCATATATTTTTATCTTCATCAAGATACTTTTGAATTTGTTTCTTTTGTCTTTATCTAGGTAAATCCCTATTCTCCATGTTAATAATATTTTGTATCTTATCTCAACACAGAGATGATTTAGTTGACATTTATTTTGAAAAAGAACCAAAGACGAATGAGTGTTTAAAATTGCATTTGAAACGAACAAATAATACTCAGACAGAACAAATGCAATTGTCGGTGTGCACACAACGGCTTCGTCTACAGGTAAACACTCATTTCGTTTCTATATAGTATACGATTGATGATGATTTATCGATAAAGTCTTAAAAATACATTAAGTTTAATATTTGTCTTTTTGGATTCGTGTCGTCAGCCACATAAAACGTCTGAAAAACGATGAAAACGGTATTAATATTATATTATATTATATTATTATAGCAAATATAGTGGTATAACCATATAAAGGAAAAAACCGTATTATTAGGAAGTCATTTCGCATGTGTGTACTACACTATGCACTTTAAAATATTTGTACATATACATTGTTATGTATGTGTATGACGTATTTGTATACGGCTGTAAATACATACTTGAATATCATCGTGTGTTCGGATATTTTCGAAAAATGCGAGAGAGAGTTTTAATTTTTTGAATTTAAATAATATTATGTCTTTCAAATAATCTTATTAACTTTAATACGAAATAGGTACCTCGACTCTCGATGTATATGTATATACATATTATACATATAATATATATTGTGCACGCTCTTTTCCGAGTTTTTTCAATGTAGGTAGTTACCTAATACCTGCTTCTATATACAATTGACTCGAAGTTTTTTAACCACGTGAAGTAGGAATAAAACGTATAAATCGCAGTGAATTTAAACTTATCAAACGCATAAAAGTTCACGGTACAAACGGCACACTAAAGTGTTCGCAGTGACAGCCGTTTTTCACGTGCAATGCGATATTATTATGCCTATTGAGGTTAATTTCTGTGAAAAACTCGTGCACAATAAATGTCATGAGTGGGCAGGAGGTACCTGCCCGTATTCATAAATGTTATGCACACTACGGTTTATAATGCCATTCCAGATTCAAAATGAAATCACGATATATTTTAAGTATTTTGACAGTATAAATTAAATAGTCTGCGCCTTATAATTTATACGATATTCCATGTTCTGTCGTGTAAGTACAGTACACGTTTGTCTACCGTCGACTTTTTTTGGGGCTTTTTTTTTCAAACGTAGTATGATGCATGGGCATTTATGAACTTCAAAAAATGAAATTCACTGTATAAACAATACGGTCAGTGTTTTCGACGTTATTTAAATTCAATGTTAAAACGATACATCATAATTATTGTACGTTTAAAAACATACATTGCTGAATAATATGCCTACGTGACATTTTGATTACCTGCCTAATTCTTTGAACGTTTAAAATGTTACAAATGATTGACACTCGATCATAGGTAATGTGCAAAATAATCATTTTAAGTACTACAATAATAGAGTATTATTGGACCGAGGTATAGTTGAGCTTCAGTAAAACCTACTTATAACGAAATCGCTTGGTACATACCAACTGATTTTTCCATTATAATAGAGTTTTCGAAATAGGAGGACTAAAATGTTCTTTATACGAAACTATTGTTATTTTCCGTTGTAAGGAGATTTCTGTCCGTTATAAGGAGATTTTACTGTATTCATTCGAAAATGATACATATTATGACCAATACCCCAACAACGCCTCCTACTACGGAACTCACGAACGACCGTTATTGAGACTGTAATAATATCATCTAGAAACTACGGTATTAATGGTTACCATTTAGTGGTATGCATTATTTACCTATACAACATACACCAGGATATAAGGAAGATGGTTAGTAAATATGATTTACTACCAATAATGGTTCAAGTTTCATATTAGATTACGGACATAGTAACCATGCATTGTACAATAATTAATACAATTATATAAACGTAAGTAAGGAACTACGCTCATTTCTCGGTAGCTAAGTGCAATTTAATACAAAAGTCATTTGAACGCCATGTTCAAAGGCCCAGGAAATAGGTATAGGTAAAAATACCTATAATTTAAAATTGAAAAACACTGTTTATTTTATGTACTTACATATTATAATATAGAAAAAAAGTTTTACTAGCGACTTAGGTAAGCATTTTTGAACCGAATTTACCCGTGTATACATTTTAGTATATTAATTATACAGTTATAATGGTTTGATAACTAACAATTTTGTAAAACATTTATTTCAACAAATTTACAAATTAATTATTAGTCTTAAAAATTATAGTAAATACTAAATTATACAAAATGTTTAGAAAAATAGCTGTATAAAATAGCCATACTTACAATATCCTGGCATATTCATTAAAAATATTGATCAACAAAGTGTTGTTAACTTAACCTAGTGCTGTTCTTATAAAATGTTCTCAGCAAAAATGTCCATTCAAGTTGGAAACATTATTAAAATATAGGCGGGTATGTTTCAACCATTATTTATTTTTTTTTTAAACATGTAGGTAATAAAATAAGTTTCGTAAATCCTGAAAAATCCTGAAAACATAAAATGAATGTAAAGGTATATACTATGCAAAACAAATAAACTACTGTTTTTGTCATCATATTAAATTTAAATTTAATATTTTTGTATTATCCTGATTCTTAATAATGATAGAAAGATTCACTCAAATATAATATAAAAATGTATTATTAACTTAACTATTTGAAAAAAAAATGTGTATTATAAATAAGTTATATGACTATTTTATTGTTATAAAAATAAAAATGTATTATTTTATCATGTACAATTTAATTTCCTTGTTTATTAATCATTTTTGATTAAAAGATTTTATCTATTTAATTAGTTTTTGTTTAATAGTATGTAGGTACACGTATTACCTTTACAAAATTGTTAATTATCAAACTATGATTAAACCATTATTAGTGTAAAGTGTATACGCAGGTAAATTTGGCTCAAATGGCTGTCGATAAAAACGTACCTTTTTTATTTAATTTTAGATGGGTGGCTGTACGCAATTCAAATACCTAATATTTTATGTTTGGCGTAAATGGGCAATAATTGTCTCTGTATTGAGTAATCAATTTTTTAGGTACCTACTCGCTGTTCAATCGCTATTCAACGGTATACAATTAACCTTAGATTATCTTTTTTGTTCCAGAAATGTTTTTAAAAACACACGCAGAAAGTAAAATTATCGAATATATATATAAATAATGTTAGGTGCTTACTTTGGTGGTCACGTAAACTTTGAATTATCAGTTGGTCTTAAGTTGTGATGCATCCGTATATGTTATGATCAAGCCCTGAATTATAGTGGTCAGTAGCATATTATTCAAAATGTGTAGTTATAGTAGACAATACTATTATAATATAGGTAGTAGAGTATAGTTCATTTTTTAAGTGTTATTAAAAGCTTTTTATAGTATTTATCAATAGGCAGATTTGCTTGAATACTTATCAACGATTTTTAATTTGAATCGTAGAATATAGAATTATTTTATTTTTATTATTCGTTACTCGTTTGACGTTAGTGTATTGAATAAGACAGAGTAATCATGGACATTGATTAATGATTGGAAAATATTATTTTTATTTATATCATTTATGTCTGCATAATATTCGATAACACATTAACTTAAAATAAATGATTATAATAAGAATCGATACTTATACCAACATAATATCTACCTAGTAAAATATACGAATAATATGTCATATCATGTATTATATTATAATAATGATTCGTATAAAACGCTAATCAAATTTAAATTATGACTTTATTAACTTTTTAACCTCTCTTTCTCAAAAAAAAAATAAAAATAAAAACAAATTGATACAAATTGTTTATCAAAAACCACTCTTAAAGTTAAAGATTGAAGCATTTTTACTGTTACAATAGGCGAAAGACGAAAAAAATAAATTGAAAAAAAAACAAAACATATTTTAAAATCAATACATGCATCAATCCATTCAACAGTAAGTACCTATTATGCATTATTACATAATATTACGTACTAACATCTAAAATATAAAAAATACAATTCTGAACTCAGTACGAAAAATATCGATGTTCAACATATTTTCATAATTTATATTATATTGACGTCCCTGGTTATCAATCTTCTTCGGCCGAAAAACTGTTGTTGCGCCTTGCGTTCACACAGTTTAATATAATGATATTAGTATTGTAAAGTACTATTTGGTTAGTACAATTTAGAAATTATTATTACTTTTTATACATAACATTTTTACACACATACTTAGTTTATTATTGTGTAAATTATTCATTCAAATGTCTAAAAATATTTTGGAGTGAATATAAAATTATATAAATGAGACATATTGTGTGCTTACAATTATAGTGAAATACATTAATCTTAGGCATTGCATACAACAAAATAATTGATGTCTAGTAGTTGTTAACTCAGACATTCGATCGATTAAATAATAATGCTGTAAGCTATGCCACAGCAACCAATTGTTTTTGTTTTTATACTCTTGCCAGTTACCTGTATGGCTGTGTATGTACAAAATAGACAGTAGTAAAAAAAAATCTTACTCTCTCGATTCATTTTGTTTTGCACAACTTATACAGTGGACAGAAGTAATTTAAAGAAGAAGTTGTATACCATCACAAAAACTAGAAGAGAACATTAAATTAACCAACTTTAAGTAAAGAATATTATATATAGGTATATAGGTACACCGTTTTTTTGGATATAGATTATCAGTGATACGATGCCTATTTCTTTAATGATAGTGACTGACTTTAATAAGTGCACAATACACACATGACTTTAATGCTCACCTAATTTAGTTGTATTTTTTATTTTCGAAGCTAACTACAACACTAGCCGATTCTACTATCCGTATCTTCACAAGTTTGAATAGTCCTATTGTATCTATATAGGAGTGTATCAGAATCAGGGACTGGAAGATCTAAGAACCGAAACCTTATCGGAAACCATTTCAATAAACATAACGTTTTCGCATTATTTTATGTTTTTTTTCGGTTCTAAGAAACAACTATAGATATTTTATTTGAATTCGGTTTGGTATAACCAAATAAACACAATTGCGTATTTTTCATAGAAATTATTATTTTTATTTTTTTTAAACAGATAGTTACAGAAAGACCCAAAGAATAAAAAATAAAAATTGACACCAATTAAACGTATACAAAAAATATGAAAGTTATATGGATGATAAATAATTTAAGATTAACTTATATCTGAAAATTCTAAAAAAGAATATTTTGAAAAATTGTATTATGTTTTAAATTAATTAATTCCAAAAAAAAAAAATGTTGATTTAAAAAAATAACACTTGCGTTAGACTCATCATGACATATTATTATTGTAAGGGTAGTCATCCATACGCACAAGAGTAAGTAGGTAAATTGTTATGACATAAAAACGCCAATTTTATTGTTAATCATAAAACTACGAGCGTTGTTCCCCTCGGGCACGCAGACGCGATTATACAACTATGAAGGTATAGCGTACAATGCGCTTGTTTTTTTTTCAATCACATGAATGCAATATCGTCGCAGTACGAGACGAACGAAAAACAATAACTGTTAGTACACTGCACATTGCATTTAATAACACCGCTGCAGTAGTTGTTGTGTACGATACTGTGACAAAATAAATTGTAACTACGTTCATTAAAAAAGGGGTCATCCGTGCGTTTCACTGCAGGCTAGGCGTAGACACACACGTCCAACATCTTCTCCGTGATATATTGTGTACAACAAGTGGGCATATTAGGCACCTATAACCTGTACACGCTCGCACAAGTTAAAAGCCACTTAATCGAAAAATAATATTTTTGTCGTTGTCCTTTTTTTTTTGTGCGTACATCATTATCGTTTAACGCTGCACACCGTCTCATCCGCTGCAGCCGTCCGTGCAAGTATTATTAAAGTAGGTGCATTGTAGAAACGCCTGTGTGTACAATAATAATTAAAAATACAGGGCGTTTCAAAAATAATTCACCGGTTTTGAGTGACTGCAGTAACTGTATTTATTGAAAAACGGTGCGGAAAAATTAAATATATTTCATAAATGTCCAATGTGTGGCCTCCTCCCTTAACACGAACAATATCGAGAAGGTGATTCGCAAACTCTTCCCAAACGTGCTCCCACGTGTCAGTGATAGTTGCAGGCTTACTGCCTCGACGAAGCGATCGTTCAACTCCTCCAGCGCAGCCGGCATCGTCAGAACCAAGAATTTATCTTTCACATCGCTCGGCTGAAAGAAGTCACGTGGTGTTGGGTATTTTGGAGATCTTGGGGTGCTGATTGAAATGCTGGTCCTGATAACCTGCACGACCTATCCAGTTTTGGATATAGTGGCGATTTAAAAATCTGTTATCTTCACAGTGCCAATGTGGAGGAGTTCGAATACCATCTCGATACTGTTCGCGTTACGGGTGCAGGTGGCCATAATTTTCAATAAAAAGTGAGCCACTCAAAATAGGTAGGTACATTCTTTTTGAAACGCTATGTGTCGTACAATACGTGAGTACGTACATTGAGATAGTTTGTACGGATGAACCACACACACACACACGAATGTATGTAACACTCGGGAACCGACTCCCGGGAGTGCAACTTGATGATAATTCGTATGACCAGGGATCTATTAAAACAAATTACTGCCGATGAACCATTATATGAATACCAATCATGGTGCGTAGGTAATTCAATTATAGATATTCAAATGTTTTGATCAAAACATCGATTTATTATTTGTAGGTAAGTAAAAACAAATTCAAATAGATTAAACAGATCTAAAATTAAAATATAAACACAATATTTTTATTTTTATAACACAAGATATAATACATAATGATAATCAGAACAATTACATCAACATAAAATATGCACAAAACAAATATGTATTCAACAAGTAAAATAAACTGTGGTAAGCATCTAGTTAATAAACCTATAGGAATAATAATTTGTTACTCGTAATACATTAATATGTTATAATCTCCATGCAATAATTTACTTAAACAATAAAATAGTATAAATTACAATAAATACCGACAATTATTATTTTACTTGTTAAAAATAACAAAATATTACTAACCGGAATTCACAATGAAATATTGTATCTTAAACTTTAGATTCTATTATAAAAATATTGTATCAATTAAAAATGAAATTTCAACTTGTTCATACTTTTAATCAAAAATATATTACTAAATAACTATCAAGATTAAGATGTCAACGAAAACAGACACTTATAATTAATATTATGAATACAATTATTTATTTACACAATAATGTACATTTTCATTTTTTATTTCCAAAGACGGTCCCGTACCCATAGCCCTTTGGGATTGTCCAGAAATGTACGGTAATATCAACTTACACTTGCATTTCAGTACAATTTAACGTACACGATTTATCTTGTTCGGGAATGCGAGTATGTTTTCTCGGATTTTATTGTTGCTATTATTATTTGATGTACGAAAACATTTTAAGTAACAAAAATACAAACACGTACAGTATTTACATGGACTTGGGCACACACAGTGCCACATGCAGCCACCCGTCGAGTCGCACAATGGGAATAAGACATTGGAAAGTTTTCGTAAAACTCTGAAACCCAAACTGGCAAACACCAAACCCTACCGAGCTCGCTATTTGTAGACAAATAACGTTTCATTCCAGTGCGGTAAGTTTTTTGGCGGGAGGCAGTGCGATAACTATATAACTTTTACACGAACACTTCTTACTGAGTAGGTACTGCAGAGTACCGCAGCCCTCGGTTACTCGTGTTGTAGGTGTATTCGGTTATATTATGGAATATGGTACAAAATAGAAACCCCGTTTTCGTAAGTTATGCACATATTATAACGGAGATCAAAAACAATGCAATCTGATTTATCCTATAATGGTATTATTGTAATAATAATGTATGTTGTCGGTGTAACAATATCGTATTAATATTATATTTGGTATTGGCCACATTGACCGTAATATTATAAATATTAAAAAAAAACTTGTGTACAAAAGGCCGTGGCCACCCATTTTTATTTTATTTTTTGGTGGGGAGGGTAGAATATAAGATATATGGTTTTTGACCAACAAATTTCAAAACGTAAATAAGCTCAATACTGTTTTAGATAACATTTTGGGGGTGGGGGTCTGAATCCTAAACCCCTCTACCCTACCAAATGACTACAGCCTTGTACACTCCACATTGCAATATGGGATACAACATAAATAACGAACTTTCTGTTTAAAAATGTATGCGCATATTATACATACCTAATAAATATTATGTAAAATTAGCATAATATTTGTGTTTTACAAATTATAAATATAGTTCTGCATACTGCAGCAGGCCATCGAACCGTTACCACGTACAGTTGTGACTGTCTGTGAAAGTTTTCATAAAAGCTTTTTCATATTATACCTATGTATTAATTATTCAATGGATTGTTCATTCTACTATACATACAAAATATAATAATATATATCAGATCAAGTTATTATATGTACGAAAGAGCTCCTTCGCAGAAAATTTTTATTTTGCGTTCTATATTTTTGAGATTTAAAATCCACATACGTAATATAGGCTTTAGCTACGGGTCTTGGATTTGGTTTATTTTATATCAATAACTTAACGCCACCGAAAACTTCAAGAAGAAAGCTAAGACGTATAGTATTATTTAATAATAAAAAAAAAAACCATTCGATTGTGAAACGCTATAATGTATAATATTATGTTAATAGCTATAATAGCTGCAGGTACCGAAAAGTGTATAGTTTTATTATAGTGGTTTGAGGATCGTCGTTGAAAATAAAGTTTACACGCAAGTAAAACCCTGTACACTTGTGCGGTACACAAGCCCTAAGTCAAATAAAAGCTGATAGTACATAAATTACAATATTATAATTTCATTATACGGACCACTTAAATAATTATCGCAAACGCGTGGGTATAGGGGTAAAGAGAGTCGGTGAGAGAGAAAGGGAGGGGAGATAGAGAGAGATACAGTGATAGTGAGAGAGTGAGACGGACAGAGGGAGACAGAGAGGTACAGAGAGGGAGAGCTTAAAACATAAAATACATAATATTATTATATTACGCTCGGAAAGCGATCTCGAAAATGTTTTAATAACTCCATCTCGTACAAATGGTACAATATTTTAATAATTTTACACGAACAACGTAACGAAAATGTATCCTTATCGCATCACGAACGACGAGGGGTAAATTATTAGTTTACTTTTATTCACACCCTGTATAGGAATGAATAACTCTAATACACTTTCAAAACTTAACACGCCTATAAATAATGAATATAGGTAACCACGTTTATTATTGTGTTTTATAATATTTTATCTTATTATTTATTAAGTGCCGCGGGTTAACGATGTGCTATTATAGTAAAGCAATTACCACAACATCCATTAACAGTTTATTATAAAACATTAAACAAGTATAGATAGGTACGAAACGAGTAATTTATTCCACAGATAATTATTCACGTACACACTGACGGAGTGAGTTCGTAATGTAATCAATAATAATGTTAATAACTAGATAATCGCAGAAGCGTATTTAAACTAAAAACGGTATTATCATATTATTATTGTATAAAATTGTACGAGATGAAGTATGATTGGTTGATTATTAAAAGATTGATCAGTAATTATTACCTTGCCGTGATATCATTGATATTATGTATACAGAGTGTAACAGAATAAGAGCTGACTTTTGGAATAACTTTTGTTCTAATCAATATTTTTAAATTGTTTTTTATATATTATAATTTATAGCCACTTGCGCTACACGTGTAATAAAAACAAATTATTTTTATTTTTTAATACTGAAAATAAAAATTTTAAATTTGATTTAAATTTTTTTGAATAAACTCAAAATAGCCGATTTGTGAATCTGATTATAAGAACGATTCGGATGGTAAAAACATTTATCTAAGTCAAGTAGTTTATTTTTTAGAATTTTTTAAAATATTAATATTTTTTTGATTAAATTAATTTGAAACGCAACGATTTTTTTAAACATATTATTTTTTGAAATTTTCTAACATGACTATATTTCTTAAACTATTTACTAATTATATAATTTTATCAATGTTTGTCATACCTACGTTTAAGTAGCATCAATTTTTTTTTTTTTTTTTTGGTTAGTTCTTTCTGTTACATTCTGTATATATAAATACATTTTTTTTAGTTTTTGAAACAATGGCATCTATGGCCATTATCAATTTTGTGGGAGTTTACGGTTATTGGTGGGGAGGGGTACGGTTGGTTTTAAGTAACTCGTTTGTATGAGGGGTGAGGATTCTTCGACAAAAACCAGGGCGGCCACCCATCCGAAAGCTAGTGACGCCGGACGATGCTTGACCGCAGCACACATTAGCGACTGCTGCCAATCACCGTGCCGCACCAGACCCCGTGATATTATATTAAAGTAAATATCGACTGATTATCGTTCGTCTAAAAAACGACACATATTTTTATATCTTAAATGATTTATAATGGTTGTTTGCAGTACGCTTAGACTGGCGATGAGATTTTGAACGGACGAAAATAGATTATGTTATCTGTCCGAACGCATCACGTCTTGGAATCAGCACTAACAGATAAATTAATAATATTGTATTATACAGGATGATTCTTATAGCGGTTGACACTCGTGTTATTTCAAAAAACATTAACTCGTCTAGACATATTATTCATTCGGGGAATTCACTATAATATAAGTACACGCATTGATAACATTTTACATTGGCCTCGTTATTTTTGATCAAAAGTTAAAACTGGGTTGCTCGGCATAAAGGGCGAAAAAAAAATACATTAGTAATAAAAAATGTTAAACTCAAAGCATCTTAAATTTAAAAAAAAAGTTTACACCTACTTTTCGAAATAATGAAAGAACATTGTCAAAGAAAATCTCACTGGATCATAACTCACGGTTTCTATGCCATGATTTATTGTAATATTATTACAAAAATACATTGAGAACCCTCGGTTGATTATGGGTATGAGTAAAAAAAAATAATAATCTTGGTGTTAATTTATTCATTAATTTTTGTAATGGACGTTTTTTTTTTCGTCTGCATAAAATCTTAAGAAAATGCATAGGTACTTCACGATTTGCATGAAAATTATACTTTATAATTTTAATTATTTTAAAACTAATAAGATAAATAAATAAAATATGCATTTCATTTTGGAGAATTTAAAATAAATGTAACATTGATTATTCAAGTTATCTATACAAAACTTAATGATTTTATAAAATAATAATATGTATAATAAATATGGTTCAAACTTCGAAACTATAAAGGTGTTGAATTGAAAAAAAAACCAGAATTATCTTCGGAATATAAAATGCATAACATATATTATTATTTTTTCTGTATTTATTTAACACAACGGGTTGGTCGTATCATTATTTAATATTAATGCTGTAATATTGCTTTTCTTTAATAATGACAAAAAAAAAAAATAACTTATTTTCATTTTATTAGTAATAAATCCCTAGTAAGAATATGTGAATAAATGTGTGGGTTTGAATAAAAAATATTTGTGATATTATTTTGGTTATTCGCAACCATTGACCACATTTATCATATAATTTGATGAAGTATGTTGCTTGTACTTTACTATAACTTACACGATCACGGGTTGATAATACCATTATGCTTATTCTTCAAGATACAATTATTTATAACACTACTATATTTATATTATATGAAGTGACCCACTAATTCTATAGCAAAAAAAGTGTAAATAATTATAATCTTAAATTATTGGAAGAGATGGTGGGGTACTACATTAAATTTACAAATAAACAGCATTCAATAGAATGACGTACACAAAATAAAACTTAAAAGCCAGCTTTAATCTATAGTTACACATTGTATTGTTTCATAATGAAAATTCATCCTACTATTATAGTATCTAGAAATAATCTATGACTCGAACTTTCTCACATGTTATGTACTTATGTACTTATATTGGCTTTTAAAATTTTAAATATTCAAAAGTCAAAGTAAAAAATTATTCAAACAATGATCCTTATTGTTTATCTAGGGAAATTCACCGTGTCAGGTCAAGTTTAAGTTAATATCAGCTATATGCTTGCTGTATACGAGATCGTAGAATATTTAATTCTTGACACATTTGTTTAACACAGAGTGGTGTTTACTCCATCAGTTTTAGTACTTCATTATTCAACTTTCAACCTGAATGCTAATCATTTATTAAGCTAGGTACAGTAGTTTATTTTTCTATTCAGTATTTAAATCTGAAAAAATATATAGTACGTTGTATACGATATTATTCTATGATAATAAAATAACTGTGAGGTGTTTAATAAAATCAATTACTTAACAGAATAAAATTAATTGTATTCTGTGTTGTACGTATTTCATGTTTGTGCATACATATCTTAGATATTATTACCTATTGCAATTCGAGCAAAATATCTGTTGGAGGTAATTATGATGCCAGCGCTATATTGGTTTTCTCTCTTTGACTCACTCACATACCAAATGTTGAGTTCAGCAGAACCAATATAGTGGTGTTAGCATTTTAGTAATACTATTACAATATTTTACTAAACTATAACTAAATTCAAAATTAAAATATCGACACGAGTTAAAGAGGTGCCCCAAGCAATCATTTTACTATATGAAGTTTGATAATTGGTAAATTCCTTCTAATAACAAAGCTAACAACACTAGATTGATTCTGCTAAACGGAAATTTTATATGTACCTAAGTCAAATAGAGTAAACAAATCGTGCGCTTGCCTCGTGATATAAAAATTTGCGTTTTCACAATAGAAAATATATTGCACACAACTTAAAAAAGTGACGATAATTTATACTATTGTATTATAATATGGATGAAATATATTGTCCGTAATGTTGTACTATATAGTATTGGCAAGACGTCCGCCGTTCCATATACTCACATGAACGTTTTTCTCGAGGTATTTTAAATGCGAACGGTTTAACTATTACGGTGTACCTACATCTCGAGCTCGTAAATTGTCGTATACTGAACACACGACAACGGTCGGACCCATTTTTTTTCCTGTGGTGTGTGTAAGGGAAAGAGCAGTGAGTCGTAACGTTGAACTTTTCCCTCCGAACAGGCACATCTGAACTTAAACGGCCAATAATCGTCACGAAAACTGAGTGGTAATTGGGATGATAAGTGGTCAATAAATAATGGTTTGTCGTACGCCTTTGATAGTCTTGTTTGACACCGATATAATAGAGAAATGACCGATCGGATGGCCGTTGCGATAAATACGTTTTGTCAAACACTATTATGATGTCGACTTCGCACTAAATTCGATTCTAAATTCTATATATATGAATATACAGAATATATATATATATATTCACTTACAGTTTTTTTCTCGAAACTGTTAAAGTTACCAGCTTTCTCTCTTCTCATCGATATAGGGTCAAACGGGTTTTTTTTTTTCGTTGTCCGCACAGCGTGACTGATTAACCCTCGAAACGGAGCCGTGGTGAGACGGAGGATTTTTTCTTTTTCTTTCTCTCTCTCTCTCTCTCTCTATCCCTCTCTAAACACGACGTGGTTTGCATTTATACATATTATATACATATACTATATACTATTATATACGTGCGTAGTAACACGAGCATTCGTAATATACGCGTATCGATTAGAGTGCACGGTACCGCAAACGCCATCAGCTATAGTTTTACGAGCGTTGTTCGCGTAAAATTTGGAATTTCATCGAACAATACGAACGATCTAACGGAGGATAGACTGAGGCTACCGTGTGAGATAATGCGGACCGCCACTGCCGCGTAGGAGGTTTTAATTAAATTTAACCGACCGAGAAACCGTTTTTGGAAGGATATAATATAATATTATGGCACAGCGTTTTTATTATAATAATAATAATAATATCTAAGACAAATATTTACAATGGCACGTGCACGCGACAGGATTTCGTGCTTTTAAAACGTTCAACTGGAGTTGATGTAGATCTCGTAGTAGGTAGGTAATGTTCGACGTTTCACAGAGGCGATTGTTGAGATGTTTGTTTTATTCGGAACGTTTTCCTCTGAATACCTCTATAATATACGACCAAACACAACATTCGCCCATTGCCAGTGAGTTTTCTTTCACCTAAAACCATCACAAATAAAACTTTATTAAAACAAATAATAAATGTAGCTTCGCTAGTGTTGATCGTACCAAATTATTGTGTACAGTTATAGGCACTACGTCACCCTAAAACGTTTTGTCACCATCAGGTAGGTAGGTACGTATAAGCATTGATTAAATATTGTTAAATATTTAGTCAATGGTATGAGTAACGCGGTTAATACGGTTAATACTTCCTATATAATTCTCCATCGGATTCGATTTTATTCGTAAAAGTACGATATTGTATAAATTTAATTAAACTATAATTATAAAACATATTGATAAGCCAGCGAAAAGTCAGACGTCTAGCATATTGCATTTTTCTAATGTTAAAATTCCAATCCGTATTAATGCAAGTTTCATAATATTATTTACACCACGCTAGGCACGACGAGTTTCTATTGGACGAGCCATGATTTGTTGGAGAGATAATACTTTTTTACGGTCGTGGGTGGTGGTGCGATATTATACACAAACTATAGTAGACAGGTACCTACCGATTTTTGTTGATTTTTTCACTCGCTTTTAAAACATCGTTACAACGACATTATTATAATATGTTTAACAAACGTGCGTGTTATCAGTGATTTCCTGTTTCGTGGATATGCGATACTACCTACGAAAAAAAAAAAAATGTTTTTACCATCAAGTCAAAATTGATTATTTAGCGTTTCATCAAATACGCGAGCGAGTAACTTCACGAAAGCAACAAAATATATTAGCTCATTAAGCCCGACAACGTTACGACTTTTTAACTGTTCACATAATGGCAATTTTTAAAGTCACGTGAGTGTTTACCGACATTTAGTTCAATCTGCATTAGACAACATTTTATGCCATAAACATTTTAACGTCGTAAACTTATTACGTTCGTCCCGGCTCTCGAGTAATATTTGTATTAATAATGTTTAGGAGTGATATTTCATGCGTAGTGAGTGCCTGCACTGAAGTACAATATGGCGCATCAAACATATACCTACGTTTATTATTATTTTTATTATTTTTTATATTTATACATTAATTTGGCTTTAATAAAAGCAGGTTTTACGATTAAATCTGAGCTGTGTGCACAAACTGAGAACGAATGGTGTTCGAGCTTTTATGTCACATAAAAGGAAATAGGTAATAATAACGGCAACGAAGCTTCCGGTTGTTTGAAGGATTGGGTTATTATAGGTTACACGACTGTTTTTTACTGATTACGACGACTATGAAATCATCACTATTTCGTAAAAACAATATCGTATAATTCGTTATGCAAATGTTTAATGGCTCTCCTGACACTGTCGAAACAGGAGCACCAATCAAACGTGCGATAATATGTGCATTCTTTGCGTGTGTTGAATATAGGTACCTATTTACAATTTGATAGATCAAAATATGTTAAGCTCGAATAATATTTTATTTCAGCGCACACAAAAAATGCAAACACTTTAAAATACTAATGCTAATTTAGGTAGGTACATTTTTTGTGTTAAAATCATTCAAATTTTTTGTTTAATTCACCCTATCGGTTTAAAACAATACACGGTACCCATCGTGACGATTAGACCATTTTAACGTATAAGTTATGTATTAATATACGCGTAGGTACCTATCTACTTATTATAATAATATATCGTTAATACTTTTGGCTATTATAGTATAGGGTTTGAGCTTATCGATTTAAAGTTTATTATATTATGATTCCAAAGAAAAGTTTTCCGGCACAGTATTTCTATAGTAGAGTGGTGTATATTATATAGTACCTGCCTTCTATACATATATATATATATCGTAAGGCATTATATGGAGCGGTGGGGGGAATTCTCATTTAATGACCGCATGGCGTGTTCGGTCGCAGTTAACCAAATTTGGCAGGCCCCACGGAGGTATTTAACGGCTGTTCAACCGAAACCGAACGAAAAACATTGGTCTGGCATGTGTGGGTGTATGCGTGTGTGTGTGTATGTGTGTGTGTGTGTGTGTTTGTGTAAAAATGTATTTATCTTCATTTCGTATTACCCCTCAAAACCGGCATGAGTTGGTGCGCGGGGGTACAGTGAATAACGTAGAAAAACAAATCCGAGGTTGGTACACACGCTGTTATATACCTATATACCATATCAACCGCATTCGGATGGCTATTGTATATATGTGAGCGCCTATGGCCGACAGTTGTAGCAAAACAATTTTGGTCGACCGAGCCCGCGCGTTATAAATTGTTCCCCTCGTTAATCATGGATACGCACCGGTCCGATTAAAAACGTATCCTTCGGAGCATAAATTGATACTGTATAATATGCATTTGTGTATGTGTGTGTGTGTACAATCCTTTTTCTACAGCGGCAGACAATAATATTATTTAATAATACATACGCCGTTACAATATAATATACCTATGCGTATGTGTGTGTGTGTGTGTGTGTGTGTGACGAGCAAGTGCATTAGATTGTTGGTGGGGGGTAGGTACGTTTTTTTTTTTACGCTTAATTTAATCAACAGTTTAGATAGTTCACCCTCCACGCCTCCCCGCGAAGTCGCCGTGTAGTCTGGCAGACCTTCGCAAAAACACTGGAACGGTGTGCTTGTAACTTCTGAGTATTATACACACCGCAAGGGTCGGTTTTTCGATCTGAACGCTCGGTATCGGCAAAAAGTCCTATAGAGCGGCTCTGTTAGTGACGCGAATTACAACAACCCCCAAACATGATCATAACCATCGCGCGATAAAACATTTCAATGGTCAGCATGTTTGGTTAAACAGATTTTGAAAAACAATTGTCCACCCGCACGTCATAATATTATAGAACGACATACAAAATCACGTCTTACATAGGTATTGTTATTGTTATTATAATCGTACTTTATTCGTATTAAATGCATAATATTATTTTGTTTTTTTTTTTTTACTTATTGAACACACGTTATTATGCTTAATACGTCTTTGCTCCTATAATTGCTATCTATTATAGTTGTAGTGAGTTGAGCGTTTGAATTCCGTAGCAAAATGTTATAACAATAAATGATTTTTGTAAAGAAAAACGGAATAGTTCGGTATAAACGATGGGGATATAAAATATACACCTAAATTGTATTGCACTATAGTCGAATATTACTTGCGCCACGCTGCCGTAAACAATGGTAATGTGGTGGATTACGTTTTGTTATGTTATGCACAAATTATGCATTATTGTACATAATGTTGTCTAAACTCATACCTATTGCATTATAAAAGTCTTAATTTTTGATATGGTCTAATTAATTTTGTTGTTCAAGTCAAATTGTTATTTTTAACTTTCTGCATTTCAACTAGACCCGCAGTAAAATAATCCTGATTGTCGGAACGATATTACTTAGGTAAATTGCAATTGTGTATTTATTTTAAAATTATACCCGTGTACAGATTCCAAAGTTTTACCGCGATTAATGCAAATATTATTCATAATAAAAGTACAGCTGTGTCATTACTTATTTGAAATGTACCTATACCATTTTCCGTACGGTGAAAACATTGTTTATTCAATTATCATACCCACCGTGTACAATTATTGTTGAATAACATAATACCTATATTGGCTATAATATAGTATATTAAAATATTTAATCGTTAAAATATTATGTTATTTGACAATCAAAACATTCGGTGCATAGCTTAAAATACGTAATATTTAGAGTAAGTAGGTACCCAAACATACTTGCAAGAAAAATTAGACACTTGGACGCTCCCGGCATAGTACAAATTTACTGCGAAAAACATGTTTGTGTACTTTTAAGATTTACAGATGTTTATAGTTATTTTTTGAACGATTTGTTTTACCTCAATTTTGATTTCGTAAATTTATTAGTTAACATACAAATTCACATTCCTCAAACGTCTCAATGTACCGTATAATAATAATATATCGTATAAAAAGAAAATTAGGTATTTTTTTTACAGCGCTTCAAATAATGTAAGTGATTTGTAAATACATAATATATTTAAATAGATATTTTCGTTTTAAGCTATTAAATAGACAAACCATATTATTTAGGAAAGAGTTCAATCGAAATAACTACCCAGACAAATTAATTACCCGTACATACAGAGCTCTAGCTGGTGGTTATGTTGGGGGTGTATTATTTTAATTACATTTCCATGTAATTCAGTATTTACAATCGCTTATTAAATAATTATGCCGATGAGGTATATACTATATACATAAATGTATATATATTATATACTTAAATATTTAAGTATATAATATGTATGACATATAAATTGTATATACTTTAACATTCAAGCAGAAGTCGAAACGAACATATTATAATAACCTGCAATAGGTACATACACGTTATAACCTTAGTTAAGACTACACAATGAGTTGGATTATTATATTGTGCCAAACACGCAGAAATAGGTATATAGAGGTTAAACTTTGAATGCTTAATAATTTCAAAAATAAATCAATACTACAGTCGTTGCATAGATTATTTTCATACCTAACAATAATTATAAATGTATAATACCATGATTTTCCAATTAAAAGTGCAGTACTCGTAGAACAAAAAATCTAAACAAAAAGTAGAATATAATATTACCAGGGATTTAAAACGTGTTTGAAGTACCTACCTACTTTTGATCGGAAAATAATTAGATTTTTGAGAAGCTATTAAAAAAAGTTCCGATTTAATTGAATGTGCAGGAAAGCAATCACACTTTGGGAGAACTAACTCACAATATTTTTTTACCACTGTCAGAAATAAACCACTCATACAAAAATACTGTTATGTCGAATTGCTGCAAGAGCTCGAAAACAAAAATCGTTTGGTCTCTATCTCACGAAACCTATAATTATTTATGACGACATATTTGCCGACGATCTGCGTCATGAACTTAATGATTTTACTCGTGCCCAATGAGTACAGATCCGACACCAGTCTGTGACGCATTTAATGAACAATCAATCACACACGGGGATCAACTGTTTTGAAAACGATGACACCCAAAATCTTCAATAATCCTTCTTCACTAGAGCCAGTGCTACGTAGAAAATACTGAAGCAATATTATTATGTATACATTTTTTCGCAGACCGAACTAAATCCAGGAACTGTAAAAAGTTTTTTTAAATGTAATTTATTTTTAAAGTATGCATAGCTAATAACAATAGTGATGTCGAAGCCTCAACAATCAAAACAAATAAAAAATAATAAAACAACATAATATGCAAGTGATCATAATTATACGGAGACACATATGCGGCATTAAAAAAACAATCATCGATATAGTAACACTTACCGTTATAATCTATATAGGTACTCTCATATCAAGGGCGTCCGCAGTTGCCCCTCCCTTGGCTTTTTCTGGGCTGATTATCATATATTATTGATGATTTTAATGTTTTGAAAATACTAAAAAAATGCCTTAACAATTCTAAATATTTTTATATTTTTTTATTTTTAATATTAAAGATAGAATTTCCAATATACATTTTAAATTTTTAAATGATTGTAGAAAAGTTTAACAGACATTAGACTTATCATTTAGACTACTTATTTAATCTGGAAATTAACTATTTATTTTTCTGTAACTATAGGTTTTGACTTAAGATCATATATTTATTATAAAAATCATATAAAAACATGTGCAAATTTAAAAATAAAATTTTAAATTTAAATTTAGAAAAAACTTCAAAATGCTCTAAAAATCTTTAAATGCAAAAAATTATCTTAAATTTAAAATCGTCAAAAAATTCAATGTAGGTAAGTTATAAAACGAGTATCACGTGGATTTGGAAAACAATGCAAAGTCCATTATAATACCAACCTCAATCATTACCGTTGTAATATAAAATAACGTAAAATAAACTTTTTTTAAATTAAAAATAAAAAAGGTGGATAAGTGGATGTCGCTCTGCTGTACGGTAGGTTACAAGTGGGTCACTGTAATGGATGGTGTTAAATTTGAATTCAATGATATAATATCATTGTATAAGAAAAACGATTCTGAGCGAAAACGGTCAGTCAGCCTATGATTTTACCAAGTATATTTGATGATATTATTGTGAATAAAGTAATTTATATATAACCTATTTACGTGGAGCCTTGTTTTAAATTTTCAATCCTTAGCCATAAAAGTTAAAAATTTATAAATTTTTAACCACAAAATAATTAATAAATTATAAATTTGATAAATGTTGTCAAAATTTGAACTCTAAATGCTTATAAAAAAAAATTGTGCATATGTATTTTTAATATTTTTCAACTGCTATTAGAACGATATATCAGGAGCCTTATATTAAATTTTCACGCTTTTTTACCCAACAAATAAAAATTTATTGATATTTATAGAAAAAAAAACTAAAAAAATTGAAAACTGACAATGTCCGTAAACAGCTCAAAAAGAGTCAAAATATTTTCAACATTTTATGTTGTATAGAAAATGTTAATATAAACATTCAGTGAAATTTTCAAGTATCTACAGTTATTCGTTTTTTAATTACAATAAAATAAGAAAATTGTTACATGAGAAATCGAGTAAATATCAAATGTTGTAAAAATATAAATTTCAGACGCTCATAAAAATTTAATTTAAGTTTCTTTTTTTTTTTTGATAAAGGTAGACAAACTTATGAGTAATCTTATATTACATTTTCAAATCTTAGATTTAAAAAGAAAAATTTTTATGAATTCTCATCAAAATAATTTGCTATTTTTCGTGATTTTTCCGTATTTTGTCAAAATTTGAACTTTAAATGCTTATAATTAAAAACTGTGACTAAGGATTTTTAATTTTTTTCATCTGCCTTTGAAACAATAACCTAGGAGCCTTCTATTAAATTTTCAAGCTTTTTTATTCAACAGATAAAATTTTATTGATATTTATAGAAAAAAAAAACTCAAAGAGTCAAAATATTTTGTAAATTTTATGGTGTATAGAAAATGCTAATATAAACATTCAGTCAAAATTTCATGTCCCTACGGTCATTTGTTTTAGAGTTACACCAAAAACCAAAATCGATTTTCTCGAAAACAGATTTTGCGTAAAAATTCCCGTTTTTCCTTAATTTTTCTTTTGTTTTTCACGTCGCTTGTGAAAACTACTGGGAAATTTACCAAAGTGCCAACTAGATTCACTTTCCTATCAGAAAAGATACTATTGAAGAAAATCCAAGCACTTTTACTGTCCTAAAAGGTGATGACAGACACAAAAAAAAAAAATAAAAAATAAAAAAAAAAACACACATCATTGTAGAATCAATACATTCATCGCTTCGCTCAGAATCTAAAAAAAATTTTTTTTTACAGAGTGATTTTTACTATACTCGATTCAGAGTCAGAACTAAGAACGTTGTTGATTATGAGATGTAGTGGTTGGACCAAGTGCAACATTGCAGTTTCAACCAAGTTTTTACTTTTTTGATAAAAAAATTAAATGTTCATTATATGGCATAGGTACCTACAATAGCTACAACTTTTCAAGTTTGTAGTATTAATGACTGAATAAGCTAGAAAGATTTAATTTTATAAATTGCCTACAAATTATAAAACCAACGGTAACATTTTATCTATTAAAAAATAATGTATTCGATAATTTAAAATTACATAACAATTAATTAAAATTAAAGCTGCAAGATTAAGTTTTAACTAAGTACGTATAATTCAAAAATATTTTTACATTCGTTGTCTATATGAAAGAAAATATGTCACAAAAATACTTTATAACTAATAGGATGTAAAAAGGAAAATATTTTGCCCTCCCCTTGACGAATTCCTGCGGACGCCCTTGTCTCATATGGTACAAATGGTAGCTAACTATATGAATAATAATATTATGTATTAAGTTTACTAAAGCATGAATTCGCAAGAAACAGGTTCAAATAAAACCACTAGTTAAATGCTATTATAATCTAATATCTATATTTTATATCTCGATATTTACATAATTCCGAATATTTTATTAAGAACTTGGGTGCCGATATTATAAAACTTGAGAGTTGGTTCATAGTAACCAAATTATCTAGTTCATGGATAATCTAAATATGAGGCTTGTAGGTTAACATTAGAGTTTGAAAACTACCATACCTATTAGATCACCACAACATTTGAATAAGTGAATATTTTTGATTTGAAAATTGTTTTAATTTGTTTTTAATGTAATTTTGTAAATAATTGTGTAATGAAGAAGTAAAATTAGTAGGGCTATAGTAAAGTTTACAGTGATTATCAAATGTTGTGTATATGTGGCACAAGGTATTCACCCGATATTTTATGCGATCATTTTTTGAAAATAAAGTTATTATAGCCTGATACGCTCTTCGCTAGGTTGCAACACATTATCAATATTACGATAGTAAAGTTTAACTATCAATTTATATTAATATATTCTATATTCAATATGGGCATTCTAATAACACGTAAAAGTATATTAGGGGCCTTTTAATTTAAAGTAATGAATTTATTTTAATCTTTATAGATAGGTTTATCTACCTAATAATTGTTACACAATATTACAATTTATTATTTTTTGATATGCTTGTATAGTACCTATATTATTCATTAATTTGTTCGACTTTTAAACTAATGTTGGTCGTGCAACACAATCAAAAGTATTCACGACCCAAAGCGGTAGAGAAACGCTGGTATGATATTATAGTATATAAAATACCATAAGAAAACGTATTATGCTAAAATATAATAATATTATTGGTAGTCAGATTAGCTGAACGTTTACTAAAGAAAAAAAGAAAAAACACGACAATTCAATAGGATATCATAATATATTAATTATTAATAATTGTCTTCGTGACGGGCGCGCTGCTACAAATAAATATCGCGGAGTCCTAAGACCTCGACGTACCGAGAGCCCTCAGCTCCCCCCCCTCCCGTGCGATTTCACGCCCAGAGCTTCGGGGTAGACGACGGCAGTCACCTGCAATGTATAAATCTTACCGTCCGTCCCCAACAACGAGAGGACTGTGTGCAGGTACACGCGGTGCACACACCGACGGGGCCAGGTCGAGTATAATCCTACACGTAATTCCCAAACGGTCTCTCCTGCTGCACGATATCATAATAATAATAATAATAATAATAATAATAATAATATAATACTGTCGACGGCGGTGTGAAACGAGGTGTGGAAAAGGTCTCACGTAATCCGCCCGTCGGCCGAGCAAGTGTGTGCGCGCCCGTAGGTCGTATCCACACGTCACGACGACGTGCCTCCCGGTCGCCGACGCATAATCCTCAAACTATACTTACACGTCGTCACCGTCGTCGACGTGGACGCGTATTTCAATTTTATATTATAATATATACCTAAAGTTATTGTTATTGGCGAAATACTATAGAGATAGACGAAAATTATAGCGATGACTTCGTGCGTAGTGGCGGTGCTCAAACCATAATAATATTATTATGTGGCTAAGTATAAGTAATACATTTTATAACCGTGAAAATGGATTGAACGCGTACGGTGGGTGCCGGTAGCGGCTGTACTGTTTTCATATTATGTTTAAATGAATTGCGAACATTTTGTGCAATTTTTCCAAATTTTCCCAATTGTACATTGTGCACTTGTGCAACCCGCTGTCGTTATTTGTTCGATGAGTGAACACATAATATATTAATGATACAAGTCGAATTACATTGAACATATTATTATATATACAGGTGTCAGTTACTATTATGTGAGCATCGAACACTATCCCAAAAATACATCTTCACGTACACGCCATCATTACAATAAAACAACACATCACACTGGGTATAAAGTAAGTGAATCAATACTGATATACTGATATGGGTACTCAAATTATTACGTTAAGGTACATATAATTAGAATAATACAGTTGTAGCAGAATAATCGCACACACAAGCTCCCTATAAAACCAAAATATAACCTATTACATTCGACGACGCCTGCAAGACCCGTGAACACACTTAAGGTATACACATACATGGTAGTCCTTCATATCGTATTACATAAACATACGATAATTTATTAAGACGTGTAACATAGTAGCATGGTTCATCGGACCATTTCTGTCTTAAATTATCCAAACTATCTACGACATCCCTTCACGGTAGTAACCATAACAGTTAACTACTCACATAAACGGTGTTAAAATGATAACTTCAATATTATAATATAAAAATAATGCAGGGGAAAATAACATCTCTATAATATCTCACTAGTTCAATAAGTGAACACATACATTAACAATACGAGTCGAATTACATCGTACATAATATATTATATACAGGTCGGATGAGTGACTTCAAGCATAGATACACTACACCGAAAGGACATATTCACGTATATATAACCATCATTACGACATGTAAACACTCGCTGGGTATAAGGAAAATGATTTAATACTGATATAGCTACTCGTATAGCTTCAAAGTAAACGTCATATTAGACATAATATAATAATATCATATACGCCCACTCCTTAGAAAACCAAAATTTAACAGAATTATACGACCTTTGACGACTCCAGGACGCGTGAATACATAACACTCGTATCCATGGTCCATAGTCCCTCATATTGTATTGCATAAACATATTATGGTAATTTATGCAACATAGTATAGCAGGGTTTGTCGGACAATTTATTGCTGTCTTGAAGGATCTAAATAGCAGTATAGACATCAACTATAGTTCAACTACGGCATCCCTACACGTACTAGGACGAGTCATCGACCTCCCATGATACACAACTTGGTTTTTTTGTTTTTTTATTAATCTATTTCTCTACTATATTGACAATAAATTATAATCACGATAAAAACCATAAAAGTCAACACGCATAGACGGTGTTCAAATTATAACTTCGATTTTATACAAAGCGTAATGTAGGAGAAAACTATATCTTACTACATATAATTCAATAAGTGAACACATAAATTAATAATGCAATATTATTCAAATTACATCAAATGCCTACATATCAATACAGGTCGGAGTGACTTTGAGCACAAAATACTACCCCGAAAGGACATCTACACGTACACACCTTCGGAAAGTGGATCGATACCGATATAGCTACTCTGTACTCATAATATAACGTTCAAGTACACAATATGTAATTATTAATTACACATAGAATATATAATACAGTTGTAGTAGAAATCTTACACACTCGCTATATCCCTATAAAACCAAAATAAAACCGTATTATACGACCTTACACGAACACATATACATACATACATAAATCCATGATAGTCCCTCATATAGCATTACATAAACATACTCTAATTTATTAACACGTTCGACATAGTGCAAGGGTTTGTCGGACAATTTCTGCCCTAAAGGATCTAAATAGTTACCTTCAACCACGGTATCTCTTCACGACGAGTCATTGACCGTAACACCATATTATTTTTACGCATTTCTCTACTATATTCCGAATACAATCTCTGTACCGTACTATTCCACTTATCTCTCACTATGTATTTTTTATTATACTACAGTGTACTATGACAATAATACATCTCATGTATCCATATACAGTTGTAATAGTGTAATCCGGAATCCCATCATATATTACTTATCATAGTATAAATAAAATAACAATAATGAAACATTTTTCAAATTGTAATCAAATAGATTTGTTTTTTTAAGTTTTAGCCCTATGTGTCTGAATAAAACGTTCAAACGTAAACATATTATTTACTACACAATTGTGTTATAATATACTGAGAGATTAGACAACTTTCGTCATATACAGTTATACTTGATCTTGTTCACAAAAAGGTTAATCATACACAATCGGTTTCTATCCGTAATAATTAAAGAGTTATTTTCTATTTCGGGTAGTAAACATTTCACGAAAGATTGTATTTCAATTTTTCAATTTATAGGTTAGTGTAATGAATACCAGGTAAAAATTATTCTTGAGAATCATTTATCTAGAAAGGCAAATTATAAGCCTTTTCCTACAAACGTTCAACAAACCTAAACAGTCACACATTGCTACTTTATTTACCACTTTGTGTGTTATTTTTTTTTGAAACCATGGCCGTTTGAATCAACTTAGTGGCGTTTTTAGACGCTATTGTTTATATCTTTTAACGAAGATTCAACAAAATGTAATTGTTTCACAACAATTTCTCGCTAAGTACCTACCGAAAAACTTGAACGATTTCTGTTACATATGCACCGCTATAAGTTCACGAACTTGTTTAATTATTCAAATGTATACAGATTTGTTATCATGTACATCCACGTATACCTACATGGCTACATACGTCATACAATTATAACAAAACATTGGTTAAGACTTAAGTACACCAGTAAGTATTACAAAGTATTTACAATTTACAACAATACCCATTTACACATTTCAGTATTAAAGGTAACAAAGCAAATTAATTAAATAGAGAACGAAGAAATTGTTCGTAAGGTATTCCTTCTATTAAACAATTCAAATTAAACATACATTTCTCCCACTTTTTGCAACAACGTAGGAAATTACCATCACTCACATGGAGAAAAAAATAGTCAATCAGCATGTTCACCAATGACTTACTAATTATAAGCACATAGAGCCAGATGGTATTAACATCAATACCAAATAAATTAATCTGAAATAATACAAATATTTTTAACAAAATAATAACTACTGCGCTGTCTATGGGCATTTCAAACAATGTGTTGTAAGTAGGTACTAATATTTTTTGTTCAAAATGCCATTGTGTCTATATATATAAAAAAAAAACTATGAGCGTATTCAAATTATGTTGTAAATTAGGTATTATAGGAATAATAAAAATGCACATTTATTTTTCAAAACAATTAAATTGTAAATAAAAGAGCTCATAACTATAAAAAGTTTAACTTTAACATTGGTAAATACTAAAACGGATTAATAACATTTTATAATATACCATAAACAATCGAAATTACTTCACTATCGATAACTACCTATACAATATAATATAGTTATATTTACACTTATACAGACTACGGTACGATTTCATAACGAGCTACTATAACTAAACGTCCATGCGTATTAGAAAAAAATATTCTCAATGCGTTAGAATATATTTTAGTACATCTTTGTAACGATCGATTGCCGTTTACAAATGTGTATAACATGAATAGCAAATTCGATCATTTAAATGTTATGTAAGTAATATATGAATTTTTTTTTATTACATTTTTTAATATATTCCTCTCCGTATAGCTGCTGTTCGACGGTGTACACCCGCAATGCAGTGGAATCATCAAAAGTACACCATATATTATTGTTATATGTGTATACACATGTTACTGTACAATATAGACCAAATGGAAATGCATGAAACTGACGATTGAAGCAAACATGGAAATTTATATTGTCTAGACACGCGTGCATGATTTGAGTGCAATACATAATTCGGATGAATCATCCATCCCGTTCAATTTATGTCAAATTTAAAATATATCTATATAATATTCATATTATAACGACTTCAATAAAACATCATAATAATTATAGTAGATACACTACACCTACTGATCACTACAAAATATTATTTTGGTAATTTTACTTTCGGCGAGTTGTCCCTTAAGTTGTCCCACCTGTGTTATCATTATAATATTGAAAGTTGCAGTGATCGTAAACAATGTCGGTTGCACTTCCCGATATCAACTATATCGGAGCACATAAATGATCACCTTGTGCGATAAGACATTTGTATCAAATATACAAGTGATACACCAGCTATGTTGTACATTATGTACTTCTATAAAAAAAAAATTGCCGAAAAACATCACGTGGTGCCTAATTACCTACCGTGAAACTAAATACATTATGATCTGGACCTTCTAACGGTCTGTACAACCCTGGATACGTCAAAGAAACATAAATAACCGTGACGTGGGTATTTTCGTACAAAATGTCGGAAAAAAATATCCGAAATCGTATACACATGGTTATAATACACGTGGTTCTACGGTGTTCAATACGGCAATATTATAATAATACGTTTCGATTTAAATCGAAGGCTGTTTCATTGGAGTGAAAAAATAATCGAATATACCTACAACCGTATACGCCGGTCGAACAAAATAATATAACATAATAATATTATGCACATATTTTGTATAATTTATAACGGATGATAATATTATAGAGGACGAGAGAGGTAGAATGTGAATATTGTTTGGCTCTATAATAATAATAATATCGTAACAGGTACAACTACACGACATAAGGTACCCACATAATATTATTATGTTATATAGATTCGATTTTCGATCATTTCGTAAGCTATATTTTTTGAACGTATTATTACAACAATGATAACGACGACGCCGCGGAACGAATATTATAATAATATTATTTATGTGCGCACACCTGCCCCGCACTTGATCGATATTAATATATCGGGGACGGAAAAGAGAGTAAAAAAAATATGAAAAAACCGAACCCGCTGGCGTGACAATAACGCAATGCACGGGAATCGACAAAAGTGTCCGCGTTCGTCGGACGAAACATTAATTGTCCGCCGCACATCGCTCTCGTCCCGGCCCTGGGACCTATCTCCTACTACACTGTCGTAGGAAACGAATCCACCGCGAAAACGTACAATAATAATGTGCGACGTCGAAATAAAAATATATACACGCAAAGGTCGTAATGTTACCGAACAACGATCGAAGACGACCGCGCACATGCGTTTCGTGAAAATGCGTAGGTAGGTATCATCGCTGTTTTTATTATACCTACTACACATAATAATATTATTATTATTGTATACATTTGGTTGTTTTGTTTTTTTCTTCGCTGTGCTATCTGGACGTGGGCCGCATGCGCGGGCGAACCGTTTAATTGAAAATCAAATTTCGTCACAAATAGTATAATATAATAATATTATACACACTAGTAATTCACGAACCACCGACATGGCTACTACCCTGCAGTCGTCCGAGTGGTCTCCCCTTTCTGTCCATAAATTACGTCATCAAAACCGCAAGTCCGGCTGTGGCACGCTGACTTGTAGGAGATGAATCCACCGAAAAAATATAATATAATAATATGCGACGCGGAAATGGTCGTATATATATATTACCGGAACTCGAACAACGATCGAAGACGATCGCGCACATGCGTCTTATGAAAATGCGTAAAGGTACATCGTAATATTATTATAATGTTTATTGATTGTGCGGTTGGATTCGTGGTTTTTTTTTAATAATTTGTGATAGTTTATATTAAGAGAAATACTATACACCTACGACCTACCTAGTTGGTTCGAGAATATTCCTACACTGCTGATTCAGAATAAAACGGTCGGACCTATTCGTGTTGATACAACCAAAGAATAAATTACGTGATGCAACGACAACAATCGGTAAAAAAAAAAATATTACGTGATAATCGTGGTTTTTATTCCATATACATACTAATGTTATTATATTAATTTTGTTTTTATTTCACTGTACAGGTGTCTACTATATAAACACGGGAGTGAATCGTTTAATTGAAAACAAATTACAAATCACGTCACAAATAATATACTTTTTTCTTTTTCGTTTCCTCGTGGCATCACTACATTCAACATTGGGGCTGAACTGTTTTTACACATGGCTTACGCAGTATCGTTCATTAAAATCAATAATTTGTACAACTTGATATAGATTGTACAACTTTGATATGATTCGTACAACTTTGATATTGATTTATACATATTTGATATGTCAAATAATATACCTACACACTATAGTAATTCACGAACCAAATTAGCTAGCCTACAGTCGTCCAAGTGGTGCATAAATTACGTCATAAAAACTGCAAGTCCGGCTGTGGTACACTGTCTTGTAAAAGAAACTAAAAACTGAAAAAATGTATAATAATATGCGACGTGGAAATAAAATATACTCGAAGGTAGTATATTGCCGGAGCTCGAACAACGATCGAAGACCGCACACAGTCGTCTCATAAAAATGTGTAAATATATCATAATATTATGATGTTATTATTGTGCGTTTGGATTCGCTGTTTTATAATAATTTGTTATTCTATTAATGATCGATTAATGTTGAACCAACCACAGAATAAATTACGTGATGCAATAAGTCCGGCCGTGGCTCAATCGGGCTGTAGGAGATGAATCGACCGCAAAAATGTATAATACGCGACGTCGAAATAATACAAAACGTGACAGTATAGTAATTTATTGGATATTACCTACTGGAGCTCAAACGATGATCGAATTTCGCGCATAAATGTCTTATAAAAATGCGTAGGTAGGTACATGATAATAATTTTACTATCGTGTGTTTGAATTTGTGGTCTTATAATAATTTGTTATCGTTTATTAAGATCAATAATAATATACCAATAATTGATTCGACAACGGCAGTTGTTCACTAAACAGCGACAACAATCGATATAAAAAAATATTGCGTGTTCGTTGCGGTATAGTATTATTAAAGATAATATTATTATAGATATTTATTTATTTTGTTTATTTTTCGTTCACGTGGAGGTGAACAGTAGTTTGCAGTTTGCAGAATATACTAACCACCGTTTAATATCGTTTATTGAAAAAAATTCAAATTACGTCAAAAATAATACACCCGATACATCAGTAACTATCACGAACCGACCTGACTGGCCTGTCGCTCTAGCGGTCTCATTCTGTCCAGAAAATATGTTATCAAAAAGTGAGGCCGGCCCATGTCTTGATTGAAAACTAAATCATCGAAAAAATCGACGACACTTTAGCACAGATAATGTTCTTACCTAAAGGTTTGATGATTCGTCAATTCACTATAATATTAAAATTAACAGCACACAATTGAAACTAGTGAACGAAAATGTTCATGTCGTACGTGTGTGGTGTCTAAGACGGAGACAACAAAGACATGGATAGAGTCCTCAGCAATAATATACTAATAATTGATTGGACAACGGCGAGACTACTATTATAGGTACCGATTATAATAAAACGGTCCGAATAGTCCGATCGAGCGGTTATAGAGCTTAATACACAACGACTACAATCGCGGGATAAAAAAAATATAACGCGTTCATCGCGGTTTTATTGTACATAATAATATTACTATTATATGAAACAAACGATTTAATAATACTTATCATACCATTGCGATAATATTATTATTATTATTATTATTATTATTATGCATTGTCCCGGCTATTATAATAAAGGCGGTCGCATTGTCAGGTCACGGTAAATAATAGTGGTACCATGTTGGATTAAAACACTTTTTGTATGATAATAATAATAATAATATCATAATACAGTTTCGATGTATTATTGTGTTTACACTCGCACAGTATCTATTACACTTTATTGATGGGCCATGTGTAATAAAATGTTACCGGTTCGATGGTTCGCTTAATTTGTTTAAAGCCATTAATATTATGTAGGTACCGATCGATTAATTTAACAAACGTTTTTTTTTTTCACTACTTTATTGCATTTGAAATGGTTATTGAGTACCTATCGTTAAGGAAAACTGATCGGCAGTGCTATACAAAACATTGTGTGCATGTTAGAAAGAAAAAAAATTAGTAAAAAGGCACTTTTCCAAACAATTATGATGAGCGGACACACCGCTGTTAAAAGAATTATCCCAAACCTAAGCAATATGAATATATGATATTATTATTATAATTGTTTTGTATCATGACCGTGGATTACAATTTCGTGTGAAAAAAATGAGGCAATACACTTCAAAACGGAACCATATACCTATAAATAGGTACTTGATAACAAATTTGCATTCTACCTACGCAGAAAAAATATTGCAAATATCAAAAAGGTTATTTATTATTATTATTTTTTTGTTGTTGTCTTTTACTACGAAAAACATCAATAACAATAATTCTACACTGTATATTAGATAATATCCTTCAAACCTGTCTCTTTTTTTTCCAGTGTCGTAGTGGCATAACAAAGTTAGCATCAAACGAACCATAGGATTTAATTTTTATTATTATTACTATTATTATTCTCAGGTATTTCTGCTAACAACGTTTGTCGTTTTGTGGATTCTTATTCTACAATTGTCGAGCGGATTGTTTTTAATCTAAAAATATACCTTTTTTAGAAAAACAATAAAGTCAGAAAACAGAACACGCGGCTACGGTGGCGCATAAAACACAACGAAATATGAAAAGAAAAGCAATAAAATTTACTAGGTCGGTCCAGGTTTTTACGTGATGCAAAATAGGGTGGGCGAAAAGAACAAGTATCGTAGTACCATTGGTACGTGCTGCTAATATAGGAGTCAAACAGTCAAGAGATATATATTTGTCCCTTGACAATTAAACGCATCCAACGATTCAACTCACGGTTGATTTTTTTTCTCAGAATTGAAGGTCAGTAAACTTTGATGAACATTTTCCTCTAGGATTTATTTTGTGTTTGGAAAGCAAAATAATTTACGTACATTATATTATGATCAAAATTTTCAGCAGAGTAATGAAAATAACGAAAAGCATGATATCAATTATTATATATATTTTTATTTTTAATAAACAACTACAACCGTAGAGCACTGAACAGTTTTAAATTTATTTTTTATAATGCCGATCTACACGTCTTTGATTCAAAAAAATATCATTTCCGTAATTATATTCTATTTTTCAATTCCAAAGGCTCACTCGTTTAATTTACAAAAATTAAGTCGTAAAGTGCAATTTATTATTGTCTATCGATATATCATAACGATAATAATTTTTACAGGGCGGTAAAAAAAGTGGCCAGTTTGGTCAAACAGCTGCTGATATCTGTTGAAAATAATATATATATTGCATTATATTTTAGTCTACACAAGAGATTAAAACAAGTTTAAAAAAAAAATGAACCAACTTGTTAGTGTAAATTTATAAAATTGCACCAAGCGGGATTTTGTCTCGTGTACAACTACAGTTCTGAACAATTATTGTGCTAATTTAGTAAAGGTAAATTTATTGAAATCTCGTCTTGTGTCAATATTTTCTTTTCTCTTCTCAAATATTCTATTGACCTAACAAAGTTTATAATAACTTTCTAGTTTAAAGTTTTACAATATTATGTTTCACATCATTTTTTTTCTCTCAAAATTGCATGCTGTTTGTAAAGAATTATTCAAAACATAAATGTGATCAACGATTTCGTCATGTTGCTTTAAGCCCGATGGTTCACAGTAAAATAATGCTAATCTACTAAAAATGGTATTATGCGTTTCAACAAACAATAATAATAATTTGTTCAATAATGAAATAGCATTTTTGGTTACACGAATTGCCGTTTACAATAGTCGATGACCATTGGTTAGGCTAACTATAACGGCCGAGTGTTATTTAAGATTTAAGTTAACTCGCAATCAGCGTTATCATAATCTATGCACGCCAAATTCAAATTAGCTGAACTTTAGATTAACATTAATTTCGTATTTAGGTCAGGTTTTCTTTATTATTTTTACCTTGACTTGCACGCCTTCTTGGACGAAATTAAGAAAATCTGTTTTTGTGGTATTTTATTCTAAAGGTCAAGTATTGCATTGAGAACATATTATTGTTATTACAAAATAAAACATAATAAAACGCGTACGAACAGTAGTAACTTAACTACCTAAATGTACTGTGCATCTATTTTAATTATAAGCTAAATATGAAAAAGTCCGGTATCTGTAAAGTATTCAAAATTTTAGTATGATAGTATATTATAATATTATATTATAAAATGTTGATTTTAGTTTTGAAACCAAGTACCAGTAAAAGAAACATACCTAATCCAAATGTATATTTCCAAAATATTAACGTTCAGCTACTTATTGAAAACAAATGATACTATTTAATAGTAGGTATCTAACTTTTGGCAAGTGAGTTATTAATAGTTATAATATTGTTATACATTCGATTGAATATTTATTTTTTTTAAATTTTCATATTGTATTAAATCAATGTTTATATAAAATGTAATAATAATTGTTTATGGATCAAAAATTCAAGCTTTATGTAACAACTATCAATTGCAATACCCATGATTACTTGTTTTATAAATAATAATCATACATGCTTACATTATCATATTCAATAAGGCCATGTCATCTTGCGCAATAATGCAGGCTGCAGCAAACAATGATTTAATTTTGAACTCATTATTTCTTATACATTTTCAAAGAAAATTGTTAGAGTAAGGTGAGTTTACAATTAATGTAAATGTATGGAAAAAAGAATAGGAAACAAGAATCAATAATACTATAAAAGTACTAATGAAAATTGCATTGGAAATTAGGTAGAAATTATGATTGTTATTAGGTACCTACTTTCTTTCTCTTAAAAAACGAATAAGCTTTTAGTTGTGTGGAAAATAAAAACAATTTGATGTTCAGCACCTATATAGGAAACCCAGTACCCACATTTTAAATAAAATTCATTACGATACTACACCTCACCTGACACCGTGGCTTATTCATCAGTCTTCAGTACATCAATAACATTGGTCTAATGCATACAGATGGATAGCATTAAAAAGAGCTCAAACTTTATTGATCCTGACGTGTTCATTATGGTTGCGCCAATGGCCGCCATGCCGGGTTACTGTTGTCGGAAATATTAAATTGGCTGCCCAAAGAAAGGGTATTTTTTTATTTTATGTTGTAATATTATTGTAAATAATTCACCGCTGACTGAAAGGCTTGTATGATAATTTTTATTCTTTTTCATACGAAACCAAATTAAATTACGAGAGCGACTTACTAGAAAAAGGGGCGAGTGAAACAGCAGCACATGCTTGGTGTGGTAGAAAAGAGGTAAGGTGGGAGAAATAAAGGACAAGGAATATTTTCACTGTAGGAGCAAAATATCATGCTTATCGTTGCAGGCACAAACCCTCTCCTACAACCCCGCCGTACAGAGACTTGGAATTTCATCGAAGCTTCGGAGAAAACGCCTTTGAAATTTTCTTTGGTACAATGCACTCGAATATATTTCTTTGCCGATTATGTCATCAGCTTGCAAATGCAAAGCAGACTTTATGACGCGGATTTATATAGTGTACAGGTTACCTCGTTAAGTTGGTCGAGTACTCTTAAAAAATATGTTTATACAATATATATAATACTCATATATTGTATTTTTATATTAAAAAAAAAATAATGATAAAAGTTGTGATACTATTGTCGCAAGTGGGATCTAACAATAATAAATCCTCACTTCCACCATCGCAAAACCATAAGTACATTTCCTCAAAAACCTCATTAATGTAATTTATCCCGTTTTAAAAATATTATCATTATTATTATTTTACGTCAGACCCTTTTTTTATTTACACATGAGTACATCGTATACGTCAAAATTATTAATTTAAAATTAAAATCCAGTGCAAGGTGATTGTGTATTTTATGTTTACCCACCTAGGCCACCTTATTATACGATATTTCAATTGACTTTTGATTTTATTTATGTATATTTCACAACCTATCACAAAAATAATTATCGATTTCAATTAGTATATAAACGAAATATTTAAAATATAAGCTTAATGCATTTTATTGAAAAGCAAAATAAATTATACACTTTAACAAAAATTAAATTGCAATATACTATAGTCTGTAAGTATCATTGTGATCTGAAGTTAAATAATTAATTAATAAATATTTTCAAGTATTACATATTACTATACTTTATTTGTTATACATGAAATGTGAAGATGAAAAAATGAAAAATATATAAGTCAATAATACGGGAATATAATATTATATTCAATTATTTTATTACATATTTCAATAGTAGTTCAAACATTTTTTAATTAAAAATCGCGGTTGTAATATTACTTAGAATGTGAAGGAACGAAAATATCAATACATTAATACTTAGATTATTATAGAGACATAAAACACCAGCCTATGGTACGGAAAAATGTTCCTACTATACGACCTAAACCAAGAATGTCATTCTTCAATATATCTAAAGAACGTTCAGAAACACCTTCACAAAGTGGGGTATATCCCAGTGAAAAAAAACAATTAACGGACGTGGCTGGTAAAAGTCTGACGAAACCATCAGAAAAATTACCTTCTGGCCAAAACCTAGACTGGTCAATATGGTGGAGCACACTGAATGTATAAGGTGTAAGGGTGAATCGGGTGGACGATCAAAAAAAAATATTATGCAAAAATGAGGATAATGGTGACCAAAATATTAATTGTAAATGCGGAAAGAGCACACAATGTCACACTTCTTACTTTTGTGGCCATTATCGGGACCAATATCAGGTGTGCAAGTTGATCTGTTGAAAAGCAACCAAAGTGGGATTAGTGTAGCTCAATATTTATACTAGACAAAAGAAAATATATGACCGATATATTATATAATGTTACCACTTACCTGATAAACTATATATAGTAATATGTTTTATTAATTAATTAACGTAATTTGTTTGATTATTCATTCTAGTTCTGTTGTACGTTATTAAATATTTGATTATGAACATAATATGTACATAAGTGTTGCTTGGTCCGATAGAAAAAATAGTTGGATTAATAGACAGATAGATTCAAAGGGTAAAAATAATCATAAAACAATTGATAATAATATAATAAAATACGTATCATGATATTATGTAAAGGAAATATATAACATGTGTATAGCTAAATGTGTTGTTGAGAAAACAAATATTGATATAATACATGTTTGCCATGGACTAAACAACGGACTGACATCGCTTTAGGAGAGAATAGGGTAACGAATACGTATAAATACGTAAAAAATGTCTCATCCCGTTCAGTTATATTATTTTAGTGTTCGGCTTGCAATATGGAACCATATCAATGTGAATGGCGGTGGATTTGTATTTATACATTTAAAAGGTATAATAATTGTATACATTTTGTGATAATGTGCGCAATATTTCTGCGCACCGCCATAAATTATTATAATTTTTTTTTTTTTATCAGTTTTAAAAAAAAATATTAAATGATATTTTTGATAATCATATTATTATCTTTCTTTCAAGGGCACCCAGTTTATTTCCATCCCATTCCGATGTCCATCTCGATAATCAGTCTATTAAATCCTAGTGCGTGGTGGTGTTCGTTTAAGACTGGGTGGTATATATTTTGTTCGATGATTAAATCGTACATAATATTATTATAATGAAAAAAGCGGACTATAAAAAAACGCGATTCATCCGGGCGAATGATATTTATGGACAAACATTAAACAATTAAGTAAAAATTAAAAATATCCCAGATAAGTATTTATAGCTTTACCATTTTAAATTGTAATTGGTTTATTATTCCAAATTGCTGACTTTTATTTATATTGCACTCTACAATACGTCAATCAAACACAAAAAATAAAACAAACATCAATCAAATTACTAGAGTTCAATGTCAAATGAAATAAACCAAATTAGCTTAGAGCGCAGTCATGGTTATTAATGGTTATAATAATAATAACACTGTAATTTAAAAAAATGAGTGAAACAACTTTATAAACTTAACGAAGAACTTATCAGATTCAAAACTATAAAGATAAAAAACCAAAAAAAAAAATCAGTAATTTGTTATTACCAGGGTTGGGATTAATATGCGTCGGTGTATGTTATTTTTGCAACGTCCTTTTTCAAATTTGGTTATTACTGTCCTAGTGTCTACGAACCACTTCATATTGATACAAGTTATACTTCATCATTTTGTATATATTTGCTTAATATTTGAAGTATCTATAATGCATATTATTATTGCATATTTTAACTATAAACACGAAAAATAAATATTTTATGGTATATTAAAACGCAATTAGTGTAAAAAGCTAGATTCCACGTCATATTATTACGCTCTTAATTTTGATCGCATTAAATTGGTGAATTTGTCTTTTGCTTAAATAATGTAAAAATATATTTAACAATATGCTATGGATTCATTTAAAATAAAAACTACCAAAAACGATTTAGCTTAATATACTGAAAAAGAAACTTACTTCAATATATTTCAATACAGTTATAAAATGCTTCTTTTTCACTAATAGTTTGAAAACTATTGTTAAATTCATTGCATATTTTATTATATTTTTATTGCATATTTTACTATTTTATATTCCATATTAAAAATCTTTAATCTAACCTAACCTAACCTTAATCTATTCTAGCTATAACAATTTAACATGATGCAATTAACATTACGTGCACTACTATATTAATTTAATATAGGAAATATATTTTAGATTTTACAAGAGTTATCATAAAACAAAATAAGTAAGTACACTACCGTACGTTCACCGTCAAGTCTTGTAAATAATACATTTATTTTATTTTTGGATTACGTGTTTGAATGAATGAGTTAAAAGGTATTCAGAAATCAGAATACGTATTCAAACACTTATTAATAAAATATATATCATTCAGAATATGCATAATATTCAAATAGTTGAAAAAGTATTAAAATGAATGAAAAAATACCAAAAAAATCTGAACCCAAATGACTCGGACCAAACAAATTCTAAATAGTATAATAATAATAATAATAATGTTAAGCGGTCGGAGATGTCAAATATAGACAAATATGATCATCAAATAATATATACGTCATACTTAATTAGCCGGTCCCGTTCTATTGGTATCTACTATCTATATATATTATATATGTACCTACCCATTTATGTAGAGATGGATCATTGTAGTTGCGGTCGTATTATGATTTATGGTCGATCTCAAGTAGTGTGCAGTATTTTATTATAAAGAACGTGGATCGAAAAACGAGGTAAAAGTAGCTGACATTTACAACTGTGGTACATTATCTGTGCGTCGAGCACAACACAATGGTTTCCGTGTAGTTGATAATGTTTTCTAGTTTTTACAATGAAAAGATCATTTTCCAAAAGACGGATATGGCCAAATTTAATTTTTGCAAACGATAAACTGTTGCGGTTTTAATGCGCTCGGGGGAGACAAAGGCTCAGAGCCGGCCGCATAATCCCGAAATGTAATTACGAGCGTAATAATAATAATAATAATAATATGTGTTATCGCGCTGGGTGAAAAGACATTGCACAACAATTGTCACGATTAAGATAACAATAGGTATTACTGGAAATTATATTTTTGTAATAAGGCTTTTGCGCTCTCGTTGTTTTTTGCGACTGTTTTAAATATTTAACAACATTCGACAAAATGACCCAAACCAACCCGCGACTTACCAGACCATATTATAATAAACGCGTATCGTTTCGCGAGCACAACTATACTACTAAATACACAGCCGCAAAGGCTATAGTGCCCTATGGGCGCCTATCTATACATAATATTATACCTATACCTATACGCTTTATGTATTTTAGCTACCACTTGGGTGTTCATAAAAAATATATTATGTATGTACCTAAAATAGTCGAATCTGTATTATTAAAATCGTATAGGCGATGCTCACCGATGCACATTAGTTATACATTATACCTATACGGCTATATGTATAAGTCTCATACATTTATTAGTACTCACATTATAGTATAAATATCACGCGAGCGGCCAAACACTGCAACACGGTGTATTTAATTTTTACATCGAAATCATATTTCATATTATACAGGCTGATTCGCAGAGCATGCTAACCGCCTTTATTGCCCTTAAATAATGCAGTTATTAAAAATCTGATTTTTGGAATTTTTAAATTAAAGAATATTATGTAGTTTATGAACATATTTTTTCTAATTATCGAGATTTCAGTAGGTTTACTACTTAATGGTAGTGTTCTATGGATATACAAATATGTGTTTTTCAAACGACAACAATTTGTATTGCAAATTATTTAGCGGTTAATCTTTATGAACATGTTTACATAATATCAAAATCAAAATATTAGTTTTCGAGTTATTAGTTTTTTTTAACTATGTGCACTAAGGGTATACTATGTTCACGACAATGGGTTTAGACGATATTATGAGGACTATGTGAATTTGAAAATACTTATTAGTAATTTATATTAATCCATGAATATTTAAAATTTATAAAAATGCTCCTAGTGAATTGTAAATACGAGATCCGATATTACATCCGTTTTATATTAATATAAACCGTTTTAAGGACTAATGTCCTTAAAGTAAACATTTTAATACCTAACTAAAAAACTAATCGTTTGAATTTCGAATTAATTAAATATTATTTAAAAACTCCAAAAATCAGAGTTGAAACAAATCCATTATATTAAACGAAATAACGGGAGGTGAGCTTGCTCTGTGAATCGCCCTGTATTTTGTGTTTTCCACGACTATGGACATTTTTTTTACGCACCTATACCGGTCATTGACGTGCACAATTTGTGTTTATCCGTGTGATTATAACAACGTTATACCATGGTATAGTATGCATCAGTACGACAATACCTATATATACCCACTCATGACATTATAATATTATAGTACTAAACACAATATTATTACGTGATTTTGTACGTTTTGTTATTATAACAGTACCCCCAAACGTAATAATATAACGTAGTCATCATTTAAAATGCATTTGATTTTTCCGAATATATTAACCGTAGACCGGTGCAAGAGCGATTGAAAACCAGATTGTATAACACACTCGTATGATAATAAAATAATGGTAATGTTCACACGTAATCTGATGGAAAAATTGAAAAAAAAAAAAATGTGACTCTCGTACCATGCAATCATATTTTGCAGCGCCGCGCACATTATAATTTCTTTATGTCGTTTTTTTTTTTTTTTTTGTTATCGGGACGCCAAAAAACACATAATAATAATAATAATAACATGTCTCCGCTTATTTTCGTTTTGTACAACCGTCATGGATAGGTGTATTTTATTACACGCTGTACATATATATTGAATGATAAACAAATTGCACGTTCGTGCATCGACGAATTAATGTTCGGAGATATTACGCAACACACAAAATCGCATGTTTAAAATCGAAACCGATAGGTATGGTTAGGTTACTTATATAATATTCAACAGTTTCCGACGAACGGAGGATATTTTAAATACCTATAGGCACCCATAACGTTTTTGTCGTTGGCATTTTAGAATATTATTATTTTCCCTCGTGCAAAAAAAAAAACAACTACCTACAACGCAATAATTGAATCACAATACCTCAACATTTGAAAAATAAATTAAAATGCCTACGTTTTGATAATATTATAAAATATGTAAAAAATATAATAATATACTAAATAATAATATTATGTCGTTAAAAATTACAGGTCATAAAACATGTTGAATTTCATTTGGATGAATACATTTTAATATTGTGTTTACATTACTAATAGTTGTACGCAATATTATTAAAGCATAAAAATATGATAGGCACACACATATTTCCATTATTTACATACAATAATAAATCACCTAATTGATTTAAAAAGCACTAAATGTTTTTACTATTATCCCCTGCTGTTTCCACATCGTTGGTGTTACATTTATAACGTAACAATATCAGATACAGAAACAGTGATATAAATTATTCTCATGTATTGAATTTAAATTAATAATCACGTAATGAAATTATGATTGAAATGTATATTTGTTTTGAGTTTGTACAAATAAATGGGTAGTTATCGTGTGATATCCTTCGACAATAATTTACATAATTTATTATGTGCCTATATTATAATACGTTTTGATGACTCCAATAATATTTTTGTTGTTGATAATAAAAAAAAAAAAAAAACAAATAATTTATTCATTTCAATTGATGATTTTTTTTCTTTGCTTATTAATATTATAAGAATAATAATTACTAAATCCTTTTATTTCACTGGCGCCTGCACACACACACACACACACACGCGCGCGCATGCACTTATAGATAATGTTATCCATTATTCATTATTTTTTTAATAGTTTTAAAATTCCCGTTGTCTGTTGCATGATTCTGCTGAGGAACAAAAAACCGCCCTCGTTTCGCCGAAAACCATAAAAACTTTTTCGAACAATTTTAAAATAATATCTAACCTGCAGCAGCCACATCGCGTCACGCGCACACACCGCCATCACATCTTTCTTCATCGCTTCATCGTGATTCGGTTTGCCAAATCTGGGCGAATCGTGGACGTCTAGACGGAATGTTGATTCAGAGCCACATTGATTTTTCCGTGATTTATATCTCTGGTCGTAGCACCGAGAAGGTATATTATTACACAGCGCCAACACAGCCGAACAACGGCACGCGAATGTTTTTGATATTCGCTAACGAGTATTGCAGGATAGCTCATTTTTCTCCACCATAAATAATATTATACTTGCGAGCCAAACTTTGGAACATACAGTGATAATATTACTGTACCACGGTGTGGACTTATTCACGCTAAGATACAGTACCACCGAATGAAATATGTCAAGTCGGGTGACCTTGCAATAAAACAGGCCGCAGTGGAAATTCAGGACAAATGTCCCAGACAAAAAAATTGAAGGGTAGGCAATACCTTACACATTAACCCCCAGGGGTCTGCGTGTTGATGTTGAGGGTCCGTGGTTGTGTAGTACTGTTGTCATTTTTCATTTTTCTTTTATTTTAGTGAAATTATTAAATGTTAATATTTTGGAACACATAATATTTGCTTGTTTTTTATTATTGAATTTGCCGATTATATGTACCCACTTGATTTTGATTCGTGTACGACGTTGATAATATCGTACCTAGAAATATAATGTTATAATATTGTACAATATAAAATTACTTAATACTTATACTGTTGTTTGGACAGCCCTGACATTTTTAATTTACAAAAGAAATAATCTTATTACTTTAAAGACGCGTGAACATTAACGTTTCTTAAGACGCCAATGCCCACTGAAGTAGTTAAAGGCGTAGGTAGGTTATTAAATAAAAAAAATTTAATTTACGTGTAAAATATTTTACGTTTGGAACGTAAAGTTTATATTGCCTGTTAACAAATGTTTATTTTTACTGAAACTACGATTACGTTAAAAACTCTACTTTCAAAATATTAACATTTTTGTATTATCCATCATTCAAATCAATCATCATCTATCGGGCATTAGTCGAACGGAAATTAAATAGGTAGGCACGTGCTGTAATAATGTAATATATTTAGTGATAACAGTATTTGGACAATTAAATAATATATTTTATTCTCCACAGATCAGATAAATGTTTTGTCGGTGTTATTTCTGTTTAATTTATCTTATGTCACGATATGTATTACATTTTTTTTTGTCAAATTGAATAAAATTTTAAACATAGTTTTTTATCTACAAACGATTTATCTATTTTCTAGATTTGGAACATAGAAGTGTGAAAATTGAGTTAAGGTATATTATTATTATAATATACTAAATGAGCGATAGATACATAATAAAACGTCTGAATAATATTATTTATTAAAATGGTCAATAAAAATATTATATTTTTGTCTTTCCTTAGTTTCGTCTATTATTTTAGATAATATATTACACATTCAATTTTTCGTTTGTTCATGGTTGTATACAAATTTTATACAAGATAATTTTTTTTGTCCATCCGTTGTACAAATCATATTTCTACGACAATGCCAGTTATAAATAAGTATTATCGATTTCATAAAATATATATCACGCTTTGTCCTACACTCCTAAAAATGCATAGTCACGTAGGTCTATTGTTGTATTCAAATTAAGCGAATGAAATCCATTTCCAACATTATGTCATATATGTACATTGAAAACTAATACTTAATAATATAGGTATTACCATTTCTTATTTGTTTACCATTACAGCACTTCAAATTTACACTCATGACGTTTAATAAGACATTATTATATCATCAAATGTACACATACCTAATATTACCATAGATTAATGATTATTAAACATTAATTTTTTATCCAATTTATAGAGTTTAAATAACTATTAAAGAAGCACCAATTTCATAAATAGAAAACCTAATTTTCTATGACCTTTATGTGCGTACGATACCATAATATTAATTATATTATTATAATATTAAGTAGATAGTTTAATCCGATTAGGAAATTATTTGCAATAAATTGTCTACAGTAATTCTAAGCTTCACCTACAACTGATATAATATTGTTATAGTTTATTGACGTTTACACGAATAACATTTGACACTGACTCATATAATACTATGAGACGATTAATAGCAGAATGTTTAATTGCAGACTGCAGTAATTAACGTATTCCATAGGATTAATTGGCTCATTTCAAATTATGCAGTGTGGCTCAATATCTATTGTAACACGTCACCAGCATTAAATAATATTATTTAGTCAACGACATTCCTTATATTTAAGTCTATTATACATACCTAATTTATCCTACGATATTGTAATACGATATTGTTATTATTACTATTATTATGACGCTGATAATAATTATTATTATTGTGAAACGACGTGAGGCGAAACGGAATTCGTTTCAGCGACGACTATAATATAATATAATACTACAACGGCGCGCACACACACCTTCGGCGCGGAGACAATTGGAAGCGACGGGCCGGAAAGTTAGTTAATAAAAATATATCGCCCTTTGGATTTCTGCGGCCAAAAAGAAAAGCTATCTCCCCTCCGGGGGTAAAAGGGACGGCTGAAAACTTTGCCGACGTGAAAGAATCATGGACTCCAATACGGGGTCGGCCGGATATAATTCTTGACTAGAAGAAATTTCTCTCCCCTCGAACGCCCTTCCCCCCCCCCAACCGCGCACCGCTCACTTCCGTGCCGTCCGTCCGGGGGGGATTACACGCAAAAACCGTGGGGCCCGTTTAAATGCAAATAAGACGTTTTGCCGTGGCACAAAAGTTAATACCGCTGGCGCCTTCTCCCGCCCGCCCACCTCTCCAGAGATTCAAGTCTCCTTCACCCCCCCCCCCCCCACCCCCACCACCACAACATCGTATCGTCCCGGGTACCCATCGGACTCATTCGGACTTATTTATTCGGAACGTTGAAATTATATAAATTACAGGAGATTACTGGTACTGTATAAGGCAGTGCCGGCGGCAGTGGCAGTCGTTGGCTCTAAAACAATTAACTTAAAATACTCGCGGTTGTTTGATCCCTTGAGTTTGAACTACAATAATAAATTCCTCTTTAAACACAACGCACCGGGTCCGGAACTCTAAGCATTTTTGCCCGTACTGGATTTGGTTATGCGCCGTCTAATCGTCGGACGACTTATTTCGCATTCGATATATTGGAGGAATTCAAAACTCCGATTAGATTTTATCCGACACACCTAATTTGACTAAATTTATTACAATTAATTTAGTTGGTTATGAGTTTTAGACGATGGTTGATTTTAAACCAAAATTAACAATTTAAAAATTACAATAATATGCATCGTGTTTTACACACTCTTTCCGTTTTCTGTGACTGTTCTTCGCGTAAATAAAAATATGATGTTTTAAAACATAATCAAAATTAGAAAAATACAAAAAACACAAGAAAATAATAAAAATTCAGTGAAAAAAATAACATATTTTTATTATTTCCATAAATTATTACATTTGGCGTATACATTAATTATACTGTATAGGTAAATAACATATTGTAGTTGTTAAATACATAAAATAACATAATTAATGGAAAAACACGGAAATTGCAGTGTATTTTGTATTTCGTTAAAAACATTAAAGGTCTAGACTCTTAGTACCTACTTTAAATCAATATTATGTCGTTGTAATAAAAATTTATTATTTAAATCATATAATAATGCATATTACTCTTTTTTGCTAATTTAATTAAATCGTAACATTATTTGGGGAAAACGAGTGGCGGTACGGTGAACAACTTTGCCGAATGAATGCAAATCTCGATTGCTCTTAAATTGGGCGTAAAATTATAACTTTAATTATTCCCCAAGCACTTGCTTTTTTGCTATCCTTATTATAGCGGTGCCATGAAGAAATCCTAATACGTTCGTCGTGGATGTTAAATTCACTCGGTAATTAATTAAAATTAGTATAAAAGAAGCATTATTGCGAAGAATAAAGTGTAAAAATCTTTTTGCTTTAAGTCATTATTGTACGTTTTTCGGCAACTTGAAAGTACTTCAGCTAAAAACTATGAACTTTTATAATTTTGTGTTTTATTTTAATATAATATATTACTATGTTACAAAACGAGAGTCAATAATTAAACGGGAAAAAACCCATTTTTTTTCACAGCGACGATGACCACCGAGGGGAACGAATATTGCGTTGCTTCGAACAGATTACGAACGGATTCGATCACCACTTTAAAATATACAAATGGCGCACAGCTGCGACGCGAGTATGCTAATATTTTGGGACGAGATTAATAATTATGGCCTCGACGACGACGACGATGACGACGACCTTAGTCGGTTTGTAGTTAGCGACAGCGGCAGCGGATACGACGGTGGAAAATGTCAGACCGACCGAAGAAGACATTTTGCATTTTATCAACGCTTATTATAACGGAATACGTCAAATGCCGCCGTTGTTCAGTCCATTTGGGGGGCGATGAATTTATATCGATATAACTGTGTATTAATTGTATAAAAAAGAAAATAGTTAATTTACCTACCGCACCTATATATTTTTAACTATTGTTATAACATTCTGTTAAAAGCAATAATTGTTACAGCTCATAATTATATATTGTATTCATTAATTTGTCGGAATATAATATAAATAATTACAACATAATATTTAAGATCAACTAAACTCTGAACCAATAAAGGTGTTTTGCGTTGACATTATTGACAATTGAATCAGAAACAACAAACAGGTAAAGCACATTTTGAAGAAAATACCCAAATGATCACTTTATTTTCAAATTTCCAATCTAAGAGAAAGTTATAAATGTTTCTAGATGATTATTATTAATACAATCGAGATTAGAAAATAATAGAAAATAAGCAGAAATAATAGTAAATAATACCGTTTTTTTAGTTTATATTTTATTTTATAATATTAAATGTTAAGTAAGTGCCTATGTAGTATGTATTCATAATTACTTGATACTTATAATACAATATATACAGTAAAAATATGTTCCAATGCTAAAAAAAAATCATTAATTGTTTATAAAGAAATATTTGTGTTAATTTTTGTTTTACTCATACTTTTTCTTATGAAAAATACCATTCGTTTATTTAGCATTGATATTCCTTAAGATTTGAGAGATAACTAATATATAAAAATTTAATGTCAAAAAAACTATAAAACATCAAAATCTTGTTTTTAAAATCCCATATATTTGGTAATATACTAAAGTCTGCCGGGTTTATTAATTCGATATACCTACTAATACCTACAACGCACCGGAATAATTGTGGTCAGACGTCTGGTTAAGTAAACACAATAATTATTAACGCTCAAGTAATCGATTGGATTGGTTAATAGTGTAAATAATTCATACGAAATGCATTCTGCTGCCATCGCGATTTCCTCGTTGAGAATACCTCACTTGTACAGGAAAATGGTCCATCAAAAGAATTGTTTACTCGAAATACTTTCCTCGCCTTTCTGCGCAATACCCAATAGTACCTATATAGGTACTAGGGGCTATAGTCGATCGTCTCGTTTACCATAATAATGTGTTTTTCGACATTATTCGTTGTCGATTGTCAGAACGAAAAGCTAACGATACATTTATACTATAATATCGTTTACTGTTCGTTACGACCCAACTGTTAGACACTATTATTCATACAATAGACCAACATTATAGTTGTACACAGTTATACTGTAATAGGTTTTAGATTTAATAATAATTATGATACAATTTAGTATTTTAAATATAATATTATAATAAAATTACAAGCATGCAACCCATTAAAAAAAAAGGTCGCGACTCTGTGGCTGGGAAAAATGTCTCTAAGATATTATACGTTTTACTCCTAAATATTTGCAGCCATACAACTGAGCCACTAGATAATATAATAGGTACTTTACATCAGGGGTCGCAAACTATATAACATAATTATAAAAAAAAAAGCATAATAATATGTCCTTCATTGTAATCTTATATTTGGCCCGCGAGTAAAATTTATAATTTGTACAAAAATCACAGACTAAGATAGTATGGTTTGAAAACAGATTCAAACATTGTTAGTTTGTAGATACTTAGTTAAATTAATAAACCTACAGTTATGTACTTAAATGAACAAAATTTGATATTACCATACAATTTTGTTAAAATAAAATAAGGTATATTTAAATATTGTGGCCCGTGAAAAATTGTACATTTATTTTTTGGCCGTTCACATCAAAAAGGTTGCCGATCCCTGCTTTACATTATACTCATAACACATGAAACGTTTTTCCAAGTCGTAGAGTGGAAATAAATAATAAAACGACGCATCATAATATTATCGTGCTTCAGCGTTTGAATAAATTATTGGCTTGGTTTAGAATACACGTTTCAGATGATAAGAACCTTTCACCTTTTTCTTGGAGGATTTTCTCTCTGCGTTTTCATATTATAATATATTGAATTAAGTTTAATATAATTTAAATTCTTTTTAAAATTCAGATGCTTTTTAGATTAATAGTTATTGTTGTAGAGGAAAAAACGATGACGTCTTTCTCTGGAGTAATCCAGGGAAATTTGGTAACAAAATATTAATCACATATTCAGACGTATATAATGTACCATTCTTATGTGAATAAAAAAACCCAATTTAAAATGTTATATTTATATTTCGACATGTTTGTTTTCGTTATGATTAACATATTATTATAGTTGGGGGTGGTTTACTTTTTGTTTAATATTAAACCATCTCGGAGATCGTACTCGTATTTTTAGAAGAGCCTTTAATTCGTCCATTCCTTGTTTTAGTTTCTATATTATTTCACATGTAAACAACGCCCACGCCCCACACACTTATAAACAGACGTAAAAACCTCGGTAAATCACGAACGTGTCGTTCGATTTTTATGAAGTTATGTGACACGTAACACACCGTAACAATAAATTATAAATCATATTATATAACGTAACAATCAAATGATTTCCTTATATCACGAGAACCATCTCATACATTCAATTATTTTATGATAGATAATGATTAATGACCTGTCATAGATTTTGCTTTTAAAAATTAAAAGTATAACCGTGTAAATAGAGTATTTTTAAATATTTAAGAACGAATTTGTATTAAATCATATGTTGTCTACGGTCTACCTGTACTTACTTATTATATCACTTGACATTTAAAATGTCAGATATTTACAATATACTATATTAATTAGCATACAATCTAGCAACTGTTTAGCTTAAAGCTTATCAATACTTTCTAGAATGAGTTGCAACATTTATAAATTAAATATATCAACTACTGTAGACATGTTTATACGTCGTTAGTTCATACGTGATAGCGTGATATAGATAAAATAAATATTTAAATGTTTATGATTTATTAAATGTTCGTATAGAATAATAATATGTTATAAACTATAGGTATATGATTATGCTTTATGTATTCTTTTAAATATTGTACCGATCAATTCTAAATATTCAAATTACCTCTACACAATTATATAATAATAAGTGATACAATAAACAACTTATAATAATTAACTAAATAATTTTTTTTAAAGTAATTTTTAGTTTATAATAGAATTTTTATTTTTTTAAATGTTGAGATATTCTTGAAAATAACTGTTCGCATAACTAAAATTGTATAAATAAATTCGGTACCTAATCAATATTCAATGCAATATAGGTACTGTCACTGTTATTTATTCTATTATAATTTCAAAACCATGACTGTTAAATTGAACGTATTTTAAGTGGAACACTGAATATTGATAAGTCACCACAAAAACAAATAGGTAATCGAAATAAATGATCACACAAAAGTGCGTATATTCGAACATATATGGGATTGGATACTATAGTAATAGGTAGCATTTAATTGCGTGGTCTTACGTGAAGAAAGCCGTTAATCAAATTGTCCAATACACTTAATAGAATCCTAGCTAGGATATAGGACTCCTCGTACTTAGAATATATGAAAGGAACAAATCGGTTCAAGTTTTTATTCTAAATCTATTCCAACGACCGGCGATTTGCGCAAAGTAAGACGTACGAGGAGTTATTTACCGTTTGAAACGTAAAACGTATACGGGAAACACTGCAGACTCTTTTAAAATGATTTGATGTCTGGAGAGATAAAGGACGGACGACTTGAACGACGGGGAAATAAATCAACTGTAATGGTAAACAAGAGCAGAGTTTGACTAAAGTGGCGTTTGAATGGCGTAAAAAAGTCGAGGCGTTATTGAATAGTCGCCGTATAATATTATATTCTCTCGACCTTTGAACAGCGATAATTAGTTTCCATCCAAACTCCCGTCCACCTCGAGCACGAGGGTTAATAATAACTAATACAGTGTAACTACAACACTCGTGACGCGTATAAGTTTCGGTTGGCGGTATACCGAGTGTTATATCTGACATATTAATACTATAATTATCATATTAATACAATATTGTGGGTATAGATTCGGCTACATGAGATATGTTCCATTTAATATAATATTATATAATAATTTAATATTGTAGGTATAGATGGGCAACATGAGATGTGTTCTATTTAATATGATATTATATGTGCAACACAGAACGCCTCCGTCCGAAAGCAATCTAAATCGCACCCGCACCGGAACATAATATTATTATTATTATTACCATTTTAGGGTTCCGAGTGTATAACGTCTTGTCCGGGGAAAACGATCAAAACAACATTAGCTGAACGGACAATATTATGTTATTATTATATAGCAGTGCTGCGGTGAATATCCTTTTCGACCGGTTCGAATCAAATCGCATTTCGATTACCCGGACGATGATTTTGCGCTCGCAGACCATTCGCATTTGATGATGACGACGATGATGATAAGAAGTCGTACATGTTTATGTATTATGCGTATTACACACACACACACATTCATACATACTTACATACATACACGAACACTCACATACATAGATATGAGCATATATTTTGTATATATATAATATCGATGGTGGAAAGGCCAAGTAATGTAACCCACAATTTTATCAAAATTGAGGTTTTAACTGAAAATGATAAAACACATGTAAATACACGTTTTTTTTCCAAGTAATGTAAGCCTAAAATCATTTTTTCCAATGCAAAATTCAGGTTTTACTCATTTAAGATTAGTGTAACCCACAATAGTAACAAATGGTTAAGTGATGTAAGCAACAACGTATCCCACAATATTTGTAAGCAACTCCAGTCAATTGATGTAAGCAACAACGTATCCCACAATAATTGCAAGCAAACCCAGTCAAATAATGTAACCCTCGCCGCGCCATCATTGTTTTAGTTACCTATTTTACAATACGTTGCAACCAATAATACCCATTTGATGATAATAGTGATAAATGATAATACTATTATTATTACGTACTACGAAATATTAAATTTCTTATTAAATCGAGAAATCATAGTTACAAAAACAATACATTTTTCGACTGACAGGATGTTAAGAGGATGTTAAAAAAGGAATTTTTATATTTTAAATGTTATACTTGTATTTACAATTTGTTTATTTCATTAAGTTTTTTTAAATAAATAAAAAGAACTTTTATATTATTTTAAATGTTATACTTATATTGTATTTGCTGTTTGTTTCATAATTGTATAAATCTGTTGCAAAATAATTATAATATTACTATGTGTATTTAATTGCCTATGATCTCCCATAAATATAAGGCGTTACTGCCTTAGATTTTATTAATAAAATAATATTATATTAAAAATATTATTAACATTAATATATTTTATATTTCTATTAAACAATAATTATTATATTGAGGGTTACATTCATTGAACATTTTTAGTTAAATTTAATCGGTGTGATGTATAAGAAATGTATCCCCTAAAGAACGTAACTTAACCCACCGTTTAAAATATCAATCCATGTAAAATACTGTAACCCTCAACTTCCTTCAATTTGAAGCACAGTAAGTAGTTTTAAAATAATTTAAAACTTTTAATTGTATAATTATTTATTAAAATACGTAATCAACAATAAAAAAATTAAATTTTAACTTCATTGGATAATTTTTAACAAAACTATTAAGATTTTAGTCTCTCCTGTAAAATTTCATTTTTGTGGCTTACATTACTTGGCCTTACCACCATCGATATATAAGATGAATAAGAAAGCCGGCGGGATCAAACGAACGACGGTCGGAGTGCAGGGGGGGGGAGGGGCGGAAACACGTGCTTCGGCCGGAATACCCGGGAAACGGACGTGGACGACGAGTCGCGGCGAAGACACGGACCGCGAGCCATAGGACCCTACCGACTGCTGATGTAGACGCGGAGGGAGGGCTGCGAGGGTGAAAATAAGCATAAATTATTCGCCTGTACTCCCGACGGACGTAGTGTACGCGCATCTGAACCACACACGCACGCCACCCCCGCCCTATCCGCGTCTGCAATATTATTCTCTCTTTTCGCCACCCCCCCCCCCCCACCACCACCGACACGGGGTGGCCACACGTATATAATAATATATAGCGCGATGATGGCACCACCTTCGGACCTCTTTCAAAACCCAATACTACGCGGATTACACCACGCGTTTATATAGGACGCGGAATATTATTATTATGGTCAAGCGAGGTTTGAAAGTGACGGCGGGGAGAGAGATAGGTCAGGTTGTGGTAAGGCCATCATTATTGTTATTATCGTTGTTGTTGTTGTTGTACGCGCGATGTCGGAGCGGTTGTGTTAACAAAAGAAAGCACTTAGCGCCCGTGGAAATCTGTAACGAACGGAACATATACAATATAATATAGTAACAACGTAGGTACGCGTTTTGTGGCGGTTACAGCAGCAGAACGTGTGGAATAATCGTCCGACGATTCTCATATAGGTTTAGGTGTATAATAACATAATATATGAAGTAATACATTATCTTCTCCTCCGAAGGGGGGGGGGGGCGTTGTTAGTGTATAATAATTTGATATCACGCGACGACTGCAGAGCACGTCGAAATATTATTATTATCACGACTTCCGCCGGGTAGACCTGTGAAACGTCGTAGTCGATACCAATTTGCAAGGTTTTCATCTTTACTGATATTATATCATAATCTCTGATCAGTGCCGGCACGAGGGGTTTGCAGGGGGTGCGCACACTGTTTTTTTTTTTAGTGGTATTAAATTTAAAAAAATAACGTTTGTATCTATTCGTGTGACGTTTGGTACCTAGGAAGATAATGTATTTATAAGCGTTCTCTTAAACTGAAAATATTAATATATACAAAGTGATTGTTTGAGCATGCTCATCCCCATTTTTAACTTAAATGATACATTTATTCAAATTTTGGTTTTTATAATTTTCGAGTATACCAAAAGTCCATATTTTTAAATGTCTAATGATTTTTTTACTACTCAATGAGTGTCATGTGGCAATAAAACTTCTATTCTTCAAATAAGAACACCCCTATTTTACTGCAAATTATTTAGTGGATGATTTTTTCTTGAAATCAAAATTTTAATGAATAATTTCTGCACAGTTATTAAAATGTTTAAATTAAAGATAATACTCCTTAAAAAAGATGCATTTCCCTGGCACCCCCACCTCAGAATTTTGGATTCAAACCAAGGGCTTTCGTTTGTGCTACGTTTGTGCCGGATTGTGCTCGAATTTCATCGTTTGTGCTGCAACCCTTCTAAAGTTATAAGGGATAATGATTGGGGGTGCCAGCGAAACGACTGCACCCCCACCTCAGAATTTCGGATTCAAACCAAGGGCTTTCGTTTGTGCTACGTTTGTGCTGGATTGTGCTCGAATTTAATCGTTTGTGCTGCAACCCTTCTAAAGTTATAAGGGATAATGATTGGGGGTGCCAGCGAAACGACTGCACCCCCACCTCAGAGTTTTCAAATATAAATTATGCCATTCGTTTGTGCTACGTTTGTGCTGGTTTGTGCTCGAGTTTTATCGTTTGTGCTGCAAACCCTAATGAGCTAGAATGGATCTTTAGTGGGGGTGCCAGCGAAACGGCTGCACCCCCACCTCCAAATTTTTGAATTTAAATTATGCCATTCGTTTGTGCTACGTTTGTGCTGGATTGTGCTCGAGTTTCATCGTTTGTGCTACAACCCCTAATGAACTACAGGGGATTATTAGTAGGAGGGGGTGGTATGGAGCCATAATGCAACCCCAATTCAAAATATTGGTTCTCCAAATATGAGCCAATCTTTAGTAGTTTGCTACTGATATCCTGTACCATACAGTACTCTACTACTTCCGGAGTTATCCTTATAAATTTAATTAGGGTGTTGTAAAGACGAGCCGACACCCCCCATATTGAATTAATTGGTAAAAATGATCCATATATGTCATTAGTTATTTTTCGTAGTTTTTACGTTCAAATAACTTACTTGCATGAGTTTGATTTTAAAATTTACGTAATCGTAATAATTATTGTGAAAATTAAAATTCTCAAATGTACGTTTTTATCTTGCAAAACTATTAGAAATAACTAAATGGCGTACATAGATCATTTTTACTTTTACCGAAAAAATACGTATCCCTAACTGTTGAATCAAAGACCAAAACGAAAAAATTTTTAAAAAGTTAACCAAGGAAATACGTAATACGCGTGATTAAATCACTCATAAATCAAAATAGACTTTAAAATTTAATAAAACACTTAGGTAAAGATATTTAACTATTTTTTTAAATTATGTAGTAAATAGTAATAAAATATATTGGCTTCAATAAATTTAATATTAAAATTAATTGATATTATATAAGTATAGCTACCTTAGTTACCTTATTAAACCTGTGTAGATACCTATAATACTAGGTAGTATAGGTACCTATAATTCACAAAGCACCTACTTATGTACATGTACATTGTACACATTATATAAAACTTCACTGTTAATATTTATTATTATATAGTAAGCACTAAGCAGTATAACAGTATAGTACAATAATTGTAAGGTACAATAAATTATATTATACAATAAATAATATTATTTACTTATACTTTACGTTACACCTAACGTTTTATATAAATAGTTGCAAAACATCAATGGACAATTTGTGCAGGTTATAATATAAACTTTTATTTTATAATACTTACCTATGGTATTATACTGTAAAGTTTTTTCCTTGCCCAAGCCTAAAGTGATAACATTTTTAATTTTCATTAACAAACGTAGATTTTTTAAGACATAGCCACATATAGGTATACAGGTCTGAAGCTATCTATGTGTTTTATTTTATCCTGATACGTGAGTTATAACTTACAAGACTTGTAATACAAGTTACAACTCACAATTCATTGTTTTTTAATATTATTGGATTTTTAATCATCATCAATTTATTCGCCTCTGAACTTAATACTGTCTGTTGAATAATCTGGTTGGATTACCTACCTACTTAATAGTATAATATTGAGTGTACCTAATATTGATTAGTGATTAAGTACATATTGACAATACATTCAGTGGAATCCAACTATTGTACCTACTGTATTTATTAATAATTTATTCTTCAACATAATTTGTTTAGGTTCTAAATTACTACAGGTAACATCTAATTTTTTTTCATGTTTGGAATGTTCAACTATTGCCTTTAAATAGGTATCTAAATAATGTGTATATTTTGTTATTTTTAGCAAAACCTCTTATTTTTTACTTGAGACTTGGGACTAAAAAATCAAACACACTAACAGCGCGGACCTAAGGGTAAAACATTAAATAAATAAATACGAAAAGTTCAAAATAATTATTACTCAAAACATTAGTTGGACGTATAACATAAGAAAACGTATGGGTATACGAAAAATCACTTTATGCGTTTTCAACTTTTTTCTACCCTGATTACGGGCGAAATAATGGTCGTACGCACTTCGACCATAAACCCTTTTTAAATCGTTATATGCCATAATACCGGAATCTTGAGTTTCGTAATGATCAAACGAAAACTCAAAATCCAAAAACCACGTAACTACATAATTTTCCAAGTACAAAGACATACGAAAAATCATAGCTCCCGAACCAAAAGTCGGATAACCTTGATCTGGGTACCCATCGATCTGGGGCAAAGACTTCTATAACATCGACTACTAAAACGGTTCGCCGCGCCCAAAATCTAAGTAACCGTGCCAAAAAACCAGAAAAATTGGCAATTTAGAACTTTCGATGCCCTAAAGAAGAGGAAAAAACGTTTCCTACGGTCACGACACATGATACCGAATTTGATCATCGACTTCCAATCTACCCAAATATCGAGTTTCAGAAACTTGGTACAAAAACTAAACGTTTTCCAAAATACACATGGGGGAGGATTAGAGGACCCCCGACTGTGGGAGTACATTTTAGAGGGTCCTAAACCGAAACGTTTGGTGAAGAAACAGTCCCCTTAAGTTGAAACCTGGCCGAGAAATACTTAACTCAAAATTTGAATTCAATGATATAATATCATTGTATAAGAAAAACGATTCTGAGTAGATACGACGGTATGTCAGTCTAGGTTTAAGACATATTATATACTTATCTATGGTATTAAAAATATAATTCACCTATAATAAATTCCAAATTAATCATATCACAATATCCATTAGGAACTTATAACGCGTTATACATCAACAACAAACCGTGATACTATCACAGATATATAATAGTTTACTTTAGAAGTTTCAAGTACCTACCCAAGAATAATATTGTACAATCACAACAAAATAACTAAAAAGAATAGTCTAGGTTTTTTAATTTGTAATTCGTCCAAATTTGAACTTAAAATGACTATAAAAATAAACTGTGTTTATGTATTTTTTAGATTTTTTGGTAACATAATTAACTACTTACGTGGAACCTTGTTTTAAATTTGCAATCCTTACCTATAAAAGTTGAACATTTTATAAATGATTAACTACAAAATAATTATTAAATTTTAAATTTGATAAATGTTGTCCAAATTTGAACTTTAAATGCATATAAAAAAAATTGTGCCTATGTATTTTTAATATTTTTCAACTGCTATTGTAACAATATAACAGGAGCCTTGCATTAAATTTTCACGCTTTTTTACCCAACAAATAAAAATTTATTGATATTTATAGAAAAAAAAAACTAAAAATATTGAAAACTGACAATGTCCGTAAACAGCTCAAAAAGAGTCAAAATATTTTCAACATTTTATGGTGTATAGAAAATGCAAATATAAACAACCAGTGAAAATTTCATGCATCTATGGTCATTTGCTTTAGAGTTACACCAAAAACCAAAATCAATTTTGCGTAAAAATTCCCGTTTTTCCTTAATTTTTCTTTTGTTTTTCACGTCGCTTTTGAAAACTACCTGGAAATTTAACTTCTGATTTTGACCTCCCCAATGCACCAACGATATTCACTTTCCCATCGAGCATGATACTGAAGTCGAAAATCGAAGCATTATTTCGACTACTTATCGTGTACACAGACACAAAAATAAAAAAATAAATTTAAAAATAAAAAAAAAACACACATCATTGTAAAATCAATACATTCATCAAAATCTAAAATGATATTGCTATTATTATATTAAAAATAATATTAAATTGTCGTGAGCCAAAACAAAATGTTTAGGATGTGAGACAACTTACTATATGGGTTGAACAATGAAACTACAAACGCTTCCCCTGTCTCAAGTATATTCACAATTTATTACAATTACGTGTATTTTAAAATTAAACTCCTACAATTAAGTTATTTGAACTCAAAAACTACGAGAAATAATTAATGCACACCTATGGGCTATAGATCATTTTTACCTTCCGACCACAAGTGATTTCCGATAAAACTCTAGGGGCTGTCCTCGTTTTAGGCATTCCAGAGCATCTCCTCGTAAGAAAGACTTATAATTTTTTTAATTAGCAAAGAAATAATAACGAAGGAGACAAAGAGTACAAAATAAATAAGCACTAACTTAGTCAAAACCAATGGGACTGATTTGGACCAAACAATTCAATATGGGGGGTGTTGGCTCGTCTTTACAACCCCCTAATTAAATTTATAAGGATAACTCCGGAAGTAGTAGAGTACTGTATGGTACAGGATATCAGTAGCAAACTACTAAAGATTGGCTCATATTTGGAGAACCAATATTTTTAATTGGGGTTGCATTATGGCTCCATACCACCCCCTCCTACTAATGATCCCCTGTAGTTCATTAGGGGTTGTAGCACAAACGATGAAACTCGAGCACAATCCAGCACAAACGTAGCACAAACGAATGGCATAATTTAAATTCAAAAATTTGGAGGTGGGGGTGCAGCCGTTTCGCTGGCACCCCCACTAAAGATCCATTCTAGCTCATTAGGGTTTGCAGCACAAACGATAAAACTCGAGCACAAACCAGCACAAACGTAGCACAAACGAATGGCATAATTTATATTTGAAAACTCTGAGGTGGGGGTGCAGTCGTTTCGCTGGCACCCCCAATCATTATCCCTTATAACTTTAGAAGGGTTGCAGCACAAACGATTAAATTCGAGCACAATCCAGCACAAACGTAGCACAAACGAAAGCCCTTGGTTTGAATCCGAAATTCTGAGGTGGGGGTGCAGTCGTTTCGCTGGCACCCCCAATCATTATCCCTTATAACTTTAGAAGGGTTGCAGCACAAACGATGAAATTCGAGCACAATCCGGCACAAACTTAGCACAAACGAAAGCCCTTGGTTTGAATCTAAAATTCTGAGGTGGGGGGTGCCAGGGAAATGCATCTCCTTAAAAATAGTTTTATAAAAATAAAAACCATGCGTAGTAATATTACAAGTTGTTGTATTTATTTTACTTAGATCATTTTTATAAATTATTTATATTGATAAATCAATATAAATTACTAACTTTTTCAAAACATCTAAGCCCCCATATTTACTGGACCCCATTACCATAGAAATATTATCCTTCGTACACAAAATTAAAACTCAAAATCTACTTTCTTGAATTTTGATTTAGAATAATATTTTTTTAATAATTAAAATTTAAAAAGGGGGGGGGGGGGGGGTCCTATTTGAAATATGGAAATTTGTATTGTCACTGGATCGTCAAGTGATACAAAAAATCTCAAGGATTGGGAACATATACGTTAGGTTTTATCTTTTGCTGATAATGTAATGTTTTAAAGTAGGTACCAACAATAATTACTTTTTCATTTATCGTTTTAAATTAAATTATAGTATTTATTCAACCACCGAAAAAAGTTAATTTTCATTTGAAACAACATAGACAATGTGATATACTTTGATTTACATCGGTACATTGTTCCCACTGAAAGTAAAACAACAATAGTGTTCTATATTCAAAATTCTGTGCATACACCTTCTATATACTACCTAAGTTAAATATTATATATTATAATATATAAATAACCCACTTGAAAACTTTTTTGACCCTTGTTTAAAAAAACTCTCCTGAAATGTCAAAGCTCGTGTTTTATACAATTATTTTAATACTTAGGAATTAGAATACTGGTTTTTCTTTTTCTTTTTTTTTTTTGTATTTCCATTATTTACACCTTTTGCATTACCACAAGGTCCTTTGTAAAGCTAAACCACATCTGCCAAAAATCCACAACCCTTAACTGCACGAGTAAATTTTAAAAACGGTTGGGGGACTTATTGATTTAATTAAAAACACGTGTTTACAGAAGTTTTATTTAATCATTTATTGTAATATTCAGTGTTGGGAATTATCTAGATCATTTTATCTATATAAAATTATTTCTTTAAATTATCTTATCTAGATAAAAATAATTAAATCATCTAATTATCTCATCTAGATAAATGTAATGGTTATCTGTGGTAATTTATCTAGATAAATAATATAACAATAAGAATATTTTTAAATACTGAAATAGCCAATAATTTACGAGAAACGAGTAGTGATTCCGAAATCCAATATTATTATAGTTAAAAAAAGAAATGTTTACTAAAATATTGTCAGTTTTATTTTGTTATTTTATTTTTATTCAAGTTGTATTAAAAATTTTAATTGTATATTATTTTAGTTGAGAAATGACATTAAGGATTTATTAATGAATAAATATTATCTAATTAGTAATTACTAATAAATTACATTATTTATAATGTAAATTTAAAAAAAATTATCTATTTTTTTATCTAGATAAATGTATGTATAATTTTATCTTTATCTAGATAAAAAAAAAAATTATGTTTTATTTTATCTTATCTAGATAAATTTTGAATGAATTATCTGTTATCTTATCCCGATGATATTTTGGTTATCTTTTCCCAACACTGGTAAGTGGTAATATTTCTAATTAATAAAATCGTGTACATTTCTAGATAGAAATTTACTTAGGAACATTGCGAAACTGATACTTTTCGTCGCTTATTAGAAAGTATAATATTATAATAATATGTTTTATACAATTGTTATGTTTGGTATCTCGGATCGCTTGAATGCGCTTAAATAGTATTGAAATATTGTCAATAGTGTACACGTTTAAATCAGAGAAGAAACGTTATCAAGATGAATTTCATGTTTTTTATTTGCTTTTACGGGCCATTTAGGTCCATTGCCCCAACAACCACTTGCCTCCATCCATCTCAATTTCATGTTAGAGACAGAATTTAAAATATATGATTGCAATCGATAATAATTACGGTTAATATTTACTAAAATGTTGAATAATAACTAGTGTAATAAAAATATGTTATTAGCAGGTACATCGGTCCAACTACTGCAGCAGCACTCTATGACGTATAATGCGAGACGAGTCGAAAAATATTTTTAAAAAAATTGTCTTTTGTTCGCGCAGTAAAATATAATATTGTGACGATCATAATATGCTAACAAACAGTGTTATACACTTTTACTTACCTGCACCTACCGGAAGACATGAATATTATAGAATACCGTGACGAATTGAGTCGTATAATAGTGCAGCTTAAGTCCGATTGTTAAGCCGAATAGATTTGTTGTGCGACGTGTATCGAACGCATCGTATATGCACTCAGCAGCAGTGTATCGAACTGTACACAGTTTCGACGATTTCGTGATTAGTTTCAGCTAGACCGATTACGAAACAACTAATGAACCGTATCGTACAGTTCACGTAAATCAACGATAAATTATTATCATTTGAAAACGTCTTCAATATAGATAGCAATGATAATAATAATATTATAGTGACGATCACTGTATAATATTATTGATTAATATTGTAAAATCTTATGATATTATAATATGCATACGCCTATATTATATTATAATACATGTATGTGTATACTTAGGTGTATACTATATAGGTACTTATTTGTGTTTTCTATTCGTTCCGATCGGACAGGTATAGAATGCGCGTGAGCGACGGACGATTTGAGTGCCTGTAATACTAAGGGCCACGCCACTGTTTGTTTTGTCCTCTCCCCAAAAACTATTGTCCTCGGTCGAAATCGATTGGAAAGTGTTTCATGGTGCACTTTTTTTTCTTTTTTTTTGTCACATCGTAAATCCACGCTACCTCCACCACCACCACCACCACCACACACCTGTTCTCCACAATATTTTTTCTGTTCCTTCTCTACTGCCTGCACCATTACCACCACTGTATTATTATTATTATTATTATTATTATTGTTGTAACTACCGTCGTCGGTGAACCACTTAACGGGTAAACCGTCGTCCTGAGATGTCGTGTGAGTTTTATGCCCCAAGGTAGAGAGTGGTATTTCGACCCATAGTCATCGGTGCAAGGGAGGAAGCTATTTTTTGACGTAAAAATAACCCTCCTATAATCATTTTAGTCTTCCTTAATGGAAGCAGGTGCATGATTGTGCTAGGGAGGGGGGTGGTAATAATAATATCGAGGACATTAAGTGTGTACGCATCGTTTCATTGATTTGCCCAAAAAATTTGAATTCGAATTAAAAACGATAAAAGCCGGCGGACGACGAATTATTCGCTCTTGTTCAACGCGGTGCTGATATAAAAGGGAAATGGAATCGGAATACTCGACAAGGTTAAAATATATTCCAAATCGTGATTTTCCAGTAGTTTTATGTGTATATTTTTACACCCGTCTCGGTCGGTTCTGTTATAGCATTCGCGAAGCGTGTGAATGTAGAAACAACGTTTCTGTATACGCTATTCGAACGCTACCACTTTACACACACACACACACACACACACATACACACACGCGTACGCACGCACTATATGTATAAAAATATATTGTGCTCGTGTGTTCATTTGGGTGGGTATATAATATATTTTTTTTGTTGGTGCTCGGCGAGAGGACGCGGCTATGGGGAGGGGAGGGGAGGGGAGGGTGTAGAATCCGAGACGAAAAAACTACAACATTATATGTTGCTGTCAAACAAAACAAAAATACATATAAATAAAATAAAACGTTTCTTTCGAGATTTATGTTTCATATATAAGGTCGTCGTGCAGTACGCACTGAAATCTCGGTGAATTACAGCGTTAAACAAATCCGTGCCGTGAATAAAACGGTCGCTCGCCCCGACGTTTTCCGCGCGCAAACACAAGTTTACTGTATACCTATATGTGCGCAATAATGTACCATCGTATAGTGTCACCGCCGCCGAAAAAGGATCGGTCGTGAGTGGTAGGGTGTGTGCACGCTTTGTGCAGTATAATAATAATATCTTCCCCCCCCCCCCCGCGAATGCGTGCGAGAAAATTTCGTCGACGACGGATTAACGAATACGCATCCTGAGAGATCAAACATCATAATATTATACGGTACAATATATATCATTTTAATCTGTGACGCATCACTCGACATCCTACTTCGGTTGATTTGGTGCGCGTGGTATATACGCACGATGTTAAAAACGGTAGTCACGTGCTACACATTTGCCCCACGGTGGCGGTAGAAAATGTTTTATATTACAATCATGCTATATATAGATAGCTGTACCTATAGCCCGACTTCATTCGGTAAAAATTAAACAAATATGATATTATAATATATGGCGTCGTTATATCGGTGTATATAGGTTTTGGTAAAGCCCAGTTGAGCTCTTGGTATATTTTCGAACGTGGTTCTTCAAACACCTTTCTAACCATTCTTGATATTTCTAAAAACAATCTCTGATATTTTTTGACAAAATCGGTCGTGTAATTTTTTAGTCTAAAAGCTACAAACATAGAAGAAGAATATTATTATAGTTAAACTCTCATATTTGTTTTAAGATAATATTATAACTATTTCTTCATTGGAGGTCATGCAAACACGAACATTCATTCGATGCATTGTTTTACAATAGGTAAACAATAGAGGCAATGGCAATCATTTATAAACAAAATATAATATACAGTTTACAATTTGAATCGTGAATCTCAAAAGTCGAAGAGACCAAAACACATCAAATTATAATACACAAAGACCGAAAAAAATCCGGACCATGGTCCGGTCCGGACTGGTCTAGACCAGACCGTGCAGAGCTCTACTGGGTGGAGGTCAAACGGGTGTTGCCTGACTGTGGTGCGACGAAAACAGAGTAGAGGTAGGTTATTCGTGTTACAACAGTCCCCGAGTGCACACACACGACGATGACGGTTCGTTTGGTTCATCCGCTGCAATAATAGTTACCTTGTACGCCAATAGAATATTAGCATTTCGTCGTCGTACAGAGGAAACGTATCCAGAGTTCGGACACGATCTACAAGACGAATTCCTATCGAGTACTATACGCGATTTACTCGTTCCACAGTCGCAGCAGGACACTGTACAATAATAATTAATAATACATCTCGTTAGTACCTACCGCACAGACGTACGATTAAAATGTCAAACAGATTTTTCGATTTCACGTCGGTTTTCGAGTTTCGATAATTTCTACCCGTTCGCCGCAATTTATAATTATTACCCGTGACAAAGAAAATATTATAATTCGTATCGGAAAACGTCGGTGCAATTTATTTTCTATGGTGCGATTAATAGCGCGAGCGGGTCCCACGTTGTATTTCCAACGTTTTTTTTTTCTTTTGATTTATATTTAGAGTCGTCGGCCACCTGGTGGTGTGGTAGGTTGTGGCGGCAGCGTGGCGCACACAAAAACCCGGGTCAAACGTCATCCTGAAAGTGGCACCTAAGAAAATATTACTCCGTAAAGTGCGGCGAGGAGGACGTTTCCCACCCATTTACCGGTGACGGTGGTAGCGGCTGCAGTGGTGCCGGATTACTATATAATTTCCTATATATATATATTTATAAATAATAATATTGATCCGTAGGCCACAACCGTAGGCCAGGACCGTTAACTCGGCGCAACCGATTGGCAAAATGCCGAGCGCAAAAATAATCGTAATACCAATAAAAAAAAAAAAAATTATTATTAAAATTTAACATAGGGCGACGACGACACTTTCGGATATTTGGCAGTCAAATATCCGCGACGAACAATATAATGATGTCTTCCTGCTGCAGCAGACGAGCATTATCGTTAAGGAAGAAATTCATCTACCAGGTATGAAAAAAAAAACAACATGGCGAGGTTTTTTTTTTATTTTGTTTTAACTTCAAACGGTCGGTGTCGTCGTATTCGACAAAAGTAAAATACATAAACCTACGCGTTTTAAATACACGCAAAACGCCTTTGATTTGACGTTTTTACGTCAGATTTTTTTTTAGTTTTCTTTTTTTTTTTTTCATTTCACAGCTCGACCGCTCGAGTAATCGATGATGGTCATGACGAAAACAGCAATTATAATACTATATATTCCGCATTACGGTGCCATGTAAAATAGTATAGTAATATCACTGCAATAATATTACGCCTAAAAACTCCCATGACTCGATCGTTTTTTGTCTGGTTTGATTATGTAGTGCATTTTTAGCGTTCATAAATATTCATTAAAAAACCGCTGAATTTATTACAATGACCCGAACGTATTCAAAGCAACCCGGCTGGGTGGTGGCAGTGGTTTCGTTAGTAAACGTACAAATAAAACTATCGATTATTTTTTTGTTTTTTTTTTTAACTGATTTATTATTGCATTCCAATGTAATAGGACGTACATGAAGGAATATATTATTATTATTATTATCGTCACAATATTGTAATTTGATATCGGTACTTTGGGCCGAAATAAAAAAAAAGCAACGAATAAACACAATGGACGTTACTCTATAAATAATAATATTTAACAATGCATGCGTGGTATTCTTATGTTGTAGTAATGTAGTTATGTATAATAATATAAATCACGGTTAATAATAATAATAATTGTCGGCGGCGTTAGGTTTCATTCGTAATAACGATGATAATATAATAATTGTGCGCGCAAACATCATCATTTGTTTGGTTTTTGAAACGTCGCGGTTCTACTACACGTGAGTATAATATAGATAACTACCTACAATCCACAATCTATTATAATACACTATTATTATATATGTGTTCCATCAGATTAGGATTTATTATTGTCGTCATTGAAAAGCCATTAGGCACGCTCCACGCTGAACACGCCGAGGCAATAATAATAATATCTTAATACGCCATAATAATTTTATATGTATACATATATAGCGACGTCGAGGACCATTATTTTTATTGTTATAAGTATTATAATGGTCCCATTTATGGTAGTCGTACGCGCCACTATTCTGCAGACTCCCGCGAGTATCTGGCGATTTGGTTTTTTAAGTATTTATTTATTCAAGTATTCACGACAAAGGTGCACCTATATTATATTATTATTATTTATTATATTATAATATACGGTATAACGTAAAAATAACAATTTAATATATAATATTACAGCTGTGGTGTTTGTAACCCTCTGTTCCGACCCGAAGTCGTGTTTCATGACATCCATTGTCTATAAACTTGTCAAAGTGCAACATACACCGTCAATTTGTTAGAATTACCTAATTATTAAAAATTATTTTTTATTAGTACACGAACTTTTTGAGTGGCATTTAGAGTTACAAAGTACCTTTTTTGTAAACATATGCATGGTTTTGTGTTGCACTTTTGTTGGCGAGTGCATCTGAAAAACTCTTGACCATTACCTAGTGATTAGAATTTCTTCATCTTGGACGTCACTGAGCGTTACAAACTTTTCTGCATACAACATGAAATATTGTCTGATGTATTCGAAGAAATTCCTTCCTTTGAGAAACAGCGGAACATAGCTTCATAAGGATTTCGTCCTATTTCTCTATGGAAAGCGGTATTTTTCATAACCCTTCACTCCATTCCGTTGTATTATTGTCCTTCATCCAGGTAATTATAATTTTCTCTATATTATCTTGATAGGACAACATCAACAAATATTGTATGTTATCTACTCCAGTCACGGTTATCAACCTAATGATTACTACAAATTACATACATTACCGAAAACCCAACTGGTAGTCTATAATATATTAACTAGTAAAAATATGTGATGTATATGCTAACAAGCATATTTAGGCATTTTATAGAATAACAGTTATTCATGTTATTGAGTATAATTACCATACTCTGTCCCAAGAGAGAACATGCCGGGTCTGCGCACCTCCCTTGGTCACCCTGCTGTCTAAACCGGTTGCCTATGACAGGGTGTCACGTGGGGTTGCGCAGAAAACCCGTTTTGGTCGGACCAAGGCATATTCTCTCGAGGAACAGACTATAGCTATTTAATAAAATTACCACTAACATATATATAATACATTATTGAGAGAAAGGGAGAGAGAGAGAGAGAGAGAGTGGACAGCATAACGTGCTTATGTTATTTGGTTCAGAATAAAAACAATCGAAACGCGTACTTTTAGATATGATCATAATATTCACGAACGTATTTTTACCCCGTTTATTATATCCTTGCACAGAGTCGTGTATTATCGAGCATGCCGCATATAATATACCTATAATACGTATAAATGTATATTATATAGGCTTATATTATTATTATATTGCTATTTGCATAGCCCACGGTACGATAAGTAACTTGACAATATTATTTCTCCGGTGTTTTTATCACGGGCACGTGATGTGTAATGCTGTTCGTGATAGCAGCGATGTACGTACAACAGTGTACCTACGTGTAGTGTTATATAGGTATATACACTCCGTCGTTCAGCGGACGTATTCTCTCGCTAGTCACGGACGTTTTGGACTTGGGCCAATGCGTTTAGTGTGCAATTATCTGTATTCATTATTTTTAATGGCAACTAATTAAATCAATCCGAAACTTACTTTACTTGGGTGTACTAAACTTTACTCGAGTACCGCCGTGAACAACTACTGCTATAAATATATATATATAACATACTGTATCGGTATAATGTAGTACGCGTATACGGTCATCGACTACCTGGCTAGTAGTTTTTCACGAGTACTTGGAGACGGGTAAATAGTTTACGGTGATAAACTGATAACCTATCCAACAGTGCGGTGCGAAAACGTGAACATCTAAACGAATGAAAACGACTTTTGCCGATGTTATTGTATTCAAAATTTGTTTATTTAAGTGACTTTGAAACACGATCCTGTCTAAAAAGCATATAATTACAATTATACCTCATTGCCGCATCCGTTTATTTTCCGGTAGTTCCGCGGCTAAAAAACCTACCGTAGAGTATTATAATGCAGAAGGGATTATATTATAAAGTTGAATAATGAGTGGGGGTAAAAATAATTACAGAACCGTCCGAGCCATTCTTGAACATGGCATAATTAAATCACATATCGATAATTCTCCGAAGGTTCGATAAACAAAAACCTACGTCATGACGTATCCATAATCAGCGTTGGGATTAGATAAGTACTTTTTTATCTAAATAAATATAAAGAAAATATAATGAAAATTTATCTAGATAAAAATAAAAGATAAATACATTTTTATCTAGATAAAAAAAGATATTTTTTTTTTAATACCTACTATAAAGTCTAACTTTTGAGAGTACAGCTTAGATACTATTTAGGACTTCAATATTATATAAAAACTGGCTAAATGTTTAAATTAATGTTAGGAGTGAACATTATTATCAATCAATAACTAGTTATAACTGAAAAATCATTTTCAAAATTAGGTATAAATATCAAGAAAAATCTATTTAAAAAAACATAAATTGACAATAAAAAGTGTATTTCATCTTTTTATATAGAGACGAATTTATGTAGATGGATGAATTTTTTATCTTAGGTAATTATTTAGATAAAACGCAACTACTTATCTAGATAAGATAAAATATAACTAAATAATTATCTAGATAAGATAAAATATAACTAAATAATTATCTAGATAAGATAAAATATAACTAAATAATTATCTAGATAAGTCTCAACACTGATTACGGTTAAAAAGGCGCATATAATAGCCTACACAGATAATGTCAATGTTGACGTACTCGTAGTATGTCCTGCGTTGTATATTAACTGTGAACCATATTTGATTTTCGATGGGATTAGGGATTTGTATACAATGTCATAGTTAGTGGTAATTTTTTTCACGTTTTCACGGTTTCTTAACTTTTTAAAAAATAATTTGCGATAACGGAGTTCTATAGCTACCCATTAGGACGCATTAGGTACTTGTTAATTTGGGACATCCCTGACAATCCCTTGATATACCATTCTAGGACCTACCACATTCCAAAAAAATAACCAAAAGTCCTACACGCGCACCTTAAAATGGTACCAATAATATTTTAATACCTGTTAAGTATAATACGTAGGTTCAAAACAAATCGATAATGAGAACATATTATGGTCTGCTGTATTTTATTTTAAATCGATATCGAATATGAAAAATAGTAATTTTAACCAATAGAGCTAGCTAATCATAAACGTTTGGATTTAGACCTATCTACTTAATATAAAAACGGTTATTCTAGGAATCTTATTTTAAAAATATATCTATAGAACTTTCAATAGCTGCTGTATCATAATTTGATTTAATATTATAATATTTTATTAGAGAGTGGACACATCGCGTTTATTGTAATTATCATTTTGTTTTGAAACGTAATGTGGCGTGATAATTATTACAAATAATTCGGAAGGAGAAGATGATTTTAATAGGTAGACCTACATGTCACCGTTAATATAACTTAAGGAAACAAAAACGAATGAAAATAATATTATACTAAATGTGATTTTATTTCATTGTGAAGATTATAAACACAACTTTTAATATTGTTTAAAACGCAATAAATTTAAAACATCGCTTAAAAGCCTACAATCGGAGTATAATATTAATGTATTATATAATATAATATGAAAACGGAGTCTTCTTAAAAGCTTTTAAAAGTCTACAAAAAAAATAAATCGTGTATTTAATATAATATATATATATATATTAATACATTATATATATATATATATACACATCATTATCATTATACATCTTATGAACAGCATTAGAAAATATCTACAAGCTTTTGCGTCTAGTTTCTTAAAATTGTATAGAAAACCTTTATTTTCAACCACGAGAACCTAAAACCATTCTTTTGTTTCTGTTTAATTCGTATCTTACAAACGAAAATATATAAAAGTGCATCTTACTCGAGGATATTTAACACGATCCGCATTGTCTGCTTAAAAGGGTTTTAAATGTTGTCGAGGAAATAATAATAATAATATCAAATTGTGTTATTGTGGTTTTTTTTTTTATTTTTGAAAGGAATATCTCTTAAGATTTAATTTTCTTGAGTAGTTTCTAGTTCAATTTCGATTTTTTTTTTCAGTGTATCAAAGAGTAAAAAAATAAGAGTTGTGACGGTAGTGTGGTAGAAAGAGGATGAGATAAAAGGTAAAAATATTAAAGAAGTGTTACGGTTGTGGGGATGGTGGGACGTGGGTGAATGGGAAGCCAATCTTCTCATGTCGCTTCATCTCCCCTGACGAACCGATTCAATACATAGTGTATATTATTTAGCTCACTGAAGGGGAAAAAATTATATACCGGAATGAGACATGAAACGTACGAACTGCGCGAGCCCCGGATATTACTTTTCTACAGTTCCTCTGTGTGGTTTAGATTATTGCAAAATATGTGAGCCCGGGTGAGCGGGGTGGATTTTGTAGTTGGGCTACTTCCGGCCAGATACGCGGATGAGGGACGGACGATGATAAACAAGGACCAAATACGTTTCCGAGTGAAAAAATTGCATCCCCGGGACACGAGTTTGGGTGAGTGTGTGTGTGTGTGTGTGTGTGTGTGTGTGTGTGTGTGACAGTACATTTTTATTTCCAAAGAGTGCAATTAACAACAGATTTTATCTTTCTCTTCCGATAAGTAGGTAGTGCATATAATTATTATATTATTATACTATTATTATTATAATTGTCACTCTTCGACAATCTATTCGTCTGCGCTCTAATACTCAATCTCACGTTATCGCATTGTCTTGCCCAAGACTTAAGTCTGCGTGTAATTAATTTAGATGGGTAGGCGGTGCACATTAAAGGGCTTATCGAGCCAGTTGACAATTATAAATTCCGTTCGATATGACCACTGTTGTTCGAGCCCCGGGATGCTTAAACACTATTTAATATGCAAACGAAAGTATACGTGCATTTTAGGGATGGAGGGAGGAATTCATTATCTGAGCTTCCGGTATTGTTCCGGAAAACAAACCGGCAAACCGAATAACTAGAGTATCGACGGCGGCGTCCCGGGCGTAAATCCAAGATCCTCCCCCCAAAACATTCTGTTTATTATCAATTCCTTTAGATTGAATAGGTAATATTTGTCAATTACGGGTGGATAATATGCATTCGAAATAACATTTAAATATAAATTTAAACATAATAATCAGTAATCTGCAGTTATCACGTAAAGATACGCAAGTTGTCAGAGTACCTAGCTAAATGTTAAAAGGAAAATTAAACATGATTTTAAGTTTTATTTTAAACGATACTTGTTAATGAAATAAATTAAGAAACGTAGATTTTGTAAAAAATTAATTAATGAGATGTTGTTGTTGAATAATTCAATATTATAATTATTAATTAATAATAATGACTTTCTGTCAGTACACAAATTTAAATTTAAATAAATTAAAAATAATACAAATACAAATAATTTTAAAAAATTTCTAAATTCTTAGTCGGTAGTTTGATAGGTTTAATTGTCAAATATAATGAAATATGAAAAATAGAGTGATTTTGTGTGTTTAAAATATTATATAGGTTAGGTAAACAATATTAATGAACTTGTGTGTTTTATTTGTAATTGCAAAAGTTAAATATGTACTTGTATTCTTTTAAAACAGCATACAAGCCGTTAAATATTTACATCCAATAAACATATTCATTTAAAACTATCATAATTTATTATTGATCATATGTGTCAATTATTTATTAATACTCGGTTATGATTAATTCATTAGTAGTTACCTACATAATACGTAATATAAAATCTATTAAACTACTTCTGATCCACAGATACTTGTATTTGAATTATAATATATGCCATGTAAATACTAAATAGTTATTAATACCTTGATACGTATTTAACCTTTAGTCTATTATACTCTATAATTTATAATATAATAATGTATTATTACACAGTTAGTAAACAGTTACTTTAATAAATTATTAAAAGTTATTACTTATTGATTCATCCATCCCTAAAAAACGTTTCTTAACATAGTTATGTTTTTAATTTTTTGAACCATTTATTTACGTAAAATAATATTATGTTTCAAAATAATATCAAACAAAGTTGGCTCCTTTGACACAAATTTAAGGATGTCATCAAAATTTGATTTTAATTACGTACCTGCTAATTGTATAAAAGAAAAGATATTAAATTTTCCAAAATGATTTTATTCAGTATAATTTAATATTAATTGCATGTTTTTCGTAATTCAAAATTAAACAAGTATTAAAATAGTAGACATAATATTATAAGATGAAACACACACGTTCGCTTTGTTTAAACTATATTAATGGGTTTTATAATTTAATATAAGTACCTATGTGTTGTCATTTTAAAATTAAAAATAAACAAGAATATTTAACTATTCGAATAAATCTTATTATTTTATTATTATCAAACGTAATAATATGCATCCCTTAATTAGCAGACTACACGCGACTTTCGTGTGTATGAAAAGTCAACAATTATAATAATATGCCAAAATGAAGGTTTTGGCGTTACATCTAATACCGATTTATTGGTGTCCTACGATAACAATAATCATGGTGGTATCGGTTGGGTTTGTTTAATATATTATTTTTAGCCTATAATAATACAACTGTATGCATGGATATTACATAATAATATTATATAAGACGTAGGTAAGGGTGGAATGAAGCAGTTGGTGCGATAGAACGAGAGACAACGATGGAGAAATAGTGATTGAGAGGGGAGGAGGTAGAGGGAGAGAGAGAGAGAGAGAGCAAACGAGCGAAAGACGTGGACAAAGAGTGAGGGCTAGAGCTTATTATCGGAAAAATTGAAACATCTGGGGCATTGGCGGCAAAAGTGTATTGCGGAATGGAAAGTCATTTCACCGTTTCCATTAAAGGCAGGAGAAAAAATGGTGTTTGCCCGCACGTATACACACACACACACACACACACACACACACACACACACACACATCCATTATATATACGTAGAACCTGAAGTGGTAGTTCGTGAGGCAGTGTGTGTGCGTGTGTATGGCACCGGAGTGGCGGTATACGGGGGTGGGGACTTAACGCCCATTAAAAGTTTACCCGATTTTAGCCCGTCGTGTCCGAACTCGGGCTCGTTTCTTTTATTTTTATCGCCTCGATAAAAGTGTTTTACCCCGCTGCGACCGCCGTCGCCGACAACGAGTGTCGAGTTCGGTTCTTGTTTTTGGCCGACCTTAACCGCGTTTTGAATATCACACCGACGCCTCCGTCGTAAATCGTAGACGCTCGTCGTAAATATACAGATTATAAACGTCACACACTACAATCACTGTGATGATGATGATGATGATGATGATATTAATAGTGATAAAAACATTACAAGACACCTATATTGTATCCGTATAAAAAATATTTGTGTGTGCGTGTGGTTATATTATGCACGTGGTTTATTATAATATATTATATTGTGGTTTCGTATATCGTAAAAACGACGTGGCAACCGTGCCGAGTTGTAGTCGGTCGGGGATAAGGTTAAGCGAAATTTACCTACATTATAATAATATCTGTTGTCGCGATACGCTACCCCCCCCCCCCTCACCAGCCCCGTTACATCACCAAACTGCGTTCCGTTTCATTAGCTATGCCAATTCAGTGGCGGCGTTTACAGCGGCTTTCGTTATCTCCGCCGTCGCCAAACGTCCGACCAACACCTCTGGTACCCCTCCCTCCATACCTGTCACCCACAGGGTGCAGCCTTATCGATTCGCCAAACCATCGTCGTCGTAATATTTAAGTGCGACCGATCGACGGTGGCAATCTGGAAAGTGGTGAACGGGTAGCAGACGAAAGCATATCAAAATTATGTTTCGCACGCACACTGCTTTGTACAGTGTACCTATATAATATTATTATTACATGGGCACCTAGAGATACACAATATTATAACATACTTATGCTAATGTCACGCCACACCCGGGTTTTCGGGGTTTTCGTCGTAAGAAAGCGGTCGGAAAATAAAGATACAGCGACACACATAATATACGCAGATAGACAGAGGATGAGAGTGAGAGAGTGGAGAGAGACACACACACACACACACAAAGAGACAGAGAGAGGTGATAGGACGAACGAAGGATAGTCTAATGCCTCCTGTGACTATAATATTATGTGTATGTTTACATCGGATACGCTATAAATACGCGAACGGTCGTCTATTTATTATATAAAACCGTTTAGTAGATACGCGTTCTTTTGCTCCGCGAGAAGGAAATAATAATATTTTACCGATACGCCTTTGTATATTGTGCGTATAGGCGTGTAATTTGTAATAGGTACCTATACAAATATAATAATATATTACGATACGTATTACCTCATACCGGAAATCATAGTTTTTTATATTCACGACTATATAATATATTATTATACTATTATATTATAAAAAAACACGGTCGTAACACGGTTACTGGATGGAGTTGGTTGATTGGTAGTTTTCCCAGCAATAAACGCCGAGTAGCGTTCGTAATATTCAGGTGATTTTTTTTTTTTAAATATTATATTATGCATTAAATACTGTTGAATAATTATTATTTAAACAAGTGTGGATACAAGGGGAGGGGGGTGCGATGGTTGAATGGTTGAACGCCCCCCAGCCTTCTTGGGCGAAGTCAAGTTTTTTTTTTGCACCGATAGTGAATTTTAGTTCAGATATAATTTTAAATGTGTCGCTGAGACACTAAATTCGCTCCCCCTCTCTTGAATCACTTCAGAATCCACTACTGATATACACTACTGCCAAATAAGGTATCTTATCTATATAATTTTCTGTCCCAGTCAAGGAGTAATACGTAATGGTTATCGTGTATTCATTCCCCACGACTTAATCCGACTTGTGTATGAAAAGCGTTTGAATTTTAAGTTGCTCGTAACAATTAGTTAACTCGAGTTCTGCTTTATGAATCAATAAGACATTGCTTTGAGTTGGTTGTTTATTTTTACCTATTTAAATATGTATTACATACCATTCTCCAGACCTACAGTAAACTTAAAAATCATCGCTTTGCATTATTTTGCGTTATACTAAATAATAATAACTGGACGACAGATTTGATGATTTAATGCATTTAATATTAACGTGTTTCAATGTTGGAGAATCAAATAGACATAATATTATTTATTTTTTTACTGAAGTATTAATTGTTAACCGAGCGAGTATTTTCAATTAGATCGTTTTTAAACGTATCAAGATAATATTATACCACCAGAGTAATTAATTATTTTCTTGTTAATCCCGGAAATCTAGATTATATACATCAATACTCAAGTAAAGAACAAACTTCATCAATATTATATTATATATTATTGGGAAAAAATATTGCAGTATTTTAAGTATATGAATTCATACAATTCTCAAAATATTTATTCCGTATACTTAAAACTAGTCAAATGCACATTAAAATCGTTAGGTGATGGATAAGATTAGGTTCAAATGTAGTCAAAATAAAAACGATAACACAATAAAACTGGTAAAATAAACAAATATTAGGACTTAGGAGCAGTGCCGGCACTAGGTATTGCGGGGCCCTGGACATAAGTAATAGGTGCCCAGAGGAAGGCAAAATTTTAGCTTTTTTTAAATCAGGATTATTTAAAATTAATGCGGTTTTTATTTGAATTTTAATCATTAAAAATAATATTATCAAGTTATTCTTTTTTTTAATTATAATATGTTAACAAAAAATTATTTACAAATAATAAAATAATATGCATGTGTTGAAAATTATAAGTTAATAAATTCGTGGTGGGCCTATCATTTAATTAATTTATATTTATTTTAATAATTACAACTTATAAAAACATCAATAAAAAATAAATAAAATCATCAAAATGTTTGAATGATATAATAAATTGTTTAATATTTAAGGACGCGGCGGCGGTAGACAATAAACTACATTAAAACTAATCCTGATACACTAGATACGCACGCAGTAGGTACATATTATTTAATACAGCTATACCTACTATATCTAAACTAAATTGTAATAATAATTTCATAAAATGAAAACTTAATTTTATGATATTATGCAGAAATTGTTGAAAAAATACTGTAAGGTGCAAAACGGATTGCAGTCAAATACTCAAATGTTGAACATAATATAATCAAATAAATGTTTTGAGAAAATATAGCTCTTGCCCCTTCTATAATACGGTCATACGACAATACACGGAGAGCTTTTCCAAACAAAGAACAGAAAAAACAATAACTATAGAGATAATAAATATTTATATTATTAATTATAGTATACTCCTACAATCCTCGAGTATCTTCAAAATATTACTCCTTCATCGTATCGATAACGATTTACTTTGTACTATGGCTAAATTTAGATATCATTTTCCAAATAGCTAATGATAGAAATAATATTAATATTATACATGTGTAGTATATAACAATAAGTCAATAAATGTATGGATTTATAATTTGTTAATATAAAATATCAATGTGTTTCGCGGTATTAAGATGATAATTAAAAATTGCGGGGCCCTTTAACAAGCGCGGGGCCCTGGACATATGTCCCATTTGTCCTCCCCTAGCGCCGGCGCTGCTTAGGAGACATGAAGATCAAAAACTTTTAATATTTATATCATAAATTGTACGATTAATGTGTATATATATGTTCTAAAGAGTTAATCTCGTACAAAATAAAATACAAATAAAAACAAATTATATTTGTTTATATAATAATACATGTTTTGATTTAAATAATTTAAAATTCTAAAATGTAATAATTTGTTTATTTTTTTGAGCCGGTCACTTAACGTTTTGTTTATAATACAATTTTATTTACGATTTACAATTTTATTTATAATAGTTCTTCGAAGATTAGAATTATCTAAAGTGGCAGGACTTAGTTGCCTAACATAATTTTAAAATATTAATTTAAAAGTGAATATCTATTTAAAGTAATCTATTTGTTTCATCATAATCCATTGTAAATGAATCAAAAGCATTCAAAAATTGTTTTTAAATGTTATACAGTTAAATGTAAGAAATCAGGAAAGTAGCTTTAGTTAGTACTTTAGCCTCTAGGTAGTACGTTTTGAGCGTACCTCGTCATTTAGTAGGTCACAGCAAAGGATGTATTTAATTTGAATTAAATGATAAATCTCTGAAACTATTATTGGTTAAATATATAATAATGTTTATATAAAATATTTTAAATAATCGATTAAAAAACATCAAAGCTGTAGTATACAACATGTCTGAATATATATATCAACATAGTTTAATCACCACACAATAATATAAATGTCTCACGATAAAATATTGCAAATTTCAATACAGTACCTGAGGTAATTGATGAATTCTTGAGATATTGTTAAACCAGGTTGTGACTGTGGGTAATTGTTCAGTCTTCGTAAAATTACATGGAATATTATGTAAATTATATTTTTAAGTGCACTCGGGAAATGCACAATTCCTCAAACGTTGTCATATTTTGTCAATTTATATTCTGTTTCGCATAATAAACTAATAAATTATTAAACATCGAGTCTCTCAGTCATTCATTAAACAAGAGGGATCTTACTTAGTTCTCAAAGAACAGGTACATTTATTTTAACTGACTGTTATTACACAATGTCATGTGCGTAGCAGTGGCGTACACACCTATTTCCAATGGGGAGGTGTGAAGGGTTTACATTTATTATTGTGCATGTAAACATTATACATCGATACATAGATTAGCATTGTTTAAAGGTATAGATATATCGATAGCCATATTATAGGTATATATCGGATCATACACAGATCTATAAGTATTCGTTGATTGTCGACATTCATGTTAGAGTTTGAACAAATTTGAAATTTCCTAATAATTTCACTAATTTTTAATCAATTATCACTTATCAGTAACGTTTACAATAGAATTCGTTTGTTTATAATGGAATATAATTTCGAATATCCTATATCTAATAACAACTTCGGTGGCAACGGTCTTCTCATCGTAAATTTTTTTCTGAAACTCGGTTATGGCGGTAACACTGCAATTTTTTTATATTTTATTATTCTGTTGTCTAAAATTTTTGTATTTTTGTAAAAAGAATATTATTAAAAAAAAAATAGTATCAGGAATTAGAATTTTTGCAACAATACTAAGCTTTTGAAACGGGGTAGGGATTATTATTTATTATCATCAATTATTATTTCATAAAGTCGATTGACTTATTTTCAGTCTGAACGATAACAACAAACCGGCCAGTATAATAATAATCATAATAATCAAACAGAATATAATAAATTATTTGTTCGTACGTATTTATTATTAAAGTAACACTAAGTATTTTATATTATTATTTTTAAATAATGTATAATAATTTATTTTATAATAATATCATAGTGAATCAATTGAAATACTTTCTAAAAACGTATGGAAATTATTTAATTGTTATACCTGACAAGAATTTTTTTTCATGAAAATAGCATAATACATGGTTATTTTCAATAAGTATTTCTATGTATTTTTTCTTGCTTAATAGTTGACAGGATGATGTTTGATAAACTAGTTTACCAAATTGTGAACATTCTGCTAGATGCTGTACTAAATTCTAAATTAAATTTGCAAGTCTGGAAGTTCTGCTTCAGTTTTTTTGTAAAACATTTCTGTTTAACCATGATTTGGAACTATCAAAAACGTTTGCCAATTTTGTAAAGATCATTTTTGTAAGCTAAAACTTTTTCTATTATAATTTGAGTAGATATCTAACGGTCTTCGATATATGCTCTTAAAATATTCACTAGAACATTGTCTCCAACTTCAATTGTTTTAAACTTTTCATCGCTTACCTACTTTGATCAATTTTTTTTTGCAGCTCTTTTTTTGTCCTTGAAAAGCTTCTACTTTTTCTTTGTAAATGTTGTTTTTGTTTTCACAAAGCCTGGATATGGAATATTTGTTTATCGTAGGCACATTCGAATCACTGTTTATACAGCTACCAGCTAACGTCATGTTCTTCATCTTTGTTTGTATTTAAAAACTGTTTTTCACCAGTTCCTTCTTTTTTTTCACCACTTATTTCATCTTCATCACTACTACCTGCGTTGTCGATTATTTCAATATTAATAAACTTTATTAAATATTCTTTTTATTTAAATCGTATGTATGTAATACACCATTGTTCATCAGGTAAATATGTGTAAAATGCAGTCCTAATCTTGTCTCACTTCCGAAAAAATGCTTTGTATACGACGTTAAGTAGGTCGAATTTTTTTTGGACTTGTATATGTAGTAACATCCATTTCCTCACCCCTATTTTGATTGTCTATCATCCAAACTTTGAGCATAAAATTATCTACATCATGATCACTTAAATCTACACTTTTTGGGCTATGAAAATTTGTGTATATATAATTTACACAGAAGCCATTTCTGATGGCATTTCTCCATTGATAGTTTCCGTGAATTCCCGACAGTTGTACGCTGTCAAATACCGAGATCTCCAATTTTCAAAAATTGATTAAATAGCTCATTAGATTCATCTAAAGCTCATTTTGATTTTAATGGACATAATATAACATTATACGACAATATATTATGGTAACGTTATCTCTATAGTTGAAAAGCCATTTAAAACTACCACATGGCGTCGAGTGAGTTGACTAAAAATCGATCAAGCAAACTTGTCCACAAGCATTTAGAATCTTCTGATAATATTGGCTTTTCAACGATGTCATTGTGTTTGCTGTGATTCTTATATTATGTTACATATATTACACAATTTATTACAAATTTAAATTATTTATACGTTTTGAAATGTATCACGACTGCTATTTACAGCGCTTTAGGCATTAAGCATACTATTTTCTTTATTATTACAAGTACTTGACAACTTATGATATCAGAAACTGCATTTGATATTGTTGCAGTTGTCTTGTTTGACAGCATTATTATTTATTTTTATTTCGATTATAAAATTTATTTTTAATAAATTGTTTTATTCTGTTTTTTCAATTAAAATTCTCGGTCAACCGTAAATGCTAAAACACACATTATGTTATCACAACAAACATATTATTTTAAATTGTCAATTGTAGCTGCATGTCTAGATATTTTTTATATACCTATACGGCTTATAGTAATTATAAACTAAAAATGGCATTAGGTACTCAAATTATAAATGAAAAAGTTTTAATAATATTCTAAATTAGGTATATAATACTAAAAAATGTAGTGGATAAGTTTATCAAAAATATTCCCATAAAACATCGTGCATGAAAAATGTAGGAGTTTTTGTCAAAAAAAATAATGAGTTATACATTATAATAATAAATTAATAATAATCATATTTTGTATGATTTGTATAATTATTATTAATGGACTAACCGTTACTAACCTATACACAATAAACTATTTGCTGGCCGATTAGATAAAAAAAAACTTAATATGTTCTTTAATAACTATAGCACCATTGCCAAAAAGAAAAGGATCTTGTCTTTTTACAATAAACCTAATTTATCATAGAGCTTATAATATAGAGATACTAATTATATTGGTACGTGTAATTTATTTTCAGTTTTCAGCTAGTTGATAATTTCTAAGTATTATTTCATTATAAATTATAAATTGTTTTTGTCAATACTATTGTGAAACTAAACTGAGATACTGAGCGATCATAATTTTACTAACTAGTTTCAAATGACTTCTTCAGGTATATGTACTATATATTTGTGTTCATTTTAGAAAACTTTCAGACAAATTAAAAATATTTTTCATTAAACTGATTATTCTTGTTTTATCAGTGAATAAAAAATATTGTAATTTAAAAAAAAAATAGAATATATATTAAGTTTTACTATTAGGTAATTAAAAAACTTCCACAACAGATTAAATAAAACCAAAGAAGTTCTCAGGTATAAAATTGATGAATAAACTGCCAAACGCAGGTCAAAATTACGGCCATAATTATCCTCTGTGTATTAAAAGACTCTGAAGACTAGCCAGACAAGTTATATAAGAAAAAAATCAAATATATAGGTACCTAGTGTTATTGAATAAACTTTAAATTCATATTCTAGAAATATTATGTAGGTAGTTAAAAATGTTAAAAAAAACATAAATAATAAATAGATAAAACATTTTTAATATTATTAGGTATGTTAAATTTAATGACTTACATAAGTTTGTAGATCATAGTTATATTACTAATAAATATATTTTGTTCAAATTCCAGTCCAGTTTTAAATTTTAAAATGTAATATATTATATTTAATTTAAGAAACACTCATAATGACTTTTTAGTGATTTAAATATTGTTAAAGTAATTTTAATTATATTATCAAAACTTGTATTAGGTACACATAGTATCTCTTTTTTTGTAATACAAGTGGTATTCTGAAAACATTAACTCTATGTTGATTTCATCATTTGAGTCTTAAAAATAAATCATCTTATATAATTTTTGATTTTTTAAAAATATGTTTCTGGTTACACTGTTAAGTGTGAACCAAGCTTATGAAGTAAATCGTCATTAGATTATCCCTAATTGCCGTATCTGTGGCCACGAAATTCTCTGTAAGTCGTCAATTAATTATTAATTAATAGACATTCTGTTTTATGCATTAATCCGTAATCGTGTATTATAACTACTACGGATTTGACCATCTTTAGAAAAGAAAACTCTTATATTTTTAGTATCGACATTTTTTTAAAAGCCGCTGAAAACCAGTACTGAAAGTATATAATGCATTTTATGACTGTCCGTTGTTTTTTATTTAGTACAAAAAGATAGTCAACCCCAAAAAATAACAGTAGGTACAAATATTCTATCGAACCGCTTCTGATAAAAGCATTTTCTTCTTTTTTTTTTAAAAAAAAAAACAACCCCCATTCAATTGGACGGAAAATTATACGTCTACACGTCAATCATTTTGCTATGGGCGCGATATCAACTTTGTGTACTTTAATGGTTGTAAAATATTACAGTTGTTCAAATATTCATGGGAAACATGCAAAAATTCAAATTCTTCACAGCACGCCATCGCATTCGCATAATAATAATACTTAATATGTATATAAATATATTAAATATTACTATGTATTGAACAGGTAAAATTAATTTTAATAATAATAACTATTAACAATAACGTACAATGACATCTGTGTGCATTCTCTGACTCCGGTTGTATTCGTCTGCAGCAGTGCGTGCTGTGGTGATGATGAGCTACACCCACGCACAAGTAGTGACGTTGAATTTTCACTTGACGTCATTCCGTCAATTTTGTAAATAGCGTATTGGCTTAAAACAATAGTTTCCCATTGTTTCTACCAATATCAAAATATGTGTATTTCACCACAATAGTGATTAATCCGGAAAACAGTGTCTGAAAGTCTACGCGTACAATGCAGGTACAATATTACAATGATATATAAGTATATAACTACCACGCCGAGGACGGTGTGGTGAAAACCCTATACACATTATATATAGGTACCTAGATGTTGGTAGGTGGTAATGATGATAACAATATCAGACATTGTCCGTGGAAATCGACTGTGTCGTCTTCGCTAAGAACGTTCGAGAAAATTCATCCGACGAGATATTAAGTGAAAAAAAAAAAATGAAACAGTGACAGAGTTATTGGTAAAGGTACGATAATAGGTATGTCGTCTCGTCGTTGTCGTCGTCGGATATACCTACTGCGACGATACAAAGAGGACGCTAACGAATATTATACAGTATATATAAAACCAAAGATAGAAGAAAATTCAATAATCTCTTCAACGAAGACGACTTCGGGATGAGAAAAAGTAGTCCGAAAGAAAATATAAATCGTATATACTCTGCTGCAAGAACCGCGCTCGTTTATAAGTTTAAAAAAAAAAATCATCCACCCGGTGTGAATAGGTCCGTTAATGGACATCTTGTAAATCGTATTCGTCAGCGGCGACTTTCTCGAATGTTTTTCGCGGACAGCGGAAGAAAAATTATTCGAAAACTTGGTCGACGACTAGGATAGAAAATATAATAATAATATTATAGTGACCCAAACGGCATTCCTATAATACGCACATAATATTATTTTATTATTAGGTATATAGTTTTACACAATTTATTGCACTAATGGTTCTTTATTGTTTTTAAACGATTATACTGTGCAAAGCATAATAATACCATTATTGTGCATTACTCCTCGTCGCATATAATACTGTTTACTGTCAAAGTAGTATTGTCATGAATTCATATAAATCATTTTTTAATAGGTATAATAATTACAAACCAGACAATACAGTATACATAATACAATTCGTTTTTGTAGTATTGTCACTGTGAGTTTAGCACACATTAAAAAAATATGCATATTATTAATTATTGAAATAAAAATGTATTTTAGTACCTACCTATCATAAAAAAAAAAAACAATTTTATTCTGTAAAGTTCAGAAACACAAAATAATATAATGTATAAATCAATTATTATAGGCATATCGATATTTATAATTCATCATAAAATCCTAATATAGAAAAAATTGTCATTCAATATATTTATTATTGTGTTATCAACTACTACAAAAAATTATCACGTTTGAATTTGAACTTTGGTGAAAACCAACATTTGATCGAACCTATAAATAAACACTAGCTACCAACCTGTACCTGTCAAAATACGAATAAATTACATTTTTCACCAGAAGTGACATTTTAAATAATTCCATTGGAATATATTTGTAAAACCAAAAAAGTTATTATTGACGCGTGGACTTTTAACGGAAAAGGAATTTATCCGTCAAACGAGGATTACACTTTTACTACGATTCGCGAAAATTTAATACGACAAAGAAATCGAGGCGACAGCAAATTTACGATTCGTCGAATCTGATTTACGATACTCCTCCCGAGACAGATTCGTCCCGGGCAGCGTCCTCGACCTTTCCGCACAGGGGGAGAGGGGGAAATACAGCTACAACCCTGTTTTTGTGTACGACCAATACTAACTTTTGCTCAAATCCATTGCGGACAATAGAGACGTTTCCAAACGACCGAAAATCGTCCTTGTCCGCAAAAAATAAGTCGAAACTACGGACGGCGGAGACGCGATGTTACGACTGTTACTCGGGACGGTTGTTTAGTCAAAATCAATATAATAAAATAATAAATATATTATATGCGATATTATTATAATACAATAAACGACACAACAACTACCATTGTACATCATTTAATAACGCGTACGATGTTGTTATTGCTGCTTCGTAATTATTATTGGCAACCATAATGAATTACGTAGGTAAAGAGGCACCTCCAATGCAATTTGATTACGTTTCATTATTTTACGCTGTACAAACGATAATGTCGATGAAGCAATATTCCGTACTATAACAAACTGTTTGAATAGATTTTAAGTCGACGAGGAAGCCAGGACTATGTTTCTATAGTACACCGTTCGTAATCTAAGTCATAACTCGTGATTTGTTTAAATATTATGACTGAATGAGCAACGCTTGGAGAGTTCCACGTACTGCCATTATATTTATCGAACGAAAATGTTATTTCGATATATAACATTAAAGAGGTCATTTTTTATTTCCTTATTGATTTCATCAAATGTCAGGAAAAATTATCAATGCATTTTTTAATGAGAGAAACATTTTAAATCTATTCGCACTGCGTTAGATTTCAGTAAGACCTATTCTATATTATTATTCATTTATTCCTAATAAATTATTTTGTTTTAATAATCACTTTTTTAGTCTCGTAATACAGTACGTACTGTCAAGTACCTATCACTTTTTTTTTACTGTTTTATGTTTAGATTTGATGTGATTTGATGCAGTTTAAAGTCTTAGGTTTATCTTGATCCAAAATAATATAACGCCGTAAGTTTTTTATAATATTTTTACGTTTGAACTAAGGTAAATTATGTATTTATTTCAATATTAACCTACTATTATGTATGCTTTGATACTCGATTCTTTGAATTTTATGAAATAAAATATCTACACTTTAATCTAATTATAAAAACTATAAATTGTTATACAGATATAAATTAGTTTAAAAGTAAGAGAATTGTTTTCCAAGTTTCTGATTTAGTATTTTTCATGTGATATATTATTTATTTTAATGTGTTGTTAACGCATAAATCATTACTGACTACAGTTACAATCTTCACGTTAATCAACGTGCCCAATATTTCTTTGCGGCGACACGAGGGTGTCTTTAGGGTGGGATTTACTACTCACCGAGAAGGGGGAGAGTTTCGAATTGAGATTAAAACAATTGGCTACATGGTTGTTTTTTATATCCAACGGCATTGAATATGTTTTTCAGAATGTAATTTAAATAGATATTTTGAAAAAAAAAGTGTTTTTATAGAATTTTCATAAATAAATTATTTTTCATCGGAATCTGTATATATTTTTTAAAAACTATTGTACTACTCAACACTCAAATTTAATAACGTAAGTGTAATGAAAATTTTTTTTTGTATTAACGTTGAAGATTGAAATTAATTGTTTCATTGTTTCATTCGTCCAAAATTACATACACACGTCATGTTTACCAGTGGTCTCCAACATGCACCATGAACCCTTTCAGTGTGAATGAAACATTTATTTCTTGAGGAATTTCGAAAATTAAATAAAATGTAGGTCCATATTTTTAATTTCCAGTTATATATACAGTTATTTACTATAATAATATTATAGCCGATAGAAGTAATAATGGCATCTTCATTTATATTTTTTTAGATTTTGAGCGAAGCGATGAATGTACTGATTTTACAATGATGTGTGTTTTTTTTTATTTTTTTTTATTTTTGTGTCTGTCATCACCTTTTAGGACAGTAAAAGTGCTTGGATTTTCTACAATTGGTAACTTTTCTGATAGGAAAGTGAATCTAGTTGGTACTTTGGGGGGTCAAAAGTAAATATTTCCCAGTAGTTTTCACAAGCGACGTGAAAAACAAAAGAAAAATTAAGGAAAACGGAAATTTTTACGCAAAATCTGTTTTTGAGAAAATCGATTTTGGTTTTTGGTATAACTCTAAAACAAATAACCGTAGGGACATGACATTTTGACTGAATGTTTATATTAGCATTTTCTATACACCATAAAATTTACAAAATATTTTGACTCTTTTTGAGCTGTTTACGGCCATTGTAAGTTTTCAATTTTTTTAGTTTTTTTTTTCTATAAATATCAATAAAATTTTATCTGTTGAGTAAAAAAGCTTGAAAATCTAATAGAAGGCTCCTAGGTTATTGTTTCAAAGGCAGATGAAAAAAATTAAAAATCCTTAGTCACAGTTTTTATTTATAAGCATTTAAAGTTCAGATTTTGACAAAATACGGAAAAATCACGAAAAATAGCAAATTATTTTGAGTTGAGAATTCATAAAAATTTTTTTTTTTAAATTTAAGATTTGAAAATGTAATATAAGATTACTCATAAGTTTGTCTACCTTTATCAAAAAAAAAATGTCTAGAAGAAACTTAAATTAAATTTTTATGAGCGTCTGAAATTTATATTTTTACAACATTTGATATTTACTCGATTTCTCATGTAACAATTTTCTTATTTTATTGTAATTAAAAAACGAATGACTGTAGATACTTGAAAATTTCACTGAATGTTTATATTAGCATTTTCTATACACCATAAAATGTTGAAAATATTTTGACTCTTTTTGAGCTGTTTACGGACATTGTCAGTTATCAATTTTTTTAGTTTTTTTTTCTATAAATATCAATAAATTTTTATTTGTTGGGTAAAAAAGCGTGAAAATTTAATATAAGGCTCCTGATATTATATCGTTCTAATAGCAGTTGAAAAATATTAAAAATACATAGGCACAATTTTTTTTTATAAGCATTTAAAGTTCAAATTTTGACAACATTTATCAAATTTATAATTTATAAATTATTTTGTGGTTAAAAATTTATAAATTTTTAACTTTTATGGCTAAGGATTGAAAATTTAAAACAAGGCTCCACGTAAATAGGTTATATATAAATTACTTTATTCACAATAATATCATCAAATATACTTGGTAAAATCATAGGCTGACTGACCGTTTTCGCTCAGAATCGTTTTTCTTATACAATGATATTATATCATTGAATTCAAATTTAACACCATCCATTACAGTGACCGACTTGTAACCTACTGTACAGCAGAGCGGCATCCACTTATCCACCTTTTTTATTTTGGATTTAGTATTGAGATGAGTGAAGAGTAGGTGTTTCGCATTTGACGTATACGACTTGTTGGTAATTTGAGTTTGAGACTATACTGATTTCTAGTCTATTAGATTATAGTAATAAAACTGAAAAACAATCAAAAAATAGCATTAAACCCATTTCCAATTTAACGTAAATATCTTATGACGATCCGGCACTGCTTATATTGTATAAGAATTTTGAAAAATTGCCTAATATTATAGATTTAAAAAAAAAACCTTTAGATTAGGCCGAAGAGGAGTGTGACTGCCCCGATTGCCACCTCTTCCTATAACCCGCTACAATGCACCACTAAACAAAATAGTAAACGCATTTTGCTAATCAATTCCTGTACAATGTATATTATACTATATTATAGTGTGTGTGTTACTATAATGTGTATAATATAAGGTGCGTATAATATTATAAACGTCACACAAACATATTTCTTTCTTTTGAGTTTTGATTGAGTACTTATGGGGAAAAAAAACACATAAAAGTCGACACGAAAAACAACTCATCTGGAAATAAAACCGTGTCGAGCTTATATTACTATACAATGATAAATCCCGTAATGTAATTGTGCAGTGCGCCCGATCGATGTTTTCATGTGCTAAGAGTTTGACCCCCGAAGGAAAAAAAAAACAAAATTTTCTTCCGGTCGGCCGCACTACACCGACGTCTAATACACGTCGTGCATATTTATAATGTAATATGTATATATAGGTACGTTTATATATACTATGTGCGTGTGCATATATACATAATATATATTATATAAATACCTACATATACATATACATATGTGCGTGTGTGTATATATGTATATATACATCAATATTTATCATTACATTACCCTCGGATAAGTCGTTTTGATACGGCATAACCTCGTGGCGGTCGTTCTGCAGGGTTTCGGTCACGCCATGTTTTATCGAACGCCCGGCACGAAAACGTCTCGCGTAAAACAATAAACGAAAACAATATTATTACCTATGACAGAATACGTGCACAGGGCGCCGCATAACATTATAATATAATAATATTCAGTACATTGCGAAATTATTATATTATTATAAACAACCCACGGCCGCACACACACACGCGCGCGCGCGCTACTTTTCGGCGTAAGTTTGTTTGATTTAATTCTCTCGTATTTTCGTATTTTTTTTTATTTTTTTTTTTTTTTTGTTTAATCTAATTAAGTACGTGTACTGGGTACCCCTGCGACTCGTGTATTATTACGAGTGCTCGCGATTTGCGGGTAGATTTTCTTTCACCGCACGAGACGTGTGCGTTTTCCGCTAAAGCATATAAGCGCGTACCCGCCCGAGCAAGTTTTACACAGCCCATAGGGTTACGAATTTAATTTATACACACGGTCCGTGTCGTTATGCGATTATACACACGGAAATGTGCGATTTTCCGCGAATCGTTTTTTGTTCTCGAACTTTGTTCTCGAAACGACGGAATATATAATAACGTTTTCTCTGAGGGTCTAGCACGTGCGTGGAGTTGTAAGGACCCTAAAGAACCCCCCATCCCCCGCACAACACCGTTTTTTTTTTTTTGAAAACTGTGACGTAATCGTTTTGCTAATATTTTGCCAATCGGTTTTCAGATTTTGCAAATCACCGCCCAGTCCGATGTGTATAAAAATTGAGATTGGGTGAGGCCAACTTCCCGCAGTCCCCTCTTAATGTGCAATTAACGAATTGAAAATGGTACTAACACTTTGCAAGTTGATTTTCAGAATTTGCAAATCATTTGCCAGTATGATTTAATAAAGCATTTAATAAAATCGTGAAACTGCGTAAGTGAGTTGTGTCACGACCACCCATTCAAAATTACTGATTTTTTTTATTAATAACAAGCATGGCATTGGCATGATTATTCATGACTGATTTCACAAATTTCGTGACATCAGTATCGCTGGAATCGCAAAAAGCAACGGGTGGTACTGCGAAACGTTTCGTAAGTATACCGCTCGACCACCACTTAACATTTAGAAATGTACTTAATATAACTGTTGTTCTGTTTTTTTGTTTATTATTGTGATCATTTAAAACTATAGTCTATAGTCATCCGTTGTTTAAAAGTAATTTAATCTCTTCTACTTAATCTAGGTACCTATCATTACATCATTGTTCATGCCATACGAATAAATAAAAAAAAACTACCAAAAAAAGAATTCCATGAATGTTTGCACTGACATAATATTTAAGAACGCATTTATCACGAACTTGCATAGCTGTCTCCGAAATTCAGTCGACTATCATTTCTATGCACAATCGTTATTTAAAATGTGTACGTTTTGCCATCACTGACCGAAAGTTAAATTATTCAAATTTATAAAAATTAGATCGCGAGGGATGTTGTCCAATTTTTCTCAAACCTTCGCAAATATTTTGCAAATAATTGTGCCGATGAAGTGAGGTGGAAGTACAAGAACTTCCAGAACTTCTAGTAAAAGCTCGACTGACGAAAGTAAAGTCCAACAAAATTTGAACCACAAGAATAACAAGAATATAGACTACAATTATTCTGAATATTCTCAGACATGAGGCTAATCTAACTTTTCTTTCAAATTCTCTAATCAACCAAGTCGACTGACTGCCCACCTCTTCTATTACCTAATTAACTTCTGCTTACCAATTTTTAATACACGTGCTCATATTCTCTTTACTAGGTATCCTTTTCACTCCCACTAATTATAGCTTAAATTCACCAATCGTAAGTATGAAGCTGTGGTTTGCCAATGAGGAGCCCTCGTTTCCTCTGTGAATATAGTACATACCTACTTCTTTTCTTAGAAAGAATTATTTTACTATATACTATATACTAATAATTTATGTGCTGATTTTAGTTTTAAATTTGATCCCTCCCTATTTCATTTTTTTTTTATATCGAACAGGGGAATTGATTGCAAATTTTGAAAACCAATATGAAAATATTTGTCAAAAAAATTACTACACCATTTTCAAGCAAATTTGTCAGGGGGGGAGGGACTTCACGCACGGGTTTATATAGTGAACTAAACGGAATACTGTGGATGGTATAAAGTATGTGTACTTTATTTTACCTGTGCATTATAAAAACGTAGGTATTCGTACATTTTGTAAAAATTAAAATGTTGTTCTAACCAATATGACCAGAATAATATTACGGTACGTTGGAAACATAAACTATTATTATTATTATACTGTTGAAAATATTAACAGAGTATATTTTTGACATAACTATACTATAGTATTATAACAGAAACGTTCCTATATCATCTAAAAGACGTATTTTACTTAATACAGTATCCATAAATATTTAGTTAGCTTAAAATCATCTATTTTGTGCGTTTTATATTTGTATTTTTTTTATTCTGTGGAAAGTTTTATATTTTCAAACTTTTTAAAGTTTCGTATTTTCTTTTTCTTTAGGAACTAGCATTATTTATAAATTAGTTTTTTTCCCTAATTTTTCAAATTAATAAAAAAAACGCAATTAAACATGTACGTTTGATTTTCAATATTACATGTTCCAATTGTGTGTAAATGTGACATAGTATGGGCCCAAACATAAAGCGATTAATAATTAATAGTATAAATGAAAAGTTGGTATGGAATTCCATTCATTTAAATCAATGTCGGATGAAAGTTGAAAAAAAAAACATCATTCAACCTAAAACAGATGACCGACGAATGGGTATTTGAAGAAAACTATAAATTTATTGATATTCTACAATGTACCAACACTATTATGGTGGGAAATAATGATATGATATGACCTAATTATTTGATTGTTAGAACTTCAAATGATGGATATGATAATATCGATAGAATTAACTATAATATTATTTTCTACCATTATGATATTACAATATTATAATATTTTATACGTTTATGATTTTTTAGATAGAGAGGGGGAAAGAAAGAGATAGATAGAGAGAGAGAGAGAGAGAGAGAGAGAGAGAGTACTATTATAGTAATAATATTGTTCGCGTACACATTTCACTACAAAAAAGTGTTTTTCCTCTATCGGAAATAAGAATAAGAATAAGAATAATATTATACCCGAACAACTGTGTGCATCCGATTTCAACGCACAACGTTTTCTATTTATTGTTCCGTGATGTACGTAATATATTATCTATTATTTTTATTATTTTTTTGTCCTTTACTATTTGCTTTTAAAATGAACCCATCTCGTCGTACACCGTATACCATCCCTGCCCACCACGCGCACGTATATTGTTATATTTAAGTACATATACCCACATAGTATTATACAGTGAAACCTCGGTATCTCGAAATTTTTTCCTCAGTCTCAGTTCATTCACACATTATTTTAAATTGCCTAGCTAGGTTACTCGAAGTTTCGATGTGTCGAATTTTTGTTTTTTTGCCCTTTGACACTTCGACATATCGAGGTCTCACTGTATTCGTCGACGTGTTGTACCACGGTAGTACCTACCTACCACCTATACCTGCCAGCTATTATATGCAGAGTCGCGTTCGGTCTATCATCGCGGGCGCATAATAATAATAATTATTATAATATAAATTGCATCATGATAATAATACATCAGTTTTAAAATAATTATTGTTCTCTGCAAGAGTTTCAAACTGTGAGTGGAAATTAATACTCGAGCGCGTTGTATATTTTATTATTTTATTATAATATTATATTATATTAATATCGTTATATGCACACTGCAGACGGGTGCATTATAGTAGTTGTAAAATTATTTTTGACTAGGTGTGTGCATTATTATTATTATTACCTACTGTTGTTATTACCATTATTATTATTGTTATGTAAAATAGTTCAGTTTCCTTTGTAAAACGAGCCGCCGAACACGGCTGGCTACGACCAGATACAATATAGCGACGCACTGTCCCGCGTAATTGCGTTTTAACCGAAAAATTCCGTGAGGCCCTGCATTGGTCGTGTGTGTGGTACGGGCCAGCGAAGGGGACGGGGTCGTGTGTGTGTGTGTGGAAAAATAGCAAAGGATATAATATTATTATTTTTATTATATGGACTCGGAAAATAATAATAATAATAATAAGCGATGAGGGATTCGCCGTTTGTAACGTAATATTGTTATATTATTTTCGCCGCTCGTTTGTAATTAATAACGGGCGCGCTGCAGCTCGGCGGGGTCTTGGTCGTCGTGTTTTAATCGACGTCAACCCAAGAGGGGTCAGGCTATTTATCTTCTTTACGCGCACACCAGAAAGGATTTTGTGACTTTTTTTTTTTTAAAGTGGAGGTGTGTTTTTGAAAAAAAGAGAAAAAAAGTGACCTAGGCGCATTCGTCTTACGCGGAACAGATGGCGGCGGTGCAGAGCTAACGAAACACACGCAGCAAACGTTATATCAATCAATCTTCTTATTTTTTTGCCCCGCTCCAACCCTCTCCCTAACTACGAACGTACTCTTTTTTCCCCATCAACTTGACTTTTACAAAAACAATATACCTACATGAATCGAGAAATTAAACGAACTCGCCTACGATACACACCGCTATAATAATAATAATAATAATAATAATATAGACTTCTCTCCCTCTCTCTCTCTCTCTCTGCGTAGCCGCCGTCGTAGTTTCCGTGTACATATTATATCTATGGCCGTCTACGACAGTGTCTACGGTGAGTACCTAAGTATAATACAGTATGCCTCAATGCCTACAATTAAATTATTACTCACTGTCCCATAATATTTGTGAATGGCGTAATTTTAACTTAAAACACCGTGCTCAGCCTTCCACCGATCATACGTTTTTTACTGTAGATAATGTAAATATTATTATTATTATTTTATCATCAGTATTATTGTCAAACTCAAAACAATTATTATATTATTTTCGACTTATAATATTAATAATGATATACAATACCGCGGTTGCCTACATCGTGTTTGGAATCATCGGGAAAAAATAAAGCAGTACAATGTGTATACTAGTCTATGGACAATTTATTGTTTTAATAATGTTGAACGTTTAAAACGAGTACTCTGATAAAATAATATTATGTTATATATTATTGGGAAACAGTTTACGATAAATTTTTAATACCGCAGTTTATTTATCGAACAGTATTAAGACAATGTATATTACAAAAGTATACAAAATAGTTAGTATTGTTCAATATTATGTATATTTGGAACAAAATATTTTACTTTAAAAAAAATATAAAATTAAAATTAATTCAAAAAAACTACATAAAGTTTTGTTAAAGTGTAGCAGAAATAAAAGCGTTCATAATACTTAATAACTTTATAAAGTATGCAACGCGAAGAATGTATTATAGTTTATTATTGTTTTATAAAGCTAACATAGTTTATATTAATATATTATATATAAAAAAAAGTAAGTATATACACAGAGAATGTATTTCGTGATCGAGTGGAAATTATTAACTTTTGTAAAGGCATATTATATAGTAGTCGACGTCTATAATATTATATTATATTCATAATCACGAGATATATATATATATTATTTTATATAAATATAAATATTATGGATTATCATCGTTTCGACGACTACAGTTTCCGAAGTGAATTTATCAAACGACCCATCATTACGACGCGAAACGGTATAGGGAAACGCAGTCAAATCTCTAAACGGCTTTTCCTCGGGGAGTTTTTCACATATTATTATATAGTACGTCCAACTGTAAAAGCGAAGTACGTCTTGACCCCCCCCCCCCCCGGCGGCGTATACATAGCATCACACCCCTCGATCAGTCGTATTTTTTATTTTCTCGACTTGCTTTATTTTCATTTTTCGATCTTTTTCCGTCCCTTTAACGAAATAAAAATCCGCAACAATGAATTCAGTGCTCTATAAAATTTGATCACGTTCTCTTGACCGCGTGTGGTGGTGGTGGTGGTGGTGGTGGTGGTGGTGCAGCAGAAAATATGTGGCGTAGGAGGAAAAAAAATATTACTCCGCGACGTGAATGACGATTGGAAAAACACACACACACAATCATTTTTCCGATTTTTCCGATTAGTTCATGTCTTTAATTCCGCCCTTTCAGTATTATCGGGATCTGTGGACTTGGCGTATATCGGTCCTCGCCCGCGCTTCCGCAGCGGCAGCTGAATGTGCGTATTATTTATATATACTATATATACAGGCATTACATGTGAACCCCTTAAATTCGACTTCACAATTTATTATACGTCTTGATAAAACGCGCACACGGAAAGATTCATACAAATTTTCTTTAAGTTATAAATAAAATAAAGAAAAAAAAACTTCAATACCAGCGCAACATAAAAACGGGACAAGAGTAAAATATATATAGCAATCGTTTTGCCAAAGTGCTCTCGGTACTCATTTTTTCGTCGTTTGGTATTTTTTTTATTTTATTTTATTTATTATTTGTATGTGCTTTATTTATTTATTATTATTATTTCGTTTTTTCGCCTCGAGACAACAACAACTACGAAAAAAAAAAACAACGCCAGTCTTGGAAGCCGTAGTCGCTTCGGCAGCAACGGCAAAGTCGACCGACGAACGAGAACTCGAGTTTTAGTTTTAGTTCCCCGCCAGGACGATAAAAAAAAAAGAGGAATAAAATAGAAGGAAACGAGTAGGCGATAAAATAGCGTTTTTGCGTATGTTGCTGGAGGATAATAATAATAAAAAAAAAAAGATACATACATATACATATACATACACGACGAAAAGAACGAAAGGGGAAAGCAAACAAGACTCGGGCGTACAATAATACGCGCCCCCGTATACGAACGACACCGATTTACTATCGAAAAATGTCAATTTTCAGATGTGATTGGTCCACGACACGCGGGTGATGGGTTCGCAGTGTGTATATAATGATATATACATTCAGTCTTTTTAAACTTTTTAGTGCCATCGGAGTGTCGTAGTACGTATAATATTATTATATTGTTAGTTTCGTTCACTTTGCATAAAAATAGTGTCCCTATATATAATAATAATTCATATTGTAATAATATTATCATACTATTGTCGTACCTATAATACGCGTGTTTGGTCGTCGTCCGTGATTATCGGGTCAGCCCCACCAAAAAAAAAAAAATGCCGACGTCTTAATTCAAAAACGAATAACCATAAAGATACCTACTTGAAATATTCACCAAATATTTAGGTATATTAGCATTTACTAGACGTGGTATGACTTTCAAAATATTTTAGCTCTTTTTGAACTATTTATTTCTATTTGCATTTTATATAATATGAAATGTGCTACTTTTTAGTTTGTTTTTTTTTTCGATAAATATCGATAAAAACGTTTCTGTTCCACCAAAAAGATAGTAGTGGCTTCTCATTAGTATTTTTTGCTAGAATTAAATAAGAAAGAAACGTTACTTAAAATTAATTATTTATTTGTGTATGAAGTTAACATTCACATTGCAGGTATTCAAATATGAAAAAACGATTTCACCTCAAATGATTTTTGTTATTTAAAAAATAATAATCAACAACTTGAAACATTCCATTATTACTTAAATTATAATTTTCTATGTACGGAATACATTTTTCGAAATATTTAAAGCAGTTTCATAATATTTATATAAATTTTAATTTTAGAATTTTAGTTATTTTTGAAGTGTTGATAGAAATGTTAAATTTGATCAAAAAGCTTTAAAAATGTAAAAAAAAACTTAAAGAAGTTTATAAGTTTTTTTTAAAAACATTTTAAAATATGAATGCACATTTTTTTTTAGGCATTCAAGTACAATTATATTTTTGAAGTTGGATATTAAAACAAAATATAACAATTTTAATTATTTTATTTTAATGAAAAAAAAATTATTCGTAGGAACATGCCATAACGTTATTATTATTTAGTACACAAAATTAAATTTTCTGAATATTTACATTAATTATTAATTTAAGCATAATATAAATCTAATATATTCGGAATGTTCTTTTGCAAAAATTAGTTCAACCTTCCGTAAAATAGAAAAATAAATCACAAATAGTAATATAAATATAATATAATAAAATATTTTAAGAAATACACTTGGAAGTAAAGACTTTTTGTCAGGGGATACACGCGATACTTATACCTATACATAAACCTATATAATAGCTACATCATCAAAGCTGCAGTCATTGCGAGTTAATATTAAATTTTTTACTCTATTTCTTTATATCTCAAATTCTCAACGTCAGAGCGTTTATTCACGACTTCTGAGACCGACGGCGTTTTTTAACTTTATTATATTAATAATAATCGTAGTCTATTCAGTATTCAAACGATATTATATGACCTTGTGCGGAATCGGCTTGATTGCAAACAGTTCTAGTCAAACGATTTTGAATTATAATTAAAATAGTTCGACTGCGAAACTGATATTTTCTCTAAGAGAAAAACAGCTTTTGCTAGTTAATTTTAAAACTGTTTACTCGATATCTTCGAATCTCTGCAACCTCGGAGCGTTTATTCACGACTTCCGAGACCGACGGTGTTTTTTAACTTTATTATATATTAATAATAATAATAATAATTGTAGTTGCTTCAGTATTCGAACGACATCATGACCGTGACCGGACTTGGTTTCATCGCAAACAGTGGTTCTAATCAAACGGTTTAGAATAAAATTAACAAATATAGTTTTGCGTGGAGGCGTAGTCTGCACACGATCGACTGTGAAACCAAAATATGTCGGACGAGAGTCGAAAATCCTAGTATGAATTCGGTCACAAATGCACAATATACAGGTATTAGATATTACACTACTGTTTGACCCACACGCGGCGTACGTACGGTGAATATATTATTATTACGGTTTTAGATGTGACAGTCCGTTTACCGTTTGTCGCAGAACCTATGTACGAGATTTGAATTAATCTGTCAATTTAACAAATACGATCATACGTCACGTCGAACAATGTAATATTATAAATTGACGGATTGTAGTGTTTAACCTGCAGTGTATACGAATCGTGGCAATTGTGAACGGTCGTGATTTAGTTTTGAATTCTTCAATGTTTTTATATTTTATGAAACTTTATATTGTTATAGCTGTTTCTTGTTTTTTTACACCCGTTTCATGCGAAGAGATATAATATCTACGGTAAACGTTCACCCCCCCCCCCCCCCCCCCCCCCAACAAACCAGCCAACTGATAACATTTTATAGTAGGCATAAGTTAGCACCCATATATATTTGTAAATTTTAGTAGTAATTATAATAATAAGATGATAGTTATGTATATAATATTACTGCGACTATTATACCTGCAAATTATATATATATATATATATTTTATTGAGTTAAGCATTCAACATCTATGGCCTGAAGGTTATTTAGTAGGTTTTTAACTGTGAAGGAGGGTATGGTGGGTTAAAACACTCTATATGTGGCCACGATTTGTCACTAAAACCTGGTTAGGAACCCATTCAGGAACTAGTGACACCGGCTGATGCTTGACTTCAGAACACGTTCGTGACTGAAGCCAACCACCAGGCCACACCAGGCCGTTAATTATACTAAACTGATTATTCTGGGTTGCAAAATCAGCAACTTGATTAATATAATATAGTCGATGTTTTCAACTTGTTTTAAATTTTCAATCAACATTATTAACTTCAGTTAAGGTATACAATTTAATAATAATTTATTATTTAAACAGATTATATACCTATATTATGTACCTATATAATTTGTATTGATCATTAACAATTTGGTCTATCAACATTATGATCGTTTCAAGCTGTGTTCGGATCGTTCACTTAAAAAAGAAATAATTAACGTTCACGTTCATGTTTTTTTTCTTCAAATCAACAAATTCACATCCTTTGAAAAAAATAATTCATTCATATTTTGGTTGTTCGTCTAAATTTTTTTATTTTATTTTTATGAATCGTTTAAATAGGTACTAATACACAATCGTGGAATTCATAATATTGTTGTTGTTTTACGTCGAGCCGTGTCCGCTGGTATTTCACGTATTTTATTTTTCTAATTCTTATTTCTTAACTAAACAAATATAGAAAAATTGTACTATAATAATATTATTAGGTAATCAATATTAATTAAATAGTAAATAATGAATTCAAACGTATTAAAAATCGTTCAAATTCCTTAAATAAATATAAATGTCGTTCACTATCTCGTTCTATTTGAAAACAATGACACTAAATATGAACATGAACGACAATTTATCCAAACACTGGTTTGAAGCATAAAATAATAAAATATGTTACCCTAGTGGATAATATTGTCTTCATAAACTCGACTTTTTTGTTTGTTTCTAAACGAGTATTTCGTGTACAACGGATCTATGCCTGCAATCAAATAGTAGAAAACAAAAGGTCCTTCATACTATATATTATATTGATTAAAACTACATTTTTTAATCATTCTAATTTATTGAAAAATTAATGGATACGATAGTATACGACATTGTCAACAAAACTAAATTTATTAATAATATAAAATCCAGTCTCTGTTGGTTTGGAGGTATAAAAACATTTTTTTTCGAACTAAATTAATTATTTTCATCAGTTGATTTTCAATTCAATCAATTAAAATGATTAATTATTTATGCCATTTAAAATACAGTTTCATTCAGTTTTGGTTTGAAACTCAATTAAAGAACTTTATATTGTGTTTAATGGTACAAAACCATTTCCAAGTCGTACGGTAGTATTGTACAAAAATGTAACATGTTTAACACGTCATCATCAAAGTAATATTATACTATTATAAAAAAAATTGAAATTTGAAAATATTCTCCACACTCGTGTACCTAGTGGGTACGTCAGCCATTCAATTGTCTAAGACAGTGGTTATTAAACTTTTGAAGTACGTCGTATATTATGTGGATCCCTGATTAAAGACTTTTTCAAATCACGGACCCCCTTCTTGGATTACTTTCGAGTTTTCTTTTTTTTTGTTTCAAGACGTCACATGCTGTTACAACAAACTGTCCATGGTTGGAACCACTGATAATGCTGTGAACCCAGTTTAAGAACAGTTGATCTACAAAACTGTCATACGCCTTTGAAAAATAGCATTTTGAAAAAAGAAATATTTACTTAAAGTCAAAACTCTTTGAAATAATAAGTATAGACAGTAGAAACTATAATGGACAAAGCTGTAGATAACTTGTTAAAATAAAATAGAATATTAGAAACTATTTTTGTTAGGAACTTAGTTATTTAATTTCATAAATAGTTGTAATTTGTAACTTAACTTAGTTATTATGTTAAAGTTTTTTGTATTACCAACTGTATATTTTAGATTCTGAACGGAGCAATGAATGTATTGATTTTACAAAGATGTGTGTTTTTTTTTTATGTGTGTCTGTGTACACGATAAGTATTCGAACTAATGCTTCGATTTTCAACTTCAGTATCTTTTCCGGTGGGGAAGTGAATCTAGTATGTGCAATAAGCAGGTAAAAATTTAAAATTCCAAGTAGTTTTTAAAAGCACCTGGAAAAAAATTAACTTTTAACTTAACTGTTAAGTTATTATTTTCATGACAATTTGTAACTTATTTTAGTTACCCAAATTCATTTACATTTTAAAATCAACTTTAACTTAGTTTAGTTAGGCATTTTTTCTTTTAGGATTACTTAACTTTAACTAGTTAAAAAAATTGGTTTACTTGCCCAGCTTTGAAAATGGATCGCATTGTATTATAGTGCCTCGAGAAGTATCGTTCTAATTATTGGTACTGATGTTTAATATTTACCATGATCTGAATTAGGATATTATCCAAAGTAAGACGAAGAATACATTAATAATACATCATGTATTCATGTGCATTGTATTCTTTTAATTGTATTATAATAATAATATATAGCCAATGTATAATAATACGAATGTAGTAAGTAACTACATAAAAATATTATTATGTTTAGTTAATAAAATATATAGCAAAATAATCAAACCGCTAGTAGAAAAAGAGGGGGGATATAATGTGAATGAAAAACACAACCGTTCATGGCACTGCACATGATAGGATCTTTACAAAATGTGTTAATCACTTTGAGAATGTCTCAAACAATAAAATTAATATTTAGGTAATAAAAGAATGTTTCATTTTGGAAAAAATTTGAAGTGGGATGCAAAATTATAAAAAAAAATAGCGTAACTGAATATTTAAATGTCCTATTGATTAGAATAATAATTAATAATACACTTATCAAAAAGGGTTCTCATGACTATTTTTTTTCTAAATGAATAATATTGTATAGGATATTAATTTGATGACGTTCAATTGCATACACTGCAGTAATACTATTATAATAATATATAGGTTCATTACCGCGTTTAGTACCATCATAGGCGATGGTGCACACTGCACGCGTTTACTCAGAGGGCGTGATCGTGTGGCTTTCAGAGGATATGGTTAAGTTTATATTTATTAAAAATGTCTCCGGATGATTTATTATATTAAAGCACCGGGATAATGAAGATATCATAACGATAGTATATCATCTCGAGACACCTAATTTATATCGTGGCTGATGGCTCTAAGTTGGTAAAATTACAGCAATAGCTTAAACCTCGTAGATCTCAAGTCATAATCCTAAACGATATAATTACAAAACATACGAGGAAAAAAGTATGCATTTTTTGGTGCCATTTACAGTGTTAAGGTGCTGCTTCGGGCAAGTGTCCACGTCGACCATAGTATCTACAGATATTGTGTTAATACGAGATCCTATAGCGTCTTTTGCAGGTTTATAACATAATATTATAGAATATATATAGAGGATCTTCTAAATTTTGTGTGACCAAAATAGTGAGGATCACGAAAGAATACTATCATAATCCCAACCATTTTTTGGAGTAAAGCCCTGAGTGGCCATAATATTTTACAAAAACATTATATTGGGATTATACAATTGCCTATACTTGATGTATTATACTTAAGCAACGATAAGGGTGTAAATAATTTTTATGTTCCTGCAATAAGAATTTCTATTTTACTATTTAACTATCGACGCTATAAATATACGTTTATAAAATGAATAAAATATTATACATTTTTTTTCCTATTATGAACATCATACTAATATACGCGCTCGTCGTCTAAGTCCAATGTTATATTTTTACATTTTTTTATTTGTTTTTAAATTACCTTAATATGACTTTATTGTCTTTAAAATAATATAAAGCTATTATAATACGTGGTCCAATATTACCACCTTCCATAACACTAGATGTTTGCAAACATGTAAAATTATTGGTTACCGTTTTTTTTTTTATCTCAATGATATTATAAGATTTATTAAATACTTGTGTTTGATAAGCAATTGATCATTTCTGAAAATATTTTTTAGCAGCATATAAGTGTAGAAAAAAATATTAAAACTATAGAAAACATCGCCATGACGATAAAAAAATTATCATAGTGCAATATAATCCAGGCGTGTATGTAATTAGCGACAAAAACAACCAAAAAAATGTAATTTGTGCCACATCTAAAATTAATTTTAATAATTTGCACCGCTTTTCAAGGTTATAATGTGCACCACAAAAACTAGGTGAAAGGTCATTATGTAATCTGCGAAATCTTGTAACTAAAAATATTATAATTTACACCAATTTTTACCTTATAAAAATTGTAATATGTGCCAATTTTAAATAATTCATAATAATTTTTTTTTTGAAATTTTTTTTATTTTATTGTAAGTCATCCATAAATCAAGTTAATTTTATCAGATCGGTATATATTTTCTGAAAATTATTAAATTGTATATACAGTAGAATAAAAAAATACATACTTTGTATATAAATAATTAGTAACATTTGACGATTGAGTTAATAATATAATATATAAAATCATGAATATTATAATTTACTGTCCAATTATTGTTCATATTATTAATAGTGCGTCATGTTAAAATATATTATTTACATATTATGTGTTATAACTGATGTGAACTCAGTAAATTTATGAGATAAATTCTAACAATTTAAACCGAGACTGTGGCGCAGACTAAATATTATTATATTATTTTACGCCTTTTGTTTTCGTGAGTTGTGAAGCAGATTATTAAAATTAATATTTAGATGTGGTGCAAATTACACGTTGTTTTGTCTTATTTTAGATAATATACGCATTACGTACTTAAATGTACTTATTCGTAGCGCAAGTCACAAGTATACTAAAATAATTGGAGCCAAATATCATCTCCCCAATATCCCTTCTATAATTATTATAGGTACGGTATTATTGTTTTTTTTTTTTTACCAAATCAGCTCAACAGGTAACATACAATATCATAACAACAACGCATTTGAATATATTATATAATTTGTACATACTTCTATATCCTCCTACTTCTTCTTCCTAAATCGCCACTATCCACAACACTGTATAGGTCGTGCAGCTAACCAGGACCAGTATCTCAATTCCTGGCCCCCGAGATCAGCAAAACTCACACCACTTCTATCTGTGGAGGTATGTGAAAGATAAAGTCTTTGTTTCACCGTGGGCAGTTATTACTGCTAGTTCTCGATGCATTATTTTGAAAACGCCATGTACGTTTAATAGGCGATCGCTGATCACGAAAAATTCCAAACACAGTTTGAAATCAACAATATAGTTTAAAGATAAACCTGTCATGTAATATTATGTTAATATCATCGTACCGCAGACTATGTAGAATGCTATGAACGCTTCGACGGAATAACAATATTATTATCAATCCTAACGTAATACAATAAATAATAATATAGTGCCAATAAAGTATAATAATTCCTTTTCTTCCCCGGCCATTGTACTATAGGTTTAACTCGTGTCGGGTCGTAACTCGTGAAGCTTAACATTATTATCAGCCACCCCTGACTGCAGTCATAATAATATTAAAATATTATTAAATTATTATTAGTGTGTTGTACACGTCTTCTACGTCGTCCTCCGATTAAACTTTTTCGGTTTCTATCACCTAATAAGAAGGTATTATATTACCTTGTAATAATTGCATCGTTTCCGTGTGGTCTGACGACGAGTGGACTCGACCATCAGTGTGTGTCACGCACGTTCAACAATATGTTACGCTGCCGAAGTCACCACCTAACCGAAGTCACTAACCAAACCGAGTAACGACTATCGTGAGGCATTTTCGTTTTATTTTTCACCGTTATTACTATTATTATGTTTACTATTATTATCGTCATTATCGTCGTCGTCGCGCCATTATCATTATTCCAATGACGGGTGTGTGTGTACGGTGCGATAACACGAAAGCCACCGCCAGTAAAGACGGCAGCCGCACTAACCATGCTCGTGCCATAACATTATAATATTTTACAATAATAATATCACAATATGAGATCGATCAGTCGAGCAGCCACGTTACGATAGTGTTCGAAGACTATAATAATTGCCGTAGACCGTGTGGAAGCATAAAATAGATACATAACTTGTCAATTCTTACCGTTCCGAATGTCTCGTGATATACATAATAATATTATTATAATGTATACGAATAATTCTATTTGAAATAAAAAAAAAAAAACTTCTAATATTATTATAATATTATGTCATTGTCCCGAATGCACGTTTAATCGAAACATTATTTAGGTACACGATATTATCACGTATAATAAAATTGTTCCTATATTATTCTCAGGTATTTCGATCTCAAATAATTCTACCTTATTTTCGTTTCACATATTATTTGAATTAACGATGCAAATATTATGTACCTAGCAGTTACAAAAGAACCGTAGCCAGTTGCCAGTAGAGTGGACACTGGTGGTTATTTATTTATTTTTGTATTGTAGGTAATATCTAAAGTAATTCCTTATAAGGGTTATATAATAATAATTATTATTACGATTAATTTTCTTCATTTTAATCTCCTTTTGGTTCGTTAAAACATTTACGTAAGGTCAGCTATGATTTATTTTATACAGTATTTATACGTGTTTGATAAAAGTTATATCTTATGTGGTATTGTAAGTATCAAATACTATTTGAATAAAAAATGAATTGTTACGTGTCAACCCATATTAATATTAATACATTAATCTTAATATACTTATACAAATATTTATACATCAGTCCGTGATTTACAATAATGTTAATACATTGTTATGTTTATTAAAATATATGTAAATTTAACATAGGTATAGTTGCTAACATAATTCTTGTACAGTCATGAGAGAAAAGTACATGATATTATGTACATAGTAATCACTTTATGAACGAAGGGGTCATCAATGAATCAAGTAATAGCCAATAGGTGATAACTTATGATAAATTAGTAGTTTTTCTAGATAATATCTGAGAACTATAGAATAAAATAAGTGCCCTAAAAAAATATTTCGGCTACGGGCTCTGTGTAGTTCAATAATAACAAGATAAATACTGATATTTCGACTTCACGGGTATATTAAAATAATAGGTGACATTGTAGTAATGTCGCAGATCCCTTCAATCTTGAATAGTTATTCTATTTTAATAGCTGTTGTCGACATATAAGTGGTTCGTGTACCAGGTACCTACTTGATAATGTGAATTCATTTTTTAACATAAATCTCCTTCAAAGTATTTACCGATCACGTGCACTCGTCCTCCAAATGCTCTCACCACTTTTCGCATGTAGTCTTCAGTTTTAAATCGCTCGAGTTGGCTAACCGAATTTTTTATTATTGTTTCAACGTGGTCAAAATTTTGTCCGTTGAAGTATATAGAATAGGTAACAAAACCTGGTCACAAGATTTTAGGTGTTTTGGGTATAGGTACCATAGCGTAATATATATATACATATAGGTAGTAAGGTTGTGGTTGCGAATGGTTAAGAACAGGTTACTAAAAAGTGGTACAGTTTTGATTTCAATAAGTGAAATTCATCTTTAAGCGGGGCGCTGGTGTAACGTTACCGCAGCTTCCCAGGGAGAAAAATGGATTTTCCGCGGTGAAAATCAAGTTAGGAATCCCAAATTTGTGGTAAAAAATATGGTTACGAATTGGTTACTACCTAATGATATAATTTGTTGTGGAAAACTCCGACTAAGGGTTGCCGGGATAACGTAACTAGGTAATCCAGCGAAACTATTATTGTTTGCGAACCAGATATTTACGAAACACGACAGTCGATAAGGCGTGCGTAATGTGAAAGTCCGTGTTCGAGCTTTGAACCTTTCTGGCCGATACAATCGGATTCTTTTCTTCGACATAATTAAAACCGCTATGGAGTCATAAGTCCGATTAACGACTCTCTGACCTGTTGGAACGGATCCATATAATAAGAAAAATAGGCCTTTGACGTCTGTAAAAGTTTGAGTCCTGGTATTTTTCAATCACACTTCGTGTTTTATAACAAACAAGACGTAGGTAGGTATTAACAAAAACAAAAAAAAACGTACCACGCAGTGTTAAAAGTAATAAAAGTATATTATCGTTTCATCAAACACCGCGGGGGGGGGGGGGGGAAGAAAAGCTTTTTCATCTATCTCGAACCAAACTATTTTTCTATATACATATATATATATACCACACAAGTACCTACGTCGTACCTATGATATACTATATAATATATATATATACACCTTATAAATAATAATAATGCGTAAACACGCTCCGTCGTCGGAGCCGTTCGTACCGCCGTTTTATCGTGTGCGCGTGACTGCGGCTGCGGCCGACGAGTGTCTCTGTTTTTGACGATGAAAAACGTCCGTTTCGAGAGGATTTCGACCACCAATGTGCTTTTCTCCCTCCGCCAGCGCCGCCATGATATCGCACACAAAAGCCGCCGCCGAAATCCTTGAACTCGTTTCCCTATCGTTTCGAGCTCGGGCGTGTGTGTGTGTGTGTGCGTGTGTGCGTGTGCGTGAATTATTATTATAATCTATTGATTTTTATTTCGTATCGACGGCGGCGGCGGCGGTGGAGTCGGTGACGGTTGTGGAGGTGGCGATGGTGGTCTACGCGCGCAAAACGGTTTTCGACGACCGTCGAATTTTATATAATATCATTATAATAATATGTGATTCCCGATCGATCGGCCGGGTGGTTAACCATACGCCGTCTGTCGTCCATACGAACGTAATACTGTAATAGAATATCGTCTAGAATAGTTTATAGTAGTTGTATTGTTGTCGTCAAGTTATACCAAACGACTGTTTTAGTCGCACAATTATTATTATTAACCACAGCAGCCGCACCCGACGGCGATGTATACGCAATAGTTTCCTACCGTCACATCCGCTCCGCCACATCCACCCAGTCGTCGATTTAAATGGATTATTGTGACAACTCGATATAATGTATTATTATTATTAAGTAGGTACTATAATATGCCACACGGCTAGATGCAGTATTGTATTGTATTGTCTTCAAAGTTGTAAAATGTTCAGGGTGATCAAATATTATGTTGGGACAGTTCTAATTGGTGTACACCGCTAATCTCGTCCGATTCGTATTGAAAAGTACACGCTTGATATTGCTAGTATGATCATTAGGTACAACAAAAGTTAGTAAAATATATTTCTAAATAACAAATATGATTCAACTAATTTTATCAACCAAAACGTTATTGCATGAGGACAAAACTCCAACTGGGGAGGATAACCCATTAACCCCCTACATAATTATTATGGATATGAGTCTCGACTCGCGGTGGAGTACTCGGCAAGATATGGACGTGAGAATCTAACAACCGTATAATACATTTCGCTATCGGTCGTGATCACCGACATTTTTGTAATTATTATTATTATTGTCAAACGACTTCGACGACGACGGTCCACCTCCCAACTCCCACTGAACTGCCCCACAAAAACATAAAAAAAATAACCGTATAACGTATCCCCGATTTAATATGAATAAAAATACAGTAACAAAGCGTAGGTGAACACTATACAACATAATATAATACGTATATATGCCTATAGGTATAGGTACATTAAATAAAACGCAGTGCATTTGGGACCTACAACCCTTTTTCCCCTCAGAACAGTTTTATCGACGGTGAACTAACGGCAAGGTGTTATTTGTTCACGAAACACACACTCATAATATTTATTTTTGCATTATATGTGCGTATAATATACATACATATAGTGTAGGTATTATTATACGTGTATACTGTACACATCATAAGCATAATATTATATTGTAATTTAAGCGTTTTATTTGTTTTCTTATTTTCAAGGGGATGAATGTGGCTATAATATTCATGGCCACTGACGAGTATGATATCCGTCGAGATATAAATATTATAATAGGAGAAACCGACCTAGAAGCAAAATAATATGTGAATGGTCAAACAATTGCATATAATATATATTATATTGCTACGTTTTTTTTTGGAAGATATTGCAATAATATTGCAGACAATGAACAATATCTAGAAAAATTATTAAAAGTATTGAATAGGAAATTGGAAAAAGAATATTAAACACGAAAAAATGCGTGTACAAAAAACAAAAATAATTTTTTTTGTGGACGAGTAAAGCGTATAAAAGCGTAAGAGTACAAACAAATTTATGACGACCAATAGAGACGTAGATAATCTCACATATTTGGATGGTAGTTTAATAATAATAATTTGTAACTACGGGAGAGATAAGAAAGATAATATAATACAACTAATTTTCCAAGCTTAACATGATTTTAACAACAAAATGCCACTATAATACGTCTATTATACACGTCAAAGAATATAATATTAACTTACACTTTAGGATGAATTGATTGTTTTGAGCATATTGCTATATTATGTGATACCCAGTTTCGGATAGGTAAGGTACCGGCACAGTGAGATGTAGGATTTCTTACGTTTGACTGTTTCAGCTATACCGTACTGTTTAATAATTCGATTAAATTATATTTTCTACTTAAATGATAGTCAAACATATGACCCTATTTTAAGTGGCCCGCCGACATTTTATTTCACCAATCCAAGCGTGACACTGAAATCTGGACGATATCAATAGAAGAAGAACAAAATATGTTAGATGCGTCTGAAACGTATGATGATGCGAAGGGCGTTAAAAAAATCTGGGCCGAGAGAATGATACCAACTTAATAAAATATCGGAAAGAAGAGCACTATAGAAAAGCTGGCAGATTAGAAGAACGAACCGAATGGATTTATCACATAATATAAAATAAAAATAGTGTTTTGGCGTGGCGCGTTGGCTGCTACTAATCGCGGAATGCGACTGGGAGTAAGTAACGGCCACAGCTACTAGCTCCCAGATGGGTGACCACCCGGTTTCATAGTAGTTAAAAACCTTGCCACGCATACACGTGTTTGCCATCGACCGTAAGCATAACAATCGTAAAAAAAAAACAACCTACCATACCAACCTTACCACTACCACAGTTCATAACCCCTACAACAGCTAAAGGCCTTAGTCGCCGGGCTTGAGTTCAACTATAAAAAAAAAAAAAAATATATAATACTATATACATAAAATATGCCCTCGACATTTTTTAGCGTGCCACCTCCGGCCATGGATATTCCATCCCTGCTCTACATCCTAAACTGTAAAGGCTACTGGACGCAACAAATAAAGTTTTTAACAAAAAATGCACTACTCACGGTCAAAGAATAATATTAGTTTACGCTTGATGATGAATTTATTGAAAACATAATAAAATGTTTCAGCAAACTGTTGAATACACGTAATAATATGTAAGTGATACCAGCTGGATGATTTCAATAGAAGGAGAACAATACATGTTGGATGCGTTCAAAACTTGCGATGGTGTTTCAGAAAGGCGTTAAATAAACCTCGAGAGAAGTAGTACTAATGAAAAACTAGTTACTAAATAAAATATCGGAAAAGAAGGACACCATGAAAAAGCTTGCTGATTAGAAGCCAAACCGAGTGGTTTGGTCGCATATATCAGACACGAGAGCTTGCTGAAATTAATTATAGATGGGGAGGTCGTTAAAGGGAAAAACAGCGCATAGGATGACCTACAGCAGGAAGGAATAAATAAAGCAATTAATGAAAGATCAAAGACTCTAACGACAGCAACGAATGGATAAAAGCTGCAAATCAATCTGAGAATTCGAAAAAAAAACTCGCGATTGAAAGCGCCTGGCAGAGAGTAATACGGATATAATATAATATTATTATTGTAGTATTATACATTTATACTACGCGTATGAGGTCTATGAAATTTAATATTATATATTGTAATAATATTATATTACCATTTCTGAATTTGTTTGTCTTACCCTCTCAGACACGACGTGTCGGTCACAATAAAATTTGCGACACCATGATATTATATTATAGTGTTATATTATTATTATTATTACGATCAACTCCGAGACGGAGATACGACTATGTGCAAAAACTTTTGGCCCAAAAGTTAAAGTGCGCGTCGTCTGTAGACGGAATATTTTCGTTTCCGGATCAATAATGTTATATTGTATTGAATTCTCACCTCGGTATAAGTGATAAATCTGAGCTGCACTTGGATCTGATCTATATCCGAATAATAATAATTTATTAAATTATTTAAACATAAAACCATTTGATATACTAGTAAAATATATAATGTAATTCAAGCGTGGATCCAGGGAAGCGGAGGTTATGAGCTTTAGCCCCCTCCCCTTTTTTGGAAATAGTAAAGGTACATTGTTATTTATTTATTTACAAAACAAATAGTTCATGCGACTTTAAGACCACAAATTTAAAATATAAATACTATTTCATTTTTTAATCTACAATCAATTATGTTGTAATATTATAGTTGCTTTTTTTCTTAAAAATAATTAGCCCCCCCCCCCACCCTCCTGTTTCCTCATTTCAGATTTCTAGATCCGCGCCTGGCATAATTTATGTACCTATAGAAAGTAGGTATTTGTTATGACAACGGCCTTAAATGGAGTGCGAAATCGTTTTTAAAGCATGATTTTGTTTGTTTTTTTATTATTATCGCTCAAAGTTGTTTTTACTATTAAATAATGTAAGCAAAATTACTTAAAAAGTGTTTGAAACTCGGAACGTTGTGGGGCAGCGGGGGGTGGTGGCTTTTTTCAGCTCTTCGAAATTCTCGGTCGACCCGCTCGTCGTTTTTGGCTGTATGCTTTTTATATTAAAAAATATTGATTTTCTTTTCGCAGAGAATATTAAGTGTTCCCGCGCCGAATACTTTTCGAACAAACCACGGAGTTTTAATTTGTTTTTTTTTTTTTTTTTGTTTAATAAACATTTTTTCCGGCAAGTACATCTCGGATAATAGTAAGCGGCGTGAAATAACACGACCCGCGACGGCGAAGGGTATAATATTGGGAATATTATATGATATTATTATGTCGGGACCGGCCTGTGATGATTTCAAAGTTGGGTCGCCAAATTATTATTATACTTGCATAATATATTATTATTATGATAAGTACCGCGGTGCTGCTCTTACATCGCCGAAGTTAATCGTATAGCGTCTTCGGTCTGCCGATTTATTACGACAATAACTACAACCGATACTTATACGTCGTCTTGTTTTTAATTAAGACGCATTATATCACGTTTGGATTTTATGGTCCATGGGATTTCAGCGCGTTTGTCGTAAACAAAAATAACTGATTTGGCGTACGTAGTACCGTCCTGCTCGTCATCTCGAAAAATATAAAAATGTATAACACTGTTGTCGGCGCCTATAATATAATAGATCTTTGTTCGTCAAAGCCGGTCGTATAATAATATTAAACTATGTGCAGGATATTAAATATGGACGCGAACGCTGGAAGGCTCGGGCGCGGAATAAACAGAAGGGGTGAAAATATAAATAATATAAAGTACCTTTACTGGATATTACATATTATAGTACGAGTACTGGAATACAGTGTGTTCTTCTGACATAAAAATTTATAAAACTGGATCGAACGGTCCGATACTCACACGTCTCACTCCTGATAATAATAATATTATTTGATATGATACGAATAAATAATAATAATTCATAATACCTGCACGATGGCGAGCGACGCGTGCCATTATCGTGTCGTCTGCGATCGCTTCACAGTTTTATTGTTGATTCGATTACGAGCGCGTGACGAACACGTGCGTAACTAGGGTTTAATAGTGACCTAGGAGTCCTAGAAAATACCAGAGTTCAAAATAAACTGTTGGTGGGAGGGGGGGGGGCTACATACTAGGCCCATCACGAGAGAAACTTGAGTTAAAAGTAACTACAGGTCCTGTTTGGATTAATTTTAAAAATAAGCCGTATATACAATCAAAAAGCGTCCCGCCTCCGGGGACGAATTTAGTCATTCTTCTAGAGGGCGGTTGAGGACTGAATTTCGTTTCACTACCACTTGCCTGAAGACAATTACAACTGAAGATTTTTCGGAATGTTTGAACTAAAAGAAATTAAAATCCGAAATTATATTATTATTTATATAATAATAATATGATAAAAAATTAAATTAATTTAATCATACTTTCTTGATATTATTGATTGATTTACAATTATTTAACAGTGTAGCCATAACCTATAAAATAATATAATAATAGGTATATGAATTGAATAAAAATATGTTTACAAGACTATAACAAACCATACAATACCGTTTTTATCTATAAGATAAATATTATTTGATGACATTATAATCCTAAATTTAATAACATTAAAATCACATTTTTATTATATTTAAAGGTGGTCGATCATTAGCTTGTTAATTTTTTTTAACTTTTTTACTTAACTATTTAATTATTTTTTTTTTAAACTTATTTACGTATTCAGTTAAAATGTCTATTGTTATAACCTAACTTTTTATAGTTAATTATAATTTTGCAGATAAGTTAAGTTAATTTTATTTTCTTGTCATCTGGAACCAGCTAGACACTACTGATTCGTTGACTGTTTTACGATGTTAGTAATTTATTTTTTAATTATATATTATAATAATCTAATTTTTTACACAGTGATAAACGTCTTGCTAAATGTTTGTGTGAATTAAAATAATAGGGCAGCTATTACGACTGAAAAATATTGTAACTTGAAAATAAATCTTTTTTTTTTTACGTGAGTGCAGTTAATTTTATTTTCTATCTTAGCTTTACATTTTTTTTGTTAAATTTAACTTTTATCTGAAAGCCATTTAATTGAATTAACTCAACTTGCCACAGTTAATTATTTTCATTCACTTGCCCACCTTTGATTGTTCATACAATTAAAAACCTAAATACAGCTTCCCATCGCCCTCCCCCCCCCTAAAATATGTCTCTGACTCTCTCTTCGTCACGACCCTTCGCGCGTCGTCGTAAAACCAATTCGACAATAATATTCGTTACGACGGTCATATTATTATTATTATTATTATTATTATTAATAAAGATGTGACGGTTGCGGTGAGCCATCTCTTCGAAAACGTTATTAAATGGTATATTATATATACTTTTTTTTTTAATATCGAAACGAAAAAAAAAACATAAAATATTTACGTTTTATTCGCACGTGCTATTGTTATTGTTATTATCATTATTATTATTATTCCTATTATTATGTTTGAGTTTGCGGTCGTGGTTTGCGGTTTCCGACACACTGGCGCACGACGACGTTCGTTTGACGACGATTTGCGTCTCCTCCGATGCTGCTAATAATGTATTGCCAGGACACGCACGCACATACACACATACACACACACACACACAATGTGCGCATGCGCGTGGTTACAATGATCATTTGAGGCACTTAGCGAGTTACTGTCACGGGCGCGAGTGTACGAGCAGAACATATTATTATCATTATTATTATTATTGGTCCGTCGGGATTCGCGAAAATGCGTTTGACAAATAAAAGAATGCTGTAACGGGGCAATATTATTGTTTTGCCGGGAAAACTGATTTTCCGTGCGTCCGATAGCTGTTTCCCTGTTTACCAGAAACATTAACGAGCGGCCAAGTGCATAGGGCCCGCTGCAGTGTTTGAACAATGGACGCAAATACCCGCACAAACAAACACACTCATTCGGTGACGTGTACAACAGGGAATAATAATAATAATAATAAATATAATAGGTAGATGCGGTGGTGCGGATTACAGGCACAAATAGCCGAGTTGTTACGTGGGGGGGGGGGGGGCTCAAGTCGCCAATATATTTACCAAAAATAAAAAGAAAAAAGACGCGTGACCACCACCTCCGCACTATAATATTCATTCGAACGAAAGTTATTATTAAAACGTATTATTTATGTTCACTAGGTACCACGGTTTTCTATGGAAAATACAACAAACCGCCATATTGTTATTGTTTACCTTAGACTCTGTGCTCTGCGTGTTTATAGAGTTTTCCGTGTTTAACTATTTTTCAGAAATACGATTTCACGAAAGTAAAATTTTTAATTAGTTTTTATATTTTCGTAATATCACTGTCGGCTTTGTTTTCAAAAAAATGCAGATAAACACGATGAAAGCAAAGCACCTTTGATCGTCATATCAACTCGACGATGACGTCTTGAACGGAGGGGTACTTGACAGAGATTTTGGAGGGAACAAATGCCCCGAGCCCCAACTCTATTTTCGCAGATGCAGTGAAGTATATTATTAGAAGACGATAACATTATTAGGTATCGATTTCGCGTCATCGACAGCAGTAGTCAATAGTGATGACGTGTATATAATTATTGTTAGCATAATAATTATTCCGTTTCAGTTATTCCATCGTAATCAATACGATTTTAGTATGCCGGCGCTAGGATGACTCAAGACAGCACAAAATAGCTATTATTTTAATGGTGCCAAAAATTAAAGAAAAAATAATAAAGTAGGATATCACAAAATACATAACATTAATATCAGCAATGAGTTATATTCAACCAAATCGACAGTAAAATATATAATAAGTCATATTCATATATATTATATATATAATAATAATATAATATATATTTTTTTAATAATACAATATCACAATATTCCATTTAAATATAAATTGGTATACAATTAATTATACATTTTATTATTTTATATTCTTTCAACCAGTATTATAATTTTATTATATATTATCATTATCATAGTTATTATTTATCATTTAGAGTTATATCCAAACAAATCTTACACAATATATAATTTTTAAAAAAAAATTCTGTACATAATACACATAGTAATATATTTTTTTATATATTTAACTTAAAACACGGTAAAATATTATCATTTAATACAAAAATAAAACACGACGTCTTTGGCAAGTGCATTTTGATATTATAATAATCGGTCGATTTTTTTTCTATAATATATATAATATATATATATCATAAGCTAGAAGAATTTTACAAACGAAAAAAAACAAAACAAAACAAAAACAAAACCGTATAAACTGTGTTTTGCGTACGGTTAAACAACGTACAAAACAACACACATCATATAATATTAAATATTAGTCATAAGGGTATAGGTGGGATACATGCAAACAATAAAATGTATATAATATTATTATCGTTCGACTATCAATCTATATAATACCATATAACTATTATAATATATATAATATAAATATGTATATATATATTTATATTTATATATACGACAGGAACTGTGTGTGCCAATATACGATAAATTAAAATTCGTCGCAGTAAATATCACTAAAAAAAAAAAAATAATAATAATAAAAAAAAAACGGGGCGTTGAACGGCCGCAAAGCTTCGTCAAAGTTTTAATGCGCCACTGGGTCACGCGGTAGTGGCAATGGAAACCCTCCAAATCGTGTGTACACGGAAGTACTACCTATTATTATTATCATTTAGGATGTATTATTATGTTATAAACACGTATGCCGTACATGTTGTACCGGGTATTATAATATTATAATCATACGAACAAGTATAATAATACCTATATATCTAGCAAGAATGCATCATAATTTGATAACATGTCGGTATTCGGTTATATAATATATTATTAAACCTATGCTATAAGATGGATACGAGGCGTACACGCCCGTCGAGAACATTTAGGGCTTACGAGGGGACACTTCGACAACTTCGAGTTCAGTCCCATCTCCAATGGCGGAAACTTTGCGACCGGTCCGGTGGTTCGCGCACCGTTGGTTCAAATAAAAAAATTAATTAAAAACGAGTAAATATATAAAATTATACTATGTAATAAAAAATAATAATAATAATAATAAAAATGTTCATGCTCGAGATTTATACAACAGTTGTGGTAGTATTATTATAGGTAGTTCCCCTAAAGTCGTCGGTCTGTCGGTTCGTATGTTAAATCGTCTGCGGCGCGCGCGATCTCACGTGGACCCAAGTCGCATATAAATGGTTTTACTCTGAGTGAATCATCGACCTATACACGTATAATAAGTCTACAATAGGTCTGCGAAGAGAATACTTCCTAAGAACCTACTGGCGCTATCGAGGGGCGAAACGTGCACTGTGATAATATTATTATTAAATGTATAGCGTTTTGGCGGACGTGTATCACTCGACACACACGCACACACACGCACACACACACACACACACACACACACACACACACACACACACACACACACACACAATGCATATAGGTACACGTTATTATTATAAACGTATTATGGTAATATCATACACACGACGACACACAAATACTGATTTACAGGGTGGTGGCGGTCGGTCGCCGCCGCCGCCGCCGCGCATATTATAATATTATTACGGTACCTATATGCCGTCGCGTGCACTCGTATTATAGGTATACGGCGGCTAGAAAAAAAAACCCCCGGAGAAATAAAAAAAAATAAGCCCTGAGGGCAATATACGGCACACGGGGACGGCTATATAATTTAAAAACGTTTTGCGCGCGGCGACGGCATTGCGTTTGCGAAACACCGAAGAAAAAAAAAAACCTTCAAAATAATAATAATAATAATAAATAAAAGTGAAAAAAAAAACCGTTTGGGCTAGTGAAAAGATGAGCGGGATTTTATTCCCGGTTTCTTTCTTTAGTTGGTTTTTTTATTTTTTTTCATTTTCATTTTCTTTGCAGGCCACGACAAAGGGACGCGCCCGTAGTGCCCACACAACATCCATGTGATGTTCTGCTGCGTGTGCGTAGACAGGTAGGCGCCCAACGTATAATATATAATACTACAGGTATATGATAAGGCGGGGTCGGGGAAGGGGAGACATTCGAAATGTACGTCGCGATAACAAAAGAAGACGTTAAGTACTCGGGAAAACTGTGTGTGTGTGTGTGTTTTTGTACTCCGGTAGAACTATGTATATATATATATATATATAGAAAGATACCCTCACTCGAATAAAAGTAAAAATAAAAAAAACAGAACGATATACGCGTGTCCGTATATATGTTGTACGATACGTATATATTATGATTGGTGTCGGAAAACAACGCTCGCGGTTTCGAGGGCGTTTTTCTTCTGTCGTATATATCCTTCGGATAGGGACGGTGTGTCTCTATATATCTCTATATCTCTCGGAAGTCGTACACAAAAATTGATTACAACGCGCGCGCGCCGGTGTATCGAGAGTTCGCGTGTGTACCGGGCGGGGTGAGAGGATTTCGTTGGACCGTTGCCCGCATCGTATTCGGAGTGCAAAGGAAAAAAAAAAAGTTTAAAAAAAACCCGTGTAAAGAAATTATGAAAAAGGAAAAGTATACCTAGGTAGTAAAAAAAAAAAAAAAGTAGATTCGAGTCTTTGATACAGCGAGCTGCCGTCGAGGAGAAGTGAGCACGATAAAGTAACCGCCGCGTGCGAGAGAGGGAGAGAGAGAGATACCGACGAGGAAAAAATAAAAAATATATAATAATGAACTCAAACGTTCGCGAAAACGTAATTCATACTCCGCGGATACGCACGCACGTGAGTACACAAGCGTCGGCACAATTGCTAATAAAATTCTAAGCAAACAGCCTTTTTGTAATACCTATAGTAATATGATATTACAACGATAAGGTATTATACATCGGCTGTATTTCGATCGGTTCGACGACTTTTGCGCGGTTTTCGCGACAATTTTAGTTTTGATTGCGATTTTCTAAAAAAAAAAGAGAGCTGTCTGGCCCGGTGTGGTCCGACGTGGATATTCTAGTCCATAACAATCGTTTCCATTCTCGGTAGGTTTTTCGTTGGTTTACATTTCGTCGTGAAATCGCGTTAAAAAAATTATTAATATGCACTCTATAGGTCAGACGAATCGCCCCGAAACCCGTGAGCGGAATTTCGGGCGGGAATTTACGGGTCCGTTCAAAAATCAAATATGCGTGAGCATAATACTATATATAGGAACTGTGTAGTATAACACTGGGCACGAGGAAGGACTAGGTCGGTATTATTATAGGTATATGATTGCATATAGTGACGGGTCGGGCAAGTTTTTCGCATATTGATTTAGGAGTATTACCCGCGCCGCAGGTATTTGCGTCCGCCAAAAGTTTTGATAAAAATTATTAGGTAGGAATATTATATTATTATGTTTTAATCTTTTTGTCATGAAAAAATAATATAAGATTTTCAAAACCGTAAGTATTTGTAGGGTACAACCAAAATATGTAATAAAAAAATAGAAACAAAAAACTTTGAGTTAAAAGCGCATATTAAACTATTATACGATAATACACTATCGTTAAGAGTTGATATTTTTTTTTCTTTAAATTTTTAGACGAATACAATAATAATATAATACATATTTATGATTATCGGAAACATTACTGCAGCGGACGGTCTCGGATTTATTTTTTCTATTTGAAAACCGATCAACACGATTTTACACGAACGGATGAATAGCGGCTATTCTATATGTATGTTATGCGATCGGTTATGCTATAGCGATTTAAAGTCGAGAGTAGGTACGTGAAAAAGCGATTTCATACAATGATAATAATTCCCGATTATACTGCGTTGGCCAAACTCAACTGTAGACTAATACGCGGATCAGAATATCTGTGGGTACAAGTGTCTGCAGGTAAATTTCAAAAAAACATTGAGCAGGAAAAAAAAGTGATGAATCATTCAATTTAAGTAAAATACGATTTCATCGGTGAATATTATTGATCAGGTATATAAAATACCTGCACTATTACAAGCTCAATATTAGAAAAGTTACGTAAGTATGCGTTATTGCAAAATAATTTTATCAACCCGCTACCTATGGACTAAAAGTGTGCACGTAACATTATTTGAAAAACGACACGTCTCGAAGTTTTGCGTTTTGATCGTTCTTAAAACTTTGTCGACGAAATCCAACGAAAACACCGTGAAATCCAAACACGGCAATATTCAAACACACATTTGCCGGGTACAGTGATTGTACCAAAAATACATTTGGCCTTTCTGTAACATAATAATATTATGGTCTCGTTTCGATGTCGGGTGCAAATCATATGTTGTTATATTTTAGGCACGGACAGAATGTATGTCGGACGAGAAGCGGTCTCGACACACGCGCGAGTCGTAAAACCAGAGGTACCGCTATGGTATAATTTCATAATACAAAGTGCTTGACGGTCGTAAATTCGATCGCGACCCGCGCAAGATTACCACCCGGAGAGAGGGACGTGGCGCGAAAACTATGGCGGACGAAGTGTGTTAGAAGTGAGGGTCGTCATTGGAGTAGTAAAAGTAGTTTGAGTAGCACGTAGGGGGAGGTTTGTGGAGTACTTGTTCCCTAAAATAATCATAATTCCCAAACCTACCGAAAAATAATATTCCCACAATCGACGAGAATAATATTCAAATTATTACTTATTATTGATTTATAAGTTGGATTTTTTTTTATTCTGAGATTGCAAGTATAGTTGATTTTTATTTGAATTAGTATACTATTAATATTACACATTAATAAAGTTAGACAAGTTTTGATTTTTTGTCTTACTATATGCGTATAAGTTATAGTTATGTTTGATTATAATAATATTCATTTTCATTTATAGTTACTTTTTCGTATCATTGAAGTATTATAGATATGAGTAAAAGAAACTTATAATAATATGTCACAATCTGATATTTACTGTAAGAGAGACTAAACAAATTATGGTTTTGATAGGGCAGGGGATGGTTATGTGAGTCTGTTATAGTGCTTAGTAGTTGTGGTATTTCTTTAAGTATAATATAGGTAGTAACACTATAGTTGGGAGTATTGCGACCATCACGCACTATACGAACCATCCGTATAATATTTGAATCGGACTTCCGTCAGAGAAGTTTAAGTGTCGTTACAATAATACTAACTAAATGCGTCTTATACGGTGTGTTCAATTAATAATATTTACTACGGCGGTGAGTCTACACGGCTAAACGAAAAATGACAAAAAAATTAAAATCGTACGCGAAAAAAATGAAAACCAAAAGAAATTAAAGAAATTAACAGATCAAAATAAAAAACGAAAAAAAAAAACTTATATATCGTAAAAACGTGTATTGTATATATTTTACTTAAGAGCGTCGGTCGAGATCAAACGTCGGTTCCGCATCCTTCCTGGTATCCTTCGTCCGGCGACCCCTTGTTCAGGGCCCGCTTGAGCGCGCTCAGCGGCGGCATCACTTGCACCCCGTGTTTCCACACCCTGAGACTGGCCGCCTTCGGGTCCGGCGCCGCGGCCACCATCACCGTTTCTCTGGCGCTGCAGACGACCGCCACCGACTGCGCGGGCAGCGGCGGCGACTTCTCGATGATCGGCGTCCGGTCGTTGGCCGCCGCGTCAGACGGCGTCCAAAAACCAGGCGAGTAGAGCGAATCGTCAGCCGTCCTCCTGTACTCGCCGCTCGCTGACCTCCTAGCCTGCTGATGGAGCTGAGAGTGTACGGCGCCAGGCAGCTGAGACTGAGGTGAATGCTGTTCGGGCGCGTCCACTATCAGGTCCGGATTGGACGGCTGGCTCCGGTATAGCACGGTCCGGCCGGCGTCCAGCACGCCGCCGTGGCCAAAACCACCGGTATCGTAGTGGTCGGTGGCGAACGATAGTTCAGTGAGCTTCGCGGGTCTTCTGACCCCGCCGACCACGGGCTCCGCGGCCGTCACTTGGTCGAACCCGCCGCTGAGTCCACCGTACGGACCGCCGACCGCCGCCGCCACCGACGAAACGACCGTGGTGGTGGCTGGGGAGGTGGCCTGACCGGACGCGGGCTGCTTGACCTGCACAACCACGGCGGCCGTACCATTGCTGGTCGCCGACGCAGCAGTGGTGACCAGATGCTGCGGCTTGCCGTCGGACCGGGTGGACGAGGGTGGCAGCCGCTTGATCCGCACCAGTAGGTAAACGATGACCAACAGTATGGTGACGATTAGGAACACCAGGAACACGCTGAGGCCGGCCACCTGACCGTTGGCCAGGAATGCGAGCCCACCGAGCCGGGTGACGACCAGCGTGAAGTTGGCCTCAGCCCGACCGGCCCGGTTTTCGGCCACGCACAGGAACTGTCCCGAGTCGGACGGCTGAACGTTAGTGAGCAGCAGTGAACTGTGCCCGGTGCCACCACCGGTAGCCGTCCGGTCGTCGGTCATGAACACCCTCTGGAACGGGCCGAACGCCGTGTTGTTGGCCAGTGGCCGACCGTTCCAGTACCACGAAACTTTGGCGGCCGGCGACGAGTGGACGCGGCACGAGACGGACGCGTTGTCGCCGGTGGCCGCCTGCACGGTTTGGTCATCCTGCCGCAGGATGTCGGGTTGGCACGCAAAGTCATCGGCGGCCAGTGCGGAAAACGTACGGTTGGCCACGCGGCCCGGGCCGCTTGCGCACGCCGGATCGACAGCCGTCGGCACGTTGTTGTCGGTGAGCCACACCTTGACTGGCCGCATGCGGCAGTCGCAATGCCACGGGTTCTCATGCAGCTCGACGCCATGCACCTTGTGCAGCGTGGCCACCGTGCCGGCCATCAGCTCGGTCAGCCGGTTGTTGTTCAACTTGAGCGTCTCCAGTCTGTCGATGCCTACGAACGCGCTGGCCGCGATCTCGTGCAGCTCACACCCGGACAGGTCCAACCGGACGAGGCCGGTGCACTGCCGGAACGCTTCCGGCCCTACGCGCTGTATGGGGTTTCCGGCCAGCGACAGGTCCCGGAGCAGCGGCACGTCAGCCAACGTGGCCGTGGGCACCGCGGTCAGCATGTTCCGGGACAGGTCGATCTCCACCGCGTTGGTCAGCCCCCGGAGCGCCCGTCCGTCGATCTGCCCGATCCGACACCGGGACATGTACACACGCTGCAGGTTGAGCAGGCCGACCCGGGCGAACGCACTTCCCGGAAGTATCTGCAGGTTATTACCGGACACGTCCAGCACCTGCGTGGCCGCATCGATGCCCGTCGGCACCGTGATCAGCGACTTGTCGCGGCACTCGACGCTCTGCTTGCCGCCCTTCCACTTGCACTGGCACGCGTCCGGGCAAGCGTCGGCCCGGACGGCGGTTACGCCGGCGGCCGCCAGCACCGCGGCCGCCAGCCACAGCTGCCACCAGCGGGCCATCACGCGACGTGGCCCGTCGCCCGAGCGTGGCCGCTGGACGACGGCGGTGACGGCGCCGACGTCGTCACGACGCCGGCCACACGAGTGACGCCCGCGCGACCGATCGCCACCGCCACGCGCATCGAAACGCGCGCGAAAGTGTGACGAAATGATTTACCGCGACGGTCGGTAAGTTGAAGTTTTCAAAACGATGACGGTGTATGACGTGCGGCACACCTCTGTTCGAATAACGTTAATTTTATTATTATAATTGTACTCACGCACCGCCGGACGTCGATCACTATATTCCGTACACGGTTTAAAAACTAAAACAAAAAAAAAAAAAACAATAACACCGTTAGAACGCCGTGGGGGATGACGAACGAAATCTCTGTCGGGATATCCGAAAAAATAAAATAAAAATATATCCACTCTATTAAGCGAGACAAACGCTACGCGAGACGACGACGACGACGAAACGACAATCGCACACGGCCACACGTAATCCAAACGATGTCCGACGGTCGACTGGCGCACGGGGGAAAAATACGTCTGTCGGTCGCGGCGGAGCACCGGCGGCGGCGGCGATACCGGGCGAAATACGCGCCGAGCAGCGCCATCGGGCGGCCGGACGTCCAACCACGGTCGCGGTTACCACCACCCGGCGATTCGTCACGGTCGCGAGTGGATCGGCGCGGATCAGAGGGGTGTGCTGAGGGTGCAAGGGTGCTGGTGATGCTGCTGCTCCTGCTCATCACCCCGAATTCTAGAGCTATCACCGTGAATCCCGCCGTCCCATTTTCCACACATCCATTATAATGGACATGTATGTATTATTATTATCATAGGTATACCGTGATAATATATTATGATAAAAAATAATATCAAATCGTCTCGAATAGTTCGTTTACAAGACGTGTTCTCGGTTTACGTCAGCCAAATAGTTTTTTACGGTTTATTATGTATTATTATTATAATATACTTAAATCTGTATGGAATATAGATTATAATATACCCGGTGCGAATCTGATGGAATCGTAATAATTGTTATAATATTTAAATATCTACAGATTCGTCATGTATAATAATATATTATAGATTGCAGTGTGATTCTTAAACTAATGTGGACTCTCAATATTTTGAATAACATTTGGTGCACTTTTTATGTAGAATTGATTTTTAATATTTAATATTTCCCTTATATGCTCCTAGGCCTCCTGTCTATGTTTGTTGGTTGATCCATCTATCATCACTCGAGTTAAAAAACCTCATCACCTTATTTTTAAATAGTTTGAACTCTGAAATAGAATATTTTCATAAAAACAAAGATGACGTATAGAATACGTAAAAATATATTATATTAAATTGGTTTCCGGTTTCTTTTCATACCAAAAATAATGAGTTTCTCGCGAACCGATTTTTCGGTGTAGGCGTTCTATTGATATATACCGGAATCGAATACTATTTTTTCTCATTCATTTTATGGAATATAATTTGATTTCACTTATTCTCTGGTGGTGGACCGTACCAGCTTAAGAGTAGAACTATTTTTAATGAATCAATCTAAAATTGTGGAAATTGTGCGCGTCCTCTTCAATAAATAGTTAGGTACCTACAATGTACAGTTAGACATATATGGCATACCTCAAATGTAAAAAAATTTATAATCTAAATAATGCCATTTATTTGGATTACGCTTAGGTTAGGTTAAGATCATAATAGTTATATTATAATATTATGGTTTGCGATTCAACAACAAATACTATAACAATACTACAACTTCTATACATGATTTGAACTAAATTTTACTATATATTATTCACTTTAGGTATTATAGGTATTTTGCATTTATAGGACACAACATCAATAATTATAAATTTGAAAATTTAGATAAATCGTTTTTCTCTATATTTATAATTTAAATAGATACTATAAAATAGTAATAGTTCGAATAGAAAGAAATAGAAAAAGGCAAAATATTGAAATTTTGTTATAGTCAATCCATTTCAATTTTCTGATAAAATGTTCGATTTTTTTGATTTTTTATTTGAAATAAACAATCTATACTACAAGTAATGTACAATAAGCTTATGTGTTAAGAGAATACAGGACGTGAGAAATTGAATAAGAAGCCGCTCACTGGCAACACTTAGCACGATTTAAAAAATGTTCTATAGAATAATATTATGTATATATGAGTAGTGAATTCGGAATAGCCTAATTACCATTAATATTGTACTCCTCACAGAGATCTGTAAATTTATTTTTCTATTATTACCTTCGATTTGTGGTAGATAATGGTCCAATGACACCACCACGCAATACAATTTTTTTTTTGTTAGCTGTATTTTTTTAGTCGCATTTTCAGAAAAATAAAATTGATGTTATTGTGATTAACATAAATCAATATTAAACAAATTGTATTGAATTATTGACTTTTTAGTAATAGTAAATACTCACTAAAATAATATTTTGGTTTGCGTATTTTAACTACTGAACAAAAATTCATTGTACCTACACACCACATTTCAAAACAAATAATATTAATAATTACGGCCGATTTTTAAATGCACCCAATTCGTGTTCTATTTCATCGAAATTATTGTCTATTATGTACTTAATGATTAAATCAAATATCAAGTTATACCTATATATTATATTACGGGGAAAGCCGATATTTGTTATATTACGCCTTTCCCCGACCAATGCCACGTAATTCACCAAAATAAAGGTAAAATATGTTGTAAACAAAACAATCAAATGTACATATTTTACCGTTAATTGACGTAATTTACCAATATTTGTGGCCAATGATAATACATTTAAAATAACACACTGATTTGTTTTTACTTAATATCTTTCTTATTTGAATATCTATGCTTAAAACTGCTTAACTGTCAATACACGTAAATTAATGATAACATTTGTACTGCCTATTATTATAATATATATTGTGTTCATCAGTAAAAAGTAAAACTTTTAATGGCGGCGTACATAGTACTTAAAATTGGTAATCGTAGAATTTACAAACTCACAGCCATTATCCGAGTGGAGTCAGCTCCAAATATTGTGTAAATATCTATCAGATTTAAACTTTAAAGCAATTTAAATTTATACGGTCCGTTTTGATTTTAGAGGTTTTAAAATGATAAATTTGGTTAAGTGATCTCGGTAGGTAGTTCATATTATGTAGCCACGATAATTACTGTAGTTTTGCGATTGCATGCCAATTAAATCAATAATTTACGCTCTTAAATTAAATGCTCAATGTATAGAATTGGTTTTGTCACTATTCCTGGTTTTTGTTTAGACTATTTTATTTAGCAATTACTGCGCAAGCCTAGTATAAATGTGGCATAACTGAATCCTTTGTTACGTTGCAATATTTTGCTTTTACCATCAGCCATCGTCCTATTTCTACCACTAGTGCAAAACGTAGGGATGCGAAATGTGCTGTGTGATTAACTTCAGTCAACTCGTCTACTGCGATGTAATATAAAACGTTGGAGTCATATTTTTCAAGCATAGATTTTATTAGTGATCGTCACAATAGCATTTTATATTTATGCATAACTCTATTATTTGTTACCGTTGTCTTGTATGTTACTGTTTCCAATTCCTTTACTATTTTCGAATCGTATCGCTGTATATTCATATGAACAAAAAATAAAAATAAATAAAATATTGTCGTCTTTTATTATGTATCATATTTTTGATTTCTGCATCAAGCTTTTTCTTGTACTCCATACTATATTACTATAATAAATATAATAATAACATGCTACTATATATAGGTACTGTTAAACTTACATTTAAATAGTTTTCAAGTCAATACATATTATTATTATGCTTTTAAGAAATGATTATAAAATATGCTCGTCGCACAAACATCTCGGCTGAACATAACCGTGGATAGGAACTAGCTGAGATCCTACGTTTTCATACATGCCAGTATTTAGTTTCCTTAAGAGGTTTTCGCTCATCTATCTATGCTTTCGTCGTGATATATTATTATTAACTAACGAAGCTAAATCCCAAATTCGCTTAACACTATGCGTTCTAGAAGTCGCTGACGCCGACATACTTCCATAAAATATGTATATTGAACATCATTCTCCAACTCAACCTAATTGACGTCAATACCTGGGGAATATACCTACCTACACTATTATAACATTTATAAATTTGTAGGTAACATTGACGACGTTCACTGCCGTAACATACGGTAAACGCTAAAACAAGTAACCTACATTGTCACAAAACAATATATAATGTAACCGTTTACTGTTCTTTTACATAAACGGTGACGCAAAACCGTTATAAATAATCGAAATACGGCTGTCTTGTATTGGAGGTGTATTATGAAACATTTCAACGGCATCTCGGTTAAACGAAAACGGGAGCATTTTAAAATGTCGCAGTGTCGATTCGAGTTCAACGCTAACATTTATTACCACCAGACCTATAATAAAACGCGACTTTATTTCAATGTATTTATATAGATATATATAATTAGCTAGCTTTGATATATGTCGGGCTTTTGGTTGTTGTTACAGTGTTTTGCAGAAAACGAGTTAGGTACCTCGCGACCACCCCGGACTGTACCGCGCACTGTGAGCGAAAAACACTAAGGGGCAAGGGTCGTATTCATTGTCGATGCTTAATAAAAAGTATTGCTTAAGTTATACTATGATTCAAACAAGATTCATAAACGAGACCATTAAGACAAGAAAAATTATTACTTAAATTAAGGTTGGACGAGAACTACAGTACGAAAAAATCGTTCAGTACACCACTGCTACAATATAATGGACTGAAAGTCTTACAGAGAACGTGAAAATTTGAATACATCAGAAATATTCTTCATAACGTTTTGTCATTGAATTATTTTAAAGATAATAGTTATCCACCAAAACTCATTCATCACGTTTTTTTTTTCTTTTCTATTCGTTATATATTATTGGCTAGACAGTATGCGACTATGAGAAAAGATGACCTGACAAGTTAAATCCGTCCAAAGTCGTACGTCGTTCGTCCGTCGTCAATGGTCACTTAAACATATTCTCCCGCACGAAAAGTAAATGCGCATATTGTTATCGGATAGGTAGGTTGGTAACCACGCGGCTGCACCAGTTGTAAGGACGTACAATGCGAGACGTGACCAGAACTATTATTTCGTCCGAGATAAATCCCGTCCGAACAATTCGGACAGAAGAACCGAATGTAATTATATACCTACCTATACTTACCTAACTACCTATGTGCGTTACGTCCGGTTTGAGCTCATTTCGGCTGGAGTGGTGGTGTGTTTTTATCGGACATTTACGGCCCATTTGTCCGTCGGCCGTCGCTGCGCATTTATTATCTGTCCCGCGACCATTGTGCTAATAATATAATAATCTACCTATAATATAATATACATATATAATAGTACCCTACTATACGCCAGCTTTGTAATAAATACCTACTCGAAATAATACTCGTTAGCGGACGCGAGTGACTCTCGTGCCGTAAAACAAACATTCCCGTTTGAATAAATATATTAATTACACATATTAACGCGAATCGACGTGCTCTCTGTACGTCGCGGAAAAAAAAAAGCGGCAACAAGTAAAAACAATAGCTTGCCGATCAGAACCGTCGATGGCAAAAACGGGTTCATATTTCCGGGGCTTCGGGTAACGGGGTTAAACTGCTGGGTTATAAATTTTATCGGGTTTCACCAGGGTACGATTATTGCAACAGGGTATTATTTTTTTGTGCTCCGGCGGGATGGTTCGATAATATTTTGAGTTCCCGGTTTCCTAATTTATCCGGATTAGGTCTCACCGTAAATATACGTAGTCATGTTAATTATTTTCAAATTTAAACTTTTTGGTTCCTATAATATTAATATGTAAGTACCCATTTAAAATCGGCCACGTGGGACAGCGTTGGTGTTACCCGGAAAAATAAATTTTTAATTTTTAAGATGTGATAAAAAAAAAATACTATTTTATCAATGAACCTTAATGAAACGAAATCCGAACGAACCGAATAAAAGTTCAATCTCGGTGTCTGATCGAATCTCCACTTGAGGTGATTAAGTATTAGATGACAAATCACGTGGTAAAAGCAATTAACTATTGTGCAATAATATTCGTAACATTTTTATCTTTCGATAATTTCTCTGATGCGGCTATACCAAAATAGCAGAGCGCCCGGAAATCGGCGGTGGAAGGTAGTATGCGTGAAAATAAAATCGCACGACAAATTTTCGTCGACAATACCTGCAACACTATAATATTTGTACTGTAAACCTGGGATTCCACTGCGCATGGACCAATTTAGGTACCCCAATGGCATGTTTGAGCGAAGGGGATGATAAGAGGACCGCACGCCTCCCATCCCTTGGGAATTTGAGGATCGGAATTTTTATTTGCGTGTATATTGCGTCATGCATAGTATTAAAATTACCTCGTTAAACGACTAGGACTCATACCTATACAATATTATTATAAAAAAAAATTTCAAGAAGTCTGTTCTTAAAATGTGTGGCGTGCAGGAGTCCCGCGCGCAGTACATTATCGCGAGTTGTGCTAAACAATTTCAATCGCTATAATAATATTATCATCTTCCCTGCTACTGTTGAACGATCTTGAAATTTGCCATACTGCGTAAGTTTACTGACCATAATAATAATAATAATAATAATAATGTATAATGCTAATATCGACGACACGGTGTCATCGACTCACGCTTTGATTTATGGCGAAGGTGAATCGACCGGAACACAACTCTGCAGACGCGTGTGTACTGCATCAGTGCCCATTGTATAAGACGTATTATACCCATATAGCTATTATATAGTACACGGTTGAAGAAAAGCGAAGGGGAGGGAGATGCGACAATCGATTTCGATGGCTGTCGACGATAACGCGAGGACTAATCGGCCGAAGAACAACGGCGTCGCCCTTGGATAGGCTGCAAAGGATAATATTATTATTATTATTATTATATATTATTATGAGATGATGTATTGTAATGTAGACGGAACGCGTCGAGAGATCGGCGGAGGGGACATTGTGCGTGTGCCCGCGACCGATTAAAACTGCTGCGGCGGCTGCGTGTATTTGACCGTTTTGTTTACGACACGATAACCGTTTTAATGCGTAGGTACACCGTTCAAATAAATCCTCTCTCACCCTATCACTCTCACTCTCTCTCTCTCTCTCTATCTCTCATATATTACTTTACTCCGTTGGACACGGATAGTATACCTAACATTATTCTAACAGTATATAATATTTTGTGTTGTACTGATCGTACGTGGGTATTATAATACTATAGGTATATACTATACAACAACTGTTTATTTATGTCGAATAATAAACTTTTAATAGGCTTTTGTATACAGCAAATACAAAAACATTTGGTATACACAATACGTTTTAACATTTGATTTTGCAAACGAATTCGGTACAAGCGCGATATGCCATAATTTATTCGTCATAGTGACTTTCCTTAGAGGACCGGCCTCTGGGTATTTTTTTTTTTTTATAGCTGGTATTTCGTATTGTCCTATATTTTATAATCATATGATTCTGGAAATAGGCGTAAATTTGTTTAAAGATTTGGCGGGGGCAGGGAGCTAGAAATATTAATAAACACGTATTAACATAATTTATTATACTTACAAGTTCAAGATAGGAAATACTTGGGGGAATCAGGAGTTTTTAGCCCTAAGACCCCCTCCCGAATTTAGGCCTATGGTTCCGGATCTCTTGTATACCTGCTATACCGTGGTATTCGGCACCCTACTCTAGACAGTAATGTACTTACTAACGTAAAATTACACAGATACTGCTATTATAGTACTATATGGTTAAAAATCAGAACCAGAATTTTCTGTTGTATTATGCGTAATACATAAAAAATATTAAAATTAGATGCATTCCACCAAATTAGATTAAGACGATAATAATTATGTAATGAAATAACAATTAGTATAATTTTAAGCATAGTCAATAAGTACAATATTATGTAACTAAGTTAAGTTTAATGCCGATGTTACCGATAATAAAATTTATACAATATTATAAAGAATATTTATTGTTATTTTTATTGACGGAAAAAACTCCATTTACAAAACAATATATATATATATATATACGTGAAGACAGAAAAAGGGTAAGTGGTGGTAATCGTGTGACGCGATTACCTCTAGTTAGAAGCCGGTTGTTAATAAAAGTGCTTATAATATTATTATATTTTGTTCGTTTATTTGTGTACGTCAGAAGTATACGACAAAGAGTCTCGGTCTACCGACTGAACCAGCTATGGTGGACGTTTAAAACGGAAAAATTATAGTAATGTGAATTATTTTCACACGACGAGCATTCAGAGAAATCTGTAGGTTATGATATATTATCTAAAATATTATACGGACAGGTAGATCATATTATAATATAGATAACTTATAAATCAGATACGGCAGATCACCGACGCCAATCGATTCTATAAATATCAATAATGTACACAACTGTAGAAACACACATAGGAAACTACGAGAAATACGTTTCCCTTTTTTCTTTTTTTTTTTTAATAAACTTTGGAGAAACTTTTCTCTGTCGTGTGGAATGTATTGACATATCGTGTCAAGTGTAACTGTAGATAAATGACAAAACTACGAAACTGCACCGAACTAAAATGCGACGTTTCGATGTACCAAACAATTAAATTATGCGATGGAATTCAATCGTTATTACAACCCAACTTTTTCAGTTTGAACTTAACGATATTCCGAATATTGTTTCTATATCTGTGATAATAGTATAATGATATGTTGTGGAAATTATGAAATATTATGTTGTATGAAATTCCAGTTAAGTAGCGTTAGGTATACATGTGCAATATTGAACATTAGTACATAATATATTTTGGCAATCAAAAAAATAATATAATATAATATTTTTAGTTAGACTGGCTAGAATAAGGAAAAAAAACTTCCGGGGCCCCACATTCTATCCTCATCGTTGTTGGTTGTTCGGGCTGGGGGGGGGGGGGGGGGGGTCATGTCTTCACATAATTACACCATGACTGCTCCGGCGGCTGGTGTCGGCTACCAGTTGCACGCGAAAAACATTTATCTGCTGCGAATCTGCGATGTCTGTAAATATCGTCTTCGTCGTATAAATCGTGAATTGTATTTTAATAGAGACGCAATATTGCAACAATATTACGCGTGAAAAGAGCATTACATATTTTATTTCCAGCCATTGGTTTGGAAAATGTGTGTATTATAATATTATTATATACCTATAATAATTTAATATTATTTAATCTCTTAAAGTTGATATTATAACATACTGTTGTACTTAGTTGCGAGGTGCAGCTGCAGTGAGTTTACTAAAATAATGGTTTAACTAGTTAAAAGTTTTACGTTAAATTCACTATTATTTATTCACACGGTTATATTTTCGGAATCTCTTGTCGAAGAATTAAAAAAAAAATTAAATTTCTAAATTTATTTAAAATTAATTATAAATACTTATTATGATATGGAATAGTTATAATCATAAACATATTTTGTTATTTTATTATAATAGTTTCATAAGACGCATTTTCTCAATAGAAACATAAAGAATCGGTTTTCTTTTTAACCATCGCCTTTCCAGCAACAGTCGCTTTCTACCCGTTAGGTATTTTCTTTTCCCGCAATGTAGCTGCGTGAAAACGTCAAACCAACATTGTTTTCTGGCTGAAAAATCAAAGAATATTAATAATATTTAAATGCATGAACTACCCTTGAGCAATTTTTAAATGTAATTAAATGCACCATTTTATTTTTATCTTTAGAGCATTAATATTACTCGAAACCCTATGATATTAAGGCTTTTCGATCCCCGGTCTATTATTTACCAACCTTTTTTTTTTAAATTTAGTAATAATTATTAATTATCGCTATTTAATATTATTGTAATATTTAAAAATTTTAAAATTTTCAAACAGGAAACAGTTGATATTAAATATTATCTGTTCGTTTCGGAAGGTAAATTATTTTATAATAGTAATAATATTATATATTATTTCTAAACAATCACTGTAATTTCAATAGCTTACAACAAAATAATCAATGAACAGAATTTCAATAACTTGAAATTTGAATTTTTTTTTTTTTTGAAAATTACAAGACTACCAATAGATAAATCACATAAAGATTAAAATCTGTTTTGTGATACGAATAATCAAAATACAGTATTTTGTAATTTGTTTCGTTTTTTTGTTTTGTTTTTCCAACATTTTATGATCTAAATCAGGATACCTATTTATATTTTATGACCTAACGATTTTCTGACCATTTTTATCTTGTAAAACTAACATTTTTTTTTTTTATCAGCCATCACTATTAGAAACATGCGAGTTGTATTTTATCTTTTTTATAAATACATATCATATTAGAGCCATAATGTGTTTTTATCGGTTTTTATCGTCACAATAGTTCACGAAAATATTTTTTACGATCAATTTTAGCAGTATATTTGTGGACTATCAAACTTCCATCGACACTCGTCGGTCGACCATTGTTTGAACATATTTTTTCATTTTCATATTTTTTGCATACAGCTAGTTTTACGTTTTATTTTTCAAGCATTACAATAAATCCTATTCGTGGTAGTATTAAAATATGATAAATAGATAATAACATTATTATTTTAATCACCGTTAGAATTGGTAGGTCAAACCCTATGACATCCTGTTTGTATTTTGGCATTAATTTCGGAAATGACTAATAAATGTGTCGCGTAATAATTCCAAACAATACATCAAAAAATTATATAAAAATATTATTTTTGAAATATTTTTCAGATATTATTATCATTACTCACACGTTCGGAATTGGTATTTTATATTGTATTCTGTATTGTAACGAATAACAGCTGCTAGTCGTTAAATGCAATATCTTACAATGATAACTCAACAATTATCTAGAAAAGATAACAGGTAGGTAATTTATTGAAATCGTATCTGTCAGTAAGAGATAAAAGATCACCAAATGTATCTAAATAAAAAATAGATAATTGAAGATTTTTATTTGTAAAACATGTAGAATTTTTGATACAAACAAAATAGTTATATAATGTATAAAAGTTTAAGTTTGTACACTCATAAATAAGTTTGTTTTAAACACGATTACCCATCGATGTTTTCATATAATGAACATTGAACAATAAACTACAAATTAATTAAAGTATAGCATAGTTACTAAATATACATAAAATAACTAAAATATAATTAAAATAAAATCAAATAAATAAGCTATAGGTATAACAGTTTGAAAAATTGAACACCTCCTATACAAAACAAATTGTATGATTATACAATTAAAATAAAATTGAAAATCTGATTATATACAAAAAACAATTTGGATAATTTATCTGAGATGACCAATTTATTTAAAAAGATGATCTAGAATATACTTTGTATTCATTTTATCTAGATAAGATTAAAAGATAAAAATTGTTATCCGTAAAATGGAAAACACAGGCTGGTATCTGCCGTTGAGGATATGATAGGTGCACTGGCGTACAGTATTCGTCCACACTTAGGTATTTGAATAGTATTTAAGATTATAATTGAAGCGATTTTTATTAACAATTTTTACTGACGATGACAGATATTTGTTGCAGATTAAATGCCAAGCAATGCAATTGTTTGAAATCAAAATCCAGAAATCAGGATTACAGTTTCGGTAGGTACTTTTTTAAAATCAAAACTTAGTTTCATTGATTTTATTTGTAATAGTAAAATTAATTAATACGTATAATAATAATAATTATAACACAGATCTGTTTTCTATATTGTGTTATAGATTGACAGGGTAAATGCGGTCATCTAATATCAAATGAGTTACGAAAAGCAGCCAATGTAAATGAGGAAAAAGTTTGGTACAAACGGTTTAGTTGGCTGATTTTTAATAATATGTTCAACTATACATATAATATTTTAACTCCGAGAGAAATTAATATTTTTGAATAATAAAATAATATAACTGTATGGTGATAATAAATTTGTAAATCAAGTTAAAGCCAATGGATGTACATTACTGTCGCAGTTATCGATTTGAATTCAAAATAGTTTGCACATGACCGTTGTCGAAATGTATGATAATAATAAATTCATTTTTTAATAGATTATATTATATTATTTTCAACACGCTGCTGATTAATACAATGCTGTCGTCGGACTGCTGCACGAGTAGTGAGCAAATGTGTGGGCCGTACGTAAACATCGAGCGCATATTATATAATATAGTTTCGACTATTTCCGAAGCCATCAATTTATTATTGTACAAAACGGAAGAAAAAAAAACCTATACATTTATTCGGAAACCACTACAGAATAACGAATGGGTTGGGTATCATGTACGCTCTCATAATACGTATACGGGTAGCTGCATTTTAATATTAAATTCACTTTACTAATTGGACGAAAAAAGAAAAAAAAAACGATACCGGCAAAAAATAGGTATTATTTTCCGCGCTCTTGTAAATAAATTACATATTCGGTGTTTTACATTCGTAATTAAATACATAATGTTTACGCGAACAGAGTTCAACAGAAAATGTGGACGACCAGTCCTCGTTTTTCGACGAAATAATGTAAAAAATGTACAGTCATGACATATTATATTATATCGCACGAAAGTCCGTAATCCTATGATGTTTATCCATAAACCAGGCAATCCATTTAACATGAAACACATTCATTATTTCAAAAACTATTGACGTTTTTGAAAACATAATTCTTTTACATTATTTTAGGTCGTTGAAAAACAAAATGATGTCAAACAACATAATATTTCCATTGTTTTTCATCGATATCATTTTTTAAATGTTTCACTTTTTTTCTAATGTCACCGCGTCACCGTGACAATTCATTATTCCGGAGATGTACATTTTTTGGAGTTCTGCATTATGTACAAATTGAATTTTGGTTTCAGAAGTTTATGAGTTATAAGTATTTAGAGTTTTTATGAATGAAATGGAGTGGTAAGGTACAACAGACTCGTCAAAACTTTAAAAATAAACTACTTGTCCGAAATTTAATTTTAATACCATTAAGTAAGTAGGTAGTGAGTAGTTACAAGAAAGTAGGTACTCCAAAAATATTCTGCTTTGGAATAATATGAAAATAAATATGTGTGTTGTATTTGTCATTCAAAAGATTAAAAATTTAAAAACGCTGACGATAAAAAAAAATAACGCATTATATGACAATAAAAAATATACCGTTTTTTTTCCAAAAACGTTGTTTTAATTTTTTAAACGATTTAACAAATATAAAAAAAAAGTTAGTGTTTTCTGAAATAATGAGTATATTAAATGGGTCATCCCGTATAATATATAGTTAGTAGGCAATATTGTAATTATTGATATAAATACATTATATTATTGCACATAATACAATATGATACATTGAAAATCATTGATGTTATAACGTTAATTAATTTTTATAATTTTAATGTGTTGGCCATATTTGTTATTATTAGGATACAATATATCAATACCATGACGGATTGCCGTTCTTGTCAAGAACAATCGCAATGCAACGCGAACAATAATATTGTTTAAGCTGTACCTAGCTAAAAGTTCGATAACTTTGTTTCAGATACATTTATTTATTTTTATTCAATAAATATTATGTCTCGTAAACTTTCTTACGAATTATGTCGTCTCATAAATGCGAGTTTTTTTTTGTCAAAAACTACTTTAATGTTTCTAATTCAAACTATTCGAGTCGACAATAACTATTATGATTTTCATTCTGAAAAAATATTAGCATCCTCCGTGATACGTACGAGGAAACGATCGAGCCAGTGAGCCACGTTTTTAATTTTTGTAATATTTAGATTGCCGCATTATTTTTTTAACACGTCCTTCAAAATTTTATAAAATTTAAAAATTAAATATTTAATAATCTAAAATATACGACTATAAAAATGTGCTTCCGTCGAACACTCGTACATTTTGTGGAAAATTAAAAGTTTCGGGAACACAAATCGAAGTAATCGTTGCGAGGTATTGTTGGAATAAGAGTTGTCTGTTCGAGTGAAAATAAACATTATTTTCGCGATCGGAAAATTGTTTACTGACATAATATGTGTGTGAGATCCCTCCGTGCTACTATTATGCGGGTTATTACTATTTACTACTAACGATCATTTACTTCTAATACGATGACAAGTCTAATATTGGCAAATGCATAAGAAGTTGCCTATAAAATGTTCCTTAGAATCCAGTAGTATCATGGAGGCCCCTTAAACTCGTTTGTAAACTCGTAATATTGTATATTTTATGTATCATTTTAATGATATATCTTAATGATTAATAGTATGCTGAGTAACGTAGGAACGTCTCGATTTATATAATATTATTATTATTTACCGACCAATTATCTGTACCAAATCTTTATTGTATGTGAATATTATTATGATTTTTTCTTATAGCAGATGTTTATTTAATAGTGTTCATTTAGTAAGCATTTTGTTCATCAAAAAAGTTACACAACAATCATTAATACAATATTAATATTTTGGCTTTTTGTAATTATGTCAAGCTTCAGCAGATAATTAGGTAGTACTCATATTTACATTATTAACAAAGCCATTGGTGTATTCATTGTCTATCATAAGAAGATTGAGAAAAATGAAATTCGACTTGATTAAACAACGGATTATGAGTAAGTAAATAAAACAATTAATAGTAACCTCAAATAAATAAATTAAATCAGACTTTCTAGTTACCTAGTTGATAAAAATACGTATAAAATACAATATATATTTCAGTATAACTAACATGTACCATCAGTTTAAATAGAAAGGTTTATAAAATAATCATAATTTTACGCAGGGTAAAAATAAAATTGTTATGTATATGGGACATAACTAATTTCCACCGTGTAATCCTTCCTGTTATTTTTAAATACGGTAGTTATTTTGTGTAAGTGTCACTGGTGGCCAAAATTGTGAAATCTCCCTGTAATATGCATACAGTACATTTTTTTTTTGTGTGTGTGTCAAATTTATGGATAACTATCGTGTAGTATCCCCGCAATGTGCAATACGGTCAAACCGATATCTTTTGAGCATTCCTACTTGGACATGGTGCAATTACCGCGATGAAAAAAACGAAAGAGACAGTGAACATGTAAATGTGAACAATGTAAATTGTAATGCGGGTATTCCTGTTGCAACCTGTACACTGTTATCTATATATGTGCGGTGTACCTACCTATTATAATAATACTACTACAGCAACGGCTTAGGCTTGAGCTCACAAAAATGATAAAATTTATCCCAATAAATTGACAGAATATTATAACAATATGTTATATTTTGCAAACAACGTGCGGTAAAAAATATTATGATAGTTAAATAATAACATTGTATATTATTATACCTTTTTGCGCGTTTTTTTTTTTGCACAGCATTAGTTTACACAGACGTAACCACCGCCAAACCATGCACAGTCGTGTTCGGACGACGCTTGTCGTGCTTTGCGATATGAAAATTTGATGTTGTGAATATTATGATTATAGCCATATTTTGTCATAGGTATGTTAGCGAGTTATGAGAGACGGTAAATGCTGCGAGATCCAGTGCGGAGATCCTACACCGGAAATTCGTTTCGATACGAGTCTATCACTACAGTGTTAATATTTCAATATGAAGAATGATGATGTCATTAATAAGGTGTGCCGCACCGGTTTACGACCGATATCCGACTAAGAGGCACATATACGACACATAGCTATCGAATCGAGGCTTAATAATATTTAAACTCTTCGCGTATAATAGTGATTGGAATACGTACCTATATAAATTCAATATTATTACAATATAATATCAGTGCTCGAATTGGGAACAATTAAGTAGAGGAGTTCAATCTAACGATTTAAAAACTGCGTTCCAAGGGCGCAATTATTCATCCCAGACCGTACGAAAAATAGTAGGGGTATGCACAAAAATATAAAAACAGTAGGGGAGCTCCGTCCCCCTGCGCACCGCCCCTCCCAATTCGAGCAATGAATATAATAATATATAATATTTTTATATTTGCTAGTTATCCGACTCGGGAAAATCGTTCCGATACTACTAGTCCATCACTACGGTTGTTATTATAATATTATGATGAATGACGATGTCAATGAGGTGTGGCGCGCCGGTTTACGACCGACGTCCGTCCAAAAGGCACATGCTGAATAGCGTCGTCATAAATATTTAAACCGTCGCGTATGCGGTCTGAGTAAACGCGTCTACATAAATATGCCATATTATTACAATATAATATTATAATATTACTATATCAGCGAGACGGGAAATACGATCACCGGTGTGGAGATCCTACTCCGGAAAACCGTTCCGATACGAGTTCATATCACTACTACAACAGTGAGCTGTTATTATAATATGATGATGACTGTAAGGTGTTGCGCACCGGTTTACGACCGATTTCCGTCCGAAAGGCACATATCGAATAATAGCGTCGTAAAAAATATTCAAACCGTCGCGTATGCGGTCCGAGTAAAAACGTAGTAAGCTTAAATATACTAATACAATATTAATATTACGACATTATAATATGTCATTATTATGACGACGTGTTTTTGTTGTAGCAGAATGTTGTTTGACGATATTATTACGATGATGGTTATATTATATTATTATTATCGCTGTCGTCTCGTCCTGCATCTGTTATACAGCCCGATTTTCGTGTTTCGGTTGAAAGTTTTTTCGTGCCCTCTTTGTTTGGGTTTCGATAAAAATGTAGACCGCCACTTAATAGTGCCACCCGATGGAGATTGCCGCCCCTTTGAGCAACCCCTTTAAATATGGCACTTCGGACGACGCCCGCCGTGGTTGTATTCGTTCTGAACGTGTCGGTCGGCTGCGAAAAGGTTAACGCTTTATTTTCATCGAGCGGGCTGGTTGTTTAAGCAACAACATTTTCTAGACACGCGCTCGCGAATAGTATTTATATAAATTAAAATCACCAAATGGCGTGTTCGTCGGTCGGACACTTGAATGTATATATATTAATATACGTACACATTCGATTTTAAAGTGTACTTAAAGTACGACTGTATAATATATTATTCGAGCGAAAACGACGTGGGGTAACCCAATCGTTCGCGATCGTCGAAAAAGGATACCCTATTATTCGTTTTACTCCTATCACATCGAATATAGTAACGACCTAGGCGTCGTGCACCGCCAAGTGAACGAAAATTCAAAATACAATTTTAAACATAGTTGTAGACAGGTTTATTTATTTATTTATTTATTCGTCTTCACGAAATACTGTTTGATATTTTTGTCAATACCCATTATTACACTCAGGCATATCCCGTTATCATGATTGTACTCATCTGTATTCTCTGGTCAATATCTCGATTATTTGTGTCAGCGATATAATTTATGCAAGTAATATTGTGATCAGTGAAAAATTAAAATGCAGATAATTCACAAGAATATCGTCGAATAGGTAAAGGATAGAGTCGAGTGTTTCTCAACCTAGGGGTCACGACCTCCAGGGCGGTCTCAAACCTCTATATGAGGGGTCACATCGGTAAGGAATAATTAAACCTCTGATGTAGAAAGACAACCTTCTATTTACATCAAAAATATAAAAATAATACACAACCATAATGATAAAAACAAAAAGTTATCTAGTTTAAAGTACACTACAAACTATAAATAATAAAGTAAAAAGTATAAATTAATGTGACATTTGATTGTTTTATATTCAAAAGTTTTTATTATAAGAGAGGGAGGTCATAAGATGACTGATTTTATTTTTCACCTATTTTTGGGGTTACGACGTTAAAAAGGTTGAGAAACGCTGGTCTACCCGGTAGACAACATTAACCATAACTACCTATCTATATCAAACATAACGTACACGTTATAACTACATAGATATCAATATTATAATGTATTTATTTACCTAAGTTTTCATCAATGCCTTTATCTGTGGCAAATAAGCCACTTTACCGATTTTGTTGATGTGAGAGTCTTATTTCGTGAAATATGGTAAAGGATCTCGGTGGTTTAACCTTCGAATCAAAGTTGACCATCCGTAATCACATTGATAATATAACTTGTAAAGCCTTGAGAGCTCCATGTTTCATGAAACGTAATGCATGGACTTCAAGCTACCACTTATCTTATAGTACTTTATTGCTCACTTGTTCGCTCTATTCTTGAGTATTGTTTAATTATTTGGCACCCGTTCATACAGCTAGAGGCTAGTGTTGGTCTTCAACTTAAATTTTTGAAATGTGTTGCTTGTGTGCTGCATAATATTGATTGCCCATAACATAATATTATAATACTTCAGTGCTAGAATGTTTAGGACTAAATACGTAGGTGGATCGTACGGCTATCCAACTTTTTTATGTGAACTAATATCAGAACATGTTGTTGCACCTAATTAACTTTGTAAAATTAATTTTCATGTTCCAGGCTGTAATATTATAATTTTCGTGTTCGTTTATAATATGCAGCTGACTACCGAGGAAATAGACTTCTTGACAGGACAACGCGGATGGCTAATTGAAAGCCATTTTTCTCTGTAGCAGTTTTTTTATTATAATATTTGCGTGTTTGCATTTTATATCGTATTGTAATTATTATAATATTTTTTATTTTATTTGTAAGTTTTCGTTATATTGTATTATTATTTATCATTACTGTTTGTACCAAATTATTATAACTATTAATTAATATTTGTTAATCCACTTTATTTAGGCAATCTAAATATATATATATACATAAATTAACTACTTAGGTATTACATTATTCCACGCATGCAATAATACAATAGTATAATAATATATATAATAGTTGGTGTATTTTAACAATATATTTTCTAAATATTATCGTTATGTTGTAGGCACTTGTTTAAATAATAAAACGTATAATACACGAATACATAAAATATGAAATATAATGAAAACAATATTATTCAGAATTACATACTATTATGAAATTAGTACCGACATAGAATTAGGTATTAATTTAAGGTTTTTAAATTTAAAGCCCCGAGGATTATATCGTAACATTCTTGTATATTCCAAAATAAACCTTCTATCGACGTTATAATAAATGATAGAATCGTCGTATATTTAAAGCAGGGTACATCATCTCCAACTGATATTTCATCGCATTTATCCTATTCACTAAATTCTCGATTTATTTTTTTTTTAAATTTCAATCAATTTAGAGTATCGGTGATTCAATGACAGCATATATCGTTCTAGCAAATCAATTTCTAGTAATAGCAATCTTCGTTTCCCTGTGATATTACATGGTCGAAGTATTAAGAAGAAACAAATCGAATTATTGTTAAAAAAAATAAGTATGTATGGATGAATATATATTATATTTATATATGTATGTATGCATGTATATGACGTGTGTGTAATGTGTATGTATGTATATATGTGTGAAAGCAAATATTAATCTTATTATCTATGAATTCCGAAAACGTCGAGTTTTCTAATCAGATTTTAATTGCAGGTCATGACGCGTATTTTAGAAATATGAATTCACATATATCCGGGCCATTGCTGTTGTGTTGTAAAAATTAATTGACGTCGTCGGTGGATGAGAAAAAAGTGAAAACGGCACGCGCGAGGAGCGTGTCAGATGTCGTCGGAGGGTGAAGCCGTGAAGGTATTGGCACACTCAAAGGGGAAAAAAATAACAACAAAAAACGAATAGTAAAATTCTCTTTGAACTCATCGCCCCCCCTGCGAGAAACTGTATGACGTACTGTGTATATAGTATACAATACAATAGACTATCATGGTTACACATGCATGCGTTTTGTTTTCGGGAAACTTGTAGAGGGAAATAATAGAATGATATTGCGTTTTACAACACACGCATTTGTTGTCTATGTGATACGCGCGATACAATAATACTATTATACTACGTTTGCGTTCAAAACAGACAGATATTACTGTTTTAACTGGCGGATACTACATAATATGTTGTATCGTACAACATATAATATTTTCATTAGAAGATGGGTACTTTAAATCCGCGGAAAAATCAAAATATAAAAAAAGTCATTCCCGGTGGATCAGACTGCAGTGCGTGTACAGCGCAATACAATACGAGTGTCTAATTGTTTACGATGGTGTGTCTATCTTATGTGTTATTTTTATTTTGTTGGTTCGACTATTGTGAGAAACGCTCTCGCCCACACGTACGGTGGCGATATATAAACGAAAAACGGTGCCGATGAGTGGGCTGACCAGATCGCAAGGGTTATATTCCGCTATATACTAACGCTCAGGGTTTTTACTCGCCCGCTGGGACGTCTTCGCGATAGAGAGAGACGAAAACGAATATCGTTGGCGTTGTAGTGACGTCACTAGTCGCGTATATAATGTATGTGTACAGTTAACTTTATTTCGTACACACAATTTCGGGAACGGCGGCGGAAAAATTCCATTATTTATATCACTGGCCCGTTTCTCCCGAAAGTCGAACAGCGCATAAATTGTTAAGCCGGTCCTATGACGACACGTCGCTGCTCGTCAAGCTGCAGACGGCGTGTACCAATTACTATTAATAATATGCAAAACAAACGGGTAATCTGTGCGCAAGCGCATGAGCGTATGAACATAAACATAATAATATTATAACAATTTTAGTTTTAGTGTACCGTTAGCACTTTCGTGGAAAATTTAATATTAGCTCCAACTTGGTATATTATTATATTACAATAAATAATAATATCATAGCAATATACTAATATAAAATTTATCGACAGTTTCAGCGTGTTTTATTAAAAAATCTCGCGGGAAGAAACGTAATTTTAAAAAAATCTAGTAGGTAGGTACGTTATAAGAAATTTTTTTACTTATTTTTAATATAAATAATCAAAAAATAAAGTCTAATAAAACATCATTTTTACTGTATTAAATTATTTCATATTGGTATCTTTGAACGCTTTCTGGTATCTAGCAATACAGTTTATAATTTCTGAAATATATCTAATCTTAAGCAAATAATACTAAAACAAGGTGTCTATATTATTATAGATACCTTGGTTAAAAATTTGGTACAAATTCTCAATAAGTAATAAATAACCATGCCAACGAAAATCTTACGAGAAATCGGCCAGAAACAAACTCTTGTAACCAGCGCATTAACATATTTAGGTTTTAAAAAAAAATATGTTTAAATGTTGTCGTATCTTATCTGTTGATAATACGATGGTATTATATAATAATATTATTACAACGCTGTGGAAAATGCGCCGTGATTTATAGGTACCTATGCCATATTATTATTTGAAGAGTTTGAACATAATATTATGGCGATGATATAATATACTTTTAAGTTTTCAAAAATGTATATCATGTCTGTAACTATTTAATCGCGACGCAGCGTACAACATGAATTCACATCATAGGTAGTTAATATAGTAACAGTTATACCGTGTGTACACTTTTATGGCGTCGTCGGTGTAGTCGACATTTACCAACATTTTTTGCAGTGTGGCATATTATTATACAATACGAGTAGTAAATATCCTAACGTCACAAACAGTTCACAGGACAGTGTGCAAAATTAAATGCGAGGTCCCCTTTTTTCAACAAAAAATTATGCATAATATATCGTAGGTACTGTGTTAAATCGTTGGAACCCACAAATGGTTATTTATGTCGTGCGTTAATAATTTATTAAACGCATATTATATAGTTTCTATTTCAGTTATTATGATAACAATATTTTGACGAGAATGCGTATTGAATATATATATTATAATATATAATATATTCGCATTAAATCGAACTATAATATTATAGTCTGTTGTAGGTGTTATGAGTATTATTGTTAATAACATTATAGTATAATATAGATCGATATTCCTATAGTTAAAACAGAAAGGAAAAATGAATTTATAACGAATAATAATATTTTACTGCTATATTATAGGCACTTAGAAACGCGCGCGCACACTTTCGGACAAAATAATGTGCAGCAATACCTCAAAATATATTACATTCAGCCACGGCTTCAATAATAACAGACGGTAATTATCAACATTTTGACATATTATTTACCGTCGACCTGCAGTAGTTCAGCTTTGCAGAAAATGTTTGATTATATAGCTTTGATTATTCGGAATAATAAGTGTCTACCTATACAGCTTTTGTGTCAAAGTCGTGTCCGTGGTAGATACGACTGGCAATGTCAAACTCCGAGGTAGTCGTTTCACAATCAGCATCCCACGATCGTCGCTGCTGGTAATATCCAAATGTCCAATTACAACTGTTTTATTGTAAGCCGTCGGCGCGTGATAATAATATTTCCGAAGATCCGATTCTCTAAAGGGCTGCGGCGGAAAGGCCGCCACTATTATTATATAGTTACGAAATGCAATTTCATAGTAGCTGTTTTACTTCGCCGTCCCGTTCTTTGTGAATATTGCGAAAAAGTGTCAGGACGAACCACTCGCGTCGTAAATGCCCATTGTAGGTACCCACGTAGCGTAGCGTTTTATTATTTTCTTTACGTCCCTCAAAGAATTTGTAGTCGTCTGTGTAAAAAATCTAAATAAATTTTATTTTCTCTTCACATAAAGCACAACGTAGCCGGGACTTCGCTGCGCGGGTGTATATTTCTATATTATATACGTTACCGTAACCTCGGTAATACTTACAAAGTTACCGTGTTAATTCACTTTTGTTCTGCGCGAACGGTTACGGCGTACACAATATCCAATGCACGTGGGCGAGGAATAAAATATCGACGATAATGGTCGAAAATTAAATTGGTGGTAGGTGGGTGAATGCTAAAAATATTGTGTCAACATGTCGAGAGTTCTACCGATGTGGGTCGTAACCACTCGTAATTCGTATATTATAATATACAAAACCGCAGTGTAAAGTCGAATTGAAATTGACTAGATTAATTATTTAAATTACTTGAAGTACGACTTGAAGAACGTCCATCGGTCGGCACATATCATGGCCGGGACCCCGTCCCCGCGTGTCACATCGGTATATTGTGTTTCTGTCGACCACACGTCGTGCGGTATCTAAGAAATATTTTCAGCAATTTAATTTATTATTGCGTATCCGAGTGTTTCGCTGTTGGCGCCAAAGTGTCTAGTGGGCACAGGCGAAACACGCTTATTATACGTAATTTGGCGTGTCACGCAAAGTTCGTCGTAATCGTGTTATATTAATATATAGAATATAATGTGGGTAGTAACATACAAACTAGGTCGTGTTATGTCCGTAAGATGACTTGACCGTTTGCTTATTTATCGAATATTCGGGTGTGCCATAATACCTATATTATTATATCGAAAAGACGGCGTAAGCTTAGTGATTTCGACGCTGCAGCAGATGACGTATGTCCGCGGTTAACTTTCATAGTGGCCAGCAAACGTCACACCCGGGATGTTAACAGCTATAACATCGATAGTCTCGAAAGTCTCGATAGCCTCGTACGGTCGAATTTAAATCAGTATTATAACGACTTAGAGGTTCACGATTTGTATAGTATGGACTAAACTTACGTAAAATGTCTGCGGAATACGTTAGATTTGAAACGGAGATCATCACGCAGAAATATTTTTGTTCCTATGTAATCCAAGATGATCAGCGATTAAATTAGTTAAACTGAATAATATTTATATTGTGTAGGTACTCCTAACACACCGAATGTTTTTGATTATTGCAGTTGCACATAGTTGACTTACGTCGGACCTATTATACAGTAGTTGGCGTACTGCAGATTAAAATCAGACACGACGGAACGTTGCGCATCGGAAACCTGGTAGGATTTTCTTTCACGAGAATTTCGACTTATCGCGGAGACGTTATAGAAAAGACGCTTCACGAACATTTAAACCGTACCCGACGGCCGGAAATTTAGATAAATCTATTTTCGTTTCTTTTTTTTCCTCTAGACTTTGCGGTAAAATAGCAAAATGTAAATCGAAATCGAATCACAAGAGCTGCAGTAGCTTCTGCAGTGATACTCGACCGTACAATAAGTTTTTTTGCACTCAAAAGTTATCATTGTGCGTTCGATAATAATTATAACTCATAAGTAACAGCATAATAATATATATTTGATCGCTAGTCATTTGATATTAATTTGGAAACATAAATCAATTTAATATCATATTTCATCTCATAATATAGTGATACGTGTGATAGATGCGAAGGCAAACGTCGGTTTTTCGTATGTTAAATTAATTTTTAACGTTATAATATTGCGCTCAGTCAATGAAATTATGTGGTGCAGACCATCGGTGATGTTCAAGGCAATAATTTGTGTTAATCTATCGGTATTGCATAGACTAGGACTTGGCGATCTTGGTTTTCGATTAAATATATAGCCATATCGCAATATTTACGCCAACAAAGGATACCTATATTGTTTTTGTATTATTAAAAACACGTTTATTTTAAATGTGAAAAATACTTACTTATACTTCATCCCATTTCTTTTTAATTATAATAATGTACTTCGTTTTATTTTCGTATATACAGTTATTTCACTTCGGCGGTTCATAATATGCGTATAGCATTGTATAATGTATTCTTTGTTATTATTGATGGGTTTTCAAGCGAATATGAGAGATACACTCAAAGGTACTGAAACATGTCAAAAACTTTACGCCTGATAATTTAGGTGACACTATCAGTTCTATGCCTATTTAACGATACAGGGAAAATGTTTTATATAAGCCTTTCAATACAGATAAAAGGTAAGTTTAAAAACTTCTGCATCTATGGCAGCATCTGTTTACTTTAAAATAAGCTGAAAACCACCAAACCTAGGCTTAAATCATTGGAACCTACCTGCTTCCTCAATATAGGTACCTTTACAGACTTACAGTGTATAGAACACTCTGAGTTGTTGCCCGAAAACGTATTAAAAAGAAAACACATATTATGTGTAATATTATATTGTAAAAAATATTTGGTAAATTATAAATAAAAACCTTATACCCTAAAAACATTACGTATGTACACTACAACATAAAATATATATCCACAGGTGTGCCCCCCCCCCCCCCCAGTGACACTGTAGGTATAATATATGAACAACTATTTTATAATAACACAATAAAATAAAATAATTTATAATATAATATTGTGTAATTTATATACATGATTGTTCATATTTATATTTACATTTTTTTCTGGGCTTTTTTCTGTGGCATATTTATCCAACTACCGATGTAGGTAGGACAGGTAGGTACATATTATATTATAACTATTAATAAACGTCCCTTCTGTCCAAAATATATGTTAACTATTTTGTTAGTCATAAGTTCTGGAACGATTGATTTATATTGTATACTCGACAGTACGAAAAAAAGAAATAATATTTTTTGTGTACACAAATAGAATAGTTTTATTATTGCATGACAATAGAAACGTGTAACGTGGCTCAGAGTGGCCAAACAGTTTAGTTATATTTAGGCTCAATCAGAATAAAATATTCGATTTAGATTGAAAAGAAAACACTATCATTATATATAGCGTACGGCTCAAATTGGCCGAACATATTTTTGTAAAAAAACTCAACGGCATACTACAGCTGGTGCCACGGGCGGCCGGAGATCTGTGCCGGTCACTTGCCGGAGATTTCGGCCAAGGGCCAAGGTTTTTGGGGACGTTATCTGCCTCGGCGCGCCAACACCCGGAACATACGGCCGAACCACACGCTTGACTCCACTCCATGCGGAATCGGAGTCTGGCGCGCGGTTCCAGGGTTGTTGCCGCTGAGTCCAACCCACTCACCAGATCCCCGGAACTGTTGCTCAGTTCACAACCCTCGACCGGAACCGTCTCGACTTCTTCAACCGAGCCATTGCCGTTCGGTCCGTCCTTGATATGATGACCGGTGTAAACGATGATGCCGTGCAATCCTCGTCGCCACCGGGCAACGTCGTCGTCGACCGAGCAGGTCCCTTCCACCGAAAGAATTTTCATTATTGTTATACGTAGCTACATCGTGGGCGTAACTAAGATTTTACAGGGTCCAGAGTCCTCGATAACCAAAGTTTAAAAAAAAACGTGGGGGAGAAGAAGGCAAATCTGGGTTACTTTTAAGGAAAATTTATTTAGAGGTTTCAACCCCCTTCCACCCTTCCAAGATTTTTGGGATGGTTGCGGCACAGTTTCAGCTGATCCTCAGAAAGTTTTCCAAAGTCAAATGATCTAGACAATAAAGATTATGGATGCCGTGATGACTGATGAAATGCCTGTTGATCCAGATATAGCCATATTGGTAGGTAATCTTCTTCGAATATAATTAATTATTGATGTATTGTATTCGACAATGGAAAGTGTTATCAGAAATCATATTTAAATTTTAACAGTACAGTTCTTAAGTATAAATGGAGTGCATGTCCTATAGATAATTAAGAATATTTAATGATTTTCAGAAAAATTATTGTTAAGTAGGTACCTAACCTATAGGAGGTACCTATGAAATATTTATCTATTAATTATTAAAGTATAAAATTAATTTGAATTGATTAATACAAATTTAATTAAAAGTGTCTGGTCTGTTTTGTCAAGGTTTTGTTTGGGCCTCGCAAAACCTAACAACGGCGCGGCGCGACTATACGGCCGAGTGATTTTCCCGGTTTTCTTCATGGTGATCGGTATTTGTTATAGAGACATAGACTATAATCCCAGGCGCAGATATAAAGAGGAAGGATATGGGCGAACTAACCTTTAAGCCTGAAGTACTAAAAAATATTTCACTATTGCCTACGTTATTATAATTTGTTTATTATTACATATATTATAATATACGCAATAAAAGGTAATTACGTTATTATTGTTATTTTTAATATGCATAATGTACCCATGATATATATTTTATTCGTTATAAAAACTTAAACTTATTAATGACTAGGCTTTTATGTACTTGAAATACATTTTTCGTCTAGCCCTTTCAATTTTTCATATCTATATCCAATATCCATGTCTGATCAGAGTCAATCTTAGTATGCTATCCGTTTAAAATTCATTTCAAAATAATCAAAATATGGAAATGAAGAACTATCAAAATAAAAAAATTATCACATCAAAGGTTAATTGAAAAAAAACTTATTACACATATATAGACGGTACGAAATATACGACTGTGTACATATATATTTTTTTAAATTATTTTTGTAACAATAATCGACTATCATACTTCCGTTTGAATAATATAACTAAACACATGTGTAGGTGTGCAAATACGATATAGTTTATATTAATATTTGCACGCAAAGTTTACGTACATGATCATTTTGATATTAACGTATGAGTATTGAGTACTATAATATATGTGTATAGTGTGTTTCAAAACGTACACCAAATTTTGAACGTCTATAAATATAATGTATTTCCGTAAAAACACCAAAATAAAAATTATATTCAGAAGAAGTTTGGGCTTAAACATGAAAAAAAATGATCAGACATGACCCCTTTCCTATTAGCATTACAGGTGATCCATTCGTTCCATGAAATTGACCACCACCTGATTAGATGAGATGTCCAATCAACTTCGTTGAAGACATGTCGAATTTCTTGCTTGAGTTTCAAAATATTTCGGACTTTGTTCTGGTAAACTCGTGTCTTAGAGTGCCTCTATAAAAAAAATCAAACAGTGTTGTGTCGCAAGATCGCCAAAAATAATGACCTTTTCAAATCCGTCATTCTTTTTGGGAAGCCTATATTAATATAGTAAAATAAAATATATTATTGAATATTATTGCAATGTTTTACTGTATATTATGGATTGAAATAACAGGAGACGTCCGTTTGTTGTATAACCTATAGCGATTTTAGATTTTGAGTGGAGCAAAAATGTATTTATTTTACGGCAATGATGAGTGTTATTTTTTTGTGTCTAGGAACACTTTTTTCGGTTGGAAAATGCTGCAATCATGAACTTTGGTTTTTGCAGTTTTTGTATAAAATTTGAATTTAGTTGGTACATCCGAGTGATACAAACTAAAAATTGAAAATACTCGGCATTTTTTTAAAAAACAAAAACTAAACATTACTATTATTGTTTATTAACTAGGTATTGGTTATTAAAATGATTGTTTGATAATCTTGCAGGGAAACAAACAATTAGACCGTCTTCACTAAAAAAGTTTTTTCGTCGGATAAAATATTATGATTTATCATTGAATTCGACACATCCGTCCACTGAATGATGCGGGGTACACTCGACTCGCTCTATTACACAGCAGAGCGGTAACCTACGTTTCCCATTTTTTTTCCGTTTATAATTCGGTGAAAATATCCCTTTCGAGTGTTTGTGGCACCAGGCCCTTCAATAATACCTACGTATAATATCATCAATACCGGAAACGACGTAGTAAACGTTACGACGTAAAATACCACACCCTATTTGGACTTATGATTACGTCTTGGTCTCGCTGTTGTGTACATTTGAGACTCGCTGTTTTTTCCTCTCTGTCTCCACGTTTCAATATAAAACCGCTCGTACAATACGCAGCAGTTAGGTACGTCGAGTTATATTATTTCGTCGTACTAACGAATCGTCGTCGCCCGGAGACATTCGACCGTCGCGCCGCCGTGTAGCGCGTTGTACGTTTATTATTATCATTATTATTATTATTATCATTATTATTATTGTTATTATTGTTATTGTGACCGTTATAACGACACACGCGTATTATAATATTCTATTACGCTCTCCCGTAGCCGGTCGGCACGCGATGTTATCAAAAAAAAAATAATCAAAAAAACCACCGTCGACGACGACGATTGCGCACAGAGTTTCGTCCGGATTTTGCTATTCGGACATTCCTCGTCGTTATTGTAGTGAACACGGCGGCGGAACTCGTATGGCGTCATTGAGTGTGCGTGTATAATATTGTCGTAGTCCAATGTTATATATTTTATAGGAGAGCGCGACCCGTATTCGTATGCTCTATTGAATTTTCCCCGGCAAAACGCTGGCGCACGATATTTTCTGATGACAAACGCACGCACACTTGGGCCCGGCGCCGACTCCTCGCGAATGCCTCGAATATCCGTTTCGTAAACTACGCGTACCGCGCGCGCGTCTCTATTATATTCCGCCGCAGCGCCAAAAAATGCGTTCCGTTTCCGGTGACGACGACGTGATATATTATATTATTATTATTATCATACAGACACTCACACACACACACACACACACACACACACACACACACACATTTATGTATACGGTTCCGCTTTGCTAACGACGAATTTACATGTAAACGCGCGCGAACGAAAGCATTAATACGGCGTGCATGATATTGTGAATGTAGGTACGTATTACGTATAATATAATATAATGTGTGTGTGTGTGTGTGTGCGTATTATATTATTATAAGTTCCACATAATGAACTTTGTTTAAGTAGCTCGTGTATATGAAATGGGGTCGGTTTTTAAAAGCGTGTCTGAAAGGTAAAACAAAAATTTACCTTTTCAAATTAGAGCAACGCGTTGCACCTCTCACCCATCTCGTATACCATCTACCTACCAATATAATAATAATATTGTGCATAGTAATAATAATAACATGTACAACACAAGAGAGCAAAACGTACATTATAAAAATAGTCCGTCGTCGTCGTAACATTAAAAGGTCACTTTTTATTCGAGTGTAAGAAACTCGTTAACCGGCTAAGCGTTTTAAATTATTTTTCCGACTACATCGCGATTACGATACGGGCCGTACAACCAACTACAAACCTCCGGTACGAAGTCCTATAATAACATTGCGGTTCATGTGAATTTATTTACGCTGCTCAAACGCATATTACTATATACATAGTATTTTAAAGTCTTTGGGACCACCGTACTGTCTCTCATACAACGGCAGGCCTAGGCGTATAGCAATACGACGCCGGTCGTAACAATATTCTGCTTCGTAGATCTGTGGTATGACACCTCATCAAGTTTCAACAGAAGCGTCAATACGCTTTCCTAATATTGTAATTTCATTGCTATTAAAATAAGTCGCGGGTCCGACGTTTGTAGTGGATGCAGGGTGTGTATTGAGTATTCTAACGAATTATTTGAAAAATTCTTCATTGCCCTGTCCGAAATAAAATCAAAGCACAAATAATATTTTTGTGTTGTAACTTATAAACAGTATGATTTGCGGTCAGTATATATTTTGATTTATTTTGAACTTTTATTCAGGTCCATTTTCGTTGTGATGGTCCAACAATATCGAACACTATACCAATATTATACAACTACAAAACTCCGGAACGAAGTCCTATATGAAAAAAATTCGATACGCGGTCATATTAAAATTTATTTACGGGGCTCGACTGTGTACTTACATAGTACTTTAGAGTCTGTGGAACCATCGAACTGTCTCTCGCAGTACGGTATAGGTCCGAGACGCATACGACGCAATCGCAACAATATTTCGCTTCGTAAATTAGCGGTATAACACATCGCCACTATATCTGGTTTATAATATTCATAACGTTTTGACAAAAGTATCACTGCGCTGCCCTAATAATATTATAATACTAACGTGAAATACACTCTGTGACCTAATATAGTATTAATGGAGTTGTATGTAAATCACGAAATAAAAACTGTTAAATGTCCGTCGGCGTTTTACAGCAATGTTTTTCCGCTCATTCCAATTAAAAGAAGTCGTAAGACCGTCGTTTGAAGGGGTAAAGGGGGTGCAGGGTGTGCACTGTGCATTCTAACACATTATTTGAAATACTCCTTCATTGGTCTGCTGAAAATAAAACCATTACACAGATAACATGTGTATTAAATAATATTATGATATTAAATAGTCTCAGTATCTTGTAACTTTTAAAAACCATTTTCGATGTGATAGTCCAACAATTGACCACTACTAAGATAAAACTGATAACAGTAATATGCATATTATATATTATAAAGAACAAAATATAATGATGAAGAAAGAGTCTGTAGATGGCACATTGTTGTTTTTGATACCTACGAAAATGTATTACAACCACGGGACATTAAAAGTCCAGTTTTTTAAATAATATAATTCAATCATTCTGCAATTCGTACAAAAAATATGTAGTATAACAAGCATATTATGTAATGACATGTATCTTATACATAAAAAGACTAGATGGTGTGGGAAAGTACCAGCGTCGATAATCTTAAAGTTATAATCATTAAGTCATGTTAATATAAGAAATCACACAAATTAATAATTTTCCATAATTGCTTACATTTTAAAACTAATCGCTTACACTTACGCCTAACTCTATTGAGTATAAATGTGTGATAATATTGTAAACTGTGTGGCCTGCCAACATTTTGGCACCAAAAATTAAAAAACTGATTAAAATATAAAATTTGAAAGGAGAACAGAAGAACATTATGGTTGGTAACCGTTTTATTTTTACACTCGATAAATATTTCGTGTCGATTTTTATCCACAAATTACACAACTGAAATAAATGAAAAAAAAATACTAGAATTACGTGTCGACTAAAAATCAAACTGCAAAACCGATTATTATTAGTTTATTAACTATGAATATTATAATGTCGCACATCGCCGGTTGTGTTTTACTAAATGTTAGAAACCTACTGATTTGGACCATTCTGTTTTGAATCACGAGATTTGAATATCGGACACGCGTTAAACGTAGTTTTTAATATTCAAACAAACTGGATACAAATAATAATTAATACAAAAATACTCATTCGTTTAGTGCTTTAGTTAATTCGTGCCATTCGTGGTTCGTCTAAGACGATCATTGTTTATCGTGCCTAAGCGTGCAAAACGCTACAGTTTTCCACTACATTTATGTACTGCAGAGTTGGTTAATAGCGTTAAGCATGCACACCTGCCGTTATGTACCTAAATAATATAATTATGTATTCAATTCAAATTTATGAAAATTAAGAAATTTGGTTGTAAAATATTGATTGCAAATTTATGTTTGTAGTAGGTACCTATAGTAATAAATCTAATAATAGTTACGACATTACGTTGAGACCATATTTATATTGTTTTGATTTGTTGTATCGTGTTTTAAGTAGGTACTTACCTAGTGTTTCAAGGCGATAAAAACTTTTTATTTTGAAACAAAAACAACCATTTTTTGTTTTGTAAATTATTGTCGAGCGCGTGATCTTTTCAAAATTTCAAATTATATAATTGTTTCATTCAATATTTAAATGAATGGTTTTTTATAGTTATAAAACCGTATGTTAGTACTAGGGATACAAGTGCTTAGTATCTTGGTTTTGTATAAAATATAGGAAATATGTGAATATGTGAATATTTAATGTAGTATTAATATATTATACTTAAGACAGATTATATATATATCAACATACAAATATCCGACTGTTTATATTATAATAATATTAATTATAGTGAGTTAATGCTTCTTATGTATTAGAAAATACAAAGTAGTAAACAATTTAAACACAAATTCACGAATGACAACTACTACTGATGGACTTGGGGTGTTGGGTGGAGGAAGCGGGTGATATACACAGGTAATACAAATAATTAAAATATAATTAGTTAAATAGTGGCCTAAAAAATTAACATTTAACGAATATTCCAGATAAATCATAAAAAATACTAACTATATAAACAGTAGAACTATTATTGGATTTGGTGGATTGTATAAAATTGTGATATTAACTTTAAGCTTCACTAAAAAAAACAAAAAATCTTTTCTTAGAAATATATATTTACTTACTGTTCGATCCGTTTGATAACAGAATTGCCGCCGTCGGTGGTCACGCTCAGCCGACCGCCGCATCAACCATGTTCGTGTGCGCTGCGCGCCGGCAGCCGCAAGGTTGGCAATACTACCGGTGACCGTTACCGGTGCTCGGCGCAGGCGAGCTCGGTCGTCCGCGCCACACTCTCCGTCTTAACGGTTTTTCGACAGCTCGTCGATACGTTTTGTGCTCGGCTCGCTCGCCCGTCCGCCATCTTTTCCCGTTTGAAAGTGCGACGCAAAAACGTGGTCTACCATCTAGAGGTTGTTCGGCCGATTAGCCGTTTTATTGTGTTTGATCTTTGTTAGTGTTTCGGTGTCGTTCAGTTCTGATCCGCGTACGTCGGTAGATACACCGCGTATCCGTGTACGCAGGCGAACACTCGTTGCTCCACCTCACGTCGGTGCACGCATTCGTACCGGTGTTTAAACCTCCCGCATAGCAGCTCCGCAATTCCAGTACAGCAGCTCCGCCATCGCCGTTCATCAGCTCAAGACATCTGCCAGGGAGGCAGCTCAGTCGGTGTTCCCCGTCCCCCCTGAATTTGTTGTTATATAATTGTTTGTACCCATTGCTCGTGTTGTACAATAATACATGCGCCTGATAGTAAAACCATTTGTTATTATTCGATGTTATATTAATTGCCCTACTCCACAACAACCCTGAGGACCTTGTACCAGGCGATATCCGATTTTAAGGATCGTCGGGTCAACATTTTGGTAGCAGAGCGTGGTTGGTTGGTCCATCAACAGATCTGGTACTCAGGATTCGCGTGAGTAATGCATTTTGTTCTTAGCTTTGGTGGATGAGTATAAGGTGTACATTTATTTATCCTTTCCCTCATTCCTATCGATAGTAGGTACCTATCACTCGGCAAGAGAACAGTAATTTAACTCAACCGACTGTTCAGTCATTACTTAATGGTTTTATTTATTGCTAATAATATAAGTCAGATTTATTATTTAGTGTTGAGTATTATTTACTGTATTCGGGCTCATGCGTTAGCATCTGTGGTAGCGTTATTGAATTTAAATTTACTTTAATTACCTATTACAATTAATTAAATTATGTTATTATACGGTGCTCTCTGGGTCAATTTATTTATTGTTTAGTAATTGTATTATTTATGGGTAATAACACAGGGTATTTGCTAGTATAGGTTTTTCACTAGTTGCTGGTCTAGTTAGCACCTACCTCATTGGTTATACTATTGATTTGGGTTTTTTATTATTATTATTTTGTTGTCATGATATTGACACCTGGGTTTTGATAGTATTACCTTAAGTGCAGTAGCTTTAATTGCATTATATAGTATAAGCTTTAGGTGTGCGTCGTGAGTCGGGCCAAGGATCAGGTATTGTACTACCACTCAATATATTATTATTTGATTGTTTTATATTATCTAGGTTGCTCAATTGAGGGTTTTATAGCACATGATTGGTTATTTAACTTGTTCTTAGTTAGTATAATTAATTAAATATTATATTTAGCACTGTGTCACCTGGGTACACCTGAGTTCTATTCAAGTTTATAATAGTTAGGTGCTCTCCTGTTGTTTGGACTTGTTTTAACTGTTAATAGTTATGATACTGTTGGTTGGTTAGTGTTTGTTTTGGGCGTTTGCTTAGTTATTGTCTACATCATCGCTACCCCCTATTCATATTGTTTTTTAATTGACTCGCTTATAGTCTTTTGATATTGTTCATCCGGTAGTCATTTATTTTACTCATTCAGAGTGGACTGATGTGTACCTACATAGGTACTGCCTTTATAAACTATAGCATTTGACGTTTAAGTCAGCATTTAATTGTTTTTGGTTTTTTATTCGGCATCGTTGATCAACGTTTGTACTGTGTGGTATCAGTATTAGTGATCTTTTGGTTTTAGTTGGCTTTTGATCATATCCTTCAAGTGCCATTGACTTCAATTAGCAATTTGTTCTCGTTCTAGTTCAATATTGTTATTCTCTTGCATTGTAAATTACTGGTGTAGGTAATATAATGGCTGGGGAACGTGATGCTCGTGCGAAGGAGCGTGCAACCCTACGTAGGGACCAAGCCATCGCTCGGATTCGTCAGATACATGTATTGGCTACAAGCTCAGCCACCGATGAAGCTAGTCGAGCTCAATTAGCTGTGGCTATTGTTGACATTGATAGTTTGTGGGCCAACTTTATTGTTGAGAATAACAACCTTCTAGAAATACTTTCCGAATTGGATTTGTTGGGGGAGTTTTCTGTGAATGTAGAAATTGAGACCCGTGCTTTGGTGGTAGAAGCTAAGGCCTTGTATAAGGCATCTCAACCAACTTCCGCCTTTAGCGTCGGTACGGTTCAACAAGTATCGTACGAGGGTATAGTTGACCAAGCAAGTTCTTCTGCTGAGGGGTCATCTAAGGACTGCTCAGCTCCCTACACACCGATGGCTGTGACACCTATGAGGTTGCCTGAAATCCCTCTACCGACTTTTGATGGTGAATGTCAGAATTGGCCAGCCTTTAGGGACATGTTCGGCAACATGGTGGCCAACAACGATAAGATTCCAAATGTTACCAAGTTCTATTATCTGGTAGGATGTTTACATTCTGATCCGCAGGAAGTCATAAAGGGATTTTCGATATCGAATGAGTCTTTTACTCTGGCTTGGGATGCGTTGATCGAACGTTACGATAAACCACGTAGGCTGGCATCATCAATAATTGATAAATTGATAGCCGCGCCGGTCGCGAGTTCTGAAAATCTTGCAGCTCTGCAAACCTTTATGTCAGTCTTCGACGAGAACATCACGATCCTGGAGTCGCTTCAGATCCCGGATCTAGCGTCGTTCCTGTTGTTTTCATTGGCTGCCAGGTGTCTACCTACAATCTCGAGGCGTCTTTTCGAGGCTGAAAATGTTAAGGAATATCCGTCGATCCAGAGCGTGATCAAGTTCGTTAAAACGAGAATCCAGGTCCTTGAAAATGCAGGGGTAAAACCGACAGGAAGCTCCTCCAAGTCGGCCAACCCCAGGAAAGCTGGTTTTCCTCGGGAATCGAAGACCACACTAGTATCGACGTCCAAACCTCTTTCGGCCAAACATAATTTGTCCAAAGCTGCGTCAACCAAATCTACTTCGGCGTCATGTTACGTTTGCTCCGGTGCTCACCAGCTAGCTGATTGTGCGAAATTTAAGGCTTGCTCAGTCGATGAACGCTACAAGGTAGTGTGCACGCATCGCCTTTGCATGGTCTGCTTGCTCCCCGGGCACATGTCGTTCAAGTGCTCTTCTTCGTGCTCCATATGCAAGAGGCGCCATCATGCGCTACTACATCGAGATCAGGAACCGTCGAATTCCGCTCCTCCAGCCGCCATGTTAGGTCGACAACAAGCTCCAACGGTCCTGCTCGGGACGGCCTTGGTCCATGTTCGAGATACAATTGGCAGTTGCCGGACGGTGCGTGCGCTGATCGACTCGGCCTCGCAGATCAGTGCAATCACATCGGCTTGCTGCAACCGCTTGGGATTACAGCCCTCGCGATGGACAGTACCCGTAACTGGTCTTTCCGGTCAGAAGGTCCCGGATGTGCAGGGTATCGTTCAGCTGACGATCCAGCCAAGGGATAAGCCAACGCCAGCTATCAAGGTCAAGCCGTGGGTACTCTCTGCCATCACGTCTGATATGCCAGCTCGACAATTACCAGTTCAGGTACGAGCCAAATGCAGCCATCTGACATTGGCAGACCCAAGCTTCGATGAACCGGCTCCAGTCGAGATGCTTATTGGCGCCGATATATTTCCCCAAGTATGGAAGAACAAGTGCAGTTCGTTGGGTCCAGGTTTCCCTTCCGCTTACAGCTCGGTATTTGGTTGGGTGCTGATTGGTCCAGTTCAGGAGCATCCAGATATTGGTGCACAGGCCATGTTGGTATCGCTGGTATCGTCCATGGAATCCATCATGGAAAGGTTTTGGAAGGTAGAGGAACCTGAAGCTGCTCCGCCTCAGTTCACCGAAGACGGATTGTGTGAAGAATTGTTTAACTCGGAGATGCGCAGGGATGCTCGAGGTCGGTTCGCGGTACCTCTTCCCTTCCGCACAGGCCGTCCATTAAAAGATTTTCCTGGTTCACGGCAAGTGGCGTTAAACAGATTCCTGCAGCTGGAGAGAAAACTATCATCCGATGAAGTCCTTTACAATACATACCGCAAATTCATGCTCGATTATGAGAGACTAGGTCATATGACTCTCGCAGAAGGTCCCGGTCAATATTTCATTCCCCATCATGCGATTCAGAAGTCCGAAGGGGACAGTGTCAAATTGAGAGTGGTGTTTGATGCGTCGGCAAAGTGCCATTCGGGTGTCTCTCTCAACCAATGTTTGTTGGTCGGGCCGAAACTGCAGCAAGATATCGTTGATGTTTTGATTGGATTCCGCGTACACAAAGTGGCCTTCACCACGGATATATGCAAGATGTATCGCCAGATTGAGGTGCTGCCTCAATACCGGGGTTACCAATACATCCTGTGGAGGGAATCGCCACAAGCTTCGCTAAAAGAGTATACACTTAATACAGTCACGTATGGAGTAAATAGTGCGCCCTATTTGGCGTTGCGAGTCCTCCGCTACATCGCCGACACGGAATGTGAAAGTTTTCCGGATGTGAAAGGAGCTCTGCGTCATCAGACTTATATGGATGATATATGTGTGGGTGCAGAGTCGTTGGAAGCTGCTAAAACGCTTCAGTTGAATCTAATCAACACTCTCGCCAGATCCGGTTTGGAGTTAAAGAAGTGGGCCAGCAATACGCCAGAATTGTTGGAACAACTACGTCCTGAAGATTGCTCCGGAGATCCGCTGGCATTTGAGCAAAATGATGCTACGCACGTCGTATTGGGAATGCGGTGGAATCACGATCAAGATTATTTCTCCTTCGGCATTAACAATTTCAAGATGATTCCTACCAAACGTGGAGTGTTGTCGATGATTGCCAGAATCTTTGATCCTTTAGGCCTGTTGGCGCCGGCAACGTTCTATGCCAAGTCGATCATGCAACGGGTGTGGGTCGCACAGATTAGTTGGGACGATCAACTGCCATCAGATATAGCTGAAGATTGGTGTGACTTCTATCATTCTTTAGGTTGGCTGGTCGGAATGAAGATTCCACGCTACATCGGTTGTTCCGCTGGATGTAGCTATGATTTGTGCGGTTTCTCTGACGCGTCCACGAAAGGGTATGCAGCGGTCGCTTACCTCCGTGTCACTGCAAAGTCAGGAAGTGTTGATGTCTATCTTCTAGGGTCCAAAACGAAGTTGGCTCCAATGAAAACCTCGACGATCCCACGGCTCGAACTGAGCGGAGCGGTGCTACTTGCTCTATGGCTGGGAAGAATCAAACGCGCTCTGGAGCCTCAACTAGAGATTTCGAATGTCTTCGCTTGGTCGGACTCGACCATTGTGCTCTCATGGTTGGGCAACACTCATACCTCGTTTAAGACTTTCGTATCCAACCGTATCTTCCAAATTCAAACCACGATTCCTGTTTGCCAGTGGTTACATGTTCGGTCGGAGAATAACCCTGCAGATTGTGCTTCTCGGGGACTTCGCCCGTCTGAACTCAAGGAGGCGACATTGTATTGGAAGGGACCTACCTTTCTGTTATCGAGTGCCGACAGTTGGTCAACGGGAGTTGGCAGAATATCTCTGGATCAGCTGCCGGAGGTGCAGCCTGCATGTGTAGTGGCGCAAAGCCACCCTCCAGAAGAATGGTATGCTCGGTTCTCTTCTTTCGACCATATGATCCGGGTAGTAGCTCGACTTCGCCGGTTCATATCGAGGTGTCGTAAGATGGATGTCGAAACCGGGTTCTTGAAGCAGTCCGAGCTCGACGCTGCTCTAATCATGGTCGTGAAAAGCGCACAGAACTGCTTTTTCCGTGAAGTCATCAGCAATTTAACACGTGGCGAGGAAGTTCAGCGTAAGGGTATTGCTCGCCTTTCTCCGTTCTTGGACTCGCTCGGGGTAGTCCGTGTAGGAGGTCGCCTCCAAAACACAAATTGGTCCGAACGTCGAAGGCACCCGATGCTGATACCGAAGGAAGCTCACTTGGCAGTGCTTGTGACTCGCCATTGGCATAGCTACGCATGCCATGCCGGTCCGCGGTTATTAACCGCACTTGTTCAGAGACGTTTTTGGGTAGTTGGCATTCGCCTTGTGGTCCATCGGGTGATTCGCAGATGCATAATTTGCGCTAGGACCAAGCCCGTAAATCCTCAACCAATGATGGCTGATCTGCCTAGGTTTCGTGTCCAGGAAGCTCATCCGTTTTCTGTAGTTGGGATAGACTATGCCGGTCCCTTGCAGATGAAGGAACTTAGCCTGCGAAAGGCACGTATCGTGAAGGTATACATCGCAGTATTTGTGTGTATGACCACCAAAGCGGTGCACTTAGAACCGGTATCGGCCCTTTCGACTGAGGCCTTTCGGTTAACGCTAGATAGATTCGTGGCTCGTCGTGGTCTACCGTTGTCGATCTACTCCGATTGTGGCACCAACTTTGTCGGTGCAGCGAGGCAGCTGCGACAATTAGTCAATCATCCGGATACTAGGGATCAGTTATCCGGGCATATTGCGTGCGAGTGGCATTTCAATCCCCCTGGTGCTCCCCACTTCGGAGGAATTTGGGAAGCCGCCGTGAAATCGGCCAAGTCGTTGCTTTTACGTGCCATGAATTCCCAAGTTTGGACGTTAGAGGAATTCACAACGGTGTTATGTCGGGTAGAGGCTGCTTTGAACTCGCGTCCTTTAGTACCAGCATCATCTGATCCAAATGACTTAGAGTGCTTAACACCCGGTCATTTTTTAGTTGGTCGTCCTCTGATGTCAATTCCGGAACCTGTGTTGGACAGTGCGCAAACGGGACTGCAGACTCGCTGGAAGCTCCTCCAGCAGTCTTTCCAGTACTTTTGGCGACGTTGGTCTCAAGAATATCTGAATACCCTCCAAGTTCGTGGAAAGTGGACTAAAGATAGCAACAACGTCGAAGTTGGTAATATGGTGGTAGTAAAAATTAGCGATACCCCCCCTCTTACTTGGCCTTTAGGTAGGGTGATTGAGGTGTATCCGGGCACAGATAATATAGTGCGGGTGGCAAAGGTAAGGACCAACCAGGGAGTGTTCACTAGACCAGTTGTAAAGTTAGTACCGTTACCTACGGAATTGTAAAACACGATAGGTATTAATAGATGTATTTCCGTCCTCTAGCTCCCTTTGCACCCTTATACTCGTCTGCTACGACTGGGATCATTATGTGTTATAAATTGTGATTAATTGTTTTGACCAGCCATCACGCCTGCTCCGGATGATGGGTCGGTTGCTCCACCTCTGGATCCAGTGGGGTATGGCAAATGTTTTTGTTTTTACATTTGCTTATTTTCAGTTATGTTGTTGTTATTAAATTGTTATTTCTTATTGATGATAAAAAGAAAATATTGTAACTAAAGACTGATGATTAATTTTGTATGTTTTGTTGTAAATATTGTTATTTTAGTTCAGCTAAGGCCGTAGCTCAGGGTAATGCTACCTAATGAAATTAATTTGTTATATTTTCAAACAAAAATAATAATGTTAAAGATGTTGTTCCTTTGTAAAAAAAAATCGATCACCGTTCTGGGCTGCTCAACTGCTCCGTTCATCTGCTCAACTGCTCCGTCCAACTGCTCCGTTCATTTGCTCAACTGCTCCGTTCATCTGCTCAACTGCTCTGTTCATCTGCTCAACTGCTCCGTTCATCTGCTCAACTGCTCTGTTCATCTGCTTAACTGCTCCGTTCATCTGCTCAACTGCTCCGTACATTGCTCCCAGCTCCAACATCATCTAGCACAGCTCGAACTTCTTATTCCAAGTTAGCTGGAACTTGCAAGGGGGAGTATGTTCGATCCGTTTGATAACAGAATTGCCGCCGTCGGTGGTCACGCTCAGCCGACCGCCGCATCAACCATGTTCGTGTGCGCTGCGCGCCGGCAGCCGCAAGGTTGGCAATACTACCGGTGACCGTTACCGGTGCTCGGCGCAGGCGAGCTCGGTCGTCCGCGCCACACTCTCCGTCTTAACGGTTTTTCGACAGCTCGTCGATACGTTTTGTGCTCGGCTCGCTCGCCCGTCCGCCATCTTTTCCCGTTTGAAAGTGCGACGCAAAAACGTGGTCTACCATCTAGAGGTTGTTCGGCCGATTAGCCGTTTTATTGTGTTTGATCTTTGTTAGTGTTTCGGTGTCGTTCAGTTCTGATCCGCGTACGTCGGTAGATACACCGCGTATCCGTGTACGCAGGCGAACACTCGTTGCTCCACCTCACGTCGGTGCACGCATTCGTACCGGTGTTTAAACCTCCCGCATAGCAGCTCCGCAATTCCAGTACAGCAGCTCCGCCATCGCCGTTCATCAGCTCAAGACATCTGCCAGGGAGGCAGCTCAGTCGGTGTTCCCCGTCCCCCCTGAATTTGTTGTTATATAATTGTTTGTACCCATTGCTCGTGTTGTACAATAATACATGCGCCTGATAGTAAAACCATTTGTTATTATTCGATGTTATATTAATTGCCCTACTCCACAACAACCCTGAGGACCTTGTACCAGGCGATATCCGATTTTAAGGATCGTCGGGTCAACACTTACTAAATACACGTCAAAATGGAAAATATTATACTTTTAAAAATCATAATAAAAAAACCACAAGATTTAGGTTTTATATTGATCTGAAACAAGTTACAGCAATGTTCATTTATTCGTTATTATTATAGTGTACGTCTTATTATACCAAATTATAATTTCTCAGTAAATAAAATAAAAACCTTAGTAAAATACAGAGAAAGAATAATAGGGTATAAAATAATAATTGGGTAGGTAGACTTTGAATTTATTATTTTTGCTTCTCCTGAATTGGCATTCTTTATTAAAATCTTCATTTTTAGTTTTCAAAATCGTACGTTCAGTTTTTACTTAAGTACTTTAATGCAATATGCCATAAAAAAGACCATATATGACTTTAAAAGTTGTAAAATATGTTCTAAAAACTGTTGAAAATGTTGAAATATGTTCTAAAAGAAATTGTATTTATAATCACACTTTCGTGAAGAATTATATTATATTTTGTGCTTAATTAGTATAGAGTACGATCTACAAGTAAAAATAACCAAATTAATAAAATTCTTAGGCTCAAGTCATAAGTGATGAGTATTGGAGATTGTTAATTTCTTACTCTATTTGTTTACTGAATAAAATATTATTTAAGTTATTAAGTTTTACTTCTTTGTAGTACTATTCTTTCCTAAATTATGTAGTTTTTACAGAGTTTACGTCTATTTTATCTCGGTGATTTTTAATGTTGACATCTCTTTTTATGTTAACATTTATACATAATATTGTGGTTATTTTTTAATAAATACCAATACAACAATTTTATATAATATGCTATAGAATACTCAATACTCATATTCTGTTTTTAAATATCAACCTGTTTTTTATATATCTTGGTATATAATTTATTCCAACTACTTTAGATATGACAAAATTTTAATAATAATTATTAGTGGTTTGATTTTCCTTGTTGTGAATACTGTTGAAAATGGTTTATACTACTTAGCTATGTCATTATGAGTTGAAATGCATTTCAAAACTATTATTAGTATCCAGCTATATCATTAAATCATATGTTTAACAATTTACAAAAAGAAGGGCGGTTCTCGTTAAAAAAAAGTTTATATAGCCACAGGACAACCCTTAAATGGTATATAACAAATCTAAGTAATTTAAAATAATATTATATTCTTGAAGTATACTTAAAAGTCCCAAAAACAAAATTTGAATAGATAATATGTTCGATTAAAGGAAAAATTGGTGAATCATCCAGTTTTTATTATATATGCATAAGGGTATTATAATATATTATATAAAATTACAAATCTGGTACGTTCACACGAGTGTATATTATAGTGACCGTCATAAAAACGTTTATTTTCATTCGGTCTATCGCTTTTTAATGGTCCCAAGTAAAAATAATGATATAATAATTATACTATACAATAATACTAAAAAAAAAAACATAAAAATTATTATGACGACGAGTGACCCCAGGGGAAAAGTTTCGGTCGATCGTTTCGACATATTATACGTCTAGTGAAGGAGACACGCGATTAACGTGTGCGTAATTCAGTAATCCGTGACTCTACCATACTTATAAAATGCATTGCAGTATCGCAGAGATAAGTGAACAATATATATTCGATGTTATTGTCAACATTTATGATAACGATGTATTATTATTTAGACATTTCAATCGACAAATTCTCTAACCTGCAGACGCAATGCAGACCGTAGTGAAACTTGTATTATTGTTTTATTTTCATTTTGTGATGGTATAATTAATAAAACTCCACACTCTAGACATAACTGACAATTTGTATTTTATTTTTTTACCATATATTACAGTTTTATACATATTTGTTTTATAAGGTGTGCTTACTCTGAGCAGAAACCATATCAAGTTAGTCCAATGTAAATTTGAAAATGAAACATCGGTAAAAAGTTAGGTTATCAAACCCAAAAACCCAAAGACTTTTTTCACCGTTCGCTGTACGACGCTTACTAGAAATATTTTAAAATCGGATCCATTATAAGAACTCAAGTAAAAATGTCGAATATTTTAAACGAAAATTTATGTAAAAGTACTATACAAATATAATCATAATTGCACACTGCAGAATAGACACGCCCATTGAAAAATATCGACAATACGGCTTACAAGTCAGATTCTGAGAAGACGCCTTAAACCTCTTAAACGGTTAGGTTATTTTTGTTGTCGGTCCAAAGTAAATATTGTTGGTTTTCGAATCGTTAAATGGGTTATTCCTCGTATTGAAATATTTTACTGACGTGAAATGTCAAAAGCAATAGTCATAATAATTTCCAAGTCAGTTCCGACTTCCGACCAAAGTTGGACTTTCGTAACGATACGGTTATGGCAACGACTTGGCATAATGATGTTGCAATAATCTACGTCATATTCTAATAACGATTATCTCCCAAAAATGGGTCTGAACAGGTGCTTCTATGCATCGTATCGTTTTACCCAAACATTCCGGCCATTGAAATTTGGTTATATTTTTACCTTTTTTCGTATATTTTATTCCCATTCATATCGTACTTTGCGACGCTCGGAAATGGCCACTAAAACGTGCGTAAAATGCCGACGTGCTATGCAACAGCAGTTTTCAATAGACGATCGATCGATGAAATTCGCCTGTTTATAGTATAATATAACAGGAAATTTGAACCCGGAGGTCGTGACCCTTTCGCTGGCTAATTAATTAATTAGAGTCACCTACGTTTAATATAATGTTTAACAGAGCCCCTATGTAAGGATTTTAATTTAGTACCGCAAAAACATTGAATATTTCATTTGCAGTGCTGTCATTTTTAAAAGGTCATGATTCGCTGACACATTGGATATCAAATTGGATATTAATACATTGTCTAATATAATATGAAAGTCACTGAGGTTCGTTCATATAATATTATTATATATTTTGTGTATACATAATATTAAATATTCTCATATATGTGTAAATAATAAATATAACGTTCATAATAATAATTCTGAATAGAAAACTGAAGCCCGAAAACAAAATTTACATAATATGCAAAATTTACATCAAATTCAAAAATCTAAAAATGAGATATATTCTAAATTTACACACGTCCTTCTCATATGTATATACCAGGTATCACCAAATAGTGGTAACAAACTTAACACATTGACGGACAACCATGAAAAAGTACTGCTGTAGCAGTTTATTTTTGTTTGGCGATGCCAAGGGACACTTTTGAATTGATATGCAATAGTACTGCTAAATCAGTTCTCGAACACTGACCAAAAATGGACACTACTGCTACAGCAGTGGTTTTTTCAATGGTATCATATGAGAGACCAAGTCTAATGTCCATGAACATCATAAAGTGGCATTGGTCATTGACAAAATAAAGCAAATATAATTTTAAAAAAATATTGATTTTTTCTTTTATAAAATCGATCAATAAAATTTAGGCATGTTTTTTTATAATTATTTATAAACCTCACTGTCCGTCAATTTGTTAACTTGGCAGCTAATGGGAAATTTAGTTTTAAAATTATTATTTTTATTTTTTTTTTTCATGATGAGGCAACAGATGTTTTCATTAATTTAAATTGAATTTTTTTCGATTTTGTCTTTCGATAAACGTGTGGGTGCATTACATTTTTGTGGGCCCGAAAACGTTTTTAAACTCCTAAAGTGGCGCTCCAAAAATATTCATTCGTGCTATAATTATAATGTATACCGTGTCATTATGGTGACACGAACAAAAAGTTCACCACGCAAAAACACAATACATGTTGGTTTGTAGGAAAACGGCGTTCGTCAAAATATGTTTTATTTTTCTCCGTCGGAGGAGGAGGGTTGGTGAACTATACAAAAACATCACGACAATGTATCGTTCCTATATTTATTCGCGCAGGGTGAACACGCGTCGCTTTGCACCCCACGACGAGATTTTCCGTGTTTTCCCGTCGCTGCGGGAGCGCATGCAAACGCCCCGACCCCCGTAGTTCGGCTGCTCGAGCACCGCTCGTAAATGCATTATAATAATATATTATTATTATTGGAAACGTTCTAGCTGACATCATGTGATCGGTGACGGAGACCAGTTAAATCGTTATACGTGGCTCGCCACTTCGCCGTAGTGACAATTATTATTATTATCTATATTGTAATATTATGAGAGTGAGAGCAGATCGGTGTTTATTTTATTTTTATAAAATAGTTTTTCTCGGCAAACGAGAAAATGTGTGGAGTTTTCAAAAAACATTTTATTTTCACGTTAATTTTTAAATCATTAAAGTTTAACATTTCAGAGAAAAAACTGATATTCTTACTATTTTATATCTGACTGAATTATTTCTTTTATGAATATAAGTTTCAAGAAAAACATAATCTTTGCCACAAAACCATTTGCACCGCCATGGCTGATATTATTAAATACATTTTTTTTTCACTCTAAGTGATAAAGATAATGTTTTGTTATAACGATAGTTAAATAAGTAATAAAAATGGTTTAATAATCATTTTTAAATGCATACAAAATAATATTATGTAGTTAGTACTTACACTTTTAATGAGTTACACTAGATTTCTCAATCTTTTTTTGTAGTTTGTTTTAGATTCTGAGTGGAGCGATGAACTTGTTTTTTTCAATATAGTTGAAATTTAATAACTATAGGTAACACAATTTTTAAATTATACAAAACATTGAGAAACGATATTTTTCTTAGTTATGTTATACTTACTTGTAGATATGAAATGTGTATTATTGCTTATAAATAAATGATAATTCTGCTGATTTATTATATAGGTAATATTATTATATTTTATTTTACTTGAAAATGTTTTCAGAAGTAATAGCATGATGCTTCAATATAACATGAAATGAGGTCGCTGCAAAACTGTATGAGAAAATTCGAATATACAAAAACGAGAATAAAACTAATAGAATATCAAATTTAAAATTTAAAATGTCTATAAATAACTTTAAAAAGTTCCAAAATATTTTTAAATTTATGACATGTCTTGAAAATGATATTGTAAATATTTAAGATTCTGAGCGTAGCGTAGCGAATGCATGTATTTTTCAGTCAAAGCTAATAACTGAAACCTTTTTTGAGCTAAATATTTCGTCAGAATTTGGGTTTGAATAAAAATTCTAGTTTTGAATATATTTTTTGTTATTCCCGATTATATTGAAAAGTACTAGGAATTATTTACTTTTGGCCCCTCGGAGTACCATTTGGATCCGATTCAGAAATAAAAACACAAACACTCATCGTTGTATATAATAAATAGATTCGTTACTCCTCTCAGAATCTAAAAATTATCAAGTACAAAAGAACATCGTAATTAAAATATTTTCTTACTATATAAATCAATACATCTTTTGATATTTTGACTTTTATTAGTGTATTATGTAATATTATAATTAACATAATATTATTGTTAATATTATATAATATGAATTCGATATTCTTAATATACACAGTTGTTGTTGATAAGTAAATACGAAATTATCGTTTATTCTATAAAATAAAATGAGATACTCAGTAAGTTTTGATGATATGTTATGATAAAAAAAAAAAAAAATAATAACATTTATCAATACCTTCGTTGAACCTGTGTATACAATAATAATGTTTTGGCTCTCGTGAACAACGTACGTAATAATACGGTATAGGCGTCATAATCATAATAATAATAGTATACAGGTATTAAAGTCATTACTTATTATTATACTTATTTTCGGTGTGTTTTATTATGAAAAAAAAAACCAAACGTAGGTCGTCGGGTGGGTGCGTTATTAATCAACCACTGCGATAATAATCATTATTCATTAATAACGTATTGTTTAGTTTTTTTTTTGTTTTTTGTTTTGTATTATTATTCTTCCGAATTTACGAAACGCGTAAAACTATATCGTGGATCGACCACGACGAGATGAAATAATAAATAAAAGTCGAAAAATACACCGTCGTCCCACCGTCGACGACGAGCGTTGGATTACGATATGATAATAATATTGCATATTATATTATTATTATAAATATTATTATTAAAATGCACACCGAACATTAGAGAGTGAACATGAAATACATGTTACAATAATATTTTAACAATACGGATCAACCGTTTATGGACACGTCATACATCCTATTATATACTTACGCGGGTTTAGAGGACACGTCATTTTCATACGAAATGCGATTTCACTGACGTGAATCAACAATATTGTATAGACTACATGTACGTCATAATTACAGATGAAAATATAGTTTTAAGCTGATAATATTATTATGTTATTATAATTCTCAGCGCTGGACATCGCGACGGGAAGCTTATACGAGAGGGAATATTATTATATCGGAGGCGGTTAAATCAAAACGCGGAATCGATATTCATACCTAACAATTCATATTATAATGTTACTTTTGAAAGTTTTGATACCTATCCCTATCTAATTTATTTATCATAATATTACTAATATATCGTGTTATAAACGTCGAGTAGGTACATTTTGTGTTTGGTACCTGTAGTCAGGACATTTACTTTTAGCCGACTTATTGCACGTGACGAACAGTGTAGATAATAATATATTGTTTTAAATTCATTTTCGTGAACTATTTATACTTTAATGTTTTTTTTTCAGTTTTGCTAATTTTATACTATATGTATCGTTTATGTCGAAGCCACGATTTAAGATAGTATGGTTGCGATCCATTATAAAAACACTATCACACGACCGACGATATGAATCCAAGAGTCACGTGATCTCTTGATCTACATCGCCACCTGTGGTAAAGTAAAATTTGTTAAAATGTTAGTTAATTAAATATTAAACAATAATTATTGCTTATTTTGTTATTTACTTATAATATTTGATAATTGGTGTACAGACTACAGACATTAATAAGATGACTGGGGTGAGTAAATTATATGTAAAAAAAATAATTATTAGAAGCGCTAGCAAGTACTGGTATCTGGTTTCATATCCTAGCCGTCTTATCATAGGTCGTTGGGTAACCCTACTATCCTAAATTGGGATCGAGACTGATAAATTGGTTATAAGTAGGAGTTGGCACTCACCATCCATCGAACGCATCTTTTTGAAAATCGCATTGAATACAAATAAAATAAAATAATGATAATAACTTAAATTTTATCATACAAAGATACAGATCCAAAAAAAAAACATATAAACTGCAGTTAACTTTGACCTCGATTATAATTTTTTAACTCGATATTAACTCCAATAGGAGCGAACCTTTTTCATTAATCAACCCAGCTTAAGGTATAACTATAACATATTATGTCGACTGTAATTATACACCGGACACAATTGCAATACCTACTAATAAACTTTAACTAGGATCTGAATTCCACTAGGTACCTAACGAACGGCTTAACTCGCTCTTTTGGATCAATTATATTTTTTATTTGTATTTATACTATAGAAAAGCTCGTAAATTTGCGAACGAAATGTAAATTTCGTGCAGGTTATAATAATGCTATTTTTGTATTATTAGCATACATGGTTCGACTCATATGTGTCTTTTTTTAATAATATAATCTGTTATTTAAGTGGCGATAAAATACAATTAGAATTAACGGTGTTAATTCGCTTGAACGTAATAATAATATTATAATATATAGTTTTCATTATTATTATTATACCATATGTGTGACGTGTGGGGAGGTGGGGTAGCAGTAGTGAGAAAATAACATAGAAATGTACATTTGTTTTCTGTTCCAAAGACGTATTCGGCTTTGAACACTTTAATAATAACCAATCTAAAGTTTGTTCATCGCGCAGATTGTTTTATTTCACACTCTTCGAATACCTATTGTGGCAGATAGTTGTGCGATATATCAATTTATCCGAGTAGATAAGTTTATATGGATGGAAGTGTGGTTGTGAGGTTTTAAAAATATCATAATATCTGCTATTGTCAATAATATTGTTACAAATGAAAAAAATGACAATTTGTTTTATTTCGTCATCAATAATTGAAAACTGATATGTTCAAGTAGTTTCGATTCACATTGCTCTCTTAACGGTTATTAAATATTCAGAAAACAATTTATTATTTCAAATTGTTTATGTAACGTGAATTATCAATTATTATAATATTATTATTACACCTGTCACCTACACACAAACTAGTAATTTATTATGATTTTGTAAGCACTACATCGTAACATTGTACAATATTGTCGTGCGTACCGAACAAATGAAAAAGTATAAAAGTAATTTGTATTAAATAAGACAGTTATTGATGGTTTATTATTTCTGAAAGTTGCATTAAAATAATATAAAACAATATCTATTATACGTAAGAACACTAATGGCGGTGTGATTTCTGTTCGGTACCTATATCAAATAGTTACATTTTATCTGATACGTGTATGTCTTAATATACACTTTATCTCCACTATATCACATATTATAACATAGGTATATAGATATTACATATTATATTTCTCATGTAGTATATTGTCCTATTTATCATGATTTTATAGGTAAATCACCATTTTTCGTTCATTACGATTTGTGGAACTTGAACTTACACTTTCACCGTATGGCGTATATATATATAACCTACCTGAGGACGGCAAAGGTCGTAACATATCCCATCAAAAATACTCACGTGGTAGGTATATGTATGTAGAATGTTAGGATGGACGAAAATCGATTTAAAAAGGTCATTTTTTTTATTTGCTTTGCGTGCTGTAAAACGAGACAACTATTATACATAGGAGACCCCTTTTGATTTAAACCTAGGAATTGGATCCACCTCTGTTGGTTGATCAACTCGTCTTTCCTAACCAACATTTGTAGATAGCTGACATACTTATTATATACAATACAATATAATATAGATAACTACTATTCAGATGGATAGGTGTTTATTTTATACGAGCGTACGATGTGTAACCATTATTACTAATTAAAATATAATTTTATACAAGACAAAAACGAGAGGTATTTTTTTATTCTGAAACTATTCAGAAGACGACGTCACCAACCACAGAAAATAACACAAAAAAAATTTCGAATAATTTCTATTAGTACAGAAATTTCGTTTTAGCTATCTGCACCGGTTTTACAATGAACTACACTTGCATAATATAAGTTATTACGTGTGTATTAATATGAATAAAGTATAATATTATATACTATATTATAGTGCATCTAAAGTATGCCTGGTATTGGCATTAGCGTTGACAAGATTTTTGGGGGGAGGCGATAGTAATTTGTCTTATAATAAGGCAGGTTTAACTAGGATACTTTAATACGTTTGGTATGCTGATTACGTGGGTACCTATTTAATATTTTTGATTATTACAGAAACCTCCACACAAATTACAATTATTTTATTAAATGCAGTTGGATCTTATGTAATACGTTCACAGAACAATCAAACCATTATTAAATTTTCCTAAAATGTACTGTAACCCCCTTAGCTACGCCACTGGTTTGTAAACATAATATCTCAGATTGTAGCGTCAAATCGTCGAACAAATAATACTTAGCGTGATAACGGTTTATTCTTAACGATTTTTAATAAAGGCACTCGGTAACAATTAATTTTTGTCCGCAAAAATACGATCTACGGGAATAATAATCCTTATATCTGTAGAATCAACAAAATTCGATAATTATTTTTTTTTAAATAATAATAGGTAGTATTCGACAGGCCGCACTGAACTCTGTTTTTAAATATTTCAATTTCAAACTATATAATATGTCTTCAAAAATAATCTATATCACCCCATTGTTTTAAATAAAATAAAAAATCAGAGAGGAATGTGGCGTGTTGGAAGTCTTCTTCTTTCAGATAAAAAAATATTTATCAAAACCCGACAATTCTCCAATGCCCAAGTTATAATTTTTTGACAAAATACACCGTATCTCTTCCCCCCTAAATATGTATCGGTCAGTAGATTAGTGGAAAAGTATTATAATTATTCAGGTTTCAATTAAAATATAAAATATAATTTTTAAATTATATAGAAATGAAAAACTGACAACGAGCCCCTTAAATAACATATCTATAAGTACTTGAAACATTCCACTCTTAATTTAATTTTAATTTTCGATACGTGTCAATCAAATTTTTTAAACATTTAAACCAACTTTAAGATATTATAATAGTATTGTAAGCTTTGGAAATTTTTTGAATTTTTAAATGTTTTTGGTATATTTTCTTTTCTGTAATTAATATTGATCAAATGTTTATAATAATCTGTATCAAAAAGCAAGACAATTTAAACAAGATTTCTCATAAGTTGTATTCTTACTCTTGGCTATTTGAAAATATTAGAGTTACATACCCACAATACTTTTTAAAGACTTTTAAAATTAAAATTGTTGTTATTTTGTTGTTGTTCGATACATTTATTAGACAAAATTAAATTTTCAAAATATTAATATAATATTTGTTTTGAGATATTTAATATTTATACCATGAACCTTTTCATATTGTTGGTATTGCCATATTGGCTTATGAGATAGTAACAGGTAGTAATATTATATGAAACAATATTATAATATTTTTCATATAAATTAATATGTGATTAGTTTTCGATAAAATTAGTTCTACGTATCGATGCTACTAATAGAAAAATAAATCGCCTATAACAATATAAATAATAAATACAATGTGAAACTTCCATGTAACGAACTTCCATTTCACAGAATGTCTGTTGTTTAACGAATTTCTCTTTAATACGATTTTTTTTGTTGCCCATGAGACTTCGTAATATTGAAGTTTTACCTTATTAAAATGTCCTTCGAAGTATTGGTTTTCAGACAGTCGCCGCTCAGAATCGTTTATAGTAAAGAATTATATATTATTATTGAATTCATGTTGAAAAAATATCTGATGCTGAAAATGTAAAACCCATAATAATAATAGTTGTTACTGTATTTCTTCGAACAAATGCGATTATAAATCAATGAGGATATAAGTGGACATATTAACGAAATATACATAATAACATATTTGTATATATATTATAACACATTGAGTACCTTATCTATAAATTAAAATATACAATATTGCATAGTTAACTTTAGAATGTCAAATATAACAGAAAAAAAAACCTAAATTAGAAAACATTTTAACTAGTTTGACTATTAAATTAAGACATAGCTCTCCTGAGAGGGTCATTATTCAGATAATATCTTGTCACTGGAGCAAGGTAGTAAGGGTCTAGTGAACGGGTTTTTCCTGAAATGCAAAAACCTATTCTATGTAACAAACAAGGTGAGTCAATTAAGTTTAATATCACTCATATTTCTCCTTTCGCTCAGGGTGGATAAATTTAGTGCTGTTAAGACGGGTTTATAGTCATGGGGTTCGTGAATAATGCCTATAGATCGTGAAACCATATTCAAGAAACGATGCCGAACACGTTCGATTTGAATTATGTCACATTTGGTCCTTAATGACCATACCAATACATTTACAATATATTAGTTACTAATATTTTAATTGTATTTTTCTGACATAAAATTACCTATTTTAAATGTCTAGGTGCAGACCTTTAGTAGGTACACTTGAACAAGTTATAACAATTTATTATAAACAGTGTACCTACGTGTACAACTGTAGTAGTTGCAGGTATGTTGATATACAATGTATATAAGCTGTATATTATATTGTATTCGAATTAAATTGATCAATGATGAACACGTTTAGTTAAAGAGTTAATTAATTGTTCCAATTGGTCTATGTCTGACTGTCTGAGATTCGTTTTGCTAATTATCTGATAAACGATTACATTTGTTTGAATATTCGGTTTAATTAACGTTTATTTGTTGTATTTCAGTACTTACATATTAATTGTTTATTACAAACGTAAACGTTTTATCGTCCTGGACGAGTAATTCAATATTGTCTTCGACATTTAACTTGAAACACGTTTCTGAATACAAATATTAACATTATCGTTGTATTTATAGTTTTTAGCTTAAATTTTTTCTTTTATTATTATAATATTATCACTCATTTAATTTTTTGATAAACAATTTTTGACTGTGACAAAAAAAAAACAACGTGATCTTGCAATAATATTTTATTACACAACGATAATTGTTTTTTTCTTCGTCATTTCTGATAGAGGAGATAGGTATGCACGGAAGTAGTTTCTTTCGGAAACGGGATACAGACACCGGAAAAAATAAATAAAATGAGATATGCACTTTTTGTTATTGGATCGAAGCGAATGAAAAACCTAAATTGTCATCGATTTATCCGGCTACACGTGTAATATATATATATACAGGGTTACCGTTTTTTTTCCTTCAATATTTCAGTAACCCGTCTGTGGGTATTATAATTTTGGCGATCATAACGGGCGTGTGGTGCAACTCTAGGAGCGTCTTAAGTGCTGCTGGTTACACACGTGTATTATAGTGTGTAATATATTGCTATTATTATGCGCACAAATGTCCCAGAGGTCATGACTAACAAAGTGTGGGTTCGTCCTTGTGGACGGACAGATGTGACGACAGTTACACACGTGTCTTATTATATTCGGAAAAACGATTTGTGGGAAAGTTTGTCGCGAAAAATTGGGCCCAGACGAGCGTATTATAATATAGTACCCGAGTGCGATTTGGGATAGTGCGGATGAAAAATAGCCGTCCGATTAATAATTTTAAATTTATATCAATGTTATAAATAATAGTCCATACATATTAATATATCATACATTCATACCTAGTATATGGTTCTCATAATATTTTAACTTTTGTAGTGTTTGTACATTTTATGGCAGGCCAACGAGATGCAGCAAAAATAGGGATGACAAAATAAATCCTGCGACCCCCTGCCCAAAAAAACGAAGCCCCTGAATTTTGGTGTGGTTGACAGTATATATATGTTGGTATAATATCGGCTAGCTGTGGTATACATATTATTACTATCAGCATTCAACATCCATACATAATATATTATGTATATATATAGTGTGGCTGAGTGGTGTTTGAGAATGAAAGGAAAAAGAAAAAAAGGTCAAACGAGTGCCGAAATCCAATAATCTCGCGAGTTTCGTCAAAAACGGCCCGCGGTTGGTCTCTCCGAACGCCGCACCCGCGTTGTTATATTATATATATATATTATATGTGTGTATTTTTTTTAGTTTCCCCGCATATCTAACCCCCCCCCCCCCCCATACAACACGCACGTACATATTATATTTAACGGGCGACCGGGGACCTCGCCGTGCGTGTCCTGCCGTCGCTGAACCGTTCGTCAACCCTCTGGTGGCGGTGGGTGGGCAGCGTTGGCGGCGGCGGCGGTGGGTGCCGAGCATTAAATTACAATATTATAATGTACACACACCCCCACACACATTTACACACAAAACACACACACCCACACACGCGCACACGCATACATTGCGCGTGCGTGACGTAAACGAATATGTATATATATGGGAAATTTTTTTCACGCGACCCTTGCCAACCCTCTCCCATCCGCGACAATAGAGAAATATAATTCACTCGGCTCACATACACACACACACACACACACACACAATATACACACACACACGTACAATCAGTGATGGGGGGGGGGGGGGGGGGGGGGTGCTGCTCTCGTTCGGGGTTTGTGTGTACCTACCGTCGCGCGCCCCGTGGACGAGGTTCGGCGGTGCTCTGCAACAACAAAAACGACCGTTCCCGGGGCATCATCAAGATTAAAGGTTTAATTTAAACTTTGCTCGCCGTCGCCGACGTTTTCCCACACAGCAGCCTCCGGTCCAAATGGACCACCGCCCGCCCGCCCGCCGCCGTTCGGCTATATACGACCGTCGGTGGCGCACGTACCCGCCCACCCACCCGCCGCCGTATACACGCCCGTCGGTTTGATTAACGCTGTCACGCCGGGGCGACCGCGACGTGTATGCGCGTAGGGGAGGGGACGACCCAGAATCTAAAAAGTGATTAACTTTATCAAAACTGATGCCACCAATTTATTCGGTCGGCATCGGCCAATAATCCGGTATATATGTTCTATATTATTATTATATTATTATTGTTGTTATTATTATATTGTTATTTTGCGGGGCCTCGCCCTCCGCCGCCAGGTCCGTCCGAGTCCACCGGCGACGTTTATTAAAACAATATATACGCGCGAACACCTGACAGTCGGAATCCTTTTGCGCCGCGCCGTAATGGTGAAATGTGTGGACCAAAGCTTGTGACACCGTCCTATATAATTACAAATATACCTACTATATGTGTCTGTTTCGGCAATGGAGAGAGAGCAAGAGAGTGAGAGAGAGGTGGAGGGGGAGAGAGAGAGAGAGAGAGAGAGAAAGAGAGAGGGATCAAGGCGATAGGGAGCGGTGGGTAGATAGTGCGTGATGGAGTAAGGAAGGGTGAGGGGTTATTTGAGCTAGAGCTCTGTGAAAATTTTGTCACCGATAAATCACACCATCGGTCGACCGGCGTCTGTGGCGGTAGTTCGTGGCCGACCAAATAGACGATACGTGGACATTGTAAGGTCGAGGGGGGAAGATTTTGCAATTACATTCTCTTACGTCACCGGCTGTAAAACTCGGGGTAGAGCACGCCAGCTGTGGAACCGACGTAGGTTAGGGTAGCGCGGGGTGATCGAATACGATTTTAACACCCCATAATAATATATAACACCACTGTATAATACGTTGCAATACGAAAAGTATAATCTATTATAAAATACAATATACGACGTGCCTTTACCGTTTGGATATAGGTAGCTGCAGGCTATAGTTTGCGGGGCAACCTGCTTCCATTTCAGATGGACATTCCCAAAACTGGACGGCTAAAGCGTTTACAAAAATTAAATTTCCACAAGCGACCAGCTATTTATTATTATAGTCTTGCGATGTATAATCGTACAACTGGGAGTCTTAAAAGTTTTTCGAAGTTTTTAACACGAGTGTTGGCACGTTAGACTATATTATTATTCTACTTAAAATCATTTCGGATCCAGCGTTTAAGCCTAATATCAGATAAAAAAACATATAAAAGAACTGAAACGTTCGTTCTATTTGTTGCCAAGTCAGTGGTTAGACAAATTCAATTTTGTATTCGATGGTTTTACGGGAGGCATTTAGAGCCACACTACGTGCAAATAAACGTCGATGCATCGACACATTATTATTACTCTGACAAACTGCAATACATTTGTTATTACCACGCGTAACCCGAACATGGATCAGACTAATATATTGCTTATAAAATAATAAAATATATTACCTATGAACATTACCTAACGATTAAAGTAATATAACGGATAACCAGCGTTACATACAAAACGAGTTGCTTAACGCAATACTTCTGATTCGTGCTAACCGATATAAACTACTGAGACGTATTATAGTCGCTATTATAGTATTATTATAATGTATTCGAAACGCGTTCGGAACGGCCTCCCGGTACACTTACCGAATTGTTCTCATTTCGTCGATAGTTTTTCAACAGTTCTCCGGGAAACAACGCACAAATTATCGGACGCCGCCGTGCGAATGGTTATAATCAGATTTTATTTAAACACTTAATCGAAACGTGTACATAATAATATCGTATCGATCCGAACCGTTTACCGGGCAAAAACGTTCGGTAAAAATATAATATTATTATTATTATTATTATTATTTTCTATGCATTTTTTTTTGTCTTTTTGAATACTAAGATATAAATACAACAATATTATGTCAGTTTCAACTTTCTACACCAGAAAATCGTATAAACCACTGTTGTAGCATGCATAGACGTATATTGTTTGAGTTCTCCTTGGTTGATGAAACTCAGGTAAAAAAAAAAATAAATAGAATTTAATAAATAATTAATTAATTTTAAAAATTCTACAATTAATATCTTTGCTATTTAAGTTTGAAGTATAAATTAAAGCTATCGTATACGATCGATCAAGTTCTCGTTGTTTTTGACTTCAAGTGTTGGGTATTGACTACGGAACTCGGTAAAAAAAACAAATTACACAATCTAATTGGGAAACCGATAAATTAAATTTAAAAAAACCAAACAAATATCTATATTTTGCTATTTAGGTTGGCTGTGAGCTGTAGATATACTTATGTTTGATATTTTTGAGGCTATAATAATTGTGAGAATAGCATTGTGAGCTTCTGCGTCATTAAATACTTGTGTGATGTGAAAAAATACTAATAACCATAATAACATCGAGTTGATCATTCGTGCAAATTCGGTGCTGCAGTGGTGAATAATAATGATATTTTTTTTCAATTGGTTGTCATTGTAATTGTTATTTTTTTTTATTATTTTTTTATTATTTTTTTTTTTTTAACAGAGGTTTGAAATACAGTGTTAATAATATTTATTAAATTAAGTTCGTCCGCAACACAGATGATTCAACTGAATTAAATCGTTTAATTTATGTTAAAACACAGTATAACAATATTATGATGGTTTATTATATTATGGTAATAATAAAAAAAACACTGAAATAACGTAATGACGATATTACAAACATAACATTTAATGTAAATGTAAATTTTGAATGTATGTAAAATAATAAAAATATAGAACGATTTCATCGGGAGGCGCACGTCGCTTTTTCAACCGCAAACCTATATGGGAACGAATCGTCTACCATCGATTTACATAATATTATAAAATATTCCAATTGGTTGAGCTCAACCTGTGCCGGAAGGACACGCGTCAAGTATTACCAAAGCACATAATTTCGCTCTTCAAAGTCACCGATAAAGTTGTACACGTTTTGAGTATTGTGTAAAGATTTTACACAGCAGAGGCAGATCATTTCTAATTTCAACCAAATAATTCCAAAAATAAATGTTTTAACGTCCTATTACAGCGGCGTTGTGTTCAAAGTGATTTTGGGTGAAAATACAATATAATAATATTGTAATAGGTTTTTATAGAAATAATAATTATTGAATTAATTCTCGAGCGGAAGTGTAACTAAATTATGGTTAAGTTAGAAGAATAGATTATATTATACTGAGTATAGATAGTCTTTTGTCGTTCTAAGTGCGGGAATAAATATACATCAATATAAAGTCTACGTATATTATTGATATATATTTTATTATAGTCTATAATATACCCCCTGATGTAGATCTGGATTATTTCTATTCCCTATAAAGGTAGTTAGTACAGACATATTTTTTTAAAAAATCAGCAAAATCAATTAGAAATTGATTATTTTTAAGTGCTACCGGTAGTATATTTTGCTATCTACTAGTCAAAAATGTTCTATTAATCTGACAAAGACAAGGTCGGTTGATTGAGTTACAATATGCCTAGTATAATAAGACAAATTCAATCGTTTAGATGTATATTATAATATATTTATGGGCACACAAAGTAGCTACTGCGTAATATTGCTTTCGGATTTAAAACAATATTTAAATGTCCCTAGATTGTCGAGGGAAACGAGACGAGTGGACGACACCCCTCGTTCAAGTTATCCCATCCTCTAAGAGTACTCATCATGCATACTAATCATTCGTTTTGCATTATAACAATATTATAACCCTCGTGCCCGTATATATTATTATTATTCTCTCCCTCTCGTGATATTTTCCGGGAAACTACCCTTCGGCGAACACTGGCCGCGGATCATTAGACAGAATCTAGTGTTCCGAAATCAACCCCGCGGGATTCTTTTTGTGAGTTTATTTTTATTTTATACACACCGCCGAAACGTCGAAAAAAAACGACCGGAAACTGTAATAATATAATATATCTGTATATTATATATTATAGTACGTTTGGTGAGCAAAGGAATTTGCGGCCGGAACGTTCGCGGTACCTACCTATATAGTAAGCACACATGCGACCGTTAAAGGATATCTGGAAAACGTATTATATAGGTACCTACCGCTGCTACGCCAAAGACACTAATAAAACACTAATAATAATGGAGTCGTTATACTCGACGTGCATGGTATACGATATAGCCGGTGTGTAATGTGTTCGGTCGAGTGATGACAATCCGTTATTTCCGGCAGGCTTATCGCTTAGGTCGAACGATCGGTCCCGTCGCGTAAAACCGTACAATCGAATTCCACGGACGCGCTGCGCACCAATCACTCAACGACATAATAATAATATAAAAATCCGTTTTATTTTTTTCCATCGCCGATTACCGTAGGTACCTATATACTTTATCGATTTACGGTGGTTTTCTATATATATATATATATATATATATAATATGTATTTTATATACGAGCAGGCGGACACAATAGAGACGTGGTATTTACCGGTTATACATCCAATCGTGGCCCGATAACTGTGTATTATCATTAGGTACTATAAAGACGCAAAGGGTACAGACGAAGAGGATGCGCCGCGCCGTCGTTTCTTGACGCCGACCACCGAGGCCGATCGTAAGACAAAGTTGGCCGGTTGAACTTTACGAGGTCAGCCACATAAGGCGATATCACTTTTTTGACTCGACGAGAAGTTCTTTGGCCTAGGTTAGGTTAGGTGATCGGAGTCGAATGACTTGTTTTTTTTTTTTTTTTTGTATTCTGGCTTCGCAATCAAGTGAAATTATTATTCGTTTACCATACACACATTCTACCTTGGTAACGTAGAATGGCGCATCTAATGTATTATTATTATGGTATCGGAAACCCATTCAAGAAGTGTTCGAAAACTCTCGAGAAAACCAATACAATTTATTACGATTTACGACAACGCTCATCCGCATGGTACAGCCACAATCCCAAGTCACGGGAAAAATAGGCTTAAGGAAAAATACCGTCGAATACTACTGAAATACGTAAGTATAAAATTCGTCGGCGGAAATGTGAAACGGCGGAACACTGTATAATGGTTATTATACTTATATGTTGTTATTCGCAAATAATATGTATCTCCGAGACCGCTGTGACCCACGATCATTATACATTTTTTTGTTTTAAGATAAGTTTACTCTTAGAGCTTATTACGACGTACGATTGCACCACACAACTCTCACACGGAATCACACCGCGAACTACTGTCGAATCAACGGCGTTGTGACATTTAAATAATATCGAACATCGGATTTCACGAATTATTACTGTACGAAAGCAAAAATGTCTTGTTTACTCCGCAGCAGTCGCCGCAGCGTCGTTATTATATTTTAACAGAGTGGATTTGTATATTGTAATATTATGACGTGATATTTCAGCGAAAACCTAATAACTACTCGGCGAAGCAGTGGAGATATCTCGAGATTATGTATATTATTGTAATATTTAAATGTACAGAACTACGTGGATCGATGGAATTAGCATAAATAATATACGCGGATCAGGGGGCTACGTTTATTAAACAAATATGGATATTGTCAAAACGCGCGAATAATGAATAACTTTGGCGTTTACAAGGCTCGCGCGCGCGCCTTACAGCGACCTAATAGTTAATTGGTGTGACTTGGAAATTACTTCGGTGCGCCTGCTCGCATAAAACATTATTATATATGTATAATATATATACACCGCTCGCGTTCTGCGCGCGAGGAATATTTCGAATAAATTACCCGCAGCCGGTTAGGTTTACCGATATATATATATATAAACATATAGAATACGATGTAGGTACGGAATAATATTTTCCGTCGCCCTTGCGCCACACCTATATATTATTATTATTATTGTTGTTGCGTATAGCAATATAACACCGTTTCGTGCCCCGCGTGGTGTAACACCGTAATGGTATGTACACTAGCTGCGAGGTGATGGATACGAGATGTGCGCGAGCGAGACACGTGCGATCTAGATCGCGGGGCGCACACACATCATCGCATAACACTCTCGCAACCCTCCCCACGCGAGGGGCTGAGGTTTAGCCGAGAAAAATTACTCGTCTCCTCGGCAGCGGGGTGGGGTGCCGGCGAATCCGCCGCAGATGCGTGCGAGATCATTACGCTAATTATTATTGTCCGCGTGTCGGCGACGACGTATTAAAACGATTTCAACGCGAAATTATTCTCCCAAAGTTTCCGGGCCTCCGCCATTCCGCGAGCGCGTTCGTGATAAATGGTTTCCACCGAGAGAGCGTTAATACGACGTGTAAACACACAACACACACACACACCTCACGTTCTGTCGCGGATATAATAATATAACAAGGAGTACCTATATCCGGTATCCGGTGAATCGATCGCCGTCGCATAATATTATGTAATATTCTGCAGTATGAAAATGTTAAAAACCGTTTTTCTTTCGCCGAGCTCGGTCGTTTGTCGAGTTCCAAAACGACCACACAAATCACAGCCGGCCGTATACACAATCGGTACCTACAAATCGATGGATTTCTGAATATTATGATGCCCAACGCAGTCCGATTTGTCCGGGATAAATTGACTTCAATTAGGATGTCGGAACGTTTGGCATTTTTGAATGTCCAACAAATTGCATAATATTATACTTAATATTTTGTATTTCAAGCAGTTTTCATTTCAATAAATAAATATTTCAACCAAATTATTGGACATAATTTTTATTTAATAAACTACTTTATAATGTATCTTATCACTCACCTTGGTCGATTTCCTCACCATAGGTTCAATGCCGACCAATGATGTAGATCGTGATCGATTTACCACGATTTCAAGAATACATAATAATATGTCCAATTGCGTTTACATTACGATCGCATTACGCGGCTTGTGGTGCGCTTTTTAAAAAGTAATGACTTGTGGTAGGATGAACCTTATTATATACTATAGTTATTAAAATACATCAATGCTATTATTTATTTTATTAAACCTCTAAAATATGTACAAAATAGTATGTCAACCTATAATTGAATAATAAAACACAATATCTACATTACGATAGGTATTATTATTTTCATAAGTATAATTTAAAATACACGGGACTGTTGTAATATTGAATATGATTTCAAGTAACGAAACTTATCGGTAAAAACCTATACGTTTTGTATTTCACCCTAAAAGACAATTCGGTAGGAGATATCGAGCGAAGTCTCACGCATACTTGTGCATGCTATATCAGACATTCTGATCTCGAGTGTCTGCAGAAGGGTCAAAGTAATTTTTTTTCAAAATGTAGGTCATGTTTACCTTGCAATTTCTATTACACGCGTCTTTTGAAGTCCGCCAGTTTAAGAGCAAGAAATTGTTGTCAACAATCCTATTATATTACGGAGATACTATCTATATGTGGTTCAAAAAAATTAAATTTTCCTAGTTCAGATAGTTGAATTATTATATAATACTAGAACAGAAATTGTTGATTCACGCCTCGAGTTATTCTTAAGAATAACCAAAGCACAAAATGTGTGATTACAACACAAAATCAAACATTTAATGAGCAATGAAATATTACTCGTTGTATCTTGTATGTGTATTCGAATTTCGAGTCACATGCTGCCAATTGTTTATCTGATATTATATTATCATATACCAGTGGTGAGGCATCTCATCCATACCCGTGGATTTATTGGATTATTGCCAACAGGTATCGCGGTGTAGTTGAAATTGATTGAATATTGTCAGCATGAAAATTCACAAACCATTTTGGTTGACACTCAACGTAACGATCGCGTCGCGTCCGCATTGCAAAATAAAATATAAATGGAAAAAAAAATAAAAGTAGAAACGAAATCGCAGGCGAAATATATCAATATAATATTATAATGATTATTAGATACGATCGAAAATTAAAAATTATTATTTTTAAAAATTAATTTGATTTTAGTTTAATATATTATGCATTATTATGACGTATGTTGTTAATAATAAAATGGAATGGTAGGTACGTTCCAAAAAAATATAAGATTAGGTATACAAATATTATTTTTTTGTATATAAGTGTGGAAATCAATTAATATAATATAATACAATATTATATTACCGTGTGCCATGACTCATCGGTCACATCGCGTGCAGATATTTTAGGCAGTTGTGGTATTATGATGATGACAGGAGCAAAGCCTCGCGTTAATATTCAAGTTTTACAAGTTTTTTCAAGTTTTTTACTCACCCACTTTATACATATAATATGTATATGAATACTTTGCACGGATCCGGAGATATAGGGGTAGCCCAAGGACCAAACAAAAAAATAAGTTTCCAAATGTGTTGTGTATAAACTTATTAGTTAGATATTAAAATATATTACAGCAGAAATAAAAATAACAAAATCGTTTTAGATTAAAATAATATTGTTATTAGATGAATTATATTATGAATATAAATAGAGACAGTACTCGTCGTAAAAATTATAAATATTTTATATAAATAGTTTATATTTAATTATACTCTTAATATTTAATTCGTTATTTATCACTCCGAAAACATCAATCTCACGGAAAGAAACGAGTACTTGATATTTTCAACCTCAGGAAAAATGTATGAATCATAAATATGTTTTTGGAGTTGTGAAAATATTGAGTGGCTTGCTACGTTATAAGTTAATTTCTAATTTAATTACAAATAGTCAAAAATTAAAGTCAAATGAAACATAATTGTTATTATATTAAATTTTTTGTATCTCTCTGAACACTTTCTGGTATCTATAGCATTAGAATTCATAATTTCTGAAATATATCTATACTTTTAAGCAAATAATTTAAAAAAAACCTATAATATAATATAATTTATTTTATTTGCAATTAAATTGTATAAAGTTTGGTAAAAATTCTCAATAAGTAATAATTATCCATGACAACGAAAATCTTACGAGAAATCGTTCAGACGCAAAACCTCGTATCCAGCCAATTAACTAAATAATTAAACATTTATGTTGAAATGAATTGTTGTAAGTGGGTTTCAAGTTTCAGGATCTTCTACAAAATGGTGAAGTGGATCCTGAGTCTCGAGGAGACCAAAACAAGGGCACGTCAGGCACTCGAAGCTCAGTCACGCACGGGATTCAAGAGTGGCTGGCTGGGCCGACTCGAGAAGAGGATGATATTCAGTGCGGGAAGCCTAGGACGGCTGGCTAAAGCCGGTCTGAGAAAAGGATCTACTAACCGCGACGTCCAAGGCGTCGGACATAAGTCGGGCTGTCATTGGACCGACTGATGTAAGACTGTATAATATTGTCAAATTTCGATAAGGCAGGGCATGTCCCGTTTAATTCCCATGTGGCTCTGCCAACTGTATAAAGATTGTTCGCTCTCGTGATGTTCGTAATCTACATATAGACAAAGTATAAAGTAGATTGCGGCCTCGTGAGAGCATACCAGCTACGTTGTAAATAATATTTTTAATAAACCCTGCGGGCACCAAGTCATGTGTAAAATCAGTTCGGCTCCCTTGTACTAAAGTGATGCCTTCTGAAAAAAAGTGCGTTTTCCTCTCGGAGCTCAGCTTGATCTTCGCTTTGGATCCGCTCGCTATCGCGTGGCGAGTGTGCATATTTTATAATAATATCATATTATATTGTATACCTTCGTATTATATTATTATTATTACATCGGCGAGGGAAATATTAATTCAAACATAATACATAGGTATCATATTACATCTGCACTCTGCAGCGGTCACTGTTGCGTGTAATATCGTAAAATTATTGTTTCTCGTAGAGATTAAACACACGGTTAGCGTGGCGGCTTCTGTCTGGTGGGGGGGGGGGGGAGCAGACTTTCGTGATTTTAATATAGTTACAAAGTCTCGCGGCTCTCCCGCGCGTTACTCCGACACGGCGGCGGCGGCGGCGGCGGAGACCACAAACGGGCACGTGGCACCGCCGCGCCGTTTCCGGTTTTATTTATTATTTCGCCGTTGTTTATACGTCATCTAAATATAATAACTTTACGGCAAATTAATATTGTTAAGACCTCGTTTTGGATTTCGGAACGCCTAAGCTCCTGCACAGGAGGTATAAAACGGATTTCAAGTTTCGTCCGCCGAACAAATTATTGTACCATTGCAGGCATAATATAATATAATATGTATATATTACGACAGTGGGTTTAAATTGCGCTTTGGATATTATTGTTATTATTACTATTATTATTATTATTATTATGGGCCCTTCGGTCGTCCGCCACTCAAGTTGATCGAACGACGGATATAATAATAATTACGCAATGTGGCCGATCCACATCAATAGATACAAGAAATAATATGGCGCGTATACTTATACCCTGCTGAATATCGTTATTAATAACAATATTATTATTATTATTATTATTATAATCGCACTACAACCGCACGAATACCTTCGGGTTGGTGAAGAGAAGATTGCGATACATGAAATATGTCGGAATCCGTTTAGTGAACGAACCGTTAATACTTTCCATGTCGAATCTCCGTGTTTTCCGTATAGGTACAACAGTTAACGTTTATCGGCCTTGTAGGTCGTTCGCGTTTCCCGTCAGTATCGACCATAGAGACATTACTATCGTTTCACAAATACAATATTTTTTTTTATTTTTACTGCTAGGGCTTAGCTATAGGGTTATTATCATACTTTGGCCTTAAATATACTATTAAGTATTAGTTGTGTCAAAACAAAGACAGACTGTCATATTGTAGATAGGACGGTAATATTACAGTTATTTACAGTTTTTCGCTTCAGTGTATACCTACTATTGAAAAATAAATAAATAGCTTCAGTTGATTGATTTTGCGTTGGTAAAGATTTTTCGTGCTTCGGCGTGATTAGAATATATTTTAGTTACTATGTAGTAGATATTGTCAACTTTAGGTATGGAACTGATAATACTATAATCATTTCAGTGGGTTTAGGACTTATTTTAGTTACAGTGTGGTAGTTAGGTTTTTCTTGCACGTGTCCCATGTTAGGGCTGGTTATTTGGTGATAAGAATGGGTGAGTTAAATTTATTATAGTATCGTATTCTGGTTCAGGTTATTGTTACTTCATCTCCTCTATTTAGATTAATGTGAATTTTCATTTTTCGATAATTTTTTTAAAATAATTTATAATTTTTTTGCGAATGCCAATTATTTTGTTCCAATTATTCTACCACGATTTCTCAGTTTTATGGTTGATGGTATTGTGTGTCTCCGAGGTTGGGATTAGGTTTATGTAGCATGGATTATTAGGATGTAGTGGTTTAGTTTGTAATTAGGTCTGCTGTTTCGTTTCCTGTTATCCCGACATGAATGCGACTCGTTTATGCATTTATCCGATACCAGTTATCGGATGTGTGATTGTCTTTGATCGAATATTAATTATTAATTATTCTATTATAAAATACAATCAAACCACAACTATTGTTAGATTGAGATTAAGAATTATAACATTTCCTGTTTAATTCTCGTCGGCACATCGAAACTCGCAGTCTTACGTTACGGTAAACCTAATGCAGCTAGTGTTGTAAGCGTAGGTAATAGTTTTTCGTTTTGGTTCCACAACAAGGCGACATTATAATATTTCATTCGTCGTGTGTATAATATTTTGATTATGCATGAAATACGTGCGCCGTACGCTAGTAACGAGCAAGCAATAGTCGCACGAAGTGTGTGCAGTTACTTCCTTACTCGTTTGGTACGACGACAAAAATATAATATAATATTATGTTTAGCGCGCGTAGGACACAAAATCGCGGTTTTCGAGTGAACGCGATGGAAATTATTTTACAATTAATCATAATTTTGGGGCGGCGCATAATTTACGTCGACGCGTCGGGTTAAGGTGTTAATGCGTACGCAATATAATATACCTATACGAGTCGTAATATATACATTATAATAATATACGCGTATATACCCACTCGCGAGTAGTAATAATACGACACCCTAAAAAATACGGCCAGGCGGCGGATTACCTACTGTAATATAAAACGGTGTCGTACGTGACGGTGCATACCTGTAATTACCAGCTGCAGCCACCTGCGATTTCATAGTGTTTTTTTCCCCTCCCCCGGTGCGCATGAAAAACCGATTATTATATAGTTGGATTTTATATTTACCGTTTAGATTATATCGGAATCCGTGCCGACGCCGACTCCGCACACACAATATCGGTTTGCAGTAAACACACACAACATTATAATGTATTGCATTATATTATTATAATAATATACATTTTTTTTATTTTTTTTTTTTCATGATAATATTGTTATAATACTATTACAATTAGGTCGACGTGAATTTGCATACGGCAAAGGCGACGCGAGGCGGCTAAAAAACTGCTCTTCACGCTATCCCGAGCGCATAACGAGGTAAAAAACTACAAAACGAGCTTAATATGATGTAGACGGGCGTATATTATAATATATTATTTATGCATATAAATATATAGCCGGTGGTATACAAACGTTCCCGCCTCAGCTGTCACCGTTTTTGTGTAGGTATCATTTATTTTTTTTTACATTTTTTTTCTCATTTTTTCATTCCTACGAACATCATATTTTTGTACAGCTCAGCTGTTAGATCGTATTACTACGCCAGGCATTTTAGCGTACTTAATGAAACTTACTGTTCGCATGCGATGTCACCGTCAAGAATTTCCTCCAAAAATAGTAAGTACTGTTTTTACAGGCACGGAGTATCAAAATGAATCAAAAATACATAGTGACGACTGCTGCCGTAAGCGATTACTGAGTGGACGGAGACTTTTACGATTATTTTTCAACCCTATCTGTGTGCGTTACAAATATTTAAAAACAAAACACAAACGTTTATGAAACCGATTTTACGATAAATTTTGAAACGATTGTCAACCATTTGCTGACAAAATAAAACATTTCACCGTGGCTAGAAAAACTTTGCTTGTTTTTCTCATATAATATATTGGTAGCCGGTAGGTACCTAATGTTCGGTAATTTTATTTTTACAAGTATAGTTTTATGGTGTAGGTATTACTGTACGTCATAACGATCAGGAACAGTGTTTCTAACTTCGAATAATTATTTCTCTTGATAATCACGATTCAGGCTGCTGATTCATCATGTACAATTATAATAGCTATCTTGATCATTAATGTTTATTATTATTATTATCATCGAGATTACGTCCGTTATGTACGTTAATAAATGTCACGTTTAAATGGTATATAAATAAGGAGGGGAGGGGGGAGAAAGTGTCTGGATTCGCTGAAGGCATGGTCAAGTGTTTACGGGAACCAATCTGCACCCCTCTCACAACGAATATAATAATTCAAGATAATTAATAAAATTATTATTATTGAATCGTTGAATGGCTCTAGAGTGAATATTAGGAGGTATCCATAACATAATATTTTATTGTTTAATCGATGACGGTCATTAGGGACTATATCGTTATAGAAACAACGACAGTAAACAGATTAACGAAGAAAGTATTATCAGTTTAACTAATACTGATAATAAATTACAACGTTACATTCACAATATTCCATTGGTCCACGGAAGTCATTAGCTAATACGTCCGGAAAATTATCTAGTCCGGTCATTATTAGAATATGCGTCTGGGTTCTGAAACCCATTTACGGTAGTTGCTTCATACCATTTAGAGCGAGTTCAAAGACGGTTTTTGGCATCCACAGCTGAAAATAGACCACCCCCAGCATGACTACAATTATAACTATCCAGTCTGGAGCACGCTCGGTCTTACTTCCTTAATTGTAGAACTAATCTTGTATTTTTACAATTGTAAATATTGGTGGTTTGATACATGGTCCTCCTCTGCTCTCGCAAGTAGACTTTAAAATTCCTTCTCGTTCCACAAGGTTTCAAATTTCCTTTGTTCTTCCTATGGATGGTCCCAGATATGATAGACACCAACCGATCTACCGTATTTGTCCGATCCGTTTATCTATATGTGTGCATATTCAAGGGAACTAATTTCTTTTTATACTTAGCGTGAACCTACCGGGTCGTTGGATTATATTATAGTAATAATATGTAGTTAAGTTTATTTAATCTCTGTTATTATTATTCTAATTTCATATGTCCAAATTATATTTACTATTTATTGAATATTATTGGACCTCAACGCGTTATATATATTATATCAAATAAATCAAATAACCGCCTCCTACTGTGGTACCTGTTACATTTTTTTCAAAAGGTTATGTTGTAACTGAGGTTGTGAACGTGTTGGATACCAACACAGTATTATTTTTTTTATTTAAATTTGTATTTACATTTCACGGCATTCAAACATCGATAGTCTTTAATGTCTGACGTCAGCTAGAATTGGATAGTTGACGTATTATAAATTTTATTGTAATAAACAATTGCAAGAAGTAATTTACGCATTAGTAGGTACACTTACCTATAATTTAGTGGATTTTTAGAAACTTAGAAATTATATTAAAAAAAAAGCAAATTCAAAAAATATTATTTTGGCTATTGTTGATATTAATCTAAATTATAAGAAAGTTTAATGAATGAAGCATTGAGAATTTTTCTTTTCAAACATTTTGTAAAGAAAATATCAAATAATATTTTATAACTGTGTAATATAAATTACGTATCAATTTACATATCATATTGTTTAATTTGTTTGTATACATCTTGAGTCTTGACGTTGTAAACCAATGAAACACTCGAATAATAGTTAAACCGTATAATATCAATTATAATAATTATTATATTTATTTATAAAATAACGGCACGACAAATATTATCGATAACACAATAAATGAATCATGAACACAATGTATTAAAATTGCATACACGAAGCGCCGTGCTAAAATAACCTAATAATATTATTATTATTACATCGATTGTATACGTTGTTTTTGTCTTTAAAGGCTCATCGATAATAATAATTAATTCAGTGATTAAAAAGTGGTCATTTTAACAGTTGGTAACTATGAATAATATAATTTTTTTTATATAAACATTGTATTACATACGTTCGATACTAATGCATATTATACATAATATTATAATATTGTACAACCATTGATTTGAATTTATAATTATTTTTATCAGCAATAAAACAATAATTTCAAATGTGATATCGATAGATAATTATTATATTCAGGTACTCTCGTTATTTGGTACAAAGTTGAACATTTTCTTTTTATTCGTCATGCTGGCTGTTTAAAAATATCTGTTTTGCTTTAGCGTCAGAGTTAAACCTAGTTAATATGTTATAAATCGTTTCCATTCTCAAACATAAAAACCAAAAAACACGTAAAATCAACAAACTTTTATGTGCAAAACAATATTTTTATAGCGAATAGGTGTGAAGTAATGCTGTTTTTATATTTAACGTCGTTACATTAAATTACTACATCGAATTATTATTTGCGAATAAGAGACATAACAATTTTGATTTATTTGAAAATATTATATTATTACTTTTATCGTTACAGTTTATGACTAACTTTATTATTATTTCTTTTTTTTGTTATCAGATTGTCCAGTTCTATGTCGTTGTGAAATATTAAAATAGATTAGTGGATTTAAATTTTATCGAACCAAAACAAAAATAATTAATTGACAAAAAACAAATAATCAGACAGTTATTCGTAAAACTAAATCGCTTTCGATTCAATAGCTGGCTATTACATAATTTAAACATTCATTTTTTATTCAAATTTTTTATCGGCGTTCGCACGACGCAATTATTATGAAAAACTCTGATAATAATATTCAAATGATCTTTAAAACTCTGCTTGTAATCGCTAGTATTTAAACTTTTTTTTTGCTGGTTGGCAATAAACGTAGTATAACATTTCTTCTTTTTTTGTTTTTGATTTTCTCGCTCCTCTCAAATTTCGATTTAACTTTAAACGAGCTTATTATTCAGGTTTATCTCTTTCTTTCGATTCGATTAATTGTTCGGGGGGTTTTTTTTTTTCATGATCCGAATGTTAATGAAGTAATTTTTGCATTTATTCCGATTTGTCGTCATTAAACAAAATTAACGTTCCACCTACGCGTAGAGCTACAACAGCAAGAAAGAATATTTTATAACGTCCCTGCGCATGAGTTCGATCACCACATTTTGTCATTATAAAAATCACAATTTATGACAATACAATTTTGCACCTCTACGTCGTCGAATAACAATATAATATTATATTATTGAAAAATCATTCTATTACAATAATATTTTCAAATCACACGATGTACGCAGCTGCTGTTCAAAATCTGCGTATTCTGTTTCAAGTTCGTAAACGAATTACAAACGCGTAAAAAAAAAAAATATAAAATATATTATAACAATAAACATTAGTCCAATTATGTCAGACTTTATAGCACAGCAAATGCATAATATACGCTGTTTTATTACAACTTTCACAGTATTTTAACATAGATTCGTAGTTTTTTATTTCCACCGCTCTTAATGTCACGAATTTTACAAACCATAAAATATGCAAACGATATTATATTATTATTGTATTTTTACGTTGTATACACTATCTATGGGCTATGATAGTGTAAATAATATTTATTTTTTATTTTCACCGCACTCACGACCGATCGCATGAGCTATATTGTAACGTTTTAATATTAAATAATAATAATGTTGTAATCATTACGATATATTACTATAAAATATAGTCCAGTATATTTTTTTACCTATATTTTGCAGTTATTTACGGTGAACGCGTGTATTAATATTTCATACAATAACATCGTTTTTATACTCTCTGTCTTCTGTGCTGTTTTTTCAATATCATTATTATCATTTTATGTACACTATATTATTGTACACCCATTGCGGACTTGCGAAATGTTTTTCGATGCTCTCAGTTTATTAATTCCTCATTAATCATTTTCATTTTGTTTTTATATAATAATATAATATACCTACCTAACCTGTCTGCATTGTACGAGCAGCGTATGCATATTGCATAATATACCATGGCATATATAGTTATATCTATGGCATTGTGTATTCCGAGTAAAAAAATGACCTGTTGTCCATTTTTAATCTTTTAATTCTTTAAGGCAAACATCCGTAAAGTTTAGTTTAAAAATAAATTTTTAATTGTTAACAATTGAAATGAAAAAAATATATATATTTATTATGCAACGCAACGTTTATTACATGATAGCTACTAGTGTGGGATTATTTAGTCGCACATACCCATATAATAATATATCGTCGAAACTGACATATATGTGTGGATAAAATATTGTCAGCGAGAAAAAAAGGTTAAAAAAAATATCTCATTCGTTTAAGTATTGCGGGGTGATGAGAATAACCATTACAATAGTTTTATTGTTACACGAATAATAACAATAATGCACACTTAGTAAAATTTGAAAAAATTTTACAATAATTGTCCCAAAAATATTACTTGCTGCCGGTACAATATAATATTATAGTTTGAATCAATACTAAGTATATATATATATAAGAGTTCTGTTGTACAGAATAAGTCGAGTGTACTTATCTTGTCATTGAATTGAAAGGTTGTTATAATCGGATGTGTAATATTTGAATTCAATGATAAATCATTGCATAGTATAAATTACGATTCTGAAAGGAGACGTTGTGTCCTCATATATACATATAATTCTTGTATAAATAGTTAAAGTTAATATAAGCAAAAAAAGTTAATATAATTTAAAAATATCTTCTGGCTATAATTTATTATCGTAATTTTTCAATCAACTTTTTGTTTTTGTAAAAATTAAAAACATTTTCTGGGGAATCTTTTATTAAAATTTCTAATGTTGGCTATGTAAATTTTTTTTTTATGAATTTCAAACAACTAAAAAAAATTTGAAATTTTTGTAAATTTTGAAGTTTGATGAGTTTTGTAATTATTTGAACTTTAAATTCGTATAAACAATAATCATACCAATATATTTTTAATATTTTTGAACTGTTAATAAATTTATAAAGGAACTTTGCATTAAGCTGTATTAGCAAGTGAAAAAATGTTGTATAGTGAATAATTTAAAATACATTTAAAAAATTCGAAAAATTTCTCAAGGCTATAAATAGATTAATAAGAGTCAAAATATTTTGAAAATGTTACAACAATAAATGTCATATAAAAGATACTAATATAAATATTAGGTGAAAATTTCAAGTGTCTACTGTTTTTGGTTTTTGAGTTACATAAATTATTATCATCGATGTGTATCGTTTAATTATGGACCCTTCTAAGAAGAATATTTGAGTCTGACAACTGCATTTGCAGTTGCACGTTTCATTGTTTTAAGAACATTCCGTGATAATATACCTATAGTGTAGTACTTACAGTGCTTCTCAAACTTTTTCGTCATGGGGCCTCAATTTAATGTAAAACTGTTAAGACCCTCTTAGATTAATTATTTTTTCTTAATTATATACTTAAATTACGTGTACTGTTTCAAACTAATAAATTATTGATAGTGATAAATTATATTGTTCGTTATTTAATAACTAAATAACCTACCCTACTTATTTTTAAGCCTAAAATAAATATGGTTTTTTTTTTTTATAAACGCTTAAAGAAAATAGTTTAAATAAATATTCCACGGCTCCCCAATAATATAGCCACGGCCTCCTAGGGGTCCACAGCCCCCAGTTTGAGAAGCACTGGACTGTAGTAGATGCATTCGGATATTGTGTGAGGTTATAATTCTAGTAATAATATTATTATACACTGTTCATAATAATACCGCACGTGGCTGTGGATTTCTACTGGTCGTTCGGGTACGAAGACAATAATAACGTCACAATGATTATATTATACTATTAATATGTAATAACAATATTATAATGTGTCATCACGAAATTCAATTGTGCGAGTTTTCGTGTATCGACTACGGAAATATACGATTATAATATGTTGAGAAAACATATTAGTTTTTGTCGTTTTAACCAATATTAAAAATACTTTTATGAACATTCGCTAAAACACAATAGATACCTATCTTATAAAAACCTTCGTAGTATGTGTTTTGACTAGTATTTCTATTTTCTTCTATAGGTTTATAAAAATATATTGCATTCAGAAACTACTTTTTTCTTCTAACAGTCGGACAAGATCCTATTGTATGTAATAAATAAGGAGGAATCAGTTAACTGCAGTTGCAGGTTGCATATTTCAAGGACGTTCCGCGATAATATCTTAAGTGTAGTAGATGCGTTCGGATATTGTGTTAGTTTTCCTGTAATAACAATAATAATATGTATTGGACACACTAGATCAGTCTTTCTCAAAGTGGTCGATAGCGCCCCACCCCCGTGGGCGTTTGCAGAAAATTATAATATTATTCACAATAAATGAATTTTTTTTCACATTTTAATCCTAGAGTAATTGACTAATGTTATAGTATAAAGTAGGTGTGTTTTTATTTTGAACCGTTACAACTCGAAAAAAAAGCGTTGCATTAAAAATAGAACATCCGGAAGTCAGAACTTTGTCGGTTAGCCGAGCTCTGCGGCCACCGTCCAGACTACTAGATTACAGCTGTTGTGCACATTCATGAATTATACGCTGGAGAGTCAACAACGTATACCTAATATTATGTTAACACTTATCGTTTGCAGTCACTTCGAACGCACACACAGAGGTACAAATATAATAATATTATATTGCACGCGTTTAAGTTTACGTCGCTTCATCGAGACTCGATTGGCGGAAACCAAACTCGGCCTGCACAGGGTTTATGTACCTGCGTCGTATTATTCGCACGCCGTCTCGTTTTATACGCAGGAGTCGTGAGCTTTCAGCAGGTGGTAGACAGGGCACGGTGAAAACACTGATTACTGCCCCGTAGAGGCGGGCGACCCCTCTTCGAGTAATTACGATCCCGAGTGGTTTAGTATGGGCGAACGGACCTTAATTTGTCGGGTTTTGCATAAATTATTGTGGCGCACGAACCGTACCGGCTCCGGTTGGGACAGTGTCCGAGTGAAATCGAGGGTGGTGGTTTGAGTGGCGGTGACAAATCCTATGCCCCAAAGACGCACGTACCGAACTCATTCAGTACGGATATGCGTAGTTAAATCACGTGTCCATATTGCGGACACGGCGTGATTAGGTACCGATGACGTACGGGCAAGTATTTTTTTTTTTTAGTAATTAAATATCCAGTGTATATTATTGTTATTGAGGCTTGATAACCTAAAAAAAGCTGACGGTCCATAAGAGGTAAATGCGTTTATTGCTATAAAAGTGTTTTGACTTTAAGATATCGTGAAATACGCGTTTCTATAATATTATCACTATAATTATTATAGCTATGTTGTATGTACGATTATTTAAAAATATGTGAATTTCTAGAAGCTTTAACCATGAAAATTACTATTATTGTGGATGATTTTTAGCGCTGTGCAAGTATAATTTTTCTCTGATCGAATCACTGTGGATATCCACTCATTCGTTTCGTATATTATTTATATCACATTATAATCGGACGTTATTTAATCGAATTTCCCTGACGATTGCCCAACACCGCCGCCACCACAACCAACAACCTTTTCCACCGAAAGTGTACATTATATACAGTGATGGGTATAGTAATATGTCCATAGGTATGCCTGCACCAGGTGTCACGTGGACACCGATAAGGACGACGGTTTTGCGCGGAATACTGCACCAATTCGCCCGGGAGTCCATTATTTAATCGGATTCTCGGGGTGGGTGCTAGTCCGGCGAAATTAATTAAAGGAAAAGACGTTCTCCCTCCCGATTTCGCCTAAGAGGATTCGAACGAGCAAACGGCTGGTCTACGATAACTGATGAAATATGTATTTTACACCGTCCCCCACCACCACCCACCCACCCAACCCAAAAAACATCCATCTCGACCCGGCTCTGCGTCGGCCCCGCGAATTGATGTACCTCGGCGCCACTGCCGTTGCCTCCGCCTCCGCCGAATGAATTATTAAAACAGACATAGACTTCGTTGGCTATACCGAAGTTTTTAACGGTTACAAAGTCGTGAAAGTTTGGTCCGGCCATAGGGTACCTATATACTATTTAATATTATATTATTATCGTAATGTTATTCGTACAACAGTTCTCTGTCGTCGGTGTTTGAAACGAAAATGGAGGGTGCGTTCTGGTGTACGAATATAATGTTATGTGTACGACTGAGGCCATCCATCATTTTATTTTTACACTGAGAAACTTGGAATTATTTCAAAATAATATTACTATACAATATACTACTCATGAACACTGGTCGACATTATAAAACATTTTGTACGCTATATTATATATTATATTATATATACGTTCAAAGGTCCTCTGGTACGTCACAAACTCACAAATGTATCATGTATTCATTTTGTCGTAAAATTAATACGATTACCGAAGAAGCAGTGATATTGTCGCACAACAGATTCAACTACAAATTCAACTAGATAATCCACTTGTGGAATAAGTACAGCTCACTCTGAGAACTCTTACAGAAAATACCACAAGGAGATTATACATTGGAACCGGTAGAGATCTTCTTTGACAAAACCGCTTTAAGTTAAGAGTCTCACTGTGGGACTTCCCATTCAAGTATTAATATAGAGTTTTTTAAATTCCTAATATCATGTTTAAAACTTACTAGGCACCACGTAATATTATCATGAATGGAGATTATAGTAATCCAAAAGTCGAAAAAAAATTGTTATTATTTAATAAAAATTAAAGTATATTGGTGTATTACACCTTAATACAATATTACAATTATTTATTTAACTTTAACATAATATTACTAACTCGTAACAGCGCATCGCCCATGATCTGTGGTAATTTATTTATGTCACCTTCAAATGTAAAACGATGGTAACAAATATATAAAATTGGAAGCAATATATTACCTATGCAAATAATTGATGACGGTAAAGTTGTATCCAAATTGAACAGGCGTAAGTTATCCGCTCTTATATATTTGGTAAATATAAAACAGCGATATTGAACGTCTGCATAAAAATAGCGTAATACAATATTTTCTATCAGTTCATAATGATTAAATTATATGCTATATTTGCTCAAAAAAAAAAAAATAATAATAATAATAATAATAATTTTACAATTTTCATAATATCCTTGAGTTCCAATAATTATAATTTTTTTTTTTTATTCAGGTTCTGTTTAAAAGAATATTTTTCAGTGAACTAAGAACGTTCTATTGCAGGAAAATACGATCATACAATGAATAACAGTTAACTGATACTTTATGTAACAGGTAGTGAAAAATTGTATTGTTTTAAATATTACATAATATAATTTCTCTAGGTGTAAATTGATGATATAATATGTCAGCGGTTCCCAATATTTTTAGTTGTGCGGACCATCAATTATGCAAAAAAAAAAACGTTAAGGCCCACCTGCCTAATATGCAGGTATGAAATATAAGTACAGACAAAATATAAGACTATAGAAGAAATGTAGACGTAAAATAAAACCATATGTAAATCTCGATTAAAATTTGCTGACCCTTTGCCTGGACTCACGACTAGCGTCCGTGGCTCAGTAAAACATTTCCCGCGGCCGACAAGTGGGGCCTAGCCCATGGTTTGGGAACCACCGATATATGTAATTTATCGATCGGTTTCGATAAATATTACAATAGTGCTGATTTCGATAGTATTTAAGACGTCTGCGGACAGTTTATCATTTGTACTGATATAATTGCAGTAATTGTTGTCTATTTGTATCTATATTGATAAATATTACTGCTGTAATAGCAGTGCTCTAAAAACCCTCTAAAATGTGGCATTACAGTAATAATTCCAACGCATTCTCATTAAAAGGGAATTTGTTTTGTCTATATCAAGCGAATTGCGTATTTGGGCACTGTCAATTTAAAGAGAATAATTATTATATATAATTATTTCCATTTATTTATAGGTTCACATATTGCTAATTTAAAGCATGCCGGCCAGTGGAACAAAATTATATTCCCCGCAAACAAAAATAAAAAAACAAACAATCATGAACTGTTAGGGAATTTGAATTATGCACTAATGCACTACATATTATTATTATTTGAACACTGACCAACCGTTAACCAGAATTTTATTATAATGGGGCGGCCATTCATTTGAGTTTATTAATTTATTGTTCCCAGAAAAATGTAACATAGTCGAATAGAATTTTAAATATTGTTGCAAAAAAAAAAACCTACGTACATCTAGGTAACCAGTGAATAATATAAATACAAAATACATACATAGGTCACATATGGGTTTAATCACTATTTTATTATTAAAATAATATATTTCTCTGATAGACAAACAAAGACTATTCGGCATTCGCTGCGGGCTGTGCGTAACTATGGCACGCCCGCTATGGGTCCAAACCGTTCACGCAGTGGTATATGGTTCATTTCCATGGTCACTTGATAAAAAATGGTTACTCTTAATTAATAACTTATTAAATGATAATATGGCATTACATAAAAAATATAATGAACAATATTTTGTCATTAGTTTTAGGTTCCTAAACATAGGTATGTTTAGTATAATTTATATCCCCATTGCGTCCGTCCGTTTGTCCGTTTGTTTCCATTACATGGTTACAGTTATTGATATCTATTATATTGTTGATTTTTATTCATTTATTGTCCATAGTGACTGACGACTGTGCATAATTTATTGAATATTATGGGATTATAATTTGTTGCGTTCTATTAAAATATGCTTAGAAACAGTGAAATTAGCCCGGTTGTAGAATGAGCTTTCCTAATTTTCATAATATGTGTATATAAAAATTGAAACCTACTAGGTGCTTATTCGGGAGCTCATTATTATAATTCGTGCAACCCACCAGTTACACTTTACTAATAGTCAATACCGACCGTTCAGTCAAATTGGTTGGACCATGCAAATCTGACAAACTACGAGTGGTAGTGATGGTAGGTGTTTACGCAGTGGCGTACAAATGGGGAGGAGGTGGCCCCCCATTGGCCATATCAAAATATTGAAACAACAGAAAAATAAATTATTATTATTCATTGTTGAGTTTAAAAAAAAAATATTTCGGCTAGGCCCCCTCCGTAATTTTAAAACCCTGGCTACGCCACTGGGTGCGTTTGACGAGTGTATACGTGTGTGTGGGTGTACTTGTATACTAAATGAAAAAGACAACAAGACAGAAATCGACTGACTAAACACTTAGGGCTATTATTGGGTGTCTGATAACGCTAACCGGACATTGTAAGAACAGCCCTAAATGTCAGCCCTAAATTTTTACTTTTGACCCCCCCCCCCCCCCCCCCCAAAGTACCAACTAGATTCACTTTCCTATCAGAAAAGTTTCTGTTGAAGAAAATCCAAGCTTTTTTACTGTCCTAAAAAGTGATGACAGACACAAAAAAAAATTTAAAAAAAAAAAAAACACACACATCATTGTAAAACCAATACATTCATCGCTTCGTTCAGAATCTAAAATTGATGTGGAATATCATATCGTAAAAACATTGCAGTATTCATAGAAGCCTCGGCAACAACTGTGAGTTATAGTGTACGTATTTAAATTTAAAAAAAAATGCAAAACTATTGTAATGCACCACGCACTTGCTATGCTATGTATGTATATTATAATATTATATAATATGTTGTATGATATAATTATTAATTACTGATATAAAAATTACGGTTTTTATCATAATTTATGTTATGTCTGTATGCAGATACACTACTCAAACTAAATGCCATACTAAACGACAAACCGTTGCGAGTTTTCTAATTTAATACTTAACTGAATATAGTACCAATATTATGATCTATAGACCTATAAACTCGTGGACGGCACTTAGATAGATAGACAGTGAGAGAGAAAAGAGGTGAGAGAGAGACAGAGTAGTAATAAAATACAGTGTGTTTATAGACAAATAAAAAAAAAATTAACAATAAAGTTACTACCTATCTAAGGTAGTAATAATTATTGCTGTTATTGATACTATAATATTATAGTAGGCTCCCTGATGAATATTGAATATTGAATAATGAAATGTTTATAACATTGACCTACATCCATAATATTATATTTATGGTCGATAACAGAAAAGGAAAGAATGCAATTTTCGTTATTCATCCGCTATTTCTCTTTCATTTACTTGGTCACCAAGTCTGGAGGATATGACAATGGCGGAATGAAAAGCTCTGTTCATAAGATTATAGGTCGATGATTGACATCAAAATTATTAACACTCAAGTAGTGTACGTGACATATACAATACTAACCATAATAGGTAATTATTTATTTTTAACCATTATTACATAGGTACCACAATTATAGGTCTGTGATATTTTTTTGTGGAACTTAAAAATTGTTAACGTAATTTTAAATAAAAATGTGTTTGTTAATAAATTATTATTACATGTTCTCAAGAAAATATTTTGGCAAAAAATAAGAACATAAATATTTACATTTTTTTTTTACTATTTTGTTACAAAAATCTACAACCTAATCATTACACGCCACACCGGCTCAGAACGTATTTTATCTGTCTGTCTCGCACGTAATATGGCAATTAACCAGAGAACGTAATCGTGCGTAGGTATACCTTTGTTGTCTTGTTACGCGATAGACAGACAAATAATAGATTATAATGTTGGTATGGCTCCTTATTGAAAATACAACCGTAGAGGTTGCTCTGTTGTGTAGTAAGTTTTGATTACACGTGATAATATTGAAACCAGGCACTTCAATAATGGATTTTATGGTGTTTAATGAATTGAATCATAACATAATTATTGCGTAGGTATCAAATACGTAAAACGGTTCTCAGCGGAAACGGTATAAGAACATATTTAGCCTCTATTTCCAATTATTTATTTCTTTAAATCTCGAAAGTTGCCCACATATTTTGAAAACAATGACGTCATATAATATGGACAACTACCTGTATAACTGGAATTTGATTGGGAAAAAATGTACAGTCAATCTAAATCATTGTGTTATAGATCGGTATATATCGGTTTTGGTGTGCCTCAATTCAGATATTTTAGTTTTTGGTAAAGTTCCGAACGTGGCCCAATCTACTCTCTTGTCCTCTAACCGGACAACAATCATACCGTCGTAGCAACAACCGAAAAATGTGTCAATTTATTTGACGAAAATACTAACACATTTTGAGGTTGTCTTAATAGCCGAATCGATTGGTTTTTATTAACTTGACGATATAATGTGGTTTTGTCCCTTAAGGGGACGCTACACTCGCATGTGTTGTCTTCGTTTTACAAATGTACAACATAGCAAAAACTGTTTTGCGCGGGAAAGAACCGAGAAGGCTACAGTCATAACTAAGAAACGAGATTTGCACCACGTAAGAAGGAGAACTTTGGCTGTGCAACGTTGTTTTAATTTGTTTGATATCACTTATATGAAAAATGTTCTTGCTGTTTCAAAGACCATTATTGTTTGTGTTTTTCAAACTTGAAAAACTTTTTTCATATAAATGATATCAAAAAAGAAAAACAACGTTAGCCAAAGCTCTCTTTTTTATGTGGTGCAAATCTCGTTTCTTAGTTATGACTGTAGCCTTCTCGGTTCTTTCCCGCGAAAAACAGTTTTTAGTATGTTGGACATTTGCAAGACGGAGACAACACAGTAGCGTCCTCTTAAATACGCGGAAAAACGAAAAAACAAACAAAAAAAAGAATCTCTAAACTCTCGTTGTTTTAATTGCATACATTAGAAATTGGGATTAACTGAGGATAACGTTAGTCGAGGCGCATTTGGTGAAGCGGTGGTTCGTGAAATTTAGGCATAGGAATTAACCCGTTACGCGGAGCCTACATAATAGAAGAAAACGGCTTAATAATAATTCAAGTAATTAGCCCTGCAAAACGTCGGTCGCACCAGAGCAGAATACGTGTTCAGCGTGACGATTAAATACAAAAACGGGAACAAATTTTTAAAAGCTCTTTTATTTATATGAATAGAGGGACAGACAATAATTCCGACAGGAGCACGGACTACAAATAACAAAAAAATTATAATAATAATAATAAAATAAAAACGAGGCGCCCTAAACGGGACTTTTTTTTTTATTCTAACGCCAAATTAAACCAACCGGAACTGTTTTAATGTCTGAAAAAATGAATAAATGAAAAATGCTTCAACTTTTTTGTTTTGTATTATTTTGAAAATGTGGTAGCGACTATAATTGTTATTGTTATCCGAACGAAAAAAAACCTTGTCAAATTCACCTCGAGAGCAGATTGCTTCTACCCGGTTTCCAACTTTATGAATGTAATTTCGCAATAGTTCCATTAGAGTGAAATCGCTTGAGGCTGGATGATTTGTATACGATCTGTATGAACCCCTATGATATTTCCAACCCCCCCGAAAATGTTGCCTGAAAATGTAATTACGAGAAAATTTCGCATATTATTTTCTGTTATATGTTCGTGTTGTGCATTATCTCTGATATTATCGTCTCTACGTCAAAGGACCAAGCCAACAGAAGTTACGATCGTTTTCGTCATCACTTCAATTATAATATGTCATTGTTTTTTTTGGTATTTAATTATTATTATCGGCAATAATCTTTTTTTCTTTACACTGACAAGCCGTCATTATTTTTATTAGTTACAATTAATATGCATGCCGAACTTGAATCTAAAAAAATGTCATGTGCCTCTATAGATTTTAAATCAAGCAAATCTTATTTATTGTACTTAAAACATATTATTATTTTCTAGTTAATCTGCAAAAAGAAACACGTTTAAGAAATAAAAAATCAATAAAAAATCTTCTAAATACGAAGGTACCAAAAATATATTTTATTTTAATGAGACACTCGTACAGCGTAGTGTTTACATTTAAAATAATGTCAAAACATAATATCAGTATTGTAATAACCATGTGATACTTATTATACATCACACCAAAAACACTTCGTTATAAATTCGTCTAAAATAATTCATGTACCTAGTGACATTACATTTAGTAATGATTAAACCTTTAAAATACGTGGTATACATAATATCAACATATTGTTTACTTGCCGGGACGTGTATGTAAAAACAAATAAATAACCACCATAATATATTTCATGAGTAAATAAATAATTTTTAAACAATATGTCGACCTGCATATTAGTTATAATACTATTTTAAAGGTTTTATCATTACTAAATGTGATGTCACTTTAAATGCATTTTAATTAAACATACCTTTTTTCACACAGAGTTAAAACGAAGTGTTTTTAGTGAGATATCAGCTATTTTTTTTTTTTTTTTTAAGGTCGCGATTATATTTAACTGTGTTAAACCTGAAAATGAATTTTGAATTTAAACCTTATGATACTCATGATTACGCTTTATAATTTTTATATATTATTATACACGTTTATATAAATAATATAATAAAATATTATATTATATCCATATTGTTTATATTGTATTATACTATTTACGCCAAATGTAACCGGTAACACGCTACGCTCGTAGTTTAGACACACATTACGCTTGTTTTTATGGATTGATAAGAACTCGGCGACTCGTCGCTCTTAAGACGAGTTAAGCGCAGTTGAGGGCAAGTCACAACTCGCGAAATGGTTTGTCTCCGCTAGATCGCGCTGTCACGCAGTCGTCAATCGTCCGTTGGTCGTCACTCACTGGTTGTGAGAATTGTAGTGGGACGGAAACTTGGGGAACAATATTATGTTATCTTACGATATTTTCGTCGCACACGAGAAGTTGGACTTAGGAGTACTCGAACATTCCGGGTCTTCACTTGTAAGCCATCTCACCAATCTGCTTGCGAGTTTCCCTGTTCCTATCTCCACAATATTTTCTGATCGCTTGATACCTTATGCCATATTATATTCAGCCATTTGCCCCGGCCGATGGATAAACACAATTCAGCACGGTTTTTCGATGGTACAACTCTGGCTTCTGTCATTGTACTTCGTGGTCACTACGCTAATTTTTTTTTTTTTACTTAGCTTCGCGTTACTACCGTCGCGCTGGATGCGTATTTACAACATTTCATAACTCGATATGCAGTGCCGTTATTTTATTCTCATATATCCTAATATTAAAACATACTACTCGATCATACGCCTTACAGTTTGTTGAAAATGGAATTTATTTTCTCGAAATAATACATGAAACAGACGACGAAAATTATAATTATTTGCGAAGCTTTTATTAAAAGTTGCCTCCAGATGTTATACTATAATTTGGTAATATTTTAGCACTACACGCTCAATGCCAAGGGCATTCAATGGACATTTCAATTAAATGTATTGTTATTTGTTTCCCTCTAACTATACGCAATATTTTTAGTATTTTCGACCTGATTTATGGGCGTTTTTATAGTTTATGATAAAATGTATTACACAATTAGTCATGTTGTTTCTATCCAAATTCTCACTTATTAAAGGTGAAATTATGTTCAAACGACGGGCCTCGTTGAGGACAGTGGCTATAAATATAAATTATCACTTTAATAGACATTAGGTCTGTAACAACTATCACATTACATAGGTAAAAATTAACCCTGACAGGTTTGATTGCCGTCAATTATAATATTGGACATTGAGTCTCATGAAGGTACACAATATTATAATATTATAATTTATAATATCACAAACAAAATATAAGCGTTAAATGTAAAACAATTTTAAGAAATGAAAATGGAAAACCTGTTTCGTACATACAATATGGACCTGTTGAGATTGGCATGCAATGGGGTATTATTTGGAAGTGTTAGAAATAAAATTGTTCACATCACTTATTGTCTTCAGAAAACTGTCGTATGCCAAAACAGACGACGGCGAACACAAATGGTAATGACATTTCTATATGAGCTGCGTTCTTCATGAGTCCGTCGACATTGGTTGTGTGACACAAACATTAAGTTTATTGTCATCATATACGTAATACCACAGATTACATGCTGATTTATCACACCGTAGTTTTCTTGACAGATTTATACTCGATTGGACGTAGACATAGACATGGTATACATAGTCGTATACTACGTTTGATCGACGTAGACATACTTTAAACCGATTGCGAACGGAGAGAGGGCAACTAAACATAAGTGGACAACCATAAAACCCAATTATAATATTATATACAATTATTTGATCATGTATCGGTGATCACTGCTATAATATAATATACCGTAGTGATCGCGGTAATATTCGCGATGTGATCGGCGTGGTCTGGAAGCAAGGCTGGGCAAGTTAATGATTTTTTTTAACTCAGTTAAGTTAAGTTAATATGCACCAATAACAAAAAATTAAAAGTTAAAAGTTAATTGAACTCTAGATTAACTCAGTTAAGTTTAAAGTTAATACACACTTTTTGTTACCTTTTATTAAGTTAAATAAAGTTAATTTGTTGTTAATTTGTTTATACAACGCTAGTGTACTTAATTTTTTTCCAACCTAAAACTAAATTATAGGATATAGTGTTAATATTTCATACAATATTTCCATATAAGTTAGATTTGAATGATATAAATTTTTAACTTTAAACAATTTACGATACATATTTTTTGACATGAAAACGAAATAGACTGAAATAGTGAAATATTATAAAGTTAAAAACAAAATAAATTAACTTAACTTACTTCTTAAAATTAAAAATTAACTCGTTAATTTCACGTTAAATAATAAAGAAATTTAGTAAGTTAACAGTTAAGTTAATGAAAAACCAAAAGTAACTAGTTAAGTTAAAAAGTTAAAATTAAATTAACTTTTTAACTTAACTTTAACTTTTCAACTCGTTAATGCCCAGCCTTGTCTGGAAGTATACGCATACTATACATACTATATTGTCCACCACTAAAAGGTCATTCGGCTCGATTGGATATTGAGAGTAAAATCACGATTTAATCTTGTGCGCAAAACTACCTCAACATATTTAATTTAATCGTCGAAGACCAACAATCAGACCTTGTTCCATATTATTATAGGATAATTATTCAGCAGCGGCGATTCTTCTTTGTATTCCAAGGTCTATAGTAATAATGTTTGTACCGATACAACACTTATGTGTTTATTATCGTTACTTTATTTATTAAGTTTATTTTTATTTTTTTTAGCTGTTGATGCTTCGACGTCTAGGGTTATCAGACTACTTTTAGCATACATAGATCACACACGTAGGTAAGATAAAGATTTCATTATTTACAGTTAAGTATTAACAGTTTTTTTGTTTAATCTTATATTATTGAAAAATTGATAAATAGCTTCAGTGTTTACTTAATTTAGGGCTTTTTGGATTGAAGTTGAGTTAATGAAGATTCATTGTGCTTCGGCATGATTAGGACATGTATTCACAATGTGGTCGATCGTCAGGATTTCCTTGCACGTTTCGCATGTTGGGGTGAGTTATTTTGTGATGAGGAAGGAGTGAGTTAAATGAGTGTCCTATTCTGGCTCAAGTGATTGTTAATTCATCTCGGCTTAGACTATTTAAAGTAACGAGAAGTTTCCTTCTCTTTATGAGTTTATTTATTTATTTTACGCCATTTACAATAAACACGTGTAGATAGTTTTAGGACATTATTTTCTTTTAATATACGGGTTTAATTAATTAGAATATAATTACAACATAATATATTGTTAAACTCGCAGTTTTTAATATGGTGTATTGATTGGATATGGTATAATTGCTATGTGGCGTTGATGTTAAGTTCATATGTTTATAAATGGTTGCCACTGGTTGCAGATCATAATAGTAAAAGTAGAAATTAGTATTTTTATTTTTATTTTTTTGCTTATTCGTTAGCCATTGAATAGTGGATAGTGCATTGTTCGGGCTGTGGGAAATATTATCTAATGAAATGTTTAAAATACGCTACAACAATTTCTAGTTAAATTGGCTATAACTCGGTTGATATTCTTTAAAATGATTTGAGAAATACAACATGCACAACCACCTCAAATTTCCAACTAGAAGATTCTATTTTTAAACTTCATTATTTAACTAAAAATTTGCTATTCTTTTTCAAGAAATTGTTTTCGTTAATCGTTACTTCCTGTAATTATTCCCGGAAACTTGTTGCCAGATGTATTGCCTATGTGTGCATTTGAGCGTATTCTTTTATTTTGTACTTAGAGCAACCTTGCCAAGTCATTGGATACCTAGATAGGACGGTATAAAAACACAAACTATTCATCAAAACCGTTCGACTGGTGTACGTTGAAAAAATGTCTTTATGTAATAATTGGGACAAGTGAAATTCGAACAATTCCTTTTTTTATGCCGAATGTGAATCGACGAAAACAAGTGTGATTCAACCTCAACGATCTTACTTATTGAAATATTATATTATTATTATTGGCCGACCGTTTGTCGCAATATAGCAATATTATCATGACGGTGAAAACAATTTTCACGGACGTTCGTTTCATGGTAATCATTATAATATCTGCACTGCGAAAACAGAGAAAATGTCGTCTTCGTTCGGTACCCATACACATAATTAAGTCTATATTATACAACGGTATTAGTTTATTGTAATAATATCTACTTACGAACATTTCTCACTGACAGACGACCTCGTAACATTGCAGCAGTTGTAGGTATGATAATATAATAATAATATTATACAGTTGCGGTTTATCGCTATTGTCCGTCGTCATTATAATAATAATATCATCGTACATCCGTACGTACAATGCACACCCGTCGCAAGTACCGCGACCCGAGTTCTCAGGACCTTATCACACGACACCCAACCCGAGTACAACCCGACTACCATATCTGACCCCGCGCGCACTCACCGCTCGACAACACCCCCCCAGTCATCCTTATCGTCCATTACTCGACAAGCGCCCAGCTCTCCACAAATTCCGCAGCGATCGCTACGTATTACGCGACAATTAATGCGCGGTAGGACCACTGAACAATGAAAAGTACTTAGCGACTATGACATAACAATATGATGTATATTATAATGCTACAATGGTACTATACAACTACCTAATAATAATAATAATTATATGATTGTACGTAAACGTAAATCGAGAGACGCCGCGACGGCTGAACGCGTATATCGTTGTGATGCACGGACGGGAACGGTCCGGGGTCGAGCAAGTAGTCGACTATAATATTATAGAGTTCGCTTGGTGGGTAAGGGCGAGTGGGTGGGCACGGATTGTCGGTCGGTGGGAAGAAAACGCGGGCGCGCGCCCGCCGCCGAGCGACTAACAATTCATTAAGCCGGCGGCCGTGCGGTTAGCGGATCCGCGGGCGATTAACGCAAAGCCCTTCCGATATGCGCGTTAATTGCCGAATTCTGTCCTGCAACCCTGCACCCCCCTCTTCCAAACTTGACACTGAAACACTGCTCGACGGCCCCGAGCGAACTACGCGTAAATAATGCACACGCACAGGACGCAATAGTCGCATAATATTGTTGTCGCGTCGCCGAAAACGCAGAAAACGCTCGAACATCCTGCAGGACCGCAGGACACGGGGTCACGTCATAATACCCGACGGTCGTCGTATGCTCACGTGTAGTCCTGGCAATTTGTTTAACGCGATACACGACACGATGTCCTCCAGCTCTGTCCGCTCATGTCTCCGAGCGTTGAGACCCGCGCTAATGGATTTCGACGCGGCCGATTCGTCCTCGTCCTTCGAACCGGATCTCGAACGATCGAACATTTCCGTTTTTCGTAGAGTATCATATACAACGATATTATCAATATATTGTCATATGAAACGCAAAAACAAATATTTTTAAAACTGTCATTGCCCAGCACTCCTGTGATTGTGTTGCTATATTATATAGTTTTTGAAGTGTTCGAAAATGGTTACTGGCGAGACACTAAAATATGCGGATTGCAGGGTTACAGAGTTTTACTGTTGTTTGGAAATATTATTTTACGATATTATATTGTAAAATAAATTTGTATAATTTACATAATCGTTGAATTAAAAAACCAATATATTAGTAATCATTATTATTTTAAATGTAAATCTGCATAGAACCACTAACATTGATAATAGTTAAATTGTAAAAAAAATTTCGACTTCGGTTTCAACATTTGCTTTACTATAATATTATAGTTTTAAATGCAAGGTATATTTTACAGTAGGTTTGTACCTATACAATAATTAAGATCACAATAGTAACATAATATTTCAATAAAAATTAATGCACAACGTAACGAAGGTACACCACAATATTATACCAATAGTCGTTAACCACCGCATCACAGCATAATTATAATATTATTATCAAATATTACGTAATAGTATACACAAAATAATCTATAATACGCCTAGTATGAGAAGCGTATTGACGGACACGTCTGCCCCGGATGCTGTATTATAGTTAAAACTATAATACAACGGACGTATGAGCGGATGTCAGACTAAGCGTATTTTGAGGTCCACCAACCATAGGTGCTGTAGTGTATGTTTGGCGATGTAAACGTAAAGTTTCCGTTCTTACCCATTCGTTCTAGCTGTTGTACATGGATCCGGTGGACTAACGGTTGCCATCTATCGTGGTCACCTCCAACCGTAACCGAAGACTGATTAGTTACCGGACTTTTAGAAAAATTTTTAATTGATGTCAATCATATATGTTATATATATATATTATAGGTATGTTCAGGGTAACGGAATGTGTTAATCTTCGAATGTTTTTAATTTAAATTGTTTTTTTACGGGACCATATTATGTAAATAACTTTTCTCTATCGATTCTATACAACCATATATTTTACAGTTAATACTATTTATGTGGCGATGTATCGTTTATGCTCGTATTCGCTGTTGTACGCATCGACTAGGTGGACTCACAAAATATAGGTTATCAGCTGTGGTCACCTCCAATATAGTAACCAAAGATTGAGCAGGTACTTACCGGATTTCCAGAGAGACTAGAAAATATATATTTTATATCAGTTATATTAGGTACGTCAAGGTTACGGTATGAACTCTGAACTTACCAAAAGAAAGTTAAATAATTGTGCTATAAATTAAAATTTTTTTCTGCTGGGGCATATTATACAATAGTCATTTTTCTCTGATGACTCTATAAATATAAGTTTTATAATTGATTCTTTGATGTGGTAATTTTTATGATTTTCTCTGTAGTTATAATAAGTTTGAAAAAGACTGACAACATGTACGCAAATTAATATACATCTTTAAAAGTGCAATTTACGTTTGAACACTAAGAAACGCCACTCAGACTTGTTCTTGTCAAACCGATGGTTTATTTGTGATTTATTTCAAATGCATAATATATAATATTATGACTCGTAATGAAACGGTACTGAAACAGTCCTTCGCCGTGTCCAGGTTAGATGCCCAACGTTGCTTCTTTCTTTTTATTTTTTATTTATTGTTCTCGAGACTGCCATGCAAGTTTTATCGAAACATTTATACAAAACAGTATGTCCAATAGTAATTATTACTGTCAACATGTGAACATTGTTTACCTAAAGTTTGGTAACAATATCATTGTATAAATAAATGAAATCCTTCGTGTTATATATTTGTATACGGGAATGACAATCATCCATAAATTAGAGAATACTTTGTTATCATATACGCCAAGGGCATTTTCATATAAAATAGCTACATTTAATATCTATAATATTATGGAGAATCGTAGTTATGTCGATTATGATTTTCACCCAGGAAACAAAAATATACGACGAGATTGTGTGCAAGTGTGTTACAGGTCGATGAAACATAATAATAGAGTCTGTTGATCCATATCTTCATTACAATAAATAATTGATTGGCAAGGGCTTAGCGGAGAACAGCTTTAAGTACAAAATTGTTACAATGGCGAAAATAAAGATGTTTATAATATGTAAGTAATGAAAACTAAATGCCAAAAAAAAAAATCGGATGGTGCTTGGTAAGAGGTAATTTACATTCTTAATATTATAATAATTTGAACTAAATATTACTTATTAGTTATAACTAATAATAAGTGCATCACTACGAGATAAAAATACGGTATCCATATATCCATTTTGATTTAACATTATATTATGGTTTATATTTAAATAAGTATTTAATTTTTTTTTTCAAATGTAACTCAATATTTAGGTATCATAATAAAAGTACAGTTTTGGAATAACACTACATTTAATAAATAAAAAATAATAATATGAAAATAAATGCATTAAACCTGCGTAATTTTTTATAGAATTTAATATAACATTGATAAAATAATTTTGTTTGAAAAATAAAGTCACTTGAAATTTTTTGTGTTTTCGAATTCCTTGAAGTCTTAGTATTTTGCAAAAACTACTAAATATGGTACTTTATTGTTATTTAATAACTTAAAAGACCGCACTTAACCATAACATTATTAAAATCGAGTTTTTATAAATACACTAATGTGACTCGTTTAAAAATCAACAGGATTTTCGCCTGACTGCAATATTAAATAGTGTTAGGAATTTTTTGGAACGAATACAAAAAAATATGGGTACCTATTCATAGTATTATATTAAATCCAAAATGAATACAACAACAATGTAGCTAAAATCTGAAATATTTATTATTAAATAGGACCCAACTCTTTCCACCAACAACAGAAACTGAAAATAGTAAATTAAATACTAAGTGTTAATATTTGTTCAATGCCGCTGAAAAGTAATAACAATGAAAATAATAAATATCTTTGAATGAATACCAAGTATTAAAGCGAAATCCAAATATGTGCGTGCGAAACCAACGTAAATTAAATCAAAAGAATTCTCGTCCGTCAACAGTGGAAATAATAGAAAATAATAATTATTATAATTCCTTTGAACCGTCGCTTTAAACAATAGCAATTAGTAAACATTTAATTTAGAAAAAGAGCTTTACGTAGAGTATTTTCTTTATTTTTAGTTTTATATATTTCAATAAAATCGATACCAGCTATAATACATCAAAGCAATACAATTTGTAACAAAATTAATAATATTTTAATAACCGTTGAAACGGCGAGAAAATCCATACAATTATAAATGGACTTTTTTTTGAAAGAAAATTAAATTTCATCAACACAAACAACAACAACAACAATAACAACTACAATAGTATCATCATTTTATTAAATATAAAATCGACCTATTCTAACGATTGGAATGCAATATTACAGTACTGATTTAATATAATATTTATTTTATGTTATATTACATACGAACCTAAGTCCAATTACAGTTATATATTACAATGTTCAATAAACCATAAAATATTTATAATTAATACAGATAAATATTAGGTACTCTTCATATTACTGAACATTATAAACATTTAACTTGAAAATACATTTAAATGAATGAAGACTGTTTTGTTAACATTATCTATATATATAAAAATGGTGTGAAAAATGTATGGTAATCTATTTAACCTATTTTGATGAAATTTTTTGTGTGTGCTTGAGCGGATCCTTGAATTGTTTGGATTAACAATTATTGAACCTGGGGAAGAGCTCAAATAGGGATTTTGAGATTCACGATGGAAATTTTTGTTTATAAATGGTGACTGTTGGTTATAGGAGAAATAATTAGCATAAATTAGTATTTATGTATTATTGGTTGCGATTGGTTATTCGGACAGATCAGGTCCAAGAGCATACACCAAATATAATTTCCGCACATTACCTACCAAGGTGGCTGAGTTGCACTTATAGCAGGTGGATCGCCTACTTGGTATGCTGTCACACATTGTCCGCGATCCGATGTAGTCGGATTGCCTAGCTGGATGGCTGAGTCGCACTTGCTGCAGCGAGTTACACTCAAAAGAATTTTTTTAAGAATTGTCATTTTTGACGGGCAATGAAGTGCGCGGGATTAACTAGTTTTTTATATTTATTTATTAATTGTTATACAATTTGATTAATAGGTGAATTTGAATTAAAAAAATTGGTAACAGAGTTAGGGTGAAATAAATTGGTGTTACGTAATTATCGTTTGTTTATTTTAAAATCGGTCATTGGTAAATGCTTATATTTCAGAACAATTTATGTAATCATTTATTTGGTACTTTTAACAAAATAATTAGATCCGGTTTTATACGTCGTATTTCTAACTCGTCCAAATGTACACAATTGAGTAAATTTCTATACGGTGAATGTGGAGTTCTGCGGTTATTGCAATTAAAGGAAACAAAACCGTTGCCATTGATTTTGAATAGATTCTAAATCTTGTATTAAATAAAGTTGATTAAGAAGATTTATTTCGGTAGTTATGATGTATTACCGTCGAGATAATAATAAATGGTGTAATACGATAGAAATACTTATTCGAAATATTCACGTTGAATTTTCTAAATCGTTGATGGATATATTTTGACTTGTGCAGTAGATATTCTCGGAAAGCTAAATAGTATTGCGTATTTTGGGGTAGAGTTGGTTGTTATTGCGTTCTGTTTTAAAATATTTTGTTGGCAGACTCGAAATAGTTCTTAATAAATACTTATAGTGGCGTACTCAGAACTGCATGGGTGTTGGGGGGGGGGGGGTCATCCTCAAACCTCTCCACCCGTTACCCCTTGGTGCGCCACTGAGTATACCTACTCAAAAATAAATTTGATTCATAATGACGTTATAAGTACATACTAAATTATTATAATATCGTATACGAATAACGACAAACATCTAATATGGTTTTTGTAAAATAGAAATAAGTTACCTAAAATATTGATAACGAATATTAATATATATTTATATTTTTGACATTTTTAAGTTGTCAATCCTAAAACGCAAAACCAGATAGTTGATGCAACAGAACACAAAATTTGAATAAAAAATGACTATTCTATAACACCCCACACAACATACATATATTTATTTTGTGTACAATAAATATTTGATAAAAAATCTTGATGAATAATAAATATTTAATTTTTATTGATTAAAAATTTTTAAATATTTTATCAATATTTAATAAACTACGTTTGAACCATTTGGAGTTTTGCGATAAATATTTCTAAACAAATATTTAATTGTTATTATCGACTAATGTTCATTAAAAATTAAAAATTAAACAATTAATAGAGATTTATTTATAATCAACAATAACTATATTATTCCAAATTAATAAAAATAAAAAAATAATTTTCTTGAAGCTACTATACTTTTATTATTAAAATCTAAAATTTTAACTATATCATATAAATTATCTACATGGTCAAATATATAATAGGCAAAATATTAGGTAAAATAAAATGAAGTCATTTAACACATTTTATGTATGTGAAACTATTTATTTTCATACAAATATTAGTATAACTAGGTATATTGTTATTATGTATAGTACATAATAATATAAATAGGTATTATGATATAAATAAACATAATATATTATAATAAATCATTTACCTTTTTTTAAGTCATATGAATCATTATAAATAATATATATATTAATTTGAATTATATAAAACAAAATATTATTAACTTTAATCATAGCAAGCTTGTGCGAATTTGATTACATTATACATTACATATCAAAACAAAAAAAAATTTCAACTATTAAAAAAGCAAATTTAAAATATTTTTAAATTTATCACAGCTTGTGAGAATGTGTAATACTACATAAATAAAATATATATATTTGTATATTAATTTAAATTATACAAACAAAATAGTTTTAAATTTAATCATAGCTTATGAGAATCTTATTACATAAATAACACATACATATTGTATATAATATATATTATTATATATTATTTATAATATTATAGGTATAAAACAAAATATTTTTAAATTTAATCACATCTTGTGAGAATATGTTACTACCTAAATAATATATATGTTATATTAATTTAAATTATATAAAATAAAATATTTTTAAATTTTATCACAGCTTGTGAGAATTTTATTACCTTATAATATATAATATATTAAGTAGATATATATCAAAACAAAAAAAAAAAAATTAAATTCTTCAACTATTAAAAAAAGCAATTTAAGAAGAGAAATTATTCTTATCAGAAATTCTTTTTAAATTAAACGGGGCTTGAGCGAGAACATATTTGATGATATCCTCCATTTCATTTTGAGATGAATGTTTAAATTTATTTTGCTTCTTAACAGCATCTAAAAAATATTTAAAATGAATAATTATGGGTACCAAATATATTTAGGATGTTTGGGTATTTTAGCTCTATAAAGCTGCAAAATCTCATTATTTCTGATTAAAATAATATTAATAACTATATTATATAATAGTAATACAATTATATCATACCGAAAATCACAGAAGTACAACCCAGACTGCAAAATTTTTTTTTGCCTTTTTTACCGGTGTATGAGAAATCTTTTAATAATTCGTCTTTAAATAATTTTCCCATCACCCGTTTGACCATTGCCTTGACATGTTTACCGCCGATGTATGAAAGTTCATTTACCTAAAAAATTAGTATACATACAAATAAAAGGAACATTTTCTTTATACATAGTACATTAGTACTAAATAGATTAAAATACCGGTTACCCAACAGCATATTATATAATTTCTTACCAACTGAGTACGGAATTCCTTACTGCCAGAAATTTTTTCTTCAAAGATTTCAAGATCAATTATATTGTCAAGAGGTATATTGAAATCTTTATCAATTAAAGAAGATGATTCATTGTTGTTAATATTGGAAATGTCATATGATGGAATATTTTCAAGTCTAGTTTCTATTATCTCCAGTCTTTGGGCCATATCTCTTTGGTTATTTACTACTCGCTTTAATTCAAATTTTAAAAATGAAAGCCTATGAAGCACTTCTTTTTCAAATTCTGTAGTTCCTGATCAAAATAAAAAAAATATTATCGATTTACATTTTTTAATATTTTTAATATATTGTTAGGTATTATTTTGAATATACAAATATATTTATTATTAGTGATAAAAAATGAATTAATATTGAAAAATACTAAAATGTAGCAGGTGTATATTATATAGCAGGTTATATATATAATTATATATTTGTTATAGTATCCCATAAATATTAATTAATTTAATAATTATAATTAACATATTGCATAAAATATATAAGATTACCATAACTTTAATTGTGCACAATAATTATATTAATAATATAAATAATTTAATATATTAAATACAATAAAATAAAAATCCAGTTTAAAATGCTTATTTTAGTATAGTTTTGTAAATTGTTGTACAGAACCCTATAGATATTCAAAATGTAGAGTAATAATAAATGTAAGTTTTAATTTACTTTAACCAAATTTATATGGTATATATTATCATAATTCATAGCAAAAATCAAGTAATGGGAGCTTTGGTGATTGTATAAGAAATAAAACTATAGTTACCTATATGAAAGTTTCATTTCAATATAACTATATCCTATATTTGAAACAATAATATGCATTAACTAAAATAAATGGTTAACTATTATATATTATTATGTGCAGTTAAAGTATTAAGTAATAATGAAATGGATGTTTTACAATTAATATTATTTTATTTATTACACTAACCCTTTGAAACTGATACAGAATTAGAAATTTCTGGAGTTCTGGTTGATTGTAATTGATTGCTGGCATATTGAGGTGTCTCGGCTAGGTGTCTCTGCATAACTTCTGAGCTTCCATTATCAGCTATTATATCGTATTAGAAATATTAACTTTTTTCATTGTTTATATATATAGGTAGTTAAAATAAAATTGCATGAAGAAATTACCAATTTCAAGATCAGTTGATTTTATCTCATTATTGATAGTTTCAATACCTTTATTATTTAAGTTTTTATCAAGATAATCATGTTCAAGATTTGTCTGATCAACTATATAAAAAATAAATATATAAAATTATATATTTTTGCTATAACTACAGGCTAAAATTCTTACCATAGAAAAATTATAGAAGCTACAACCACTTAATGTAAAAAAAAAAACAATGACAACAATATATATATTATCAATAGATAAAACAATATTTGATTTGCCTGCCCATCATACTACTATACAAATTATATATGAAATTATTTTAAAACATTTACCCATATAATTTTTGTTCTTGGAGGTATCATGAATAGATGTATTATTATCAGTAAAAGATAATTGTTTCACAATTGATGACTTTGAAGCATAACGACCATCTGCAGATTTTGTAAGAGTACTATTAGCTTGTAGATTTTTCAGCACTTCATAAATTAAATATAAATAAACCATATTTAAGTAATTAAACATATTAACAATGAAAGTTATTAGATATAATTTTACTGGCTAATAAAAATATGATATATATATACATATATTATATAACATACATTTCACTTTTTTTGGAGATGGTGACCATCCGTTTAGTAATGTTCTTATTGTACCTTTTTTGCCACCTTTGATGTTCTCATCACTACAGTTACCATCATCAGACTCTAAGTTAAAAAATAATAGTCTAAGTATATAGATTTGATCATATAACATATGTTTATATTTTTATGATATATATAGGTACCTGAAAATATAGGACACAAGGTTGAAACATTTGATACTGCCGTTTTATCAGTTCTTCGTTTGGATTTCAATAAAACATCATCATCAGTAGATGAAATGTACATGTTAGTTAATCCTTTTTTTACCATTTTCCGAGCTTTATATAATGAATCTGAAATATTATGATATATGTTAACATGTAATAATGCATATAGTCAATAGTGTATATACTAACAATAATCAGCTACAATATATATATAACTTAAAAAGGACTTATATTATAATATGATACAGCACAACACAATGTAGCATACATAAATGTATATTAACTAAATTATATGTTACACAAATAACCTATTTTACCAGATATTTTCAAGACTTTGGCCAAATGATAACTGTATTCAACATCATTAGGAATGCTTTTTAGTTCAACACATTTTTTTAATGCATTGGCATTTTTGGTATTAGGCCATGCGCACGTGCCTTCTTTTTTTTTAAACCAGTTAGCTGGAACAGCTTCTATTGAATTGTCTTCATAAAATTCAACAACCAAATATTGAGTCATCTTTATTTTACACTATACCAAAACATATACACTATTAAATACAATTACAATAAATGACTAACATAAATTAATATAATAATAAAACATATAAACAATAAAAAATAAATATTAAATAATAAACAGGTACAAAAAAATGTATTAACATATATATCAATAAACTGTCAGTAATTCAAACATTAAATGAATGTAAAATAGGGTATGCAACATTTACATTACTATTACTAGTCAATATCATATATTTTACGAATTCAGTATTCTCAATGTCTATGGTGGAATAAAATTCTGATAAATTGTTCACCACAGCAATACCTAATTTAAGACTACTGATGGGTTTATCAAAAAAAATGCCAATAGTTTCAAAATGCTTAACTACAAAAACATTTTTTTCTGTCATAGAATCACGACATATATTAAAAACCTTAAAAATTTTAAGACCTGTTTCATCTGTGAACCCAATATAGCTGTCAGATGAAGACTTAATATTTATTTTAATATTATTTTTAAAAACTATCTGGAAATGTGGAACGGTTAAGTGCTCAAATACTGAAGGTCCATAACTGTAAGGTTTTTTATAAATTATTTTTTTTTGAGAATTCAAAACAATTGGTTGGTTAAAGAATAAAGATTCATGGTAACGTTTAATAACTTGTTCAAGTGGTTTTTCATGCTTTCGGACCATTTTTTTTAAAACTTTCATGTAATTCTCAAAAGGAAAACATGAACACTCTTCAAGCGACTTAAATTTTTTATAATCGTCAACAATGTGCAATAATCCATGCACATTATGAGAAATAAACTGAGGACCATATATTTTACTAAAATTTTCAACAAAGTATTTAATAAGTTTTTCACTGAAATTCACTAACTTGTCAGAACTACCAGGACATAAGAGAACCCTAAAACTGATGTGCAAACACAAAAAATGAAAATAACATTCATTATTTAAAATATCTTTTAAGACCACAGGTCCTGTATATAATAAAAATAATCTAAACTCAGTTGCTTTAAACCGGCAAATTTCATTTAACCCTCTACATTTTCTTGAAAAATCACTCGGTACTAAGGTATTCAATAACAATAAATGCTTTGAAATATTGTTAACACTTCGACTTGGAATACGGACATTGACAGGAGCATTTTTTGATACACCTAACCAGAGTAATAGCATCTTTTTCATAACCCCCAAACATACCAAATGCATATAGTCAAGACTGAAATCTTCAACTATATTTATACCTGGTATTTCAGTAAGTATAGAAACAGTAGAAGTGATATGGTGATCATCATCCACACGATTTAAGAAATCCGAATGAGTTCTTTTAGAAAAGTTGGTTTCCAAAAAACATGTTGTATTGTTTATACGTTCTCCTTCTATTCTACATCTTATACAGGATGAATAACCAGCGTGTCCTTTTACAGATAAAATGAAACTCTTAGCGGGGCAGTCACAACAAAAAGTATCAACTATCACAATTTTTTTACCAAACTTTGTTTGCATGCCATTTGTATACAAATCTTTAAGTTCAGACACCAAATATTTTAAATAATCATTACAAGATTGAGGTTTTTCTTTTCCCCAGTACAACCCTATAATAAATATATTATGTTGACTATAAGGATTAATAGCTGGGTATCGAGCATATCCTAAAATTGGCCAAAATGTACTTGAGGAACTTTTTGTAAGGGGTAATCCGTCAATTCCTATTACAATTTTAATTACATCATCAAAATGCACCAGCATATCACCAAGAGAATTTAAGCCATTAGAAACCCCAAAATGGTAATATAAACCAGGTGACACAATTTGAATATCATTACATTGATTAGGTTTATCTGTTTTTAATACAGTTCTAGCATCAACTGGGATATCTTTAAAACATTTATGACATTTTAATACTTTCAGTAATGAAGACAAAGAATTGAGAGTGATGTTATGAGCTACTGCCCATTTTGCTAATGATTTTAAAATACAATCTTCGTCCTCATACATATCAAACGAACAACTAATTTTAAGTTGATCATTGGTATCAAAATCCTCGTCAAAATCAGAATCTGAAGAAAATAAATCATTTTCAAATTCATTATCTGCTTCATTTAAAGAATTAATTGAAAACCCATCACATGAGATTGGACTACCTGGTAATTTAATGTCGGTAAATAGTTTATTGGCATTTGATACGGATAAATTAGTATTTTCATTGGCTAAATTATAATCTACTTCATATGATGTACTTGGTTGTAGTTCACATTCTACATTTTTATCATTGTCATACAGATAATCTACCATTTCCAGATCCTCCAAAAATCGTCTACGTTTAGTAGACCTACTAATATTTTTATTGTTTGACATACTTAGATTAATGACAGTATAGTGACAAAGACAAGAAGTTAATAATACGTACAGTCGACAGTCGTAACAGCTAGTATATCAACAGTGAAATTGGCAATAACACGGAAGCTTAATTACAAAAAAAAAACAGAAGATTCATAAAATGGTTTAGTGTTAGTGCCTATCGGTACCACTATATTCATATATAATAATATTATGTATAATTTATATTATGTCACTTACCAAATCTGAAGCGTAACAACGGCGTAAACGGTTTTCGTCGTATTAATACAATAATCCGTACCAGACGACAGTTGTAGACAAATTAGTTGAAAATAGTGCAAGACATGGAATAATAAATAATAACTAAAAAGAAAATACGCAACTACGCGATATGGTGTGCAACGCGTACCCCGCACTTCACTCTTTATCAACAATTTCCATGTCTAAACATATAGAATAATATTGGTTTTACACACAGATAACGGTTATAAAAATATTCATTTTATCGGCGATTTTACTCGGTAACAATAATAATATAATACGCACTGGGTATGTAGCTATTATCATAAGCTGGTACTAAATGATGACAGTTTTAATTGTTTACGATTTTCAATCCTTTTAGGTCGTAGCAATTTTGTAAATTATTGTACTATTGTAGTGACAGACTATAGACCACGTTCTTGAGCCATATTAAGGATATTTTTCGACATAATAATTATTAGTACTATTGAGTCGTATCAGCAGATTATACAATGCATCATAGACCTGTAAGCTAACGTCCTGCCATGGCCCATGGTTAATCCAAACAACATAACATATGAGCATTGAACATATAAGAGAGAAAAAGCATGTTTTGGGTTATATAAATAATGTTTCGGCACACAGTAACGGCCAAAACATCTATGCGATGTCCATTAGTTTATTATAGGTCTATCGTCTATGCAGTGCATTATGTCTTATTGAATAAGTTAATTAAAATAACGTCTTATTAGGCACTATTAGTTCTAAGTGCATTATATTAATAGTGATTGATGAATAATTCTATATTCGCTATACATATCCGCTACGTCTGCACATTCTATGAGTTTCGCATTCTATTTGTTAATATATAATATACATATATTGTCGGTGGGTGTGTAAAAGGGTATAAGTCTATTATAAGTACCTATTAATTATAACGCGTGTATATTTAAGTTCAAAATATATATCCACCAAACTATTACAGCAACTATATATGCTTTTTAATTGCAATTAGGTACCTAATATTATATTATACCATAGAATATTATATGCATTATTGAGCATTCACATACATGTCAATATAAAATTATTATATACACAAAATTACAAAATCATAAAATATCATGTTCGCTCGGTTCTATATAATGTATAGTTGTAATCGCTATTATATATTATTATTTATTATTATTATAATGAAGATAAAAATAAAATTATAATATACTTTTTAAAGATTATAAATACATATTTTTTTAGGAAATGTATTTCATGTTACATTTCAAGTTGCATTCAATTTGCGATTTGCATTGAAAATAATATATATTTTATTCGATGAATAAAATATAAAAATAGAATAATAATTATAAATATTGAATAAATTATGAGTATTAACAAAAAATAAATATTAATATAGTTAAGTTATTTAATGTTACATTATAAGATACATTTAATTTCCAATTACTATTGGAAATAAAATATATTTTATTCAATGAATAGAAAATATAGATAGAATATTAATAATAAAGATTGAATAAATTATGAGTTTTAAGATTTATTCAATTTTTAATCATCATTAAAAATTAAATATTGTTGAGCCAATATTTATTCATAACTATACAATGTTTTGGTTACAGCGTAAAAAATAAAATATTTTATCAATAATTAATTAACTTTTAAATTTAAATATCTTAAATCCAATTCAAATTAAATATTTATACAATTGTTTTGATTGACAAATGCTGTGTGGGACTATAATATACAGTATAGATACTACTTTGAAGTGGACGTGATAACCTTGCGTGTTTTTTCTTCATCTTAATAACGAGTGAATTCAAGTTAAGCTGAATCCATTTTGTGTTGTCAACATCTTAAATGTTAGAGTGAATTGACCTTTTATCAAACTTACAGGTAAGAGCGTTCTGTGTTCTCTCGTCGGATTTTTACGACATTTTAATTTTTAAGTGAGTTATAATATTATGGGCATGCAAAATGTTGGTATTTAATAATGCTCACGATTCACTTAAAAATTGAAATTTCGTAAAAAACAAAAAAGTGCACGTACTATAATAACGTTCTTAAATTGAAGTTTGAAAATAGATCATTTCACTCTTATATTGAAGACAACCACACATCACTGGAACTGCTGCAGGACGATAATTTAGGTGTATTATTCGTTAGTAAGACAGAAACAACATACATTCTGGTACGATGACGTCATCTATTAAAGGTGGAAATAACATTATCTGTGTTATAAATTATGATAAATCACTTTCAAATTAAAATATAAACGCACGGACAAAAGATCATAGAAATATGCTTGTTTTAAAGTTTGACAATTGGGCAGTTTAGATAATATTACAACAAAAAACACAAAATACATTTTTCTGATATTAAATTCGTGCTATGCTTTACGTTTTTAAGACGGCGACAACACGTCGTCGAACATCGCATGTCGTCTTAATCATTTCGTCACGTATCTCAGTCTTCAGTAGTTTTAGTAGAATTATTATAATCCGATAGTATTGTTTATATCCGTCTTCAGTAGTTATTGAACAGCACGCCGTACAATTATTGTTATTGCTCAAAATTGCGAAATACAGTCGGGGTGGTCGTCGTGGATTCAGTCACAAGGGAGTGCGCGTTCTATAAATTGTTGAATTAATATAAGAATAATAATAATGTATATACGCCTGGTCCTTTTGTGGTGCTTATCAACAATGTTTAATTAACACGGGTTAAACTTGAATTTAATTACTGCAGCAGTATTAATATTAGACTAGTTTTCCAAACAAACGTCGACCAGTTCCACGCAGTATTACATTCGTATCGCCCTCCGATTATTGTGATTTATATTATAAAATTGTATTATTAAACATTCGCAGCGTACCCATTGTGACTATGGTGCCGGCTAAGCGCTGTTCGCCTTCATTTCGCAGTGCAATCGTTAATTGAAATAAATCAAGGATGGCGAATACAGGATTAAACGACTGGACGAAGAAAGGCGGGTAGAGGATTACAAAACTATGTAAAACTGTCATTACTTTTATTATAATATTTCAGTCATTACCGTCGGGATAATGCTTACAATAGTTTAAGTAGACAAAATAACATCTAATGTAATATATTGCATTTCTCGTGTGCATAAATTATTTCCAGTTAACTAGCTCAAATGTCTTTGCAGCCAACGTTTCATGCGACAAAACTGCAAACAATATAATTTTATTCCACTGGATCGATCCCGAGCTGGGCCATATCCTCGTGTAACAGTACGAATGCAGCAGACTTATATCAGTACAATCTTTTATTATTTTTTTTCGTATAGTCGTATCGTTTAAAGTTTTACGACCGTATTCTAAATTATTGTTTTAATATGTAACCGTCACGCATTGTCGTCAGCGTATTAGAACTTTAACCTTTAAGGCTAGGATGATGGCAAAAAAATAAAGACGATCGAAGTTGTCGTTGATAGCGTACTTCGTGGAGGTGGAGGGATTTCATAAATAAATGTATTTCATTAACAACATTACTTTTCTCGTCTATTGTGTTTCATATCACCATCATATATTATTATCACTGTGTTTTACGATTTAAAAATATACACCGCTGCAGTGACATTTAATTTTGTGGACAAGTGATGAAAAAAAAATGTAAAGCTCACATTAGCTTTAAATTGTCTTTGAACGTTGAATACCATCGACGTATTGTGTATGCTAAATAGTGTGATCTATACTTAAGTAAACCAAATACTATGTATTGTAGAATATTAATGTAATTATTTTAATCGAATATTACCGCATAGGTTTTATTGTTGATTTTTTTCTTAGATTGCTAAACTCCGTATTTAAAATACATGATATTATTTGCTGAAGGAAACCTGCACGTCAGTAAATTTAATACATTATCATAACTTAATACCTAATAATAATTAGAAATCACATTATAATTTGATATTTCGCACTATAATCAACTATAATAGCGCAAAGTGTTATGGAAAAATAAAATATAAAACACCATGACGTACACAGCGGAGGACGAACGATTTTTCAATCATTGTGGTGGTGGCGGCGGCGGCGGAAAAGACATTGGTGGCGGAAAACCTATGGGCCATTGTTTCAGGAAAGGTCGCCGTATCAATCATCGGGCTCAACGCAATATCGACTCCCCCCCCCCCCCTGGCTTTTGGTCTCGAGTAAAGTGCGCGGGTCTTTCCCCCCTGACCGTGCCAAATGCAATAAAACCTAGGGCAGAGGGACCCTCCCGGGTCGAATTCGTTCCGTTATTGTCGTTGTGTTATCGCCACACGCTTGCCTATTTTGTTTTATTTTGATTTTTTTTATTATTATTTTTTTTTCGTGGAACGCACATAAACCTATCTCGTACATACACGCGTGTATAGTACACGTCGTATGGACGTTAAATGGTCACGATAAATATAAGTCGTTTTTTGTTTCACGTCCCAGCCCGAAAACCCACCCTGCCACCTCGCCCGGGCGACACATTTAGGCTACGGGACGAAAAAAATGTATTCCAGATACTGGTCGCACGGTTCCCTCGGTTTCGCGACTGATTTATTGTTTTGGTGCTTTTTTTTTTTGTTTTTATCGTCTGTCCGATAAACGTAATACGGTAAATATAACTAATAACATAAAATACAACCAAATGATTGGTACGGTGACGTTGCGCCACTTTGTATGGATGACGACATTTAATATACTAATAAGCATGCAAATACAATTGAATATTATAATACAATAATATTATCATATTTTGTCATTAACAAAGTTTAAAATTAAAAATTGTCTTCTCTATACCTAAGTAAACAATATTATAATAAAAAATATATATACATCATATTATAAACACACTACACTGTCTACTAGTTCCAAATAATTGTATTCAATACGCATCGTCACTTTTGATTCGTAATGTTGTTTACCTTTTAAAAATTATTTCCTTGTGGTGATTGCCTCATAATTATTTATAACGTATTGTCGTTCAAAATATTATATTTTATTTCAATTACAATCCAATTGTTTGATACTAGATATTTACGTATTAAATAAATCATTTTTATTTATTTTAATAAGATTTCAGACAAAATATTATAATCTTTTATACTATTGCAATGTAATTTTAAACAAAACGTTATTGTCTTACAACAAGTATTTCAATCAAAATGTATCAAAAATGTTTCTTTAAAAAAGTCACTTAAAATCGTTTAACGATTACTATTGTTTTTAAATTTATACAAAAAATAGTTTATCACTTATATAATTCTGTGCTAAGTATTGGGTGAAAAATATCTATAATGAATTTCAACAATTGTACGTCCACATTACGTTGATTTTTACTTATTATATGATAATATACTATACCTATAGTATTATAATAATCGATAATATAATATATTATGTGACTATATTGTATGAAACATAGATTAAAATTCAATATACCTTATTACTAATAGAAAAGTTTAATATTAAATGTCCATATCATTTAAATCTGAATAACGGTTTCCGCTAAAAGTCGATTTTAGTATTTAATGATTTTGAATTTAATTATAATTTAACACATTCGTCATGGGTTTCACTGCCATAGTGACCTCCACAATGACGAGGTACACTCGATACCTACTGCATTAATAGAACTGAACGAGTTATTTTATAATATTATATTACATTTTGTAACACGGCGCATTGTGTATGCAATTTAGCTGCATGCCGTTTAATATTATTATGTTATTAATATTATTGTTATCATACTTCATAATAATAATATGTATTACGTAATAACAAATCTTCCACTTTGGTTTAATGTTTTCAAAAAGTAATTTGAATTATATTTTATTATTAATTGTACACCTAATATTGGACTATCAAAATATGTGTTCCGTAAGCATATTTTAACAAATATGCACACATTGAAATTCAACTTTAAAATCTCCTCGAATTTCGATGATATAATATAATAAATAATAATATAGGTAAATACAATTTTTACGCGAGAAATGTCTTCCCGTTTTCTCATTCCAACACGTGAAATAATCTTCAACTAGGTAAGTACTGCAATATTAATAGCCCGGCCATGATAACTGATTTACTTTGAGATAACATTACCGAATAATTTTATATAGGTATTATCTATAATTAGCCATGCACTGTGCGCCACGATATGTGTTTATTCAAAACAAATATAAAAAAACATAAAAATTAAATTCGGTCGGTTATTCTGTTCAACGCCCCATATCCGCACCGCCTGTTGCTTCTCGTGACACCGGACGCGACGGTTAGCTGATATTGTGTCCGCGCCGAATGTGACACGGGACACGCCGCCGTACTGGCAAAGTCGTAGCAAAGCGAGTCGTTGCCACGCACAAAAGTAATTATAACTTTTCCGCTGATAAATGGTTGCAGTTTCTACACACATTGAAAGAGACCAATGTGACTTACGGCCATTAATTATGCTTTTGGAAATCACCACTATACTACGCGGGAACCTTTATTTAAGACCGACGGCGCGGAGCGGCCGCGTGTGGTCATTTGGAATATTTATCGTCGACGGGAGATTTTAGCCTCCAATGCGAAAACTTTAATTCCTGATACACACCGAGGGCCGTTCATACTTAGTATGGTGTATACAATATATAGGTGCATGGCGTAATTTTAGCGTGTAAAACTTCGAATGTACGCACGTGATCAAATACAATAATAATAATAAAACGTCTGTGTCAATATATTGTATAATGTCATGTTATTCGTACATGAATATTGATATTATTTTTAAATATTTATTATCTAACTCGAGGTGGTCCATACACATTACAAAATGTCCTAGTTTCAAAATGATATCATATTTAATACAATATTACAATAAAAAATATAAAGTAGGTACTGATCGAAACTATATTATGCTACCTCCCCACACTGATTGTTACGACTGTTATGAGGGCACTCGTCTATAAAGAAACTCGTCCAAAACCCCGGCTAACATGTCAGACTCACCTAGTTCATTTGACAACACTACTAATCACGCTACGAACAAAACCCACTGAGATATTTGTGTTTTTTTTTAAACGCGAGCATTGTTTATGGAATACTCCATATAATATAATCAATAGATTCAAAAAAAACAATATTTATTTTTTATTTTTCATCTTTTAGTCATCGTTAAAACCTGATGTTAAACGGAGTAATCTTGTACACGTTCATATTCTCCGATCTTTCCTTTATGCTAGACTAAGCCGAATCGAACTTCATAAAATATATTAATATGAAACGGGCAGAACTTTCACCCGGTAGGTACGCCAAACAAATAAATAATATTATTAATAATAACAAATCCTCCTGCAGGCAGTGCGCGTAACACTGACTTTTACACTTTCAATACCTTAACGTCGTAGTTAATTTATATTTGCTCGGCTGTTTAAACAACAAAAGTCTGTTGTCAGATGATAAAACTGGCACATTTTACTTCTAAGCCGTCAACGTTGATCGGTTCAAAGCCCCTTCCGGCTGAGTTTCGGAGTCGTATTAGTGCGTGCGTGTGTTTATATACGTTTTATATACCCGTATATTCTGGGCGCACGCGCATGCGCACACACACACACACACACACACACACACACACACGCGCCAGGTACGTACAGTTGGTTTTATTGCCCACGGTAACTGTGCTTCGCCTCGCGTATTTGTCGAAATCCGAACGAACCGCGCGCCGCCGATGAACCGTGTGGCAATAAAAAATCACCGATTGTCTTCGGCGAGTCTGCGAGAAATCAATTCTCCCTGTTTCTGCCGGCTTAGTAATAATAACGATCGTCGAGAGGTGTCCGCGGAGCAGCCCAAAATCCCATTCCCAGGGATTACGGTGCATTAAGCACGTGCGTGGGGCTTCAGCTGCGACGTATATATGTATACAGGGTGTTTCAATGGTTTGCCGTACACGCTTTTAGATAAGTGAAATCGAAAACTTATTTCTCCGGCTTTGGCGAATGCCGCGAGTTTTTTAATGGAACGACTTTCGGATGCTATCTCGTTTAATTTCAAACATATTAATATGTGCACACAGAGATACCAGCTGCCACAAGAAAATATCGAAAATCGTGTGACAGACATTCTGGAGGACTAAAAGTATATCTAATATAGAGGGAATCGGTTTTCCATTAAGTCATCAGTGATTGTTTTAATCCATATAACATTTAAATGCAAATGCTAATCAACATACGATATCGATAAACCGTTCCTTAAACTTGTTTGAAAAATTCGAAAACACCCTGTACATGTTATAATGTACACACTGCACACGATATATGTGTACCTCCTCCACCACTCCCCTTTAGCTGTTGCTACTATTACTACTAATCCTGTGACTATACTGCTATACTACTACTACTCGTATGACTACTACGACTACAACTTTTACTAACACTTATACCATACTATATACTACCACTAATATCCATAATATCATGTACCTACTTATAATTTTATGGGTAGTATATTCAGACCTTAGGCCAAAGTGTGTTATCACTACGATTTTAATAGCCAGCCAATAAAATACACATCAAACATTTATATAGCCAGGATAATAGTATCATTGGTGATTACTGGTTTTCATTATGGCTATTTAATTTCGCCGGCTCAGTGTGTAAATAAATTTATACACGATATTATCATCGTTATATTATTATTATATGTGGCGTTATCGTATAATTGTTCGTAAATTATTTTTATTTTTTACCTTAATCTTCGGTTCGATTGTTATTCATTCGATTTATTAATAACAGTGATATTTTTTGTATCGCGAGCATACGGTTTTATTGTTACGCATTTCAGATAGCGGTTGAAGACAATTTCTTAAATTATTATTACCTTTGTATACTCCATTTAATCTTGACTGCCCACTGCCCAGTTGTATTTTTTATACACGTTTTCAAACGTCCAAAATCCAGTCGTTTTCTAAGAATAATATTCTAAAAAAAAGGTTCACAGGGGATATACCCCCCCCCCCCTGTTCACGTCACTACATTACAAATAAAGTATTATAGTTAAAACTATATATTTTGACGTTCGACACAGTGATGGTAAGTTTCAACATTGTTTTTTTGTCACCAATTATTTCAATAGTTTTTTTGTTTAAATGTCATTACACTGTAATATACATGAGGCATTATATTATTGAACAGTTTTTTAGCGTTAACTACACATGTACGCATTGGTGGACCTATTATTTTGTTACCGTGACAATACTGTATTTTATTCTTTCAAATATAAATATTTTAGTAAATACGAGAGTGAAACATAAGAATAATAATTATATAATTGTACTGTATAATAATTAAATAATGGTGTGATTTCAATGACCCAATAATGATAATTTAACGCCTCAAATAATAATCTAGTTGGATACACATCTCAATATTATATTATGATCATGACTTTCCCTGAACTCGTATTTCGTTTTTGACGGTGTTAATTAAATAAATAGACACGATCAGGACACGTTCACCATTTTAAGGCTATGTCGATTTTCCATTTCAGTGAGTCAAATAGGACATAACTATATGCGAAATTTGTTCCGTTATTTTTGTATCAAAATAAACATTTCTAATCATTTGCGATTTTAAATTGGCCAAAATTAATTTGTACAGTGACTTGCTCTATATTCCGTTTATACGTAACTATCTAAGGTAAAACTGATTTAAAAATGATCATTAATGATCATAATATTATTGCACTTACCTACTCTATCGAGTTATACCCAAAAAGAGTTGAACAATCGTATTTTTTTTTTAAGTTCTCATTTTTTACGGAATCAACTAGTGTATTATATTATTGTGTTAACTTTATAATTAGGGAATCAGAAACTAAAATATCAAAGAAATTATAAATTAATTTAAGACTAAATCTCGTCATCTACTATGTACATTGCAGTACAATAACTGAATATTTCAACTACTTATGCACGCGAACACTTCATTATAATATTGTCATTATCCTATGAATATAATATAATATTCGTTTCTTTCTATAATATTCGCACGTAAATTATAAAGTGAACGAGGTGACAACATTCAGTTACCACTCACCTTTCTGTTGTTCGTTGAACGTTAAACAGAATAAAATCAAGGAATATTCATGGCAGCTTCTCAACTGTTGGATTTCGACATATTTATTACTATATCCACGTAAATAAATATTAAATTGTTCATATTAATAAAGATATAATATATAATAATATAAACTAAGATGCTCGCTTTGCACCCACGACGCAAAGACCGACTCTTTTTGCGTTCCAACATTTAATATCTGTAATTTAAATATTTAAAAATAAAATATGCACGAGATAAAACACGTTTTTAAATAATAGAGAGTCTTAAGTAAATTAATTTATGATGAATAATTATTATTATTTATTTATATTTTCGTTGCTACGGCAACTTTTATGTAGAAAATAAAAATATATAAAATCTTTTCCAATATAATAGAGAGATATATTTGATTTTGCAAAACTTTTGATCTTTAACTAAGCAATGGTTTAACAAAATAGAAATTAATTTAGAAATACTAAACATATTTTATTGGGATTTTTTTTTATTATTTTGCGTTGAAACAAAATTAGTTTCAAATCATATAACTTGTATTCATTTTTTTTTTTTATTCGCTTAAAATAATTTAAATAAAATACAATTTCAAAGCACCCAATCTATTATTCGTATTATTATTTATTTCAATATTATAAAATATTCGAAAGTGTCTGTTTTTTATATTTTATATTTTTGCTCAAACACAGACGTGCTGACAAAGTTCCACACCAATTGAGTTTTAGGACTCACGTAAGACATAAACGCAATTAGACCTTATATTTAGAGGATACTAAAGTTATTGAAAGGCTACGATACAAGATAATTTATTTCGTTATTCACAATATTTTTAACTATAATAACAATCAATAAATTAAATAAAAGGTTCTTAAATAGTAAGTAACTATATGTACATTATATATATTTTCCCGTTTTCAGTTACAAATGTATTGACAATATCAGCTTTTTAAACCTTTTTAAATATTTAAAAGTTATAAGATTGAAATTGGTCTATTTGTCACTGATGCTAGTCCATAGCAAAGTTTTATTCGTCTCGTTTTAAAACAAATATATACTAGCGTATTAAGTACATAATAATATTAATGAAGTTAATCGGTGGTGCTAATAAAATATTTGAGTTAAATAATCACAAGATGCCATACGGACTGCACAGTATTTCAAAGGTTAAATGTTCAGTTTTGGTTCCAAAAAAAAGATGAGAAAATTATCACGCATGGACGCGATAAAAATTATAATTGAGAAATAAAAATTCAAAGATGCCACAAGTAAAAAAAAAATAATGGTTTGGCGGGATATTATATGCATGACGTGATGGCGGTCAAAACGGCTTTGGATATACCTTTTGACAAAGATAAATTTCAAACGTAATCGGTAAAAAAATGTCCCTAAATTGCACAGTAGATCGTTTTCAAGGTATGATTGTCTCAATAATAATTAATCATATGGTTATTTGAATCGAAAACCCACGTGTGTGTTGTTCTTATTTTTCTAAATGCACATTTTTTTTTTTTAATTGTCTAGGTATTAACATAACCTACAGTCTCATCGCATCGTAATATTATGTATATTTATTATATTTTATTCAATATAAACATAATATTATATTTTGTCATATTATTAAATAGACTATTGTGCCACTCGTGTATATGATTAAATCTTTAACTAAAACAAACAGTTATTTTGTGACAAAAGCCAAAATAATAATATTATATCCCACTTGAGTACACAAGCCGGGCGGCCACATATTATACTCACTATACATGTATTCTGTTCAAGACAACAAACGTTTGATGAGATTTTTTGATGAAAAGACACTGAACTCGCCTACGTAAGTTCATATTGTTATTAAATATCAACCCATTTTCGGGTCGTAGAAAAAGGGAGAGAAAAAAACCACTCGGCTGTGACTCCGTCGCCGAACACGTCGTTGTGTTTATACCATGATATTAGTATCGTATATAATATGGTATAATATATTATTAATATAATAGCGTACCTATGTGTTACTAGGTAGGCACCTAGGTATAATAATATTATCTACGGTGTAAAAATGTCGTAACGAGATGATCTGCAAAAATCCCTTCGCCCGTTTCAGCAATATCGTATAATATTCGTATTCGCTTATATTATATTATTAATATTATTACCATCGATACCTAATCGATTATGCACGCTTGCAACACCGTCGACCCCAACCTGCGACCGCGAACGGTGTCCGACGACCGTAATCTTCTGAGGTCTGGGAATTTCGTTCTTAAGCCGGGTTCTTTGAGTTTACCGGCACGGTGGCCGTATCATTTATTAACCATTTCACCCGGTTAATAATATTATCTTTGTATCGATATATTATTATACCTTGTACGGCGTAATATATTATGCATGTCGTGAAAAGTTGCTGCAACTGTAGTAGCGGCTCTTTACACCCAAACGGTTGACGAAACGAACTCGATGAAACAATGGCGTACAGCTGATGCGATTTCACCAAACACGTTCGCACCCTCGTTATATCCAAATTCTGGTTCTTAGAATTGTTAAGTACAATAATTAACGACCATATATTTTTCGAACACTCAGATTAAATTATTATACCGTCGGAAAATCTTGTTGGGTATCCAAACTATTATTACCAAAATTTTTTACTGAAAATTCCCAAACAAATGATTTTTTTGAAAACGTGAATTGCATCTAAATCAATATATTTTAAACTACTATATTATATTGAACTATCGGAGTAATACAGAGTATTGCGGAGTTATTGAAACGTATAATATTCAAAGGATAATAGTTAATACATTTAAATTGTCATCGACAGTCAACTGTTTAACAATTTTCAGGAAAAACGGATAATTCTCATTCAAAAAAATAAATTGTTGTCAACGCAGGACCACTCTTAATTAATGGTACAAGAATTTTAAGGTTTTGAAAATATGGACGTTTACCGAACCGTATCCTTTGAAATTGTGTATTGGCAATTAAAATAATTTTGTGTATCTATTTCCGTATTACTTACTAAAGGAAGTAATTCGATTAAAGTTCAATATTATAATAATACCTAGGTTCAATAATGTAGTATAATACACCGCGTTCGTTGGCACAACGATGGAAAGTCGCCAAAATAGTATATATTATACACGAAAATTTGATGTTTGATCATAAATAAGTTAAACTTGAGGATAACATGGTACGGCAAAACTCTGCCAAGTTTGGATTCACCGGGTCGCCCAAAAAATAACAATTATATTATTATAAATCCTCATTAAAACGGATTAAACTTTAAAAAAATAAAAATAATACTATCCTGCTGACACTCAAATTTATTTCCCAAAACGAAATCTTTCATAATAATTACCATATTATAAATAAACAATTACTTATCAATTTTGTTTTCTTTAAATTATTGAAAGTTCACTCATACAATAGTATTTTAAAAACTTTAGTACCTACATTGATATATTTAAACTTCTAAATAAGTAAAAAATAATGCTTCGTATACATTAAGTATATTGTGTTGTTTTTTAACCGATTTTTGTTTTGATAATCATATTTTCAGTAATTCTCTTTTGTGTGATAGTTTCCAACAAATTACAATCATATTTGATATTTTGGTTGAAAAATGTTAACAACCGATAATACTTAATTCCAGTCTAAATTGTTAATGGACTAAAATGTATTCAATTTGAATATTGTTTATCTAAGATGAGTTATCTCTTTCAGTTTAATTATTATATAAAAAAAAAATATTTAAATAATCCCGCATTTTATAATTAAATAGGCGCCCGTGTTCTTGTAAATTAAACTTTTTTGCAATGGTAAACGGCCTTTAATCAATATTCAGTGTGCAAAGGTAAACCTATTAGATTGTTTATTAAATGAACTGAAAACATTTGTTAGTAAGTTTTTGTACATTAAATACCTAGATATAATCCCTACCTTATACATTACGGTTATACTATATTATTTCAGTATCTATAATGAGCATTCTACGAAACTGTTCAGTTACAATTATTTATTACAGCCTACAACAAGCGATTATTAACGTTTATATTGAAATAGTTATATTATGTAAATGATCGTAATTTAGTTTGGATAATATATTAATACAAATAAAAAATAAAAGAAATAAATAGTAAATTCAAATTTAAAATATTGTGAAATTTCAATAGGTATGTCATAAAAAAAACTGTGTTTGAACTTTTGAAGAGACTAATTTCTAGGAGGGTAATATTTACATTACAAGTTTCAATGTTGGTAACATTGGTCTACCGTGAAATTGGTTTATTCTAAAAGAATTTTCAACATTTCATGTGGCGGATGCTGAATTGGTTTCCAGGAAGTTTACAAAAATCATCCCCTAACTATACACTATTTCCCTGCGGGTTATTTCTGAAAATATTTATAAAATCATGAAAACCATTTATAACATACGGGTACATTTTAATCGATGTTTATCCAGTTTAAACGTTTCATGAATGAATATCTATACTCTAAATATAAATTATAATATAAAACCAAATAAGACAACTGAATTTAATTTATGAAAATTTAAAATTTTAGTTTTATAGATATTTATTTGGTAGTATAGTATGCGAAATAAATCCAGGCAACGTTATAACCGTTATATAGGTACGTATAGACCATTGACATTTTGTGTAAAATTGAACAACTTAAGTATTTAAATTGTTGGCCGTGTCCAACTCAAATATACTATTTACATTCTAAAATATTGTATTATTGAGCATCATTGTCGTTTAATATAATTATCTTCTTTTCCTTCTTGAAACTCAAACGGGGATTTTGAGATTTGCCATTGTAAAACCACAAGCTTCCTTGGTTTGTTAAAATATCATATTATTGTATTAATTATTAACCGCAAAAGGTGAAATAATCATGGGAGCATTTCAAAAATATTAAATAATTGAATCCTTTGATGGGTTCATTGATCTCTACCATTCTTCATGCAACTGCCTTTCAAGAAAAAGGGAAGCTCCATAATTGACACGTATAGGATATTTTTATTTTGTTATAGCCCACAATCATCCGAAGTGCTATTTCAATGGGTATAATATGCTCCAGTTTGTGGGTCAATAAATTTGACCCGTGTCGTTATAGCAGTGAGCACATCAAATCGTTAGAACTTAAAAATTTTAGTAGATCGCTTACAACACCAATGAACTAACTACATATTATGTAAATCGATTATGACACCGTTACCGATATATTTTTATAAACTATAATTATTATTGTCCAAGTATCCAATTATGTTATGCCTAGCAACATATATTTTATGGTACAATTGACGTGTAATAATTGTATGTTATGTAGGATATTTACGAACTTTATTGCCTTCCCGCAAACTCGCATATAATTATGTTCAAAGAAACAATTATTATTGAATATTCAGTAGAAAATATTTATTGTGATATTTGAAACGAACGCGAATAATTATTTTAGTAACCCCAAATAGTATAATCACCGAAACGTAGGTACGGTGACTCGGTCGGGGCAAAATATAAAAATAATAAATGTAGTTTCGCGTACACCCGAATACGTCCCGCAAGTTTTTGTTTGTTGCTCTGTGGCAGGTACGTGATGTTTATGTTTATATTTATTTATGTGTACGAACAAACTTTTAGTTTCGTGCTAAATAATTTTTATCACTTAAAATATAAATTCAATATAAAATTATAAACGACGCCGCGTGCCCGTCCATCAACGCTCGCGTTTTGCCTCGTTAATAATAATTTAAATAATAATAATAATAATAATAAAAAAAATGAACGCCGATTTTCAAATAATCATGCCTCCTGCCAGTCAACACACGAATGCAATATTGTATAATAAATAATAGTTTAACGGTGCTGACGCGTATTTAGGACTTTCGTGTACGTTCGCCATTTCGTCTATACTGCAGTGTTGTTTACAAACTTAAAATTAAAACAATTATGTTTGTCCTGCATCTATCAGCTCTTCCGACCTTATTTATAACTTCACTGTACATAATACGTGTTACGTATACTTTTAAAACAGCTATAATATTATTATTACGTGAGTGCATAGTATGACGTATTCGTTGTTTTATTTTTGTTTACCCATTGTTGCACTCATTGTGGATATTGTGCGTTACAGTAATAATAGAACGTGTCGTCATCGTTTTCTAGTTAAATAATGAATTTTTTCTAAGAAACTGAATTCCATTCTCACCGTGTCTTCGTCGTGTATGGCAATCGGTAATAACACGGAATCTATCGTAAAATATCATATTTTTGCAGTCCATATCCATATAAAATCCGCCAAACATTCGAATACACGATTTAACCGTGGTTAACCAACTGTGGTATTTGCCTATACAGTTATATCATAATATAACCGGTGGGTTCGCGATCGCCGTGTTTCGTTGACAAAGATATATAATATATAACTATAATATTATTACAATATTCGAAGGACTATTCTGTGAGACGCGACGGACATTTTTTATGTTTTTCTTGCCTACCTTCGACCGGCCCCGTTAACAGTTTTAACTGACCGAAATACATCGTAAACAACACGGTGTTTCTGTTTTTCTTCTTTACGCTCCCCCCCTCCCTTTCACATTGTTCGCGTCGTATAATATACACTACACCCCCGTACGGGACCCTCGTCCGAAGGAAACTCATTTTACACGATTTACAGTTTTTATCTCGACCTTCCCCCCCGCTCGATTCCCACAACCCACACCTAAAGCAACGACATTCCGCCGCGGCAACCCATTACGGGTTCGTTTATTAAGCACAGCCGAGTTACTTAAATTTTAATCAAAAACTTTCGAGTATATTATGGGCACGACGCGTTGCGCCAACCGTCTTCGCGTGGAAAATACATAAGTTCCGTTTATTTTATTCGTACCGCGTACTTTATAGTATAATATAACGATATGGTCTTGTGTATATTATATAATACTGTTATACAGGTTATTTATTTATATATGCATTATTTAAGTATATTGCACGAAATATGTAATAACGTTTCGCGCAATATTCAACGAATCGTGAAAACCATTGCTGTAAACGCGGCACAAAGGCCTGGCGTATATAACAGATTTATTTTGGTTTCCGATTCTCACACCGTCAAACGATTAAATTATCGACACCTGCCGTATGAGCTTATTTAAATTCTCATTTTGGTGACCACGATAACGAGTACTGCACAAAAGGATGATTAAACAGAGGTCCAACAGGATTTACACTATGTACAACTCTATAAGGTTACTTTACTCTCGAACAACTGACCACGATAGCGAGTACTGGACGAGAAAGTAAGTACTACAGTGTCTTGCTACCTTTTTTAAAAGTGTTGTTCACCTGCAGAAATAAAACTTGAACACAATTTTCGGTCAGAAACAATTTTATTGATACAAGTATAAAACAATCATAAGATAGAACACTTAAACCGTGCTACAGATGTCGCTTATCCGCGTACAACCGTCGCACATCTAGGCTCCCGTCGAGTTCCACGACGGCAGCGAGACTGCCTCGTGCCTGCGTATGTAGAGGTGTTAGTGTGTTACATACACAAAATATATTTAAGTTTCGCCGTAACAATTTACTTATTCGCTAAATTATATTTATACGTTAATAATATATATATATATATATATATTATATTGTAATTTACAATTGTATGATTGTCTAAGCTAAAATACAACAACATAATATTTTTTGTTATATTCTTATTGTATAATACTATGCACGTTCGAGTTCTAATGTACCTACTATTGTTAGTACGTAGTAATGTTGGAGTAGTAGTAGCAGCAGCAGTCGTATTCGTAGACTCGCATGGTAGGTACACATGACGTGTAGCACCACTAAACTCTAAAAAATAAGTTTACAATCGATTTCTGGCGATGAGCGGGCGCCGGGGCAGGGCGTACTAATGACAAAATAAAGCGAGAGTACTCACCGTGCATCATTATTTATACTCACAATTTTACTACAAATTGCTAAAGTTTTTTTCGACACAAACTTATATATATTCCCGTACACTCCGGGTTATTAATTCAACATGTCAGAGGAGAAAACTTCGTGGACACTGATTTTCGCCAAGTGTAATTACGAATTATTGTTAAAGTTGTATATAATAGTATATAATATACATATTGTGTGTGCGTGTGAGTTAGTGTGTAATGTAGCTTTCCGCTGTCTCCAGAGTGACGATTCAAACGGGTTATTGTGTGTCTTGGGCCGAAAAGTTAACGATATCGTTTAATGAAGGTTATCCGCGAGTGTCATTTCGTTTTGCTCACACGGTGTGTATACTCGTTTAATGTTGCGTGTGCAATTTGTACATTAATAACCCTGAGGACTCGCGAGTGTGATCGATCGGCAGCTGGTGGACCACGGAAGGTCGAAAAAGTGGCCGTAAAAATATCCCTCCTCGACACAATGGCGACACTATTATTATAGTTGACCTATTTTTAGGATGAATGTTTATTTGTATTACATTTTAATTGTATTTAGTCCATAAAACGTTAAACGTATATTATCGTTAATGTATTTAGGTCATGATTAGCATACCGTCTGTAAAGATTTCACTTAAGAGGACGTGGTAATCACATATAAAAAACATGAAGTATATGTATTAGTCTGTCGAAGGCAGTAATAACCGTGGCATTTTGGAAATTTGTAATTTTTAAATGTATAGGTTATTATAATTATTTAGACACTTATAGGTTATAACTACATTTTAAGGAGTAAATATTTCAAGATAATTGCACGTATTTTTAAATTTAATATCGTTCAATAAACAAAACGTTATAAAATACTATAGTATGAAAATGTAAGACGCTGAAACTATTGCCATCTATTGTACAATGTTCAATATACATTTTGTAATATCCGTTCAACACTTAAATATTTACCTAAAGGTCTATTTTTTCTTTTCCCTAGTAGATTTTCCGTATGTTTCTCATTATAAGGACAGAAACAGTGTATATAATACGAAAACTATACGGTCATCAGCAGGCAAAAAAACGTACTATTAAAATTAGTTAGGTAAAACTTGAGTGCGAGAACTGAGTTTTATTTGATCTTATAGCTACAAAGACTGGCAAGTATTTTAGTGAGGGCGTGTCGGATATTGGCCAAACATGCGTTGGTCGGTGTAAAAAGAATCCCAAACAGTTTCATCCTTACCATATAATATTATGATGACGTGGCGATCGCCACTGTTTCACGTTATTGTCGTAAATTCGTCTTGAGCTGCTACGCAGCTTTGTTTTATGGGGTCCTCGGTGAATCGTGTAGCAGAAGTCTGCAGAAGTCAGCGCAAATGTATACAACTCTCGCCCGCGGCAATATTATTATGATTATTATTATTGAAAACCGGCAGCCACCGCTTTTCCAGTCGGAACTATCTACTTCTCGGCCGACTTCAATACGCATCTGGTGGTGGGTGCATAAGGAACGCCTCAAAATATAACGAAGCAAAATTGTCAAACTACGATCGATTCTTCGACGAACTCGCACTGAAGCTGTTCGAAGTACTTTTTCTAGTGTCGTGCTTGAGGACGATGATTTAATCTCTGTATTATAATACTTTGTCATCGCCAACTGCTAATCTATCAGGCACGGGTCCAGTTCACAAGGGGAGGGGCAACAAAACAATACAATATATTACATAGATTATAAATACGGTATTTATATAATACTTATAATCAATTGTATTATGATAGTATCTAGTAGTAGGCACACTGGGCCCCACCCTGAAACCTCCCCTGCATTATATCTGGGAGGAAACGAATCTCTATTACAGTATTACAACTAATGATGTACGTCATTAGATGACAATATTTGAAAATGCCATGGTTTCCTCAACGGCGTCAAGCCACGCGTCCATGTACTGAGATATAAAACTTTAGGTGATTATTGTATTTTCATATTTTTACAAAGTGAGAAGACATGGTTCTGTGTGTTTTATTTGACTTGGATAATATTATACTATTATATTTTCATAATAAAATAATATAATATAATTTATGCGAAGGATTTTTGTCGATATTTTTCAATAGATTACCGCATACGTCGATCTATGCGTCGGCTTTTAAATAACAAAAAATAAAACTTCTTCTTCACATCGGAAAGCCGTCCACGGACATTAACCAGGTTGTTTTTGTTAAATTTAGTTTATACAGTAACTAACAAAAGTTGTATAACATAATATTGTTATTGTCAGGCAACTAAAATTTCGTCGGTTGATTCGATTATTTAACGATACCTCGGTATTTCGTTAATTAATTCAACAAAATATTGTGTACGAATGAGTGGCGTCACCAGTGGGGGTTTAATCCCGAGGGGGGGGGGGGTGACCGTCCATACACTACTACTGTTTTAGCAATATACGATAGGTAGTGCGAATAATGGTATGTAATTTCCAACAAAAGAACGTCGATGTTAATTTGGTTTCTGCAGTTTCTTAAAATTGTTTACATATTATCTGTTTATCACATTATCGAGTAAATGTATAGTCGTTGATGTCATGGAAAATTGTAGCCATTACTCATGCCAATACAAAAGACCCACACAGTAAAATATAAGAGTAGCAAAAAAACCAAATTAATGATCATGATTTTTACGCGTAATAACACGTTTTTAATCTATATCCGGTACACTGCTGTATTCTATTTCATCGAAAATAATTATCTCTCCGAAATAAATATAATAATAATATGCGGATTTAGTTGGATTTGTTTTAATCAGCATTTGACGGTTTTTTTTTTATATATTTTAAGTCAAGTAATTAAGATTTATTTAGCGTTTTGTTAAATAAAGTTATGGTTATTATTATACTGTTATAGTCATATCGCAATTTCAGAGTTTTTCACGGAATGCAAAAACAAATTACGTACAAATAGTCAACCACAGTCAAAGCCGTTCCGAAAACGGGTATGTACACTCAGATATAAAGACTATTGTTTAACATTACGAAATTGTAATAATTTATCGTTTTTTTTCTTTAATACACATGAAAACAAGTAGATGCACAATGCAAAGAGTTTAATTAGTATTTTTTTTTTCAATTAAAAACGATAAGCATAAGAAAATCATACAAAATATAATATTCGTGCTATTCATTTAATATTAAGATACCTCCTAGGTACTTAAAATCTACGAGTCTACGACTCGTAGTTATATTATTGTTAATATAGAATATGGGTCAAGCTTTTATTATTATTGTTATTACTTGGGTTTATGCCAAGTATACATATTTTTATCTCTCCGTTCACAGTAACGACAGTAAAGATAATATAGGTAGGTACATACTTTAATAGTATATAGTATAGACTAATTTATTCGTATTATAATATTCTACTGTTGGTGTCCATAAATTTATCTCAACTGTTTGGTTGCGTAAAACCAATAAGCCTCGTGTTCTAACTATGTTTTGATCGAAAAACTATTCAGACTTTTGGTTTGCACGATATTATAGTTTTAAAAATATTATTATTATTGTAATGCACTTATACCCAAGTTGCAGACTCCCCGATTGCAGAACAATAATTAATATATTGTAAACATAAGAGTATCTTGCATTCGGTATACTGCCAATAATAGTCTGTTGTTTTATTTACCTACAGTTTAATTGAACTGTCGTAGACGAAAGTTGTGAGACATTGCGTTGGGGGTGCGGTATACCCGAAATAGATTTGATATTACCGTATTGGAATGTAAATCGTCGGAAATTATTGCGCAGTCGGCTATTATACGGCTTCGTTATTCCTATTAAAATCGCCGCTAAACCGATAAATCCATCACATGTGGATTCCAAGGGCGGGCAGATATATAATGCTTGGAAATCAGTACGGAAAGATTTATATGCCGATCGGATGGGATTTCCCATAGTATTTTATCTAACTAAGCGAGGAAAACTATCACGAAGGATTTAGAGCGGATAAATGATTTACAACCACTTATGTACGCGCGTAGGGACGGAAAACTGTATCTAGGCGCCTACCTCTATACCTATATATGCTAGGAACAATAATAATTGCAGTATACGACGGTATAACAATGTTATACGATTCGATTATAACAATAATAATAATATATTGTATGATAATGAACCTACACCGTTTTCATCAAAACGTTGGCGCGAGTCGATAAAAAAAATTGTAAAAAACCATTGTTAAGAATCGTAAAAACATTTCCAACGCTTACCGATAATTTAACGTGTTTTCCGTAATAACTGTATTTACGATATTATTCGATAGCTCGAGATGTATTTTTTTTTTAGTGTTAGGTACCGGAAATATTATGTAGTTGGAGCGTGATTATTATTTTTCCTTTTCACTAAAATCTTCACATTTTTTTCGTTCGTTTTTTTACGTCAGCGAACAAGTCGATTTGGATTTTACAAACATTTAAGCACTCAAAAATATTGTATTACTAAATGGAATACAAACGGATAGGCACTTTCAGTTAGTTTTTCTTAGTTTTCTTCGTCGATTTGATCAGAACAATCGCGAGTACGCATAATAATATAATAACTAATTATATTTAGTGCTGCATTAAACTCACCTTATCATATTAATATTACGGAAATATTATTGAAATACTTTATCGTAACAACACATATTATCGAGAATATTATACGCAAACTGTAGACACTGTCACCTCGATGGAGTATTAACCACTATTATACTGAATGCCAGAAACATTTGGTTTAATTGTACAGAGTCGAATATGAATGATGAAAAACAAATTTCAAAATATACTAAAAGTGTTTGTATATTACCAATGGAAATACCAACGGTCACTGCAGAACCATTGCTATTATTTACGTTAAGTCGCGAATAAAAAAATCAAATGGTTAAAGATTTTAAAACGTGCACTTTTAACATAATTTTCACAACATAAAGCGTATAATATTGTGTGAAGTTAAAAATATGTCAAAAGTTGATTTTCATAACCAGAAATCAGTACTCGTCACCTATTTCCCGAGGAGCTTAGTGTTTCGTGGACAGTCAAATTAATGATTTTTTTACTTTTACCAAATGTTGACGTTTCGCATAATATAATTTCTGAGAATCCAGTGAAACACCTATGGGTTATTTTATAATAGTAGTGACAAGTACTCGTTATAAAAACACACGGCAATCAAAACCGAATCAGTTAAATAATATATTATATTTGTATTCACATTTTTTTTATATTAATCGTCACAATTCTTTACGATGGGAAGATTATTATTGATCGAACAGTTCACATTTTCGATAAAATACATTAAATTGTATATTGATTTAATATGCATTTAAATTTAATTTTAGCCGAACATTTATGATTATTATAATATACTATTATTTGTCGTATTATTCTATACACAAACTATATTATATTTGTTTGCCCGAAGGTATAAGCTTAGGATATACCTACAATATAAAACAGAACGCGTTTCGCAGTCTTATTGAATACCACGGATAACGTAACCATGGTTACGATAGATTTTATTTTATTTTTTTTAGTAGATTTTAATACATACCTACTATGTTATTATAACGCTATACCGTTCGTAATAATAATGTTGTTTAGTCTACGTTGTATAATATTATAATAAATCTTTCTTGAAGGAACATTTTTTTTTTGCCGTACAAGATATTATTATAATTAAATAACTACGTTTTTGCAGATATTGTTTTGAAGTTGATGCACGCGTATACATCCAACTCATAAGCATTTTACAAAATTGTAATTTATTTCTCGATAAAAGTTTAAAACGTACACCATTTATCTACATAAAATATAATTTAAAAGAATTACTAGTTATCAGTTATATACTATATATATTACAGCCCTAACTAACGTAACAACGCAATTTTTAATTATTATTGCTCATGCCACAGTCAATTTCATTTTAAAAGTCCCGTCCCCGGGCAATAGATTACAGTTTACTATGCTTCGTATAATAACAATTAAATTCTGCTAAGTTTCCGCAGACAGTTCACCACGGATCACAAAATATATATAATATGATTTTTTTTTTCTGAATAAAATCGAGTTTTTATATTTCTAGGGAAAAATTGTACGAGGAAACTCGTGGGTTTTGATGACGGGAACGATGATTCTTCAATAACAGCATTTATGGCCGGTAATAAGTTGTTGTTGTTGTTGGATAAGGAAAATTGTGAAAAATGTATACCACAATAATATTATTATAATAATTAGGCAACGTATCAAGAGTAAAGTGGGATCGATTGGTGAACCGTGACGACGCACAACTTTTTTGTACAATATAAAAGTCTCCATTGCTTTTACACTAAATTCTAATTTATAACCCACTTTAGCACTTACCACAACACTTCTGTTAATGCAATATTATTAAATGTTTTATTTTTAAAAATACCGATTTTAAATACCACAACTCTTATTTAATTTTGTTTTTCTTATCTTATGTACGTTATATGACTTTATAGACCATAATAAATAATAATACATGTATTATATTATAATTATAAAATGACAATAAATTATTATTTTCATATATACCTACGACTAAGGTAAAATAAGTTTATTATTTAGTAAATAAGTATTAAGTCTATACTAATAAATAAAACAAATAAACCAGTTAAAGTTTTAAAAAAACCCTTGATAGGGACTAAATTAATTGTTTAATATTTATTGATATTTATTTTATATTTAATTTACTTCAAGTCTTAAATGATAATATCAGTACTATGATCTTCGACTGAAGTAGTTGTTTTTTTTTTTCATTTATCATTAAGCACGGCAACTATGGCCATTAGCTGTTTTTGTTTTTTGTCTGTTTGTAGGGGAGGGTACTGTTGGTTTGTAAATACGTGTGTGTAGTTTTGGCAGATTTTTTTAGTCTACGGTACCCGTGGGTATCTGCCATGCCCGGCTGGAGGATGGCGACACTTTTCTCCAGACTCCGTGACTTGCCCGAAGAAAATTGCCGTCCGTGAACCGAGGTTTGAACCGACGCCTCAGTCCGCTCGGCCACTCCGTCCCCCTAGTGTAGTTTATTTTTTTTTTATTAAATTGACTATGTTTGTACAAGTGCCATAGGATTTTATTAAAAATAATAATTTAAGCGGGTCACCTTTGCCTGTAAAATCACACATACCTATAAAATAATGTTAAATTCAAATAAATTTGATTAAGCCTAAAATAAATTATGTACGCGTTGCGGTAATATAATATAATATAATGTATTACCTAAATTACCTACGTTGATGGAATAGTAAATTTGTTCTATACATCCTACGTCCGTGTCTGTTATAACTCGTCCCGCGATCGTCCGTATGAGGTGTACAATTTCAAATAAATAATTTTTTTCTTCCTTTTTGTTGGCCATTTGTTGTTTCGATCGTCGAGTCATTCATTAGCTGTTGATAACATATTTATCTGAATTTATAATTCAACCAAAGCTTGTTTTAGTGAATCAGTTAGTTTAACCGTTAGATTGTGTCGTTTTTGGAAATTATTTACCCCGTGCGACCAATTATTATTTTTTTTATACAACATGGACGAATTCCAACGTCGACGTATTCAACAAATGTTAGATGATGCTAGTGATGAGGAAATCTGGGGTGATATTTCTAGTGATGAAAATGAAGATGCTGAACAATCACAAGTTTCGAATCACGATACAGATACGGAACAGTCGGGATACTCGGATGAAGATAATGATATTACACGCGCGATACTATTGATGTTTGTGATGAAAAAAGTTATCATGAATCTGATGACGACTTACCTTTGGCTATGCGGTTGGTCGATTCGTATTATGGTAAAGATGGTACTAAATGGAACCGTGAAAAACCACTTCAGATAAGACGAGCCTATGCACAGAATGTTCTTACCGAGAAATCAGGTGTAAAAGAAACTGCGAGACAAGCGAAAACTATAGTAGATTCGTGGTATACTTTTTTTTCCAAAATCTATGTTAGAAATTATAGTCGAATGTACGAACGTACACATCCAAAAGGTACGACCAAATTTTACGAGGGAACGAGATGCTTCTGGCACAAATATTGCAGAAATAAAAGCTGTCATTGGAATTCTTTATATGATAGGTAAATATTATAATAAAATAAAATAATTTAGTTGTATAGTATAATTATAATATATTTATATTATATATATTATTATAAAATATTATAATTGTATCATATTATATTTGCCATATTATTTTTATTTCAATTTTTTTGTGTATGTATCCTCAGGTGCTATAAAATGTGGATACCGAAGTTTGGAAGATTTATGGAAAAAGGATGGAACAGGAGCAGAACTATTTTCGAGCGTAATGTCAGAACGAAGATTCCGGTTTGTACTCCGTTGCATTAGATTTGATGACGTTCGAGGTCGAAGTGAACGACATCAAATTGATAAAATAACACATATTATACGGACAATATTTGACATGTTTGTGAGCAGTTGTAAAACGGCATACTCCATGTCTGAATATACCTGCATCGGCGAAAAATTACAAGCGTTCCGTGGAAAATGTTCATTTCGTCAATACATACCGAGTAAGCCAGCAAAATACAAAAGAAAATGGGGTTTCAAAAAAACAAAAAAAAAACGCATACACACGAAAAGCGTACCTACTGCAGAAACCGAACACCTCGATTATTTGACCTCGTTGAAATCGATGCCTAGACGAGGGAATCGGCGACGACCGAGTGCATGTACTACAATACGGCAGTCGATTTCGGCGGCGACGATCAGTGTTAATAAAATAGATGTATCATGTTTATACGTTCGTTTGCCGAGGCGAAAACGGTACCATTACACCGTGTACGTATCCGTTTTCAAAAGTCTTCGGTTTTTTTTACGAAAGCATATTATATCGATCTCCGGATGATGATTCGTCGTCGTCGCGGAAGGGCGGAAGCGGGAAACCGTATACGCGTCGCACGCCAACCCTTAACCAAATAATAATAATTGTCAGCGCTGTTCCGACCACGACTGCATCAGGGAAATCTATCGGGATCTGCAGTGTGTGTGTGTGTGTGTGTGTTTGGAATAGGAAAGGTCGAAAGGATATATTTTATGCCACGATAGGAGGAGACGATGATGATGATGACGATGATGATAATAATAATAATAATAATAATAGTAATATCATAGGTGTGTGGGTCCCGAAGTCGCGGGTGTGGGTGGTGTGTCGGCACGGATGCGTCAGCGGGACGGGGAGAGGACGGGATGACGCTTGTTGCGAGACCGTCTCAATGAGTTATTGGGCGTATGGCCAAAATCCAATAAAACCCATATAACGATTTCCCGGCCGTCCGTTATTGTTTCCGGTGGCAGCTGATAAATTATTATTATTAGCACCACGCGCACACACAGCGGACGGTGGCGGCGAAAGGCGAAGAAGAGCGGCGGCGGCAGCAGCCCCGTAGCAGATGTGCTTGATGGCACCTCGTGTTCGACATTACACTAAAACACGGTTGATCATCTACATTTTTTTTCCTCCCCTCGTCCCGCTCTCTACCCTTTTCCAAACCTTTTCGCCCGAAGTTATATATTTTTCTCCACGACGCATATAAACAACACCTCCGTACAACTATGCGCGCTACGGTCCGCGTCGAGCGAGTTCGAGTAAAATATTATACCTATGCATGTGTTTCTGCACTATTTTTTTTCTCAATTTTTTGACCGATGTAACTGCCACGTAATGTCATACGGAGTACCGATTATTTATAAACTATAGTCTACCGCCGCATGATCGTATATGCTAGTAATTGTATTCGTTCGACACAAGACAATATAATATCTACATCAATCATTAAACAATATAAGAATGACAATATTATTATAATATTATACAACCGCGGTACACGTTACGCCGGTCTTTGAAGTTCGAGTGATCTAGAAAATTAGAATTTAATCATTGTTACGGTTTTTTTTCTCAAAAATATTTTGTCGTATAGAGTTTGAATGTATAGGTACTGTTTGAAATGCAGAACTAGCAGGCTAGGCATGGCGTTTAGTAATGTTGAACGTGATAAAATATTTATAGTGTGTGAAGCTTAAATACTATACAGACAATAATAATAACGTAGGATCTATTATAGCTTAAAATTATTTTTGGCCATGTCCATAATAATAGTAATAATATAAAAGTTATACCCTAACCTAAATATTATAATTAACTTTAATTTTTATTAAATTAGTAACAGTTGTTAACAATGATAATAATGGTTTTTTTAAAATTAAATTACTTTTAAATTAAATTAAAAACTTTTTTTAAATTTTGAGAGTAATAATATAATTACACATTTTGGTTCTAATTATTATTTTTTTTTTTTTAAATAAATGTAAAACTATTTTTTTACAGCGATGACGTATTACTTGTATTGATTGTTTCGTGATGGTTCTCGTTGACCGCGTTACAACTATGAATAACTAGTGGTAAGTACACTTTGCCCCAAGTCCTCAAATTCCATTTCAATTATCAACTAATAATGAAAATATATTTACATGAAATCCGTCTTATAATATTTTTAAATTATGGAAATATAAACTTGAACGTCTTCGCAGAATATTGCAGATTCAGAAATTCTTTTGGATGAGAATACTCTAAGTGAAATTATTACTTAAAACCACGGCTTGAAACCGTTATTAATTTAATCGGTTACCGCGTGAGAGGTAACCGAAATTTTTTTAGATACTGTTTACCGGTTTTATACCGGTCCTGTTGTTACCGGTACTATATTCAAAATTACAGGTTACCGTTAAGTGATAACTGCTTCAAAAAAATGTCAGTTACCGGTAACCGATTGAATAGCAATTTTCTAAAAAAAAAAAAAATTGTACTACACCTTTGTACCCGTATACTTAATACAATATTCGTTTTGTTATAAGAATCAAGCTATTTTTAGATTTCCCAATACAATATATGATGAGGAAGACCGGGACTATCGACTATCGAGTACCGTGAATTATTATTACAAGAATTATTTATCTTAGCTATATCAATTATTATACGTTCGTAGCTACTAATGGTTTAATAAATAATAACTTCTTAAAACTATTCTTAAATCATACTATTATATTATCTTCGTTTTTTTTCCTTAGGCTAAATTCTTGTAATAATAATTCAAATAATTGGTATTCTACATTTCTATTTCTTACCTACCTATAACATAAAATATCGTTGGTTGGTAATGACGGTACTCCTTAGTCGATAGTCCCGGTCTTCCTCATCATATATTGTACTGGGAAATCTAAAAATAGCTTGATTCTTATAACAACATGAATATTGTATTAAGTATACGGGTACAAAGGTGTAGTACAATTTTTTTTTTTTTAGAAAACCACTATTCAATCGGTTAGGTTAGCCTAAGGTAAAAAAAAAACGAAGATAATATTATAATAGTATGATTTAAGAATAGTTTTAAGAAGTTATTATTTATTAAACCATTAGTTGCTACGAACGTATAATAATTTATACAGCTAAGATAAACTAAACATATTATAATTATAGTTCATACATAACGGTAGTCAGTATTTATAAATACTGGTAATCGGTTCTTAACCGGTTAAAACAAATTACGTTATTATAACGTTTTATGTTAGCTGAAAAATTGTCACGGTAACCGGTAACTGATAACCGGTAGTAAAAATAGGTTTATAATAACGATAACCGATTCCGGTCCCCAAAATTCCGGAAAATTACCGGTTTTCGGTAAAAACCGGTAACCGGTTTCAAGCCCTGCTTAAAAAAGTGATGGTTCATAACTTCCAATTTACATGCTTGAATATCAGTACTATACCTATAAATTGTATTGAAAAATTTCGCATATTTCCACCATATAATATTATAATAAATAAACGTACGTCCAATCGCAGCATGATTATAACATACAAAAAACGTGTAAGTTTCTAGTAATCAGTCGTACCTATATTATTGAAATTTGTATGCGTTATTGGTAAGTCAGAATTATATAATATATATTATGCAACTAAAAAACTACAGACACGTTTTGTAATTGCCCACCAAAATAATATTTTGTTGTTTTATATTTTACTTTTTCCACTTTTTTTCCCTTCTAATCGTATTTTATCTCTTCAAATGCAAATACTTATTCTTAAATATCGACTATGAATACGGCCCTTAGACAATAAAAAGTTCCTCGTAGGGTTTTCTAACAAACACCTACATATCACAAAAATACATATGGACTAGGTTTTTTGCAAATAGATATTTCTGAGGTCATTAGCCTGTAAGGTTGGTAGGTAGGGTTGGGACGGATGGTACGGTCGGTTAGGACCTACATGTATTTACGCATTTATAACCCGGGTGGTCACCCATCCGGGAACTAGTGGCAGCGGCCGTTGCTTACTCTCAACCACGTTGCATGATTGATTTCAACCACTGCGCCGTACCGAGCCACAAAAATAAATTACTCATAACAATATAAATATATAGTCAAATATCCTTAAAAATATAGTTTGGCAGACCACTTTTAATTTTTTTTTATACAAATGCAAATAATTTATAACTGAACCCAAGTTTGTACACATTCATAATACCCGTTACAGTGACGACGAACATTGACGAGGAAAACTCTATAGTCCACACCAGTGTGCAGACCAAGCGCAAGTTCCCAGATTTCGTATTCATAGGTTTCATAAAGATAGTGGAACTTCGCATCCCCTTACCAGTTGTCAATCGCCACACTGTACAAACAGCAGTTACTGATTACATTTTTATTTATCGATTATAATTGCTATAGGTATATCTTTTAGTATTTTTAGAATTATTTTTATTCAGAATTCGCTTTGAAAGCGATGAAAGAACGGAAATAATTAATATAGAACCGCATCCCTTGAATATGGTGTATTGATAAGATTATAATAATATATAGGTAGGTTTTCCACGGTTTTCATAATTATTTATTAAATACGGGTATTGCACAAATATGACAGTTGTTATAAACTGCGGTGGAACATCACCGCCGATTTAAAATTCATAAAAAACAGTAACTGTTTTCCGCAGTCAAATTTTTTATTTTTTTTATATAGTGATTCACCGTAACATAGCGCAGCCGGCATCGGAAATCTGTACATGATGACGTTGCGTTGCTCTTTAAGGGTATATCTCTGTAATTATTATGTTTTTTGCAGTTAGTGGATTGTATTTGTACGGTTTTCAATGTAAATAAACCGAACACTATATTTATTACCTGATTATTTAATCACTTGTTTAAATATTTATATTATATTCAAATATTTATGCAACATCTTAATAACGCGAAGAAAAGTTTCATTCCTAAAATTAAATGTAAATTATTTATGTATTCATAAATATGTTATTACTAACTTCATGGCGATTAATGCGTTTTAGTCGAAACGTTTTAATTAATGTAAATAAAATACGTGTTTTCTACGCTTACGTCAATTTAAGTACTTAAAAAATAAGTACTAGCCCGGTCCGTATGGAAAATCAGTGTATAAGAACAATTAAAAATATTATGCATAAACATAATTAATTAATCTTCAGACATTATTACGAAGTCAGGTCCAAACAACAAATTCGATATTTACTAAATTCTAAAAGCATTGACGAATGTATACCATTTAGTTTTACGATATCATTTTAATAAAATATGTCTTTTATTTCATTTTAAGTCACTGTATCGCCGCGGTGCATTGATAAATGTTCAAAATCATTAGTTTCAATTATTCGTATCTCACGTCATAGTAATATTTTGTATTATAATATAAAATATATTATAACACTGTCCACTCGGTACACAGCCGAGACCGTTCTTTCAATTTCTACAGTAGTTTTATATTAGCAGTTCCTGCGAGTGTTTATCAGATGACACAATGATTTTATCAGTCTTCATATACAGTATTATTATGTCGTCTACCGGATCGTCCGACATTTTATACATTTGATTGGAACGGGCCCAATATCACGTTTTTCCATCGCAGGCTTTCCGAACCGTGTCGTCGTGTACAACACGCTCTATATCCGCAACAGACCAACAGTGAGAACTCACTTCTCCGAAAGGTGAAAATAAAAAATGAAAAATAAACTGAAACCGAACCGAAACCGCTGACCCCACGAATTTTCGTGTTTCTTCTCGGGGTTGTTTTTTTTCTTCGGCCAGTAAATATAGGACATAAGTGTGTGTGTATATATATACCTATATGTAATATACCATTCGAAATAATGCCACGTGCGGCGGCGGTGTCCATGTTACGACCCCGCCCTGGACCGCACGTCGCTCCCGCAGAGTCCGTGACCCGAATGCGGACCAGGGTTCTTGACGAAGGCAGACTGAGGTTGTTTTTATTTTTGCCCCTCTCTTTCCCCCCTCGCCCGCCCGCAGCCAATCCTGGTCCTCGTCCAACGGACAGGCCAAAAACCACTCGCCCGCCCGACCCCGTCGCCACCCCCCCCCCCTCCCATCGCTGCTAGTTCATTGCCGCGCGGCCGTAAGTCCTACGGCGTCCGTGTGCATACATTAGGTATATATACATACGCGGGTACGGACTTGAACGCAGTGATGTATATACGAGTGGTGTATGTTAGGGTTTTTGTGTGTCCTGTGCGGGAGCGGCGGGGGGGGGGGGGGGCAACGGATCTGGTGACGACGACGACGACGACGAAGACGACTGTGACGACGACTACGACGGACGGCAACGATTTCGTATTCCGACCGCAGCGATTTGCTTTGAGGCCCCGAGCACGACGACAATGGCTACAAATAAACCTGCCCGGGCAGCACTGCATCTCCTCGCCTAACTCACCACCGTACGCGCTCACACTCTATACACACACACACACACACACACACACACACACACACACACACACACACACACACATCTGCCTTATACAGGGTGATTGAACGAGCATGGTCGCGCCCTTTTTTCTTCGACGGTGTAGTTATTTACAATCTGGTTTTTGGAATTGTTTGTTAAATTTAGGTACTTAACGACAATATTTTTAAATTTTAGTAATTTTTTTTCTTACTTGAGTAGTGTAGCCCTGTTGGTTTAAAACGATAACCCCTCCTTCCGACTGTAAATTATTTGGTGGATAATTTTTCTGGAAATGTCGACCTATCGAAAGTTCAAACGAGTAAGTTTTGAGCAATTTGATTTACTTATTTATATTTATACTTATAATTAGTAAAAAGCTGGGAGACGAGGTGGCCGAGCGGTCTAACGCGACGGATTCAGCACAGCCAGTCCGAGTTCGATCCTCGACCACCGGGCGGTATTTTTCTCCGTGCAAGTCACGGTGTCCGGAGAACAAGTGCCGCCATCCCACACCCGGGCATGGCAGATACCTACGGGTGCCCAATCAAAAATTCTGCCAAACCCAACACACACGTGTTCCTTCCCCCTACCGACATTAACAACCCACAAAAAAACCACTACAGCTAATGGCCATAGTTGCCGAAGCTTAATAGATCAATAAAAAAAAAAAAAAAATTAGTTAAAATGGTCTAACTGATCCGGTGTTACACGAATTTCATATTTTTGTTAAACGATTTTTAAAGGCTACCTACTCCATTTAATATTATAACCGTTTTAATAATAACTAAAAAGCTACTAGTTTGATTGTTTTTGAATAGGATGCATCAACGCATTCAAAAAACTCATTATTAAATTAAAAAAACGGGAAGCATGCTCGATGATCACACTGTATATTCATAATATTCTTACAGAATCCCACCCTTGCGGCAATCTCGTCCACCACTGACGTACACTCACTAAATTATATTATTGTCTACTGACATTGGTTTTTTTTTCTCGGGACGTATAGAAACCTTTGCGATCAGAACGCGTCCTCCATTGCACAGATTAGCCCTGGGCATGGGCGTAGTTTGGTATAATTATTTTTGGGGGCTATATAGGAGTATAAAAATTATAAAAACATTTAAAACTTTAATTTCGGATAAAATTTTAAAAAATGAAAGTAAACACCTGGGGCTGCAAAAGTTTCTGTGGGGGCTGTAGCCCTCGTATCCCACGTGCATACTACGCCCGTGGACCTGGGATGTTATAACAATGGTAATAATACATACACGTGATGCGTCTGCCCACGCAAGCATTTTCCAGTTTCCAGACACACAGTGGATTGTTGAGACATGTCATTTTCCGACCAGTGTGACTATCCCCGAGGGATGGCGACGGGATGCTCGCGGAAAATGATCTCGACTGACGGAAATCGAAATACTCTATCCAGTACATAATATTATTTAATATATGTGTAATATAGGTGGGAATATTTTAAATTGTAAATTATTGACATAGGTCAGGCCAGCTAAGCAATATCCGCTGCAGTAATCACGACCCGACTTTTTCATATTTCGCCCACAAAACCGATTATCCAGCTCGTTGTTTTAACGGCGTCGTACTTTGTACTTCCGTGTCATCGTTGCGTTCACATAATAATAATAATAATAATAACATGATATCATACTTAGCGAATAGCGATTACCTATCCGTCTATATCTACCGCCTGCATTGCACAACTCTGGAAAATGTTATCAATTCAATATTGTAATATCCCGTACGCATGTGACTTGCGTGTACAACGAGTATCTAAATGAAACCTACTCGAAAAATAAGAGAAAATAGTAACGTTCAAAGTATCAACAAAATAACAAACACACGAAAGTTTATTATAATATGCACAGAGTTTACGAATAACTACGTTATTCGAAAAATGTACGCTATTCAATGATTTAGTTTAGCAATTTTAAATACTGAGTTGTTTGGAACAAAAACAGTAGGACAAAATTGTTTCATTTGTTTTTGATTAAAATAATGTACAAAATATAATAAAAAAACATACATTCCTCATTTTAATTAATTTAAAACCGTTTTAGGGTTACACAAAGAAACATTATTAGCACCGATTTTTAATAACTATACGTCATAGTCACAATATACTATTGCAATAATAATTATTAAAATTATTAATAAAGTACGCAGAATTTTAAAAACCCGTCGTTCTACGCGTATAATGAATGAATAATTAATGTTGAATTGTATAGAAATATTATATAGGTACTCAAAATGTAAAATGTTCAGTTTCTTAGTTTGAAAATATCATATTTACGATTATGCAAAAAAAAAAATATTATTTGTCTCCGTTTGATAGCCGATGATTGTAATCTTTTTTATATAAATGTCTATTATATTTAATATTAAATATTTTATTATAGCTTTAACTTGATTGTGTTCATGATAGCACATGGTATTGTATTAGACGTATTTGTTTCACATCGAATAACGGAATAATAAATAATAATATATTGATTATCGAACAATATATTATGCACACATAAATTCAGGTCGTTCATTCGGTTCGTTGGTATTTCAGTTGAATTTAAATATAAAGCAATATTGTATTCGTGGCGTCCGTCAAAGAAAATAGGTAATAGTATGTCGTAACCACGTGTGTTGTCCCCGTCTTTTTTACGTATACTATTATAAACAAATATCCCCTGTAAATATCTACACATTTTATTATTTTACGTTTATAATAGTATTTACAGTATATTCAACTATAGTATCGACCATTGTGACTTGGGATATCATCAATTTTAAATGTAAGACGATTATCTAGTTGGAAACAAGTTGAGAACCATTCGAAAATTATCAAAAACAAAATAAAATATCATGTTAAGTTGAAAGTATACGCGTGAGGATCTAAATACGCCGCGTAGACCAACCCTAAAGTATAACAATTACACATTTAAATTGAATATGTCAATTCAGAAGTCACTCCAATATAAAAAATCAACCTGATCAAATGAATTCTTTCAAACGGATAATGTGCCGTGATTATGCGTCGGTAAGACGGAGACAACACAGCGGGTACGACATAAGAAACATCGCGTGTCCCATGTTTAAGTTTTATAATAATATTCTATTATAAACTACGGTGTAATTCGGTCAGACCACTAACATAATACAAACCACCAGACGACGTAATTATGCACGCATCTACTATAATATAATTTGTTTATAATATTATGTATATAGTGTACGTATTATACTAATGAATTATATATTACGTCTGATAAGTTCGATGGGTTTTTTATTTTGCTTCCGACACACGACGCCGCCATGGGTACCCGGTGAAATTTGTTTTTTTTCATTTTATCGGTTTTCCCGATAATTGCATAATATTATATATATTTTTTTTTTATTTTGAGCGTGGCGCTAAAAGAACCGTCCAGTCGGTTAGGCGCCCATCGAGAAGTACAACAAACCGTGACTGTGTACGACCCATGTAAGTATTTTACGCTATTATAATGACATATTACGCGAGACCTGTGCTAGAATACATTGCACTGATTGACACGAACGTGCAACAATGACATCTTCGTGGAAAACAATGGCAATACATTTTACAATATCCTACCCATTTCGATCATTCACAACATAATATTATTATTGTTGTAACTGTCGTATGCGTTCCGGAAATCGTATAGAAACTATATTATGCGCATACGGTTGATGATGTCATTGTAGGTAAAATTTCAAAAGAATATATTGTTTCCTCGGGTTTCCCGCAGCCGACTGTTTGGGCGCTAACTATAACCATTCATATTATGGTTGATACGATTATGTTGCTTAAAAAACTACCTGTAGTTCAGGAAAAAAAAAATTTAATAACTAAGTACACAATTTATTTATATGTGTGACCTTGTAGGAGGCTAGGCAACCAACATACTGTAGTACGCCACCAACCGGCTGTGATTAAACAATTATACCTGTTAATCATTTATTATTAATTACTAATATAATTACTGACTACAAAATCTAACTAATCGAAAAATTACACATTGTACATTTAATAGCCGTAGTTAATAGCTGATGTTTAGTGTACCTTTTCATTGAGTAGGTACTTAATTATAATGAGCGTTAAATTTGGATCCAATGATAAATAATTGCATACAAAAAATGGTTCTAAACGAAAACGGTCGCTCAACATCATATTCTTCAAAGGATATTTAATAATACATTTATATTGACATTATTTTTTGAAGTTTATTTTTCTTATATCTAGTAACACGGTGGGTAATTTGAACTAATTTTTTCCAAAAATAAATCTTATATGATATTGAAATATATTATTACAATATAATTTTATTACTTATATTACTAGCTGTTATCAAAATTAAAATTCAATGCCGATGTATCTCATACCTATTATACGGTTTAATAAACTTATTCATAAAATATAAATAGATTATATCTAATCTAAAGATTTTGAAAAATTAATTATGTATAGACAATAGTAATATACTTAGGAAGTTGCAAATAGTTTCAAGTTCCAAAAAATATTACAACAAATTGTTATTTTTTGTTCAAATATCCAAATTTTCGTTAAAGTATCAATAAAAACAAATATTTTCATAAATAATTTGAATATTTTTTGGTTTGTAAAATCAACTAACTAAAAATCTTCAATTAAATTTCAAAGCTTAATAATACTCATTTTAAACTACAAAATAGTTTTCAAATGTCTCACTTTTTGACAACATTTGTCAAAATTCTTCCTTTATACGCTCATAAGACATATTGTGGATTTACGCTCGAAACTTTATGAGAATGTTAGGTATGCTGAATATTCACAAACAATATTTTTAAAATGTTAATTTTTACTAAGACAGAAGTGGAAAGACGAGTTTCTGCAACCATCTATGTAGTCTCTTTTTTTGAGGGAGGGGGGGGGGGGGGTTAAAGAGTGTTATATGAACTTAAAAGCTCGGCTTATAAATTTCAAGTCATACAAAATATTTACAAAAAAAAAAGTTAAACATTTTTTTCTATTGAGGGTGCTGGTGAGACCTGTTACTACCCCTCTTCATGTATTATAATGTATTTTCGATTTTATGAAGGAAGAAGTTTTAAGTTATTTTTAAATCTAATATTAACTTTTGTTTTTAATTACATTAATTTCAACATAAGACCTTTTTTAATATTTTCAAGCTTTTTGACTTCGCATACAGTTTTAAATCAATACCTACTTATAAAATTAAACTACTCAAGTTTCAAATGTCTATAAGCTATATTGATAATGAATAATGATAATATAAACATTTAATGTTTATACAAATATTTAATCTTGAAGTACGAAAAAATAGCAAAATCGATTTTCCATAATTTTTCTTTTTTTTCTTCCAATTATTAAGTAAAACAAAATGAGTTTTATTTATTTTACCCTTACAGTACAAGTTGAAAAAAAAACAATTGTGTAGAATGGGTGTTTCAGGCGTATGATTTTTGAAAGGTTTTTAGGGTTGTTAGTGGTTCAATCGGCACGGGTTAATTCGGGTGCAGGGTTTTGAATTAATTCCATATTGTATAAAAGTGACCTGTTACCGATGTGCTTGATGCCTGTGCATATTATAATAATGGTATTATAAGGATATGCACGTCCGATGAATAATACAATATTATATTTTATGGTGGACCATTGAAACCAAAAATGGATGCTTTCAAAGACAAATCGACGTGCTATCACGTATTGTCTCTTAGATTGAGAACATATTCTGGTGCAGTTGCCATGGAAGAAGTTAATATGTATTTGAAAATAAAAACCCCTTAATCAATAAAAGAGTATATCGTCGTAGAATATGATATTTTTTTGACATTTGATTTCAGTGATAAATTTAAAAATTTTATTCGACTTCGTCTGTTTGTGTTTTTTTCTTGGCATTTCCTGACTCCCAAAAATGGTTAGTTAAACGGATTTTATTTTTTTTTAGATAAGCCAAGGCCTACGTTAGCTTTTACACTTAATTTTATGTCTTAAAATTAGTTATAAATAGTAAACTCATATTAGGTTAATATTGATTTACATTATATTATATTATAATATTGTGTTTACACTAAATTATAATACACATACTATATTATGCGATATTTATAGATTATCATTATGGTTATATAGTATATTGTAAACGCAATCATGTATGTTTGATGAAGAAACTCAGTGCATTATCAGTGAATTTGGGGTACATTCCATGTGATTACACAAGAGTTGGATAAATTGTGAAGACGGTTCTGGCTTCTAAATTCTGCAGTCAGTCATAATTTGCTGAAAAATGAGAGTCTGGCCATAGGTAGAACATCTTGTCTCTCTCCGCACCGCCTTCAGATATCTGTCGGATGTCTGAGTATAAACGATTTTTATCCAGTTGAGTATTGTTTGATGTTTTCTATTCGAAGAATTAATACACTGGCCACTTCGGCCGACGGAAAAATTGAAGATTTTATCTCGTCTAGTTATATTTCTTTTTAGTGTCGATGGCTATGTGAGAATATAGCAATATCTTGAACATATTTTATGTGTGGTAAGGTTTTCGATGAAAAAGATGGGAAAGGTTACTCGTCGTGATAGCTGGTTCTTCTGTTGCCATCTATTGTATTATAAAAAGGGATCCACATAGATCTATTCCTAGATGTAGTTTAGATCAATTTTGTTTTGTACTAGTTTAGTTGAATGTTATGAATGTTTAACCTATTCTGCAATAAGCTATCTGTAAGCTGTCTAATACGCTTAAGAAGCCACTAGGATGTTCCTGATTTATTTATTACGAGGACATTTTAGTGCTTTGTAAAATGCAAATACTTCCTCGAGCTCAGAATAAGAAACACCCTGAAGTGATTCATTACGTTACGACTTCTTCATTGCAAATGTTGGCTATACTTATTGTCCGTCGGTGTATATGTATACGCTGTGGGTATAAAGTAATAGGATTTCCATTGTTCTCATATAATTTCGAGAATATTTGAAGAGCTTTTTTTCTGATATTGTTATTACACGTGATTATGACGTTGTATGTTACGTCTTATATAAGGGTAGGTCCAATATTAATATTATTGCGTACTCGAGTTTAATTAATTTATCATTTGCATACATGGGGTCGGCATGAGGTGCAAGGGTTAGTACGGACTGACCGCGCCGCCGGGTTCTACTTTATTCGCATTTCAGTTGTACAAACTGATTGTGTTTTGTGTTTAATAACAACGATACTGTAGGTGAACGGTGTGTTGTTGTTTTTTGCGTTATATGTCAACATAAAATTATGTACCTATTATTATTGTTTTGCAGGTCGGCGCACAAAATAAAGAAAACAACTAATTAGGTATGTAAATTGGACATGAACCATATTATAATCGTAACGTGTTTATAAAATAACAATGAACTCGAGCTCAACGAAAAAAGAGGAGAAATAACTATGTTGATACAGTGTTAGTTGTACTCGGGGATTTTTTTTATTAACGTATGAATTTTAAATCACTTCTCTATTATCATAGTAATGATATTTTTTGTAATTTTACCATGATTTGAATAACGTGTAGGTTATGTCATTTTAACTATTTTAACTATTCGATGATAAAACGACAAATACAGCGAGCATCCATGTTCGTAGATAATAAAATATTGGATTGGCTATTCGACTTCATAACTAGAGCATTTTTGATCAATGAACATAATTATTATTATGCCACATAATAGAAATAAAACAGCCCAATGGCATAGATAATCATTTCTCTATTATATAAAAGTTTTGACATTATTTTTATCATAAACATAATAACATATTCATGTCTACAGAGTTATAAATTAATAATAATTATTATTTATTGAATACTTTAACACTTTAAGTGCCGGGCCAAAAATTACAAAACTGACCATTCTGACCGGGACATTATTTTGTGTGAATCATTATCATTAAATGTGTGTATCATTATCAATACACACGGCACAAATAAACATATTAGTTGTGTATTAAAATTGATACACATGGCACTCAAAGTGTTAAATTATAATAGACACAAAAATAAATTTATCTTCCTCGATGTTTTAAATTATAGATAATTAATTTCAAGATGTAAAGCGAGCAACCCTCGGGTTGCGGGAGTGAAGTCGCCGGGGGTCGGTGAAAAAGCGATCAGGAGGTAGAATCTCCTAGATCTAGTATATTATTATAATATTATTTCTTCCTTTGAGAAAAATAGATCACGTGTCAAAATCGTCATCGACCCGGTATGTATAACTTTATAAACCATGTCCGCGTTAAGTATTATCCTCCATCATAGATACGATGATGCAGTTTGGCTAATGTTTATGTAACCAATTCATAGAGGGAGCATGGTATGGTAGTTCTTGCGGTGAACATAGGTCGCTGATAGATTTGTTCCACGCGTGTTTTCTGGGCATGTGGATAGACAACATCAGTTTGTACATAGTTAAAAACAAAAACAGCATAAATATGTAACTATCGTATTATATCATGATTCATGAATATTTATTACAAGTTTCAAACAAATTAAACGAATTTGTATAAACTTGTATTAAGTATTACTAGGAATAACATGTCTGGTTTTTGATTTCAACGTTTCATTACAATAATTTATTTTTATTTTATTTTAGAAACATCATTGTGACCACACCACATCACACCCCACCCAACCTGACCGGCTTGGCATGCTCAGTCTATTAGTATAAGGTGTATGAGCGAATTCACACTGATTCGTGATCTGTTAACCGCGATTTCCGGATAAACAATTCAGCGCCGTGATTACCTGAATCTAGTGGTTATCTAGTAGTTCACCACAAAGTTTATAAGTAAATACCACGTTTTATTGCAGATACCAGAAAATAGAATCCGTAAAAGTTCCCGTTTTCCTTAATTTTCTTTTGTTTTTCTATGTGCTTTCAAAAATTATTAGGTAGGAATTTTTTACTTTTGACCCCCCCCCCCCCCCCCCCCAAAAGGACCAACTATAATATTAATTTTCCTATCATACTTGTAACAAGATATTGTTAAAATCAAAGCATTTCTTCTGTCCTAAAAGGTGATGTTGACAAACCAAAAAAAAAACACATCATTGTAAAGTCAATACATTCATCGCTCCGCTCAGAATCTAAAATTACGAAAGGTTGTCTCCGATATCAATTTGTCGTGATCGTTGTACAACACTTTAAAAAATAAAATAATAAAACGCTCTGTTTAAAATACTGGCTGACTGAATGTTTATATTTACATTTTCTATATACCAATAAAATGTTGAAAATATTTTGACTCTTTTTGAGCTGTTTACGGACATTGTCAGTTTTCAATTTTTTAGTTTTTTTTTTTTCATAAATATAATTTTATTTGTTGGATAAAAAAAACGTGAAAATGTAATGCGATAATCCTGATATAGTGTTACAATAGCAGTTTAAAAAAAAATTGAAGAATGAGTGCCCTTTTATTGTAGAAACTAATACAAATTATGTTTGCAATAAAACATAATTTACTTAGGTAAGAGGTACATATTTCAAAGATCTAATGAGTGATTCTTGAGTCATTGCATTAACAGTTTATAATTTTTTATCAACCATCATTTTTATGGTTATAATAATATTATATCTCGGCGTGGCAAAAAATACTTGAGTTTCTTAATTTGTATTCTGTATTATAACCAAAAGAATATTATGAATATAAAATGTTATCTTTTTTAACAACAGCAACATTCGATGGGCAGAGATTTTTTCTCCAATTATTTTTAACGATTTTTTTTTTTGTCGTTTTTTAATCATGAAAAAAACTCATTATTTTCCGTAATGGTCTTACCGTACTCAACTGAAGTACAATAAATAGATTATAACAGTATCAAGTATTATTATAGTACCCTGTTTTGACTCAAATTGTATAGGCACACGATTGATAATTTCACCTTTGTCCTACATAAACGCTAATCTTAGAATCTTTGGATTAACTTTTATATATTGCACAGGTGTTTCTGAAAGTTATTGGCAAACTTTAGAACACCTTCACGAAACTTTTTATAATTAAAATCTTTATACTATTAAACCTTTTAAAGTTTGCCTTTGTACCTACCAATCGCTTTCTTCTCGAAACAATAAAAACAATGTGCAATCGCCACGATACCTTAACGTGTTTCAAATACTCCCTGCATGCACATCTACTTTACCACATTAATTAGTTGTTGTAAAATGGAGAATTAAAAAAAAAATATATGAAAAGTCAAATTAAAAGTGCTTGTCGGAGACGACGTTTAATAAAATTAGTCTTCTGCTGTAATTTGACCACTCGCAGTGGAATATCGTAGAAATATATTTTACTGCTAAATAATAATGCGTGAAGCATCCATCCAAGGTACACTGATTATAGTCCTGATGTATCTACGTCTATAAAAAGCTGTATTTATAAATTTTCATTTTTTTTCTGGTCTGGGTTATACAGATTACATTGTTTTAGAAGCTAATTAAATATTAATAAAATAATAAATGCGATGTATTTGGAAAAAATGTAATCAACATACCATAATGCTAATAGTGAAATAAATTATTAATATTAATATAAATATATAGTATAAATAGCATAGGGTGACCGATAATCTCCACTCAGAAACGTTTTTCGCTTCATTGAATTAAAATTTAACACATCCATTAAACTGAAACCCAATGACTACCAACCACCTACTGTACAGAAGAGTAGAAACCCTCTTGCCCACCTTTTTAGAAATAAATAAAGTATAATGTTATACAGTTCTAATAATAATTGACGTGTTAAATTATTATTTCTCTTTTTTTACTTACCTTTTTTTTTTTAATAAATTGTTTTAAGTTTTTTCAACATATTATATTACTTAATAAATTATAATATAGGTAATATAGGACTTTTATTTATTTAATAATTCACTTAAAACGCTCAGTGTAATGCCTCACTAATCTTAATATTATATTTTATTTGTATTACTTTTGGTCATTTATGACTTAAAAAATTGTACAGTTACTTATTAAGCGCATAAATTATTTTATAATTTAAAACATATTTTACTGCTTATTTCAGCTACTGTTAGGCCGCTATACTGATTAAATGTTAAGTATTTTGACACTTTATATACCGACGATAAACGCTGGGCGAGCTACGGTCCGATACGTACCAGATCACCTTTGCCTTAAAATATATACGGAAAATGATTATAAATCGGACGTTACTTAACAGAAAGATCGATGCTTTTGGTAAAAACGATAGAAAACAGTAAAATATTTCAACAATTCTGCACCGTTCAAACTAGTTCATAAATTAATAATTAAAAACAAGGTGAGTGAATGAGCGTCGGACTTGTGTCATGTTCTATGCATAAGGTATGACGTGAGTAATGAAAAAACTTAAAAACCGTTCTGAATGAATTTGAATTTATGTAGCCCTGGATGTTATAAATTATAAAATTGTTGTCGTGTTTGTTTTTCTCATTAATTGTCCTACCTAGAGGTATACCTACTTCAAACAATACAAAAAAACTATATAATAATATCACGGAACACAATATTTTCATCTCACACGACATTTAGCTCCCAGATACGCGATAACGACTGCCTTTATTATAATATTATTATCTAAGCATTATATTAATATGTATTTTTGAAGAGTACCTAGGTTTTATTTATTTATTTTATTTTTCTGTAGTGTTGTATACGCGGCGGCGGCCTAACTGACTCATAACAAAGTAAATTTTACTTTGAGATGAATCCATTTTAGTTAAAATTAGAATTTTAAAATGTTCATAAATAAAAAAATGTGAACAATAACCTAATCTAACCTAACCTGTGCGGGGCCCTGAATAATATTATCTTGTTTAAATTGTTACTTATATGTAATATGAATAACTAGTATTAGAAAAAGAACATAGTGAAACGGATTCTTCGAAACGTAAAAATTGCTATGTTGTACTGTAGTAAGACGGAGAAATGGAAAACACATTATAGGTATATAATGTAAATATAAATTATGTATGTATAACCAATGGTAATATTTTTCTATTGCATAATCGTACAAACTACAAAGGAGGCGACTTAAATATTTAGAAAGAACATATTTTACAGGTAGTACCTAAAACGGTTTTTGGCAGTATACCAACGTTTATTTTTTCTTCAAAAAATTATTATTGTTAACATTTTATTTTAGGCAACTTTACTGAATAGTTACTGATTAAAAATTATTTATTATTGCGAAATGTGTTGTGTGATATATTAAAAAATAATATGATACATTAAAAAAGTTATAATATGATAAATTATAATAAAACATCACAGAGCTGTCTGGTTTGATTGATTTTCATTTGCATTGATTTTTTTTCTTCCGTCACATTTATACCATAATTTCATCAAACCCTTACAGTTTTGGTTATTTTTAAACTACAAACTATAAATGAAAGATATATTTGAAATATTATAAGGTTATTAATGGTTACGATTTGGCCGAAAATTCGGTAACATCTATCTGTTTTCACCACACCTAAATTCAATTTAAATGTACAAGAAGTATCGAATTCCGTGTGTGTTTGAGTACAGTTTAAAATACTCAAAATATACGAAATACCGTCATCATTTGTTATCGAACCGTAAGTTACACAGTATAAATTAAAACGATTATACCTAAAGTAGTTTTCGGTCTGTGAGGCTATAAAATGTCACGAGCAACTGTATATTCTGTAAAAGTGATTCCCAATTGAATTTTACACAATTTATAATTTTTATACTTAACATACCATGTTGATCATCCGTTTAAAGCAAGAACCTAAACGTTAATTTTAGTCGTTTACAGTATTTTATACTGCAGCGAAGTGCGAACCACCTTCTACGAAATAAATTAATGTCATAGGCGTAGAATACCTACCTATTAATGGTATCCGAGGGGGCTATTACGGCTCTGGAATTTTCTTTTTCACTCTGTTGATATTTTATTCCCCTCGGTGAAAACATAGCACGTTTTCAATTATCACTTCCACGCTACGGATGTCGGACTATCGTGTGCTGTTATACGCACTATAGTGTCCGCTAGAATATAATATAAGATAATAAACAATTTCATACGCGGTTGTTGTGTTTTAAATTTAAATTAAGCTAACACAAATTATAATATACATAAATATTTATGTATAAATGTGAAACCATTACTAAAAACAGTAAAAACGAAAATAATTTTTCATTTCTGATACCTAAAAAATATATAAAAACAAAAGTCCAATTATTAATTTAAAATGCATCTTTTTAAAATAATATTACCTACTGATATTATATTAATGTCATAAACAAAATGATTTTGTAACAAACATATTATTATAACAACCGTTTTGAATGAATGTACGATAGGTAATTAAACCACAATACCATAAACTACACGTGATAAAACGAATTATTTGATTAGACAGGATACCTATATAAATTATATTTTGAATTACCTAGGTAATATTTTTATCAATGGTCCCTTGAACTGATACTGGTTGAGTTAAGAAATATTATAAAATATACGATAAATAATCTCAACTTGCAATAACGCCTCCAGTAAAGTCTCAAAAGATATTGATTGGACAGCTGTAATGTATTTCGTACCGATCTATTAACTGTTCGATGACGATAGACTGAGCGATTTGTATTGCAACCAATGGTGTGTCTGTAAAAACCAAGAAAGTAATTTAGAAGAACGATAAAAACAAAAGTAATTTTTGTGAAATAAAATAGCCTTTTGTATCCACTGTAAACAGATAAATGATTTACATTTATATTATTCGTTTTTGAGATAATACTTACTTCCATGTCAAAGTATAATGGATCTAACTTCAAATAAATTCTTAAATTAATAACGCACATAAATATAAATCAAAATGATATACCAGAACTTTTAATGAAATAATTGCATAACAGAATCAGCAACAGTACCAAAACTGAAAAATAATTGTTGGTAACCTGTCACTAATGCATTTTTAGTAATAAATTATTACTAATAACATATACCTAGTAAATGTGTACATTTGAGGAAATAATATGTGCAATCGTTTCTGAATAATATCTTCTTAGCTTTCGGTATTGAAATCAACTGTTTAATTAAACTCTATAATTTAACATTATATTATTCGTATTTATTTTATTTTATTTTAAATTTTATATTTAAGTTGGAGGAAAAGTTAAACGAAGCCGCGGCTATGTGAAATCGAGGGTTATAGACTTAATCACATTGTCCTGTTTTTCCATTCATGTATTTTAAGAAAGTATTTTTTCACAACACTGAAGTACGATAATTTCTATAAAAGTTATTTCGGTAAATTCCATATTTTATTAGAATGTATATTTTACAATAGACACTGAAATAAAAGCTGATTGAGTTTTCAGCCGAAAAGTATAAAGAAATCAGATTTCGACCAATAACACTTATTTTAAATATTATTTTGAGTAAAAATTTAAATTATATTTAAATTAAAAATTAAACAATAGTGACATTTTATTGGCAGGTATTTTCAAGTAGAAATGCGAACTAGTTACAAGATTACTTTTTCACGTTTATTTGAAATGTAATATTTGAGGACTTCAATGATTTTTATAGATCACGTCATATTGTAATGACGTGCATTTTTTGATTTGTCTTACCCCACACCTTGTTTGCTAGCAATATTTTCCAATAATCTTCTTATTTTTATTTTTACAATATTTCAAAAAATATGTTTCAAACTAATGGTGTTTTAATGTTGAAAACAACAAAAACTTTTAGATTCTGAGCAGTAGATGAATGTATTGAATTTACAATGATGTATGTTTACTATTTTTAAATTTTTTTTTTATTCATGTCTATAAACGCGATAAGTAGTTGAAATAATACTTTGATTTTCAACTTTAGTATATTGTTCGATGGAAAATTTGGTCTAATGGGGAAGTCAAAATTTAAAAATCACATTAATTTTCAAAAGTGCTGGGAAAAACAAAAAAAAAAATTAAGGGAAAAACCGGGATTTTTAACGCAAAATCGGTTTTTGATAAATTCGATTTATTGACCGTAGAAACATGACATTTTCATTGATTGTTTATATTTGCATTTTATACACACTACAATTTTGATTTATTTTGAACTGTAGGTATATGGACATTTTCAGTTTCCAATTTTTTTTGGTTTTTTTTTTTAAATGAATGTTAATACAATTTCATTTGTTGAGTAAAAAAGCTTGAACATTTAATACAAGGATCTTAGTATAGTCCCAGACAGCATTTTGTAATGATAATATTATAATAGTATTATAATAACGTTATACTAATATCATTCGTTATTACAATGTTATAATAATATTATTAATCAAAAAATTGCTGTCTGGGGTGTTACAATAACATTTGAAAAATATTAAAAATCCATAGGCACAATTTTTTTTCCAAGCATTTAAAGTGCAGATTTTGACAAAAAATGTAAAAATCATTATAGTATATAAAATAATATTATAGGTACTCATCAAATTGTAGTTATTATGGTTATAAGCTTGCAGTGCATAATTGTGGATTTATAAAATTATGCGCTATTAAGGAAACAATGTTTTAAGGTAAGCCTTTCGAGATTCCTTCAAAAACATGTTCATGAGAAATTAATGCGAGACCTTCCAACATTCCACAAAAATGGCTAAATTTGTTTATAAATTAATATTAGTTAACCCTAAATCTTGGAAATTTCTATAAGAACTTTTGCAAAAATTATTAAAAATGCCTATCATACCTAGTAAAATTTTAATCAAAAATTAGTTGAAACGAGAGCCCTTTTAAATTCGACTTTTAAGTAGGTTGTATTCAGAAAATAGTTAGTGCTCTGCGCAATTAGTTAAAACAAGGTTAAACATTCCTTCATAAATAGATATTGGTCTTGCGTTTAAGTAGACATTACTTACACTGCAGTCGTTGTATATTATGAGTAATTTTTTTTTTGAAATTTTATAACGTTATAAAAATATGTAGGACCAAGCGGTGAAAATTACCATCGCAATACCACGTTTCAGCTTCTGACAAAATGTTCAAGCTGTCATCTGTCGAACCATAATATAATTCTTTCTCAGGTTGTTGATTTATTATCTGCCAATAGAAACCGCTATCCATTAATTAAAGCCCATTCATCTGAAACATAAAGTTTTTTATTTTCATTGTGTTTTTTTTTTTTTTTTACAAGAAATATAAAGGTAGGTACTTACTAGTTACAATTATAAAGTATTAACCGTGGGTCGAGTTTAAAAAGGTTCCAAATCGAATTCAGGCTTATGTGTTCGTTACTGACGGTTTTTCGATATAAATCTAAAAGGTTCAAACTTCTAAATCAACAAAAAAAAAAAATTTTTAATTTTATTTGTATTTTATTTTGTATAATTTTAGACTTGATTTATATTGAACAAGTTATAGTTTGTATTTTATTAATCATGATAATTTAAAAGATTAAAAAAATGTTGGTGCAAGATTGAAATATTTATGTTAAACCTCAAAATGTAATACTTTTTATACTAGAGCCACGGAATAAAATATAAAAGTTGAAATAAAATAAGGCTGTGTTTAAATAATAAATTATATTTAGTATTTTACATTCTATTATAAGCTACAATATCATTCATGCAATTTAATACATAACTATTGTTAGCTCTTTGGTTCCCTTTCTAATTATTCATGTTAGAACAATTTCTATTGGTAAAAACAATAGAGCTTTGCCAGCCTTTCCATAAGGCATACCTGAGTTTCCGTAAGGAGCAACTGTTTTTTCCATAAGAACATCCCGATTTTTCATAAGGACCACCCGATTTTCCATAAGGAGACACCAACTGTCCCCTGGGGACTTGATGTTTATTGAATGAGTGTTTATTCTTAATCCAAATTGACTTTCTAGAACTTTGTTTTTGAATTTTGTATTTTGAAAGTACATATTATTATAATCAAATAAAAAAGTAAAAAAATAAGAGATAAAATTTAAAAAAATATATTCATTAGCAAGTCCCAATCAAAACAAATTTACTTAGAATTATTCGAGGAATTATTTTAATATATTTAAGTTCTTAATACAGTACTTAATAAAAAATTATTTTAATACACAGCTAGGTATTAAAATATTTTTAACAAGTTTGTGTACAATATAAAAAGTTATATTATAGTGTATATACGTAAGTAAAAATAACATTATCCACGCAAATAAGGGTTAAAAAATAAAAACGAACTATTAGGAGGGCTGTCGATGTTTTTATCACTATTTTTATTATTATTTTTTTTTTTTTTGAACTTTATAAATGTTAATAATAACTACAGCAGTTATTTATGTATTTAAAAAGAGTGACTTGAGAGTATATTGCATCTGACTTGGGTGTTTAATAAACTTGCGCGTTATATTCTATAAAACGAATTTAAATATTCTTTTCTGGCACGGTCGGAGCTTTGTGTGTGGTACCGTGGAGTGGATACGATATTTCAAAAGCACGTCCAAACGGTGTAGACATTTCGTGCCATTTTCCTCTTCTTCCTCTTTTCACCACCGTCACCACGGTCTTCTCCTCCTTGTCCTACGACGACGCCTATTCAACGAAACACTTACACACAATACCCAGCAGCGGCGGCTGTAATATATAATATGTATATAGTGTTATTTAATATCCGTAAATATATTATTTTAAGCCGTAAAAGTTTTAGTTTTGATAGTTTTACGATGTTATTTAAGTCGAAAGAATACAATAAAAACGTACAACGTATTTTGGGAGCGATTAATCAACTGCCGTTTGAACAACGATATCCCACTCCAACTCCAACTACTATAAAACGTACATATAATAATATATATACGGTACGGAAATTCTGAATATAAAAATAACAATAACAATAATACTATTGTTTGACGACTATATTCTACCCATTTAGCCTGAATATAATATATAAATCGAAATAAATAGAGCACTCGGTGATGAACGATGAGAAGGAACGATATAAAATATATTATGTACGCAATTCTCGTATTTTAGAGCTCCGCGTGGCCATTTTACCTTTTAAAATAATAATTGAACTACAGAATACTACGACTTATCCTCAGAATGTGAATGATGAATTATGTTTCTTACTCTGTGAAATCATTCTTTAATAATAATTAGTATACTGATCCTATTGCAATTTTAAATGGTCTCATCGTCTGCATTCTCACAGTCGTCTTATTATGATAACGATAAATATATATAATTGCATATAGCATATTATTAAATGCCAAGTTTGGATATTCATCCTCACTTATCACTCATCAACAGTGCTAAATGTACCTGGTTGGACATTCCACCATCGGCGACTTGGGTACGTTGCCTTGGAGCATTCCAGGTGTTTCTCGTTAGTAAACAAAATATAAATTGTATAGCTTTGTCATGTTTTTAGTAATTTTCTTTGCAAGTTAGTGTAATTGTCTATCCGGTTCATTGACAAATCGGCTGTCTCCGTTAAATTGTAATACAATAAAATGTATGAATATGTTTATTGTACAAATTGGTTGCAGCTTGGTAATATACACCATTGAAAGCAAATCGACTATTATTTAAATATGTTATGACGTTTTCATCAGATTATTCATCTTAAATACTAAATATATAAAAAATGCACTGTTCATTTTTGACGTAGCTGTAGTGAAATAAAGATTATTGGATATAATTTCCACAGTGGGGCATAAGGTAATATTATATTAAAATATAAACAAAATATGTATATCTTTTGTTAAAAAAGTGTTGTTTATTACAACAATACATATCTATTCAATATGGACATCATTAAATCATATTAATGAACACGAATTGAAGCACTCTGCCATTCAAAGAAGTTCAGGATAGATTTGTTAATCTTATATGTTCATATTTAAATAAACCCAAATGTGGACGGAGTGGTCGAGCGGACTAAGGCGTCGGTTGTGACGCACACCGGCGCTGGTTTAAACCTCGGTCCACGGGCGGCATTTTTCTTCGGGCAAGTCACGGTGTCCGGAGAACAAGTGCCGCCATTCCCCACCCGGGCATGGCAGATACCTACGGATGCCCACTTAAAAATCTGCCAAAACTACAGACACGTGTTTACGCCTACTATTCCCTCCCCACAGTTTAAAAATCACCCAATGGCCTCAGTTTCCGCGGGTAAACTAAAAAAAAAAAATTCACATATCTTATATTTACCAAATATATTTTTAAAACGTATACAGAACCTGGCTGTTGATATGGACGAATGAGCCGTTAGTTATAACTAGGTAAGTTAAATTTAAGAAAATTGTGTTACTATACTGTATACTACTAATAATATACAATTTATAAATACAACACGAAACTTGATTGTGTTGTTTTGAAAATTATATAAAATATATAAATTTGTAAAAATCGCGTCGTATTCAGTGATTCCATTGTTATTCGGTAATCATACGTAATCGGGTACTATCCATGGTGACACGGTTAGGTATGATGATTCTTTGGTTGAGACGGTGAGAGGGTGTAGGCAATAGGTTAGGTTAGTTCGATTTAAAATGGCAAGAAGAATCGAATATTATAGAGTACCACCGATCATTACAATTCCCGTAGAAATAAAAACCGAACATCTTAGCATTTCATTTTTATTTGTTTATAAAAAATAAAATGTGAAACCAAGATCTGGAATGATGTATAGTTTCTGTTTTCTAAAATATAACGATATAAGAACCAAGCGTGTTTTTTTATATACAAACATTTTTTAACACAGAATAAAAAGAAAAAAAACCAACGAAGAACAGATGAATTTATTAGTAAACGTTTTATTTTTTTGTCACATATTTTTGTCGCTTAATGGTTCATTTCCTTTTAGTTATTTATGGTTAGTGCGTGTGGGTGGTAGTGATAGTCTTAGTGGTGGACGATGGACGATTGTTGCAGATGGACAGGTAGTTATGATGAAGGGTCTCAGAAAGAATTATTATTACATTCGATTGCGAAGAGAAAAATTATGAACAAGCCGAGACGTTTTTATTATATTATTTCTTCGTAACGACCGTAGTTTTTCTTATTCAATGGATTATTGTGTATATACACTATAATAATATACGTACAATACATAATATTGTTATACCTATGTTTGTGTTTGTTATTATTTATTTTCTTCGGTTATTCTGATTAAACGTTGGCAACACAGAGGAGCGACAGACAGCGGTGGACGTGGATAAAATGCATTTGAATAATACTACCACCCACCCGTAATTATTATTACTGCTTTTTCGAATGACGTAACCTCTGTTCCGCGTCGTGTTTACTTGCCACTGGTGGTGGTTGATTTTATTCACGATTCAAAATATTATTGACAATGCGAAGACGCACGATGTACGCACTTCATTAATAAAATCGCACTGCCGCAAGCCGAACCCGTGTTATAGTACATAATATATTATATTATATTATGTCATATGCGAAATGGTAATCTGAGCGAGCACCGCCGTCGTCGACGCACTCGAAACTACAATAATGTATTATAATAAATAATTGGTATATTGTATTGCCGTTGTAACGGAATTCCGCGGCACCAAAGCAAATGCAATATTCGTTTTCAATAAACTTTATTGAAAGCCAGACAAATTGCGTTTTTTTTTTTTAAGAAATTAAAGACTTTAGAAACTATTAAAGTAGAAACTAACCAGTTGTATGTGTATTTGTTTTGTGTGGGCGTAAAAAGTATATGAGAATTCAACTTTGAAACCAAAGGCCTTATAATATTACCAGCTGTATAATAGTAGGTTAAGTTAGCCAGGGAATAATTTATCAAGTATAAAACACGCCCGCCTTTATAATATAATTGGTTTAAACCCTTAATCAGTGTACCTCAGTTCAGATACTATAGCTCCTGTTATATTTTAGAACGTGGTTCAGACTACTGTCCTCTAAAATTTTCTGGTTACTCTAAGAATAATCCATGATTTTTCGTTAAAATCGGTCGAGTAGTTTTTGAGTCTGGGGGCACCAAACATATTATTATAGAAGAACCATTTTATAAATAATTTTTCATCATATATTTTGTTTTAAGATATGAATGTCTTTATTTGAGACCATAAATGCGACAATATGATGCATGATTCTACCTCATATGCCCGAGTAAACAATGGCAACCATTTACATACAACAAAAAAAATTGTAATTTTTCATCGTAAAATTCAAATTCCCTGAGCCCCTCTCAAAAATACAGATGTTGGTAATTCCTTTCTATTAGTGCACATGGTAGTATGAAGCTGCCGTGAAAATGTCAAGTCTCTACAGGTATCATAGTTTAGGCTGTACTTTGATCAATCAGTCAGTCTAGATACGTTCGGTTATATTATATATTGATTTATTAGGTACAGTATATGCACATATTTTTTCATCCAGAAATCAAATATTATGTTTTAAGAAATCTAAGATTTTTGCATCACAAAACAAATTTAAGAATGAACAATGTAATTAATGTTGTAACAACATGTCAAACATACTTATAAAAAATGGATGAAATACGGGTATAAACACAGCATCTGCTTAACAAGCGAACTATTTTATTCAATGAGTAAATTCAATTTTACTCAAAATCAGGGCTTGGACCGATATTGGATACCGATTTTGAATACCAGTTAAGATCGATAAAAACCTTTTTCTAAACTGATAACAAAATCTAAAAAAATCAATTTTAGTTATCAAAACCGAAATTGAAATTGGAAAAAAAAAACCTATATTCAAAACCAAAAACGAAATCGGAAATAATAAATACATACCAATAATCGAAACTGAAAACAAAAAAGGAAAAAATACTTTCGGTTTCAAGTCCTGTTAAAATTATTTATTGATTCCGTATTCTATTATTCCAATGATATACAATACTATAGAAGAGCTAGTAAAGAATATTTTAATTATATGCAAACTTAAATTTACTTACAAATCAAATCAAGTAAATTTGATGCGGGTACAGTTTTACTTTAAAAATTTTACCATTTAATATAGTATACCATCAGAATTCAACGGCAATACTTTTGCAATTAAACATCGAATGTACACACATCCGATGTATGTAATATAATATATAGCAATTAAAGTTCTATGCTCGTCTCCATGTGCACACCGTCGTCGTCTTCGCGGTGATATAGGTACGCATTATTTTTATTTATAATTTATTATAAACAAACATTGGCAACACAAGCCATTAATTACAATGTAATTTTGTATTATGATTAAGTATACAATTATATTAGAACAATTATTGTTTGTCTAATATGAATATATGATTACACAATTTTCTTCGTGTGTCGAGGTCGTGAGATATTTTGTGCTTAATCTGGTCTTGATTATATTTTAAGCAGTCTGTGATTATTTTTTGATTGGGGGGGGGGGGGGGGTTGTCCTCTCTGCAGGCTGTTAGAAAACCATATGACTAGGTATTTGAGTGATTTTGGTGTGACCAAGTGCACGTTATTTTTTTAACATCATCATTGTTATCATCATTATTCAACTGAATCCGAAATCAGTTTCATAAATGCTTGAACATAATATAGGCGTACGTCTCAGAAACGGCAACGTTGAAATTGTCATTATCTATAGTGATTAAATTATGTGGACTCATATTATAGAAGCCGCAGTGTAGGTGCGCATATTGTGCCGTTGTATTTCATGACTTTAATGTTAAAACTATCACACAATTGTAAAATTTTTTTTTTTTATTGGGTAACCCACGGCAACATAGGCCATTGGGTGTGGGGGAGGGCACTGTAGGTTTTTAAATTGGGTAGGTTGGGTACACGTGTGTGTTGTGTTTTGGCCGAATTTCTAATGGGGGCACCCGTAGGTTTCTGCCATGCCCCGGGTGGGGGGATGGCGGCACTTGTTCTCCGGACACCGTGACTTGCCCGAAGAAAAATGCAGCCCGCGGCCAAGGTATCGAACTCGGGTAGGCTGCGTCACAGCCAACGCCTTAGACCGCTCGGCCACTCCGTCCCCCAATTCTAAAATTATATTATTGTTTGTTGTGATATTTCTATACTAATGATTGTTAATCGACTATTATGAGTGCGGCCGAATTTTGTACCTTACTGATTCCCTTCGTACGTGCAATCAGGTATCGTGTACGAAACTATATGAAATCAGCGTTTATTTCCATCGCGTGAAACATAAGTTATTTTCTGTTTCTTCCAATATCCTTCAAAATATAATACCGTTCTAAATCATATCGTAATTTTTTTTTTTTTGGAATACCTATATGGATACCTATATAGGCGTACGCGAAACGGGTTTATTTAAGCAATTAATTATTATAAGCTGTATAATTTGTAAATTTTGAAAAAAAGAAAAAACTCTTGCATAATTTTTTGCATATTTTCATGTTTTTTTACTGCATATTTCTTGCATATTTTCATGATTTTTACTGCATATTGTATGGCATATTTCAATACTTTTTAGTGCATAACATTCCACGCTCTAGTCATCATACAACAGTAAGTTGTATCTCAACGGAAGTGGCTGATTAAATGCCGTCGGACAAAAAGTAAACAGTGCAACAGCACACACACGAGAACATCTACGATACCCGCTAAGTCCAGCAGGCCGTGTTCGAGCTGTAGTTTTTCCGCAAACGATCGAGACTGTAGCGATAATGCTTACAACGGCACCGCGATGGATAAGTTAAGACCAGCTTCGCCACCATCGCAAAAGCCAGACTACGCCACGTGTGTTCCATGAAAATCCGTCCGCGGAGGATCGTTAGTGTGATAGGTATACTTAGGTACATAATATCATATTGTATAGGTTACAGACGGCGATTCGAGGCAATGAAATACGTGTGGCTTTGAGATAAAAAAAAGGGACATTCGTTATACTTTTGTTATTTATTTTCAATACCTTAAAACGGATGAAACGTCATTGGAAACTGGTTGGGAGTATAATTATATGACGTGATGGGAATATAAATCATTATATATTTTCTTTGGTGCGGCGAGGACGAACAGCAGAAGTTAGGATGTGGAAGTCGTAGTCGAAAAAATGGATTGGACACTTCCTTCGTTATTGTTGTTGTTCTATCGGTTCGTACATTGTCGTATATTCCCAGTTTTATCTCAACGGAAGTGGCTGATTAAATGCCGTCGGACAAAAAGTAAACAGTGCAACCGCACACACACGAGAACATCTACGATACCCGCTAAGTCCAGCAGGCCGTGTTCGAGCTGTAGTTTTTCCGCAAACGGTCGAGACTGTAGCGATAATGCTTACAACAGCACCGCGGTGGATGAGTTAAGACCAGCTTCGCCACCATCACAAAAGCCGGACTACGCCACGCGTGTTCACATCGAAATCCGTCCACGGAGGATCGTTAGTGCGCTATACCTAGGTATATATTATATTATATGTGTATAATATATTGATTTACCAAGATATATATATTTAGGATAGAAACGGCGGTTGGAGGGAATGAGACCGCGGAACGAATGAAATACGTCGTTTTCTTTTGAGAAAAAAAAATAGGGCAAGTGGCTAAATTATTATTATTATTATACATTATATATAGCTGCAAAAACATTAGCGTCGCCGAACACACACGTAAAGTGGTCCGTCTCGGTTGTATTTCTATATTTCTCACCGTTAAAATATCATATTATTATTATTGTTGTCGGGGACGCACGACTATTAGAGCACTTGGCAAACACCGGTCGTCGGCCGAACGCTTTATCGCGTCTACCCTCGTTCGTCTGTATACGATTCCTTTAGAAAACATCCGGTTAGGTTTTTCCGATCGTATATTATCGTTGTAACCTATCACCGTTGCTTAACCATATAGTTTTCCTTGGTATAATATTATATACATTATACAATCATCGCTATTGCTTTCGCCTAATAATAATATGTTATCATTACACGCGTTATAACCGTACTATGGGCATTATCATAACGTCTTCACGTTCACCAAACTTATTGATATTATGACACAATAATATTTTTATCCGTTGGTGTAAGTAAACCATAATTGATCATCTATTATATTTTGTGTACCTTTTTAATCGCAATCTAAGAAACAAAAAACCATTTATAATACGATGAGGTACACGTAGTTGGCCTCATTTTCCAAAAACACACCAATTTAGGGCGTAAATCCATATACAAATTTGGCTGTAATATTATTTCCGTGTGTTTGGATCCATATATTATATTTTTCCTACACATTATTATAAGCATGTTTATCAGCCTGAAGTTCTGAGACTATTGCCCAGAAGATACCACGAGGTTGGCTCAATCGTATTCCAATAATATGTTTGTACTTTAATCATGGTAAACATTTTAGTTAAGTACCATTATTTTTACTTGTAATTTGAGATAAAAGTTGAGGTCTACGATTTTTTTTCTTGTCCCAAAACATTGTACTCATTTTTATATAATTAAGTTTGAAATATTTTCTATATTTTAGTACATTAAAATGATACATTTATTTATTTTTTGACACAAAATATTTTTCTAACTTTTTTATATTATAAATCAATGTATTTTTCAATTTTAATTATAATAACAAAAATATATACTCAGTAGGTATATATTTTCTTACGATGCAGTTTATTTTTAAATTGTTATAGTTTTGCGGCCAAACGTGTTTTCATAAAATGCTATTTAACATTTCAACAATTTTCATGTAAATTGTTCATGGCGTGTTTTAACGCGTTACTCCCAAAATACGTACGTGAAATAGTAAATAAGGAACTGGGCCGATAACAAATAATCATATTACATTTTTTTAACACTACTTGTCGGGAAAAAATACGTCCTTATGCAAAAAACCAAAAAAGTATGCTACAGTAAATAATGTTGTCATTAAATTTTAATAAAAAAAAAAAAACTCACACACACTTACAAGTAAACACAATTAATTTGTCTTGGTTTTCAATATCAAATTATATTATGGTGATGTTAATTGAAGTGTACGGGCATTTAATCCGTTCCCGGAACGCAGCCGCCAAAGCTGTAGTGGAAAATAATTTTGCCAGGCTACTTTCCGCACCATCTGCGCCCGGTTTTTGCGTCCACGGCATCCTCGATCAAAGTCGCACATATTTCGCTCCCTATCTCGGAATTCGCGTTATATGGTTCGTGTTATGTCCGAAATGTTTATAACAGTAATAAAAGCATTATCATCATACTTTGTTTCGGGTCACGAGGTAACGGTAACGTTTAACCCCTTCAGCGCAGGTATACTGCAACACCTTATAAAAATATCATACCTAATCATATTATTATACAACTGTCGGAAAGAGGTGTTGTGAATATACGAGATGAAAAAAATATGTGAAATTATTTATCTATTGTTGAATGTAGGTATTTACATTTTTATTTGTTTTGGCAGTTCACAAAGTATTTCGAGTTATAATTTGTTTAGACTTTTATTGTTTTTGAAGTTGTTCTAATATCATTGTTGTAGACAACTCATATTCAGATCGTTATACTGAATAGTTTGCCATTTTTTTTTTTTTTATTCAATAAATAGTTTTAGTTTAAGTTTTTATTATTATTATTATTATTATTTTATACATGATAAAAAAAATGACAACCGAACTTTTCAACCCTTAAAGATGAATTACAATGAAAATGTGTAACGTGATTACGTGCTATCGAATCGTTGGCCTTCTCTCTGACAACGTTTTCAAAAGGTACGTTTGCCAACTACGTTTACACGACTTCCTTATATTATGTTACATGTGGCGCGTGGTCTATACGGACTATTTTTTTGAGTGTTCTTTAAGTCATGAAACTCGAGTACCCAAAATAAAATCTTCGATATTAATTACACGTCAATTATGTTATATTTTTTTTCATGGTTTTTTCTTGTTTTGCTTATGTTTACTGTGTGGCTGTGCCTGAAAAGTGAAAAGTTATTCTGATTGGCGTACACACAAAATAATAAAATGTATCAATAATTTATAGCAGGCATGTCAAATACGCGGTCCACAGTTAGTTTTTTATGCCCCAATATAAAAATATTAACAATTCATTTAAAAAAAAAATTATACAATTTTCCTTTTATGTCACAACTGTGTTAGTGAGAGGTATACACTATGTTATTTTTCTGCCTTATCTTCTGATAAACTGTAATTTAATAAGTATATTGTATAGTATTGTAAGTATAATGAATAAAATTATTAAAATTGGTATACAAAATGTTTTTTTCCGATAAATTGTTATGTGCATGGTAAACTATATGCAATATATTTGGCCCGGTTATTACTTTGAGTTTGACATGCCTGATTTATAGTAATGGTCATTGACGTAATACCATATTATTATTACATTTCAGCACGACGTGCAAAATTTTGATGATTCCAATAATCAAAAAGATAAATTAAGTGAAATGCAGTGCCACTGATATAGCCACCAATGTGTACCACTTTTCCACTTATCAATAATGGGAGTGTCATGTCCCGGTATAACACATTGTTATCAGCACTATTTCACTAATAATATGGACATTGACATATTGGACATGTGTATCAGTATAAATAGAAAATAGGTTTTCACTACTTAATAATAAACGAATACTAATTGATAACTATTTCTGTTTAAATTGTTTCAACTAGGTGCATTCGAAAATCCTAACCATTCAACGATTGTGATGATACTATTGTCACGCGTCACACTCTTTTTAGTTTCAATATTATGTAACATTAACAGTTAAAAATACTGGAAAATAATTACAATTACTGGTTGGAACTTTGAAATAAAACGGTTATAACTACCATACGTTCCTACAGTGCGCACCTATTTGGGTTGATTTAAAAGCATAAAATAGTGTGTCACTGAATACATTTGTATGACAAGACTAAAATATAGTACAAGAAAAAATAACTTAGCACGACCGTTCGCCCCTTGGCCAGCAATATGTGTACACACTCATTAAACAGGTGATCGGACGGCTTCCGTGAAATTCCAATTGTTTAATTAATTAGTTAGGGCTTTAAGCGTTGGATTTGGTCGCTTAATACGTCCCAGCAAATGTCAGTATTGCCATGTCGTAACATCACCACGTTTTCACACGACCGAAATAATATTATGCACACGGCGATGGTCAGTTATACGCCATGTAGAACATGGTACCATAATAATTGTGGTATAGTGGTTATCGACTTAACGACCGACGTAATGTTATTAACCTGCACTTCGTTTTACATGGAGCTATATCTGCAGTAATACGTGTTAGGGTAAAGCTGTAATCGTCGTGTTGAATTATCCAGGAAACCTGCACCAGGGAACTTCAGCGACCAATTGCATTTTAACACAAACCAACAGGGTGGCATCATCAGCTAAGTATATTGTTGTTGTCGAGATCACAATATTATATTGAACCATTGATGTGTTTCATGGTATTAAATGTATATATATAAATTACAATTATGTCACGTACGTTTATCCAGCCTTTCCCCCACCCAAAGGAAAATCTATAAACAAACTATACAGATATTCAGCATGTAATTCGCACTAATTCACATGTCTAGGTTTGAAAATTTGCACGACCTTCCTTCCCCTCGAAAAACAAAAAATTCATGAAGGGGCCAGCAACACATCTCTCCAGCCCCCGGTGGTCAAAATTTACATTTTCAGAATTTTTCTTCTGCAGACATTTAGAATGTATTTCACATGAATTCGCACGCCTAGTTTGAAAATTCACACGAACTTGCTTCCCCTCCAAAACAAAAAAAATCATGGGGGTACATTTATGTAACCATTCTACCTTGTAAAGTATTCAAATACAAGTATAATAATAACAATGACAATAACAAAAACAATAACAATAAATAATAATAATAATAATAGTGATAATGATAATGGTGATGGAGATGGAAAAGGTGATGGAAATGAAAAAGGTGATGGAGAAGGTGATGAGATGGAAAAGGTGATGAAAATGGCGATGAAAATGGTGATGAGATTGTGATATAAATGGTTATGGTGATGGTGATGGTATTGAAGACGGAAATGGGGATAGTGATGGTCATAGTTTAATAATATAAATAAATAAATATAGATGCATAGGTACCTATCATAATGCGGTATGAACCAGGAAAAACGATAAGAAAATTATCGATCCGCATATTACATATTCATCTTTAATTTATTATGTTATAATGAATAATATATAAAGTTTCTTAGGCAACATCATCAAAAATGGTAATGAAATATTATGACCGGCTGTAAGTAATCATTCATTGGTTTGTCATTTAAAAATATATTTCAAAGAAATTGATCTAAACAAATTCAAAAATCACCGATGAAATAGCGTAGGTATACGCACACAAATTCCATTTATCAGCACCGATTTGCGTACGTTCATGTAATATTATGTCAAGCGTAGGTATACGGTTTCATAATAATATTATATAGTGAAACCTCTAAATATATCGTACGCTATATAAGTGGCTGACATTTTGTCCATTATTCAGAAGGTTAAGTTTGGAGAAAGTTTGTGTTAGATTCCAAAGAAAAAGTCTAATGTTTGGAGGTGTCGCTATTTAGAGGTGTCCGTTAGCAGAAGTTTCAATAATTTTATAGGAGCGATTCCCGAGTGTAAATCCCCTCAGCAAACCGACCGCAGTGTCGTTAATATTCGTTTATCGTCAGCTAACCGAAGTCGTCGAATGGTGCGATAGTAAAATATACCTACGCAATACCTAATAATACATAATATTACATGATTAATTATACGTCGTGTATCAATCATTAAATTGGGCCATTTTCGCGAGTCTGCTGCAGTGACTGTCGCCACGGCTGGTGGTTGAAATAAGTACCCTACATCTGAACGAAAATTTTTGCATTTTTCGAGAAACGATATTTAAGAAAAAAATAAAATTGCAATATTATAGGTTCCTATAACGCTATATAGTATGTATGTGAATACACCGCGCACGATAGACGGCGGCGAGAATCATTCAAAAAAGTTCCATTGTGACATTGACGAGCAACACGTACCTACTATAATACTACACGCTTCCGATATACTCTCTAATCGCATCGCTGCTGCAATCTCACGCTCGTTGTAAAAAATAAATAAAAATAGTAACAACGAAAATTGAGCTCCGATCGTGATACGTCAATACGCTATATCAATGTACGGGCACACACCTACGCTTAGATATGTTGACATTTTGTTATTTCGTAAAGCGGCAGTGGCTAACGCGTTGTTCACGCGACAAAACCATTTTTAATCGAAAATATTTATTTTTTCACATGGTTGCGCACATGAATTTTTTGCTTTTCGAGGGGAAGGAAGGTCATGCGAATTACGTGCTAAATGTCTGCAGAAGAAAAATTCCGAAAATGTTAATTTGGACCGCCGGGGGGGGGGGGGGGCTGGCAAGACGTGTTTCTGCACCCCTCCCCCTTGAATTTTTGTTTATCAAGGGGAACGAAGGTCGTGCGAATTTTTAAACTAGGCGTGCGAATTACGTGCTAATAATATCTGTATAGTTTGTTTATAGTTTTTCCTTTGGGAGGGGCTGGCCAAACGTACGTAATTATTAATTACAACTGTAATAGTAAAATAAACGATACCTACCTATTATAATAATATATTATTGTTAATTATCGATGTCAGTTTTTTGTAATTATTGATGACCTAACTGAATATAGGCACCTGGTATCGTTTACAACCTAAAGATGATACAATAATTGGGGCATGGACCAATTTCGCCAAAACAAAATTTGTATTTTAGGGTCAATATACCAGTTGCATAGCTTATATTTTAGGGTTAGTGTACCAATTGCGCTGTTTATATTTTAAGGTCAATATACCAATTGCGCTTGTATTCAAATTTGCATGGCGGCTACCTTCAGGTTTAGAAATATTGTTGTTTGATCTAATTCCATCATCATCAACATAAACACACTAAAATGCTTCTATTAAAAACGTTTTTCTTGATCAATTGATTACTGGTTAGAGTGACTGGTTATAATACATTTTATAACGGTATCGGGAATTTTATGAAACGTTATTATTATTACGACAACATTTGATCGTGGAAGTATGCATTTAAGTGATATACGAAAACAAGTTATCATTATCATACATTTTATATATAATTGACGATCAAAAAGTAACTTGTTAAATGTGAAGAAAAAAATTGTTTATTTATTTATATTAGGTATATTATGTATTATGCATTAATACTCGCAAAAAATCGGTTAGTGTAATCATTTATTATATAATTATAATTTATAAATAACTAATAACTTTTCTATAGATACCTAGTGTAAAATGTTTTGAGCGCAATTGTCCTATTGATCCTAAAATGTATAAAGTGCAATTGGTCTATCGACCCTACAATTTTTAGAGCGCAATTAGTATATGAAAGGTCATTTTAAGTGCAATATTGGTAAACTACCGATAATTGCACAACCTTTTAATGGCCAAACCTATATTTTAAGATATATACCTTTAATAATATCCTACGACGAATAATGATATTATTACACATGTCCATTGTCTAGATTAATTTTATTTGGAAGTTGTGTATTTTTTTTTTTTTTAATAATTAAATAACGACATTTATTTTTGAATTTATATATTATGTATTATTACTACCTAATCGTATTATAATGTCATTATAATGCGCATAAAAATGTTTATAATCCATGGAGAAAAATGTCGATTATCCGGTGTGAAAATGTCCCGAATTAATTTTAATAATACTTCCCCGAGAAAATAACATCGTCTCGATTCGCCAATTTTTTCATCCGATTTCGTATAACAATACGAATCAAAAACAATAAGTAGTCAGGTCGGTATTCCGTTTTATACGCGTAATAGAATGTACATCCACAACGCGAGCTGATTCAATTAAACCGGAAGTCTACCGGATTCCGCGACGTTCTTACCCGTGACAACATTAGCAGCAGTTGCCTTTTTAAACGCAGTACACATTTTTCATTTATATAAAATAGTAAATACAATATCTGCCGGCAGGATGAAGAGAAAAACGTAAAATGATTACGGTAGTCGGCGCACTGCCTCCTGCACTGCTACACTCGAGTATTTTAAATTGCTAAAAGTAAATACAATCTCGCAGAAGATATTTTTCCCTTGTAAAAATAAACGAACCGTAAATTTTTTTTCCCGTCTCTTTGGTCGATATTTTCGTCAAAAATAAAATAATTCTCATTAGTTTTTTTTTCATTTTTAAGCTGGCGCCACGATGCACTGCAATAATATACGACTTGCGACCAAATTCTTGTACACTATGAATTTCTAAGCATTTTAAAACGTTTCCAATTATAATAATATTGCATGAGTGTATGATATCATCATCAGAACTGTTTCGGTGTCAGTTGTAGAATGGTAATAAACGTCATAATTATATATAATATATTAAAATGTACAATATATGCATAATCGCCATTAAAATATTGTTATATTATTTTAAACAAGACTATTATAATTTATACGAAATTCTAGATTTTATAAATACCTATCGTTAATAATTAGAAAGACATGTTTTGAATCGAACTGAAAAACCGTAAGTAATTGATTTTCTCGCAAATGCACACAATTGTACGGTCAACTTAAATCTATAAACTAAATTTGATAACACTATAAATTATTTTATTTTATTTTATTTTTATTATTAAGGTTAAGGCTTCGACTACTAGGTCATTAGCCTGTGGTACTGTAGAGGAGGGTACTGTAGATTTTGTTTACACGTGTGTGTTTGTTTTGGGCACCCGTAGGTATCTACCGTGACTTGCCCGAAGAAAAATGCCACCCGCGACCGAGGTATCGAACCAGCGCCGGTGTTCGTCGGAACCGACGCCTTAGTCCGCTCGGCCATTCCTTCCCCCACTATAAATTATTGTAATCATCTAAATAACTACTCTATTATATTATTAGTCAGAGCTATTATTATTATTATGTTTTAAAATTCTAATACAAAAATGAATCAGAGACTAATAACTATACGACTGTTCACGCGTCATTGTCTTGGATTTTTCGAATAAATTAAAACCATTTTGCGAATAATTATAATTGTAAATTGCTCTTTTTCAAGAATTTTGTAATAACTTTTTTGTTCGTCTAAGTGCGCACATACTATTATTTATCATAAATTATATTGCAGAGAACAGTGTCGAATGCTATTCACCGACGTTTTCTGAAATTATTCTCCCTCACATAATAATACGGCTTTATAACTATTTCATTAAAATACGAGACAATACTCGGAACAATGTGGCTTTTTTTTTTCTCTTCAATTTTGGTGGTAAAATGATTACTGCGTAGAATAATGACTGCGCCGTGTAACGTTATTAAATGATGTCGAACCCTTAGCGTATAATATTTTGTTCGGACGGTGTTGCGCAGCGCCCAAGTTTTTAAATAAACCGACGGCGGACCGACGCGCGAGACTCGGGACGAAATCAACGCGAAAACACAATAATATTTGTGTGCGCAATCATTTATTTTAATGAAACGGCAATGGAACACGCGATGGAAGCGGTTTGTGTAATAATATAATGTCTGTCGCAGGAATAATAATGAAAAGAAATATAAGAGAAGAAAAACAAACCATCGATTTTCACGGCACATTTTATTCTTTATTATTATTATTTTTTTTTATACTCCCCCCCTCCTCCTCCGCCCTTAGTATTCTCACGGGTGAAATCATTTGATTTTTTTTCACCCTCTCCCCCCTCATCACCTGTCCCTCATCCAAACCGAACAAATCAGCATTGAATAACGTCCCCCAAGTCCGATTTCGTATTCGTAAACCAACGTCCGTGTATACACAGCGCGCGGCGGCAAACCGTCGGTAGGTACCGTACTTTGATTTGCATGTCACATTAACGTGTGTGTGTGTGTGTGTGGGTGTGCGTGTGCGCGCGCACGTATTATATGTATATGTGCATTGTTTGTTTTCATTTTTATTCGCGTGTTGCTACACTGAGGTGTCTCTTCGTAAGCTCCGTCGTTTATGAATATTCCGTCCACGTCGTATTCCCGAGCAAACGAAAATTAACAATAATAATAATAATAATGATGATGATAATAAAAACCACGTCTCGCGGTGACGTCATCGGCTCGTCAAGGGGCGGTCGGGCGAAGAACGAGCGCGTCCGTCAGAATGCGTAAAAAAACATAGCTGCACTACCCCTAGTCTTAATTTCTGTTCCCCGAATAGTTTACGACGTAATTTCGAGCGACGCGTTCGATTCTGGATGGCAAGCGGGTGCCGAACCGACGGCGATGAAGGAAATCCGGCACACGCTCACAATTTAATCAACATTCCTATACATACGTATAGGGGATGAATCTCCTCTAAAACGCATTTCTGAACCCTAATAACATTTTATCATATAACACACACACATAATAATATGTATTATGTTTTGAAACGTTTAGCTCACGTGTCCGTAGAATTTCTCGTCTAATAATTCACAGATTATGATATTATTGTCATGATTCCAAACCCCTTACTTTATTATATGGTCTCAAAGTGAACTCGTTCAAAGCACGGCCGACCGCCGATCCGCCGATAGTAAAATATGTGATATTAGGTATGGCGGAAAATGGACATTTTGTTCCCCAATTCTCAAGCATCGTAGTTGCCCTATGTTTTAGCCTGTGTTAACCATCACTGTTGTAGTACAGTGGTAGATGTCTGTTGTATTAATGTAAGGAATAGTTTTGTACTTTTGTCCCCTTTGACAAAAAAAAAATAAACACTGGATCCACCCCTGACCACCGTCCACCACTATATTAATCAATAATAATAATAATATTGTAATGATGGAATCGAATTGATATATTATTATTTTAGTAGTCCAGTGTAATTATACCCATCAATCATCAGATTTTGAAACCGACGGAGTAATTACAATTATTATATGGTAAATATTATACGTTCAAATATCATAGAATAATGCAGATCAATTTAAATAAATACGGTCTCATTAATATATTTAAATATTTTAATTTACGTTTACATTACAATAAAAATAATATTTAATCATGATAAAAGTTATAATGTGTATACCATAATATTGTATACTAGGTGTTATAATATTATGTGCATAATATACATTTGTATATAATATTATACGGCAGTAAATTGGTGGAAATCAAAAAGTGAAAGTGTTGTAAAAATAATGAAAGAGTAGGCTGTCGTAGCGAATCGTTCGTGTATTACTCCACATGAGCTTTCGTTGGTAGGTAGGTATTTATTTCCTGGGTATTTAATCCGCTGTAAGACCTTCAGACATATACGTTTGTTGTAGGGCGTCGCGTTCGCTCGGAGGGAACCAATAAAAATTTACGATTCGGGGCTGTGTGTAATACGTCCGACAGTATTAATAATTGTTCGTTTCAAAGCATTTTGACGTATTTACGTGTATTTAGTGATGTAAGCCGTAAGCGCAGTGGTCGCATCGCTCACGTCATCGACTATTCGTGTGGATCTTCCGAGTGCGTCCCTAAAATATATAATATAATATTTTGGCTGATTTTTCGAGTTAGGTACCAATTGGATGAAAAGGTCGAATTTTAAAATGTTCTCCAAAAATTCTTAAAATAAATAAAAGTCCACGGAAGATATTACGTCGCATACAATGTTTGTCTGGGTATATAATCCTCTGTAAGGCCTCAAACGTCTGTATTATAGTTATAGGGCTTCGCGTCAACTCCGTGGGTACCGATAAAAATATAAGTTTCGGGGCCTTCGGTCGACCCTGTGACTCTGTGTGTAATACGTCCGACAATATTAGTAATTGTTTAATTCAACGCATCTCTTCACACGTGTTTAGTGATGTTAGCGTAACCCCGAATTGCCCGATGTGTCATTTTCAACCGGTCGTGGACCAGCCGAGTGAGTACAAACATACCATTTTCACCTAATCGTTATATCGATATATTTTAAGAGTATAGGTGACCTATTGATGAAAAGATTAAACAGCACAGTTATTTTATGAATTCCAATTTTGTTTAGGTGCCTAAGCTATTCTAATAGTAGTAATATAGATACGTATGTCCGCGGGAGACGTGAACAAAATAAATAATTAAAAATATAATTAATGACGCAATCACGGGCGTACCACGGCTCTACCAAATTATCAGCGATAACACGCGGACGTACTTGGAGGGCTATTAAAAAGGTACGGTTTAAAAAAAAAAAAAACCTCGATTAAACTCGGGCAACGGCCGACTTTAAATTATTCGGGTCAAGACGATTATTAATTTGTTTACCTGCAGTGGGTTTAGTGTGCTATGCTATGTCCCACGTGATTCTCATTCCTTTCGTACTATTTTTACTCGCTACGTTCGATTTTTTGGAGATTCTCCCGTACGGACGAGGCAAACAACTCTTCCAATCGTCAAACCGACAGAGTTTGTGGACATTCACGAAACGTTTCGTTCAACGTTCGTACAATTACCGCCGGTTTCATGTCAACTTATTATAGTTCCGCTCCGTCTCTAGGCGTATACCTACGACACGTGTTTGTGTCACGTTTTATTCACATACTATCGTACGACCGATCGGCTATAAAATATTTATCGTCAACAATTCGTTTTATATTTCAAATTTGATTTTTTATCGCATATAATGGTAGTTTGCCCGCTCCAGAGCGGAGCCCCCGACGTGACGGTCCACCACGGGCCAGCGGATAAGATGTTTTTATTACGAAAACGTTCGAGAATCACGTCGAAACGATACCGCCGCACACGTCCCAGATCCGCAACAAATCGAAGTGATTGACTTGGGTATATTTTACGAGGGGCCTCGGGAGGATCGATTGCGCCACGTCAAACCGACATTTCCACAACAAAATAATATGTTGTTTTAAATATTTATTGCAATATTGACACTAGAAATGCTCTTGGCCGCGGTTTTCGTTGACCGCACAATACCCACAGGACTGAGTTTATACAACGTAGGTATGTTTGTGTGTCTGAGGAACTGAGCAGTAAATATTTAAGACGAGGTACGACTTTTATAAAGCCTATCACGGTCGTATAGATTTTATACATTTTTTTGGGATCACCGTCGTGCATGTTTGATTGGAAATAAAATGGTCCATCACACTTTTTTCATAAGTGATAAGGATCGGCGGTGGGTTGGTGCGGAAAACCCCACAGGGGCGAGCATTACGACCCACCGACTGGTTGGCTTCTGATGTGTATACCAAGGCCACAGATTATATCATATTGTACACTGTTTTAATGATCTATTATGTAGTCAAAATACAAAGAATAATGATGGGTGACTAAGTTTCATAATGAGTTACTTATTTTTTAAATGTAACTTCTAACTAAATTAGTTAATTTTTTTTATATTTAGCAGTTATTAATTGGCTAATTATTATTTTTACTACTACTATTATTATTATTATTATTATTATTATAATTATTATGGTTATAGTCAAGTTATGTTAATTTTTTTTTACCAATATAATAATTCGCACCCCTGAAAGAATAGTGACACAGCTCAAAAAATACGTTTTTCGAGTTATTACCATCAAAATTTGCAGAATTTCATTCTTTATATTTTAGTGTACTTAAAATAACAATTTAAGTACCTTTTCGCCTTTGTTTTATTGTAAAACTGATTTTTTTTTTACTTGTGTCATTATTTCTGCTTGAAAAAAAAAAATATTTCATGATGTACGGCCACATAGAATATTTGTTTTTTCAAGCTGAAATAATGACACAAATCAAACTGAAATCAGATTTACAATAAAACACAGGTGAAATGGCGCTTAAATTATTATTTTAAGCATATGCAAGTAAACTATACAATATGAAGAATAATATAAGATTGAAAAAAGCAAAAATAATTAAAAATCCTATTTATAATGACTAAATTACATAATAAAACATTAAAAGTCGATTTCCCAACATTTTGATATTTTGATTTGTGTCACTATTCTTTCAGGGATGCGAATTATAATATACTATATTATATAGTTTTTATATTATATAATATTTAATTATTGTTTAAATTTATTTAGGTATTATAAAAAAAAATAATTATCGGAAAAGTTATTAAAAGTTATTCAATATTTATAATGAGCTAGGTGATACAAATTATTATGTATTGCAAATATAAAATTATTAACTGTCAAAGTGTTGAATACACTATATTTTCTTGATTTCAATGAGGATCAAATAAAATTAATATTGAACAGAATATTAATACAACTTTATTTAAATGTTTATAGAAAATTACAACCTCAGCTAACCCCAAGTTTTCCTTTAGGTATTTAGAATTGGCGTGCCCGTACTAATATATTTCCCTTCTCTTCATACTTATTTACATTTTACCATGGAAAAACGTAAATAAAGGCATCCAGAAGCCAGAAAACATATTTAAGTTGGTCACTTTATGAGTTGTCGCTGAATAATGAAAATATCAATATAAAAAATGTGTTTCTAACAAAGTTACAGTATTAATTACAAAAATTATAAACAAAAATATGACCAAATAATAAAGTTCACCCAAGCTCCCCCCCCCCCCTAGTACCCTACCACCCGAATACGTATCTGATTAAATGTATATTTCAGGTTGGTTTTTTTAAGTATACGCGTTCAATGTTCAATACATTTTTATTCTTACATTAGGTACCTATTATACTACTCGTTACACATTTCCACAAAATCTCAATTTTTAAAATTTTTTTTCCATTACACTTTATTTGGAGGTCATCTTTATAATATATTTTTTAAAAAATTTAGAGTGACTATTTCCGATACGATGGAATATGGCCTTCTTGGTCGACTGAGTATGAGTGTATGCTATTAAGGTAATAAATGATGCATATTAGACAATAAGTCGGTGTCAAACGCACATGACAATATACACAACAGAGATGTGAGATGTCTTGTTACGATGTTGCGACTTGAACCTGATTTATGTAGTTTGAAACCCAATGGCCTAAAAAGTATATATTTTCTTCTTATTTTCAACGCATGTAATAATTATTATTCCTACAATATTATCACACATTAAAAAATCACTTTTAAGTTAATTATTCGAGTGGTGAACGCCGAACGGAGATAAGTATATTATTATTATAATTTAAATTAAAAATGTATTTGCTACCGCCTATATTCTTGTGGTTGTAAAACGTACAACAAACATATAGGACACATAGGCAATATTGACATATTATTATAGCTAGTTTTCTATAACGTGGTCAGCCAATCTAAGAGGCACGACAACTTTTTAATTGAATCGTACTAGTTTATTGTTTCAAAGCCGAATCGGGAATAATAAATTACATGTTCACTTCATGCGTGCTAATACCCAACTTTGGATACGCACGCTATTGGTAACCCATGTTGTCACGCTATCATCCACTGACGTGTGAAAAACCAATTTGTTTAAAATTCGTTACGTGCAGAGAAAGTCAACACAAGTATCTGGTAGAGTTGTATATGATTGCTTGTATATTGTCCTGTCCACTCTTCATATCCAGATCTAGAAGTATAGGTACTTACGAATCCATTCCAAATATGTCATATATTATAATATGCTTATAATAGTAATTATTTATGACAAAATGAGTTTTATTAAGATACATTTTATCAAATTTTTTATTTTACTATCGAATGGTTGCCCTGAGTTGACCCGCTAGTAATCAGCGAGTCGCTAATATTTACATCATATAATATAATGTTGGAATTGTATTTGACAGTTCAATACGTACTAGGTGAAGTAGTGCATGTCGAATCAATTAAGGGGTGGCGATATGTCTACACTGCGATACAGGACTTTCGTCTTAAATTAGCGTTTTGTGGTAAGTTAGCACTTAGACGCGATTGCTAAAAATGACCGTTTTAGATGTCTTGCGGGGTGTGTCAATTCGTGTGTGTAGCTTCAGAAATTGCCCGTACGTTAAGTATATTGAATGGCGTCTAGGCGAGAGATGATATCGACAAGGACCACTACGTTGGTTTTCACCACGTATCAGCCGAACTGTACACATATACGGTAACTGGTAACAAAAAATGATGCTGCTGAAGCTCACGGCGGGGTGTATTGTCGACGAACGTTTGCGATGGTCGGAAGCGAAATGTACACGAAGAATGTGTTTCACTCGAAAGATCGCCGTCATCCTCGGGGGGGGGGGGGGGGGGGACTTGAATACTCAGCTGGATAATAATCAAAGGCTGGAGGTCTCCAGTGCGGTATTGCTTAGTGTCTCCGCTTGTCTTCTTTTCTTCAGCGATGTATTTTTACGTTGTCAAGAATAATTCGTTTAATAAGAAGTGATGAACTGCCTGAGATGTGCCCGTTCATAACTACTTTTTCGTAGGCAGTGACAGTTGGTGATCGTTTATCAGATGAGTCACAGGTGTTGATAATGAAAAACCACATTGATTCGCTTGGTGTGGTGATAATATACAGCGTAATGTTGTCCGTGCTCTTATCGTGAATCGTGGTAATCGCGGTAAAGTATTTCTTTGGCAACCATTTCTCGGCGTAGCAACTTGATTGTGTCACTGGTTGCAGATATCCTTTTAGGCATGGCATCAGACATGGTTTTTATGATTTTACATGATGGTGAAGAATTTCTACTATTATAACTACATCAAGCTGTCGCCCGGTTTAACCAACATATTCCAATGTTCCAAATGAAATCGTTGGATATTGATTTAAACTTTTTATCCTGTCAGTACCTAATTATTAACTATTTTGATTATAGATGCTAACAAAAATTATTTATTTCATATTATAACTATAGTATAATATGGAAAAAATTACAAAGTCATCATTCATCTGATGTCCTCATATTTATTTATTCAAAAAGACTATTCAAGCAATGTTTGTACACATCCATTTGATGTTTTTTTCCAAATCCTATGACCAATACTGACATGCGAGAATTAAAAAAGTAAGACGTTTTAGTCTACTGAAATTTTTAGAATATTCCGTACGATTATCCAAAGTTTTGACGGAGCGTATCGTTAAAATGTGCTTATAACAATAAATTACGGTACATAATATATTTTATCCCGTCACTTAAATGTTCCATAAATAACTGGGGTATTATACGTTGTCGAAAAAAAAACTGTATAATTCATTGTAATTTAATTCCAAAATGGGTTTATAATTTGAATACTAAAACGTGAAAATTCCAATAGCTTAGGCCTTAAGCATTTTCCTGTACACAATAGTCATACTTACTTACAAATGGGTTTATAATATCGATTAGCTCAAATGGCGTACCGGATGTAAATGGATCGACCGATTTCTGAAATTTTAAAATTGTTTACAAATCGGCTATGCACAAATAGCCAATAGGAAATCCACTGTGTTTATTATAAAAAAAAAAAAATGCAAACTATGTTTAATGATATTATTTTATTATAGTACTATAATACTCGTTCAAAATTTGATTTTTATAATTTACAATACTTTAAAAATATTCTGCTTTGGGATATGAAATAAAAATGTTTAAGATATTATGTTATTCAGAAAAAGTAAAAAACTTGTACAAATAAAAGAATACAAATATTTGTGGTAGATTTAGTTTTTTTTTCTTTTCAAAACGTCGTTTCGCGATGACATAAAATTATGTAAAAAAAAAATATGTATTTTTGAAAAGTCACTTAATTAGATTACCACATAGAGTCCCACGAAATCCATAAGACCCTCTTTACGAAGTGTGTATTATGTATATCTAGAGATATATTATTGTCGACTGTTATACTTTGACGGTAGAGAGTCGCGTTTGGACTGTCCAATATATTATTATTATTATTATTATATTGCCGATGGTGGTGGTGCCATGGGGGTGGTAAAATGCATTATCAAACACAAAGCCTCCGCTCGTTGTCCGCTATTGTGCTCGCCACTGTACAAAATATATACTGCTACGAATTAATATAATTTAAAACAGACTCGCGGGAATTCGAAGTGGCAGTTAATTACGCGGTGCTTAAAATATTTTTTTCGTCGATTCGTTTCACCCGTAAAAAATGCGAGTATATCATATATTTTTATCGACCGACGGATTGACGTGTTACCCGTTATTATACTCATATAATATGTAGAACACGAATCCATATACCATCGAAAATAATAATATGTATGGTCACGTGTTAAAAAATCGCTCCTGTTTGGACGAGTGGATTTATAGGGAATTCAGCAGCTGCGGGGTGCCGATGCGCCGGGAATGACGAAGAGTAGTTTAAGAGGTCCTTCGTGCCCGCATGTGTTGTATCTGTCTTGCACACGCTCGTAACATGATAACAAATCTATAAATTGGAATCTTAAAACTTACTAGAGTTTATATTTTATAGTTAATCGGTATTTGAGAAAACTTACGTATCATTGAATTCGTAGAAGAGAACTTCCACATAAACAGTTTGGTTACTGTGCTCGAGCGAAAAGTTTTTTCACATAATTTTATTATCATTATTTATTAAACCGTCATGAACATTGCATCAATAAATACAATATGATACATAATAAATTTAAAATAAATGTTCAATTTACAAAAAAATAGGACGGTGCTGCCCCAAATGGCGCAGCGAGTTACAACTATTACGGCTCAAAATATTAATTTTCAACATAATATTATCATAATAATATATAAAAGCAAACATTTGTAATAAGAATTGCAAATAATATAATTTTATATTCGTTTTTGATTTTATATATTTATAATTTCTATGAATTTATTAAAATGAAATGATTAAGCACATTAAACTAATTTTAAAACAAATAGATAAAAATGAAACGATTTGTATTATTCTCTTGTTTACAAACTTGCTTTAATATTAAAACACTTAAAACTATAAACAAACCGCATTAGATACGTATAGAATTTTTTACGGGCAATAGTGAGAGACAGCCTCTATAAACCCACTGTATAACTATTATAACAGTACGTGCTAAGTCCTATGAACCATAGTAATATTATAATACATAATATTATAATATTTATTATGGATAGATCAGAACGGGGAAATGTGCCTTTTTTTTTATTTGTACCTACGGACGCGACTGCAGACATCCAACGGCCGTGGTAAGCCAAGCATTTATATAGATAACCACTACCCCCCCCACCACGAGCCTAAAATGAACGGTTGAGTATTTATTTTTTTATTCGTTTCATTTTTGTTATCGCATTCTTACTCAGCAAATAATAATATTATACTTAGGTACTCTCGGTTTTGCTCATATTGATGTCAACGCAAACAACATAATTTTTTTATTGTAATATTATTTTTTCCTAGTTTCTGCACAGATGAAATCGTAAAAAAGAATCCCCGCACCCCTGGCCATGTAGCCACTCGACAACGAGTATCGCAATTTGTAACCAATCATTTTTTTTTTAACGATCGACCAGCTGCAGGTTGCCTCACTGCCACAAAATCCGAAGAGCTATACAATTGTTGAAATTTTTTTTTTATTTATAAAAACGACGTGTTTATAATAATATTATATCCTAGTATAAGACGTGTATAAAAACGCGTATAAATCAACGTAGAGGACATATTACTTTTAGGTGCTGCCACGTAATTCGGTCGAGATTCCATCCGAAAGCGTCTAGCTATAGGTATATAATATTATATTGGTGGGTAATATAAATGCATATCGACGTTCGAATGGAAAACAATTGCGAGGGCACAGACATATAATAATGGTGTAACGTACAACGCGTACCTATATAATACTATATCGATACGATTTAATTTTTACCGGCGACAGTGACTTTCGGGGGCGTACATGCGAGACCGGGATAATCGTCACGTTGAGATAATACTCGAAAAATTATAATCAATTGATTTTATCGTGCGTGACGAAACAGTTCGATTGCCCATTTGCCTCGGAATCGACTACGATCAACGGTGGTACCATCATATACCTAGGTACACGACACTATATTATTATTATATTCGAACGGGTGGTATAGAGAGTGAGTCTTCCGCACGCGATTTGACCGTTCCGGCTGCAGGTGGGCTTCAAATCCAAATTTTGTCAAAAAGAAATTACGAACAAAACTAAAAATATACAGTCAAACTATAGATTGTGACCTATAGATATGCATCCGTTAAATCCGAAGCACTTCATAACATTATATTTTATTTTATGCAAATTCATGTTTTGTTTTTTTTTCTAGTCGACTAGTCTAAGCTTGGAACAATTATTATTCTGATTAAAAACCTATACGCTCCGTATAGGGACTAAATTAAAATGTTTGAATTTATTTATTTTTTGTTGCATATTTTAGCATTACATTATTTGAGTCAAATAATCCATTTCCAAAGTAGCGGATTCCAGCTGGCTCGTGAATGCCGCCCATCTGTCCGGATTCGAACTAGTAAACCACATAATATAAAATTGTAAAATTAAAATTTTAAATCTGTTAATACTTATATTTGAATTTATAGTGGCGAAGATAGTAATGAGGCTATTGTATCTAATTGTACATAAACGTTAAGTTTGTATAAAATTAATATCGAACGGAATATGTTAAGCTTATTTTAGTTTTGTATTTGCATTTATTATTTTTAATATTATGATCGTTAAATATCTTATTCGGATGTACTTTATTTATATTAATTTTATTTCGTGGAATAATCATTAATTGTAAAAAAAATTATTATTTTACTGTCAAACATTATTACTTTTAAAGATTAAAAAAAAAAAAAATAATAAATTATCTCCCTGCTATAATTATATAAAAAAGTTTGAAAAATATTATTAAGTATAATTATAATTGTCAAATAATCAACAAAAAAAAGTCAGTCATTATGACTCATGATGAGTATTATAAAATACATAAAAAGAATTTTAGATGAAACATCTGAGGGTGTAGGAAAAATGTTGGTTTTCAAGCGGAGCGAATAGTCCCCTATAGTTTGCTATTTATAACCAGTGTTGGGAAAAAATAACCAAAAAATCCTCTGGATAAGATAACAGATAATTCATTCGAAATTTATCTAGATAAGATAAAATATAACATCATTTTTTTTTGTCTAGATAAAGATAAAAAAACACATACATGTATCTTGATAAAAAAGTAGATGATTTTTTTAAAAATTATATTATAAAATATAATGTAATTTATTAGTAATTACTAACTAGATAATATTTATTAATTAATAAATCCTAAATGTCATTTCTTAACTAAAATAATATACAATTTTAATTTTTAATACAACTTGAAAAAAATAAAATAACAAAATAAAACTGACAATATTTCAGTAAACATTTCTTTTTTAACTATAATAATATTGGGATTTAGAATCACTACTCGGTCCTCGTAAATTATTGCCTATTTCAGTGTTTAAAAATATTCTCATTATTATATTATTTATCTAGATAATTAATTACCACAGACAACCATTACATCTATCTAGATGAGATAGTTAGATAATTTAATTATTTTTATCTAGATAAGATAATTAAAGAAATAATTTTATCTAGATAATTCCCAACACTGTTTATAACTTTAATTTGTTATTAATATTGATATTTGGCATGCTTAAATATTATGTGTCTACACACATTATATTACAATATTATGTTTTTGCGTATGATATTATTTTATATTGGCTCTATAGTTATTTATTTATCACTATAATTACTAACTATGTTATTTATAATATTATCATTAAGTACGTATATGGTTATAAAACGTAACCGACGAAACACTATAAGACGTGATGATGATGTATATCAGTACTTATACTATATTATATCATTATCAATAGGTATCTCATCAGTTTGATCAGACCGTTGCCGTACTACACTTACCGTCGAATCACAAGTACTCGCTATAGTGGCACAAAGCGTGGTAGACGTAAAACACTGTGTGTGGGCTCAGAAGTGTGACCTTTTCGGTTCGCAGGACGCAAACACAAACTCGCACTCACACGTCATGACGGCGGGTCGTGTGCAGGACGACGGTGGGTATAGGCGAAAAGGCTGGGTACATAGTATACAATATATACACTCGAGTCCGAAGAAGAAAGTTTTTAACGACGAGAGGAAGTCAACAAGGGCCGAGGAGGAAAAAAAACGTTGTTAATCTAGAGTAAAAGATCATAGCGAGCGATATGAATAATTAAGTGATAATTATGGCTGAGTTTTTCTCGTCGTCGTTTTTCCACTCTTAGCGGTAGTGTACACATTTTCAACCGTGACGCCAAAAAGCCCGAGAAAAAATTAGTTTGTTTTAAAACTGGCATTAGTTTCACTTTTTTTTTTTTATATTTTGTGTCGTTTATTTTTATTTTTTTTCACTCTCAGATCGGCAAGTGCCGTTACTTCTGCTGCTTCTGCTGCTCCGCTGTGGTATAGCGGGAATCATTCATTATTTAGATTGTCATACGGCCACCGCGCGTATAAAGACTTTTTCGAGCTTGTTTATCTGTCTTATTATCCTGGGGCTTATCTTATACAGTTTCTGAGTACAAAATTAACAGAGCGTTTTAAAAGAAAAAAAAAACTTAACCGGTAACCCTCATCGGCCTCTCTCTTTCTCTCTCTCTCTCTCTCTCTATTTCTCTGATGCCGAGTGGCTAAACCACTTTTTTTTATAAACGTTGTTTTTCCTAATGTATATACATATTATACATTACATAGAAGGAGGTTAAGCGTTTTATCCACTTTTCGTCCTATACACTTATATATGTATACGTAACTACATATATATATATATATCTATATATATAACGTGAAAGTTAGTTTCTAATTAACGATAAAGTTTCTAGAATTCCAGTTCAGGTAACATTCTGAAGAACATCGACCGACGGCCATTAACGCGACACACAAACGTGTCTATGAAAATTACATTTTTAATTAGTTGTACAATGACAAAGGCACAAAGCCCGTAAGCATGATGGCAATACGATTTCGGTAAATCTCTTATACCGTAACGCTAACGCGTAGAATGCGTATTTACACAATGTTCGAATCATCGTTGTCCGACCCACTATTTTCCCGCCCTAACGTATACGTCTGAATTGTTCTTGCCATTTTGAAATGAACGTCTGCAGTCTGTCAGTGGAGGTAAACAAGACATTACGCACAGAACCGACGAGGGCAAAAAGGAACGAAATCGTCGATTTGAAATGAGTTTGTCACCACAGTATATTATTACCAAAATAATAAAACGATAGACACTTGAAATTGTTGAAATAATTATTAACAATGCGTTAACAATGCGTTGAAAAAAAAAAAAAATTGGGAAAATAGATCAGCTGTATCCGAGAAGGTTAAAAGTCAAATTTTCCTCGTCATTGAGATGTTTAAATGAATAAATCACATTGGATTCGTTGTATTTTGAACAACGATTTTGACAAACTTTTTATGGAGGGATATTTTAGAACTTATATTTTACACTTAAATGTTTAGTAATCTGTTTTTCTATTAGTAATACAATATGTTGAACCGACAATTGTTTTGCAAAAACATCGCTTTTCACTTTCATGTTTTATTGTTAATAACTTATAAGTCATTACCATAGAACGGTGTGAATAGGATCATGTAATTAGTCTAAATAGATTGAATATTGCATTATGTATACAAAATAATAATATAAGTAAATTCGAAAAGTTTCAAGTCCCCTCGGTGATTAATATTCTTGAATTCGGACAAAGTTACTAAAATCGTTATTTTAGGTAAATAAACAATTTTGTAAAAAATTGAACTTCATTATTTTAATATCTATAATACCATATTACTTAAAAAACGAATGAAATTAATTTATATAAGTATTTGGTATGTTTCACTAAGTTAGAGATAGTATAAGTACGCTGTTATCACATTTTTTTAAATTTAATTTTGTATCTTCTATATTCTATTTTTCATTTTTTAGTTTTAAAGCCATCAATTTTGTGATAATCAATATTGACCATAATAAATTCTACACCAATGGCAGGCTAAAAATGACGAATTGTTATTTAACGATGACAACGGTCCAGTGGGTTCGAGTGAAAAGTTATATAGGAGGGGAAAAATCGTATTTTTCCACACACGCGATGTCGGTTCGAGTGTTTCTCTATTGTGGAAGGAAAAGCTTTAATATCGGTGCGTATTTTTCATCGTTGTCACAAAGAGGAAGAGAGAGAGAGAGAGATAAATATATGGACTTGGCAATATTTGTACAGGCCGAGGGACACTCGAACGGCAAAGTGTTAAAATCACTATCAAGTTATATTAAAAACTCCGAACAACGGGCCACCGGACGACGTTTCAGTGCTATATACACAAAGGATAAATACGTCCGAAACTTTGATCAATCGTATTTAGAAAATTACTTTCGCAACAGTATCATCGGTTGTCCGTGGGTTTTCCTTTCCGTTTAGACATTTTTGATATGGCGTGTAAACTTATACACGCTATTAAATTTTGGAAGAAAAAAAATTAATACTTCGATCAGTGAATATTATGAATGATATCTAAAACTATTGTTTACTGCACGCGTATTATCTATTTTAATATAATAATAACACCGTTTTAAATGTTATGTAAAATATAAAGAATTATTGAAAAAAGCTAACAATGCTGCACGTTCTGAATCCATTATAAGAAATGATTGTAATACGTGTGAATAATATATTATTATATTAAACATGCATAATATTATATTATAATATACATATTTTGAATTCGTTCAAACAGATGTAAATAAAAAAAACTCCGTAATAGTGTGTGTAAAGTATTCCGACATTGTTGTAATCCTGTTGTATGCGTACAAGTCATATAATATAAGAAATAGGTAACATTTCTCGTCCTGGTCGATTCTTCAATGTTTCCTTTGCTACAACTACGACTGTATAGTAAGTTCTATGTAATTTAATTCAAGGACAATCTAGATCGTACCTACCCCCTCAAAAACTGTTTTGTTCCTCAAATTGTTGTGAATACGAAATATTGTATCTAAACATTAATTTGGAATACATCTGCTTACATTTCAAGTTATTAGGGACCATTTGAAAATTATATATTTTGGTACAATTTTATTGAAATACTGTTATCATCAATCAATAGTATGGTGATTACCTAGTCAATATATTAATATTATTATTTTGAACATCACTGTGATGAGGGGTGATTTTTTTCATTCAATTATTTTACATTGATAGGGTAATTTATTTTCTATAAAATCTAATTTTTCATAAATTAACTACAAACTTGATGTTAATATCAAGTTTAAATTAATTGTATTAAGAAAAAAACGGTCCGTGTCATTTACATCTTTATAACAAAAATATTTGAATTTGAGAATTTTCAATTTTCATAACTATGCGTATTGTGTTGTTGATATTCAACTACGAGTTTTATTATATGTATCTGTATATAAATTCCTTTTTATTTTTATCAAATTAATTCTACCAATAGGTACCTATTTTTACTTCATTGTCGTCAGAACAAAATTCCAAAAATGATTTGCATGTAATACCTACCATTGTCTCAAGATATTTGATATGGATGAAAAATGTCTTGTCAAAAAGTTTTGAGTGGATAATAATTAATAAACATAGTCAAAGTGCGTTCTAACTAATTAATCATTTAAATACAATACTAATGTTTAAGCCTCGGCATTTGAATACCCAGCAACAACTATAACCTAACTAAACCACTAATATTGTTTGTTATTAATTTATAATAGTCTAAGATTGAAATAACAATCTGATCTAAATTTAGTAGTTGGTTTATTTAATGCATAAATTACAAGTATACAACAAAATGAATTATTTAAATAATAGTATGTAAATATGTGTACTTCAGGTCTGAGGAATTGTTTAATGTTTAAAATAGGGCTGGGCCGATATGCAAACCGATATCGATTATCGGCCGATATTGGCAATATCGGTTTTTTTTTTCAAAACCGATATTTGAACCGATGTATAAAAAAAAACAATTTATCATTATATGTATAATCTAATATTATCAGCTCTGCGCGTGGTTATAACTGTAAGTACTTATTATCGGTTATCAGTAAGTATTATCGGGTATTTTATAATATCGGTTCATGCGTTTGGATAAAAATTCAAAGTTTTCAATATGTCGGTTATCGGTTTTAAATTTGCATAACATATCGGTTTATCGGTTAAAAGTGATATCGGCCCATCCCTAGCTTAAAACAATGAAATTCTTAATGCATGGGCAGAAATAATTGATTATGTGTTTGTAATAATTTGGACGATTATTGATTTTTGATTTGATCAAATTATTATAACCGATTGTTATATTATAAACCAAGTAATTTTGACACTCAAAAATGAACAATGTATCGACGGAATAGACAACCATTTTCAACTGATTTCTATCTTTAAATATATTCGACATTAATTCATTGACACTTTTCACGGTTTTTTCTTCGGTTCGGAAAATTTATCGTCGAAATATTCCCTACACACACATACAAATCGGTGATTTAATGGTATGCCGAGCCTGATCTTGTCCTCCGCCACCGCCAACCTCGTAATCGTTTTCAAAAGTCAAGACTTTAAATGGAACCTGGCTTCTGATAGAATGAGGGTAGGATTTTCTAGAAAAATACGTCGAACATTACCGTACCGGAATCTACCAGATTTATGGCCGCAATAAATTCCTAGTTTCAACTTTGTGATTTTCCAATCGGGGAGGACTTCGTTTTTTTTTCAATGTTTTTTTTTTCTTTTTTTACAATTAACAATACGTGCTTGGATATTGGTTAATCATTAATGTATACCACGCCTGTTGCAGAAACAAATAAAGTATGCGTTAAATTGTCTGTTTATTTAAAAAAATATATTATGTTTTAGATGTATACAATATATTGTTAAATTACATAATGCTCCTCTTTTTTGCCAAAGTTCTGGAAAGACTTATACTCAAACGCATTCTTCCCTTCATAAATGCTAATAATATATTACCGGATAATCAGTTTGGCTTTCGCCAAACCATTCATCAAGTTCACAGGGTTGTTGATGCTATTACCTTTGCGTTGGAAAAAAAGTTATTTTGCACATGTGCATTCCTTGACATCTCCCAAGCTTTCGATAGAGTATGGCATGAAGGGCTGCTATCCAAACTTAAGAAATGTATACCCTCAACATATTACATTCTCATTAAATCTTATCTTGAAGATCGTTACTTTCAAATTCGTCATGGATCTGCATATTCTAGTATAGCAGGTATCAGAGCTGGCGTTCCGCAAGTAGGAATTCTATCCCCAGTTTTGTTCAATATTTATATCTCAGACCAACCTACTATGCCCAATACCTTAGTTGCGGACTACGCAGATGACAAAGCTATAATATCAACTAGCGCAGACCCTGTTTTAGCTTCCACTTATCTTCAAAATCATCTCTCCCGAATGGAGGACTGGTATAGGAAATGGCGGTTTAAAATCAATCAAACAAAATCTATTCATACAACTCTCACCCTTAAACAAGCCCAATGTCCGGCTGTAACTCTCTATAACATCCAAATTTCCTCAACCCCTACGGTTAAATATCTCGGACTAACACTCGATCGCCGTCTCCTTGGGCACACCATATTATAACTAAACGGTCACAGCTGAATTCTAGGCATGCTTAAAACACTCCGCATTAACAATAAATACACAAACTTAAACACTAAGCTACTATTATACAAATCCCTTCTCAAACCTATATGAACCTACGGCATACAACTTTGGCGCAATGCCAAAATCTCTATTCTTAAAAAAATTCAAACTTAGAAAAATATTACACTTAGAAAAATTACAAGCTCCCCCCTTACATATCAAATCTCACCCTCCACACTGATCCCTGTCTAAAAACTGTCCAAGAAGTAGCAAAACACATCTATAAGCGTTTTCATGATGGTCTCATATCCCACACAAATCTATTAATCCGTAAATTAGCGTCAAACGAAATTCCTGGTAATCCTCATCGACGACTAAAAAGAAAATGGTGCAGAGATCTCCTTAACTAAAAAAAAAAAAAAAAATAATAAAATAAGTCAATAGGAAGTGTCACTACTGGGTGGCTTCTTCCAACCACTCATTCACGTCTTTGTAAATTAGCCCATATTCTTATTGTGTCTCTGGGTACAGATGGTATATTTCTTATAAAAATAAAAAAAAAAAATTACATAATATTAATATTATATACTATACTAGGTAACGTTATATTACGTTGCTTATTAATTTTTTATGTGTGATTAAATATTTCGATGGGAAAAAAATAATTTTTATTTTTCTTGTATTTTGACCAGAACTTAGGAAGCATATTATGTACTCATTAATTGTATTCAATTTTATATTATTATTCTCTTGGAGCTATCTGTTTTGTTATTTTCGAGCCAAAAACCAGGCTATTATAAACCAGCTATTATGCAACAAAATATATCTTATACGGGATGTTGAATCTGCCTCGTTCTTGCGAAGATAATAATAATACACGGACCTCCTTTCAATTAGTTGTAATTTTACGACTTATTCACACAAACTATTTGTGAATGATTCGTTCAGATTGGTTAATTATATAAAAAAAAAATATACATACAATTTAATAATAATGGTATTTCTAATTTAAATTCTATAATTGGTCCACTAATTAACGTTTTTCTCCATATAACTAATATGTCTCTCATCATCCAATTGTTCGTTATGTTATTATATAGCTATTGATATTATATTTTCTTATCGTGCAAACAGTCTTAATCGTATTAGTTTATACTTGGTATCGTATTGTAATAAAATCATCCGCCCATATTACGTATATTTTATATTTTGATTGTCGATCTGTAATAGCTGTTTGGTACCTCTATTAACAGCAATATACAAACTAACAGTAATAATAATTATCGGACTAAGGAACCAATACGTACATGACAATAACATAGTTTTCGTGATACAAAAAATATTATATAAATCGTGCATACGAGTCCGTGGATGACGTGGTGAAATAAATTGAGACAAACGTCTTCACTCCTCTCGTCAAGTCAAACCGTGCGCGGCGTATTGCTTCATAAAATATTATGTTCATGTAGAAAACGTTTACTCGACACTCGTATTATGACGACGTCAAACAAGACGTGTACATATTATTGTGTTATACACAATACACACGTAAATCGAATGCAATATTATATTATCATCTTTCCTCTTAGCAATTTTTTCCACGACATCGACCACCATCGGAATCCGTCGGCGAACCTACCCCGGGTCGGATCGATTAGCGTCGAGGAGACGTCTTGTTCCGATAAAATTGGTATTTTAAAAAATATCATTCGTCGTCGCATGCGTATTACGCGCAATACGTTCCTAAGTCCTAAATGCACAACCAAATAATTACGTTTTACAACGTACGGCGCTTATTGCGTTTTGTAACGCATCACAAAATAATCCTTTTACGAATGAAATATTTATCATATTTTAGACGAGTTACGGTTTTCGTTCTGAAACAGTTTAACTATTCGTATTTATAATTTACACGCAACTAATGTATTTAATTGTACAGTAGTTGTATTATAATATTATGTACACATAATGTATAATAGGTAGCATATTTTTAAATCAATTTTACTAAGCCACACGACACCGCAGAAGTTTTGTCACATCTTCGCGTTGTAATGATTTTTAACGGAATATTCACCAAAGTTTGTTGATTTGCCTACATTACTTTTTGATAAATTATTATGCTATGTAATTGTAAACATATGTATTAACATAGGTACTCTATTAGGTACATTGAACAGGAGTTCAATTTCATTTTTAATTATAAATATTGTTTAATTACGCCCCAAAAATACCCTGTATTATTTAAAAGTTTATAATGAATGAAATAATTAATTCTTTGAAATGTTATAATAATACACTAAACCACACCCACCCCAAGACATACTTCATAACGTTCGCACGTATATCTAATGAAACGTATGATGTAGGCCGCTCAATTATTTTTATATTTTTTGTGATTAATCTGGATCCAATTAGATACTATGAGTAAATTTCGATGCAGATTTATTATCCGAAACTTACAAGATGTTTGATAATAGACCAAAAAAATGAATAATGAAACCCAACTTTTCTCGTTTTGCTTATAACTATTTAGTAAATAATATAATATATTTTTCAAATAAAAAGGCATAGGACTAACGCATCTTATATTGTTCAAAAAAAATCACACACTTTTTTTTTCGTAAAAATTTAGAACCCTTATCAACTCATTTTCTAGAGTAAACCATTCCCCCTTTACCCGTATATGAAAGTCGGATTTTCTCTAGGAAATTTCTTGGTGAAAATTCTAAAATAAATGATGATTTTTAGTACAATATTAAATTCGCACACAATTATGGAAATTGAATATTATTGTGGTGTCAGGGTATTTTAGATTGCCGATAATCAATAACGTCGCACGAGTATATCATGGAAAAACCAAACAAAGTTGTTATTTTTTCGTAAGCTTTTACATGTTTACCCTGATAATAAAATAAAATGTGTAATAATATAATGTTATTGCAAAATCACGGGAAGCCAAATGCTGAGCAGCAGTGTGTAATGGGTAATATTATTATTATTATACCTAAAGTGAAACTTTGGCCCCAAATGAGATTCCGCTCAAATTTATTTTTTCTATTCGTTTCGTCCGTCAGATTCGCGAGCTAATCGTCCGGTAACTCCAAGAGTTAATCTCGCGAGGTTAATCGGCGAATAACCGACGGTAATAGGCCATCAACCCGACCTACACACCGTTCTAATATAATAACACTAAATTATTATGGTGGGCAATTGTTTGTATAAATGGACTCAGAAGTCGGAGTTAACGAGTATAATAATATATGACGACGCAGACGACGACGACAACGACGACTATAACACGAACACAATGATAACCATGACAATATAAACGATACGAATATAATGATGGCAGTGGGTTTAACAGCGCTGCATAACGCACTTTGGTTGTTTTTTTTATATTTTATTAAGACATGGGTTTGACGTTGTTGCAGGAGACGTTTTGAGTCAAAAGCGCAAACGTGCAAAGGTGTCGGCAACGAACAATCGCGATTAACTGATATATATTGTTATGTATATAATATATATATTGTAATATAATACCGTATTGTTGTAGTGTACCGGCTATGGTTGGGTGCACATGGTGAGCGATAACATCGAAAGAACAAAAAAGGAGCTCTTCGACTTTCAAGCGGTCGTGCAAAACGTCTCACAAATGCCAACATTGGCGGACGCCGTCGGTTAACCTAACCGTTAACACCTGAAAATAATATTAACCACGCTATAGGAACACTATTATAGAAACTGTTAAAAAAAAACAAAACATAACATTTTAAACGGACAAAGAGGGGGAAACCGACTTGTGATTAAACCAAAGTTAATTTTAGATTCCGATCTGAGCGATGAATGTATTGGATCAACAATGATAATATGATGACGTTTTATTTTATTTTTTAGATGCATTTCCTTGGTATCTCCCCCACCTACGTATTTTGTGCTGCATTTGTGCAGATTTGTACTGGAAATTTGATTTTTAAATTTCTAAAACTTTAATTTATGTATTTTTAATAATAGAGATACTTGGTGGCTAGTGCTCGTTGCAAAAACTTGGTGTTCGTTGCAAGTACATAAATAATTAAAAAGACACTTTAGGCATTTTTAAAAAGTTTTTTTAAATTTCTAAATCTTTAGTTTTATAAATAGAGAAACTTTGTGTTCGTTTGCAAGTACTTGATACCCATTTTAAGAACTCTTTACTTTTTGCATAGTGCTTGGTTCTCATTTTAAGGGAATGCATATTTTTTCCGTCTAAGTAATCGCTTATTACATTAGTATCTAAAAATTATTTTATTTTTTATTTAACTTTAATATATTTTCTAATATGAATGTGAATCGATCTGTATAAAAGTTATATCAATAGGTTTTTTAAGAACGATAGGGTGTTTAATGATTATAACTTACTTCAACCTCTGTAGCGGTTACTATAGAGTGAACCACACAATATGCATTATGTTGTGGCTCACAATAATTGAATATTTGTTTGCTTATAATGGTTGCAATTGATTATAATATATTATATTAAAATCACGGTTATCTACCGTGTGAGTAGATAACCGTGATTAAAATCTATTAATATTAGTAAAAATATAAAAATTATCCAAAATATATTTAAACAAACCTTAATATAAAATATACTTCTGAACACAATTACAGAGATAACTTTCCTGATTTAATTTCTGAATTATGGACATATTATGTTTGATGTAAACACGCGAAGACGAATGCCAATCTGAACGGTGTTCGATTCTCACCGGGTTTCGTTGAATCTGTCTTCAGTTTTTTTTGTATTTACAGTTTACATAAAAAATTTTGAGATTCAAGAAGTGGTAAATGATAAAACTAATACCTAATTGTAATAACTGTGCCGTTTGTATTATATTATATTTCAACTGTCGCAAAACGGAAAACGATAGGAACGTAGATTGATTTTTGATGCAGGTAAGTGTAGTAGGTACCTATAATTTAAATATGTACTAAAAATGTTAAGTGTCTATAATATTTATCAACAGTCCGTAATTTTTTGTGTTAAAATATTATTAAAATCTATGTTGTTCTTATTCATTTTCAATTTTGTTCTATTTTTTCTTAATCGCTATAATAACAATTATTATCACAAATAACTCTCTAGCTCTTTTCAGCACACGCTAAGCTTTTTGAAAAGAGGACCAATGTGTATTTAACCTCATCTTCTTGTATCATAATACATATTATTAAGACTTTTCAATTTCGTGTCAAATAAAATAATATTATTATTACAAATGCGGGTATCGTTACGAAAAATCGGGAGACCGGGACTTACGACGAAACGAAACGTGTATAAAATCGGCGGCCTGGCGGGCGAGAAATCCAATTTCCCGCGCGTTTCCGAGGAAATCTCAAACGCGAGGCTGCTCGCCGTAAAACAGAAAAAAAAACAAAAAAAAAAAATGATTAAACGTGGTCGCCGGCCATCCGAAGACTGCGTGTCCGTGTGCTCTCGTCCGCCCGTCTTATCGGCACCGTTCCCTGTTTTTACGAGCCCGCCGAAACGCTTTCCAAATGGCCTCGGTCGGCAATAATACGTCGCAATATTTCAGCGGAAAATGTGTACCGCAATGTACGTATATATACACGAGTTGTAGGTACCTATATTATGTGTGTTATGGCATCCTCCGTGCGCTCCAGCGTGGCCGCCCGGGCACGAGAACGTTTGGAAAACACTATTCCGAAGCGGTTTTCCGAGACGATAAATTACGATGAATACGATTTGGTCGGCGCCTCCTCGAAAATACCACACAGGTACCTATGTGATATTATCGCGATACAGGGTGTTGGGTTTTTTTTCCCGCTGTACACGATATTATTTTCTCGGTTGAGTACCTCTGTAGTATAGTTTTTCGTACAGTTTTTGGCGTACTTTCACTTCCAGCGAAGCTCGGCATCACTGAAGCTTTGGGAAATCGTTAAATATTTTAAGTACTACACTTTTATCTTTTGATTAAGGTTTTTTTTTTACATTTTAAATATTTTTGAAGCAAAATATTTTTTGTCTTAAACACCGGTCTTTTGAACATTGAACCAACTGTGTAAACTAATAATAATAATAATACTCAAAAGCTTGTTCTCTACAATGTGCTTGTAATTTCGGGCATATATAAATGAGTTTTTCTCAGTAAGGCACAGTATTGTATTTTGTTTGTAAGAAAATTTAATTTAACTTAAAAAAAAAACCCTATTTGTAAAAAATAAACTCGTCTTTGATTATATTTGGATATTTCCATTTTTTTTTTTTTTTAAGGGATTTTCCGCTTTGGAATTAGGAAATTTAAAGTGAAAGTAGTTGTGTTGAAAAATTGAAATACAAATCAATTCACATTTTACAACGGCACGCAAAATAGTGTCGAATTTGATATTTTCAAATATTTTAATATAATAATGATATTATTATAATCAGCTTGTGAATAGATTTCATCTAGGTACTATATAATATGGACCGATGCTACGATTTCCTACTACAAAACCAAACACAAAAATCACCCTGTACTTATGTATCATAGGTACAACTATCATGTTTAAATGGTCTCGATGAAACAGCGTGTTCTGCGTCGTTTAACCGCGCAGCCGTTAAGTACAATATTAAATATCGCATAAAACGTATTTCGCGCGTACGATATTCCGTCCGAACCGTCCGAACAATGTATTATTGCGATGGCCGTTTGGTTCATATGACCGTGACAACAATAACGGTCGGTGAAAACGAATTGTTACGTAATAATAATAATAATAATAATAATAATAATAATACGTCGTAGATGTGTACTATTATTATTGTCGTGGTTAAAAAAATAACAAAACATCATAATATAAAGAGCCGTCGAGTAGGTATAAACGCTATGCTTGCGTACAGTGTAGTACGGGTGTAAGGGTGTACGTTGACATTGAGAGTGGATCACTGTAGTTGTAACAAAGAATGATATTGTGTTAGATTCGAATTATTTTTAAATCACGGTTGTAGGTTTACGATGAATACTGTTTCCGAGCGACTGACCGACTGACCATATGAAACCCACCTGGTTACGAAAATTTTTTTTTGCATCATCGTATTAATTACCAACGTTTAACATATGTTTGTATTTTATTGTATAATTAACAATTATCTTGACCACCAAAAGCGCAAACTAGATCCAATTCTCTACCAGAAACTATCCCCAAAGATTAAAATTGAAGCATTTTTTTGACTGTAAAAAGTGTCTCCAGACACAAAAATTGAATAAAACACACATCATTGTAAAATCAATAAAGGTTTCCCTGTACACGAAAATCTCAAGTATTTGAAAAATGGTCTTCGTGTGTATTTAAAAATTCCAAAAATCAGATTACAGATCACTGCAATATTGAAGAAAAATAGATGTGGAAGGGGGGGGGGGTGAGCATGCTTTGTGGATCATCACGTATATCATATATATTTAATATTTATTTTATGTCATAGATATAAATTATTTTACCTGCGATGTCTTGTCGCTCATTCCATACGGTAACTGATAAATCCTTCATCGTTTATCCACCACATATAACACTTCCCTGGTGGGGTATAAAAAAAAGGAATGTAATGGCCGCAAGGTAATGTTTTTTAGTTTTGAAATAGTCTATAACATGAATGCCACTACTGTTGGTTATGGCTCCGTTACGTGTTATCGTCATGTAATAATAATAAACATACCGTATTAAAAATAATTATACCGTGTGCACCTAAGTTAACTGTGTAAGTGTTTTTAAAGTTAAACATTTAAAAAATACACGTGCCATCGTAAAAAAAACAATACAGGTGAGAATGATTTACGTTCAATTCCTAGAGGAACGCGTAGCCGAGTAGAATTTAATAAACTCGATTCGTGTTGCTCGAACAGTAAAAAAAATTGTACTTCAAACCCTACTTACTGACTTGTGTTTACGATTCGTCCACACTACAGTCTTAACCATGGTACCGATAAGTGAAATTTTAATTACCGTATTCGTATGACATGTATAAACGTTACCGCGGATAGGATAATAATATCAATAACAATTAACGGAGTTGTATTATGACTGCAAAACGGTAATCAACAAATTTTCTTATTTTTAATCATTCTTAATAATACATAATACAGCGTGCTCCATACTTATTATACATTGATAAAGGTGGGACCGATTTATATGATTTAACCGATTAATATTTCAAAGTCTTTTCCGGGTAACCATAACCGTAATAATTATAAAAATGGGATATTGTAATTATTATTATAGAACATTTAAAACGATTCGTATGATAGGTACGAAAAGTTGTCTGTTTTTTAAAAATACGATAAATTATACATATAACTTCACGGAAACAATAAACCTGCTGCATTCAGATTTTAGGTCTACCGTAAATTATTTATACCGGTACTAGGTGTAAAACGATTGTACCTTTTCAGCAAGCTAAAATACCGCTAGCATTTAAATAAAATTAGTTTCTATGGTAATTATATTTGCATTTTTAAATGGATATTCATTTTTTTTTCCATTTTGAATGAGAGCTATTCAAACCATACAAAGCCGTTTTATATGATTTTATCAATACTGCTAAATATTATAAAAAATTACTTCCTCGAAATTGTAAAGCAATCCAAAATAGTAAAAAGTACATAAATCGACAACAATCCATCAATTTTATCGACAAAACCATTAGTTCCAAAAACAATTTCTGCGTACTCGATATTCAAATTTCCTGTTAATATTAACAAATAATATATAATATAATGATATAGTTATTCAAAGCAATTAACAATACGTGATTGTCAATAACATGATTGTGTGTGGTTAGGCAAATTCATATTATGATATTATTATAATAATTGTTGTCGATTTATAAAATGACTACACGTGTTGTTTACCTTGCAGCGCGTAGGATTTGAGCAAACAAAATGTTAAATGCATCAGGGAAATAATAATATAGTATCTAGAAACAAATCAAGTGATGATCACCTTAAAATACACATTATTTATTAATATAAGAAAAAAAATTAAACTACGCAGTGTGGGAGAGAAAAAACTTGAAAAATAAATAACTACAAAATATTATATAAAGATACCTAATATATGGATATTTTTTTAGCGGCCAAATAAGTTTGGGACACATCAATCATTATTATATTATTATTATTAGCCGTCGATTATAATTCCGGAAACAGACGGTTTTCGTTATTAATCCATAATATACTATAGTCGGATATAAAAATAAACATTCAATTTTCTGAAAACGTGCAGGAGTGATCAAACATGGTCGGCCGTCCCGAGACTTTCATAACTATGTAACGGGATAAACCGTCACTGTATTAAAATGATCCTTTTCAGGACCACCAAACACAACAGTATGGCAACATAATGCGACACAAGTAATAGACGCGACATATTAGAATAAGTAGTTTACCAACAGGAAAATTTCACGGAAATAACAAACAAGAACCACATTAACAAAGCGAACACCAACGGGTCGAGGTGTGGTTATTGCTTATCAAAGCAACCATCCTCGACCAATCACAGGACAACAAAGGGAAACAAATAGTATATATACCGGGACAGTTCACCGGTCAAATCATCCAAAAACCGTATACGCCGCGAATGGCAAATAAACCGCGACCCGACAATTAAACGACAACTAAACGCCAAAATATCTCTCATACGTACCTTACTCGCAACGCACAATACTGACCAATGGGACATCTTTCTTAACTCACTAGACCACCAAGACGGTTCAATATACAAACTCAACAAATGTCTCTTACACAAACGTCCAGCATCTCACCCACTAACCGGCCCCGACGGCCTAGTTTTTCCGGCCAACGAACGAGCAGAGCTGATAGCCGACTCGCTCGAACGTCAATTTCAAACAAACCCCGGCCCCGACTTACCAGACGTAACCGCTCACTCCCAGTACCTACAAGGCCTTGACATCACCCGATCTAACCTCTTTACCACTCCCGGCCAGATACAAGACATAATTCGCAACCTTCGCAAAAAGAAAGCCCCAGGTGACGACCTCATCACCAACACGGCTCTTAAATTCCTACCAAACAACATTATACTGTCCCTTACTCGGATCATCAACAGCGCCTTCAGAATCTGCTACTTTCCCCTTGCCTGGAAAAAAGCAGTCATCATCTCCATTCCCAAACCTGGCAAAGACCATAAACAACCCGAAAACTATAGACCAATCGCCCTCCTCTCCTCCCTGTCCAAAATTTATGAACGACTCATCCTCACCCACCTACAAGACAAACTCAAAAACAAAATCCGTCCCGAACAGTTCGCCTTCAGACCCGAACACTCGACCACACTACAACTGACCAAACTCACCCACCAACTGAGCGAAAACTTTAACAACGACTTAAACACTGCTTCCGTCTTCCTCGACGTGGAGAAAGCCTTCGACCGCGTCTGGCACGAAGGCCTACTCTACAAACTCTCCAAACTCAACATCTCGTTAGAAATCGTAAAAATCATCCAATCCTTTCTCACCGACCGTACTTTTACCACTAAAATCGAACACTCCTTCTCTACTACCAGACACGTACTCGCAGGAGTCCCTCAGGGCTCCTGTCTCTCACCGACGCTATACTTGACGTACATTAACGACATTCCAACGACTCCTAAAGCCAACCTCTCACTCTTCGCTGACGACACGATGTTCTTCACTAGTAACAAAAACCCCAAACGTGCAACCATACAACTACAACACCAACTCAACCTCGCGTCCAACTGGTTCCACAGGTGGCGAATCAAAATAAACCCGACCAAAACAGTAGGCGTCCTCTTCGGGCGTTCTAATACAACCCACATTCCACCTCTAACCATCGATAACCAACCCGTTAACTGGTCAAAACAGGCCAAATACTTAGGCGTCACGATTGGACGTAAACTTACATTCAACCAACACATTCAAGACGTAACCAAAAAAGCTACCCGCGTCCGTGGTATGCTTTACCCCTTACTTAACTGTACCAGTCCCGTTCCGCTGAAAACAAAACTTAACATACTTAAACTCTACGTGACCCCTATACTTACATATGCTGGCTCTTCCTGGGCACCCTTTATCGGCCCCTCCCATTGGAGACGTATTGAATCCGTCCAAAACATCGGCATACGCACGATAACCGGTATGCCCACTATCGTTAGAAACTCGGCCCTTTTAAAATCAGCCAACTTCAAATCTATTCAAAATTCCATTTGCTCTCAATCAAAAACAATGTTCTACAAAAACTCTTTTTCCGAATACGATCATATCCGCCTCTTAGGTAAAACCCACTCCCCTCCAACCACCAAACGTTTACTCAAACCATACCCATTAAATTGGACTGACTAACATAACTGAACCTACCAATCAACCCCAAAATCCATCCACTAGTAGAGGCACAAGCCTGGAATAGTAAACGGCATAGCCGCCCCTCCCAAAGCAAAGCAAAGCAAGGTCAAATCATCCACCACACCAGTCTTCAACATATCTTCTACAAGTCAACAAGCACTATAGAAGACCCGAAGACCTGAAGACCCGAAGATTATCAACGCAGCAGCAACACCGACCTGAACGACACCGGCGAAGCTGATCCGACCTAACCAGTCCACGACGACGCACCCTGAACGCACCGATCTAACGTGATCGCCCGATACCGCCGAGACTCAACAGTACCCGGCATACCTGGCTAATAAGCGCCACTTCACGGACCGACGACGCCAAGCCTACCGTGTACATCCAGCGATCGACGACAACGGATAGCCGCCACACCGGGACCTGATTGACCCACCGACGGCAGCGTATAATATAATTATACTCCGGCGATCCATTACTGACAGTCCACCCGTTCAATCGAGTCCAGTCACACCGTTGGACGAATACCAAGACACGCCGGGAACCGACTTCGCGACGTAACTTGGCCAATCGACTATTCAGCAAGCCGACAAGTAGTACCACGTTTCCCCCTACGGCGAGCTATTTCGAGTTTCGCCGCGAGGAAGAACCGAACCCACACGACTTGCTCGAGTCCGTGCACGGACGGTTTCTACTCTCCCCTATTATTGTATTACTTCTACGAAACGTATAGGCAAGTCCCGACTATTGTTTTGCTCGCGCCTCTTCAGGCCCGAACCCGCCCGCCGCGGCCGCTTCCTTAAGCCTGCCGCGCGGCCCGGGATAACTTGCCCCGATCATTATAAACATTACTTATTGGTTATATAATAAACGAATCATAACAATACACAACGCATTGGTATTTACGACACGGGACGTCACGAACAGACGCTCCGTATCAACTACTTACTACTCACGCTGAATATTTATAAATTAATCGTATTTGGAATTTAATATTTATCTTTACTTTACATTACTGACATATAATTATTTTCAATGTGGTTAGGTTTAAATTTTCGAACAGTAAACATGTACCTAACTCTTCAAAATTTGTTCAAAACTGTTTTTTACATATTGGTGAAGTTTGTATAATATATTAATATAAAACTGTTTAAATGCAGGCACTACTATTATAGACAAGTAGTGATAAAGTACATGTTTTTATGTTTTTTTTTTCTCAACCATCCTGACGTAGCTCTTTAATCACCTGTTGACCTATAAACAGTATAAACTATCAAACGTTATCCCTACACAATATGAGTATAATAATAATATGAAGTATTTTTTTTAGATATAATTGATTGTTCATATTAACCACGGTTCGTGACCGACTATAGTAAGCTAACTATTTTTGGAATATTAATCTTTCTGTCAATCTTCTAAACACTGCAATATTCGATACGAAAACGTTCGGGTCTTTACGACGATAATAATATTTGTGTGCGCAGAAACTGTATTATAAAAAGTACACACATCGTCCACTATCCACCGCGGTACGATGTCGCTTTTTATTATAATAACGATCGGCAACGGCATAATAATTCAGATTTATGAACGGCGATTTTGTTTTTGCCTCTCGAACGACGGCGAGTCGGACGTTCGCGACTGTGACGGTTGGCCGGCGGTTTGTGTGTTGCCCTCGATTTAATCGAATCCGAGGGCTCGGCCGACTGTGACCCAGGGTGGTCCCGACGATTTTCCGAGGACGGTGGTTTAATTCGATTCACACTCCAGACCGGGAAACTGAAAAACACATTTTCGTCGCCGGGCATCATCGTTTGCCCGTGGCTGGCCGGAGGGGGGTGGGATCGACACGGTGGCGGTGGCGGCGGCGGCGTTGGTGGTAATGAATTTACAGATGCCCATGTGACAAACATTAAAAAGCCTTTCAGCAGTTCACGGGGTAATTCGAAAAAGCGTATAATGGACCTAAGTTCAAAAAAAAAAAAGGCTTTTTGAATAATAAATTATTGCTTTTACGCTGTATTCTCGGGTGTAACGAATGATCGGGGACAATGTATGCATGTGTGTGTGTGTGTGGCATTATGCATTTTACGTATGCGTAAAAAACAAGTTGCCATCAAAGCAATTAATATGCGTAATTGCGGCCCGACGATAGATTTTTATTTTGTTTTGAGAGATCGAAAAAGAAATTAACAAAATAACGCTCCCATCAGGTTAATTTTTAATTAAGTTGTATGCGTCTTGTTTAGTTGAATTTATCACAGACAGTCATTTCTGAGAACTTTTTCTGTGCACAGTTAAAAAGCATTCGTCGTTGTTCATTGGCAGTTTTTTTACAGAACAAATAACTATTCACATAAATCTTTAACAACTGTAATTTAATACAAAATATATTCAATTTTAACTTTGATAAATTAAAAATAATAAAAAAAACCATGTCCAGATTAATTTAGTATTCAAATGTTAATTTTTTTTTTATATAACATTAATTATTTTCTTTCTGAGCGGAGTGATAACTATTGACATTACAATACGATGTGTGTTTTTTATTTATTTGTTTTTGTGTCTAAGGACACTTTATTTATAGTAGAAAAATGAATCAATTTTCAACATTGAGGTTTCTGGTAAGTATTTTGTATAAATAATAAATTACATTACTTTTCAAAATTATCTGTTATTCCATAAAACAAATTAACCTTGGTTAATATACTAACAATTTGAGTACCAATGTGTCTTGAAATTCATTCTTTAATTTAATTGGTGCATAGCTTTTGCTCTATATCACGTGATGACAATGAGTGGTATTTGTTTAGCTTATAAAACTGATAATTCGTTAAAAATCGGCGTTTCTGATTTGCAATATTCGCACTATTAACCATTGTAATATATTCGCGTGGATTTAGCAAAACATATTATTATTTTTCATAACGAGCGTAAGAAGCCTAATTGTATCATAATAATGTTATCCTTACAGGAAATTCATTCGTACAGTCAGTTATCAAGACTAATATTAAAATTCGATTACTGTTGCAACCGGAGGCAGGTGAATTTCCACGGCATCCCCACTCTTGGGTTTTGTAACCAAACCAGGGAATTTCGATTGTTCTTAGTTTGTATTTGTTTGTTCTATCCCCGTTCAAGACTTCTAGCTCATCTACTCCTTTTTTTCAGTTTCAAGAATAGATGAGAACAAAAGAAGAACAATCGAAAGCTCTGTATTTGGTTCCAAAACTCAAAAGTGGGGATGCTGGTATTTTCTTGGTACCCCACCGTAGGTCGGCTATAAGTCGGGAACGGATATGGAACAAACCACACGATTTTTGGAAAAAACAAAAACAAAAGGAAAACAATCGAAAGCCTTGAGTTTGGTTTCAAAATTCAAAAATGGGGGTGCCTGGGAAATGTACTTACTAGAGGATGTCTACAGTCAAACGACACTAACCCCGGTACTACACGTTATATCGTTTCATACCTCAAACATGCAAAACAGGCTAGATGTACATTTTTTAACCACGTCTACGTTAAACGCATAACCATCGTTTTAGCAAATAGTTACCGTACCAAAGTCGACCAACTGTGTTTGGTAGCTCATATAATATATCTATTGTAATGTGTTGGCTAATAGCTCCAACACAGTATAGCTAGGTTAGGTACCAATATTTACTATGATTTACAATATAAGGCCAATGTGTTACATTTATAAGATAATATTTAGGTACACCATGGATTATTATTGAAATAAAAATAAGTTGAGTGGCGAGACCAGTTATTACAAAGATTAAATAAGATAAGTGAAAACGTGTCTCTAATTACCATAATATTTACACTTCAAAACATGAAATGAGCATAGGTTATACTCTCAGCTACTCTAGCTACTCTCTATACATTATTATATAATCAATCCAACATCACTGAACTTATAGATAAGTATGAATGTTGGTAAAGGTAAGTAATAAATATATTTCTGAAACATAATAATATTTTAAGGTGTCAACGGTTAAGGCCTTAAGGGTAATGAAAAAAACGCAATTAACACCGTTGGCATATCGTGCATTTTAGTTTTATATTTATTGACATTGGCAAAAATAAGAATTCTCGGACAGAGTGATTTCTATTTATTTTTCTATCCAACGACGCAAAGTGCCATCGTAACTACGGTAAATCGCACACAACTATATATAATATATAATATACAAGGTGTTCCATTTAAGTGTCACATTCATTATTGCGAAAAATGTTATTATTTTAATTTAAATATATAATTTGATGTAATTGCAATAAACAACATGAACTTATAGTTTTACAAAATACAACACGCTTAGGTACATTAAAAATGTCATATTCCGAAGCATACAAATTGTCAGAGTAAGATAGGTACTATTCAATAATATATAAAATCGAATTTCAGACGAGTAGTTAATATTAAGTTATAAATAGTGTTTAAAGTTTAGATGAGTGGAGTAGTGTAGTACCCTTGTGCTATTCTACTCCACTCATCTAAAGTTTAAATACATTTTATAACAAATTATTTACTCGATTTAAATTCGAATTGTATGTACCGAAATACTCGGAAAACATTCCGCTTCAAAATATGAAACTAAAAATGTATGTCGTCATCTGAAAATTTAAAAAAAAACGATAACGATAACAAGTTTTAAGAAATATAATTTTTTCAAAAGGTTGTGTTGCGACGAGATTAAGTCATTGTGTATATATATAAAAAAAAAAGATGAAACTTTTCGTAATAATGCATAGCGTAGACACTTAAATGGATCACATTGTACGTATAATAATAAAATGGTAGTTCTGTAAATATTGTACGTGTGTATATATTGTATGGCTGGATATTGCTCGGGTTTTAAATTGCATTTCAACTGTGGCACGACGAGACGGCGGTCGGGAAACGGGACGGGGTGGAAAAAGAACGCATCAGCCATCTCATTTCGACGCGGCCAAGAGGACAAACAGATAGCTAGAGAGAGACGGAGACGGAGACAGCGACGGAGATGGAAAGTGAGAGAGAGAGAGAGAAAAAAATAGGAAAAATTGCTCACGTTTAACGGCGGCGGTCGGCGCCTCGTCAGATTGAAACGGCGAGATACGGTGATTATCACTTAATTATTCATATCTGCCGGGACAATCTGCGTGTGCTACCATCGCGTTATGGAAAACGTTGGGGATTAAGGTAAACACCACTCCGGCGGGCGTATAATAATAATAATAATAATAATAATAATAATAATAATATATAATATATAACGACGAGCGGACTATGTAATGCGCGTTTACTCGTTCGTTTTTATATTTATTATGACATATATATTATATATATATATATGTGTGTGTATTATAAAGTAAATATTATGTTTACCACGTGCAGCCGGTTAATAAATAATGCATTTTGCGAAAAAAAATAAAAACATTTTCGCTTAATACCCACGCCGATATGAAAACCTCAAATCTCCCATGAATAAAAGTATATTATATAAAATTATAAAAATGTAATATTTATTATTGTAGTTATTGTTATTATCACGGGCACCAATATAGTGTAGGCCCTGCAGTACACAAAGAATATTTTTTTCGAATAAATTCTAAGTGGGTGACTTGATTTTTTTTAAACTCAGCTCACATTTCCGCAAATTCGCATGACCCCCATCACTCCAATCTTTTTTAAGATCTTTTTGAAACCATTTGATAAATATTTCCAAAAATTGTGCAATTCACTGAAATAATACATAACGATTACCTACCCCGTTAATAATTCATTAACATGCATACTATTTCAAATAATTTTTATATTTCTCTAAACGTCTGGCCAGGCAAAATATAAATCTATTAGCAATGTATTATAACATTATATCAAAATAGGATATTATTTAAAAATAATGACGGATCGATCAAATACTTCATGCTCGATAAAACAATTATTTCATGACCTTTTAATTTAGGAATAATAATAATTTAAAAAAAATTAAACATTAAATAGTCACGCAATCAGTATTTATGTTGTTATACTTGAGTCATAATTATTATATTATGCCCTTATCATTATAAGTTCAGGTAACAAGAAGTCAGAAAAACTGTTAAAAAAAAATCTAATCTAAAAATGTATAATTAATATAAGTAATAACTTATAAGTATAATAATATATTATAATATAATATAGCGTATTGCGTTGAAAAAAAATCTTGCATGGTGTAAGTGCGAAAGTATTCGGGTGAACAAGAAACGACGACTTCATGTGTAACGATATTGTTAGTGTTATTGTTACCTATTATTGTAGCAGTGAATCACAATTTACTAGTTCGTACGTGGTAGTTATATAGATAATGTCCGTTTCCGAGGCCTGCCTAATAAAATAATAATCCGGAAGCTGCATAATAAATGCCAGACAAGAACTTTAAAAAGAATAAAACCACGTGGTTCGAACGGCAAAATCCGGGAGGTAAAAAAACAATCGCGTCGTAATTCCGGAGACGGTGGTGGGCACTCTCTAATGTCGTTCGCGTTCCGTGCTGTGGGATAATGCGACCGAATGAATTATTCGCGAAAGCAAATATGTGTCAGGCTACCGAGCAGCAGTACTCGTTAAGATCGACCTTTGCCCTACACTACACGGGGTCAGGGTTGATAACGTTTTAAATATTTTATTAAAAACCATTCCTCGATATAGTACCTATATAATAGGTAATATATAAACACACACACACACACACACACTCACATAAATGTAATATTGTGTATATTGTATGCATTACCATATAATATATCAAGGGCACGTGGAGTCGATCGGCGATTAGTATTTTCTAGTCATGATATAGTTTTAAAAATATTTTAGCTCATTCCGGACTATTTATAGACATTTTATACTTTGGAATTTTTTTCTATGTATGTTTTACAAATGTTCCTACCTATTTAAAACTATTAAAAATTAAAAGCAATAGGTTGCTCATTAGTTTTTCATATCGAAAATACAATAAGATCACAATTTTTATCATAATAAAATTTCAAGTTTAGTAGAAATTGGGATGCGGTCCTCGATTGTACCTAAAGTGGTTCAAACGTTACCACAAACTGACATCTACATTATTTTCTCCATAACAACCATTCCAAGGTAAACGAATAACGATACCGACTCGGTATCCCGTGGGGACTGCCCGTAACGAGGCGGAGGAGGTCGCGGAGGAGGTCGCGGAGGAGTTCGCGGTGACACCGGTATCCACGGTATCAACGGTACCCACGGTCATTTGGTTATTTTTACGTATTCTATTTACCAAATAAAAAGCCACAAGTGACTTATAAATTATAATTAGGTATTTGGGATATGATTAAATACTAATATAATCTGTGATCATTTTTCATATTTTATGCATTAGTATGCGCTAATGTTTATCCGTTTCATTAATCGATATTGTGTAGGATCGGTAAGTACCCATTGTAATAAAACGGCCATTGCCACATTCCACTATTATTTAAGTTATAGTTTAATAAATTCATTCAAATTTTCAAAATATTTAGACAATTTATTTCATTGTTACTCAAATAGTTTGCTTAAACCATTTTAAAAACATAAAAAATTTAAATGTATAATTTTTTTATAGACTTATTGACAAATTTGTAAATGTAAACGAAACATATTTATTTTTATAATTTTAAAAATATTATTCTTAGGGACTTGAAACTATTCGTAGTAGCTATAAGGTGCGTGCATTATTATTTCATGTCAACAAGGGAATCTCAAAAATACTTAAACTAATTTTCAGTTATTTATTAATTTATTATACTATGAATCTATTCACACCGTTCTCAGGTACGTTGGTATTGACTTATTAGTTGTTAATAGCCTAATAAAAACATCATGCAATTATGATTATTATAATATTATAATAATATAATACATTCGATGTTTTTGACAAATTTCAGTTCAAGCAACCTTATGGCTAATATTATATTTTTCGTATGCATTGGTATTTATCATTTAATTTAATTTTAATTCATCCATTACAGTGACCTACTCAACAACGAGGTTGACTAAAAATAAACTATACAGTAGAGCGATCTCTAGGGTTTTTTTTAAAAATTTATTTGATATACTATTCGTGATTTTTGTACTCACGAAAACCACTCCAGGCGCCGAATAAAACTAAAAAGAAAACCCTTAGACTTCACGTGCACCAGTACACGTATACGCGTGCCGATATTATCGAATAATGTGATGTGTAATAATAATAATATGCACGCATCTACATAATATAACATTATAGTGAGCACAGTGATTGACAGAGCAGAAAAGTACATTTTTATTATACACCTACACATATATTATTATTATCTTTTCGATAATATACTCGATACCCGGTTAGTATAAAACAATTTACTCGGCCAGTAGGTACTCGGTACTCGGTTTAATTCCAGATTGTCTACCCAGAACATCTCAAGTAAGGAGTAAGATGCGATTGGAAAATATTTAAGGATATGAAAACGGGAATTTAGTTTAAGTTTATCGTGATGGTTTCGAGTATTTTAAGTGGATTTCTTATCATTTCTGTAATATGTAAGGTTGGAATATTAAAATATTGTGTAATGTAACTTGAAGATAAAAGTCGTGTTTGAGAGCCACATAAATTGGTGTTGCTGGATCTGCTTTCGTTAATTTTATTTTTTAAATTTCTATACCAGGTTTAAATTATACGAGAATGATGATATTGAAGACGATCAGTTGCGGTGGTTGGATTTTATCGAACTGAGGGCAATAATCGCATTATCGTCGTAATCTTCGGGGATAAAAGTCGAAGGCAAAGTGCGGATTCTCGGTTACAATATAGTTATGTTTTCATAATACATTTTATTTGAACGCTATTGCTTTAAACTATTGACGTATACGAATAGTCAAACGTTTGTAAATTAAATTCATTGACGATATTATAGTGTAATAATATGCTTTATGGTGGTTAAAAATGTGTTTTCCTAATCCGGGAAGTACGGGTAAAAATGTCCATTATTTATACAGTAACGTTTGCAAAAAAAAAATGTACAGTTGAATGAGGTATTACGCGAGCCGAGTGTTATTTTTTTGTTTTAATTTTATTGACCCTAAATGATAATAATTTTCGAACGGCGCAAGTCCTAACTATAATAATCATATTGTGCGTTTGTCACACGATATCCACAATGTGATTATATAGATTGTGCCGGTTAAAACAGCTCCGCGGGGCAATTATTCAAACCTCGTCTGCGAATTTCGCGATCATTTATACATAATGACATCACGTTCCTCTACCTGCAATATTATGCATCTCGACGTTATAATATTCTCCAATCTTATACATGTATATGCCTGTATACATAATATTTTCTTCACTCATATATTATATATTATATACCTACGTTGTACAATAATATTATGTATAATATAAAATACGAATTCCCCTGCTGCGTTGTGCTGCACGGAAACGGCCGGGACATATTTTAAATAATACATTTATTCGGAGAGTATAATACAAACACCGATTTCGAATCAGAGAAATCTCGAGATCAGTAATGTCTGCACACAAGCACACACACAAAAAAAAAATCGAAGGCACTTGGCTTCCCCGTGAATTGCCATTGTGTAACGGGCGCATTCTCGGCGTGCAGGTACACCCGTTATTATATTATATTTCAAGCTACTTCGCACGTGTGTGGGTACAGTCGTGTTGTCAAGACCGAATGGTATTTGCATAATGCAATAACGTCTGCGTGAGATTTCTATTCGATCGATCAGCGTGGTGTTCATTCGAATCGCTTTAGACGTTTAAGTGCCAACGATTAAGAAAAAAAAAAATTCAACTATTTACCCGTGACAAACGAAGGGAATAATAATTGACGGTAAATTATTTACGAGGCATTAAGTGTAGTACGACCCTATGTTATATTCTATGACACTTGTAACTATAGCGTTTCAACTGTTGAACGATGAAAATTTACCGTCACATCAATAATAATTGCCGTGACCAATCCCAGAATTGAATCTTTGGGTAACTGTTTACAAATTACAGGTTGCTGCAGCGACGTTATATACCCAACTTTGGTGTCTTAGCTAAATAACAGGAAAAAAAATATTACAGTTTATTTCTTCACGACATGATTACGACCACACAACGATAATAAAAATATATAGGTACCTCAACCTTGAAAATATTTTGAACACATTTATAAAAAGAACCAAAATTGACATTACTATACTAAATATTATATTCGATTATTAATAATTGATATAATAAATTGTGCAATAGATAGATTGAGTAATATGTTTGGCCGTGAATAGCAGACAATGAACGAAGAATGAATATATTATACGGGCGCATGTAAACTCCTCCACGAGACCCTTTTTTTAGGTGTTAACTCCGCCAGGGAAATCAAACAGGTAAAATTGAGTTCATGTAAAATCCGCCAGTGAAAAAAATAAGGTAACAGTATACACTATAAAATTAATATAATATACAGATTATTACTAAATAAAAAAATCATAATTTTATAATAATAATTATCCTTATTAAAATCCTTATTAGCAAAAAATATAAATAATACATTCCAGAATCCGTGTAAACGTGTTTAGTGATTTTTTTGATTTTTGACGATGCCTGTCACCAGTTGGTGGAGCAGACGCTCCAGTTAATGATAATTTTCATCGTATAAATTAGGATCAACATTGACAATGAAATATAGATGCTTTGAGAATATTACCAGTCGAAAATCATTTTACAGCCAACTTGAATTATTTCGACGAATTTTTTCAAAACAGAAAGCGAAGAAATATATGCGAATAATTTTTTTATCAATTTCGACTTTTTGATGTAGATTGTATAGGTATTACGTCATAATATTAAATTCAGACATAAAATGATTTCTATTGAATACAAAACAAGTTTTTAATGTTAAAATAATTGTATTTTATTCAGCAACGCATGAACTAAAAATATTTTTTTGTTGTGCAAACATTTTATCATAATACAGAACTCAGCTCTGTCGGGATGTTTCGTTAATTTTTGCCAATCATTTTTTCAAAAACATTTAAGTATATGATCACTAATGATAAAAATTGATTTTTATCAAATGATTGAGCGTTTGTGTAAATATATTATAATTATATCCTTTATAAGAAATACTCTGTGTGTTCTGTAATATATTTCTTTTTTGTTTTTTTTTTTATGAATATTTTGTTTAGATGTCAGATTTGCACATTACGATGTTGAACATTACAAACGACTGTGCATCTTCTATGTGATTCTATGTTATCATCACCAATAGAAAATATTTGTAATCATATTCTTTGATAAATTTGTCCTTGAACTTTAAAAGTGGTTTAATATCCTGGCACTTTTTTTCTATTGCAACAAATCCAGTGACATAAAAATACAAATTATATTTTCTTTTTCTATCTAAAAGTGTTTTGATTCATCCAAAGAACCAGACAAATATGTTAATAATGATTCTTTTGGATCTCATAGAGGAACATATTTCACTTAGCCATTTGCACAACACGTATCATCGATTCATCTTTAAATTTTAATAATTGTCAATATTTGCATTCAAAATTCATGTGATGGTCAAAATACGATTATCGTCTTCATATATATAAATACATATCATTATAATTATAATTAGTTCTTAGTTGTATTCTTATATTTCAATAAATATTAACTTATTATTAAAAATTAAAATATGATTGATATGTTCATGTTTTTTATAATTTTTCTTTAATTACTTAAATGGGCCTTTTTAAATATATTGAAGACAAACTTATTTATAATGTGTATGACAAAATAACCATTACGGTTAGCATGTAACACACACGTCTCTACAGTTTGTTTTTGTATATAAAAAAAAAAAATAATATTTTATCACCGTGCTAACGGAACCACTTTAGACCTACTGGTGATCAATGAAAACATTCAGTCATTCCAAATTTGATACCGATCTTTCTTAGACCCAGCTGAATAACTATGTTAAATTTTAAGTACATCGGCCATGTACTTTACGAGATCACACGTTAGTAAGAAAACCGCCACTTATTTCATTATATAGAAAGATATAATTATATTATATTAGGTAGGTATTGAAGTCAACTGAGAGAGATCTAATATTATTAGGAGAGGTCCATGATAAGTACGTTAAATTTCATTGGGCACACGAATCGGTAAATCAGGCCCAGAGTATAATATTATTGTCTCGAAGAAGCCGAACTCGGCGCGATGCTTTCGAGGGATAAGATGTGTGAGATCGAACTACTACGTTGGAAGCATATAACAATAATAAATTATTACCTATTATTTCATTTGTTTATTTTTTTCCATTTTCTGAAATAATTTATAAAAGTCGCTCTTATAACCATATAATATATCACTCGCTACGATACAACGATATACCTACAACGATGTATTATATTATGTGGGCGGTACGAGAAATAGGTATAGAGGTACCTGCGATTCGTTTTTGTTTTGTGACAGAGCGAGACGACATCATTTTTTTTTCCATACACGTCAAGGCGTGGCAACGAGACGGCGGCGCTTGATGCGGATTTTCGATAGAAATCCGGACGAGAGATGTATATTTTTTTCGTATCCAATTTTCGTACGGCGAACAATGTACACACCATAATATACCTATCTACATAATATAATATCCGTTTCGGTTAATAATATTATTATGCATGTACACGCATACCATAGCGCCGCCAAAGTGCGCACACTCGATCATACCGACAAAAAAAAAAAAGAAAAGAGTACGGCGGGTGTGTTTTACGATTCGATATATTATATTATGTGTACCTATATACCGGGCGCACTGTGTATAATGTGCGTGCACGTATATGTATATATATTTGACAGGATGTCTAAGTGAAAACGATTTTCGGAATGTGTTTCACCAATCAACCGTTTGATAGAAAAAGAAAATCCCATTTTTTCCGTCTAGCGCGTATCCGACGAATTCTCCGTCGAAAAGATAATAATATGAGTGGGTGTATACGCCGTAATAAATATTATTTACTTTTCTGCTCGCGCCCTGTCAGACACCACGTGACGCTCGCCGGGCTCACTATGATAATATTATATTATTATTATTATTATTATTATTATTATGTACATGCGTGCATATTGTTACACATCACATTGTATGTGTGTAATAATATTATATACGATAATATGGACACGCGTATATCTACGTAAAACCCGTGAAATATGAGGGTTGTTTTTTTTTTATTTTATTCGGTGCCTGGAGCGGTTTTCTGATGTCCAAAAATTACGACGATAGTGTTCCTATATATTATGATTGCGACGCTCGTCGTTACAACGGTTCCTGCTAGCGCAAACTCTGTAAGAATTTAACAATAAAACAAAGACCGTATAGAAATCGGTCTGTATTGTACAGTATAAATTTCGAGTGCACTTCGCCTTTGAGTAGGTGTTCAATGTCAATTCGATTATAAATAATATCCCATACGTAATACGATTATGAAGCATCGGATACGGCAGACCCTGTTTCCATGGAAGTTTTACAATTTATTTATATAACTATTAGTAAATTGTGAGGGTTTACGTGAACTCTAAGTGTTTTTTTACTTTATTCGGTGCCTAGAGCGGTTTTCCGGTGTCCAAAAACTGCGAATTTCATTTCTAAATAATTGCAACGCTCGTCAACACAATGGTTCCGCGTGGCGAATCCGGTTAGAATTCAATAAAATAAAAAAAAAACATTAGAAGCAGCTCTGCTGTATTGTATATTTTGAGTGTACTGCATAACATACCTGAACAGATTACAAATAAGAGAACTCAAAACAAAATGTTTCGTTTAAAATAATAAAGACTCCACATTACGCCTCAAATCAAAAACTACTCCTAGATATAAAAATGAATAAAATATTAGAAACTGATATTAAATCATACACATGTTACCACAATTCACACTCCAATGACCCAACTATTCTAACAAAACATATTGTAATAAAGTCAATGCCCGTAAATCCTCCCGAATTACTAAAAAGGAAACGGTACGGGCATTGAGACCTTCCCCTGAACTCTATAATCATGTTCAAGAAGTGCTTCTCCTTTCAAGACTCCAATCTGAACTTAATTAATTTCACGTAAGCATGTTCATAGATTATATTATAATGATAACTCCCTCAATGCCCTCCACCAAAAAAACATATTTTTATATTATGTTAAAATAAAATATTAAAATAATTTTAAATTGTACAATACTTTTGACCGAATTAAATGCGATAATAATAATATTATAAAAGTATAATATTTTTTTAAGAACTAAAATAATATGACCCTAAATTGCCTACCCAGAGCGCCGTCTTAAACAGATTATAATTATATTACTCTGCCTTTACTATTTTTATTTTTCAATATTTTATTCGTCCAGTGTTTGAATAATATCCAATTTATTTCAATAACTAAAACACTCGTTTATTAACGTCATTACAATTTATAGTATTTAGCTTTTAACAGTAAATACGAATTATTATTTAAAATAAGAAACAAAATAATATTATACTGCATAGTTAGGTTTATCTAATTTCCAACACGAAGTCGATTATGCTGCTATTGAAAATTTAAGCCATCGTTGAACCACATCATCAAATCTGTGTGGTAACAGTTAACGGTTTTCGGGTAAAAAACAAAAAAAATCGTCGATTGAAACATGAAAACGAGTGTCTGTATCGCACACCCACTCGACGCCATCGAGTGGTGTCTGAATACAATTATTTTAAAAAAACAATAATATTCATACCGGGTATACGTGTTTGACGACGGCTAGCCCTATATTATTATTATTATTATTAGTATTATACGCGTTCGAGTGTACCGGCGGTGGCGGCGGGCGACGAGCCAGACAAATGAACAGATGTTAATTTACGGAAATCCGATTCCGTATTGCGGTGCCCGCGCACAAACGTTTTCGCTCGCGCGTACATATATTATTATTATTATGTATTATATTTTGTCATTATTATTATTATTATCATTATTATTATTACTACAATAGCAATAATACACAATATACCGTTGATAAACATCGGTAAATCTGTGCGGCGCGTCGTGTAACGTTTGCACGCGGATATAATAATAACATTCGTTCGTAATAATAACAATATGCGTGTGTGGGTAACATTATACGCACACGATACGCGTGAACAATAATAATAATAATAATAATAATTTAATGCAAAACGGGTGGCGCAAACGTGCGGTCCGCGAAACGTCCAAAATGTTTATTGCCGAGTGGCGGCGGCGGCGGCGGCGGCGGCGGCGGCGGCGGCTTCCACAATACACACCAGCGAGCTCGGCCCGTCCGAGGATGAATAATATTATAATATGCGTAAATATAATAATAATATTATATCCACAGTGCGATATTTATTGTTGTATAATGTTATTATTATTATTATTATTATCATAATATAATGCACGCACTATATTATTGCAACACCACGCTACAACACACGGCCGTTATGATATCATATTATATATAATAGGTATAGGTACCGGATCGCGGACAGTGCGTAATAATTATTATTGTCGTGATAACAATAATATCATAACTACAATTCTGTCGCACAGAGATTTTGCCCGAAAACTCGTTATGTCGTAATAATGAGCGCTAATCAAATTTACGACCGCAGTTGTTTTCGCACGCAGTAAAATATAAAAGAACGCAATTATAATTGTCATTCTCCGTCGCTAAACTTAATCTTAATAATATGATCGTTGTCGATGTATAATAATAATAATAATAATAATAATAATAATAATAATAATATGATAATGTTATTTTTATATCGTCCGTGCTGTAGGTAGTAGCCGGCGAATAAATATTTAAACCGCGTTATCGCATCGATATTATTATAAATTATGCAACGCATTTTATTGTACTATAATAGATTATAATATTATAATTTTATACGGGCCGTATCGCTCACCGTCGTGGATTTTTTTTTTGCAATCGCTTTTTATTTTTGGTACGTTGTCGATTAGGTGACTTTTTTGAAAATTGCGATATATATGAATTGAAATTCGAACGAGTAGTTTTTGAGTTATTACATTTTATGTACTATAATTTTGTTGAATAATAGGTCCACGATAAATGATTCAGAAGATGTGTGACCTTAACCAGCATAAGAAACGATTCAGTTTTATAGGGCAAATTTTGAGTCTCATAAAATTAAAAATATAATACTACCAACTATTTGTTATACTCGTGAGATTCTTGTAGTAATTTTATTCTTATGTTGTTTGAAATAATAAATAAATACATTTTATATTGAATGTATTATAGGTATTGATAAGAACTTAGGCAGTATATTATTTTATATTTAAATCACTAACCCAACGCATTAATAAATTAAAGTATAAATGAATAATTTACACTCGTGTTTCCAGAAAACTACCTATATAAGTTCTAAAGTACATGATGTTTGACAAAATATTAATTATGAAATACTTATTTAATCATTTAATTAACATAATAACAACAAACAAAGAAGAAAATGTGAAGGTATAGTCAATAAGTAGTTAACCAAAAAAAACATGTCCGAACAACAACTAGTTGCATTTTCAAATTTATCTACTGGTGACAAAAACCTACATCAAAAATGGTCCAATTAGTGTCCGAGAAATCAAAAATAACTTGTTCTAAAATATGGATCTAAAATATGTCCCAACAATCAGTTATACTGCTGGCGTGAACTTAACAGCACTAAATTGAAAACTTGCTCCCCGATGAAAATAAAGTACAACAAATTTGTTAGATTGGTTCGCTCAATATCTGCTCATGTTGTGCTGCTAAGTTTCCTGCTTAGTCTATTTTCTTGCTAGTATTACTTTAGAGTTTAGATATTACATATAAGTTGTGGGGGTTAATTTTTATTTAATTTTTTATAAAATGATTAAATACTTTTTATTGCATGCGTTGTTTTGGTGACAGCAACGATCTAGCTCCAGACTAACAACAGTAAGCATTGTTATTCACCAACTACAAATCATGTTAAGTGATCACCCACATTCTTCCTTTATATTATAATATGAATTATTTCTAATTGAGATTTTTGGAATTTTTTCAATACTTCGATAAATAATATAGAAATTGAATAAAAAATATATTATGGTCAACGTCCTATGTTCGATCCTATTATCTTCATCGTTTGAGTACCTACATATTAAATATAATAAAATACCTACATTAAAACCGTTAGTGTAATAGGTAGGTACAACGTTACGTGTAAAACAGGACTCACAGTATTACAAAACGCAAAGTCATCATTGGACCCAGATATCAAACGTTTGAAGATATCATTAATATGCATTACGGTATAATGTAGGTATATCGAGCTTCTCACCAACGTTGTAGAAACCACTGGAATTCGATTAGACCATTAGACGATGCAAAGAATAACGATTATTAATATGCGTAACTGGTATGGTGCATGGATACGAATATATTATTTAAAACACAATCAGTAGTTTTGGACAGCTTGCGTTTAACTTGATGGCGCATAACCACCATCAGTACCTAACTATATAATAAAAAGAATAATAATAATATGATGGTACAATATTATTTAGTTCTTAATATTCTGAAAAGGTTTATTTGTGTTTGTATTGTTCGTCTGTTGTTTAAATACGCCATATATGTGGACAAAGTTTGCAACGCCCTGCAGTGTGCTTGATCTAAATATTAACTCGGGTGCTCCGTCTTCACCGGCTCCAGCCCTGCCACCAAATACGGTTGATTGCTCCGTGTAAATTGATACACCAGACAAAGGTACGACGGAAAGTAAATAATTCGTCATCTATTTCCGCGTATAAAGGGTATCATTAGAACACATGTTGTCTCCCCCGTCGATGCATTATTGTTCAACATTAACAGTGTTATAATACGCGCGTGGGGGAGGGGGGTGGTGATGAGATGGATCATCGGTAAAATGTAATCGCGCAAATTCGTATCAACGTTTGGATTCCGTTTTTATTTTTTATGATTATTTTACGCAAACGTGATTAAAATAACATAAAAATCAAATTTTCTTGTGTTTTTTTTTAATTAACACATTTTTAGTAAACAATCTTTGGGTAACTATCACGTGTAGCACTGTAACAAGTGTAAGTATAGGTACATCATAACCGTATATAGCTTTAAAAATGTTTTATAACATAAAGATATTTTGTTCTATGTGATATGTAATCCTTGTATTTCAACAAAATTAAGTAAATATTTTCAAAATTATATCGATATCACATTTTAATGTATATTTAAGATATTTAAGTTGAGTTTTTTAAGTTGTGCAGTTTAAAAAAAATATTTATAATTTAAATAAATAATATAATTTTGTTCTTGTTTAATGGGTATGCTATTAATATCAAAGGATTTTTTTTATGTAAAATTACAAAACTCCTTCTTTATAATATTATACATAAATTAAGTATGTATATTCGTTTATAAATAATTTAAAAACATTAAAAACTGAATATTATACATTAAAATGTTACTCTTAGCATATTATTATGTATAGGCTTTTTTTTAAAATTATTTTGAACAAATGTAGACATTCATACTTTAAAAGAAAATTTCAAAAGTTTTGAATTTTAATAAGTGTACAACTACAGTAATAATATTGTAATGGATTACTATTTATTGTGTTAATATTTTTTAGTTTTATTTTTTGCATAACTTTATTACGACATTGAATCCAGGACGTGTTGTTCAACCGTCTGACAATAATATAATATACATACCTATAGTACATACTAAATAAAATTTGATATAAACGAACAAATAAAACTACACAATATTAATGAGCAGGTCAACTTATTTTATTTCTAACAAAATTTATCCACAATATGTATAAAATACTTAATCACGGAAACTCAGTTGACAGTATATTTTATCGAGGCATTTGGAGTACATAAGAACGTGTTCGGACTTATATATTATGTTCAGGACCACACTATATTACCGTTAAATACTCAACGGTCAACGGTGGTTCAACAAAACAAAAGAAAACTATGTGGGAAGGAGAGAGGAGGTTACAAGGGAATTGGAAAAGGACTCAAGAGCTGTACCTACTAAAGCCATTTGAAAAGATATCTTTTCAGACGTCGACGTCGGCAACATTATTAATTAATATAACCGAAACGCATGACACACCACATGCACGTTTCAGACCCGTCATGGGGGCCAGAGTTTCTTGAACTATAAGACGTGTGCACTTACTCGTATTAAAGTGAGCTACAACTATTTTACACTTAAATCGAATATCAAAAATGCGCACTGGACGCAAAGACAATATTATTATTTCGTTGACAACGAGTGTTAAGGGTCAGTTTAATAATAAAAAAAAGCACTATGTACGAAACGAATGATGCATGATGATGATGATGATGATAAAAATAGGTACCTAGGCGTAAGTAGGCATAATATTTTGTCGTTCATATCATGCGACGGTGATGTCTTTTTTTTTTTTAAATAAATTAAATCGGTGTATGAAATAAATGGCGAATGAAACAAGTCTGAGGGTGCAATGATAATATAATATTAATAGTTGCTGTATCTTTCGCCAACACCCACCGTAGGTAGTCCTTTCGGGTCGAGACATCATTTAATTCAATTTTACGCCCTGCATTAACGTCCAAACGGCATAACTACGAAACGCAAATCGTTATAATATGCGCAATAACAATATTAACAACGGTTACGGTGACGCTCATCAAATAATAATATATTATATTCATTATTAGAGGGACAGTCAGGCTATAGACCAAACCGAAACCTACGACTCTGATCCCCGTAAAAACGCACTTTTCGCCTGTCATGTCGTTTTTGTTCACAAGCGTGTCATGAATGATTTTAGTCTATTATTGGTTAATTTGATGACGTGTATAAGCTATAATAGGTAGATAACATTATTCCGTTGATTAAAAATTCTTAGGTTTAGTTGAATGAAAAATAGCCACATTTACGACACTAAACACATCGATGATTATGATGATGATTATTATGATAGCAATAGGTTAGGTACCTACATCGTTCATCTCATGTGAGGGCGATGTCTTTTTTAAAAGTGTACGAAATAAATTGTGAATGAAAAAGTTGGATGATGTAGATAAAACATTAAGAATTGCTGTCTTTCCCTAACACTGCAGTGTTTTTCGGGCTGAGATATTTTTTTTAAAATTAAATTTAAGAATTGGCTTATTTTTAATTTTACCGAAAAAATTTGCAATATTTAAATTTTTTTATTTCAGTTAGCATAACAAATTAAAAATTAAAATCTCATACCACACTAGTAACGCGAGTGTCTATAAACTATAAACGAAAAAATGTTTAAATATTTATTGTAGAGCAAAATTTATTAAATCTGTCATCTGCATGTCTTTCTGTAGGTTACAACTATCCGTTTGATAAAATTCAACCAAGATTTGATTGTAGAAAAAATCAAATACTACGTTAAATCGGTACGAATAGTTGCGATATCAATTGCATATTATGTAGAGCGTCGCATCGGTAGTATTGTACTCAACTGTTATAAAATAAAATAAATGTATAATATTATGCTTTTATGTTGTTTGCTATTAATTCAACATGAATATTTTATTAAACTTAGACACTTTACGGTTTGCAATTTTACATGTATGATTACATAATATTATATTTTCACATAAAAAGTTTATACTTGAAAACGGGAAATTAGGTTTTCCCAACCTGTATCATGGCTGTATATTAATATGTATACGTACCTACACATACGGTTTTAACGGAAATCATTAGCATTTCGTTAGCCACGCGCATAAAACTCCGTGTCGAATAAATTGACCCAGATTAGATTTGTTCGTGCATATATTATTATATTGAGCGCCTTATAAAAGTATAATAAGGTAGTTTCTAAAATATTATTACAATGATATGAGCGCATAACTCAAGACAATTGAACAGTATTCTTATATGTGTGTTTGATGACGACTAAAAAAAATGTTCATCGTAATATTGATCTTCGCATTAACGCGAGCAAAAAAACAGTTTATTGTATACGCAGATTAATATAAATACGACTTCAATGAGTTTTATTTTAAGCACTGCACATCCCCAAGTCATGTTGTTTTTAAACCATAAAAGTATAGTTTGTGGTAAAAAGTATACATGTACCCCAAATAAAAAAAATGTACATAATATAGTATTATCAAAAATGAAAAATGTAAATCATATAATATCATAAATTCATAACTTTACAATATTTTAAGGACATACGACCAACTTAACTAGGTAACAAATATGATATTATCATAATAATAATTGTATATAATATAATATTATTTGTACAATATAGATAATATAATTCTTGGTTCCATAAAGACTGGTATAATTATAATATAATTGTGAATTTTGTAGGTAATTTTGGAGTCTATACTAGAATTTATTGACTTGGTCATTCTGGTACCTATCTCATAAGACTTATGCAACATTTTTAGCTAGTTGATACTGTCTTGTTTAACTGTAGTTTGTGTATTCTTTTTTTTTGTCTTTGTTTTTGTTTTTTTCATTGCAATAAATTGTATTCAAAATTCGTTTTAAGGTGGTTTCCAAAAACCATGTTTATGGACCAATTAGAAAACAATGCTTTAAAAATAAAAAAAAGGTACCAACGCAAAAAGAAAAAATATGCAATACTAGGAAAATTGATACATTTTTTGGTTGTTATTCTAAAATGAATAACAGCTAGTTGTATTGAGAGTTAAAATCTTCATAAAATAATCGATTATAATATTGTCTAGACATTACCTAATTTAAAACTATTTTGACTCAACGTATTGTATTTTTTTATATGGAATGTTTGGAATGTTTCAAGTTGCTTGGTTTATTATTTTTTTGATAAAGAAAAATGTAACAATACATTTCAGAGGAAAAATCGTTATTTTACTTGTTAATATCCAATTTTGATAAAAATTCAACTTCAATCACTTAAAAAGTTGTATGTTGCTTTACAATAAACTTTTTTTTTCAATTAAACTTTAAATAATTATGAGTAGTCTTGTATTACATTTTTTATGCCTTATGTATTAAAATTCAAAATTTTGTACTGCAATATGTGTTGGGTACATAATATAGTTTCGTAATTTTGTAAACATTTTTACTTTAAAGTTTAAATGCTTCTAACAAAAAATATAATAAATGGTGACAATGTATTTTTTTAAAACTATTTAAGATCAACATCCATGATGAACCCTTGTTTTAATTCGATAAGCTTTTTTACTCCTACTAAGGTACATAACATTCATAAGTATCATCCATTAGTAGAAACAAAACTAAAAAGTATATAAAATACGAATATTTGTGCTATTTATAGGTGAACAGCACAAAAATAACCAAAGTTTTTTTTTATATACATCATAATAATCATAATATTATCTAATAAAACTCCTACAGTAATTTATTTTAAAATTCCAACAAAAAACAATGTAAATTTTTTTTTAAAAAAACCAAGTTCTGTGTAAAAATTCTATTTTTTTCCTAATTTATTTTTGTTTTTTCCGATTATTTTAAATAGAGAACTTTTTACATTTACCCCAGACTATTAACCCGATCCAATTTTGTACCAGAAATCATCATGTAAGTGGAGAATTAAAGACATTTTACTGCTCGTATAGAAATTACATCAGAATCAAAAATATTAGAATTAATAAACACTAATTATTGTAAAATAAATACACTCATAGCTCCAATCAGAACATAAAATATTTCGTCGGTCACAACCGCTCTCGAAATATTAAGGTTTTTGTTTTTATATTATGTATTTTTTAATGATGGCGCCACGCTGTCAAATGACTTAATGGTATTAAGTTGTCTACATCCGTAGCGATCGGAAAACGTCACGATTTAGGTATACAATTTATCACGAGACCAGAGTTTAAAAGGCCGTATCGAAATTATGGCCGTCTCGGACCAACTACCGACTGCGATAGACAAGCGTCTAGAGACAGAAAACGCCGAATGGCTGCAAGATGGCAGCCTTATGCTCTTATCAATCGTACCTCTTATCTTCACAAATATTTACCAGTATTATCACAGAATAGTATGTGATATTATCTCAAGAGATTATGAAATATTACAAACATTCATCGTTCATAAAAATATTTATAAAAAAATCATGTAAATAGTTATAAATTATAATTAAATGTCAATATTCAAATTGTTAAGTATAATAATATAGTTAGGTTCACATTAACTGTCATAATAATAATAAATAAAAATACACAACAAACAATGTCTTGTATACTTACAATAATTATAAGAAAATGTCAACATTCAATGTTTGTCAATAATAAGGATGCACTTATATTATTTTTTTCGATTTTGTTCGGTACTGAAATAGTTGAAGTTTTTTTGTGTGTTTTTATCTTTTTAGTAGAAAAAAATCAATTATAACTGTAATAAAGTAGTATGTATAGTAGTAATTAGATAATTAAATACTATACTATATACTTTCATACACCTATTTATAAAACATTTATTAGGAAAATGTTATAGCTCCATAACAGGGGTATACAACTTTCTTCTGTCAATAGCCAAAGAATAGCATCACAAACTTGGCAATTAAATAGGGTTCTTAATTAGGTAGGTGTGAGATGTTTCTAAAATTCTAGAAGTTTCTAAAATCACTAAAAACTCTACATGTCTTTTAAGCTTATATCATATATTTTATTAATAAAAGAGAAATATTCTAATTAGGAATGAGGATTAACAAATAACAATATTGTATACTTATTACTTAATATTTCATAATAATAAAATAATATAATAATAATATAATATTTTATCACATAATAAAAGTATACTGTGATAATACTGATAAATATTTGTGAAGATAAGAGGTACGATTGATAAGAGCATAAGGCCGCCATCTTGCAACCATTCGGCGTTTTCTGTCTCTAGACGCTTGTCTGCGATAGTACCTATATTATAGTAATGATAACAATAATGATGATTATGACGATGAATGTGTGACGCGAAACACGACGTATTATTGTATGTTTAATATTATTATAATATCAATAATATAATCCACCTGAGTGCCGGACGGATGCGAGAGGATTCCACGGACGTCCATTATTCGAGATGAAAGCCATTCGGGGCCGGTTCGAGTGGGCGTCCGTTGATTTATCCGCCACCGCCGGACTCGTCGTAATTGACGTCGTCGGTATTAATCAATCTGCCGCGGGCACTCGTCGAGAACATCCGTCGCGTGGTCCGCGGCGCCGCCGAGTCCGATACACCCGCCACCCACATCACCCACACCACGTCGGTACACGAGTTCGACCGGTGGCTCTCGACCAGGCCGGTTTTCGAATTAAAGTGCGATCGCCCCGTCAATTACACAACAACTACACTGTACGGTCGACGGATCGATCGCGATCTATAGCGCACTGCTGCTATATAGTACGATAATGTCGTCCGATCTCGGATAATATATTGAAACAGGAATAAGGGTGAACATTTTGACTCGGTATACCGCGGCGATGGTATAAAGATAATATGGAGCCGGCAAGTCTTTTGCGGACCGTTTATGTGGCGCGTATCGGCGATCTCGGGGATTCGGTGGCAAACTTTGATGATTTGGTGGGTATTCAACCGACAAAGTGTATCACAGAGTGTTCTATAGCAATCCTATGACTTGTCGCCCTGTACAGTAATGATATGGAAATTTATTGCATTTTTTACGTATTTCACACTCTTCGTATACAAAATAATAATAATATTGAAAGGATAATACCTATATTATGAAGTAGTCCTTGGCAGTCAAAAGTTCAAAGTACAAGCACTGCAGCGTACCGCTGACGTTCGACCCTATCAACCACCACTTATACCTTACCACGACCCTCTTACCTTACCCAAACACGAGAGAGGCGTGACGAGACGGGACGGGGGTGATCTGGTGGTACGTGTACGGACCGGAGGTAAATTACAACACTTGCCTTGGTGACGTGGTTATTCGGCAATGTTTACAGACCATCACGAGAGACAAGGTGTAATAATTGGTCATAAAATTAGTATTTTCGTTCTAATAAAATCTAATGTCCATTTTACATTGAATTCTGAATATTTTGGTGTCTGCGTTTTATCCTCACCTGCCAAACGACACCGATTTTGACGAGACAACGACCCAAGAATAGTCATCGCAGTCCGTCTCGCCTAATAACAATAACAATATTAAGAAATTCGCCAAACGAACGCATAATATTATATAGAAACCGAAGATTATCCGTTTTTGGTTAAAAAAACTTATCTTACCTGGCACCATTAGGGAAAATAAAACCAAAACACCACCGGAATTTAAAATCACAAAAAATCGCCATGTATTTAGTTCTTATTTTTAAAAAAGAAAGTTCTTGTTTTCATACAAACCCGAGAACAACAAAATAGAGTTTCTATTATCCACAGCGCACAATGATAATTCGATCGATAGTAGTAGATGGGTGGCAAAAAAACCAAACATTATAACGATGTATATATTATGATGCAACGAAAGGCTCTGCGTGGATACAATGGATAAGAAAACCGAGAACTTCACTGTGGCGCCGTGATATATAGCTTGGTCATTAGTAGTTTTCTTTTATTCAATGCTAAACATCGGTGGACTAAATGCACAAATAATTTTCCAAGGAAATACAACAACGAGAAAAACAAGACTATTACTTTCGAAGACATAAGCTCGTCAATTAATTGCAAGAACTATAGAATAGCGTTTAACATTGGATTGTTTTTCGAAACAAATAAAATTAAAACGAAAAAGAATACTGCAACATAACAATAGGCTTGACGTGAGGGAAATACAGCAAGTAAGATCGTAACATCACTCGAAGACTTAGTTATAATTTTCCGGTTTTTTTTCGTAACACGGCACTAATACCGATGGTGATCTTACTAACAGAATTTTTTGTTTAAAAGTATTAATTTAATACAGCAATATTTAAATAGAAAAAACAACAAAGTGATCATTGTCATGTTGATTTTATTTTATTAAAAGGGCGCCTCATTCAGTATGATTGTTATCGGTTAGACATATTTCTTATCTAATAAACGCCTTTTTTACAGATTATGCACCTATTTTTTCTGAAAAATGATGATACCAAAATTCAATTTCGATTAGCCCTTTGAACAAAACACCGTCGATATAATTAGAGCATATAAGTTTATAATAGATACGTGTAGACGATAGACGTACAATAATATTGTAATAATAATAATAATATAAATGTCATATAATATTATATTATTACCTACGTCATAATATTATACATATAATAGTTATTATAATATTAATTATAATAATATTTTATACTTCTACCTTTCGTCCGGTCCCGACCCTCGACTGCAATAATTCGAATGCCCCGCGCCGCCGACGACTGTTAAAAGGCCCCGCACGACACTTGCATTTTAATACCATTACTGCGCCAACGGATTCGAGGGAGCGGGTCAAATTTTCGGGGCCTTGACGTGGTGGCGAGGGCGGTGTAGCCGACACCGGTGAAGGGGTGGTGATGGCAATTACTTTAAAAGGCCAACACAAAAATCCCGGTCCTCCACACGCTGTGATGAGTTCTATCAGTTTTAATTCGGCCGTCACGCCAGGGCCAAGGGAGCCTGCGGTTTAATACGGGTAGACTGCTTCGGGGGGTGTGGTTTTTTCTCTCCCTCACAACGCGGAACTATAGTTCCGTTGGGCATTATACTTACATAATATTATTATTGTGTAGCGTGGCGTAATATTATCACAATATGTTATCGCATACAACCGGGAATCCACGAAAATTAGGTGGGTACACAGAAAATGTGAAGTGGTTGTTCACGCGCAAAATACAAGAGATAAAAAAAAATTGTAAGCTACACGAATTTATGATCCAATTGTTTAGTCGCATGTCCTTCAAATGGAATTCAAAAATGTATTTAGGGCACTGAGTAATGCAAGTAACTGAGTTATAGATTGTACCCTGTTTTTTTGAACACCAAAATATGTACCCTAATTTTAAATAGACAGTGTAATACAGTGTAGAATACACAATTATAATATTTAATACATAATTTAAAATTAAAACATAACATAATATAATAAGTAAGTATAAGATTATACCTATTATATGTATCATAATATGATAATGGATAATGACGAACAATGAGTTAAGGGTAAGAATATAATATTAAACTATATTAATGAAATATACAATTATAATGAACAATACTGTGATAATAGTTTTAAACAGTTATAATTGTGATGAAAATTCATCGAGAGAGAAATTGAAAAAAATGTGATCTTTTTAATTTTTTCTAACATTACATTAAGTCTTCATCGTGTATAATCTGTGTACATCGTTATAGATGCAGTGGTCTGCGAACGACCTGATTACGGGGCCGTCGACATATTTAATTATAGTTAACCACCCTTAAATACAACTATTAAAAGTCGTGAATACTAACAAAAGTCGTTCGGCGAGACGATGAAATGTTTAATTTGTTTTTTTTCTTCCTGTCGGAATATAATATGAGGGCGTAGCCCGTTTCGCCCAAAAATGACCGTACTCGTTTCGCCCGGGTACCCGTTTTGCCCAAATTTTGTTTTTATACGATTCCCGTTTCGCCCAGAGTAGTTTAGACCAATTTAAAATTAAGTTGGCAATAGTTCAGTCAAATATTATATTTTAGGAAACGTTATAAAACCTACATAGTAATAATCCAGTCGTTATCGAATTGAAATCGATCAAAATCTATAAAGCGAATTTATCGATGTGCTGCATCATCACCGTAGCTTAACTTATCTAATTTAAAAAGGTACCTAACCATAAAACAAATTACATACATAAAACTTATAAAAGTAATGAACAAAAAATATTACCAGCGTAGTGCGTATATGCAACGTCGACGCGTAAACATATCACGAATTTTACTAAAATGGCTGTGTTTTTAAAAAGTAAAAGAGACAAAGATATGGTAATGTTTAGTAATTGTAAATACAATTTCGGTTCAAATAACGTAAGTACATGTGAGGTTCGTTGGCGTTGTGTAAAACGTTCGTGTTCTGCCACGTTATATACTTTTGGTTCTAAAGTTGTAAATTAAGAAAATATTTTATTATCTGATCAAGATCGCCACTCTTATATACCATGCAATGATTCAGATATAAACCGGCAAATGGTGAGTACAACTTGTAAACGAAAAGCTTCGGAAGAACGTTTTATACAACCAAAAAAAATTATTTTAAAAGAATTAGCACAGAACTCTCAACTTGCTGATGGCCTAACATCAAACAATTTTAATACAATTAGAAAAGTAATATATAGAAGTAGACGTAAAGTTCTTCCTGTGTTGCCAAGTAATATAATTGAAGCACACATGGCTTTAAATACATCTGAAACTGTAACCTCAAAAAATGAACCATTTGTTTTAATAAATAATCAAGAAAAAAATGTTATTATTTTTTCTTGTACGACTAATTTAATATTTTTAAATACGGTAGACACTATTTATATGGATGGAACTTTTCAATATTGTGCGCGATTTTTTACGCAAATGTTTACCATTCATGGTTTTCAAAATGGACGTTATATACCTACCATTAATTTTTTGTCTACTTCCCGATAAAAAGTATGAAACATACTTAGACACGCTTAACGCAATTATTGATAAATGTAAAGAAATTAATTTAAATTTTTCACCTAAACATATAACTATTGACTCTGAACTGGCTATACACTCAGCTGTTAATGAAATATGGCCATTGTCAAAGAGGGTTGGATGTCGTTTTCATCAAACACAGGCGTGGTGTAGAAATATTCAGCAGTATGGTTTAGCAACAGAATATAAAATAAATTCGGACATTGGCAAATGGATTAAATACACTTTTGGTTTATTATATTTGGACCCCGAAGAAGTATCTGATTGTTTTGTGGAAGATTTGATGCCAGAATGCCCAACTGATGATAGAATCACCAAGTATTGTGATTATTTAGTAAACAATATATTTCTGAGGATAGTACATTTCCTTCTTGTTTATGGGCATGTAACTCAGAGAGTATTCTGCTTACGACGAATGCGTGCGAGTCGTTTCATTCGTTCTTCAATGACCATTTTTATTCTAATTCTCCATCTATATTAAGTTGGTTAAATGTTGTGAAAAACTTCGTTCAAACTGATACGTATATAAAAATCAATAGCGTTAAAATACCAAAGACATCAAAAGATGCGAATATAATTAAAAGGAAAGTTCACAATCAGAAACAAATAACGAGGTACCGATCAAATGAAATTACTCGTTATGAATTCATAAAAAACATGTGTAATAATTTTAAAAATAAACTGTAGGTGGTATTAATAAATATATTTTGAAAAATGTGTTAAACTTTTGTGAAAAAAAAATGACGTGCGTATAATAGTGCGTACAATTTTTGGAAAACAAAGAGTATCGCCTCCTCGTAGTGTTTTCTGGATAACGCTAAATGATACTCAGATATTTGACTGAACTATTGCCAACTTAATTTTATATTGGTCTAAACTACTCTGGGCGAAACGGGAATCATATAAAAACAAAATTTGGGCAAAACGGGTACCCGGGTGAAACGGGTACGGTCATTTTTGGGCGAAACGGGTCCCGCCCTAATATGAATGGAAAACCAAAAAATATAAAAACGAAAGAGCACACGTGAAATTTTCCGAAGCCTAACGCCATCCCACTTGTTCGGTTGGAGCGGTGGAAAAATTGGTGTGCTTTTATTACCAAAATATTTTTTTTTCCTGGCTAGCGTGCAAAACTAATAACCGAATCTCATCCGTCAGCCGATAAAATTGCCATCGAAAAGTCGCTATCGGAAAATGCCAATAGTTACGAGTTTTTCACTGTTGGTATAATAATAATAATAATAAAAATAATAATAAAACGTGTTTAAGAACCTCGAACGAATACAAAAAATACTAACGGAAAACAATAGACGGAAACTCGAAGAAATACGACTTGGTTGCTGAATTTTGTTCCTTAATTCAATTGTTTTTTTTTTCAACTATTATTATAATCGATTGGGTATAGATTAAGACTTTCGGCATTAACTCTTTCTTTTTGACTTCTTTGTTTTAACACAAATCTAAATCGATATCTACAGTCACATAAATTACTATCGTATATACCATATTTAAATCAATATACGTAAGAACAGTTTTAAATAACAATTTATTTTGAAATAACTTTTGGTGCCATAATACCATTGTAATATTGCACTTAAATTAGTTTTAATTATGTACTCATACTTTTATATTTTTGTGTTTTTGTTTAATTTAATGTACAGTTATGATTCTATAGGTAGGTATTATGCATTATATTTACGTTGAAGTTATAAAATGATACTCAGTGAATTCAATCAGATTTAATGATAATGATAATTATTATTATGTAAAATATTTAATTTCAAGTATTGATTATAAATAATTATTATTAATTACTATTAAAACACGTGAATCGGTCGTATATAGTTTGTATGATATGTTCAATACGTCCTATGTACCTTTCTACTTCGAATTACAACGATAACTTAAGTAATAACCAATTTTTTACAATATAATAATATTATTTCATGTTATGTTATTTTGTTGGTGTTTTGTCATTATACTTGACGTGTGCATAATATAAAATATTTTATGATTTTCATAGTTTATTTTTATCTTAAATATAGTTAGATATCATTCATCAAATAATTATTAAACATTTTGTTCATTGTGGTAACGTAATGTAAATAATTCAGTTTATAGATATTTTTACCGTCCATATTATGTAGGTGTATTATTTATGGTCTTTCTAAATCAATGTTAAAGTCGTTTAGGACTTTTCAGCTATGCTTTTATGGATTTATCGTTTCGGCGATATTGTATGTACGATAATAGTACAATAGTATCCTATTGCAGTGGTAACAATAATTTTTGTTTGTACATTTATTTCATACATTTGTAATATTGTTTTGATTCCATATAAATTATATACTTGTTGTTTATTGAATTACCTATATAAATAAATAATAATATAGAATCATACATTATTACTTTAAAGTGTTAATCATAGAAGAATTTAAAAATAAAATGAAAATAAATACGAAAATACAAAACATTACAACATTGTCCATGTTTAGACAAAAGCAATAAACATTGATTAAATATATACAGATTATGACGTGTAAACGAGATGGTAAGTGTAAACAGTATACACTATACACATACACAACACGATATCACATGGGTCACCTGTAAAACTTACCTATATTAGTGTTCTATCTTCACAGATTATTTGTGTTCAAATTTTGATTTAGAGTATGATGGTAATAATATATGCTATAGGTATAGGTGAACATTTAGTTTATTTAATTTTTTTTTTACCAATCTGGTTTTTCAAAAATAATGTCACTTGCAGGACAGACCTACGCCGAAAACAGCAGCGACTGCATAAATGATAATTCCCATCCCCTGCCAATACGGCAAAATCTAATTTCCACAGGTCTGACTCTTGAATCGCACTGTTAAACTTTATTTTTTTAAAAGGTTACCTATTTGAATTCCCTTCGATTGATAAATCATTATTCACTCAATTTACCGTGAGCCAGACCAAGTCGTCAGTCAAAAGGACAGAATAAAAATGGAAAACCGCGTGGGCGTACATTTACAATGTGCTGTCTACCAGAAAGAGAAAGAACAGACGAGCAACGGGAGAATCGATAAAAAAAAGTGAAACATAAAACAGATGAGACATTTAAAATGCATACCAAAGTCGAATCTAAGATGGATAGGGATTTTTTTCTTGTAAAGCACTGGCTAATATAAGTAGCTTAAGGCGATATTTCTATTAATATTATATTCACAATAAACGAAGTACGGATACAAGTGGAAGGAACACCCATATGGGTGAAGTGACCGCTTGTAGTGCCGTTATAACCCTCTAAATAAATTTACATTATAATATTGTATTGTATAATATTAGTATCTGATAATAAATTAATTAAACATAAAAATCGGTGAATAAACATTTTTTAATCATTTAATATTAAAAAGTAATTGCTTTTAAGTTTGTTACCGCTGTTTGGTGATATCCGGTATATACATAATATAAGAGGGACGTGTGTATATTTTGTACAAATCTCATTCTGAGATTTTTGAATTTGAGTCCACATATTATGTAAATTTTGTTTTCGGGCTTTAGTTTTCTGTGTATAATTATTATTATGAACGTTATATTTATTATCTACACATATTATATGAGAATATTTAATATTACGTATACACAAAATATAATAATATTATATGAACAAACCTCTGCGACTTTCATATAATAGACAATTTATTAACGTACCTACTAGAAAATTGGACGATTAAAATAGTACGTATGTAATCAATTAAAATGTACATAATATATTAACACTCAGATATTGGAGTGGAAGGATAGTAGTATAATATTATTATGTTATTGATATTTGATCGAAAATCGCTAAAATATCATTAGTGACGATGGTCAAGTACCGTTTTAGTAGTACCTAGTAGGACACTTGACTGAGATGGGCCTCAAGTAAAGAGGCATCTGTTGGTAGATTATAATAATAATTATATTATAGTTAATTTATTGACTCAAAGTTGACGAAGAATAAACTTATAGCAATATAGAATTTCAATATCGTGACAAGGTTTTTTTATACGCACAACGCCATCTACCGTTGAAAATACAATTATAACGTTTAATAAGTATTAACGCACAGATATCGTACCAATAAGTAGTATTTCATTTTATTCCAGTGGAATATCATAATAACATTATTATAAAACTATAAAATATCAAATTATTTTAACGGAATAAATTCCAATTAGATTTTATGTTTGAATTGTTGAAGTTCTAATACAAGAGAGCTTGATATTTGAAAAAAAAATTCAAAAATATATTGTAAATAATGTGCAGACCGATTCACCAATCATGGTCACGACAATATTTCTCGCCTTCAAAGATAAAATGTATCTTGGAATTTTTTAGTATACTAATAATAATTATAATATTATCGGCCATATTTTCAAATAGATCCTTATATTATTTATACCATTTTAAAACAAGTGTCTTGCATCGATTCAAACTTTTTTTTCAAACGAAAAGTACCTTCTTTTTCCCCGATATAAATAAAATTATTATACGGATTAATAACGGTTCGAACATTTTGATATAGATACGTGCAAATCGAAATTCCAACGAGTAATTTTTGAGTTTAATATAAATTTATGCACTAAATATTTTAATAGTTTCATGTCCATGGCTTCGAAACATATGGTGGCTGTGATGAATCGTAAGTTTTGTGTAAATAACTATAAATATTAATTATCCATTAACATAATATTTTAATACTTTGTACGGGGGACGAGGTGGCCGAGCGGTCTAACGCGATGGATTCGGCACAGCCGGTCCGAGTTCGATCCTCGACCACCGGGCGGCATTTTTCTACGTGCAAGTCACGGTGTCCGGAGAACAAGTGCCGCCATCCCCCCAGCCGGGGCACGGCAGAAACTTACGGGTGCCCCATTAGAAATTCTGCCAAAATACAACACACACATGTACCAACCTACCCAATATAAAAACCTACAGTGCCCTCCCCCACACCCAATGGCCCATGTTGCCGCGAGTTACCCAATAAAAAAAAAAAAATACTTTGTACGAATTTCGAGTGTGAAATAAATACTAGATCCGATATCACGTCATAAAACATTACATTTTATACTTTCATAGTTTAATGTAATATTATTCTAGAATACAATAAACACAACTTTGGTACGATATCTTATCGAAAAAAATTATATTTTACGATATTATATTACTTCGCGGGTAAGTATAAATACGAAATGTCTGAATAATATTATTAAAATTTTGTATTTCACGTGCTCAGTTCCGAATGCCAGACGAGGGCGATTGTCAATGTTATCTATGAATATACGACACATCCATAAAAATCATGAAAATTACTATGATATTAAGTACACACAAGCTAACCTATTGAAATATGATACTAGTATGTTTTGGTAGGTTTTGTACACCCCGCAAATCCGGTGATTCCGGCTACCCCGCCCAGCCTATAGGTCTATGCTATGACGAACGTGCCCAGCCTTACCCCTCCATTCCCCTCCTATCACATAAGTGCCCTGCCTTTCCCCTCCCATACATGCCCGGCCATGCCCTGACCTACCCTAACCCCACCCCTACCTCGTGACCGTGCTCGACAATGCCCTTCCCCTCCCCCTCCCATACATACCCCAACAATCTTATACCGCGAGTATAACCCCCCCCTAATATCTATGTATATATTACACCTACCCCCGCGCGCTGCTATCGCGTACGTACGCGACCATGCATATCATGCAAACATGTCTAATCTGACCTAACCTCCTCCTATTATCCTTACCCCTCCCCATCCCATCGATCTCTATCCCACAAATCCAGTGAATCCGGCTACCCCACCCAGCCAATAGATATATGCTATCGCGACCGTGCTCGGCCGTGCCCCCTCCCCTCTCATCCATGCCCGACCATGCCCGGCCATTCCACCATCCCATCTATACCTATCACATACATACCCCCCCCCCAACGTCTATACAGTTATAAATATTTGTAAATAAAATAAAATAAAATATATTTAATAATCAGACGTATATTATATAACATATCGATATATTGTTTACTGTTAGGTACCAGTAGATATAATTTCATTATTATTAAAAGCCAGTGTTCTACTCTTAATTAACCAAACTTATCGCTAATGAATGAAAATACATTAGATTTACTCAGACCTATAGCTATAATGTATAAAAAGTCGGTATGTGTAGAACCTCATCAGTAGCTATTATTTTAATGCTTTAAATGCATCCAAAAATAATTGAAAATATTATCTAGATCAATCTTTTACCATGGTAAATTACTAAGTAATATTTTACCAATCCATGGCCTAAAATGCTACCATTACCTAAATATATTAGAAATCGATAACCGCCTAATACTGCAATTATCAATAATCATACAGTACGTCTCCAATCGTATACTACACAGCACACAAATAAATATCATTCTATCATTTAATATTTATAGTGAAATTTATTTTCAAAGTGTTTATTATTTTATTATATCAAACATCTGCCTATACATTAAGCATGTATATAAAACTCTCAAAACTTAATACTACAGTATGAAAATACTTTAGATATACTCAGACCTATAGCTATAATGTATAGAAAGTGGGTATGTGTAAGACCTCATCAGTAGCTATTATTTGAATGATTTAAATGTACCCCGAAATAATTGAAAATATTATGTGAAACAATCATTTAACATAGTAAATTATTAATTAATATTTTAGTTATTTATGGTTTAAAATCTCGCCACCACTAAAATATATCGCAAATCAATATTTGCCTAGTCATACAAGTGTCGCTATACCTGGTAAAGCACACTAATTTCAGAAGGGTTAGTACTTCTATAAGAATATAACATAAATAATTATTAATGATATATTGATATTCAATTATATTATTCTATCGAAATGAAAAATAATAAGACTATAGTATAACTTATAATAGCTATTAGATATTATAATGGTTTATATACATTTATAATACATAACGTATTGAAGAAAATATTATTAACTATAGGCACCATAATATTACCTTATATTTTCATATAAACAGTTTATATATATATATTATATTATATATGTATATATATGTGTTTATATATGTATATATATATATATACATAAAATCATATATACATATAAACATACATACATACATACATACATACATACATTCATACATATATTATGATTATTTCAACTATTCGAATTTAATATGCATCCACGCTCGGTTTATCAAACAATAATAAACTTTAGTAGTGATCAATCTATCAAGTACTCACATGTAGTACACTAGTACACATTATACCTCAACTCGATTCTAATCCTGAAAATAGTATACAAAATAAATAATATACTGTATGTTATTACGAGATGTGAAAGTTTTAACATATAATATATTAAATAAAATAAAATAATATATACTAAAGTGAAAAAATATTTTTATTATATTTTTGAAATCTAGAACAAGCACTTTATTAAAGAAAATGGTTATACATTTATTTCAACTATTTTATATTATATATATAGTTTTAACTGATTTACATTATAATATACGGATTAAAAAAAATAAAATAAAATATAATAATTTGTAAAAAGGCTTACATTCTAATACATTAAAAATATCGAGAATGTTTAAAATTATAAAATATTTTTCTACACTCCTTGAAATCAAATTAAGCTAATTTATAAAAAAAAAATATATATATTTAAAGTATCTATATTTAAATATATTTTTAAAAATATTTTTTTATTGTACAGTTATTAATTATACGTTCACATTCTTGAATAGTCAACAATGGATAACGTCATTTGAAATCTTTTACAGAGCGGTCACTTGTCAGAGTATAAATATTATAATGATTAAATAAACAACGTGTACATCGATTAATAAACTCATTTATACGATATTTTTCTTGAAAATTATCATCAATCATATTTTCAATCAAATTAATATCATATAACATAGATAATGATGATGTTACTAACGTTTTACAAAATTTAAAAGCTATACTTTCATTCAGATGTAATAATCTTTGTACTTCAATTAACATATTAGAATTATATAAATGTAATAACCGAAAATTTTGATTAGGTTTAAATTCTTTAATATGTACAGTCGATAATTTTAATTGTGTTAAAGGTCGTATATAATTTTTACGCTGAACTCCATAATTAATAAACTCTTTTCGTAAGTATAATAATTTTGTTTTCAACACATGTCGATAAATTATTATATTGATATCATCATAGTCGTATATCTTCTGTGAAGTTACCATGTTCGCGTTCAACTCATCCCCTGATTGCCTCCTCGATCTTTTGACACCACTCTGTTCGGTTTTCATCCTGTTTTCTTCTCGTCCCGTCACCATTTCTATTATCTATATATTAACTGAAAGTCTACCCCGGTGGGTCTTACTAGTAGAATATATAGAAGTATACTGAGGAATATACAATAACTGAATTACCATTTTATAATCGAATTCCTGACTTTAAATATGTTTTCACAGTTAAAAAATTTGGGGTTTAATATCTCATTATCGATGACTATTTATAGTCTATTATGGTCTAATACAGTATATTCATAGTCTAATGATAAATAACAAAGCAACTATATCATCATTACTAACTTAATTTAGCTGAATACTTACTTAAATATTACTTAAATATTATTTCCCAACGATGCTTACAATGATAAATTAATCTTAAGCCCTACGACTGTTCTAATAGGGTATTCGAGGAAAATATGTTATATTATCTTCATCATTACAATTGATTATAATTCACTAACCCATTGCAAATTATACCTCAAAACTGTTACTTTATTCATGGTAATACAATATTTTGATATATTACAGAGAGATATTTATAATGTAGGTATATAGATATATATAGTATAGGTGATAAATAATTTTCTGCTATTTACAACTATATATATATAATACATTATGTTAAATACTTATAAATTAACTAACAATAGATTACGAGAGGCAATTATTTATTATAAAGTTATATGTCGCATAATTAATTAAAGGGTATATCTCTAAAAAATTTTTATATTTGAATGGATATAACGGGATGAGGGCTTGAAACACAGGTACCTGTTGGAGAATTACGTGCAGCTACTCAACTGAAATCTCTTATCATCATATAATTTAACATGTATCGATATCTACATTCACACGATAAAGAATCCCGCCGCACTTAAACACTTTATTCGATTAGCATGGGATTATACAAAAAAAAAAAATCAATGTTATTTAAAATAACCAGCGTAAACTTAGGTATAAATCAGACCGTTTACACGACTGAAGAATCATGTACTAGAAATATCTATTTTAGTGAAAATAACTATTGTCCGTATTTACATATAGATTTTACGATTGGGAAGGAGGAAGGGGGTGTCAGTCTCGTGTATAAAAAAGATACAAAGGTTGTTAAATTTGTCATAAGTTAATCGTTCTTCAAGTGTCCGTGAAATTACTTTCACTACTCTTAATTACATCTAATTACAGCTAGAACATTAAAAATTACATCCTTAATTATTTTATTCGTTTTAAATAGAACATATTATTTGTCGGCGAAATGTTTACGAAAAATAGAAAAAATCTTCAAGTACAAAAGCCATCCCCGTTAATCGATTGCACTACATATGTACTGGATTTCGAAGAACGTAAGTTTTTAAGTGTAGGAATCGTCGCAAGTTTTGAATTCAACTGCGGGGTAGGAGAGGGTTTCGGTATCGTGATTCGTATACTAACAGCCAAGCGGAATATAGATATAAGATATGACCTGTTAAATCGGATATTCTCGATGATGGGAGATATATTATCCATAATACCTGAGTCACACCCTTCACCCTCAATATTCTCGCCTTTGAAGCGGGCTCGTGGAATTAGCGATCTCCTGTTAATAGAAGAGTCAACGGACGTGGTGGATTCTATATTGCCTTCATCGATAACACTCGCAACAGACATCGATAATGGGACGAATGGGAATGGTATGGTTGTGGCGCGGGCCCTCGTCAGAAAAAAAACGGAGTAAGGGGTGTGACGTGATCTCCATCGAGTCTAGAACACATCCTGAGTGCTATGTGCTACTGAATCGTGAAGATTTACTATCCATTCAAAAGTTGGAGTATTGTATACGTGACTTCGTCACACGTAAAACTCTTATTACTCTACCGGCGATCGTTAAGCAAGCGAGCTGTATGGTCAGATATCTGGAAACAACTTACGGGCGTAACCCGACAATGTATGAGGAGATCAAGTCATGTATCGAGAATATGCGCGGGGACTTCAAACCATTCAATCGCTCAGGGTGAAGGATGTAGTGATCCGGGATATACCAACGAGATAAAGACGCTGTCAGCGAGTGCATTAGCACACCTATGGTACGGGCAGAACGTGTGCGGGCTATATGGTATGGGCTGTGAGTAGACAGCACCGCCGTCGACTCTCCCTTCATTACATAAACATACGGTATGATATATTATACATTTAAAGAAAATATATGTAATCGAAAAAAAATAACTATTTATAATTTAATATTTATTTATTCTCCTTAGATTTCTGAAGCCCTCGCAACAGTAGATATGGGGAATGATATTAATACTTTGTATTCGCCACCGACACCTTCATTTCCAGAGATCGGTGAACAAAAGTGTTCTAACATGACATCACCACGGCGACCGATGTCACCCTCATCATTCCTAGCGGGATACGATTTTTATTAACTCATTGTTTCGATATGATGTTAAAATTTTGTATAAATCTTTAAATTATAAATATAATATATATGTATATATTCGTACTCAGCGTAACTCTCATAACTAAGATGATCAATCAAGAGACTCAGTACGGCAGGGTGGTGAAGTGCACAATCGATGACGGAGGGGCAGGCTTCATCGAGGTGTTTCTCCCAAGGTCAATAACTATCAGCGACGAGGAGGAAGCACTTTACAATGTGGACGGAAATCATACGTTAAGTCTGATTTTCAACGGGCGACGGACGGGGGAGGTCGTTTAACATTACTTTTAAGTGATGTAAATGTATCAAATGTATACCTATAATGTTTAATTTATAATATTATACATAGGTACAAGAATGGAACAAAATTAATACATGCATATAAAATAGTAAATAGCTGGTAACATCTTTAACGGTTTACAATACAAGTCAGGGTAATATTTATAAATATTATATACAAGTTATTAAATAATATACAGGTGATATCCAGCTTTATGATAGCAATTATATATAGGTACAAGAATGGAACAAAATTAATACATGTATATAAAATAGTAAATAGCCGACCTTTAGGGTTCTTCCTGCGAAACCGTAGTATTGCTTGGCTCGCTGGCAGGTAGTGGCGACGAATCGTCAACAAACCGTTGCCACGTGACGTGAGTGCTGTTTTCAATTAAACGCCGAAGCTTGCTTTTCGTCTGAATGGCATTATTACCATTGACGATTTTTATGTTGTAAGTTTGATGTATTTGAGATCCATTAATTGATTGGTTGTTGTGCGAGAGGGCTGCACAAGAAGCCGGCGGACGAGTATACGGGTATGTGTGTTTATGTGCGCACGGACGGCGACCTACCCGCAACCCGTCGTGCGCGATTACTTACGTCACAGCAAATAAAATGCGTCGTCGATAGCCCTGTAAAGGAGGGAGAGAGTGGACTGTATATAACGAAAGATGATAAAATAGGAGCTGGTTGAAATAAGAACTTAAATTATTGTGGTGATGATGCGAGATACCCTAATGAAAGCATAAGACAATCGTTGGCAGTATACAAGGTAACAATTTAATATAATATTTCTGCAATTCAATAAATCTTACACGCTAGGGTTAGTAATATAAATAGTGTGCGATCACAAGCTGATCGGCCAAACAAAACAATAGATATAAAAAAAAAAAACAAAATGTACGTCGAAGACGACGACGAATAATAAATAATAATCATAAACACGACGGATATGCCGACAAATAATAATAATAATAGAGCGTGTGTACGACCTTATACCCTAAGGTTGATAGCAGGTGATAACGTGGTGATGGAGCAGTTGTCCCAGAACGACGGTGGTTTCAGCTGTAATGTTCACGTCGGCGAGGTTATGCGACAATGGCACTTCTGTCGACAACGGCGAAATAGTAGACGGCACCGAATACAGGCGTCCGGTGGTCGACGATGGCGTGGAAATGTCGCACAAAAATGGAAATAGGCCGTCGCGGGCAAAATGAGGGTCGGCACCTACGCACCCGTTGTCGCGGCGTAGAAAAGCGGCACAACCGACAATGCTATGACACGTCACGGCTGGCACCGATGTAGGGCGGGCGGACGGAAGACACGTGGGACAAATTCGCAAGGCGAAAGTCGTACTGGTGACGACGGAACACAATAAAACGGGGCGCGGAGGGTTACCACGTGGACGGGGGGTTCGCACGTCGTCGAACGGACGGGCGAAAAACAAACACGTAGACACGTGGGTGACCACGGCTTGGGGTCGCACAGCGAAAAGAACGGATGGGCGACGGACATAAGACACCAAGCCGTAATGTCGGCACAGACGGCCGGAACTCGAATTTGCGTAAACGGTTGTACGCGACGAACTCGTGAGCAGCGAGGCTCGGGGGCACGGAACAAAATAATGGCGGTTTTAACGGCGACGGCGCACCGGGTCGCGTTGGTCAAACAACATGTGGTTTTTAAGCCAAGACGGCGGAGACACGACACTTAGCCTAGACGGCTCGAAAACAACAACAAAACAAAGTTTGAGGCGGCGGCGGCCGGACGCTGGAGTAACGACTGCGGCGCGACCGTCCCCTCTCCGAGGGTACAAAGGTCGACTTTACGGCGCGCCGGCAATAGACTCCAGGATGGCAACGTTGCGACACGGGACGTGACGGCCACGTCGCGCGAAGTTTAAAAAAATGAATTTGGTATCCAACAGTTGTAAAATGTTTGGTGATTTTGAAATCCATTTTGGTGTATTAATTTAGACGGTGCAGCAGCCCCTTTATCAAATATTTTTTCTAAAGTGCTATATATAAAATCATAGCCAATTTTTATAGCAGCCAACGCACTAACGTCATGCGTGGTAACGTTGTAATTATTTAGATTTCGGTCATAATTGTCAATACTTTTTATAACGTTTCTCAAGTCTTTAAGTATTTTTTTCATATCGTCAATATTTTTTTGTTCCTTTAAAAAAAAAAAAATATTTAAGTCAGTGCGTGTAGGTACATATAATTTGATATAATATAATATGAGATACAGCCTGGTTACAGACGAACGGACAGCTGAGCGAAAGTAATAGAGTCCCGAATTTTTAGGGTACGCTACCCTAAAAATTATCATCATTATACATTTTGAATTTTGTACATAGTCCTGCATAGTCCTTCTAGGTCATTGTAAGGTGAAGATCAGATTAGCTAACGAACATATTAAAGTTACATATAGTATTAAATGATTCATGTTGATATGTCTTGGCGGTTTTTCCCTTCGTTTGATAATAACTGTCTTCGATCTACGGAAAATACATTATAATATTATGATATATAATTATAAATTATCAGAATAAATATTTACGTACTGTTATTATACACGACGGATTGTTTGTCATGACTCATGAGCGATTTGCGTAGATGCTAAATTATAAAATAATGTTTATAAGACTGTTTTTGATTTGACCCTACAATATAATCATGCTGTTTTTTTTTTGTTTTTAGCCAGGATATAAAAAGGGAATATCATTGCCTTAAAACTATAATATATTATATTTATTTATTTTAGATTGAATAACGATAATTCTGTTATTTCCTATGTAGCTATAACGGTTTTAGTTATTTTGTTGTAATTCAAAAAACATAAATCGTAGGGATTTGAAACATATTTCGTCACATGTATAATATAGATAACTCAAATATGTGTGCATTATAACTGTTTAAACGCAGTGGTGTATTGCTAAACATATTTGTGTGTATACGCCTTCTAGATATTATAGGTGTCAATGATAGAACTATAACATTAAATTAACCCCCCCCCCCCAAAAAAAAAAAAAAAAAAACACCACTGTGAGCTCTGAAGGTGGTGTTGGTGGAATATATGTAAAGGGTTTTATAGCCGTATTATCCGTGATTGAACCAGCCATGTTTAAAACACTTCGAGAGAGAAAGAAGAACGACTTGTCGGTAAAGTGATTGTGTTAGGTACAACTGATTACTGATGATATTGTAGACACTATACTCTACTTTATTTATACCTAAAATATTGTGATGAAATAATTTTAGTTTAATAGTTTTGTTTACTATATAGCTGGATATCACCTGTATATTATATAATAACTTGTATATAATATTTATAAATGTTACCCTGACTTGTGTCTTGTAAACCTTTAAAGATATGTTATCAGCTATTTACTATTTTATATGCATGTATTAATTTTGTTCCATTCTTGTACCTATATATAAATGCTATCATAAAGCTGGATATCACCTGTATATAATTTTTATAAATATTACCCTAACTTGTAATGTAAACCTTTAATGATAAAATAAAAATTATTTATTTACAAATCATATTTTGTTAATTCGATTGACTGATAGCTGGTATTTAAAATAAAACAATTCAAACTGGAAGATTCTGGGGGGTATGTATGTGATAGGTATAGATGGGATTGGGGAATGGCCGGGCATGGTCGGGCATGGATGAGAGGGGAGGGGGCACGGCCGAGCACGGTCGCGATAGCATATAACTATAGGCTGGGCGGGGTAGCCGGATTCACTGGATTTGTGGGGGATAGAGATCGATGGGATGGGGAGGAGTAAGGATAATAGGGGGAGGTTAGGTTAGATTAGACATATTTGCATGATATGCATGGTCGCGTACGTACGCGATAGCAGCGCGTGGGGGTAGGTGTAATATATACATATATATATTAGGGGGGGGGGGGGTATACTCGCGGTATAGGATTGTAGGGGTATGTATGGGAAGGGGAGGGGAAGGGCACTGACGGGCATTGCCGAGCACGGTCGCGAGGTAGGGGTGGGGGGTAGGGTAGGTCAGGGCATGGCCGGGCATGTATGGGAGGGGGAAAGGCAGGGCACTTATGTGATAGGAGTGGAAGGAAGGGGTAAGGCTGGGCACGTTCGTGATAGCATAGACCTATAGGCTGGGCGGGGTAGCCGGAATCACCGGATTTGCGGGGGGTACAAAACCTACCAAAACATACTCCTTATGATATTTATTAAAATTATCATTAGGCGGGTCCTGTACTCCTGTTGACATCAAACTGTGGCAATTTTCAGCGTATTGTCACCAAAAGATAGACGCAAAATCGACGAAACCGACGAGGAACAATTTGTTTGGTGAGTGTTAATAATAAGTACGTCAATGATAGTATACCAAAGATATTTTCCTCGCACTTTTAGGGTTTTGAAATTTCATGAAATTAATTTTCTTGAAATATTTCATTTGTGTGAAAAAAAAAATAGTTTATTATTGATATCTAAAAGTTTATAGTCATAAAATTCCAGCAAGAGAACAGTTTTATAAGTTGGTTTATTATTGTATCGAATAATAAATAAATAGTAGCCAATGGGGCCCAATTTATAAGACGTGATAAATTAACCAATGGTAGAATATTATGTAATACCATTTATATTTTTATTAGTTTATATCTATAACCATTAAACATAGTAATTCGTAAAACTTGGTTGATAAGTCATCCATTATCGATATTCTCTGTGTGTACCTAATCAACAATCATTTCTAATCCTATACAAACAAAATAATAAGTTCAAATAAAATATTTTTCATAATTTTATTGACATAATATTTCGAATTCAGAACCCTACGCACATATTGTAATGCGTTGTTCATATTTTTGTATATTATTCTAATCGCATATTACGGTATTATTACGAATTGAGTAATTAATTATTAATATACGTATACCTTGCACGAAACTACGCGAAGGTATATTGTATTACAATATCATAGTGTATAATATTATTATAATATTTTATACTTGCTATTATAATAAAATCTAAATCGAAAAATACCACTTGTGTGGTGTGTTAGTGAATTTTAATTATTGACGATATATTTTTTTCTATTTTTTTTATTGGGTAACCCGCCGCAACATAGGCCATTGGGTGTGGGGAGGGCACTGTAGGTTTTTTAAATTGGGTCGGTTGGTACACGTGTGTGTTGTGTTTTGGCAGAATTTCTAATGGGGCACCCGTAGGTTTCTGCTGAGTGGGGGGATGGCGGCACTTGTTCTCCGGACACCATGACTTGCCCAAAGAAAAATGCCGCCCGCGGCCGAAGTATCGAACTCGGGTCGGCCACTCCGTCCCCCTGACGATATATTGTCATTTTAATTAAGATGCATTTTAGGAAACACGCAAACTAGCACGGCCCCATTCGTGAAAATTACGAAGGCGTCCAATAATTATATAGAATATATTATAATTTATTATTATGTGTTCCAATTCTATTGTGATCCTTCAAATAATATTAGTTACAGTGTTTTGGAAACAATAATATTATTAAACTTATGTAAATATTATTTTTATTCATGATAAATTAATAAATAATTGTTCAGTCATTTTCACTAATCATTTGGTAACTGTAATGAAACAAAGTATACCGTCTATAATATTTATCAGGATAAACTTTACAATATCATAGCTGAATAACCTGGCTTCGACCGTGACCAGTTTTTTTGCGTAGGTACCTATCTCGGTTTGAGTGTATCTCAGCTTAAGTATACCTCAGCTCATGGACTTATCGGCCACAGTGCACCTAGCTTTTTCAAATAAATGCCGTAACAGACGTTGCTTCCAAACCAATCGACATCCATATGCATAACTGTAATAATTGGAAAACGCCCATTTTCCAAAATTGTTATAGTACCTATGATATTTATCTAATAAATTAATTTTCTTTAGCATTCCGCAAGAATGAACGGTCCAGTTTAAAAACTTACCAAAGTCCTTTGATGGATGTCGATACGAATTTGAGCAGTAGTTGCACATCGTGCTGATGTACGGAAAGTTATTATTGGACCGGTCATATTATATTATGTTTAGAAATTTCATGAACACGTATTGAGATTTGTAGGCAATTCCGTTGCCATTTTTTAATTATCCATCGTTTTTATCAAGGTTGAGATGTAATAGCATCTTAGGGGCTAATATTGTCCTTCCCACTTACAGGACTTTATCCATAAATATAGCCGACAGCCCGATGACCGACATTTTCTATATTCTGGTCCACCCCATGATTGCGGCGAAGTAACAATCACGTCACCGTTTATCCGATTACCCGGGGTGAAAAAGTCGCCAACAATTTCATCGGATACGCCATAAACCGTGGCATTGCGCTGGGCCAGCATCATCTTGTCCGGATCTACATCTACAAAAATGACAATTCCAATTATTAGAAGCTATAGCTATATTATAATAATATAGGTACTTAAATAATATATTATACATATTATACACAATTATTACATTTTGGTTACTACAGTTAAGTAGAAATAATAATTTCAAATAATATTACAGTACCTTTGTCGAACAGTCAGCTGTATGACGTTTCCGCTACGCCACAAAACGGGTCGACGCTGTGCGGTCCACCCGGCACCCACCGAACCGCAACAAACCGTTCTAATTTCAAATAAAACCATCCACACGGCCAATTTGCTGATTTATTAATTAATTAAAATTATATTTGTAAATTATATAAAAATAATTATAATATTATAACATAATATTATGTTCTATGGAAACTCTCCAATCCATTTGTTGTGCTTTATTCCTTTATTTCCTTTTTTTCAATTCATCCATGCACAATTTTGCCATTATTCGCCGAACCATTGCTTCAGATGTTTCCCACTTATATTTGTAAGCCCCTTAAAAATCCTCGTGTAACCTAACCTAACCTAACACTTATAATGAAACACATAATTATTACGATAAACATATTATGTGATACCTATATGAGATAGCCATGAGATTTTCCAATCAACCATTTTTTCGATATCAATCATTTCCCCACCTGATATTTTTAGAACACGGACAATATTGACAGTATAGTGGCAGTACAATGGTTATTAGCATGTCGCCGTTGCGAGTTAGTTATGTTCTAATGGTTACATTTTAAAGCTGGTCCCACATGACCTGCAACATCTTATGGGTTCTAGGTCACTTTGTACGGTCAAGCGTTGAGAGTGCGAAACTTTTATATACTTACTACCTACTTATCACTTATAATTACAATATATCCTTAAATATATAAAATTACAGAGTGATATGTAATAACATTGCCTAATAAACTACGGAAATTATGACAATTCCTAGGCAATGATATAATTTCCTTCCGCTGTTAGGAATTGTCTTAATTTCCAAAATTGTCAACATTTCCGGTAACATAATAATATACATACTAATTACTTGAGCTTCATTTTTCTAGACCTATAAGCCACGAAATCTTCAATGGTTTTTTCATAATTTAAATGCTCGGGCTCTTCTTATGAAGCCAAGACAGAAATACGCCCTTGGGATGTGATACTTCTCAAATAAGTGTCTATAAGTTCTAACTTTGAGAATCTGCGTTCTGCGCTAGCTGAATTCAAATAGTCAACATTATTTTAAGAGCCAAGGCTGAGTTTTGAAAAGCTACATTGCTTTTTTTATAAAATTAAGTACTTCAATAGTAACTACCAACCTATTTTGTGTATGATAATAATATATCATTTACAACGTCATTGATGTAGGTAATTATCAATACTCATATAGCTAGGCTTCCATGCTTAGGCTGCCTTTCTGCAGAAAACACCTTCATACCATTGTTGTTGTAAAGAGAGTGGATGTACTTAACAAATAATAATGCCTTTTATAGTCAGAAAACTATTTCGGAACAAATGGATGAAGATTACAATTTTTTACGAGCTTTTGAAGCCATTGTTACCATGTAAAAGTATGTTTATAGATAATATTACTTTTTGGGGTTAAAAAAAAATAAAAAAGTCTTAAAAAATTATACAATTTATTTTTGATATTTCTCTGTGCTTTGTGAAAAAAACCAAAAATTATTTTATCTATATAAATTATATTATATGAAGGTAAATAATTATAAACAGAAACGTAAATGGTTGTAATTGTTGTATCTATTCATTCAGTTAGTATCAAAAGAAAATCCGAATCAACCTCGCGAACCAAGCTCTAATGAGAATATAGATGTCACCTGGTAAGTGGTATTAATTGATTTTAATACCAACTGTTGTTTTTATTCTAATCGGAACACTCTAAAATATTGTGAAAGGTACGTAGACGGTACAGTCGTTGCCAGATAAATTGAGACGGCGGCGGCGGCGCATTTCAGGAAGTGTAGCCCAAACTAGTCGCTGGCAGTGTTGTGCAAAGGTCACACAGTTGGCTACGACGCGTGCAGTCACCAGTTCGAACCCGGTTCAGTGCAAACAATTTTATTTATTATTATTATTATTAATTAATTTATATTATTTTACAATTTCTACTTTTTGTTCTTAAATAAAAGATTATTATCAGAATAATTGATTTTAAATTAATATCGTCAAATTATTTTTGTGACAATTTTTGGTTTATTAATGTATTTTCGGTAATAATATTCAAATACGGAGAACTACTGGTTTTTCGTTATCGCGCCGCCGCCGCTGTCTCAATTTATCTGACAACGACTGTACCAACTTATATTTTCACGGTACAGACGACCCTTGGAAGGCCAGTGTACGATAATTTATTTGGAAACAGGTTGTTCAAACTCATTATGTACTTACTATAATGTTTTAACTAAAATTCAAAACCTTTTCATCGTTGTTCGGGATATATTCGTATTATTATTATTATTAACTATATGTCTTAACTGCATCGTTGTTAAACATAACCTTAAGAAGCACAATTGAAACGCTTTAATATTTAACGTTTCCGTCAAAAATGTAATTACCTACCATTTAATTTTAATAAGGAAATTATAGGTATGCTAGTATACAGTTTATATGTATGTACCTAGGTGCCCATTTTATGTGGTACGAACAATAGTCGCATTAATAGAGGTTTAATTAAAACAAATATATATATTATATTTTGTGTAAACATAATAAACTTAATGAGAACCAAATTAATAAATGAACAAGGAGTCGTAAAATGTTTAACTCGTAACTTATGATAGTATTTATTTATTTATATATAATATGTTATTATTTTTATATTACATAAATAGTCCATACAATATAACAATACAATTATCTTATGATTGTTTGGTTGATATTATTATAGCCTTGGTATGTGAAAAGTTAATTAATATTTTCGCTCCTAAATGTTTGGGATACATTTTATTATGTATACCTAGGTTTTTTTCATTTGAATATTTTACCGAACAGACATTAACAGACAATAAAACGCAGAACAACCAAATACACGCAATGCAAAAATTATTTAAATTTTCGAGTTATTTTAACTGGCGAAGAAAATTAACTGAAAATGAAAACAATTATTCACCTATATTCTGAGGTTATTCTAAAGTCAACGGAATTCATTATAATTATGTGTACTACCATGGTGGTATATCAATATATCATTATGTATGGTTATGGACTATGTTCATAGTCGTAAAATAATAAAGTATTCTCAATTGCCTTTGAGACCAAAAGGTTTGAAGAAAAAAAAAAACAGTGAGAGGTACGATTCAAAACAAATTATCATAAATTAAATGTAAACAATTATTGTTTTTCTTATTGTATACATTTAATAAAAATATTTATTTCAATTATTTATTATTTCAATAATATTATTAATTTTCGTGTAGTTTTAGCACAATCAATTTAAATTCTAAAAAAAAAATAATAAACAAAGAACCCGTCTTTAAAAAAAAAAATAATAAGCAAAGACGTGTTGTTGAGATTGATGATAGTCTATTATTTTCGTTTTTAAATAAAACAACAAATTGTAAGCATTACGACTATTACTCACGGCGGTGATGAATAGTATGTTAGAATATCATTGATCTTAGGTTGCTTAGAAACTATGTCAACTTTGGATTACTGGTGATGAAATCACAACTTCGTTTTACGTTGTCAATAGTAGTTTGTAACAAGAGTATTTTTTTTCTATGATCAGTAAAAGTTACAAATGTAATTTTCTTATATCTCTGAGGTACCACTTCCTAAAGTTTGATATTTCGCTTAAAGTATTGTGGTTGATGTTTTTTTTTTTTTTTTTTAATCATGTTAGTTTTGTTTCCCAAGTATTACAGTGTTTTATTGCGACAAGAAATGTACCAGAATGTTAGGACTGCAATAAAGTTTAACATTATTTTAATTTAATTTCTGTTATTCAATAAAACAGTGCGTGTAGTTAATTTTTATTTGCTTGGAATGTGTTGATTTTATTTTGGAGTTCTATTCGATATCATTTTTTATTAATTATATTTTACAGTTATCATTAGATAGTTATCACTATTATTTATTTTATTATTTATATTTTAATTGTTATCCAATAAATATGACGTTATTAGATTTGTTTATAAGTCATACATAATATTATAACAGTATGTTAAGAAATAAATAATTACATTTAAATTAAGAAATTACGTCTATAGTTAAGATTAACTAAATAACTTCAACAGTAGTTGAATATTTCGCAACTAACTTTTATTTTATTTGAAATTTATTGATTTTCCTATTTTGTTTCTAGTTTCTATTTATTTATTACGTTGATTTTCATTATAATATCAGAATATCTTCACTATTCATTAATTGTATTATACATTATATTACGTAATCACATACTCTGATATTAAGTGTTCGGAAAGTGTTGCTATCTACCGGAAAACCGAGTACCTACATATTATTATTACAAAAGCTATAATAATGACATAAAGTATCTTAAAATATTACGCATTTTATATGAAAACATTTTTTTCTTTTTCACATGATTCCAACTCTCACAAGCATTGATAGTATGGCGTGTATAATATTATGTAATTTTTTGAAAGTAATACATGTTAAACAAAAATATATTATTATTTAGTTTATTTTTTTGCTGGACCGATGGCGCCACTATTTTATTTTTGCCATCCAGATTTCCTACTTTTCCGGTAGATTTTCCTAAAGTGTTCTTTCAAACAAACCTTGTGCTGACAATTACGAACACAACAGAAAAATAATCAGCCAGATCGGTTAAGCCGTTGTTGAGTCTTATCCATACTAAAGAACATCTTTTCGTATTTATATATTATATAGATATATGTGTCAGTGGCGTAGCCAGGATTTATTTTCGGCGGGGGCTGATCAACTTTTACACGTTTACACATTAAATACATACTAGCACAGATATATAGCTGAAAAGTGTTAATACTTATGTACAGTTTAAATATTTTAAATACAAGACTTTTTGAGCGACTATCATAGACTATTAAAATAATTTTTAAATTTTCTCAACATTTCGAGAGGGGGGACTTTAACCCATTATTAATAATTTATAATTACCTGAAGACGATTATAGTATGCACGATTTCCGTACAAAACAATACATATTATTGATAATCTTAGTCATAAACCTTTTATACGTGTCACTATATTACCTTTCAATGTTTAAAGTTGTATACTGTGCAGATACTATTCTCAGCTTACGTGTTAACATTTGCCAACGAGTATATAATATTAACTACCCTTAAATAGGTTTCAGTGGACGGCTATAGTAGAAAAAAATAACGGTCATGTAACCTGCAGAGGACTTCATACAACTTGTTAATACATGTCATAGGTACACGCGCCATGTGTGATCAAAGCAAAAACACTAATTAGCAGCGGAATTGACAATTATATAACTTATATATCACCTGTTGCGTTTATTTCCTTCTTATCATTATAATCACAACATTAAAACTGAATATTATATTTTATTTAAATACAAAAACACAACCGTTCAATTTTGAAATCGGTGTACCGTGTCCACAAGATAATATTATACCTAATACAATCACGGTTAATGATGATACCATGGAGCCATGCAAAATACATTGTTTTCCTTATGTTGCGATAGTAATAAAATATTTGCAATAACCGTGGATATAATAATTCTGTAGGAAGGTACTTGTTTTAAATTAAATTTGAAATACAAGGTGACATGCGGTATCTGCGCCTACCCGCTACAACTTCGACATTATTATTTTACCGTGAATATCAGGTACTTACTAATATATTAAAATAAATTAAGTTTGATATTCCAAGGATGTAAACAATATTGTATAATATGTAACGTGTATACGTACATTGCTTATTACAACTTGAATATTAACTAATATTATGTGTTAAATTATATCATTGTAATAAAATGTTAATAATATACTTATGTACGTTAGAATTTTAATATTCAAGTCGTCTAATAACGCTGTATGTGTGGTTGTATCCTTGTCCGCCAGATCACGGCATAGAACCTACAATCGGAGTCAGTGTATGGCTTTTGAGAAAGGCCACCATGAAATTTCGTAATAAACTGGTTTGATAATTTACAATAAATTACATGATATTATTCAAATAAGTGAGTTAATTTCCACATTTCTATATCAACATTGGCGTTAAACAACAGACTTCCCTAGGAAATAATAGATACGACGAGGCAATGCAGTTTCTTTGTTCATCGAAAAATAAAATAAAAACTGGTAAATTACTTCATTGTGATTTGTGAGTAGTACTTGTTGGATGCGTCATGCATATCGAAAACAACCATAATTCTATTATATAAATAGCATCAGATGCATATTTGCATAAATGGCAATAATAATATAGAATCCTGTTTCTCAAGAAAGGTCCTATGGGTGGTGGGGCGGGGGAAGGGCAGGGAGGGCTTAGCACCCTGTAAACCCATTAAAAAATTTCAACAGCACGTCACGTGTTATTTTTATAAGAGTTAAATTATTTATTTTAAAGTTATGATTATTAATGTTTTCTACAATTTCAATATATTCAATATATATTTAATGTTTATATATTTTGTGATTTGTAAGAAAAGATCAAATATTTTATCCATTTATATTTTTAATTAATGCTAAGTATTAAATATTGCTCAATATAAATAAAGATAGGTATTCCAAATCATTGTCTAAAATTGTAGTCAATGAAATTTATCATTGACAATAATAAAATATACAATATGACAATAATACAATAATTTGAATTTGTATGTTGTATGAAACAAAAATTAAAAGTTTTTAAACTAAAGAGTATGTTAAAAAAGTATTACATATATTTTGTTAATGCAGTCGTTTAGAATATGTGTAAAAATATTTCCTTATTTACTATTCACATGAAAAAATAACATTATATAGCCATACAGGTAGTATTACAAAAACATTGTTAATTATTCAAAAGCGCAAACATATCATCTATTCAAACTTAGAATATAAAACTACCGAGTGTTATAAAAAGTTAAGTACTATAGCTATGTTATGTTAGAATATATTATATTATTTATCTGAGTTATCGCTGAAGCGTTTTAAAAAAACTCTAGACCGTGTTTAAAATGTATCTGCTCCACTCAGCACCCAATGGAAAAAAATTCTAGTGCCGTGCCTGCTGTTTATTTTTTATCTTTATTAACTGTTTCGTTTTTGTTCTCGAAATATTATTTTCGTAAATTTTTGATCAACGAAATTGTACATAGATTTTGTCGTATCACGTGTATTAAATGGCATTCGTTAAGTCCTTCAACGTCTTATCCTCGAAAACTCTACGTTAATGACTCTACCCAAAATGAAATTTGGTCGGAACTGTTGACGCGTAAGGCGTGAGTTACGATGGTATACGTTCATCCGTTCTATTCGTCTGTCCTGCTATTCCTCATTGCCCATTGACCATATATTATTATGATATTATTAATACAATAATACCCCTACACTAGCTTTAGCGGTATAGACATAAAGCTAAAACGTGAAACGATCGCAAGACAGTCCAACGCAGTTTATATGGTAGGAAACACTTTTATTGCAATATATTCAAAACAAACATAAAATATTTTGGTTAAATACGGTACTTGAGAACCGACTTTTTAGTAACACGATTGAGAACGCTCAGTTTGTATTTTTTTTCAAACGTTGCCATATTATGTTATAGTTGTTATTGAACGATTGAACACGATATTATTGGTACTTGGCCAGGTAAATACCGAAAATAAACTTTTAAATGCGCATAAAAAGTTTGATGACCAAGAAAAGTGGCTTAATAGTAGTGTTTTGTTTACTATTTTAATTCAGAAAGAAGTCGGAAATGAGTCTTTTACTTTTAGTATTCATGAGCTACGGTAGAACAATATGTATGAAAAAAGGTTTTATTGAAAAAATACAAAGAAAAAATAGTACCTTATCATTAAAATATATTAAATTTAATATTTGAAAAAAATTAGTTCATTTATTAAAGCGCTTAAAATACGTTGGTTAATGATACACAGGAATTTACATTTTACATAATATCATAGGTATCTTATTACATTTTATTATTTATGTGTATATAGCTGGTAGGTAGCTATCATTTTATAAGGTTTTAATTATATTACAATTTACTACTATGACTTTGAATATATTATTTATACACTATAATATATACATATACATTTATCATAGATTATTTTAAAAATAAAATATATTATTATTATTATTATTATTATTATTATTTGTTACGTTTAAATATTTTCAGTTATAAAAAAATTCAAAGTGCTGCGAATCGTTGGATAGACAATTAAATGATAATAATAATGGCAACGTGGCGACATAAATTCGATTTCAACCGTATTAGTTTTTTGGGTAAGCGGTGGTGAGTTTTTTTTGTGAATTTTAAGTGTTCTAAACTGTTTGGCCAAAAAGGTCTCAATCTTTCGATAGCCAAATTTATTTCACTATTATATGTTCGTATGTATATGATATTCGCCTCTATCTCCACGTACGACAGTCACACACAAACAGTATTATAGCAGTGGAATTCTCATGGCACACACAACTGCGGCGGTAGCGTTAAATAACAAAATATTATGTCCTCTCAGCACAATTTATGCTTCCATCTATGTTAGTGAATTACATACTAAAACCATAATATGTACTATTATATCGTGTCCCTGTCACACACATTTTATATTAAAATACAAATTCAGTCTATAGTTAAGTATTCGTATACGTCTTGTATTTAAATACTTTTTGGGTAGTTATTTCAAATACTTTTCAAATGCTTTTTGACAAGTGTATTTTAAATATAGGTAATTTAAAATTATCGACTTGTAAGTTGTATTTTTTTCCAGAATACCATATATTTTTTTTTTACCGTTGTTTTTTTTTGGATCACCAATATTTTTTGTTGTGTATTTTAAAAATTGCTCCTTAAATAATATATTATTATATTGCTAATGAACATTTACGATTACGTAGATGAAACAATAATTAAAATGTACCTATATCTAGCTGGAGTTTAACTATTGACAATATAATAGGTATGTCACATCTGAAAATTTTGGACAAATTAAATAATGTGCTTATTAATTAGATATTTAAATTTATTAATAACTTTTAAGTGTGCATTTGTGATACACGTACGTCGAACAAAATATTAAATTTAATATTTCAATAGGTGGACAAAAAAAAGTATTTGTAAAGTATTTTTAATAATTTTAAAATATATTTTTGTTTATATTCAAATATTTTTTGAGGATGTATTTGAATACGTGTTGCAAATACAATGAAAAGTAGTTTTAATAATACTGAATATAATATTAAAGGCGGTCTATTATTTATTGTAAACGGTCATTTTAATGGTCTCAATTTTTATAAGTTATATGTATTTCATCAATTATTATAATAATTTAAATATTGTATAATATATTAATTATCATAACAATTGATATATTGTTTAATATATTAATTATTTGTTATTTGTCACCATCATTGCCTGATTGCCCCAATACCATAATATAGTAGTTTGTATTTATAATATAACAAAACGACTAAACGACTCTCTATTTTATTCCATTATATTATTATAAAAAATATAACGCTTGTCTAAAAAATAGCATCAAGGACAACCATTAAACAAACTACTTTATATTATTAACTAATAATTTTCATATTAAATTTTTTTAAAAATAATGTTTATTATTTTATATAATTATATGTAGATTAAAATGATTTGGCGCAGCACTCTTGATCTATGAGTTTTATTAATTCATTTTTTTTATCTGCAAAACAAAATCAAATCAATCGAAACAATTATTATAAACTGGATGAAACACGGAAGTGAATACAATACTAGAAACGCAGTTGTTACTATACCATAATATAATAGTCAAATATATTATCAATATAAAAACGAGTTGTATTACAAGTATTTTAAAAAAAACTTTTATTTTATTTTCCTAGGTACAATTGTAAGACAAGGCGTGTAATGATTAATTTATAAATACTATGCTTACTGTGTTTGATTTTCATTAAAATATAGTCATATACAACGAAAAAAATTATTTTAAACTTGAATTTACAGAATTTACCCTTTTTTCAGTCGACATATTTATCACTAAAATATGTTACAGACTAAAAACGAATATCTATTTAATTTAAAAAAGGTATTTTGTTTGAAATCTAACTTTTTAATTAAACTAATCAATTAATAAAAAAATATTTAGCCCTACCTCGGAAACCGTATCAAATACTCAAACATTATACGGTATAACTTTGTGCTCATAAAATAATTGTTAAAAACATATAGTTATAAATCTATTAGGTACACATAATAGGTATAATACTATAATAGGTATAATATATTATGCACACACACACACACACTAACACGTTAACAATGTATTTGATATTATTATAGAACAACAAAATATTTTTCAAGGTGACGATCGGTCATTCAATTTTTAGGAGAACATTTTTCACCGAGTTCATTACTATTATTAGAATTAAATATAATATTACTATAAACATTGTCGAGTAGTATTTTAATCGAGGTAAAACAAATTACAATTAAAATACAATATATATTGCAACTGTTTTTAAATTATCTAGTACACAAATCCCTATATAGTTTTTGTGTCTGTCTATCAGTTATCTTACTTCCTATAACATTAAACATTTCAAATTTTGGAATTTTTAATATATAACGCATGTTGTACTTTAGTTGATACGATTAAATAGGTAGAATACAGTAAAGTTGTACGTAGTACTACTATTTCGTATTACACATTCCAAATAATGAACTACAGAATGTATTATATAATATGATATTAAACAATTCATGTGACAACCATGTTGACAAACATTCTAGTTTATTTGGTTAAGATCCCGAAAATCTAGAGCGTCCAAAGTGTCGTATTTACTGTATTTTTTTTTTTTTTTGCGTGTGGTAAGATTTATGCATTACAATTAAATAGTTTATTCATCAGTTATTTTAATGTCAATACAATATAATATAAGAACTTACAAGATAATTATGAAAACAAACCAGTCAAATATCTGTATTAATTATCTATGGTAGGTACCTAATAAATATAAACTATTGAACCTGATGTTACCGCTACTTGCCTAACCCTTGGTTGTTACTAAATACACAATATCATATGATTTAGGTACAGATGCTGATGTACCCATCTACGGTAGTCCGTGTATAATATAGGTATGATAAATTGCTTTATCTCTTCATATACAGAAGATTGAGCGAACAATGTCTAGAGATGATAAAGGCATTGATATATTATGGAAATTAAATATTGACGATAAAAAACTATTAAAAAATAAAATTCGTCGACATACAAAAATATTTCTTTAAACCAAAACTTTACACTCGCTTAAGCCAGCAGTAGAGCATATTATGTGAAATGAGTTAATTATGATAATTGTTGAGATTAACAAATGAATATGTAATTTTGATTGGAAACGATTATCCGGCAACATAGCCGACTCATCGATATTTTAATGTTATACATTGAACATTGTATAAAACGAATCAAATTGTTAATACCTCGTGCAATTTCAGGGGTCAGTCGACAGCGGTCTATTGAGATTTGTGATATTATAAAGGATTATAAATCTGAAATTATAATTGAATTAATATTAAAATGTATTAAGATCGGAAATCCGAGGTGGAGGCGGATTAACGACGTTGTCAAGTACAGCGATATATTATTATAAGACAGGGCAGAAGATTGATAGTATAATTATTTAAAATTACAATGCACGATGATAACAAACCATAACACGAAAACTAATAATTAAACATCGGTTGGCTCATCAATAGGCATAATATTATAATATAATATTCTCCAATTTCCGGATGTCGACTTATAATCATGACGACACGCCAGTCGGTACATAAATACATCGTATGATTCCCATCGAGTAATTTTCCAGTAGTCTGCTATTATATAATATTGTATTTATTCGTACACGAACGACGCGTAGTAATTTTTATATTCATTCATGTCTGCGTTATTATCTCAATAGAAATAAAATATTATTATTATGTTTTCTTCTCTCGCAGAAACGTTACAATTTTGAGAAATATAAAAATAAACTTCGCGTGAAAAACGTCTAGTATATTTTTGACAGCAGACATTTTTTTTTTTTTAGTTACAACGGAATTGAAAACTCGATGAAAAACGTATACGTTTTCTTCAAGTATGAAATATACATTAAATTATACATAAATCAGGTTAACTGGATAATTTTTTAATTCGAGTGAGTAAATATTTTGAATAATATTATAATATTATTGTATTTGGAGATATGGACTTGAAAAAAATTAGCATCAGCTCATGAAATGGTTGAACTTATCATAACTTGTGTGTGTGTGTGTGTGTGTGTGTTGGGAGGTGGGGCAACCATCAACCTTCACACAAATAATATTACAATATTATGTTATGAGTAGGTATTCAGTATTTCAATGACCACTAGTTCCTTATAGGTGATTAAAATAAATACTCTTGAACAATATCAATTCATTCATTTTAAAAATATTTTTAATTAATCACAATTTAATGTAGGTACACCCATAGTAATAATTTATATAAATTTTTTTTAAAATTACAATTACATTATATTCCTTGGTTATTCCTATTCAGTATCATAACAATAATAAGTTGTAAAATATATCAAATTGAATTCTAATATCATATAATTTAATACAGTTTTATGAAATAAAAGTTACAAAAAAAAATGTTTATTATAAATAACGCACCATCCTCCAATTTTAATAAAAATAATAAGTATAGGGGGCTCTAAAAATATATATATTCTTTTTAAATAGTAGAGGATCTCTCCTCTCTCGCCACAATTCAAGTACTGATGTCAGGACGACCATCAGGACGAAACAAATGATATAAGTAGGTACAATTATTAACATTCTAGAATAATCTCTGGAGTTTGACCAAAAAAATATTATGATGTACACGACGATTCCTAAAAAAATATAAGTTTTCAAAGTAATTTTAATAAATGCATTTCTCAAACGCACGTGTAGCTGTTGGGTTGTCTGAAAATGTTCTTTTTCTTTTATTTATTTAAAATTATGTAATATATTTAATAGGGTCTTGGGTCGGTGCTTACGTGTTGAACCATTTGTATTCATATAAACTCGCGGAAATCGTACAGCCAAAAGCTATAAATACTTATAACTGCATCATGGGTGAGCGTATAATAAAAATGAACTCAAAAGAAGTTAAGAAAGGTACAAACTACACATTTTTTTTTTAAGTCACATACTATTGTATAGCTTCTATTTAAAAAATAATGATAGATTGACTTATACTACTAAGCATAGGTTACATAAATAATGCATGTTATTAAAATATCACCGAAAAAAACTAAACACTGTACATATCCTATTGAGTCTATGTCGGATAAACTTATAAAACGAAAAATAAATCAATTCACAAAAAAAAAAACACTATTTCTAAAAACTAAACATAAAAATATTAGTCGACTTCGAGTTTTCTAAATGAGCCTTCAACTCCAGCTAACATGTTCACCTTAACGCAGGGTTTCTTCGTCCTTTTGTTCTCATCACAATTGACCGAATTTTGAGATAGGAACCATTCCCTGTGTTTCATCAATTCTTCTTGCCAATCAACTGTAATTAAAAAAAAAAAAATTATTAAAATAACAATAATAAAATCTGTATAGATGATTGGCACGAACGTATAATATATCACAAAAAGTTGAATATCAGTTTCCAATTACCGAATATACCCCCCCCCCCCCCCCACCTACTAAAAATATAATAATTTCATAGTAAATGTTTTTAAATTTTATCACGAAATGTCTTCTATTACTTGTCTTGTGTTTTGTTTCATTTTGTTTTTTGTTTGACGACCAGTCCAAAATAAATGTTATCGACTTCATATAATATTATGATGAGATATTACCACGTTTGAGAAACATAATATTATATTATTCCGTACAATATAATATTTTGTGATTCACGTATTATTATATTATTATTATTTTCTCAACGCCGTTCGGACACACTATCTGAAGTCTAAACAAACCGCGGACTGTAATAATGTCATGCGCGCGGATCGCGGCGCATAAAAACGGCACGTTTCATAATAATAACGGTGTGGTTAAAAATAAAAACTCGATCGCACTATAACGTGCATACATATATATAATAATAATATTTTGTACGCGTACAACAATATTATGTCGCTATATATGTAGCTGTATAGTACCTATAAACAAATGATATTGTTGTTGGGTTACGTCGAAACGAGTAAAATAATATTGTCATTGCGGCGGATGCAATTCAATATTATTGTTTTGACAAACAGGTATCCGAATTCCGAAGCTTACAGACTGCAACACGCGTCGTTCTATAGATGTGACCGTAAAAAACGTACAGCGGAACAAATAATAATAATAATAATAATATAGGAAATGTATGAAGCGTATAATATAATAATAATAGTAATAATAATATGGCGTCACGCGTGGACATAAAAATCGTAAATACACTTTCGTCCGCCACGTGAGTCCTACCTACTCGCTTAATATATAGCGTTTGGTGGGCTTAAATCCAGAGGAAACTTTTACACTTTTCTGAAAACCAAACGCTGAAAAATATGAATGATAATAATATAATATTGTAAGTACGCGTATATTGTATATTATTATGTTTGGACCTCCGCCGGTAATGGTCCGAACGCGTGAGATAAAACATAATAATATCATACTAAACACCTAAATATTAACGGAACAATACTAACAGTGGCTATGGGTGGTTCGGATATGTGCGAAAAGAGGTTTTGGAAGCGATCGATTTGTAGAAATCAAACGAAAAAAAAGGTCAATCGTAACGTCATCGACACGCAGCTGCAGCACATTTAAGTGCCAAACAGCGATAAACGAAGTATAATATTATAACTGTCGTCCGACAAAAAGTGTATCGATTTTAACTGACTTTAGCGTTTGATTTCACTAGATACACAAAACAGAAATATAATATTATAACGTATCGCACGAGAATAAAAACTAACCGCTGCACATGCACACACGACCGATTCGAAGACGGACAAAAAATTGTAATTTAAAATATCTGAGACCACGTCTTATTATTAATTGTATAGGTCAGCGATAGGTCACTGTCCCATAGGGTGTAGCGAACTCGTCATGATGAAAGTCTATACGCGCTTACACGAGAAAAAAATGTATATTATTATTATCTGATTTTGGGGGTAGTCAAATATCGACAATCATGTATGTACCATAGTAGAATGTATTGCGATTTACGCTACAATTTTAAAATTTTCCGAGGTTTTTTTTTTGATCTTGGTTAAAGAAAAGCTTGTCCTGCAGTCAGTGAACAATAGAAGTGTTAGGCAGTGAAAAGGTTAGGCGGGTAAATCGCTTTATCTTTTATCGTTTTGGTTGGTTGACGCCGCCGTTTGAGCTGTCGTTTATTCTGTTGTAGTGGGTATAGTAAGTTGTCGTATCAGACTCGAACTTGCAGTGTCCATGGGCCGACCGAGTTCGGCTTAATAATTATAATAATTGCTATCGAAAGTGTCTATGGCGCACTAGCAACAGTCTATATCGACATTTCCATACATTATTATATAAACAGTATCTGAATTATTATAATACAAATCTAGGATAAATGATAGTATGGTTAAGTAGTTAATGCGCGCACAATTCGGTCGACCTCATATTAATATTATTATTATTATTACTATCAATTCGGCCTCGTCGTGAATAATATTATACAATTATTATAGAGTAATAATTAGTATGCGCGTATCACATGGACGGTGTTTTAGTTACGGTTTTTTTTTATTTTCAGGAGAACGCGGAGAAAAACAATATGGATACGCGTGAGCGTATATTATTATGTAAATTCTAGTACAGGTGCATATTATCATTGTTCCACGTCGTGAAACTTACAAATGGGCCTTGATCGTGCAGGCGACTGTCGAGATAATAATATTATTATCGATATCGTCGACGTGGAAATCGTATAATTTCGTATAATTTTAGAATTTTTTCGATACAAATACCGTTGTTATGGTACGTCGTATCACATTTGATGGTATTTACTGTCGTAATGCATTTCGATGATTGGTAATTATTATGGTAGGTATTAATAAAAAGATTTTCTACGTACACTATCATTATGATTTGTATAGGTACTGCGTATAGCATAATAATTATTAAGTAGTCACTAATATTATTATGATACACACGTTTTTAAATTATATATTTGAGGTTTGGTCTTGACATTCGCAGTTTTTTTGTGAACACAAAATAATAATATATTCAATTGGATACAGACGAAAACGTTTCCGTCCCGACACCACGTATCACCGTCGTATCCGTGTTCCCGACGACGGTGAATAAAATATGCTATTTTTACGAAGGACATAATAAATTGATATTTATATTTTGGCGATGGCGAACACCGAGAAGCAAAAATATAATCGTTTAATAGCATAATCCGACGAGGATCGAATTGTTACATATCATACGTCATAATCTGTGATACTGGTCGAGACACTCGGACAGCCAGACGAAATAAACTCTACAACTAGTCCTTGTACAGTATTAAGTAATACGATATAGTAAATAGGAATCCCGGAAAAAAAATCCGGGGAAAAAAAGTACACGGAAAAAAAGTCCGATTTAATTTTTTTCGGAAAAAAAGTCTGACAAGAAAATTATTATACGGAAAAAAAGTCCGGTTTAATTTATTGTTTCATAAAAAATATTTAAATTTATTTAATTAATTCAAAATTAATAATATATATGATTGATATGATCTAATATAATTTAAAACTATAAAGAATTAAAATTTCACGTCGTTACACAATCTACAGAAATAGAAGGTATTAAGGTAAGGTAGATAGAAAAAATATACTAGAATATATGATAGAAAAATCGTGTACATTAAAAGGCAATAAAGATAGCACAATTAATCTGTATTATAAGATAAAATATGAATGGAAGTTAATTTCTAAAATGCGTGAAGAGTTAGGAGTAGATAGAGCTAAAATAGCGTTACAAGAATTAGGTGATTCCAACACCAAAAAAAACGTACCGGTGAACGTTTAAAAAACTTATGTTCTAGAGTGGCCATTGACGAAATAACGGTGGAAGAATTTTTAATTAATATTGGCCATTGCATTCGAAAACAAAATAAATATTAGTTTTAAATTTTAATTATTTATAGTTTTAAATTAAATTTATATTATATATTATACATTTAGTAATTTTATTTTTTTTTAAATTAAACTGGACTTTTTTTCCGTATAATAATTTTCTTGTCAGACTTTTTTTCCGAAAAAAATTAAGTCGGACTTTTTTTCTTTGTACTTTTTTTCCGGCTCCCAGTAAATAGTAATACAATAGCACGTTGTAAAATGTATGAAAATTAAAATTGATGAAAAAATCACTTACGAGCATAACAATATTGTGTGTTGTAGTATACGTCGTAGCAAAAAACAGGTAATTTAATAATATTATAGCCACTGTAGCCAATTCAAAATTACTGAAAAATCCCGGCGTTAGATGGTAGTTGATAGTTGATATAGATAGTATTCGTTCGTCACTCAATTCATCAGTGATAACAAAAAAACAGGTATTCGAACACGTCGATAAAGAGGACGGGTTTTTGGTTATTTTTTTTATGACGCTTAGAGAGCAAAGAGTTAACATTAATAAATTGTAGCATTCTTGCTTGTCTGCATAGGTTGTTCTGGTTGGTATTAGTCACCGTCGTCGGTGCATCGGAATCCGGTTTTTTAGTTAACAAACGAGTATAATATATTATTGTTGTTGTTGTTGGTGTTGTTATAAAGGAAAACGAACGCAATTATTATATTTAAGGAAATAAAAGATCCCGGAGGGTATAATTTTAAATACGCGATAGCCCGTTCCATTATTTATTCGTTCACAAAGCAGTAACATTATTATTACTTATTTAAATTAGGTTCCTATTACGTCATTCTAGTGAAGCATTAACTATTGTGTTCAAGACACACGCGTTCATATTTTTATCAAAGCCACCCGATGTTAATTTAATTTTTTCCTCAAAAATACGCTCTACGGGAATTATAACGAACATCCTATCCGGTAGAATCAACCTAATTTCGAATTTCATTATTATTCTTTTTATTGATAGATGTAAATACCCTATACCCCGAATTTAACTTTGTTTTTAAATATTTTTTATGTTATACTTTATCATAATGGGCATATCTATAAATAAAAAAGAAAATTTTAATTTTCTCATTATTTGAAATAAAATAAAAATCCGGATTTCAACGCGAGCTTTAAAAATCTTTTATTTTTAGAAAAAAAAAACAGTAATCAAAATCCGACAATTCAACGCGAGGCCTGAGAGTTTTCACCATGCAGTTAATTTTGTTAATAAAGTGGTATATATAAGTGGAAAAGTATTAAAATACATTTGTATAGAATTGAAGAAAATTTAGAAAATGGGCCACCCTTAATGCAAAACGCACGTCAAATCGTCGAAAACCAAAAAGTCGACAACCCAGACATCGTAATATACGTTCACATCAGTCACAGACGACTCATCGTGTTAGGTTAGGTTATATGTAATAATAGGTAATGTATTATTACACATCAGCCGAGGTGCTAAACGGTCGTGAATATTAAAAACGACGCGCGCAGAGCCGATGATCGTCCGCGTGAAATATATAACACGTCATAGTAAAACATAATAATTCATATTGTTATGGATCGTTAAAAGTTTAAAACGTTTCGTCGCACAGTCACGAAAACCACTACTGTATTGTAACACTACCTAATTAATTACTACTGTAAATAATAATAATTTACAATTAATACTATTGTTGATGACGTTCAATTTTTAATTTTGACGACGCTCCCCTCATTAAAGATCTTTCATCACACTCCCTTCCGGGTAACACGGTAAGGAGACTCCAGCGTAAGTGGCCCAGAGACTGGTTAGCATAATACCCAGGACTATACGTTAAACTTTAAAAAAAAAAAATTCTCGCCGAAGTGCTGTTGCTGGACAGTCTCTTCAATTCACGATTTTTCATGTTAAATAAGAATAGCATTACATATAAATGAATGCTGCCGCATTTTTGTTTGTATTAATTCTATTACTATTGTATTCAAATATATTTTAAGCTTATTGTACCACGAGTACAGATTGTTAAATTTTCTTAATTCGAAAATAAAAAAAAAAAAAAAAATTTTGACGACGAGACATTAACCTATATGGTCTTGCAGTACAGTATAATCCTCGTGCTAAAAAAAATGTTTGATCGGACTTTATAGTTTATTGAATGATAGATCTTTCGGTAAGCAGGCGTGACATAGCTTAGTGTATTATAGTTATAACAATATTATAATAATTAAATAACTGCAGTTATATTATAATATTCTATGGTAAGCAATAGTGACGTTATGCGCATTGACTTAAAAAAATCTGGACCTATTCGCTATCGTATACCATGTTGTTTATACCACGATGGTAATCGTAATACGTAGGTCGTAATCGTCAATGGTCGTAGGTAGGTCTATATTATTTGCGTGGTTGCTATAATATACTATACCTTCTAAACTGGGGATGCACAATATTGCAACTCGATACGTATCAACCGACAATAATATTCTATATATTATCACACTGTTGTTTGTGTACAAAACAATATCAAGGAGGCAGCTCAATAACAATATTATAACAATATAAAATAAATCACAAAAATAAAAATACTTTTAACGATTATGGGGTGAGGTACCTGCGCGTTTTCTTTTATTATTATTACTGGTTTGGTGAAAATAGGTTTATCGACGTTTATTATAAACAATAGTCAGTTATGTCATAATGTTAAAGTATAGTAATAATATACCTACATAAATCACGCGCATTGTAATAATTTAGTATATTATTAAAAAGTAGGTACATTATTTACAATTATATTTACCGGGTACATTGTACCCTTATACTATATAGAAAGATCCAAAAATCTATTAGAAATTGTTTTGAAAATTACTAAAAAACAAAGACCGCATCTATTGTTGTACTGTTATTGGATCTATAATATTTTTTATAATATGATCGTGATTATTTACTCACCGATTAGTTCTTCACTAGTTTTCGGGAAAGTACCGCCGTAGTCCAGAGGCAGGATGTCCACACTGATGTGCTTCTTCAACTCTTCCAGGCTGTTGTGAATTTTAATCTATAACGGGAGGGATGAGAAAAAAACAGGCGTTATTATCGGGATAGTCTTTATTGTAAACAATATTTCGTTTCAAAACACGTCGGACATAACTCACCCTGTTGGCGATTTTCTTTTTCAAAACACTCAGCACCATGTTGACCATTGTTTGAGCGTAGCTGGGCATGTTGATAATGTGGATTTCTTGAATTCTCAACGGATAGGCCGTCTGAAAACATGATTTAAAACACATATTATTAAAATTTCATTACAAACGAGGTTAGTATCCTAACGAGCATTCCACAATAGTTTGTCTCTGAACGACATAATGTTTGCATGACAATTATATAATTGGGTAGCCTATAGCCTAACAAAACCTATCTACAATATTATAATATAATAATAAAAAATGAGAATATCATATGGCACACAAAAGTTTGTTGATTCAATTAAGTTCGATAGTTTTTGCCAAATTACATTGCGAATACAAACAACCATTATTCTAATCAAATATTGTAACGACTATACACCATTACAGTTTAGACGCACAGCTACGTTTAACTCTAAATGGATTAGGTTAATATTATCATATGGTTTTCACAAGCCTTAAATCCAAGACCCCGTCAAAGTTAGCATTTAAAACGGTTAGTTTGTAATTTTGTATAAAATGTAAAACCACTCCGAAGTATTCTGGCATGTCAAAGTATACACGCTTAGCAGTTGGCCAGTTTTCAACTGGTTTTGTAGTACTACACGTTATTATCATTACGATATTGTTAATTAGTGAAAAATTATAATAATTAACAACTATTGATAGGTAACTAATGACCAAAACAATTTGTCTGATTGATAGTATACTTGTAGTAGAATAATATAGAGTTGTGTACATATATATTGTATATTATAATATTTTACGTGCGTCATCGTAAGTTGATGGACATTGGTATTTCTGGTAGTAACATTTTTTTTTTTTTTGAAAAAACCACAATTTTAAACAACATATCCGGGTGCGTCATAATTATTATAATTTTCCACGGATTCAAATACATAATATTACATCGGTGGGTGGGGGTTTGCAGCGTTCGCATTTTATTACGTTTGTGAATACACCGACACGAATCGTATACAACTATTATTATTATTACTATTTAAAACAGGTAAAGCGATACGCTGTGGACTAAACCACCGAACGACTTATTATTTAATTCGAAGCATCTACGCTTTATCTTGTATTATGATATTATTCGCCATCGACGGAACGCAACCTTGACAATGAAATCGAACAATTCCGGTATAGTTACCGCGACTATATCGTCATAAGGACGTAGCAAAACCGATCTAACTAGTTTCGCGATTCGATCCATAAATTTACCATGCAAGACGCGGAGACATGCAGCAATCGTGGTGGAATCCAGCCAAGTGTATACACTGTTCGCAAATGCCTATGCAAAAGTGGTATTCAAAAAATGTGCCTACAGCGATAAATCGCATTTTTTTTTAGAGAAATAATATTCCTGCAATACCGCGTTGAGCGGGTGTATCGTTCTACAAGGTGACCAGCTGGTCCTTCGCAGCAGGTTCGTCCGGACTCGTGGGTGTATAGATGTCTATAAGGACTGTCTGCGTATAAATTAAATGGAAATATATAGGTATTATAATAGGTATATAGGCGCGCCGATTCGATACACGGAGACTAAGCCGCCAATGCGATTCGACGGTCGGCGTTTTTTAGTTATTATTTTGTGTATGTGTGTGTTTTCTTATAAAAAAAAACGAATATAACGATTAGGCAGTCATAATAATTATTATGTCCGGAAAAATAAAAAAAAAATTCAAAAACCGTTAATATCTGTTTACGCGTTGTTTGGCAATTACTTCTCCGTTTTCCACAAGCCCTCAGCCAATTGTGAATAATATTATTTCTATAACCCGTCTGCCCGTGTGATGTTTATTCAGATCCATAACATTAATTCACAATAATAGTGTATAATTTCATAAACAGAAAAAATATACTCACTGTTGCGCAGTAGACGAACTTCTTCACGCTTGGTAACATAGCGGTCAGAAGAGCCATGTTAATGTCTTTCAAGTCGAAGACGAATATTTCCTTTTTGAACATATCCAATTTGGACAGCCTAATATCGATGGACATAAAGTTGACCTTGACGTAGTCTGAGAATTCGAAATTATCCATTTCCGGGGTTCTGATACGACTAAGAGAGACCCTGTAGCCTTCCGGTGTTAGTTTCGGTAAAGGAATGAAAAGCCTAAACATTGAAAAGAAAATTTCAATATAATATTTCCTTTACACTGAATTCAATCTTAAATGATATTTCGAGTTTGATCGTTGTATCATTACATTTAACTATATTTAATGTAACCTATCATTTTACCTCTAATATATTATTATTACGTACGTACCAATTATATAATATGGCTACTTAATTATGTACCTATATGATTAATTATGATATTCTTCTAATATTATATAGGTAGCTATACAATCTATTATAAATAATTATTGTTATGATATAATATTAGTATAGAATGACGCTGAAAATCATCGAACAATTTTAGACTGTTGGCGATTATTATTACTACCGGCTATTTAATATTTGAATTGTAATAATATAAATAGTATTATCATTAGCGTGTGCAATTATAAAATTGAAAAACATTAGGTTTGAATAATGTTATATTCTTACGACTCTGAAAATTCAGCAGTAATTGTATTTGCGCGTTTAAATTACTAAGCCTGACATGTGCGTGATTACTAATTAGAAGTACGCGTATGAAATAAACTTATCATCTAAAAAAATTATAGGTACTTATTAGGTACCGTAGTAAATAATGGCCGTTAATAATGTATAAATGCATAGTATATTATAATACTATATAAAGTATGTATACTTACGATGTTTTCATCGATCGCAAGAGTGGTGGTGAAGTAGGATCTCTGTCACCGAAGAACTCTGGAACCATTGACTTTAATGTGAAATATTGATCCAAAGACTCTTTGGTCCTCTCCAAACTGTTTTTGCAAAGAATTAAAAACAAACGAATTCTTCGTTCATCACCTACAAATAAACAACAAACATGTTTTTAATTTTCAACTCGTCAAGTATAATGTAATTAGACAAAATACATTGATTTTAGAATTAAATCTATTTTGTTGGTAAAACGAACTATTGTAAGCTGTAATTGAGCACTTTGAATTAATTACGTGAAGTCATTAAACCTATATAGTGACAACTTTAAATATCTAGGTATTTCTTGAGTTTGTGTGTTTCTTTTTTTGTATAAAACTCGTTACGAAGAGTACCTACTAAACTGAACTGCCAATAATAAGATATCAACAAATTTATAAATATCAGTAAAATCGTATGTAAAGAATTACAAAATAAAAACCATGCAAGTATTAAAATGGATTAATAAAAAAAGCATTGCAAATCGAAGTTTTTCATAGGTACTGTTATTATATTATTATGTACCCATACCTATACGTATTCTTAATAATGTTCTTACCTATTACAATTAAAAAAAAAAAAAAACAAAAAAACTTCTTAAACGGTGGAGAATTTACTATGACATTTTTTTTTATGAATTCATTAAGCTGTACTATACAAACTTATTAATATAATATTATTGTATCATAATATTATTTAAAATAAGTACCTAATTCATGTAGTTTTGAAAATATAATTATATTATATTATAAATTACCATCAGGGTTGGGGAGATGGGGCTGTTTACGCATCCATTCCGCGATGGTCTGCACGTCTGCTTCGATCTTTTCTTCGGTCATGCCCAGGTCCTGGTAAATCTCCTTCAACTTTTCCGGCGTGGGCAAAATTAAGGTTTTCGTGGCCATTTCTGCTGCTGCGCAATGAATGTCGACCGTAGATGAATATGACTACACTTAGAGAACCCTCGGTACGGTTTCGGACGAGATCAGCGTGTCAGTGACGAGATTTATATCGGTTTGATATTAATTCTGTGACTTGTGATATTATTATTGACGGGATAGAACTCTTCGATGGTCACCGTCGTCGCAGTCGTCGCCGTCGCCGTATCGATATCGACTTGTACTCGACCAGTGTCCGACGAGCTTCATATATATAACGACGCGGATACAACAAGTGGTTCTCGCCCCCACTCAACTGCGGTCGTCACGGAAAACCCACCACGTGTACCCCACCCCAACAGTGGAGGTAGTTGTGAAGCGCAGCACTAGTCTTCGTTGTTTTTGCCCAGCCGCGGTATCGACTCGTACCGAATCTCAGTGATTACCTGTTCGTAATTTACGACACAAAGGGCTGGAAATGTTTATAATATAATTTATTAATATTTTTTTTTTTACCACGATACCAGAATAACGACTACGACTAAACGTATCCTTGAGAGCTTATACCGCACGTTCCGACAAAATCACGCAAACGGGTTGACTACACCGCAACTGAACAACCCAAACTGACGTCATCGGGTCGGACCAGTGATTCCGGAACCCCGATTCAAATATGGTTAAAATATTTTACGTTTATGACGTAGGTAGTCCAAGAATATTATTTTCTGCAGTACATTAGATAATAATATGATCAAAAAATAGGTAGGTACACATTATAACATTATTATATTATGATGTTATATATTTTAATATTTTTTTTATAATGGGTGTGATGCGACAAAACCATTATTGACGTATTATACGGGGAGATTTTTTAGTAGTAAATTTAATCAAATTCTGATTTTCAGTACTACGCAAGGAGTGTCCTGTGATGATACAAACTTCTATTTCCCCTCCACTCCTTTTTTTACTGCAAATTTTTTAGCTGATGATTTTCTTCAAAATTCTGGTGTATCTAGATCAAAACTCTAATAGATAGTTTCTGCGTTATTAGAATGTTTATACTAAGGATAATAAATTATCCTAACAAATGGTATTATAAAAATACTAGCTGAATATCCCGGCCTCACCTATGTTTAGTTATGTTTTTTGTGGCAAATCCTATAATATGGTATATACATAGCGTTCATGTTACAAATTGAGTAATTAATTATTATTTTAATATCCAGTTAATATTTCAGTTTTATACAGTTTTACGCATACCTTGCACAAAACAATGCGTAGATACATGATATACATATACAAAATAAAAAATCTAAATTGAAAAATACCGCTGGTGTGTGGTTTTAAATATTGACGATATATTCTTATTGTAGTTAGGACGTTTTTCAGGCACATGAATCGCACCCATGGCCATTCACAAAAAGGACGATTGTATTAAATTTTCAAGCTTTTTGGCCAAATAAAATTTTATTGACATCTAAAACCTAAAAAAATTTAAAACTGAAAATGTCCGTAAACAGCTCAAAACAAGTCAAACTTTTTTAAAAATGTTATCGTGTATAGAAAATGCGAATATAAAAATTCAGTGGAAATATATTTACAGTCAATGTTCTAGAGCAGCGATCCCCACTACGCGGCCTTTAGTAACTTAAGTGCGGCCCGCACTAAAATTAAATTCTTCATTCTAAAATCCAAAATTTAAAAATGAAATGAATAGTCGTTTCAATGATATTAAAAACTTAAGAAATTCATTTCCATTTATTGAAAATCCGTGGGCAGTAACTACAAAAGAAATATTTGAAATTAATATTATGAATTGTAATATTGGTTTATTGAAAAGTGAATTAATTGACTTACAGCAGGACATAACTTTAAAAGATATTTTTAATGGTAAAAATAATACAATTGAATTTTGGAATACACTTGAGGAACATCAATATCCTTCCCTTTTATCAAATGTAAAAGGTATTCTAACATTTTTTGGATCGACATATTTATGTGAGGCTGCTTTTAGTAAGGTTAAAAAACAAATACAGAAACCGTTTGAGAGATGTGCATTTGGACGATTTACTGCGGTTGTCAACATCAAATACAACCGTAGACATAAACAAAATTATAAAAGAAACAGAAAGGTACCGTCCATCAACATCAAAACAACATTAAATCCAATAAATTAATTCTATTTATATAAATATCAATATTAATCTAATAATTTAAAAAATATATAAATTTAATATACTAGTATAATAATATGAATGATTTGTATTTTGTATAAAATAAACTATGAATTGAAATTTAAAATTATAATTATAAATCCAAGAAAAACATTTATGTCATTCATGTACTTTTTCCTACAATGCCTTTTCCTTACAATATATATATATATATAATTTTTATGTTTTTAATTATTAAAAAAATAATTAAAAATGTATGCGGCCTGCAAATAATTTTCAAAAATTACATTTGGCCCATTCTACAATTCTAGTGAGGGCCGATGTTCTAGAGTTACACCAAAAACCATAATCGATTCTACCAAAAACCGATTTTGCGTAAAAATTCCCAGTTTTCCTTATTTTATTTTTTTGTTTTTCCCGGCGTTTTTGAAAACTACTGTGAATTTTAATTTTGATCTCCTCAATGCACCAACTAGATTCACTTAGCCAAAAAGTTACTGAAGTTAAAAATCGTGGAATTATTACCACTACTTATAGTGTACACAGACACAAAAAATAAAAATAAAAAACACACATCGTTGTAAAATCAATACTTTCATCGTTCTGCTTAGAATCTAAAATGAAAAAGGCGAGTTCGTATTTGGGAAACAGAAGTTTGTATTGTCACAGGATGACCCCTAAAGTATGGTACAAAAAGCTCGAGGATTCAAAAATATAGTACTCAAGTGTAATTATAAATTCCAAAAATTAGAATTTAAATATATGCATAATTTAAGCATAACAATAACCTTGTAAACATGAAGGTTAGGTTAGGTTAGGTTACCTAGCATTTTTTCTATGGTTTATTATAACTAATTAAAACTTTTAAACTTAGTCTACTTGGCAAACATGATCACATCATTACAATTTTAATAGGTAAGTAGGTACATAATATTTATTATTTCAATTCGAAGAAAAAACAAAATTTTAATTTGGTTTTACAGTTGGGTGGTGATTATGAATTTGTTAGTGGTTGAAATTGATTAATGATTAAGATTGTTCAGTATTTCAGTGAGAGTCTGAAAGATTTAAACTGTTTCAGGTGTTGTGAAACCTATTGGCTGCATAGCACTCAGTAAAGATGTGTTATGAGTGGTGATACCTAGTCCACAAGCAAAATGTAATTCACCGAACTATTATAATATTGATAAACTATTTAGTAGGTAAGTATAGTACGTCGTCGTGTCGACTATTTTAGTAATTATTTACTAATTATTAGATATTATAATATCGTATTATATTGTCTCGGTGTAGTTTATTTTACCCCTTCAAACGGTATAAAGACAGGTGTATAATTTCGTATAATTTGATTATTATTATACCTCGGAGCATTCATTGTAAACTTTCTTAAAAAAAAAAAATTGGTATGTAGGTTAATATTAATTTTTCCCGTACAAACTAAAACTAATTAAAAATATAATACTTTTATAAAAAAAAAAAATACTATACATTAAATTAGTTATAAAGTAACTGTGTGGTAATCAAATTGTAACCTTCTATAATTATATAATAATATATAATTTGTATTTGAATTTTGAATATTAAATTTAAACGACCTATACCACACAACTTTTTTTCAGATTTTTCATACCACATGGTTTTTTTACATAATATATACATATATTATACATATACTGGTATTATACAGTGATGTAAGAATACCGTATTTTATTTTTCAATTGTATAATACAGTATTTTTCAAAAACCGTATGTAGCTTAGATAATTGTTAAATATATAGCTACCAGAGTGTAATAAAAATGTAATATCAATAATATTTCAGTTTATTGATGAATAATAAAGCATTTTGATTATTAAATTATGAAATGGCAGTCTGGTAATTAATTAAAAACTACCTAATAGAAAATATATGAAAATGTATTGGTTCTAAGTTTTGAGTATTAGGTTTTAATATTTGCAGTAATCATTTAATTAGTAAGTGTTTACTTTTTTGAATCAGTTTTTAGACGTATTAGTAAATTATTTGCCAAACGAAATGCATTATAGGCATAAGCCTCTTTACAAAATAAGAATTTTTGTTTTTCAATATTTCCAACATAATACTTGGGAAAATATTTGTCAACAATAGCTTTTTGCTTTGAAGGTCGACCCATAGTAAAAACAAACAGTAACTAACGTTTAGTAACTTCAATTAATTGTAACTTGTAGGCTGTAGGTAGTTAAATAGAATTATTAGAATTTAGTAAAATATTACACTACGGTCTTAGGTATAGTGCCCATGATTATGACTTATGACTTATCAGTTATCAGTAAGATATCAGACTACTATTTACGAACGATTTACAAATGTTTACGACTAGAATCATAGAACTTAGGTTAGTAGATCTATGACTAGAATAGTCCTTTGGTGTTGATCTTTATAATATCTTTCCCATATGATCGTGACTACCACCTACTAATAACCATGCTACTTGTGCGGCTGTGCTCCGTCGTTGTATTACTGTTATCAGTTGAAACATTATGCGTATATTTTCTCTTTATTATTGATCTACCATTTATCACAATTTTTTTTTTATACCATTTGTATTTTATTTTTTTATACATGACGCATAATACGTTTGTATAATACAACAATAAACAATTTAAATTACTGGTATTATATATCATTTAATTAAATAAATACAGCATTTTTAAATACATATTTTTAAATTTTTCAATGAAATAAATAACCAATCCAGGATTGGTATATACTATGGCTTGAACTTATCTATTGAATTGATTTGATCAACTTATTGATAAATACAAAAAAAGTTAAAAATACTTAAACGTTCTATAAACTATAATATTAAAGTAAAAAAATAACAGCATAATGTTTAAAAATGTTGGTTACAAAATCTTATAAAAATTATGATAAAATCAATGTTTTTTATGAAGCTAGGAATATCGTTGGCGGTGAAGGCGAGGTCACACAGACTTTGAGACAGTACAATTATAAAATTAAGATACCTTAATTAGTGTAATTAATTTGTTCACTAAATCCAAATTATTAATAGACCTGATTATTAAATTAATATATTTATATTATTTTCGTAGTAAACAAAATGTTATGCATAATGACCAGAATAACATAATATTATAAGTTATATGAATGACAGAATTGTATTGTAATAAAACAATTTCATAGTATCAGTGTGGATCAAAGACTATAATAATAGTCTTATGTAAAACTATAACAAATAAATCCTATAATAATGATTATATCGTACATAATATAGGTATTATCTAACAAAGCTAGAACAGGAAATTGAACTCTTCGAGATTAAAACGATTTTTTCCCAATCATAAAACATGTTTGTTACCATATTTATTTTTTGATATTAGACTTAATATGTTTTAAGTTACATAAAAACATTTATCTATTCTGGTATTAATTTATAATTTATAAAGCAGACATAACAATATTTATTACATTATAATAGATTGTTACATTTTTATATAATATTTATATGATTTCAATTTCACAATAATATTATTATATCCAATATTACGGATTCATGTACTTTTTAGTATTTTGTTTATCAATGAAAAAACTAAAATGGTCATCAAAGTATCCTTATTCATCTTTAACTATAGGTATTATACTTTGGTTTTTGAAAGATATTTTTTTATTTTTTAATAAAACCCCTGTCGGTTGGCTTTATCCATCAGCAGTTATAAATTCAGTTAATTAATAAATTACATTATTGTAATAAATTATTAAAATATCTCAATTATATTGTTAATTTTCATTTGTTATTATCATATAGGTAACAAAAACATTCCTTGTTCAAATATGTGAAGAAATGTAAGTAAGTGCAATTTTAACACATTATTAATAATATTCAATACGAGTTATTTTATTGTACCATAAAAAATAAAGGACATGGGAAATTTTAAAAACATTTTTTTGAGGTTATCCAAGGTAAACACTGCTTGAATTATATTTTAAACATCGTGGTTTCTCATTTAAGGAATTTAAATTTTAAAAAAAATTATCAAAACGATAATTAACTGTCATGCACCGAATTTAACCGAATGATATTAGCAATCCTACCCAGCATCATTATTCTTTCCATAACTTTCATTGAATTATTATTACATGTAGAAAACAATTTTCCAAATTGTACCGAACATTCCAATGACCAACGGAGGAGTAGACAGTTTTAAGAATGTAATAATCGGACTAAAATTCAAATATTATTTATTTATATTATAAGCAAAATGTAATTTTTTCAGGTTTTGTATATCCCCTGATTTTAACAATTTATTCTCTAAAATATATGTTTTGTCATTTTCAAGAGTATCTATCAAATTTGCGTTTAAAAAATAAACATTTTACTGACACAAGAACTAAAACGATCATAATATAAGCGATCAGTTTTTTTTATTTGGTCTTACCTGGCAAAGCCATACCAAGGATGTTTACATAATTATTTGAGACGCTATATTATAGTTAAAAAGTAAGAGTTTGAAAATATAGAATATTATTACACGTGTATATTTTTAGTAACATGTTAATTAGATAAATTGAAATATAAAAAAAAAATTAAAATATTTTTTTTTCAATGCCGAAAATATATACTGCGCACATTTAGATCCTACCTACTGAATATTATAAATAAAAAACGGCACAACATTCGATTTTACATTTCATGAAAATTCGTAGCGGTAGGTACCTACTTATTATGTACAAATACTAGCTTTTTTTTTATCGATCGAAAATAACCTTCAGCTGCATAGGCTGTTAATAATGCAATTTTTTTTAACTTGAACTATTTTTTTTAAAAAATTACATTATAATAATATAATTTGGCTTTTCTTAAAACTAATAATAAGTTTAGGTTGTTTTCAGGCTTAGGTTCTATAGCGCTGCGTCCAGTGGCGTATTAAGGTTTTCGTCATGAGGGGGGGGGGATATGATTTTATCCAGTAGCCCCGCTTTTAAAGCTATAGGCCTTAGCCCTTAAGTTAGGACTCCGAAAAATGTTGCATATTATATACAGGCTATGGGGAGGATTGATCCCCTCGATCCCTCCCCGTATATACACCACTGGCTGCGTCTAAATGTGGTGGATAACTCTTCGAGCTCTTCTTCGTTGTTGTGACACATTTCCTATTTTGACCATCGACCTTTGTGTTACGAATATAGGTGGATCTTCCATTGACATCAGAAAACCATGTGTTATTTTTGTGTGTCGTTCTAGTCTATTACCTATTGTAAACAAGAAATTGTATAAAACATATTATTAGTATTATTAAAGTATTATTAATTAGGTTGTTAATATAATAGGTTGTTAGGTTGTTATTAATTAACTAATGTTGTTTACATTAAAAAAAAAAAATTTTAGATGAATTCGAAGCCATTATAGAGTATTCCTGTACGGACACTCTTCATAGTATGATATTTATGCCATTCACAGTACCTGACCAGATTGAATTCATACGATTAATATTTGGCTGGTAGGCCTAATTATTATTAAACAAAATTGTCGTTAGTTCGTGTGATCTGGAAAAAAACTAATTAAGTTCGGATAATTTGTGAACACGTAAAAATAACTAAAATATTAATTTAAAAAATATTTACAATACTAATATTTAATATTAATATAATTTTGAATCAGAATAACCTACGGTGCATATGACAGATAGTTCGAAGGTTTTTCGCAAAATTCCAATAGTTTAATTAACTACATAATATTTATTAAAACCGGATTTTCGATGAGTATGTATACACTATACATTTTAAAATCACTAGAGTCTAGTTCTAGTAACTAGGCCAGCGGTTCTCAAAGTGTGCGCCACGATGTTTTTGTATGTATAATTTAAATCAAGTAAATAGGTACTTCACTTAACCATTTTTTGTTATGGGTTCATATTATCCATCACAATTTTTTCTGGTTTTTATTGAATTTTTCTATGTTTCTATAATTAGTCATGATAAGGGTTGGGAAGGGTGCCCTGAGGAAACCTTAATTTAAATGGTGCGCCGTGAACCAAAAAATGTTGGGAACCTCTGAACTAGACTATACAAAGATATTTTTACATTTATTATCAATAGTTGGTAATAAAATAAATAGTTAATATATTATTATATTATTACGATCGGTGATAAACTATGTTGCTATGAATAATAATATTATAACTGTCAAATAAACAACATTATTAAGGTCTGTTCTTATTTGTAGATTATCATGACGTGTTAACATTAATTATCATTTTATTCAGATTTTTTCCAGATGGTTTAAATTTCAAACGTATTGAAATTATTTTAAAGTTTAGACAAGGAAAGTAGTGGACCAAATTGTTGAGGGGTATCCTTGAGTCACTCCACTCATCGAACATCACACTTAATAACTCCAAAGTATAAACAATATAATATACTCTTTCAATAATCGATTCGTATATTGTATAGTATTTAAAAGAAAAAGGTCGTTCTTATATCATATTATAAGTAGTATACTACTACTAGATGTTTTTCCTCTGGAATAAAAATTATGGAGTCATAAATATGTTTTTGGGTATAGTGCAGTGGACAATATCCAGGAGCATGTTGCATTTATTTAAGAATTTAATTTATTTTAAATTTTTAAATCATTATTTTTTATTTACATTTCTATGGAATAACCAAAGGATTACGAAAATCGGCTTCTCAAAAATCTGATAGAAAAAAAAAGTTGTAGACACTCAGCCCAAAAACATATCTTTGCTAAAAATTATTTTGTCTCTGATTACGAAATTAAAAACGAAGGTATATTCTGCTGCAGTCGTTCAAAGAAGTAATAGTGGAGTGGACAATGTGATCAAATAATACAATACACGCGTAGAGATAAAAAAAAATCTGTACGGCTATCATTCGAAAAGGATAACTCTACAAAACGTATTTGGATACATTTATTTCTCCATGCCACTCGTCAAGTATAAAACATTTGGAGCTTATATAATATATAATTAATGGTAATTTGTATACACTATCATAATATTTGTAAATATTGTTAAAGCACTTTCTCCAGAAAATCAGCTTATTTCGTTTTACGATTCATGTATTTCCCCAGACGATTAAATTCCTAACAGAATCTTCATCCACACGCATCCTCTCAGGAAACTTAATGTGAGCAGAGAATTTGGAACCATCCCTTTGTGATACGTTTTCTTGTCATCTTACAGGAAGCGGTTTGGCTACAATTTCACAGTCCAATTGGCAACATCGTGTGCACAAGTGAAAGTCATCATGTTAGTAAAACCATCTAGGAAAAATATAAAAAACAAAAAACGTTTGAAAAATTGTTTATTTTTGGGGTGCTGTAAATAATTAGATTCGTAAGGGTCGCACTAGACCCGGATTATTTGATTCACCCGAAGTAGATTGGTACATATAATATATACATCGATATATATAATATTATTATAACGGCAGTATTCAGGATATTATCACCCTCACTTAATCATTATTGTAGGTAGTAATGAAATCTTCGAATGAATATTGATAAAAGACTCTATTCGTCATTTGATAGTATTATGACATAATAATATAGTAAAATAGAGAGATAAGTATAGATATAGTACGCCTTATAAATTATAATAGATAATTTTTGTGGTAAGGTTGAGTTGTGGTACATTATTACTGGAATACCGCAGACCTAAAATATAATATATACAATTAATTTGTTTATAATAATCAGTATAATATTACACAGGATAATAATTTAGTATGCATTATGTTTCAATCCCGTTTTAGATTCTGAGCGGATTAGTGTATATATGTATTTATTTTAATTGAATCCGTGTAATTTTTGTGTTTAATAACACTTTTTTTATAGTAAAAATAATGTTTTAACTACTTTTCTGGTAGAAAATCGCGTAGATTTAGCATACTTTTGTGGGTCACAAGTGAAAATAGTAATAGATTATTATCATTTTATGATATAATAAAGGTTAGGTAAAATAATAATAATAATAATAATATTAAGTATAGTAAAATATGGTATTTGTTTTTGGTGAAAATCAGTTCAACCTATTATATTGTTAGGTACTAATAAAAATAAATTGCTATAATAACAATATAAACAATAAACATATAATTAAAATATAACCTTAGCAAATATGTACCTCTCCGATTGGCATCGTTTTTTGTATACAATAATAATTGCATTTATCATATTTTAATTCAAATTTTACAGTGTTCACATTAATAAATTACATTATGATATACTCAATGACAACGTGCACTGTTTACCCGTTATACATCATAGTGACTTACCTGGATTTCCTTTGATAATAAAGGAATATTATAAAGGATATAAAACTTCCTTAAATTGTGATTTTTTGAACTTTATGGTGACCATATTTTCGAATACTTGGACTTTTTATGCAATGTCCTATGGTAATGCAAACTTTTCTTTTTTATTTGTGAACCACGCTTTTTTTATTGAAACTTATAATGCATTTAATTTGGAATTTTAATGAGTATTTTCAAAGTTGTTAAACTTCAAGCACCACGGTACTACTGCAGCTTTGGTACTCTATAGTCTTTAACACATAAAGTTTAATAACTCAAAAACTAATCATACGAATATGAACTTCGATTTATAAATATATAGATGCTTCAACCTTTCTTTAAAAAAAAAAAAACCTCATTAACATTTTACAGTAAAATATGGGAGTTCTCATTTGAGAAAGAAAGAAGTTTGTATCGCCACACGATACTTCTTAGGCTTAAATGGTTGGAAAAAAATTAGAGTGCTTAAAAATTCTGACTTTCAAGGATCAAGAAGTGAGCATTTCGGTGAATCTCTCTGTATATTATAATGGCGTTTGGTAGTCACAGTGAGCGTACTTGGAATGTTAAAAAAGAAGACAGTATCTGTGACAAATGTATATTTACATATTGGTCTTTTTGACCAAGCTAACCAAAATAGGCAACATTTACAATAACACAGGGTAAATATAGATTATTATCACTGCGGATATTCTCCCTTGTCGATTTTGTATCTGCTTAAATTATAATTGTGTACGTCAGGCATCGGCAAATGTTTTTATTGTTTTAATAATATATACCTACAGATTTTAAATGTTATATAATATTTTTAATAATAAAAAAATACATTTATTTAGTAAAAAAAAAAACAAAAAACAATGTACTAAGAAGACAGACACCGAGGCCAACATGAAACCAAACGACTATTGTTATGCGAGGGAAGTCGATTCTAGTTCTGATATCCTTTTGGTTTTTAAAAAAAATCTTTTACTTTACTCTTAAATCTCCCCAGTTAATATAATATATGCACTGGCTGAATGTTGAACATTTCATGATTTCTGGACATTCGTCACTAACGAATGTATTATTGATGTTATTATACTTTATGTTAATGTTTGCAGTAATCGTATTCTGGAAACGTACAAAACTCGTTTGAATGCTATACCCGTAGTGCAGTGTGATCAAGAGATTGTACACAAACTGCATCGGAAACATTACAACTGAGATATTTAATAAACGCATTCAAAAAACACTAATACAACAATGCGTTATAAAATAATCATTATTTACTTTTTTACGCGTTAGGAACTGAGGAAACACACTTTACACTAAATTAGTAAACCTACCTACACCATAATAACTTCCTGGTATCTCAACGTGTAATTTAAAAGGTACGACTCTGAGACGAAATACGTTAACAATATAAATATTATCATGTTAATATTATTGTCGTAGTCCGATCAAGTTTAACGTCTATTCGAATTTACACGACCACTTTATATTGTATAATATATTGCACCAAACAGGTCCACAAAATACCAGCGGAGCGTGAAAATGACAAATGTATTATTATAGTAAAAGACGACGTGGTAGGTACCTGTTATTCGGTATCACGACCGTATGCGAATCCTCGTGGAAAACAATCTAAACAGAAATCGGTTTCGCGTGTGTATTATAATAGTATTATAATTATTTTCGTATCGGCGACCGTGGAAATGGCTGAAATCTCGCGACCGACCGTAAAAAACGAGCATATAATATAATATAGTACCATAATATTATATTATCACGATAACCCAAGAACTAAAATAAGAGTTAAACTATTAGCGATTAAATGTTTTTTTTTTTAATGATATTTGTACGTAGTAATAATAATTAGTACCTACATCGTCTCGTGCGCATCTAAACAGGCGCGTTATGCTTATATACACGCACGCGGCGTCTGGGTAGGTCGTAGATACCATATTATATGATATTATTATGTTACCAGGTATCCGCAGGGCTACCGTACGATATCCATCGCGGTCATCATTAGATAATAGTATCAACAATCATTATAAACGTCCAACTGATGGACGATCTGCAGTGCAATCACACACGTCGTATACAGCTGGTATTATAGCCGTCGTAGTTGTTAGCGTGCTCGGACCTCCTCTGACGTCCGGTCCGTAGATATTAATATACCTAGCTAATTAACGTTAACGATATCGTAAAACCGAAACTTATAATATAATAATATTATAGCAATAGGAAATCACGAATTCGCGAACATTTAGTCGATTACACAAAGATAAATCGCGTACCGCATGTACGTTATTAAGTCAATATTATTTTATTTTTTTCCCCTTTTAATAATCGTAAGACGTTTAATCGACTTATAACGACCCGCGTGGAATTATGTATTCCACGTTCGCGTGACCTTGATTAGTGTGGGCAAGTATAAAAAAAACCGTTTTACCGAAATAATTATACAGGAACTCACGCAATATTATTAATTATTATATTGGTTCCTATACGATATGATTATGCGCATATTATATCGTATTTACCTATTTACCTATATATTATTATTATAATATGGGACATCGAAATATAATAATAAGTCGCGACTTTTGTTGTAAATAATATGTATTACCGATGCAATTTTTTTATTGCAGACAATATAAATACGAGAACCATAACGATATAGCTTATTATATTATGCACTATGGAGTTATAATTGGTACGAAATTCATGAAAATTAATAATAATTATTCTATAATATCTAAATAATTTGTGTATTTCCCATAACTGAAAATATCAAATTTCATAGTACGTATTATATGATAATGCAATACACTGTGGCACTGTAACAAACACTCAAATTCAAATAAATTTTTTTATTATTTAGTGTTTTTGGTATTTATTTATTTATTGCAAGGCTATATTTTACAAGCAAGTTACAGTTACAAATGTATGCTCACCACCTTTAACTAAAACTTGTATCGGAGGTATAGTTCTTAATCTAAAGTTTATATATTACTAAATTGTTATAACATTTGTTATGACGTATAGACTAATTTACAAAAAAAATTATTAATAATTATGGTAATAACGATAACAGCGAGTAAATAGATTATAGTATTAATATTTAAATATTTCAAAAATGTTAGTAACTACCTAGATTAGTGTTTTAATAATATGATATGCTTAAAATTATTAAAATGTTTAAAAAAATTAATAAATAATAATAATATTTATAAATTAATTTTTGAATCTATACATACCACAAAAGCACTATTTAGTGGACTTTTGATACCAAAAGATTTACCTCTAAATATCATTCTAAATCAACCTATGCTATGAAAATCTAGTATTACAATTTATGCTTACATATTGGAATAATATGTTTATATTATGCAATTAATAATCAACATTTTTAACACTTTTCTTAAGTTTGGTTTCACGTCTGTCTGTGATCAAATCTTGCGCGCTCGATTTGAGGCACTTTTTGAAGATGAAAAATTCTGAAAATTGGTATAGACCTTGGTCTTGGATGACAATACAATAATCCGTTGTCATTTTGGGACATGGACCAAAAAAAAAAAAAAAGGATTGTCCCCACGACGTCGCCGTAATATCTCTCGCAGATATTGAACTTTCTCTCTTCCCCAAAAATAACCGCAACCTCTTACGAAGCAAGTATAGGCGTGTCCTATCCATTATTATAATATCTATGGTAACAACGGTAATTATTACCAAATAACATTATACCGGTATTCTGATATAGGTACCGAAAACACCGGATACCGATATTCTTTAAACACTACAGTCAGCAGTGAAAATAAGAGCAACAGACTGTTCGTAACTTCATGTTCTTAATTATTTACTTTCAACTAAAAAGTAGAAAATAAAAAATAAAAAAAAAAAATTTTAAAAACACACTTTTCCATAAAAACATTTAAAAAAAAATTTTAAAAATTGCACTAAAAAGACAAAAATAATTCTCTGTACTTAAAAATAATGAAAAATTTATTGATGAAAAATTTAAAAGTGTGTGGTGCATCATACAAAACATTAAAAGCCGAGCTAAGTCTCACATACACTTCTTTGTTCAATCCTGTTTATAAGATAGTGACTGGCAGTATATGTCAAGTATAAGAGCAAAATAATGAAAAATTTACTGATGAAAAATTTAAAAGCCAAGGAAAGTCTCACATACACTTCTTTGTTCAATCATGTTTATAAGATAGTGACTGGGAATATATGTCAAGTGTATGAGCACCACACACTTTTAAATTTTTCATCAATAAATTTTTCATTATTTTTAAGTACAGAGAATTATTTTTGTCTTTTTAGTGCAATTTTTAAAATTTTTTTTTAAATGTTTTTATGGAAAAGTGTGTTTTTAAAATTTTTTTTTTTATTTTTTATTTAAATAACTTATCAAAATACATTTAACTCTCTATGAATTAGAACTTGTATAGCTTGGTAACTTTATTATATATTGAATTATTTTATTTAGAGTTTTTTTAGTTTTCAGATATCGGGCTTCCAATACCTAATGATAAATCTATTCCGACTTCTGTTGCAAATAATAAGTACCTATTAGGTACAAATGCAATTGCCGATTGCATACAATATAAATACGAGCACTGTAATGATATAGCATATCATTCGCAGTTATAATTTATATGAAATTCGTCAAAATGAATAATTATTATTCTATAATATCTAAAAATTTGTGTATTGATTTTTTAGATTTCCCGTAAAAAAAAATTATTATTTTTTGTAAGTATTATAATATGGTGATGCAATACACTGCGGCGCGGCGTAAGGAAACACACGAATTTAAGTAAATTTACTCTTAGAGATCATATACTAATATATTTATATTATCGAATACATATTACCGATAAGTACCTATCCGATAGTCAAGCTGACTTATTGGTATATTACCTGCTCGGTACATGCACGTTTGACATTGGACATTATGATATTTTTTCGATGAATTTCAATCGTAAAATCGCCACCACACATCGTTGTAGATAGGCAGTTGATACGAAGTAAAGGTATACCGATAACCATGACTGTCGTGAATAAACGAAGAACACCATGATTATATTTTATAGTATTCTCGTATTGAAATTGCAAACATATTTTTTGTTTTATCCGTGGAGTTTATTAGGTACCTGTGTTTTGATTTTAGATTCTGAGCGAAGCGATGAATGTATGGATTTTACAATGATGTGTGTTTTTTTTTATTTTTTTATTTTTGTGTCCGTCATCACCTTTTAGGACAGTAAAAGTGCTTGGATTTTCTTCAACAGTAACTTTTCTGATAGGAAAGTGAATCTAGTTGGTACTTTGGGGGGTCAAAAGTAAAAATTTCCCAGTAGTTTTTGAAAGCGACGTGAAAAACAAAAGAAAAATTAAGGAAAAACGGGAATTTTTACGCAAAATCTGTTTTTGAGAAAATCGATTTTGGTTTTTGGTGTAACTCTAAAACAAATTACCGTAGAGACATGAAATTTTGACTGAATGTTTATATTAGCATTTTCCATACACCATACAATTTTGAAAATATTTTGACTCTTTTTGAGCTGTATTCGGACATTGTCAGTTTTCAATTTTTTTAGTTTTTTTTTCTATAAATATCAATAAAATTGTATTTGTTGTGTAAAAAAGCGTGAAAATTTAATGCAAGGCTCCTGATATAATGTTTCAATTGCAGTTGAAAAATATTAAAAATACATAGGCACATTTTTTTTTTATAAGCATTTAAAGTTCAAAATTTGACATTTATCAAATTTATAATTTATTAATTATTTTGTAGTTAAAAATGTATAAAATGTTTAACTTTTATGGCTAAAGATTGAAAATTTAAAACAAGGCTCCACGTAAATAGGTTATATATAAATTACTTTATTCACAATAATATCATCAAATATACTTATTTCATAGGCTCCTATCATAGGCTGACTGACCGTTTTCGCTTAGAATCGTTTTTCTTATACAATGATATTATATCATTGAATTCAAATTTAACACCATCCATTACAGTGATCCACTTGTAACCTACTGTACAGTAGAGCGACATCCACTTATTCACCTTTTTTTTTGCACTTAAAAAGTACTAAAAGTACTTAAAATATTTTTTACTGAACGTACAGCAATTATTATTAGGAATAGAAACTATTTGTATGATTAGAATAGTAATTAACGCTAAATTAAAATGTAATACATTCATTACAGTTCCTTACTCAATGACGAGATACACTCGAAACCTATAATTATACGGCAGAGTATATTTTTTTTAGAGTCTCAATTGTAATTTTTTTTACTCAAGTTTAACAACAATATATCCACAAATAATATTATGTATAAGATAATAGGTATGTAATTTAATACAAAATTATACGTTAATATAAATTAATATTAATAAAATAACTATAGGTATTCAGAAACTAGCGACGGTCCTAAAGATTGTCAAGATAGTGTTAGTATTGATGAGTGGTAATAAATGAGCAGTTTTATATCGGGACTAGAGAATCTTTAGAGATAACTAATGTAGGAAGAAAAAATAAACGGATCCTTGACCTGTCGTTGGAGAGGTAAATACAATTAAAAAGTAGGCGGCATTTATATTTGTTTATTTAATTTAGTCCCAATTAATTTTTGAATAAACCTGGATGCGTTAATAATTGATCGTCCTTTTGAGATATCGTAATGTCAACATTGCTTTCACAGATAGTGACCATTATTATGCATACTCCATTTACAATACATTGTATATACCTAGTATATTTAATTATAAAATTACCTACTTAACTATACTTTTTTATCATTGAGTTAAGTATATCCAATAGCCATGCAATTAAATTAATAATTAAATCGTTATCATGACACGTATTATTGTTTCTAAAAATTCTCATAGGCGCAAATTCATTAAAATGTCTGAAGGGCTAACATTTGTAACATCAATGTGAGTGGATAGGGGGGGACTTCGATCCCACATAACTAAAAACTGTATATTTTCCCTAAGCCCCCCTGCGATTTGTGCCGGAAGCAAAATTCATACTACTAATTTTTAGTTATTTAACTTTGCGTATTAAGGATATTAGATTCACGATAATATGTTTCATAACGAGACTACAATAATTTGGATATTTTAGTGATTAATATTAATCTATTAACATTAGTAGTTAGTAAAAATGGCGTAAGTATAATTCACACCAGATCTGATTTACATATTCCATTTAATTTTATAGCCATTTTTAAAGACTATAATATTGTCCTTAGTACAAACATTTTAATAACTAAAAAAACACTCGTGTGAATTCTGAATTATTTTCGAAAAATATATCCTCTACATAATTGACAGGAAAATAGGGAAGTTCTCATTTGAATATAAACTGACGTTTGTATATCACCACAACACACTCCTTAAATAGAACAAAAAAAATACAAAAATTCGAAAAATTGGTCTTTAAGTATATCTAAAACGTCCAAAAATCAGAATTTTAATAAATTTATTTTTAAAGTACAAAAAATGGGGATCATGCAACTGTTTTGTATATTACGTTTCATTTAAATTTAATAAGTTAGGCAAATTGTTTTCATCCCTATTGTGTCCGTTTAAGTTATAGCTTTGAGTTAATACTGTTTTGATTAGGTAGGAATTTTAAAGTTGATAAATCATGTTTCATTGTAAACGCATGTTTTACGTGAACTCAACATGGTCGTTTAAGTACGCCTTTCCTAGCTTACTCGTTTGTGTTGAACTATACCATTAGGTTTTTTTTTAATTTAGCGTTACCTTAATTTGAAGGTCACTAACGTGGTATAATACCTATAGAGGTATACTATACCTGTCTGTTGAACTACTTCGTTGAAAGTTGACTTGTATGACGCTCAATATTTTAATTTATACTGTTTTGTCGCGATATCCATTTTTCTTGTACCTATGCATTAGAGACCGGCTACCCACAATCGTTTCGAGTTTATTAAAATATTCAACATTTAGAAATAATTAATGGCTGCGTTGCAAAAGAAGTTTTTCTTCGTTTACAAAATGTTAAAGTGCGACTGTCCCAAACACCGCAGTCTACACACTACAGGTTTCGGCTCGCTCTGAGCTTCCTGTTCAACTTTAACCGACAACTACTACAGACGGGCATAGCTGCAGCGATATTGTGTGTTATCTATAGATAGGTATGGCTTAACCTTGGATTTATATAAATACACTTTATATAATAATATTGTATTAGGTCATTCATGCACGATATCGAAACGCTTCCCGTAGGAATAAGGAACATGTGCCAAGCTGTTAGTCCTCATTTCCGAGTAAGCTTTTTCAAGCGAATCTTCTCCCGGCGGTCCCCAGCAAGTCGTCGCGCTGTTATGAAACGTTTCTACCCAATTATATAATAAAATAATATGGTCATGACTCATAATCACCTACGTCGGCTACAACTATTAAGACGCAATCAATATATTAAGCATTTTGAAATAAACGAAACTAACGATGGAACTGATGGAAGGCGACTTGACAGTGGATTGGATTGATATTGTTTTTTTTTAAACATAAATCTGTTTTTGGGCTGGGTGCAGATATATTTATTTTTAAACCGATTTTGGATAGCTCTTTGTTTATCGAGATAGAAACGAATAAAATTTAAAAATTACCTAATTTCCACTGGGCATTACGATTAATGGTTACTATTATTAAAACATATTTATGGTTTATACATTTTCTTCCAAGTGGAAAATAATCGAGTAGCATGCTATACGTTTGCCAATACACCTTTTTTTTGTATACAAACGGTCATTGAGATCACAAAATAATTATTGTTGGTTAACGATGTCGGCACATAAATTTTTTGTGTATCATTTGATCAGTTTTTATGATAATAATTTGGTATAAGAACCCTTTATATACAAATTTATAATACTAAATATTATATTTAATTAGTAGGTAGTATATCTAATAGAATATGTTATAGAATAATTCTATTAAAAACTATGTGAAACAATTTTTAATAAAGATAATATATTAATTTATTATATTATATCACAGTTAGTTACCTATATTGATGATGGTTGTATCATGTGTAATTTTCGTGTTTTAATTTTTTTACTGATTTCTTGAAATGGTTTTTTGATTACAGGAAAAACTGAATATTAAATCAACTAATGGATGTAAAACTAAACTTGAAAAAAAAAAAACTAAAACTATCCATTTTCTATCTGTTAAAAATATCCGCAGATTACAGATGATGTTGATGAACTCGAGCCGAATAATACATAATATTATCATACATCGTAAAGGGGTCTTTCAAAATTGCATGCCATACAAATTTAATAATTTTTTTTCAAATAATTTTGATATAATTGACTTATTTTGAAGATATATTACGATAGAAATGCTTCTCTATAACTCATTCTTGTAGTTTTTTTTTAAATATTATACACCTATAGTTACCAGTTTTTGTTTTTTTAAAAGTATTTATAACATTTTATAATTATTTAGACGCTTTAAACTTATTAAAATATTCACGTTTTTTCGAATGCACTGATCTCTAGTTAGTGAGGTGGTGGCCATACAATAATCAATAAGCCGTACAGAAAAATAAAACCAAATCCATTAATTAAACCATCATCATTACAGGAAAAACTACCACGCTTCATAAAATTCTCAAATTGGATTTTTTTTTTATAACAATTTAACTGCCATGCGCATTGTATTTTAAGCTCAAACTTTTTCGTACCTACACTGTCATTGGACATAGTAATAGTAGTTTCACTTCCATGTTGCAACAATTTTTTCATTAAAATATTCGTATTGCGTTAGTTCTTTCTGATATTAAATATTTAAATTGATAACAGACTTTGGATATAAGATGAGACCCAAATCCGACGAGCATGGTCATACTTTAAATTAAAAATTAAAAAAATGGTTTAAAGCAATTAAATTTATAATATGCTTTAAGTGGATTAATAGTATGTAGATTTCAATACTCTATTGAACAAATGCGCATGTACCTAACTGAGATCCGATATGGGTGCTCAATTTAAACTTGAGAAAATATTGAGCATCAATACTATGTATAATAATAATAATAATAATAATAATATAATAATCTCATGGCTAGTGGGTTAACTAAGTGTGACCCCGATGTGATGATCATAATGGGAAAAATCTACAAATAATTCAATATTTAATTGTAAACTTGTTAAAGAAGAAAATTTAATTTAGGTCGCAATGAACTCTGGTATTTTAATTATCTTTAAACAACACCAGAATAATGCACTTTCAAAATTGTAAATTTTTGATGTATAGACTATTAATAAAAGTTATATTTTTTTTAAATCGAAGTTCAAATTGACCCCGTATAAATAGAGATAATCTTTCAAATAGAAATCTATCGATGTCACGAGGCATTAGGTAAATGTGTGTGCTAAAAACGCGTCAGCTTCAAAACCCTGGATATAGGTATAAATAAATTACAAAAATAATTACAATTGCAAGTGGATACAATTCGACTCCATTAATATCATAAACCTTAATTGTTGAAGTGTTTGAACTACACCGTACGGAACATGATGTTATAACATCGTATAATATTCTAATTTTAAGTAGAACAAACATTAAACGTAAACCATTGGTAATTAAAAATATAATTAGTTACCTATAAAATACGTAGGTACGCTTATAAAAATTATATCTAAATTAATATTTTGTGTATTTTTTTATGAGTTTATGTAACTAGACCCATTATTTATTCAATGAATCTAGCCTCTAGGTAAAAAATCTAATATTTATGAGAGATTTTTTCAGTAGGTACTTTTAAATACGGTTCTTTATTTCTTTGTGAATAAAAATGTACCTATCTTGTTTCATTATAGTGCTAGAACACATAGAAAATGGCCATAAATGTAAGATAATTTACTTATTTATGAGATAATAATTTAAAACAAAACAAACGTTTTAATTTTCAACGATTTTTTTTGCATTTCAAAACATTTATTTAATAAAACTCTTATCTAATAACAATAACATCAAAAATTGGAATAATATAGTTATAAATAAAAATGATTGCATATTGTTATATCATGTATTATATAGTATAATATAGTACTTATCTAATGATACCGTAATGATACTGACACGTACATTTTTATTAATTTTACTTACTTTGTACAATATTTAGTCAATTAAGAAAAAAAAAAATTTAATCTATTTTTTTTTAAATTTAATATTTTAAACTACATTGGATATTCGGATGTTGTAGTTCAGATGGTGAGTGATTTTTAATGTTTCATTAACAAATGTATTATACGACTTTAAGTGTTACGTATTATTATTACATTATTAAAAATATATTTTTTGCTATAAATTACCATAAGAACTTAGCAACAAACATTTTCGTTGGACTTTATGATATCGCTTAGAATACCAACGATATTAGTTCATCTTGTTTGCTATTTTTTCTGGAAAAACGGCCTTTGCCTACTCATTAAAAAAGAAAATGTTACGACGGTGACCACTTCTTTGGTTAGGTTAGGCACCTGGTTATGCCATTTCGAGCGTGGTATAAAGACCTCCACACGCGCTATAAAGCCAACACGAAGTGAGTGACGTTAACGGTAACGTCTAAGGGTCGAATCATCTAGCAGAACCCAATGGTCCCACTCACAAGGTCCAGTTAACACCCGACCACGTTAACGGGCTGGATAGCATTCGTTAGTTCAATTAAAATTCAAAATTATTATCAACTATCATATTTATATAATAGAATAATTTTATATTATTCGTTCAGCGCGCGTCACGTAAGTTATAATAGTTAATTATTAATCGAATTAAACGTTTGCTAATTTGTAATAATAATAATATTATAGTATGGATGTATGATTTACAGTAACATAATTATTATAATGTCATCTGTGACTCAAGACTGCCCTAAAATTACAATGCGGTATAGGAATTTTCTATCCAAATCTCGAATGAGTGAAAAAAATTGGACAGAAAACTGGTATAGACGAAAACGTCCTTGTACAAGAGTCCAAATCATCGGGTAGGTTAGGATAGTAATATAGAAGTAATCGAAACGATTCGGATCCAGTTTTAAACAGGAAGTATAATATTATTGTATATTAAATTTGAATAACCAGCTGGTCCTGGTGAGTGGTGGTGGTGAAATTTACTGCACGTCACAGACAATACATTATAAATTCCTGCGGAACAAGATAAGAACAATTATTTTTGATTGGGTGGCTGATTGGTCTAGATCAAATAAAAACCTCGTGTAGCTAATTTTGCTTCCAAATAAACACAGCTCCTTGAGTTATTCGGTTTTTTTCGTCATAATTGACGTTGAAATATTATTTTAACGGCTTACATTCCAAATACAAAACCGTCCAATTTTTATCCATCGAAAAGTATAAAATAATAACACCCAAACTAAAAATACTACTAAATTAACATTGATTAATTACCTATTCATAAAATATAATTTTTTTTTCTTTAAAAATTAACTATCATATTAAGATAAGTTATGTTCGCACTGAATAAACAAAATGTGTGAATTCATTGAATCGGAAATAAATGGTTATACCACAAAAATAATTTCCACTGAGTGAATTTTTGAAATTTTAGATCTTAAGGCCATTTACCCGAGCACTGCCACACAGTAAAAGATAAGGTCAAGTGGAATATATTTTCGTATTTAGTTTGAGTTTTGTAACTGTTTAGGTATTATGCATGAAACTTTGAAATTAAATAGTTTAGTTTTAAAAACAAATTGACTGTGAAAATTATACTATATTGCTTAGGCACTTATATCACAATATTAAATTTAAAAAAAAAAACAAAAAAGACCGAGTAATACCCAATTTAAGTGTTGGTATGTTTGTATAAATAGTTATGAACGGTAAAATATGAAACTGGTCCTAAAAAAAGATAATAGAATAAAAAGACCCTTCGAAATATATTTGCATTCCGAAATTGTATTAAAGTTTTATCACAAAGTGAACTTATATGGATACTTATGGTCTGTGGAAGGGAACCTAAAGTACTTATGGATGGGAGTTTTGTGACTTGTTCGGGTGGCTTTTATCGAGTTTCTGTATTCACGTAGGTGTATTGTAGGTACTTTACAAAACAAAAGCTTCTCCAGTTGTGTATGTGTACCTACGCGCTTTGCTTTTGGAAAAGAAAAATAATGCCAAAGGCCAAATGACACCTAATGATTGCATTGGACTTTAACACTTGCGATTAAAAATGTATATTTTACACAGCGTTGAACACTGTTTCCGGTAGCCAACATTAAACAGGGTGTTACTTTATTACAGAGACACGTCATTACAAGCGGAGCTAATATGAAAAGACTGTGAAGACCTATTATCTATTATGGCCCTTGAGAATGGCAATTGCCGAATTCCGTCCCGAGCTGCTGAAAATGTACGAATTCTGTCCCAGGGGTGGAGAAACTATGTCCAAATTCCGTCCTGGTCAATTATTAAACAGGACAGTTTAATAATAAGTATACATCATATCAGTGAAAAATAGTTATGAATATTCACCTTGTGTATCCCGTACCACAAACAATTGCGAGTCATTTCATTCGAAATTCAACAGTTATTTTTATAATTCAAAACCAAACATATTTCAATTAAAAACTAAGAATTTATATTTTCTTTTAGGTTAGCTGATATATTTGGCCAGATTCTAGACTTCAGTAAAAAAAAATATAAGTTCAGTTTCAGTAAAAAAATAAGATAATTAGACATAAGGCTGTTTTGTCGGATTCTACATTTTAAACATGCCAGCAATCGGGACGGAATTTGGACTTCAGTTTTAGAACCATAGGGGGTTCGGGACGGAATTCGGTACCAGCCTTGAGAATATTTTCGAGAATAAATTTAAAAAAAATTAAAAAATTAAATATTTTAGACTTCAGAGCCAATAATTGTAAAAGCAACTACGATGTTGATGTAAAATATTGCATTCAGCGTTTATTTATTGTTTCAAATATTTTATTGTTATATTATTGTTACGATATTGCACTCGATTATAATATTATTATTATAATATATAAATTGTTCACAATATTCGTACTGCACACCAAAGTGTGGCTAAAACTATGTCAAAGTATAATAATAAGTACCACGTATTACGGTCTGCAGCCAAAGTACAAATTACTGGTAGACATATTGACAGTTATTTGACATTTTAAAAGCACGATCGATATTCTATTTTACAGCAGCGGTTCTCGTTTACATAAAAAGTTAATAATATTGAAATAACGTTTGTTTTATTTTCTTTTTACCACTTATATACTGCAGAACGATTTGGTACGACAGTTGACTTCGGACAATACGTTTTACCTATGGCCAGCACGATTGAAATTATACATCATGAGCTGCAAAAATAATAATATCGACATGATGTCAACACGCACATAATCGTCGTATCTGATAATAATTTTGTTTCTTAATAATCGATAACGATTTTAAATTTTGTGAGCATGCAACTGATTTAAAAACAATTTAGTGAAAAATTAATATCGATCTCAACACAAACAAAAAGTTTATGTGTTTGTACAATTATAATATAATAATAATATGCAATATGCAAAGCTAGTCCTTATCTAGTCACAAAGTTTAAATTCAGATACTTTTACCTTTTAAGGTAAGTTAAATATTAACATGTTAGTTTTTTTTTAAGTACATACATATATACCTAACCTTTAATGAGTTTAGATTTTTCCATGATATGCAGTCACAAATCAGTTACAACACGTGATAGTCACGTTCAGTTATTTTTTTCCTTACATATGAACCACATACAGATTAAAAATAGTATATACTTTATTTTGAACAAATTATTATTTTAATGAAGAATAAAATAAAATAAATAACATATTTAAATAATGTTGTATGTGTAACTTGTATTATATTATATATTGTGAATACTCAATTCACTTGTCAAAAAGACTGCCCAAGACGTGTTGAATGCACTATTTATGGATTTAAACGGAAATCAAAATAACGTTTAAATTAAATAAATTCAACTTTATATAAATGTCCGACCCAAACACATTAGTTTAAAACCTATCAGCACCACCTGATAACTAGGTTCGAAGACTAAAGATAAGTTATTCGTGCCATGATCTCTCAACAAAGTTTATTTACTGAAAACGCGCCTAAATAACTTCTGTTAGTGGGGTATATCATCTTTCTTTTAGGTAATTAATTGTATGGTTTTTTACTATATATTTTTATTTTTGGTTTTGTGTATATAGGTATTTTTATCAAATTTAATTTCCTATTGTAGGTAAAATATTCAGTTAAAAACTAAATATAACTGATTTTTAACTCAGTTAAGTCACTTTTTTTTTTCTATTTAACTTTTAGCTTTTTCTATTATCACATATTCTTATTGTTCCTAAAGGAACAGATTGTATATACCGTTTATAAAAAAAAAAAACTTTTAACTTTAAACATACCTTACATATTTTGTCTATATTAACTTTACTTAACGAGTTAAAACTATTATTTGTTAACCGGCTCAGATTTGATAGTATGTATGCATTATACAATGTAGCTATGTAGGTACCTGTAACAATAATATCATTACATCATAAAGAAGCACACAATGCACACTATTGTATTGAAGTATTACACATGCGACAATACTTGTATTTAATTAATATTAGTGGACAATAATATTGACAATTATAATTGGACATAATATGTAATAATATTACTATCCATTGTTGAAGGCCACTTCATCGACAGAACGGTTATTATAATGATGTAAGCTTCTGTGCACTGTACCATTGACAAAGTGTTGTGTGTGTGTGTGTTTGTTTGTTTGTGTTTGTGTGTATGACAAGCTCATTTTAATATCGCGATCGAAACAATAAAGTTTTTTGGTTTTTATATTTTCTACATTAGATTAACATCCACCGTTACATAAACGCAAGCAATTTATCAATTTTTGTGAATGTTTTCGTTTTTGTGTTTCGCACTCGGTGCTCTCATATATACATAAATCAAAACGTCCGAGACAGTTATTGTTTATTTAATTTTTTTTTTTTTTGTCATCGTACACCGTATTTATGTATAATCCGACCTGCGAAATTACTGTGTACGTGGAACTGTGGAAGTATAATTTTAATATGAAGTCAGGTGCTCGTGGCAATGCCATAAACACTGCAGAATTTACATATCGTTTGTTGTTAAACAAGTCGGGAAATCGGAATTATTATATTAATATGAATATCAAAGCGCTAGTTGTGTTTTGGAATGAGATTCGAAACCTACAATGCAGCTAGCGTGTGGTTCTAAATGAACGCAGACGTTCGTGAAAACATATTACTATTGTTTAAGAAAAACATACGCAAATTGTGTTTTATAAAATTCAAATTGATATCATCGAAAAATAATTACAATGCAAATATGCTGCAATTGTAAATACCTAGGCGATTACGCTTTTTTATTTTATTTTCGTAGGGACCGGGGTTTGAAATAGTGCATCTATAGGGCACCACGATGCACAAACTGTGGGAACCGTTGCTCTTCAAAATTACGAGTAAAATGCTATCAAACTTGGGACGATAATAATAATAATAATATTAATATGAGAAACGCTGTTGATTAAACCACATTCGACCACCTTTACGGTTTTACGGTTATGTTTAGTCAATCGTTAAGTATTTATATTTTTTAATTATCTTTTATCGGTGTGTATGTACGTAGCTTATCTGTTGTAGTGAACCCGTGTATACATATATGCTATCCCGACGACAGTACTTTTAGTACTCGACTATTGAGTATTGATTGACATTTACTTTTATTACCTTCACATATACACATAATATTGAGTATTGTTTGACATTTACTTTTATTATTTTAGTTCCGACGCCTAGTTGAATTACACTGTATAGCCTTCAGGACCGGATTTGACCGGATTTTCACTTTAAGAGCACTTTATCCGGGACTTTGGACATTAGAGTACTGACATTTAAAAAATAAACTTGTTTTGTTTTTTTCTGTATACCTACTAAACAAAATAAAAACGGGGTGAAAAATACTTGAACCCAAAAGTCTTGGAATGTATACGTACTTACCTAGATAGTATGATGTGCCATGTACCTGTGATATATTAGCATGATCCTTGTACCTGAGTATAATATTATCATAAAATGAAAGTGCATGCATTTTGGTGAATTGCTTATGACTTATGAGTTAAAACTGTTGAACATCATAGATGAAAAATCAACAAAATAAAATACTAATATTAACCACTATGGTTTGACTTATAATGTATGTTCGTTTAAATCATTTACAAAATATACATAATACTAAATGGAAGGGTCCGGTGCAAGAACCGGGTATCTCCACTTTTTTTCGAATGTGACTTTTCCATGAAATCGTATTCATGGAGGAAATAGTCACAACCATTATGATTTGTTTCGAGTAATGATTAAAAATAATGAATAACAATATTACAAATATTAATGTAAATTTATTTTTAGATAATTATTGGTATGACTTGGTCTATCGCAGACTTAAGTACCAAACAGAAGAACTGCCGCGCTCAAATACCATTCATCTCTGTAAATCGCCACTTCCGGACACAAAAACCACGAATCGGTCGACTCCTCTCTCACCCTAACCGATCAGGGGAGAGGCAAAACGGAAAACACAACAGGCAACACGACAAAGATCCATCTCAAAGCCAAACGAATTTAATACAGTATCGTGGTAACTAGTAAGTGTATTGTTGTTTTTTTTTTTTATCTAACGTAGGTATCACAAACCATTTCGGTTTCGTTTACTCATATTTTATATTACCGATATTACCGATTGTGCTGAAAAAAAAAACACTTTGGTTTATATAATATTGAGGTCGATTAAATTACTGTCCACATTTGACGATGCCATCGACACCCCTCAAATGTAGGTTTTTGATATCAGAGTCCCCTCAACGTTCTATGCCCGACCTCAATATTTTGCTATAAATATTATTATAAATTAAATTATCCAACTAATACGTCATTATCAACATAAACTAATAAGTGCTGTATTTTCGCAGTCGATACAACAATATACAATTATGCTATACGGTGTTAAGAACGAATGGGTTACATTTTTTTTTTTTAATGAGAATATAAACTTGTTCGTCTCGTATTTTACATACATTTAAAACAAGTATTTTTTATTTTTTCATTGAAAACTTGTTATTCCTGTCATGTTTTTGTTTAGTTGCTTCCAATAAAAATAGAATACGTTCAAATTATTTGTTTTATATAACTATTTTTTCCTAATTTATAAAACGAGGACAATAATATCTGTATAATAAAATACACAAATTTACTTTAAAATGACAATATTATTGGTGTACCTACATAATCATTTTTGAAATTATACAAATTTTGAAAACAACTATTAATTAATATAAAAAAAAATAATCACGAATTGAAGGGATAATGTTGTATTATTTAGTTCCTGAGTGGCACATGGAAAATATTCAAAGCAGTGTTATGTGAAATTAAATGTTAATTTTGAATTTTCATGACATTATTATATTAAATTAAAGGTATGATCTTTATTTAACAATTGTATTTATACGCTCATACAAGTATTATACAAGAAAAATGTAAAATGAAATGTAATTCAATTTGCACTTATCAATATATAAAAAAAGGGGTATCAGCTTAACATACAATTTAAAATACAGTCATCTCTCGCTAACTCAAAATTCGCAATATCTCAAAGAAATGAAATTCCCCTAACCTTAATAATAATAATATAATATATAGTTGTATAGGGTGATTCACCAAGAATCGTCACCCCATCCAATATTTTCATTTAATGGTTTCCAGAATTTTTAAATATAGGTACTTGTTTAAAGATCATAATATTTTTTGGTTTTTGTAAAGGGTTTACTGTGGAGATACAAACTTCTGTTTTTAAAATGAGAACCCTCTTTTTTACTGTAAAATATTTATTGGCTAATTTTTTTGAAAATATTGTTTTTATTGTTTAATTCAAAATTCGAACTAGTAGAGTGGTGATGTTTATTTTTTTATGAAAATTCAGTTGGTCTTAGACGCCTGCAGAAGTAATAATATTATAATTATATTCAGTGTGTCATCCTAATCGTGTATTATATTTATCAATCAAATAATAAATGCCCGAAATATTATTGTCTCGTTCACCACGCAGTGCAATCGTTTTATAATGCTTTACATTATAATTCAATGATATGGTAATTTGCCAAAAATATGAATAAATCACGTTGGTAAGAACAAAATCTTAGAATATTAAATTGCATTATATGCGTTACGAAAAAATCGGGCCTTATTCATCGTCGTATACATCGATGACGTTTTCCCAAAAAATTATTTTGACGAGACAATAGTATTTTCCTGTATTATGATGTTTCTGCATTGGCAAAACAATGATTTAAACGTATAAACTAATTATTATTCGTATTTTATAACTTCGACATTTACCTACTATAACCAACGATAACGTCATGAAAACTATGTATCGTCGTTTGACGGCGTTTTGGATAGGCAAATTACTAGTATGTTACCTCTTATAATTATTATGGTTATTATGAAATTGTTCATGTGAAACATAAATTATGACAATAACTATTTATTTTAATTTTTAAATGTATGTTATAATGCCCATAATATGATTTTGTGATTTTTTTTTACACCAATTAAAATCAAATACACTGAATTATATTAATATGGACTAAAATGAAGCATAATTTTACCTGTACATTGTAGAATTTAACGAATTGTAAATAATGTAATCGTATAGTTACTAATATTATTGTATACAATTAGTTCATTAGGAAAACAATAATAGTTATCGCATATCGATGAGCGTCAATCGCAAGTATAAATATTGAATTCAATATTTCTGGAAAATAGTAATATTAATTAATACGTACATAAAGATTTTTTTTCAAATAAAAAAAAATTCAGTTCCAAGGAGCCAATTGTTGTATTAAATTCACTATAAACAACTTAAAATGTGTGATTTTTTTTTTGTTATTATACACGCATTACAATTGTCTAACAAATATATACCTACTACATAATTTATAAATTAAAATTCTAAAAATATGAAAATTGGTATAAATAAATGGATTTAACTTGATATCTATGACGTATACAAAATACGTAATATACTCTGTTCTAAAAAATAGTGTTATTTTATCGTTACTGATGAAATAATACATTATTAAAACTTCTTACTATTGTTTATTTTAAACAAAATATCATAATAAAATATTATTATACCTTTGTAACTACAGTGTTTAACATTACTAAGTATTAAGCAAATAAAACATATATGTTTACACACACACATGGTGAATCACCAAACATGCTCACTCTTATGTTTCCGATAAATAATGGATTCATTACAATTCTGAATACTTTAAGTTCATAAGTATAAGAATAAGATAGTATAAGGATCATATTTTCAATAACCAAAATGTTATTTTTTTAACCATATAAGAGATGTCCTTTGGCGTCTTGGCAATGCAAACTTATTATTTTAAATTAGAACCACTCTTTTTTACTGTAAATATTGTTAATTGTATGCTTTTTTGCTGAAATAATTTAAACGTCTAAACCAAAATCTCAACAATTAGTACCTATTAAAATACTTAGTATAATAGACCATAGTATTGTGATAATAAATAAGTGTAGGATATAATATGTGTCTATGACGTATTTATATATTTATTTTTTTTTTTGTTATTGATTTATGAAAATTGTATTAATTCATATTTGTAAACATTGTTTGAGTATAATAATTCAGAAACTTTTCATTTGAATATTGATCAAGGTGGTGCAATGACATTTAAAAAAAAAATGTTTAAATGTCTTGTAGAAAAGAGGTGTTTATTTGAAAATATAATGTTATACTACTGTACTAGTACTGGTAAAAATAAGTATGTATTTGAAAATGTGGTATTTCAATATTTTTAAAAATGTAGTATTAAATAATACAATTGCGGTAAGTGTGCTTGATGTAACACCCTGTATATGTAACCTATTAAATAATTGGTTTAAATCACTAAATATTATACAAAACGTATGTCTGAGCACGTGTGAAATTTAAATAGTCAAATATTATAGATGCACATGCATACACTACGTGTTGTCGAGTTTTTTTTGTTATACACATCAATACATCACCAAACCTAACAGCCACTTGTTGTACAAATTACAAGTAAAGGTTTCGTCGATTATTTTTTTTCTGATGTAATATTTTCACGAATATACATCAACGTTGACTACAACACTATTGCTGGAGTACGCCTTTTTTAGCAGCTGAGAAATTATGACGGATTTGGAAAAAGGTAATCATGATAATATTATATTATTTATTTTTACAGATAATATTATAATGACAGTAATCAGTATTCATACGTTTATGTTAGAGCAGTCGACTTTCGATAGTTCGATTGTGGAGGAACTTATGAAAAACTTCGAATTACTTTATTATTATAATTGGCAAATTATTTTTTAATTTTCGTTATATTCCGAATAAAGATTTTACTAAAAAAATGGGAAAAATTCCCGGAAAAACTAAAAGGCCTGTTTTCAATGGGATTTTTGGTTTAGGTTAGGTATCTTGTGGTTGCCATTGGTTGCATAATATTATAATATTATTATATTGGCAAATTAGTAGAAATTAGTAATTTTTTCCATATAAATGGTTGCCACTATAGTTACATAGTATAATGTAATTGATCGGATATAATAATTTAAACTTAAAATGTTTATATTTGGTCACTATATTTTTAACCCTCGTTGGCTTATCCGAAGTTAGTAGACTCAAAAGCTACTGGACCGTTTTGAATAAAAAGTTATACCAATAAATTCCTTGAGACTCAGAGGATGTTTATAGTTTATTTTTTCAATTCCTATACCCACTACCCAGGTAGCTAAAAGGTAGCTCACAAATTAATTATTATTCAACTCATGAAAAAAGAATATATTTTTTTTGTTTATTTATAGGGTTATCATTTTCTTTACTACCTAGGTATTATAATATAATTATATCAAATATGTTGTATACACATTTTTACAATTATATACCTATTATATATACATTTATAAAAAAAAACAAATCTTTAGAATGTGCAATACAGGGCAAGATAGCTAGCAAAATATATTAAAAATGCAATGAAATACTAAACGATATAAATATAATATACTTGTATATTGTATGTTTAATTATAAAATCTTTATGATCAAAAATACTTAATAGAATTAATATTTTTTTTAAAAAATTGTGATATTATTTTTTGGTGCGTTAAACTTAGTTTAGCTCGGTCAATACTTTTTGTAGAATGAACAAAGCTTTAAAAACCTCTACAAGGAGTACTGACTGGAGCAGAAAGTTGCGTTATTTGTCCTATAATGAACTTGCTTCCTTCAAATTTACCTCAAATTACTGAGTGTACTTAAATGCGTTATTTATATTCGAATTACCATGAGATTTTTATAGGATCGAACATTTGCTTCGAATCACCGAAAGTTTGAAATTATTGGAGATTTGAACCATCGAGAATTGACTGTATATTATTTTATTTTAGTATTACAATGCTTAGGCGTGCGTAAATATTTGTTTTGTTTATTTATTTGTTTTTTAACATGGTATAGAAAATATTCCAATATTATATTAACATTTTATTATATCGTCAAATTTTTTTTTAGTCACATTACATTTACTTTAAGTACACTTCATCACGATATAATTCTATGTAAATTGTATAGGTAAAGAGTACTAATGATTCACCGAATTTGAATAAACAAATAAAATACAAATTCACGAACAACGTTTACAGTTTTTATAGGTTTAACTGTATTATTCGTTATCGTCACATGCAGATCCAGTGATAATAATAAAAGAAATCTATGTATTAAAGCGACTGATAACTGTCCTAACGAGCATATTAAACTATATTTGTATACAAAGTACGTAAGTTTATCGACCTTACTTACAACACACACGCGTATATTAGATTTGTTTATTTTATGTTCAAAGTAAAACTAAGGATGATCCTGTTGAGCTTACGGTAGATTCAATCAAAGATATCGAGTTCGCAATGACTATGGATTTAAAAGTACTTATCCACGGAATCAAAGGATCGAAAGACGATGATTTTAACACGGTAATTAGAGACGGTGAGTTTCAAGCCACGGGTCAAGCCCATCATATAATCGCAAATTGAGACAATTTTTGGTAATGACGTAATCGCGTAAAATCAACTATATAATTCGTTAAAGATATTTGAAGTCAGTTTTAAGCTCTTGATTATACAGCTGTAGTTACCGAAGTGCATTCGAAGATTAATCTAAAAATCTAAAAAATTTTTTTTTCAGCTTATTTCTCACAGGCCGAGTATAACATAATCACGATCGATTATTACCCTATCGCGTCTTCATTGAAATGTTACACCGTCGCTCTTCAGAATCTGCCAATCATTGCGAAATGTATAACACAATTTCTGGACGCCATCCTCGATAAATACGAACAATTTGAGTACGTGCACGCCATTGGATTCAGCTTGGGAGGTCAAGCCGCTGGTCTCGTGGGAAAACTGTTGAAGGCGAAAGGGAAACTCCTGAACAGGGCTACGGGTAATAAAATCACGCCAAACACGCTCGTTTATCACAAGATTCGAAAAATATACTCAGTAGATCACCAAGTACGCTCATTCACATTCGATCTTTTAACTTTGACTTTATTCAAATTACTATTTTTAGAATTTTTAAGTGTATTTTAAGCCTATATTTTCCAATATCAATACTTATAGACGTATATTCCATTTAAGGAGTATCCCGTACTTATACTAGGTACAGCTATGTATATGTATATACTTATAGCATGGAAAAAATAATTTATGTTTATTTCAAACATGTATTGTTTATAATATTGCCACTTACCTAACCAACAATTATAACAAAAACAGGTTTTAACAAATTAAAAAATCTTTTTGACAAAATAAAAAGGTGTTACGGAGAATTATACCTTGGACCTGTGGGTTGCAGGACTTTTTGGAATTTCGGAGGTCAATTGCACGTTGGTGCATAACGACAGTGCATCTGAGTTTGCGTTAATCTGGGATTGATCCTTTATCAAAAACAATTTCTTATGTTTTTTATTTTTTTTTTATGAGAACCGTCTTTATTTACCGTCCATTTTAAATCAGAATGTTGTTTATAAAATTGTTATTATGTCTAAACCGGAATTCAAGTGAATAGTTCTTATCCCACTTCCATCCAACCTGTAAAATCTAAGTATTTAAAAATTATCAACAGTTACGAATTCTGAAAATTCGAATTTAAACATAATATTATGCTTAAGCTTAAACCATCAACGGATACAACGGAGCTCAGCATAATATTGACAAATCACCCTGATTGTGCATACACCTACATAATATGATAATATTATACATTAATTATTTATATATTAATAATATTATGTAATATAATAATATACTAATATTTAAATTATGTACTGGTATAATACGACTCTCAATTACGAAAACTGATTCGTTATGAAACCGACCATCACAGGATTTATTTGACGAATAGGCCTTGATCCAGCACTACCTCATTTTGAATTGTTTTGGAACCAATTGGACCAACAAAGTGCGACCATGGTTGACATCATACATACAAATTGCGGTGTTCTCGGACAAATGATGCCGATTGGTACAGTTGATTTTTACGCCAATGGTGGAATAACACAACCGGGATGTGATAGGACTAGTGCTAACAAATATAATAGTGAGTATATTGTATTCATATAATATTATCGTTTTATTAATACCATTAGTCAACAAATGGTCATTATTTTCTTTGAAATTTTTCCATGATTTAATTGCAACTATTTGACAGTACAAAAATGCGTTAATTTAGTAGATATGTATGTAGGTGTGTTGTGGAAAATGAAAAAATTCAGTAAACAAATTAATAATATTACAATATTATTATAATATAAAAACGTGTGACTGCTGAATGATAATAAACAGATTATGACTGAATCAGCCTTAGAAATTGAATAATGAGCTTAAAACTAGATAAATATAATAAAAATATCATGGAGATATTTCATATATTTCTCAAATTCCAGTTGACCGAACTTCCCATGAGAATTATGGTGCATAATATTCTGTTATGGTTTCAATGTGTGCTGTAAAAATGGGTTATGCTATATTAAAGTTATATTGATTATTAATTATACTATAGGAACGCCTGTAAACACGCAAGCTAAAGATTTATTGAAATAGAATACTTTATATAAGAATGTGATTAGGATGTAAGTTATACCATATGCACGTAGCGTTGTTAAGTATAAACTGTTCACTTATTGATTTAAGTATACACAATACACATCCATCAAATCACTATCGGAATAATTATGAGATTAAGGGGACATAACATGAGTAAAACGGAGCAATTAAAACCGTATAAGGACAAAAAAAATCTCTAGACAAATTAAAATAGACCAAGTTTTGTTTGTATATTTAGTATAGGGTCATTTTATTATCAAGCATGATAGGTATATTCAGACCATCGATCGGGAAAATGTATTTTATATTTAATTAATAAATTGACATAAGGAAAATGAAACAAGGTTATTATATTTTACAGAGTTGTTTGATTAAAATAAACTGCTACACATAATAACATTATGGTTTCTATACTACCTAGTAAATAATTTAAACAATGTATGATTAAAAAAAACATAATAATCATGATAATATCAATAGTGATGTTAAATGTTGTTTTGTAAAAATTTGCTTTCGTCAGAGTATTGGTACTTTTGTAGTCACGAGAGAGCATATAAATTATACGCAGAGTCGATTTACCACGGAATGGGCATGTCTGGATTTTATGCGACGACTTCGAGCACCTTAAACCAGCTGTCATTATTGGGACAGTTTAGTAGTCTTTCGGGAGCTAAAGTACTGGTTGGAGAATATCTTGACCCTGGGTAAGTATTGATTTCGAACTGTACGACGATAGTAGTAGTATAACACCTACTGTTGAAATACCACGTGGTTTAAATATGAATAAACTGATAATAAACATTTAAAATTGATATACCAGATTATTATAGTAAATTATTATATTTGGCCTTAATTATTAGATAGTTAATAATAATTATCAAAATCTGATTAGTTGCCATCACTATATACAGATATATATATAAACTATATACTGTATTATTAAGAATGATGACAATAAATTATATCATAACAATTTATTATATTATATTAAATATTCTATTCAAAAAATATATTGTTCAGATCACTTTTTGATATTCTATAATATTATATTATTACAATACTACTTACATTACTACTACATTATATTTATATTCTGACACCCTTAAAATCAATCCTGGCATTATACATATTTCAATACTTCAATATTTCAATATGCAAATGGTGTTATACTAACTATTATTTTCGTAAAAATGAAACACAGCTTCTTGGCGAAAACTAATTGATTATGATTACCAAATTCTATTACATAGCTTATTTTAATTCTGAATAATTTTGATTTTAACTTTTAGCACTGAAGGAATATACAACTTCCTAACCAACGATAGTCCACCTTACGCTAAAGGAAAATATAAATTTACCTCATATATAATGAAATGGTTTTCTTAATTATAACCACTGAATAATTGTACGTGTATTATGGATAATAAACAAGTACCTACCTATTGCAATAGAAGTAGGTAAATTATATATTTTATTATTCAAAGTATTATGTATACAATTACTATAAAATAGTAGCTAAAATCGTGTTGTTATTATCATTTTTTTATTATCATCAAAATAGAAAAAAGGATTTAAGTGTGTAAGTACTCAAATACAGTGTTCACATTAAATAACCAATGGGATTGAACTATTGTAATAAATTAACAATAAACAAATATAATATTATATAAATACTTTCAACATACTTTCACAGTATTTCGAAGACGTTCTACATTGTTCACTCGAAAAATACAACGATGATTTCCCTAAAAATCTTAGTAGTTATACACAACTTGATGTTAGAGTAACCAAAGTCAGATAGAACCGGTGTACAGAAAAAAAAACAAGGTACAGGGAGATAGAGGTTTAGTGTCAAAACGTGTGGATTTTTATTTAATATGAACATTTTAATTATAAAGATTATAATATTATATAAATATGATGTTACAAAGAGTATGACTATTTGAACATAACTTATGGGCATAATCTAAACATTTTAATTAACTTAATACTCTTGTAAAGACGAAAAAAAATTAGTGAGCATCGAAGCATCGGACGTACTAAGGCAAGCATTCCCTCTTTGGTTCTTACAAATGCTTTCTATTACCGAACAGACACGACCCAACACTACACAAAATGCACAATATCGCACTCATTCATAATTTTTCATATTTTCATGGTCAATTACCGCACGAATTAATCAAATCTCATAGTCTGTGTACATTTAATTTACTATTAGTACATGCAAATGAATTAGGAACCTAATAAATATTTTATTATACAAATAAATTATAATAAAATTATAAAATATTTAAAAAAAAAACCAAATAAATTGACCGGCTTCATAATTATTGGTGTTGAGTGTAGGTATATTGTCGTTGAGAAGGTCACTGTGATGGGATTGTTAACTGTTAAATATTTGAACTCAATAAAAAATCATTGCATACGAAAAACGATTTTGAGCGGTCAGTATATTATTATGCTTCTGAGTAGATTGTATAATACATTTATATTTATATTTATAATATTAGTAAATAATTCTTTTATTTGTACCTACGGAACTAATATAGTAGTAATTAATTATTATCAGGTAAGTATTATTATTATAAATTATTTTTATCAAAAATAAATCTTATATAGTAAGTATAATATAATAATTATTATAATATACAGAATCTAACAGAAAGGCCTGACAAAGAAAAAAAAATGTTGCTTCTTAAACGTATGCCAAAAATTAGGAACATTATATGTTTAGTAAATAATTTAAGAAATATACTTATGTCAGGAAATTCACAAAAATAATTGTGAGGCAAGGATGGGATGTGAGTCATTTAAGTCATGGGCAACACACATACTATTTTTTGCCTTTGCGTTCATCGATCACGGCAAAGGTAATGCAGGGATCAATGCAACAACCAGACTATAATACGAAAATAATATTTCATGAAAAAAACAATTTGGTTATATTCATTTTAAGCGTCACGGAAGGAGATTATATTATTATGAATATAAGATATAACCAAAAGTGTATATTTTGAAAGGACCGTGGTATAAATTTCATTATCTGATTGTGCTGGGGTACACGTGTGATGCCCAGCACTTTTGGGAATTTCCATTTTACCGCCCAGCAGTTTTGGGGATTCCCACTTTGCCGCCCGCTGGACGGAAAAAGGACGCTTTCCAATGCTTCAACCACTATCAAAAACCAAACTTTAGGTGCAGGTGTGACAAAAAAGTTATTACATTCTAAATTAACTTACTCAAAAAAGATTGATATTTCAAAAAATTCTAAAATATAAGCTACTCGATTTAATCAAATGTTTTTACCATCAGATTTACAAATTGGCTGTTTTGAATATTTCCAAAAAAATTTAAATCAAATTTAAATTGTTTTATTTTTAGTATAAAAAAAAAAAAATTTTTTTATATCATAGCGCAAATGCCTATAAATTATACGTATAAAAAAATGTTTTAAATATTGATTAGAACAAAAGTTATTTAATCTGTCAGGTTTTCATCTTACACCCTGTATTACTAGCTTATAATAACTTCAAAGTCAATACCGACATACCATAACATAGAACGATAATGGGCCCCACTGAGCAAGTTCTTGTGGGTGGGAGCCATTGAAGTCGTATCTATTAGAATTAACAAAAAGTTTACATACATACATACATAAAAATGTCCTGAAAACACAAATTTATATAAATATAAAATACATTATGCACACACGAATAAACAATATTACATATGAACATTGAACATACATTATAGTAAGGGGTGAGTTTAAGTGTAATAAATTCTCAAATTAGCGCGGTATGGCGTATAATATATTCTGCAGTTTTACGTATAAGTCGAGCAGGTTGTTAAATTAATTTTAAATATATTGTTATTCAAATTACGTAATTACTTAGGGAGGCTATTCAAAATACTTTGATAAATGTATGAAAAATAAATTTGTGTGGAGGATTTATGTACCTTATGGGTACATTGGTTATATACTTGGTATATTTTTCTGGTGTTAAAATTGTGGAGTATTGGTTTTGCTTGGTTATTTTTTACTATAAAATCAATGGCAGCACCTTCGTAGAAAAGTTTTTTTTCATCGTATAGCACATTCAATTCTTCGCACAAGATGTTTTTGACGTAGAAATCGTAGATTTAATTTAAGATTGATCTCAAAACAAAATGTTAGGTGATTTTAAAATTTTAAGATATGTTTTGTTTACTTCGTCCCATGAAATTATTCCTTACTTAAATTACAATACTAACAATGCATTATATACCATTTTAATTTGATTATTGCATAAAATACATCTCAGTTCCTTGGAGGCATAGGGGAACTTTTTTATTTCTTTTTCCTTATAAATTTATGTGGCCTGTCCATTTTAAATTACTGCTCATTTCTTTACCTAACTATTTTGAAGTCGGATCGTTTTTAATTTATTATTACACCATCATTGTATTATGTTGTCTCCGGGATAATACAGCTGACTGAATGTAGTACAATTTCAAAGGAATTTTCATAGTTTTTTTGAACATATTATTATCTTTATCTTAAACTTGACGCTTCACCTTTGCCCGTGAAAAAAAATGTTCGCTCTGAGGACGTTGCATAATTGCGATAGTTTATTTTTTAAAGCCCCTTGCTAGTTGGAATGAATATTTTTTTCTGTGATCAAGCTTCTCATCAAGCACTCTGAGTCCTTAATAATTTTTGGAAAAGTTTCTCTTAACTTTTCTTGATTTTAGAAAGTTGACTGTATGCCTATCAATTTTTTTTTACAATCAATCCTTTTGAATTGTGTTAATCACGGTAGTTTTTAATATTTTTTATAATTATTTACCGCTATCAATTTTTGATTTTTGATTTATGTAATCACCATCCTTCAAGACACGTAATTGCCTACATTATATTTTCATTTGTAGTTTTGAGAATACCACCGATAATAATTATTTTATTAGCTATGAATTTCTGCTCAAGATGCGTAATTTTTGATTGTAAAATATAATTCTGTTTAGTCGGTGCAATTTATTGAGATATTATACTAAATATTTTGTTGTCCAAATTGTTGAAACGCTAAATTATATCAAATATATGATAAGTAAGGTAATCATTTATATATTCAAGCAATTACTATACCGAGCGCATCGCCTTAAATTACCTTCGTTAGTCTTGCGATCTAAATGCATACTCTGCCTTATAGCATTGAAACAAGTTTTACAAGTAGGTACATTTAGTAGCTTATTAAGAAAAGAAATAAATTTTGTATTTTTCTTGATTTTGCGTACCAGTACAGTCGATATAAATGCTTTAAATAAAGATAAAGTGCATGCAATATTTGACGGATATTTACCACGAATGGACATTGTTAGCGGAAAATGTATCACACGTATAATGAAGAATTTGTCCAGCTTTAACAAACGTTCTGTTCAAATCTCTAGCATCTCACTGTGGTTCACGAATTTGTACCATGTTTTCCATTCATACTTTGCATCTGCTACGAGGTAAGTACATATGAATATCATATTTTTTATGAAAAAAGTGGCTATTATACGATAATTTTAGTTATAATTTACCAAACCGGTTAACCAAATAAATAAACACTTTTTATCAAACAATTTATCGAGTACTTATAATATTTTAATTACTAGAAAAATAACATCCCAATCCTAGCTCTAGGTACAATGCAATTATCAACAATAAAAATATACAAAAATAATTTAAGCAAGCAAATTTTTCAATTATTTTAAACTATTGCAATAATGAACAGAAGTCACTTAGAACCATGAATCCATGAACTTACTTATACTTTTTGACTTTTGTTCTGCACACAGTACAATAATAATGTTATAATTCAAATTAAATCGTAAGACTAGAGCTATTTAACGTAGGATTATAATATATTATAGACAGTCGATTGTTAAGGGGGTTCAAAAAATAGGGTTTATTATTATAATAATATGTCTAATAAATTATAATAATTGTAGTATTGTGTTCGTGAGGCGAGTTTTAATCCTTCACGTTAAACTATTAAATATCGCTATTGGTTTATTAGCGGTTGAAGTAGGAAAGTAGGATTCGATCGAAATTTCCATAATTGCATCCAAAAAGCACAATAACTTACACATCCACCAATCAAGTCTCATATAGATTTTCTCCAGCAGCATTGTAAATTTAAGAAAAACAGATGCGAACCGCGAATGGTTCCGTTGCGTTTAAACATTATGGAGTTACAGTCGCTATACGAAATACCTATGTGGTCGTTTGGAATGCCATATATAACTATATAAGACTGGTAGAAGTCATGTATGCGATGTATCTTTGTAATACAACAAGAGGTGGTATTTTACTGATATCGCCTTTCAAATGAAGGTATACATTTTTTCGTGGTAATCGCCCCGCAATAGTATTTACACGCTCGACGTAATACTTTATGATTGTAATCATTTTTTTTAGTAAATATTTTATAAAAACAAGATTCATAAACATGGGTTTTTTGTTATATATATTATTTGATTTTTACGTTATTGCGTGATTACATAACGAATAACGACATATCGACATTAGTCTATCCAAAGTAAAATTTGTATTCACCAAGTATGTCATCGTTATAATAATATAACATTACTATAAACTATCTTTACGATATTATTATTTATTGCTTTCTTAACAAACTCAGAATTAATACAGTATTGATAGACTGAATTTAACGAGCAATTACATCTGTATTATTGTGCGCGTTATGATTAGATATTATTATACCACAAATACACGTAATCGGGGTTGTTAATGGGTAGGTATTATTCTCCATACAATAACTTTTATGTTTAGCAAATCCTTTTAATTTTCATATCTTTTTCGCATATAATATTACTTGTATTATAATATTTATTATAATTTAATTTAAATATTTTATTAAAAAAATATACTAAAATATGTTATTTTCAGTAATATACATATTATATTGCAGTTTTTTTTCTTACGGGTTACAACTTAAAATACCTAATATTGGAAAAATTAGCCTTTTCAATATTATTGTTTTGTATGAGGATCCTATACATCTGTTGAAATTAGTATTATTATTTTTACATCCTCTTTAAGCTAATCCTCGAATACGCCAAACGTATTACAGTTGCATATTATTATAGTAACATACAATCAAGTAGAACTTTTAATGCTTTAAATATCAAAGTATTAACGTGTTGTAGAAAAACTAAAATAAAACTAGAAACCTTAAGCAGATTTATGTTAAGAGGACGCCACACCCGCATGTGTTGTCTCCGTCTTACAAACGCGTAACATAGGTACCAAATTTACGCTCAGAAATTCAAGTCTTATGCCGTTAGCTTAAAAATTAGAGTGAATCACCTATCATGAAACCTGATGGTAAGATTATTATTTGTGTTTTGTTGGAAGTTTTTTTTACGATATTTCAGTTTTTAAGTGAGCTATAGCATGTATAATAAATACATATTAAAAATGCTCATAACTCACTTAAAAACTAAATTATCATAAAAAGACTTCCAATAAAACATAGATAATGTTCTTACCATCAAGTTTTATAATAGGTCGGTTCACTCTAATTTTTAAGCTAACGGCATAAAACTTGAATTTATGAGCGTAAATTTGGTACCTATGTTACGCAATTGTAAGACGGAGACAACATATGTGGGTATGGCGTCATCTTAAAGTGTTAAACTAAATTATATTTGAGCCACGAACCAATAATGAATACAATAAAATCAACAAAATACAATAAAATTAAAATATTTAACATTAAGAACTGTCCAGACTTTTCATATCCGTAAATACATTTTTTCTAAAAATTCATAATATTTCGTTGTTTCGTATTTAAAAATTAAGGTACCTATAAGTGGGACGACACTTACGACAGCTAAGGTTGAGTGCTTTCTTTGTCACTAACTCATCAAGTTGATTATGAAATGACGATCAAGGGAGTAGACTCTATGTTTTGCACTGATAATGTCAAATAAAATATTAATATTATTTATATTATAAAATTATTAGACATTGTGAATTCGTTAGATATTTTTTTTATATTTTATACATCAAGCGATTAATTATTTGATTGAATAAAATATTTATTCCGTGATCATTTCTGTGTAGTAATATTATAATATACATTTCTTTATTAGTATAAAACAGTTTTAAGATAAGAACCGAATAAAATATATATCTAACAACTACTGATAAAAAATATATGTGAAAACACAGTAAAATGCACGACAATTATTTGAACTTTATGTTTGAATATAAATTATTCTTTATATTTTTACATTTGTTCTTAACATTAAGTAGGCCATTGATTAAGTTGAGTTACAGTTATAATTATTGAAATTTTTGTTTAAACAAAATACATTTGTGAATCAAATATTGTAAGACAATAACACAATTATTATTTTCCCATGACCTCTTTTTGTATTTGTTAAATAAAAAAATTTAGCTCAAAAATTAGCTTAATCTTAAAAGATGAATCTGATAAACAAAGTTTTGGGTTAATGGTAAATTGAATGTATTTTGTACTACACGAAGTTTTAAAAGAGATCACTCGGAAGAGTTACAATGGTTAATGGTTACCTCATTATAATATATATATTTTTAAATTGTTTTCAATTAAAAACAATCACTGTTTTTAAAAGTGATTTTGTGATTTTGAAGAGAGATTTCGGATAAGTACTGAAAGTCAATAGTTATTTGAAATAATTAAATACTAATAAGCAATGTAAGTATTTTTGATTATATTTTAATTTTTAATATTATTGATCTTAAAATTGTCTGAATAATATTATTTGTGTATAGTAGAATACAAATATGAAGAATTAAGAAAGAATAAGTAGAATACAAATATGAAGAAGTAGGGATGTAAGTACAGGTCAGAATATTTTTTTAAAGGGTATAGTGTAAAAGTACGTAAGATACGATGTGTACAGTGAGTTGATGAACCCGAATACGGTGGTCAAGAGTAGTTGTCTGCGTTCTTCGTAGAAGAGTGACCACCCTCTGCTACTCGGCCATATTATATCTCAGTGAATTAGTACGTGTTTATGTAATATGATACGAGGGATAAAGGTTCATACATTAATAGTCTAAAGGATGCATGTAAGATTATTCTACTACGTTATTATATTTTGTATTTAATATGAATATGGAAATATTATATGAGATATTTTAATTCACTCACCTGAGTATGTATAATAGTACTAAATTATAGTTATATTCGTGGATATGGGATTGAGTTAGATACTTGAAGTCACTGCGATGTATATACATATACATACGCATATTTAGTGTTCTAATTTATACATTTAATACCTTCTCAATAACCACTTTGTATTAAGTGTATTAAGAGATACTCTCAGTTTTCTCCTGAGTTCTGAATGAATATCATGCATAGAACTTATATGTATGATATTCATAAGCCTCGAACACCAGTTACACGAATTTCGAATTTGTTAGCTATTATTTGGGATGCGACTATTATTGTAAGCTCTTAAATATCCCTACATCCATTAGTTATCGTATATAGGTAGTCAATTTTCCAAACGAATTTTATTTAATTCGACGAGCACTATTATGATTATACTTATATTGTAAATAGATATTTATATAATATTACTATAAATAAACTATATTACGATAATAGTAAACACGCTTTATTATGGTTAAGTAAATGAAGGGTGAGGTGTATGATATTAGGTTTAGTGGAGATAAATAATAAACGCATTTATTTAGTTGCAAGATAATTAACAATTGTTCCGTCATACAGGTCGAATGATTCGATATACGCACGTGTGTGAACGCATCAGCTTGAATGGTATACAAATATTGTCAAAGTGCATACTGCTTCTGGCGTAGACGATGTGTCTTGAGGCTTTTACTGAAAGTCTGGTTTGCGTGTCCGTTTTTTTCTGATCCTTATATAGGATGACTTTTGTGTAATCCGTTCCTCGTCATTGGTGTGTATCGGATAAACGTAACGTTAAGGTGTCACGACGCGTTTATGATTTTATATTGGACGGTACATTAGAGCCTTTAGGTCTCGTTGTAAGTTTTGTAGAGCGTCCGAACGAACTTGGCGAGGGTGAGGAGACGTAGTAGTTATTCTTTTTTCTACAATTTACAATTTATTTATTAGTACACGAACTTTTTGGATGGAATTTAGAGTTACAAAGTAAATTATTTTTTAATTATAGTAATATTTTCTTTCTTTATGCATAGTTGACACAATTTGTCCTTGGTATTCCCTTCATTTTTCATAAATATAATATTATGTTAGCATATCTTACAGTTATTTTTCTCTAAATCTTCGTTAAATTTATTATTTAAATTTTTATCTATAACCAAAACTTTTAAAATATTGTCTGGTGTATTTGAAGAAATTTCTATTTTTTGGGGTACATCCCAATATAGCTTTATAAGGACTTCGTCTTATCTCTCTATAAAAAGCTTTATTTTTCATAAATTGAATAAACTTTAGCCGTTCACTCCACTATTTTGTGTATTTTGTGTTGTCCTTCATCCAGGTAATTATCATATTCTCTATATCTTGATTTGCCCTCTCCTAAGGATATATAAAAATATCTATGAAGCAATACGCTACTTCTTCAGCTCTTTTCGATTTTAATGGTTAAAATACAAACTTTAGTTAAGTGATCTTGATACACCAACACAAATTTATATTCACCATTAGCTCAACTCTGATAATCAATAAGATCTAATTGACATCTACTATTTAAATTAGAAAAAAATCATAGGAATTGTCACGATACCTTTTTTTCACTTTTTTGTTTTTTTCACACGATTTACAAGATTAAGTTAATTCTTTATGAAAGCCAAAACCAAATTATGATGAATAAAAAAAAGAACTGTATTTTAAGTACCTGCGTACTGGAAATGTTTAAAAACAAATTTTGATTAATTATGTCGTACTAAACAATTTTTACTTATAGTGAAGTATTTATATTTACAAAAGTAACTTATTTACAAACAATACTATTACATTTATCCTCTGAACTTAATGTTAATTTTAACACATGAGAAGTTTAAAAGTTATACTTAATGCGGATACTTTTCAAAACATTCAATGGTTATAACTTATTTGCCTATTTACTTTTGCTTGAAAATAATATAATATAATATATTATAAGTACCCATTCAAGCTTTGATGTCTTAGATAATACAACGAACATTTTCAACATTTGTTGGTTAGGATTAAGTTTTTTTTTTTAAAAAAAATTATTGTTTTGGTCTTCTTTGAATGTTTAATTTAGTGAATATCGTATTGCAGAAGATGTTTGTGCTTCAGTTAATTTGACTGCTGTTGTTCACATGTGTTGAATTAAAAGGTGTTCTTTGCATACGTTACAACTCATAAGCTTGTACTGGTTATTTTCTAGGTTCTTCCTAAGAGTGAATAGATTAGTGTGTCCTATTTTACTGTAGTAGAAATTACAATTACAGTTAACTAAACTTTGAACATTTTGAGTTCTCCATTTTTACCAAAACAAACATTTTCGTTTCCACTAACTATCGTTTCTGCCAAAGTGAGAAAGGTATTATTTTTTTTTTGTCAAATCCAGGCATATTGCATCTTAGGCATTATTTCAAAAATTCCATATCGATAATATTTTTAGTTTTATTCTTTGTTATTAAAAATTACATGTAAATGTATTAATATGTTTTGAACATTTTATCATTTTTATTTTTGATAATTATTTAGAACTGTTTTTTTTTTTATACATAATAGGTACATTAGTTTTAAAACTTGAAATTCAAATTTAATATTTAAAATATTAGGATGCTATTTGTAGAAATATTTGATGAAATGTGCATGAAATGATTCGCAATTATTTGATTTTCTGCATAACCTATCACTGAAATTTGACCACACTATGGCCGGTGGAAACGTTTTTCTGAAAATTATTTTTCGGAAATATAATTTTAAGAACACCATAAAATTATAACAACATAAAACCAGAGTTATGACTAGCGGTTCTCAAATTTGAAACGATATTTCTGGAACAAAAATAATTTAGTGAAAACCAAAACCAAACCTTTTTTCATTTTGTTGGAAACAAAAGTTAAGTTTTTGGCAGAAACAATGACGCCATAAAAATAAGGGGTTGTACGGGGTTTTATTCTTAAATTATGTATAGGCACTCCTGGTGAATTATTCACCAGGACTTTATAAGTTATTTGATTACAGATTAAACACAATATAGACGTGAATAATATAATAAGTTAGTAGCACGAATTCACACTTTAAAAAAATACTGTTACCTATAATTGTGATATATTTTTTTTAAAACAATTATTTAATAACCAGATATTATGATAAAAAAATAATATTATACCGATGACAGTGATAATTTAAGGAGAGGGTATACATAAACTAGCCGATAACTTGCTATACTTGTATAATTCGTATTACTGAAAGAATAGTGACACAAATAAAGATGGTTGATTTTCGATTTTTGATTGATTTTAATACAAATATTGCTCTGTTTCATCTTTTAGTTAACTAGATAAAATCTGGTAACTTCACTGGAACTGACACAAAACCTTTGATATGTCATTATTCTCGCTGAAAGTTGTTAATGTATTTATCACTTTCGCACGTGAATAAAGTCACAACTCAAAATTATTTTTATATAGCTGATGATTAGCAACAATTGTGTTTTTTGAGTTGTGTCACTTTTAGAAATGCTAATTATTATTGTATTTTCGAAGATAAATAAAAAAACCAACAAAAATAGACATATTAGGAATCTAAAATTGTGTTGAATCTTACGAAACGCTTCTGAAAATGACGTCGATGGAATTTCAAACGAATTGGTAACTATATAACAGCACGCCGGAAAAATAACCTTTGGGGGCTGAGATAATAATGCATTATTACGCACCTCTCAAGATTTTGGGAGTCTATCGTAATAGTATTATGGGACAACTTTGGCACATAGTGACAATTTATATTATGGCTGTTCGTTCGTTTGTCGGAATTATAATAATAACAAATTGAGATAAAAGAAAAAGCTTGTGAAGTGCAGTTTCGCGAAAGTTATTTTTAAAATAATATATAAAACCACGATCGGGCGCATAACGTTAAATCGTTTAAGTTTCCAAAGCCACTTATTTGGGAGATTAACACATTACGTTGTATGTAGTATGTATATCAATTTACTACAACTCATATTGTCTTATTGGTTAACGCTTCCGATTTTAGTTTCGCAGAATTAGCATCCCAACCCATTCATAACCTTACTTAATATATTTACTATTCACTAAAGACAATAATAAAAAATAATATCGGGATGGAATATGCTACGGATCTACGAGTATTTCGTTTAAAGCGGTGGAAATCTTAACAATATTAATAATCAAATGCGAGTAAAACAAAATGAAATAATTGTATTAATAATGACGTTCATGCATAATAAAATATGAGACATTGTATTATTATAACATAATTTACCGATAACAGTTAGTGATGATATAAGTATATTATTATGGGACAACCATGGTGGATTATATATCTACCTTAGGTACAACTCTGACGGATTTTGACAATTTACATTATTGGTTGTTCGTTCATATTTTCCGGAATTATAATATCGATGATAATAATAATATGAGAGAAAAGAAAAAGCTTGTGTTGTGCAGCTGCACGAGGAGAGTTGCTTATAAAACAATATTAAAAAACAGCGGGCGGGCGCATAACGTTAAAGGTCCTTTCACACACATCCGATCCGTGTCCGTTCCGAGTCCGATCCGTCAGGGCATCCGTGTACTCGGAAATATAGACTTGATGTATTCTAGTGCATATGTTCACAAACGTCCGATCCGAGTCCGATCCGAGCTTTCCGAGTTCTATCCGATCAAAAAAAATTTGTCGCTGACCGATTTTCCGTCCGAGCTCGGACAAGTTTGGATACGGAACGGTGCCGAATCGAACCTGTAGGAACATGCATATCCATGAATATGCATGTATGAATATGCCTGAACAGGCATCCGAAGTCAATGTGCATGATTGTGTATGTTCGGCACCTATCATTGAGAAGTTTTTAATTTTTATTATTTTGTATACGTCAATTAGTACATTCAATTGTCAGTATATACTCGTTTTTTTAAGACACTATTCACTAAATTTTCTTTACAAATCTCAAGATGAACAACGAAAAATTAATTGAACTCGTAAGAACGCATACCGAACTATATGACTTGAGTCATTCAAAATATAGTGACAGTACATGTAAGGATAAAGTTTGGAAAAGTATTGCTGATGAACTAAATCAAACCAGTAAGTTTTAAAATATTAAATAAGTAATTTATTAAAGTAGAAGTAACATAATATAATAGATATAATTAATATATATAATATATAATAATAATATATAATATATATTGTATTATATATATAATATATAATATATATTTAAGTAGAAATTAGAAATAGAAGTAACATAATATAAATTATATTATTAATTATTATTATTTATAGTTACTAATTTAAGAAATTTATATAAATGTGTAGTAGTATTTATTACAATTTCAATTTGTATACTGAAATGAACCCTATTATAATCTTAACTAATACTTAACATTAATTGTTTTATTGAATAACAAATTTAAAAAAAATTTAAAAAAAAAATTAAACATTATTTTGCCATGGGATTGACCCTATGGACGAGTTAAAAAAATCCTTAAAAGTGTTTCTTATAAAAAATGCTTCCCGAGTTGCATTTCCTCCTCGAATAGGAATATTTGTTAATGTAGTTACACTTAATTGATCTGCATTGAATTGCTGATTATCACGTATATAGGTTAGTTTACCATCGTACTTTTTAATAAAATTATGCAGTATGCATGTAGATATTATTATGACATCAACATTTTTAGGATTGGCTTGAATTCGCCTATTATATATTCGAAATTTTTGTGATAATATTCCAAAAGCGTTCTCTACGACTCTCCTAGCACGACAAATTCGATAATTATATATTCTTTTTTCATTGCAATCAAGATTTTTGCCAGGATAGGGTCTTAACAAATAAGTTTTTAAGGGGAATGCTTCGTCCCCAATTATAACGAATGGTACTTCATTTGTTGTACCTGGCAATGCTGCTTTTTCTGGTATATCCAGTTTATTTTGCTCTAAAGCTTTTCCCAACATTGAGTGGTTTAAAATACCACCATCGCTATTTTTGCCATAGCTTCCTACATCTACAGCTATAAAATTGTAATGCGCGTCGACCAGTGCTAATAATACAACAGAAAATGTTTTTTTGTAACAAAAATACTGTGAGCCGCTGTTAGGAGGTGCTTGAATTGTTACATGCTTCCCATCGATTGCACCTAAGCAATTTGGAAAATTCTAGGAAGTCCAAAATTCTGAAGCTATTTCTTTCCATTTTTGTTCATTTGGTGCAGCCATGACTTCGGGCATTATGATTTCAATAATTGCATTACATACCTCTATAATAATTGTATATACCGTAGAAACTCCTAAACGATAACTAAATGAAATACTTCTCATCGAATCTCCGGTTGCTAAGTACCTATAATTTTAAAATAATTTAAAATAATATTTTTATTAGATAAAGAACTTGAAAATGTAATAAAGGTTCCTCATAAAAAAAACTGGGTAAGTCACTCTGCTGTATAGTAGTGGTCGAGTAAAATAACGATTAGGCCTCTAACGATTTTTGATATTTGATTTTATTCAAAAAGTATAAGTCATATAACTTGAAACTTCTACCAGATGTTTAAAGTGACATTTTCTTTGCATGATTTTTTTTTCAAAATATTATGTTATTTTTTATTTAATTAAATTTTAACACCTTCATATATATCACAGTGACCTACTCAAGGACGATCCTACTACATAGCAGAGTGAGTTCCTATTTTTTTTTTTAAGTACTTGGAATTTTTAACTTTTGACCACCCAAGCTAAAGATTAATTTGTTCTCAAAAACGACATTTTTTATTGATTTTGAATTATATTAATTGTTTAATAGCTATTGCATGCAAAAATCGATGGAACAATTTAAGAGATCAATATAGGAGAGCAATAAAACGAAACAAAACCACATCGGGACAAGCTGCACCAAAAAAAATTAAGAAATATAAATATGAAGATAACTTGCAGTTTTTACAAGAGTTTTTACAAGAACGAGACACTATTACAAATTTATCATGTAATCTTAGTGACAGCTCTGAAGAAGATGGAAACACAGAAGAAATACATGATGCCCAAAACGATACTTCTATGAACAATGACAATTTAAAAACAAATCAAAGTGTTAATGATAACATTTGGAAAAAACAAAATACAATAAAAAAGAAACAAAGCTTGACTACTGGAAGTTGCCAACAACCAGAAACAGCTTCTACAAGTCTTATGAAATACTTATTGGAAAAAAAAGAAACAAGTAAAGAAAGTGATATTGATCCTGTAGATGCGTTTCTCAAAGGTATTGGTGCTACATTGAAGACATTTGATCCTTATTCTTTAAATTTGGCAAAATCTAGAATATTTAATACCGTTCAAGACATTGAAATGTCCAACATTTTAAACAAACAACAATCATGTGCTCCTAATAATCAACCTTCTCCATCAGTGTCATCTAACTCATTGTACAGCAACTATTCTCAGTCACAATCTCCACAAATTATACAACCAGACAATACAATATTTACACCAAGTGCGTTTACGACCTTTGGAAATGAAAATCAACACCAATAATTTCGTAATATTTAACATTAAAAAAAAATTAATAATTTCAATTAATAGTTTTTTATATTTTTCTTTTTTATTTGTAAGATTTATTTTGTTATCTAACAGATTTTATTTTATTTTAATATTTAAATAATTAAGAAGGTACTTAATATCAGTTAATAACACGTTTTTTTAATAACAAAATGTAATTCACGCTGTCTAATTTTAACATAAATATGATTCAAAATGGAGTATTACTAATTTATAAACATTTATACTTTTCTTTTTTTTTGTAAGATTTATTTTGTTAATTTGTTATCTAACAGATTTTATTTATTTTAATATTTAAATAATTAAGAATGTACTTAATATCAGTTAATAACACTTTTTTTAATAACAAAATGTAATTCATGTTATCTAATTTTAACATAAGAAATATGATTCAAAATTGGGTATTACTAATTTAAATGTTGTGTCGATTACTTACCTTAAGCATGCAGCTAATCTTTCCTTTGACGGTATAGGTTTTCTCCAATGAGTTTCCTTCTTTGTTATTAAATTTTCCAACTTTTCATGTAAGACATTAAACGTGTATTGAGACATACGGAAATATTCATAAAACTTTTGTTCATCATCAATTAGACCGTTATACAAAGTAAATTCGCCTTCGGTTTTCCTTTTTTTCCACAGATCATGAACCCACACAGTTCTTTTCCGCTTATTTGTAATACTTATTTTAGATTTATTTTCTTCTTCTTCTTCTTCGTCAAGTAATAGTGCTATAATAATTAACTCTTCTTGGCTAAATTCAACCATGATGAATAGGAACTCTTGATGAAAACTGTTCTATACTACTGCGTACTGTGTACTGTGTAAAAATGAAGTGTAAAACAGCAACTAAAATTAAAATCGGAACGGAGACGGCCCGGGTATATATGAACTAAGTCCTCGGAAACTACTAGGAATGGAAAAAATCTGATCGGACTCGGAACGGCCCCGGATCGGATGTGTGTGAAAGGACCTTAAATCGTTTGCATTTCCCACTTACATGGAACTTTAACACTGTAAGTTGTATAGGTATTAAATAGGTACTATACAAAACATATTATCTCATTGGTTATTAATAAACGCTTCTGCTTTTAGTTTCACTGAATTCGCATTCTAGTATATTATATTATATTGTATCGCATCGTCGGCAGCACTGTAAAATCACGTCACGCGTGATCAGTATTATACTGTGTGAACAATTTTCAATTCGTTTTATACGGATTATAATGTATTATTATTCAAATCCTTTATTTCGCGTAGAATTTCAATAACTTAAGCTTTCCGAGATAATATTATGATGTATAAACCGTTAAAAAAAATGACAGTAATTGTTTTGTTATTATTTTTATTTACTATTATGTATTCCCAACGAAGTGTGTTTATTTTTTCTGCAGGTGGGTATGATTTTTTTTTTAACTCGTTTAGTCACGGCGTGGGTGTTAGTTCTCGTGATTCTCGCGTGATCCACCGACTTTCATCGGGGGCGGGCTCAAGCAAAAATAGTACACTGGGCAAAATCAAATTTTGCCGCCCCTAAAATAATAATATCATCACTGTTTTGTAAACATCACCCGTACTGAAGTGTCACCTACCGCTTGAGCCGGGCCTAACTATCATCATTATGATTGTTCTGTCGAAAACCCAAACAACTTTGGTGCAGAGCTGCTCAAAAACATTACACTTACGGTAGAATTATTGTATTGCTTCGTTTTCGGAGAATATTTTAAAACTGATTAAAACTTAAGTTCATAATTAATATTAACTCGATGACGGCAAAAACACTCTATATACGCCGACATAAATTTCAATGATTGGTTTGTATTATATTATTAATCTTATCGAATGACATAATATTGTTGTAAATTGTAAACACGAAGCAAACTACCCAGAAATTTTAAACATAGTTACAATATTTATATACATGTATATTTATTAAGTATTTGCATATAAATAACCATGGGGATGTTCAAAGTTGGTATAACCACACTGATTACAGTAGTAGTTAAAAAAAACATTTACATTTAGGTAGGTATGCAATAAAAAAAAGTGTCATTTCTTCGAAAACAATGTTTACACATAATATTTCACCACGAATAATATTCGTGTACAAAAATTGAATTAATTTACATCGGATAAATAACGATAAACATAATTGTATTTAATTACCATCACGTTATTAATTTATTACGGTACAATAAATTGTAAGAAAAACAGTTAATGTACAAACATTGTGGGTAGGTTGTGAATACCACAGTCGGATAAAAAAATGTATGCATTATTGTTTATGATTTTGAAAATTATTAAGAATTTACAAATTATTTAAATGAAACTTTTAATGTTTTCATACTTTTTAAGCGCAACCATAATAAATTACTATTACACATAACATATATATATTTATTATTTAGACGGTTTTACATTGAATGCTTTAGGTTTGATTTAATTGCATCAACTAAACATCGCCTTTCACTGTATCCATTATAGGTAGGTATCACAACCAATTTGAGGAATGAATTGCGTACAAAGTTTTACGAGAACTCGCGGAAGTTTTATATCAAATATAATATATTATTACACTCGGCTATCGCATTGAAAACACGTTAAAGGTGCATTTCACGGGTGAAAAATCGGTACGGAAGTTATGACAGTAGATTCGAAATAATCGCTTTCCGGTTGCAGGTTCTGAACGAAAAACGCTTACCGTACAAATAAAAGCGAACATAATTTTCAGCGAATGAACATGAAAGTATTATTTCCCTTTATGTGAACATATAATGCAATAATATATTATACGTTTTCCGAAAATATTGGAACGTGTTTATATATTTTATACACGGTTAAAGGGTAGGTATATTTTTTGTTTTTTGTGTCCCTCATACTGACACGTTTTCGAGACTAGATTCTTCGACGTTACAATAATATGTGACTATAATATACCTACCTACCTATTAAATCGTTCTAAATAACATGAAAGTTACATTTTTTCTCCTTTGTTTTGTTTAAAACACGTTAATTTATATAGTAACTTGTAAGTAAACTCCCGACAGTAACATTATTCGGATAGTAGTAATGTCGTTTAAATGCAAAACGATGTGGTAAATATATACAGAGTGTGGTCGGAGTGTTTTGTCGTTTTCGCTAAAGTTTTCCTTTTTAGTCGACTAGGATAAACTGAAAAACCTGGTGACCCATCCTGTATAATAATATGTACGACACCATGTGCTATTAATGTATAATTGTACTCCGGGGGAGTAAAAAAATCACAAGACACGTTCTACTGTATTTGTAATAAAGTAAAACGCGCGAAGTCTTTTACTACGCACTACAAACTGTAGCTACATAATATTTATCCCGACACGACTTATGTTAGAATACTAATATGTAATAATATAATAATATACAAAATATTACGACATGTCCGGGTACATAGGTACATATATTTGGTCTCGTAGGTATAAAAATAAAATCTAGTGAGTACGATATTTCGGACCAAATACGTGGTTACATAATACGACGATAACGACCGTTTGCACTTGTATTGGGAACGATTTATCCAGACTATTAATCGAGTAAATATTTCATTGGTTATTGTCATTTTAAAAGTTATCAGAGAAAGATCATGAGTTATAGGACTCAATTTTGAAATACTCCTTTTTCAATATTTCGTAGAATTATAGCTCGGCTGTGAAATAATAATAATACTTTTTTATTGCGCTGAGACAAAATAAAAAAAAATATATATGTCAAACGGATTGTGATTTAATACCTACTGAATTCATTTGACCAACAGGGAAAGTCACAAGTCTCTGAATCTGATTGATCGTGTAATGGTGTTAAAGTATTATAAATAGGTACGATTGAAAATACTCGGATAAAGCGTCTGTAATAAATGTAACAAACTCATATAATATTCGTGTAAAATAAAGAATTAAAAAATTAATAATCTTTCAAACAAAACGATTAGATAGATATAAGTTTAAAGTACTCATATTCCAATCGTGAATTACGATTTAAGAAACACATGTTTCTTAATTATATATTGATGAGAGCAATTCAAGTCGAACAAAATATTGTTTCAGAAAAATAAATGCACAAACGTTCTTTTTTTTATTTAAAAACATAATAGGTATAAACCTTTACTATTTTGCACAACTGTAGTTAAATAATATTAAGCTATTATAATGGATAAGTAAACAAATGTGATGTTCTTCGACATCAAAATGTAATTTTCTTAGAGTTAAAAAAAACCTATAAAACCTTCAAACAGCTTATAAATTAAAACGTTATTACTCGAAATCACGTAAAATAATAATAAAAAAGTTTTTTTTTTTTACACTAAAGTAAATAATAAGTACTGAACTTTATATAATATACTACTATGCAAAAACGTGATGTAGAAGATTTTATAGTCGAATTTACTTATCCGATATAATATTCAAATACGATTTTACTCGTATAGTAGGAATATACAAATTTAATATTATTTTGTACAGCGTATAGTTTATAACAATAAAAATGAAAGACTTTTAAAAAAAAAACGCTTAATTAGATATTATTATGTCTATTTGAAACTTAAAAGAAAAAATAACGTTCCAATAAAAGTAGCTTTTCATGGGTATGTATCTTAACGATATAATCTCTATTATATATGGAAATTTTGAATTATTGGCTATACATTATTATATTATATTATAATATTATATAGGTACCTATAATGGTTTTTGTCAATTTATATTTAAAAACTATCATCTTTAAAAAAAATGTCATGTATGGATTGTAATGAGGATATAATAATTATATTCAGTATCAAAAGTTACCCCACCCCCTGCTTACACACAATAATATAAAATACTCAGTAATACTGTTATTATAAAACATAAATAATTTGAATTATAATATCTACATAATAATTAAAGACTTGGGCCGTAATGACGATGCTTTACATTTTATACAATTTATATCTACCGTAGGTCATTGTACTTAATAGTATATAAAACAAATTCAATACCTATAATACCAACCTTGTAATAAAAAAAAAAAATCACAAATATCAGTTATCCGATTTATATTATTTACCTTCGAATATTTAAAATAATAGCTTTGCGCCGGTAAAATAAATTTTTTTATACAAAAACCTGCGGGTCGGGTCATGGCGGAGTGCCACTATGATGTTTTCGGGCAGATCGAGCAGATAGCAAACATTTGCAATCACTAAAAGGAAACACTCCGCAAAGCATAAAACGTCATATAGCTGTGTACAATAATAATATTATTATAATTTTAACCTCGCTGCAAATGAATAACAGACGCACATAATAATGGTGTGTAAGACGAGCACAAAGTTTAGCGCTATATTATATTATTACTTCGGACGGAAACGCTATATGTATACGTGTGACTCGTTTGAATACGTCTTCAAACACTGCCACGATGAAAACCACCGCGATGTTTGGTCGCGAGTTTATCGGTGTATATTGGACGACAGACGCTTTTATCGGCGATAATAAACATTGGTTAAGTTTGTAATAAAATGTTATAGATACGTCTATTATATGCGGGTAGTGACCGTTAAACTACACGTGAAAATTGTGAATTTCCCCATCAGTTTTATCTCTCGATGGCCAGCGGAATAATATTGCTTCATTCGACTATTTTAACTAGGTATATCGAAACGAAAAAATAACCTATGGAATAAGACATAATTAAGATATATTAAATTAATAATATTAACCATTTTACGATGCTCAAAAGGTCACTAATGGTTCTCGCTGTAATGCTAATAGTATAATTCTCGTGAAGGACGTTTACGAATTGGTTCCTGGCTGGTATAGGTACAGCATTCAGATGAACTTTTGTTTTAGTAATAATATAACTATGTTAGAAATTACCTTTTTCTACTACAATATTATAGTAAAACAGTTTGCTTCTCATTTTTCACAAACTTAGGAGCGCCCGAGGTTTGGTTAATACGTTTCTGTTAGTATAGTCAATCCTTATGTATAAGTGTAAGTTATATTATTTACGTATTTTTCAATTTTAATAATAACGAAATATGCATACAATTATAAATCATAATAATTCCAACTAAATATCAAATAAGTCCAACTTAATTAAAATTGTTAATCAATAATAATAAAAAAAATTGAACAAGTGGGTACAAGCTGTACAGTAAGTAGTTGTCAAGTATGTCATTGTAATGGATGTGTTTGAATTCAATGTTAAAACATTGCATACGGAAAACGATTCTGAGCAGTGACGGAGTCAATATACTTATATAAATAATCAAATTTAATAACTAAATATACTTAATATCAAAAATGCTTTATAGCAATAATCAGCGTTACTTTCCGGTAAACTTTTTTTTTTTTTAAGGTAGAAAAACGTGTAAGGTATGTTCTATTAAAATGTCTAGTGTTAGCTATGAAAAATGTCTCATGGCTTTAAATATCTATAAAAAAGTCAAAATATTTTTTAAAATACCATTCAGTTACCATTCATGGAAAATACTAATATAAACACTTGGTAAAAATTTCATTTGTCTATGGTTGTTAGTTTTTCAGTTACACCAAAAAAGATAAAATCAATTTTTAACAAAATTGGTTTTGAGAAAAAATTATCATTTTTCATGAATTGTATTTATTTTTTCTCGATTTGAACCTTCTAAATCCACAAACTAGATTCACTTTTGTATCAGAAAAGATTCTTAAGTCGTGTCGTAAATCGGAGCATTTTTATTACACCAAAAATTGATGACTGACAGAAAAAACACACATCATTGTAAAACCAATACATTTATCACTACGCTCAGAATCAAAAATGTTTATACTGCATACGATTCCAACAAATCGTTTTTTTAAAATTATAAACTGGAAATTTGTCATTCACCGAATTTTTAAATTTATTTTGTTGCCAATCTTTAACTTTTCTTTTTTAGATGTCTATCTTGACTTTAAAAGTGAAAAGTATGTTTTGGTATATTGATTATCACATTGGATCTGTTTTTGAATTAATTAAAACACATTTGGGAGTGTAAAATAAAATTCTGAAATTAGTTTACCACCAAAAAAATTGCAACAGTATGTATAGTTAGTCTAGATGAAAATTCTTCACACATTTTAGTCAGAAAGTCGCGCAGTCGTCGGATTTAAATAAAAATATTACCGGTTTGTATACATATGGGAAACGCCTATTGTTCTACTTCATATATCATATTATAATACCTATACATATTTTATATTATCATAAAATATTATTTAATATAAAATAAGTATTTTAGTATTCCTATCAAAATTTCAAAATTTCAAAAATTACAAATTGATTTCAACGAGCCACTAAAATAGCCGAGCCCCCGTACTCCAGGTCCAACAGCAACCACCCCCCCCCCCCTTATTCAGTCCCTGAGCAACAATATTCTAATGGTCTGATGATAAGTAATATTTATCGGGAATGAATTCTATACCAGTGCAGTTGGTCAAGTCTGGAACTATAATGATGACAAGTGGCGGGCCAAAAACCTCAATTTCGGTGCAGCTGCGTCACCTTTTTAAAGGGATAGTGGCAATGGCCATTGGCTGCCATAGAAGTCTATGCTAAAGTCTGGCTAAAACAATTTAGGTATAGTAGAGTTTATTGTGGGAAGGTCCGAAGGTGGTGGTGGTAAATACTTAAACATGAAATCGCGTCATTTAAAACTGAAGTTAAGTCCGTCTGCACTGGGGATGATGGGTATGCAATCAGATAACCGGTTTCATCTAGTGCGGACTACGCAATTTTATTGCATATATTTATAAGTGAATCCCGTGGTGACTAAAGGGTCATCGATAGAGCGTGTGGTTGTAGGAAAGAAATCGCTTGTGATGAATGATGGTCGACACGGAGAAAAGTTTCGGTCGCGCGTGCAGGCCGATCCAACCCGATTGAAATTTGCATAATACAAATGGCGCGAGAGGGTAATATTCTAATAATAATAATAATAATAATATAAAGTTAGCGTTCGACTGATACGTACGTGCGATTTCTGAAAATATATTCTGGTAGTTTGTGCGGATTTCCGAGAAATATTTTGCTGACCCGGCAGCCAGATAGCCTATATATATATATTTATGAAGATGACAATATTAGTATATTATAGTCGTGCCAGTCCGACTCAGTGGTCCAGTTCCAGGCGCGACAAATGAGGGGATGAGAATGCAGACGATCGCTCTGGCGGTTGCCGATGTGGTATACGACGATGATGATAATAGTAATAATAATAATAATATCATCGGGTGGGCGCATGCGTACCGCGTGCGGGTCCGAAATGCCGCCGTCTCCGACTTTTGAAAACGGCATTTGTATACACCGTCGCGCCACGTCGCGGTCGTAATCCGCCGGTTTCGCGTTTACGGTGGTTTTTAAAAAAAAAAATTTTTTTTGGTTTTGAGTTTCCGTGGTCGTCTCCATCCGTTTCGCGTGTTTTTTTTTTTGTGACCTAGATATCCGCACCGCCTACGAGTTCTGGACGAGATTTGCCCCGACAAACGATTCGGGAACTCGATATGATACAGAATGTAATTTTTTAAAAAAAAAAAAACGTTCGAAAAAACGCTTTGGTCCGATTTTGATGTTGTCATGTCATAATGTCAAAATTTTAACGTGTCACGTTTGACTAATATTAATAATATTATTAGCTATACATTATTTCGCTTGACTGTTTTCGTGAAATTACGTGGCTGCTCTAACGTTTCTGTTTGTTTGTTTGTCTGTTTTTGATTTTCTACCAAGATATATGCAAGAGTTGTTAAGTAAGTATAGTATAATATAATAATAAAATACTATAGCTGTTATTCATTTCGGTTTTAGTTGTAGATGAAATCGATGTTTAACTGAAATGTTTAATGATTAACATATTAATAACATTTACTTAAAGAGCTTAGAAAATGTGTTATCGCAGACCGCAGTGTGAAAAGTAAACTTTGTATAATAGTATTATTACATTAATTCATGTAACGCTAATTGCCCAGTTGTCGATGCGGAATAAACTTCAATTAAAAAAAATAAAACTTTGTATTTAAACAAATCCCAAATATAAGGAGATATTATGACTCGAAGCTTTGATATTCAACCCTGTTACATTGTAACTTTTTACAAAGTCAGGTATTTGGGTAAAACTTTTTAAAGAAACGGGAAATTTACAAGAGCATTATATTAGACTATATGAATAATATTCTTTAGGAATCAAGGCAAAGTTTTGTCGTTAGTAGGTTTTTATTATTAATTATTTACGTTTTAAAAAATACATTAACAAAAATATAGGTGTAACTTTAGATATCTAGGTATGTAGTTAAAATATGTTGGATATTGTTTATGATTGGAAATTACCAATGAGACACAATTGGTCCTCTGGAAGGGTTCTGGTTGGTATTTCCTAGTAGTGATTTTTACAAAACTTCGAAAAACTACTAGGTTAACACACGCAAACAAGTATAAAATGTTGGCTAAATTATTAAGAACACAATAATATTATATTAATTTGTAATTCACATTAACAAATATATAGCTTGGCTAGATAAAGTATATAAATTAATCAGTTAAATCATACAATTTATTCATTGTTTTATCTAATTTTCATATAATATTAAATTATTTTAATACATGTTATTTTAAAGATTAAATATGTGCGTATTAAGTCAATAACATATTATTATTATTCATTATTCTGATTCGTAAAAATAGTTTTCAAAATTAAAAAAAACTGAACTTCTTTGCGAGTGTCCATGAACGATGGATCCACGATGTTTGCGAGGAAGGGCTCCCCCTCCCCTGTATTTCCCCCGTTTATTGAGCATACACTATATAGGTTAACTTTTTGATCATTCCAGTTTTTGTAAAATGTATATATCGTTCCCCTTAGTCTGGATCAATTCCCCTTTCCTGGGTATGATAATTTATTTTTGTGTAATAACTGTAAAATAATTTAGAGTTTGAATTACCTGCTTTTGTCATTACGCCTATATTGTATTTATTGGTCACCGATTCAATACATTTAGAAAATATTTGCTAATCATAAATTGTATAAAGGTCTTAATATTTGAAAAACGTCCTATTATATTTAACCGAGTTCCAGACGGGATTGTTTACTGAATACAATTCGCATTGCTTTTGAATTGAAAATAATAATACGAACAATACTCGTTTTAGTCGAAGTGAGTGCAGTGAGACAAACGATCAACATCCAATCACGTCCGTATGGTATTTATATATGTGCCAATCGTGACTACAGCCAAACGAGACAAATTAAATAATAATGGCTTCTAAGACATTTTTACTTTCGTAGATTTTTTTTGGAATAAAACATGTTTCTAGTTACAATCAAGTGTCGAACTTTAGCTTTCAAATTGTGTTCGAGTCTTCTATATCGCACCTCAAAAATATAATTTGAGTACACCTTAATAATATTATTATAGACAATTTTATCCAATAATAATTGTGGTTTTATTATCTGTGACCAATGGCAACCACTTAAATAAATAAAAAATATTTGATTTGCGAGAGCCGAAATTAAATTAAATTCATGTGTGCGACACATATGTAGGGGTTAAAAAAATAAAGTATAAACACTCTCAGAGTCTTTGGGAATCTATTGATATGAATTTTTATTGAAAACGGTCCAGTAGTTACTGAGTCTGCAGATGACAAATAAACAATCAGACAAACAAATTTTATTTTTATATATTACATAGATTAAATCCATTTCTGATTCATCAAAACTACATTCGATTTTACATGCGTTTTTTAGTATTATTTCAAAATGGCACGAAGCTCTTAACCAAATGTTGTATCCAGACATTTTCGTAGAAGAACACCAATCTTCTATAGTTTTATTTAACTATTAATGATTGAATTATTTAGTCTTTAGGGTGTCACTATTAATAAATTAATGTTTTCATCCTTTTTTTTTCTTTTGACATTAAATTACATTTTAATGAAGGACGTGCTAATATTATTTTAAGAATTATTTATTATTTTATGGTTTCTTTTTCATTCAAATTACTTTAATATGCTGTTTTAGTTTTTATCATTTAGTTTGAACTAAGCTTTAGGGCATAATACAATTAATTTTTTTGATCTACGCTTGTTCAATTTATAATGGATACATTTCTATAAAATAATATGTCAACTTAAAATAAAAGATTTCAAACATGTATTAATATTGAATATTTTGTGGATAGTAAATCAGAAGATATTTTAATTAATTTTTTTATAACACTAAGATTTATGATTTATTTCCTTTTGGTACACACAACTGGCATTCTGTAAATTATGCAAGTAATATTATTTTACGATGAAGTTGCAATGATCAAAAAACACGTGACTTCCACACATCGAACGTAGATATACGCTTTTGTCGTATTATGGCTTTTGAACATGTACCTACTACCTAAGTCCACAAAGACATGCAAACATTGTAGACTTAATGCAGATATTTCCTTTTGTTTAAAAATGTCGTAGTTTATATTTACATACTGTTATATTTCCGATACAAAAATCTATTTATTATTTACATTGGATCGTCGACTTTTACCGTACAGGTACCTATAAAGGAAGAGCACAGTTTCCAATAGTTCTAGTACAAGACCCTCGTAGATTTCGTATCATTCAATTTGCCTATATTCTATTAAAACCTCCTGGAATTTTTCACATAATTTTCAACTATTAATGTAATCAGGCTTTGAACTCCATCCCACGTATAATGATCGCAACACTATACTAATAAAATATCTTCAATAAAAAAAAAAAGGTGTTCATCGATGCACACTGCATACTCGGTATTTGGAATAAGAATGAAGGAATGTATTCGTCGGAATAAAACATAATACGGGTAAGTATTATAAGTGTATATTATAATATTATAGCAAATTATTATACAGGAATAATATTGAGAAGCTCGTTATAATAATACATTCCAAAGCCCTTTAAAGCCGTTTAATTTTCACCGGTTGCTAACGATATCGACGGAATAGCGCATAATGCGATATAGGTACCAATATATTATTATACATAGTTAGGTAGTTATTTTGTACAGTTTCGTGGGGTACTGAAACAAAAATACGGTTGTTTGGTGTTTTCCAGTTTTTTTGAAGTTTTAACAGCAACATTATAGGTAACAATTCGGTAATAAAACCGTCACATTGCAACGCCGAACGAATCGGTGGAGCTTTATCCCTTAGACGGTTGATATATATATATATATACACATTATCTGGTATAAAATATTATATTGGTTACAATAATAATAAGTTATGAATAATCAAGGTAATCTCAATGGAGAATGGCGTACGCCTAGAGCAACTATAATGTCGTATTGCCTTCTCTACAATGTGTTGAATAATCATAATAACAACAATATTAATATGTAAATCACTTACTGTCGTCAATAGTGATTAATAAGAAATAATAAACTTATGATACTAGTAAAACGTTGGAGGTTTGGTTTTTATCTGCACGTTATCTGTATTCCGAATAAAATGCTACACATTTTCACCAAATCTGTATAACTATACTCTATAGCTAGGCATTCGGCAGTCGGCAGTAAATTCGTTCGTTAAACATATTAAGGGGGCTGCAGCCGATGAAAAAAAAGTGACTTTTAGACCAATAAGCTAGACAAAACTAGAAGAATTTGGTTTGACAGATTTTAATTTTTAAAACGGATTATGATTTATCAACAAGTTTACTAGAGAATGATCGAGGCGATATTGAATATTTTTTTTTTCAACTGTGATATCCAAGAATAAAAATATCGAAAAAATATGATATTTTGTATTTATACTATTTATTATGACACTAACAATAATTGGAGTATTCAAAATCACCTCGATCATTCCCTAGTAATCAATCATAATCAGTTTTCAAAATTAAAATCTGTCAAACCAAATTCTTCCAGTTTTGTCTAGCTTGTTGGTCTAAAAGTCACTTTTTTTCCATTGACTGGAGCCCTCTCCAGCCCCTTAAGGTTTATTTTATGATACGGAATTTAAATATATTGAAAAACATTATAACAAACAAAATTAATGTTTAGATTGGTCAAATCTACATAGTTTTGACTTTTGACAAATCCGGCTGCAGCCCCCTTAATATTGTTTTATACGAATACTATAAATAAATGGCCAATTTATATTACAAATGCATATATTTTATATATGATCATTGACCGTGATAATAATTATTGTTGATTATAATAATATTTTGGCCACAAATCATCAAACAATATTTAAATATTTTATAAATTATTGATTTTGATCAGCAGAAGAGGTAGATCACCATTTCAATTGAAAATTCTTTTATTTTTTAAATATCATACAAAGAACTCATGTGCGGCGAAATATAAAAAAAATCGCGATGATCAAAGTAACTGTTCAAACAATAATGCGGTGTATGAATAAAAAAAAAAATCTAGGTGTGCCTAATAAGAACGTTTGTGTACTTACCTACTGTAATTCGTCTGCCCTCATACTTTTTGTAGCCCGTATTAAATTTAAAAAACGGATGGTGCATTCTTAAAACGATTTTCGGTGGAGTGGTATTTGCTGTTAAGGTTCAGAAAATAATGGGAAATAATTTGCAATTTTCGAATATTCGAATAACTCTAGTGTTAAATTCAGATTGCAGAGTCATCGCAAAACTCTCGACGAACATTTGTGAAATCATATACTTGCTAAAAAATTCAAAATAAAAAAAAAATCACGTGCCCGTAATTTATCATCTTCCTCGCCCCGCGCTACGGCTGGAATCCAAAACAAGGTATTTTCATGCGACGATAATATATAATAAACTATACAGGGTGATGTATTTAACGTAAGACACTCATTATTTCAAAAACTATAAATGTCTTTGAAAATAATTTTAAGTTGTTAAAAAACAATATTTAAAAATATAAAATATTTACCATTTTTTTTTATCATTATCCTGTTTTATTTTATTTTTAACTTTTAAAAATGAAAACATGCATTTTTAAAAAAAAAAATTAATTTTAAGTTTAAGCACACCAAATGGGGAAAGGGTACAGTAATTTATAGTTATCATAGTTTTACAAGAGATTATGCATCATGAATCTAAGTATAGAACATTTAAATAAAAAAGAGACAGAAAAAAAGGTTTAAAAGCCTTTTTAATTCCTTATTCTAAAGCTGAATATTTTTTTTAATCACTTCGATATAATATTATGAAAATTGAATTTTGGACGAGTAGTTTATATGTTATAAGTACTTAATGTTTAGATTAACAAAGTAGTGTAGTACTTACAGGGGTACCCCACAAAATGTTAGTAAACTCCTCCGATTATCTAAACATAAAATACTTATAAGTTATAACTAATAAACTTCTTGTCCAAAATTTGATTTATATAAGTGGATGGAAATATTCAAAATAATATTCAGCTTCAGAATAATATGAAATATATATTATGTTGTCATTCAAAAGGGTAAAAAACTTTAAAAGCAATAACGTTTAAAAACAGTAAGCAATATAATATTTTCCAAAAATGTTGTTGAGTTAAGATTTAAAATTACCTTTTTTTTTTATTGAATAAAAATTTATATTTACAATCTGTATTTACAAGTTATACAAAAAGTAAATTTGATGTGAATTGATTGACGGGAGGTGTAAGTCACCCAATGGCGGCACCTAATGAAAATTACCTATATACTAAAAATATTTTCAAAAACGTTAGTGTTTTCTAAATTCAAGACAATATTTTTTACGTTAAATGGATCACCCCATATAATAATATAGTGAAACTTCCATAATACGAAGTCTCATGAGCCATACAAAATTCGTATTATAGAAAATTTCGTTAAATAGAATTGTATAAATTTGGTTCTAATTTGGTTTTGTTCTCAAAAAGATTTCCTTAAACGGAAAATGTTGTTAAATAGAAGTTTCACTGTACTATCTCATAATAAGATGATAATGCCTTTTATACTGGAACAGGACATTATTGCATGATATTTATTCGGCTAATTACTATCGTGCAGCGATTTGGACGACAATTTAGAGACATATCGGAAATTGCTGAAATAACAGTTATATTATACGATAATAATATATTAGGCAATTAACGGTTATAAAACTGTCACCGTAATATTAAACACATATGATATTTGAATCGTTATAGTGATTGATATTATGTCATTTCGCAATATTAATAATGACCACCTGCAATGATGAATCATTCCTTAAAATAAAATATAAATTTGATATGACGCTTGTATACCGTAAAATATACCTATACGTCTTATCGCATGTAACATGTCGAAATATTATTAGGTACCTACTCAATCGTATCATGAATGATAATAGATTTTGAACGTTTGTATCATAGACATATAAATATTTATTTATATGTCTATGGTTTGTATATAATATTACACACGAGCGTGTTTGTTGCATTCACGCCTGGAACAAGTTAGGTAGGGTGACTTGAAGACGAACTCCAATATCTCAAAAACGTTTCTCTACCTCGTTCGTTATAATTAAGTACCTAGTTAATTTTATACAAACAAAAAAATTATAAATTATAAACGAGGGACCTCATACAAATAAAATAATACAATATAATAATAGTACTCCACGCATTGAAGCTGCAATATACTATACTTAATATTTTATACTATTGAGCTGGAATAAATCATTATTTTCACTTAATCGTTAACGTTACACACAACAATAATTGTTTTAATGTATGGTTTTTTTTTCTTCAAAAAACACACACGTAACTGTTAACCAATAACCTCTGAAACCTCTGAATTCTCGATCAATCTAAATGGAAAATGATCTATCGGAGATAATTTCCAGGCACAACAATTAAAACTATTTGATTACACTGTCCACGATGATTACGTATAGTGTTCCTCAAAAACAATCAGACAATAATCCCCTTCTGAAACGAATAATTAATTAGATGGATTCTATTTTGAGCACCTGAGCGATGGTATTACCGATATAATATTTTTATCTTATGGGATTTATAATAATCAAGCCTTAAAATTAGTTGTTATGTTCTCACAAATTGATTAAGGATTAAAAATACGAGACTTTTAGTGGATTAAAAAATAAAATAACCGTTTAAATAGAATAATATTGCTTCATAATAATAATTGTATTTTCGATTTTGACGTTTGTCTTATTAATTTGTTGGCTGATTAAAGAAAACGATTAAAAAATTAAATTTTAATTAGAAGTTATCGAAAAAAAAAAAAAGAAAAAAGTAAGACATTTTTTCTTAATTATAGAGTTTCCAATATAAAGACTTGGCTATACAGTCATTTAAAATCCCATTAATAAACTTGATAAATTGATGACCGAAGCACAAAGTGGTAACTTATAAAATAACTGATAAAATTATTAAATATACAGAATATTATTTTATAATAGCTAAAAAATATATTTTCCTATTTTTTTCTCGTTTTTATTACCTTTTGACAGTTTTGACATTATAATTTGTTCTACTAATATAACAATATACAATGAGAAAGTTGTTAATAATTTAGGACTAAAACTGTTTGGTCATATTCTAACAATGGATAGTTTTTAGAATACGTTCACACTCATAAATTTAAAAAAAAAAGAACATTGAATAGTACTATAATAATATACAATTAAGTAATTTAAGGTATTAATCTTCGAACAAATTGCATCATATTATTATTCATTCTATTATATACAAAAGTTCATATTTATTTTTTAGTGCAATTTCATAGTAAATTCGAAAACAAATAGCTTTGGCAATCGCACAAAAGTTTATTTTGCCAGAAATCGCCAAATGTTTTTTTTTCATACGCTAACATGTATAAATTCTCTAGAGAACATTTTTTTTTTCCAAACATTGGAAACAAAATCTAAAATTGTTGAAATATAACCCCATTGAGTATCGTGAAAAATGTCAATATAGACTGGTAATTTGAAAAATATAACACTGGGTTACACGCGATGTCAAAATGCGTCTGAAATAATAATGGTAAATAACCAATACCAATAGGTATATACATTTTTTTGTATTGTTTTTTGTAGCTGTTCCTTTAATAAAACATGGTATAAAAAATAATGGTTTTATTGATATGCATAATATGTACGGTGTATACCACCGTTCAACGTGAACCAAGATGTTATGCTTATGATATTGCACGGATTTTCTTCATTACAATGTAAAGGTTTATTAGCATATATAGTAGGTAGGTAGGTTACCTGTGTATAATAGGTAATAAATATATACATAATATATTATTATAAATATCGGATATTGTGTCAACTATGACGTGATTTTCTTTGCGGTTTGCCCCCGTGAGATGTGATTAAATTTAAACATGATGAACTTAAATAATTGATATTGAATTTCGGGATTAATTAAAAGGGCTTAAAATGTTGATTGGCGAGGTGGAGGGCAAGAGTAGTTTCTTCATAAGCCGACCCGAAGGCACCGGGGCATAACTTTTAACACGTCAGGCCAGGCGAGCGTGTGCAGGGACCGATCGCGGTTACCGGTTAAGTTAGGTGATCCCTCGGCACGGCTCGCGACATAATGTTATAATTTAATAACACGCTAAATACCACGGCATGTCACTGCGGTACACACATTATAAATTATTAATAATAATTCATATTATATTATTACATCTTGACATATCGAACGATAATCATCGACACCGGACGTACACCATCGGTCAGCCGTCAGTGTTTATTACATTCTATAGTAATATAATAATAGTTATTACGCGTCTTGTCATATTATACACATCGTCGTCACCAGCAGACTACGGTCGAAATCGTTTTGAGAAAAACAAACCATACGCGACATAGCATCGCGTGTGTAAATGTGTATATAGTGTATACACACCGTATTGTACTGATCCGGGTCAGAGTCGAGACGGAGCTAGGGACGTCGTGACGGCGGATTTGTCCGTTTTTCTTTATTATTATTTATTTATTTATTTGTTTACTTCGGTTAAGTCGACTTGTTCTCGCGTCTAGTATTATAAGTCTGGCTTATATCGGTGGCCGGGGCGGCGTGATATACACCAAAAATACCCGGCCATCGCCCTTTGTCCCTTCCTCGCCCAACCACGTTCCGGATCAACCACCGACGCACGGTAGTTCGGTTTAACTTTGACTCGACATTCGGCCAGAAATCAACCTACTCGGGCGTGTGAACTTTGTTGTGTATTATACCGCAGTCACGGTAAGATGAACGGTGGTATAGTAAATACGCTGTGATGTTAAACGTACAATTTAAACGATTCGCAGCAGTTGTTTGTAGTAGTCTGCGTGTCTCGTCGTCCGGTGTGGTCAACGAAACGAACACCTTTTTGAACTTATGAATAACATAATTAATTACGTACACCCTTCTAGATGAACTACGTCACTTGAGACCATCCTCAATAATTATAACTAATGTAGTACAACTACTCGTCACGCTCCTATAGCTACGATTATTATATCCTTGTAACTTTAAAATCCGACAACAATTTCATACAAAGAATAATATACGATTATATCTTCGCATTAAGTCTGGAAAAGCGTTATACGCTCTGAAAATGTAATTATGGTAATTTTATTGTAAATCATTGAATAGAACTCGAACATGTTATTATAATATTTAGGTACTATACACGTACTAAGCTGTGCATGATTATTACAACAAAAACCAGGACTACTTTTGGATAAATAAAAAAGTCGCATATTATTGAAAACATATTTGTCACAATGTCGCCTACTCTCGTGAAAAATTTGAGACAATATCGGGGCAGCAAGTTTTTTTAGTACGTTTCGTGTACCTGACTTTTTGGCACAAATAATAATATAAAATAAATATACCGTCTGGGCACATAGTCATAGGTCAGATTTACAGCAATAGTCAATATAATATTACTATTGTAATATCCTACCTACGAATTACTTATCTGTTGTGTTGTTGACGTTTTATTTTTGAAATCGTGTTGAATGATATTATACTGGTATTCGTACGCTGTTGTCGAATGACTTATTTCTAACAGCTATATAGAGGTTCGGTTCGAAAAAATAAAAAGAAAAAAAAGAGTGGCGTCGACGATCGATGGGAGTGGCGCGACGACGGTGTAAAAAAACAAACAATCAGGCATAATACCGGTGGCGACCATGGGTCTTCGGAGACAATAATCAAGTCGCTTGCACGTGTGTCGCGGACGTGTGATGGACGGAGTGATGAATGGAAACTATTCTTACACGAAATCGTCGGTAAAAGTTCCACCACCACTGTCGTGCCATCGACGAGACCAGTGAGCGTTTGTCATAAAATAGCGACCGCCCGAGAGAGGTGGTTTGAACGATAGGAGGGGAAACGACGAGGTGGAGAGGAGGAGACGGTGGCGTAGAGCAAGATCGAGGGGGGGGGATGAGGGAGTGAGAGAGTGTGTGAGAGAGAGACACACACAATCACACACACCCGTACTGAGACTTATACTTTATACCGGTGAAAGAGCTTCCGTTGCACCCACCACCACCATCACGTGTTTTATTTTTTTTCATGTCGAGAAATAAATTTAGCAGACGAACGTGGAAAAAAAATAAGCCACTCGCGGGTGTAGGACCGTATCGAAGGGCGGCGTCGACGTCACCAAAATAGCGGTCGTTAAAACGATATTATTTAACCTCTTTGTAGGCGCACACCGCAACAAACTTACTATTAATAATATTATTATTATTTTTATTATACCACAGTGTTCTTGCGCTGCAGATAAACGACTTAATAATATTATCATTTATTGTATTGCCAATGACGGTGTCGATTACTGTGATTGCGAATTTCGTTTTCTAGTTGTGTACTGTGTAGTATAATATAATAATATTATATTACATTGACATAACAACGCTAATATTTTGGAAAAAAAAAATCTTTCTGGCAGACGAAATCTTTACCCTCATGGCCCTCGTCCGGACATATTATTATTTCCGTGTATTTGTTCGTAGAAGAGAGAAGAATAAAATCTCCTGAGATTAAACGAGTATCAATATGCATGTGAAACTTAAGTCGTGTATTTTATACGATTACAAAATATATATATTATACAGCGATAAAACAACAATTATTTAAAGCTTTGCTGTAATTTATACACGAAAAAGAACTCGATACTTGAATAATTTCTGGATACAACTTTATTTTTGCTGACCGATTCTGCATACCTAATTTCACGGACCCAACAGTTTTTTTTTTATCCCTTTTTATATATATATATATATAAAAGGATGTACCTAACCAATTGTTAGAAACTGTGTACATCAGTGATATTATTTTCATTATTGTTTATTTTTATTTGATGTTTTCCGTCTTGTGTTTTGTGTTAACATTTTTTGTTTCTCGGCTATAACAATAGCAAGTAACATATTATCAATGAATCTTCAATTGTCCTTGCAGAAGAAAAATATCAAGTAGCATGCTACATTTTATTTAATACGAAATCAGTTCAAGCACATATTAGTGCATACGTATTTTTTTTTTTATAAATATAATTTTTGTTTAAATCGACTGATACGAACTTTCAATATTATGTGATACTGATTAGAATCATGGTCGATAACATACGAAAAAAATTGAGACACACAATAATTGCATTTCAACCTCGTATTTTATTTGGAAAAGATTTTGTACATAATATTATTATATTTTTCACCGTTGCCATCGCCACCGATAAGCACATTATTTTATTTTATTAGGTAATACTTTTCCTTAATTTTTTTTTTTTTTGATTTTCACTGAAAACTACTAACTATATATTCATATTCAAATTTGATTAAGTTCAAATCAATAACTTCTTCCAGAGTACAATAAATTAGTAGAGTTTCAAACTTTTATTTTTATTTCACCACAATTATGGAGTTTTCCATTGTCGCTCAGCTAGTTTGAAGAAAATAATTACCAAAGTTTAAATGCACTCCTTTCTTCTTCCGTTCACGTTGTCATAATTTGATAAATGTGCGTTATCCGTGATCTGTTAATTTTTCTACCCATATAGGTGATATTATAATTTATTATCGAAATCAATATTTTGTTATTTACGGAATTTACTCTTGACTTAGTGGTTAGATTATTATTGGACATTCTTCACAAAATTATCGTTATTCCATAGCCTCATTAACTCCAACAGTGGATTAATAATATATTGTTTGGTGGAATGTTATAATGCACTTTAATTTTTGTTGTTTTGTTCATAACTTATTACATTATATACACACACATTAATCTTTTAGTTTTTGATTGAATCGGTTTACGACCACTTTTAGATTTAGTTAATCGTCGATTATTCATCTAGACGAAAACAATCACTATTTTGTTTTATTATATTCGTAATAGTCGTACACGATAATTTATTACATAATAGTCATAATATTATTATAACATAATAATATTATGTAGTTTTGCGTAACTACTAAAATATATCCGAATGAAATGTATGAGTACTCAGTATATTTTTGTGGCATTCAACATTTTTTAAACACCAATAATATGTTTTCGATGTGGTTAGACTCATTATGATTAATTAACATTTACGTTTTGAAGGACTTACAATTAAAATAATATAGAAATGATGTAGACTGTAAGGCCGTTTCATGAGTATAATAGTTATACATAGATGATAGATGATAGTTAGACAGTTACTATCGTATAAAAAATAATATTAGTATTTATGTTCAATGTATTATAGTCTGGTATCATATTGTTTTTATCCTGAATACGTTTAATATGTTTTATTTATTTAATACGTTTCACAGAGTGTATATAACGATCAGTGAGATTGAATACATTTCATTCCAAACAATGACAATTACAATTATTAACTTATTCAAATTTAAAATAATAGTCATATATTCTTATGCACGTCATACTTAAAGGTTAATTATCATACGAGCTTAATAAAAAAAATCGAAAATATTTGTGTGATATTTTTTTCCTATAATATTTTTTTCTAATTTAGTACCTACCTATATGTTATGTTGTTTTATTTAAATTTTTAGTCAAGTATTATTTTTTAACCCTTAAAAAAATAATACAAAATCTAAGTTAATAGCATCTAAAACAGGTGATATATACATACTTACCACCATATTGTATTAAGTATGTCAAAACCAACGAATTTTTAGTAAAGAACCTAATCTAACCTTGCGCTTTGTGTTATAAATAGATTTTGATAATCGTTCTTTATTTTAAAACTAAAGGCTTTATGTAGGTAGGATTAATATTTTAAAAACTTTATTTTAAGCTTTAAGAATCAGCAATAACATTAAAATAGGTATATATATTAAATTATCATACATTGGGTAGTTTTTTAAAATATATAATGCGAATCTTGATGGTTTTTTCCTATGAAGTCGTGTTGAAATGGTTTGATTTTATTTTTCCATACAGTTTTATGCTTATTTGTATGGGCCTCTTACGCCAAGTAAACCGAAATTGTGTGAATAATCTTTTATAATTTTTGCTCGGATAATTTTGAGTAGGTATGCATAATATCATAATATACTTATTTATATTATCTGTTCAAATTGAAAAAATCAAAACAAATATTTAAATCAATGATGCTCATAAAATGAATTAAACCCAATCTTGAAACCCAAACCGAACCGGTTAAGCTTAACTTAACAGTTTCAACTCTCATCATATTATTAGCTCACATTTGCTGTACATGGTGGTTGAATCCGATATCTGTCAAGTAGCTCCCATTCAAACTGGTGCCACTCCTGAAGCAATTTTGGCTTTCTATTAATTATAATAGTACCTATCCACTGCTCAGCACAACCAACTTTTAATATCACCCTCGTTGCAGGCTATGTAAACGATAAGACAATATTTACCTACACAACTATCTAGATATTGCTGTTGTACACTTTCTAATGGTTTGTTCTTAATGGTGCATTACAATTGTTAATGAGCCACAATCTGTACACATAGTATTCTACTCAAAACAAAGAATCTGCGCTAATGTAATTTTTAACGACAATATACAAACTCCAAATTTTACAAAAACAAAATACTGTCTAGTGTTTAATAAGTATAATAGACCCACTTGAAATCCTCGTCTACGTGAGAGGAGATTATTGCATTGACTAATTATTGAAAACACTTACTTTGCATTCTGCTGTCCAAGTCTTCAACACTTCTTGTTCGCACATGACCAAATATTTTCAAGCTTTTACTTAGATCAGTATGGTAGTCAGTAGATAAGTGAGGGGGTTCATAAAAAAAAGATTCTATCTAATATTCAAACTTTTTAAACCAAAACTTTCGGTCATAATATTACAAAATATAACCCTTGTATACTATATTACAAAACAAACACTCTGTGCACAAAATGTCATACTCATACTGTTGAAAAAACTACCAGTCACTATATCGCTGCAGCCACACTCTTCAATCCAAAAATCATCATAATACTCAAATTGAAACATTTTTTGTCAGAACAATGACCAAAAAACTCACCACACCGTTTTAGAATTGGGTCTGTGAACTTTTAGACTAAAATATTAAATAACCAAATATATCCACATAAACGTTGTAATACAAAGTAAATACTTATCTCTACACATACGCTTATTATGTTGAATAGATTATGAAGGTATAATATAATCTTCTCAATAAAAAAAAAAATAATTTCATAACAAAATGACTTTTTTATATTAAATTGAAAATATTATAGTATGTTGGTTACAAGTTTTTAGCACAATATAATATCAGTATTTATTTATGCCTGAAATTACATATTTTTCAATATCAAACAATATAAGTTTTATGTTCTTTTATAAGTATCAAAATATATTTATGAAATAGAAGGAAAAGTTCAAAAAAAAAATAAACACTTAGGTACGATTATAAATAATTTTGAAAGTATTAATTTGCTAAATTGTATTTACTTGGTAACTCGGTATCATCATAATACTATAAATAACCAATTTATTCTAAAAGTTACACATTTTGTTAATTAATTCTGTATTTTTTTTAACAGCTTTCAAACTAAATAATTAATCCAACACATTAATCCCAGGGTAACAGTTATTTTTTAATGATAAACCTATTCGTTCAAAAATAAAAGGATTAAAATAATTTTTTGCTTTTATTTTACTGAATGATATTCTATTTTTCGTAATAAGTTAAATTGTTAAAGAAATGGGTGGTGTTAACCCTATTTAATTCGTTTAACAAGGTCGTTAAAATATAAATATTTTATTATGCAGCACAAAAAAAAAGAAATACTAAAACTAATTATCACTAATTGTTATCTTTAAAAAAAATAATTGTTTTTTACATCGCATAATACTTAGATTAATGCATATTATTATAGTATCAAAAGTCGTGCCAACGTGACGTTTTATATCCATAAGATGATTATCCTAACCCAACGGATTGATATTGGTAACTCGTGCAACTGTCCTATTTCACTGAATCCAACCTATTATATGTACCATATTACTATGTTATTTGTACATGTTAAATTAGGGAAATCTTTGAATCTAAAAGTCACGCCGTAAAACGAATTTTAAGAATTTTATCAAAACAAAAACTATTGGACCCAACTATAAATCATTGGCAAACGGTATCGCTAGTTTGTATCTCAATCGCAATAATTTCACCTGTACGTATACGAATCGAATTCACAATTTAACATTTACCACTCGTGAATATAATACCTGTAATCGACCATAGTTTATTTTAAAATACTGCCATTTTTTTTTAAAATAATCAAACTCAGTGAAATATTAATCAAATTTTATTTTATTAAAGTAATGCTATTTTCATGTTTAATTTCAAGTAGGTATTCATATTATTATGTTTGCATTCAATGACCCATTATCAGTAAAACTGAATTAAAAAAATGATCATTAAAAATCCATTAATTTTAGTTTTTCTATAGTTTATTTTTTAATTATAATTATGTTTATTTTTATAATAATCGAACATAATATTATGTATTATATTGCAGACATTTTTTAAACGTAAATAGTGAGTAAATTATTCTGAGTGAGTCGGTAAAAACGGTCGAATAGGTAAATGCAATAGGTTTTTAATTTGTTTGTTGATTGCAGAAAACTGTAATAACTATTTTAAGATGAATAAACGCACATCCTAGATGACGTATTTTCATAATAATAATATCTTACCTCTAACATATCAAGTTATTTATTTTCTCATAAAATTGACATAATATACTATAGTATATAATACACTATATAATAATTATAGTAAAACATATTATATAATATAACGTACAAGAATAGTACATAAATAAAGAAAATTGAAAAAAAAAATATTAATAATTCTTTAACAAACAATGACGTAAACAGGAGCTAGTTAAGTTTATTAACTTGTTATAAGATATAATTGGATTTCTTCTACATCAGTAGCGTTCTAAACAATTTAAATTTTAGTAGTAAATAGGTATATATTTCTTCAAGAAAAACATCGAGTAGAACTTTATCAAAGGAATCTAAAAGTTGATCCAACTTATAAAAAATACATCTAGATAATATAATAATAGTATGGTGGGGGACGGAGTAGCTAAGTGGACTAAAGCGTCAGCTACGACGCAGCCGACCCGAGTTCGATACCTCGGCCGCAGGCGGCATTTTTCTTCGGGCAAGTCACGGTTTCCGGAGAACAAGTGCCGCCATCTCCCCACCCGGGGCATGGCAGAAACCTACGAGTGCCCCATTAGAAATTCTGCCAAAACACAACACACACGTGTACCAACCTACCCCATTTAAAAACCTACAGTGCTCTCCCCCACACCCAATGGCCTATGTTGTCGCGGGTTACCCAATAAAAAAAAAAAAAAAATAGTATGGTATTATACCTACATACTGTTATATTTGTTTTAAAAATAATATGTTTTAATAATATTTATATAATATGGACGTATTACAGTTGTGTCATAATGTGGTCCCAAATGCACGCCTAAATGTGACGGTAAATTAAACTCCGAGTTGAGTTCAAACATTATAAAAATATTGTCTTTCTATTTCACAGACTAAAGGCAGCCAGTACCCAAAATATTACATTTTAGATTATTTATTGCCAAAAAAAAATATGGACTTAATATTAGGTTTATTATCGGACAAAATTTGGTAATTAATACAATTCTATATCTGGGACTGAATTGTACAACAACTCCGAGAAAAATAATATTTCCAATTTATTTTCCTTGTAACTATATGTTTGCCCAGTGATTGTGATACTAAAGTCAAAAAATTTTTAGTCCTTTTACGACTATTCATTTAATTTTTTTGAATCCATAAGAACATTGTAATTTTATCGTTACAGTAAAAAAAAATTTAAATCCTGCATTCTACAACTGATAATACACTGTACAGATAATAACATAATATTATTTTGCAATGTTTATACAACATGTGAAATTTGCATAATTTGGAAATGTGTTTTTTAGGATGCAAAACATAACACTCGGGTTTTTGTGTTCAAGTGTCTTTCGGAGTAGGTATAACATATTTGGCAATGTTTCTTTTAGGTTGAATATGTTTCAACACATTATAAAATCACTGCATATCATTATCAATTGAAATATAACATAAACATGTTTTAACAGATTTCCAGCTTTATTCATTTTAATTTTGACAATCAGCTCTTAGAAAAAAATAAATACAAATAGTAATAGGTCATATAATATTATATTGATATGGTCATTATATAATATTATATGGTCATACGGATTACAATATCATGAGTCAATATTTTTATCAAGCTGGAAGTATGTCCGTAGACAATTTATTATAAATCCGTTGTACAAAAATAAAAAAAATTACTTATGTTTTGCCGTTGAAAATTCAAGATGTCGAGTGTTTTGTTTCGGATACAAAACATGACCAAACAGAACATTTCAAAGTATTATTCATACAGAACTAATGATAAATTATCAACTTTTGAATTTTAATCAGTTCATTATCTCTATAAAGAGGAACACTATTTGAAGTTAATAGTTAATTGCGGTACTACTACAACGCTACAGCCTAATAATTTCTTTTTCAAAATAAAATAATATATAATTTTGGTTATTTCAAACCGATTACCATATTGTCAATTCCGAACATCAATGCAAAATCGTATATTTTATTTTATAAGAAATTATACGAATTACAAGTTTATTATTTGGTTTTCAGAGTATTGTCGATGAAAAAAAATCGAGAACTTGTGGAAATTATTTAAAGTTCGTTTAATATTTTCGAATAATATAGTATTTGGTATAGTTTAATTGCTTTAAATAATGTATGAACGTAATCTAAGGGGAACCCGATTGATTATCCTGATTATTTCAGCGTGTTAACGCAATGATGATATTTTCAAAATATTATAATTTTCTGAATTCAGTATGGATTTAATAATAATACAAACTTCTGCAATTTACTCACATTGTAGGAAAGTTTGAAAATAAAAATAAACGAGAAATTCTTCAACCATACACGATAATATTATACCTAGTGTGTAAGCCACGAAATGCGTTTTTCTCCGGTACAAATGAGTGTTTTGACAAACTTCGATGTCATTAATAATTGAATAATTAATATAGTGAATAATATATATAATATATAATAATAATTATTATAACCATTAATGTTATCGACCGTCTTATAGAAGTATCTAAATTATTAAATGATAATTATTTTGATTAGTTAATTTACCTATAAACTGTGTCATAATAATATGAAGTATGAATAAAACAAAATGTGTTTTGAGTGTAAAAATTAGGAACAAAATAGACAGTTGAAAATGAATATATTTTGGTAATCGGAGGAAAGGTATTATTAAAAAAGAACATAAAACGATCGTATATGACGTGTATAATATAATATTATGTATCTGGATGTTTTAAATCTTTAATTTAGTAATTAAAGTACTCGCGTAATTATAAAGAGTTATATAAGTCAATGTCATTTGAAGTGAGGAAAACAAAAATGGCCTTCTCAAAACATAAACTCTAAGACAAATAACAGCGTGTCTTGCACACTTGATTCGGTTGATTTAAAATCGAAGTTCGGTGCTCCGGGCTTTTACGTTTTCGGTAAACGTGATATTTAATTGTATTATCGATATAATAATTATTGGTGTGAGTTCACCACGCCAAGTGTCGTCGACGATTTTCAACGTGAATATTGTTTTCGTTTTCGAATGATAAACTCGTTCGTTAATATGATTACTTCCAAAATAAAATTCGTCATTCACGTAGGTTATCGGATTAATTGATACTACCTATTTTATTTCCTGATTTTATTATATTATATTTTTAATAGAGAGATGTTATTCCTTAAATATTATACTCGTATCGTGTAATGTTCTTAAAACAATTAAAGAACAAACGTGATCGTCGAACGAGTTATAACTGTATACACTTAGGTTGATTATAATAATTTAACTGATACAACGCGACAGAATAATATTAAACACAATGTTTTTTTGAGCTCGTCACATTTTTCATGATTAATTGTGTTAAAGATAAACAAAGCAGAGAAGACAAACATAGGGCAAGTAGGTGCTGCTGTGCTGTACTGTTGTTGTAGGTGTCAAGTGTACCTCGTAATTGAGTAGGTCACTGTAATGGATGTGTTAAATTTGAATTCAATGATAAATCATTGTAAAAGAAAAACAATATTCTGAGCCGAGAAGATCTGTCAGCCTACATTATTAAGTTTATTTTTCTACCTACCTATATGGCTATATAATTATTATTTATATTGCTACAGTAGTAATTTATTTTAATATTAGTAATACGGTAGGTTAACTTAATTGTTACCTAAAACATCTCGTAATTATTTTATCATTAATAACTATTATATTAGTATAAATTATACTAATTGTATATTATCATTATAGTTAACTTTTGTGTCATTATACCAGACTTACCATAGGGTGGCGAGAATAGGTTCTCGGTATAAATAAACAATGGCTTGAATGTATCTAAATTTAGAAAATTTAATATTTCGAAAATGTCATTATGTATATAAAGTATAATAATATATAATAATATTTACATAATATATGTAAAAATGTCAAGTCGCCTACAATAATCTTTTTAAATTACAACAAAATAACTATAACCATAATAATTCTTCATTAAAATATCGAATTTTGTCCAAATACATTTTAACTTCAAATCCCCTATCTATGAATACAAATTTTTTTAGGAATTTAGAATTCAGTAAAATCATTTTATAAGGAACTTTTTATTATATTTTCAAGCCTTAGCCAAACAAATTAAACATTAATATATTCGGTGATAATATTGTCCCGTATATATATATACATCAATGTCCCAAGCACTGACTAAAGTTATTAATTTTTGAATTACAAAAAAAACAACAAAAATCGATTTTGTCAAAAACTGGTATTGCATAACATTTTTGTCCCCCCCCCCCCCAGCATCGTTATTTTAAATATCGTATTTTGAATTTTTTTACTTTTGGCTCCCCCAAAATTCAAGCATTTTACTGCTCCAAAGGATGGCGTCGGACACAATAAAAAAGTCTGAGGCACTCGGGGACTGCCGCGGTAAAGCTATTACATAGCAATTTTGTAGTTATGTATCATGTAATTATAACTAACCTTATTTATTTTTGTATGACATTAATTCTAGTTTCACTTTTTGAGCGCAACGTCCGAAAAGAAAATTACAAAATGAGTTTTTTTGCTGATAATTTGTAGATACACACTGTACAGTAATATTTTACTTGAGACTTTTTTTGCTTAGACAACTGGTTAGACTGTAAATAACAAAAAAAAAAATGATAACGCAGCATCTCACGGCCACGATTTTTCGTTACGAAAAATTCTTTTCAGTCACCACGCCAACCCGTGATAAAAGCTACGAAATAGCTTAAAAAAACACTTATAATTTTAAAACCAATACTCATTCATCGCTTAGAATCTAAAAGCAAGTAAGTAATAAAATAGTATTATAGAAGGTGATATATTTATTATTGATTTTGATTAGGTACATTATAATATTTTGGTCATTCATAACTTTCACTCGAGTAGTGATAGATTATCGTCTTCTTGTCATATTATATTATTTGCATATTATAATATGCACGCAGAGGCAGACACAAAGTGTTTTTATATCCTGCCCTCGCCCCGTTGGGCATTGACCACCAATGTGCTTACTTGTGTGTGGGTGAATTTTGCCGGCAATGCGGTACAAATAGCAGACTTTAATAATGAAACGGTCACTTCAATGATATATCGTACATTCTATTTTTAATATGTATAATTGTATTCGGTCCGTGAATATGGACAAAAAAAAATGTACGCACATCCATATGAATTGAATATTGTGCTTAAAACGCGAATTCATCTCGGGCTATTATTTAATTTTTTCTACCCTACTTACGAGGTGGTCGACCATATCGTTACCTACTCGTTTGTTAAAAACAATTGTTGCAAATAAATTAATGCTGAGTGGCGGGGGTAGTTTAAGTGAAAATGTTCCTCGAAACGAATACACACGCACACACACGTACCGCTTACTACTGAATTAATTATGAAACTGTAATTTCTATCGTCTGTGCTTAGTGGATAGCTATAGGTATCAAAGGTCGACACCTCGATCGCTCTTAGTTTGGCTTTTCATCGCACCGTTAATGATAATAATTTAAATGATAGTTTAACGAAATTCTATCGGTGTGTTTATTGATAGTACTTATAAGATATATACATATATTATTATAATTTTGTTGATGTGCACAGCCACAAAACCACGATATCTAACTACACTATCTATACGAAGATCCGCCAAATAATAAAAAAATACCACAGTTGGGTATCTGCTGTACATTCCACATACGCAATCGTTCTTTTTCAAAAGTCAAAAAGACGTTTATTTTACTTGATCCGGTAACCGCGTGTTTATTTGAAAAGATTCCCAAATGTATTCAATCTTCGTTCAATGGATAAAAAAAAAAAAAGGAAAAACCTAACCTAGTCGTTCGTACTGCCAAAGTAGTTCTACTTTATAATATACGCTCACACAGTCACACGGTATCCACACACACACACACACACACACACACACACACACACACATACACCACACATATATTATCCAGAGGGTCCAAAGCCCACCGATAGGTCACTTTGAATACAACAGTTTCTCGACGTTTTAAGTGTACTTTTACTATGTTTTATTGTCTCGGTTCTACGTGAACGGATCTTCTATATTATGGTGTTGTATTATTCGTGTGTTCGTGTTTATACAATAGTATATTTCATCAACACTTACATTTTTTCCGTGATAAACGTAGGTCACGTCATCTTAATGTAGGTATCGGATTCCAATCGGATAATTTAGATGTATTGTCATATTATGTATATATAATATTATGTGTGTGTGTGTTATTCATACAACTAGACTATAAATTATCATCAGCCAATATCATAATATATGACTAAATCGTATTTTATCTATGTCAGTGAAGCTCAAATCCCCGTCGTTTCAAATTTTAACCGAAAACACAATACATAATAATACTAGGTAGGTAGATATTTTATAATAATATATAACTGCGCACTAGATCTTTATTTTTAACGGCCTTTAAATCACCAGGTTCCAAAATATATATCACGAGTTACGTGACACCACCAAACGCACGTGTACTTGTAACAAAATGATTTGTTTTTTCATTTTAACGGAAACGAGATTTTTAGCTGTTAACATTCATCTGCAATGCCACGTAAAGAAGATTTATGGAGATTTCAATAAAAAAAATGAATAAAAAAGCCATGACATTTGTTTATAAAAATTAAACCGAAATAAAGCAAATACTTATAATTATATAACTTAAAAAAAAATAGTCATGCAGTTCAGTTACATATTTTATTCTATTTGTGCAACAAGGAATTCATCTACATTTTAAGAATATAATAGGGGGTTTTTGTACAACTTATGAATTATGATAACAATGTTAACTATAATTTTTAATTAGAAAATATATGAGTTATACACAATATAACTAACAAAAAGTATATTATCATAATATGATATTTTATGGTAAGTATTATATTATTTATATCGCTGTAATAAACTGTTTTACATTTTAATTTAAATTCATTAAATTAATCAATTAATTCATAAGCTGTATAACTTATAATATTGTCACATAATAATATTTGTTCCGATGTAATATATTTTTTTAAGTTTTTACATATTAAAATATTTACAATATTTAAGTTGCTGCATACCTATACGAAAAAATTCTCCTTACTAAAATTATGTGTTTTATTTTTAATATTTTAATATTTTCACGTCATTGTGATTCGTGGCGTTATTATAATTTATTATTTCCACAGACTTCGTGGAGAAATAGTACGTAAATACTATACAATTCAAATCGTATTCGAACGCGATGTCGAATAATGCCATTAACAATATTACTTGAGTCATACCCCGTTAATATATTTATACAGCGATGATTAATACGATATAGGTACAATATTGAATATTTTGATATCTTAATACGTCTTATCGACTTGAATAGAAACAAAAATGATCGTGAACGTTAATCCTAAAACTAAATGTTAGTAAGCAAATATTATTATTATTATCTATAAATACAAGATAATCAGTTATAATGAATAACATTAATCTAAGTTCATATTTATCGTGGCCATTTACTTCTCGTCGAATTTGATTTTGAGGTTAGTATTCAATGTTTAAATAGCACATTAAGCATGTTTTACAACATATATCTTGTTAATGTTGCCCACATGCCTACCCCATCATCATTGACCATCGGGCGTATTAAGTTGATGTTTTTTCGCCATTTATTTATAGTTCATTAAAATGAGTATTATTTATTTATTTCATATGTTAACTTATGAATGGTTTGTAAATTGTCTGCTTTATTTTATTACAAATTCTAGTCCAAACAATGTACAATAAAATATGTTATACGCATCATTCCACATTTGAAAATGCACATTTAATTTATTCGTTTTTAGTTCAACCATACATTTCAATATTTCTGGTTTATCTTTTTTGTTATCATTACAGTAACCAAATTGATTTTTTTAAATTTAATTAACTACCAAATATCTGTAGGTAATGTAATAAAATGAGCCACAAACGTTTATTTGTAATTGATGTACGTTTGCTTTCTTGAAGTAGTTTAATTCTTATCAAATCCAAAAATATTCAAGTATAAATTATTCGATATATTATGAGTAGACCAATGTATATATTATTCATGTTCATATTCAATATTATGTAAACGTCAAGAGAAATAAAGAAAAAAAGGTTTAAAGTTGTTATAACCATTTACATATTTTTTTAACGAACACAACAGTGACAGCAAAAATCTAAATTACTGTTACCTGACATTCAACAATATCCCTATTCGTGAGCTTTTTTTCTATATAGGTACTATTTCAAAATTGATTACAATTAAATTGTTTAAAATTTAAAAATATATGTTTTATTCCAAATAGATTTGACTAAAAGTAAATTGGGGGAACTATTTAAATTTTAAATTCCATGTGTTTCATTTAAAACGGAAAAGCTATAAATATAGCGAGAAAATGTTATAAAAGTTATAAATAAAATAAGTATAACAAATAATATTTGATTAGCAGTGAACTCAAGATGATATTATAAAGTACAGAATTTAAATCTTAAATTGAACAATTGTGTTAATTAAAAGTTTTCATTTTTTTTCACATCTCTATAATAATAATAATAGTGTTTTTGCAAGATATATTTTGTTCCTCGTTATTCTTATTTATTTTTACGAGACTCCGTATAAATGGAATTATGTTAACACAGTGTGTTTAATAAAATAAAGTACCCGCAATGAATCTGACTAGAATTTTATCTCATATTCTCTTTTATTGAAAAAATAAGACGGTGTCCGACGATGTTAATATATTAGCTGGATTATTGCTATCGATAAAAACTACGCGAATACCACGACTATGGTACGGTTAACAGTATGTTATAAAAATGTATAATATGTGCATGGGGCGTTATTTCTGTTGGCATAATAATAACATTTTACCTGCAAGATACGCGAAAAATAGAAAAGAAAACGAAAAACGCCAGAAGTATAATAACACGCTATGTTATACGACGCACCTACCGACTTACTGTGTACACGGCGAATGTATACCCTCGACGAATTTCCATTTGGCAATAGTTTCCGACCAACAAAAACCCGCCGCACCTTCCTGAAGAAAACGGTTAGCCGATATCCGTTAGCCATTCACCGGATGTAAACACACACAGCACGCCAAATATGCACTAATGAAGTAATCGATAGTGTATAATATATTATATTATTATCACTATTATATATAATATTATTATTATATCAGCGTTGGCGCTTATGTATATAATAGAAGGTATACCTATAAGAACCTATAGCTACCTACGACTACGACGTATCGTGCGCGCGCACTAACCGAAATCCACTCGCGTAAATCTCTTTACGGTCAACAAAGGGTTTACATCAAAATTATAATATTATTATAAATGCAAAGAGGTGTGGAGGATTTTCGACCGAGTGTACTTAGCAATGCGCGCATCCAGGATCTCTATAATATATTTTTAATTTAAATTCGCCGACGTAATAATGAGCCTGAGAGGATTACGGCGTGTGCACGACTGTGCAGCCGTCACCCTCGCCCCACCGACCATCACCTCCACCCATGCGTCACCCCTAACCACCCCCACTGCGATACCAACCCCACCGACCGCACAACAAACTGCGAGCAAAACGAGCGGAATAAATAAAAAAAAAATCCACTCAATGTTATCTATGTCACATCGTCTTCGCGTCTCCTTTCCCCAACACCACCACCGCCCTTTAAACGGGGGATGACAAAGCGGAGGAATTTTTATTTTCCCATCGCACGACCCGCCGCCGCCGAGAATCCCTAAGCCAATTAGTTCTTATCCATTTGATTTGATAGCCCGACCCGTGTGTTCAATACCAAATAGGTGTCTGAATAAAAACCAATTTGCATTGAAAAAACAGCGTATTTTTTTGTACCCAGTCTAAACGTTTAAGAATTCAAAGCCGTTCAAAATATCCATTATGTTATATTGTTAGAGTACCGCTACGACGCGAATAGTTGGAAATTTTCAATTTTTCAACAGCAGTTTAAACCACGCACATCGTGATATTAAATTATAACGTCGTCATCAAATTACGTGTCCTTACATTTTAATTCGACGGGGGTGAACATCGATTACAAATAAACTGCAGCATTCGATATGACGACGACGACGACAATGATGATGATTATGATAATGGTTATAATAATAATAATAATAATAATAATAATAATAATAATAATAATTCAAAACAATAATAATTTATAAAACAATAAATGAGCCCTTCGGAAATCTAATTACTGCACGTTTCAGTATAGTATAGTACACTTACAACACAATGTATACCTATACCATTATGGTATGACGCGTGTTTCTCCGCTATTTAACTGTCTTGTAATATAGATGTATAGGCAATATCGAGTGCCGATTAATTGCTTACAAGCAGTTATAATTGACATTCAATTTTATTATAATAGCACTTTGAAAGCACTGTTTCCAGACACGAAGAAATATCGTTGTTCTCATAGATTGAGTTTGTTTTTAAACGTTTTAATCGGATTTTCGTTCAGGCAAAGGATACCTCTATCCCTAAATTATAGCCTGCCGTTATCGTTTATAGTTTTCTACATTGTATGTACCGTTATAATAATATTATGTAACTGATTTCGTGTTTTAGGTTTTTTTACACAAGTGTATGTATCGCCGTTGTGTTACCAGAGCATATGGTTACAATCGTTGATATTAAGCCATTTATATAATAGTCCGTAGACTATTTACTGTAATATCGACGTTTTAAGGATTGTTTTTGTTAAGATTTTACGGTGGTTCCCCATTCAAAGTACCTACTAGTCACTAGCCAGTATCGAAAAAATATCAACATTTGAGCATTTATCATAGATTCACACTGCCCAATGATAAAAACATTGGTATTTGGTACAAAAATATAAAAGTGGTGCCGAATTCGTTTCAATTCGTACGTCGAACAATAATTATAGTTTATTGGGTTGTATTAAAATACATTTAGAAACAGCGGGGAATTTAATGTGGTTGCAGAGTGAGCTTTCCTACGTTGTTTTGTTATTTGTCGTAGTTACTTACGCCTTTCGTACAGTGTAGTAAACGTCGTGTGTGTGCACAATATTAATATATTCGTTTCTAAGTTCTATAACCATCCAAGTCATCATCGACGACCTGAACGGTGAAATGATGTTTACCCTCACGAGGAAATACGCGCGATGACGGTGATGAGATGGTTATATGGCCCGATACTTCGATCGATCTGGTTTATAATTTTATTTGTAATATCGTATGATTTACGCGTGTACGATTTCTTGCAGCTTACGAAATCAATAAATTAGCATATTCTCGGAGAGTATATAATAATATATGCTTCCTCCCCCCTAGAAATTATTGTAATGAATGCAATACTTAACCCATAAAATTAAACGGATAAATATAAAATATTTATATGGTTAATTATATATTATCTGATTTATGATATAATATGTACGGTCAGTACCTATATTATACTACAATTAAGCATTTTTTTAATGGATTCAAGTTTTACTGGGTTTTTTATTTGTTTAAATTTGAATTATACAATATATAATTTGAATGTATATATTTTTAGAAGTTCTATATTTTATAACAATAGAATTTTTTTTAAATAATATTTATAATAATAAGTTTCCTCACCTCTTTTAAGCAAAAACTTGTGTTGGAGGTAAGAATTTCTTAAATTAGCCAGATCAGAACAAACTATAAGTATGTATAACTTCCACTCAGTATTTGGATTTGTATTTTGAATATTAAAAATAATATGTGTAGATTTAGTAAAATTTAATTTTAGGAGACTATTATTAAACTATGCATTTATGGTTTCAAAAACTTCATTAGTTTTTGGTGTATAATTTATAAATATTTATTCTTGTAACAGTTTTATCTTTGAAACATAGTTTATTAGCATCAACATTAACACTAAGAAATCCATTGATATATATAATAAATAAAATGAACCTTTTAGTACAGAGTTCATTGCGATTTGGGCACGCCGTAATTTATTTTTAGTGATTTATTATATATATCATTAATTTTAACTATAAATATAGCCTATTTGTATAAAATGTATAGTATGATTTAATAAGGTCGTTTTTAATGTTAAAAATGTGTGAAAATTCAGAGTGTATGATAAAACATACGTATATTATGACTTAAATTTTTAAAGGATAAAGACGGTTTCTTTTTATCTCATTAAAATCCAGTTTACTTCAAGATAATCATATCAAATCAGTTTTTGTTATTCAAAACGCATCACTGCATCGTAATAATTGTAGAAATACGATATTAAATAAAACAGTTGGCAACCGACCACCTTTATATTTAAGGATGAGTGAATTTCATATTTTGTATTTATATACATTGCTCAATGACATAATGAATACAATTGTTATATTTTACAAATAAATCACATCAAATAAAAGACCCGGCAATACCAATTGTTAAGGGTGTAATCTTAAGGCTGTGTTACGTAAATCAGTGTTTTTTTAACAACGTGGAACTAGAACATTTTTTTAATCACACTGACTACAATAGCTTAATTTGATATATTATGTATACACATTTCTCCGATCTTTCTTTTTATTGTTTACATTAAACCTAAGCCATATTATATTATTGCAAGAATTATTATAAGAAAATCATGAGATTTATTGAATTTGGTGTTAAAAAAAAATGTGTTTTAAAAGTTGATTAAATAACTGACAAGTATTTACAACTTCAATACATCATTATATAATTATATATTTATATCAATGCTAAATAACGTCGATCTATTTTTTCACAAAATAAAATACATAATATTTAAGTGTCGTATCAGTTGAGACTCATAATATGAGTATAATATAACTTTATAATATGACTCTATTATATGTGTTCATTGTCAATGATATAAATAATGTATTTTCACAATCTACCTATTTGTTGAATAAATGCAAATGTGATTTACGTTTCTGGTGCACACTATAGGCTTAGAAATTGTAGAAGCATTCTGTGTATATGAACAGTAAATGGGATCTGTGAAATATGTTTAGTCAAAAATGTCAAAGGAAAATAAAATCTAGAGTGTCATTTTTTCTTATCTTCTGGGGGTAGAAGGGGTGGCCCACCAATAACAATATGTCTCCAGGGCATGGACTTAAATCCGACCATTCATATACTTCGTCTTCGTTTTCATTGGGCATTACCATTTTTTATATTATGTATATAATATTACAAATACAAGTAAACCACTAAAGAAATCTACAAAAAGTATAGTCATGTGCGTTTTAATATAATATCATAGTTGGAATTTCCAATGCTAAAAACTAGAAACTATAAAAATATTGATTTGTAATTTGTATGACTAAACATTATAGTTAGGTACCTACATTTTAACTACACTGCGTGTGGTTATTTTCGTCAGTAACCTCTTCTCTAATTCATTATTTTTTTTAAATATTATGACTGGACATATTTTATAATATTAAATATTATTTTAATAATTTATTCAATTCTGTGGTTTTTGGTTTAAAAATAAACTGAACATAAAAACAAAAATTAGTATTAATTTAAGTTTGCCAATTAACAAATATTTTAAAGACTTGCTGTACAAGTTCTCTGCTCATTTATAATTATACAATATTTTAAGCTAAAGCATACTACAATCAATTTATTAATTGTTAGGTTCAACTTTATTAAAATAATTATTATGCTAATTACACGTTTTCAGACGGAAAACAAAATAGGCGGAAATAAAGTTTATCTACAATATTAAGGTTCTATAATATGTTTTAATATTTTATGATTTAATTTTCTGTTGTAAATTGTATTTTCCGATAAAATAAAATATAATTGTTACTCCAAAAATTATATTGTTATATTGTAATAAAAATAATCAAGAAGAAAAATATGCGCATCGCATAGACTGTAACATAAATCTAATATTTTTTTTTAATAATTCTTATTAAATGTTGAAAATAATTTGATATTATGGCGCTAAGCTAATTTTGCTCACCGAAATTGTAATAACTCTTCCAATATCCATTATAATATAGCTTAAGATGTAAATAGTAATTTTATTGAAATATTTAAAGAGATTTCTGAATCAATAAATTAAGTACATCTAAGTCATGTTGTTTGAATGATTAAAAACCAGAAACCATTCGCGTAATATGTCATTAATTAATTTATCATAATGAAGTTTACTAACCAAAATGTATTTTTGTTTGTTCTAGCTTCGTGAAAGAGCATGTGGAATATTTAATTTAAACATGTCGACTACCCATTCACCAAATTATTGATATCAGGTCAGTGTATTATAATTTGGAATATCATACGAATTCATGTATTATACTTTAAGCTTAATTTATTCATTTCATGTTCTAAAGTCTAAGGCTTTTATTTTTTAATAAATACTACCATGTGGAATCATATTATATATGTATAAACTCAGTTGATTTGTTTCTTCAATTTATTAAAATTGAAAATTCATAATATCTGTGCAATAAAATACTTGATAGCGTAGAAAATAAAGTATACATCATGTATAGACATGGTGGCACGATGAATGGGGCAATTCTACTGAAATTACTTCAATAATAATATGATTGAGCATATATTTACTTAGAGTTAAAGATTAAGTATGAATATTCCTTGACATTTTCTTCGTGATGACAAGACGGATGATCGTGAACCGTATTGCGATATTTATAAATACCGAATGAGAGTGGTTATAAGTGTATACTTATAGGTAGGTGCTCAAACTTTGTAATTTGTATATGGAAACCTGATAGTGAGGAGCCAGTATTGATAGAGTTTGAATATTTAAGTAGTTGTGAAGCGTTCTATAGCTGACACACATTAAAAGGGGGTAAAATTGTTGTAAGTCAAAGAAATATTGATTATAAATATTTAAATAAGTTTAAATTTAATAATTAAGCTGAACCAAAATGTGAATGTCATACATCGTAACAGCTCAAATTAGTGTACCTATATAAATAATAATTTTGGTGGAAAGCTTGATTAGAAGAATTGTCCTAAGTTTCAGAGTCTTCAATTAGGAGTTTTCCATTTTTCCCTCACATTTTTTAATACATGTTTCACGGGTTGATATTTTGGCAAAAAAAAAATGTCTAATATGGTATAACTGAAGTAATGCAATAATAAACAAAGGCATGACCCCAACATAAAATTTCTTAATTAAACTTTTTTTTTTTTTAATTTATCATTTTTAAAAATAACTTTCGATAGCTGCAGTGATCATAGAAAACTATTTGTTTATTATAATAATTTATTGTACAAGTAATTACAGTGAATACCGTACACACTCCGTTCCTGTAATTGTTCCGCTATTCGGAGGTGCCCTGTTTCAGAGGGTTCAATTTGTAGAAAGTTTGTGGTTGATTCCCGAGAAACTGTCCGTTTTTTGGAGGTTTCCGTTAGGAGAAGTTTCACTGTAAATCTAAAATGCATACAAGACAGTATTTAACAACGTCTATGTTTATTTGAGTAGTATAATATATTTAATATTTATATTGTAACACGTGGCTAATGGGAACCTACGTTATGATGTATTTATGACCAACTCTAAGTTAGGGAAATTTTAAAGTTTTTAACCATCAAGATAAAAATGTATAAGAATATAATATATTTTTGTCTATGAGTTCTGATTATCAAAGTGTAAATATAATGTCTAAAATCAAATGATATTTTTTCCACTATGCTTATTAATAATATCATTGAACAAATTAAGACTATCAGACTGTCTTATTAATAAGTTATCACTATTACTGTTTATTTTTTATCACATATATGTTGAAAATGTTTAGAAAAATTGGCTCACGCAAAAGGTCCAACGTTTACGTTATCGTAAATAATAATCATACTCTTGACGAGATACCACTGAACTTGTAATTATGCGGAGAAACAACAGCGTACTACAACACTGTAAATTGGTGGTTTTTATCTCAAAAACAATTTTTTCTGTTTAGCTGAACACTACTCATAAAAGCCGTTCTCAAAATTAAGGGAATATATTTTACCTCTTTCATGACTGCCCCTGTTAATATTAATCAATTGTAATGCACCTTGGATGTTACTTTATCCACACTCGTTTAATGTAATGTAAATGTGTTTGAAGTCCCTTCTTCTATAAAACTGGAAAGTGGAAACGGTTTTCTTATAACGTATTACGTACTTTCATAGATCTAAAAGATAACCGCTCGTGGTTGAGATGAAAAACCGTGGGTAATAACATTTAAAACCTAACGTCCTTACAGCATCAGAATATTTATGACACTTAAAATTGGATAATATTATCACCAAAATACGCCTTATAACCGTGTAGATAAATTATGGAAATGTAATGCCGATACCATATTTCGGCGACTGATGCAATTTAGAAATTAAAACAATAAAATTGAAATGTAATTAATATTGTATTCAGACATCTTGATGACATAAAAAAATAAATAATCTTAACGAAATAATATTACGTGATAATTACGCACGTCGCACCTTCTCAAAATTTCAGTTTAAAATGTTTTCATGCTTTTAAATATATTTTATGTAAATAATACGTTTCAATATTGTATATACCTAAGTCGAATACGTGATAAATTCACAGAGTTTTTTAGAAATAAAAAGGATAATAATTGTATAAAAATATATTATATTGTGAATAATTATTAAAATCAAATATGAATAATTTACGTTTTGAGTTGATTGATAATATTTCAATAGCCTGTGATAAATTTATTTCAATAAATAATTCACGAAATAATTTAGCAACATTAGGTAGATAATAATAAACAATATTACAATGATACAGAAATAGCATTCATTATCCAAGCGACGATGAAAATACCAATATTAGTGTATATGGTTTAATTGTTTATTTGATATATCACATCGTAAGAAAATAGTTTAGGATTTTGAAACTTAATATTCAAACCGAAATGAAAAAATTGAAAATCAAATGGATATATTTCAGTGTAATTGGCTCGTTAATTTTCTGTGACGACATATTCATATATCATTTTGAACATGTGATTAATTTAACACTACTAAGTGCTTATTATAAATAAAATAAATTGGTCATGTGTACATTAGGTTTTTTTCGTAGAAACTGTAAACTTAAGTATAAATTAAATTTTTTTATATCTACAAAAAAAATAACTGTTGCCAAAAATGGAGAAAGAGATTTCAATAACAAAGCGTGTTTCATAATGCATTATGAGATCAGATAGATTTTACTTTTCAATTAATTGCGGGGACGAAACACACACATTAGTATTTTGTTAGAAATTCCTAAGTTAGAAAATATAATACGATAAAAGGACCTGTAACACATAATTTTTTTATTTTTTTTTATTTTTAGGTTTTAACGCTTCGACGACTGAGGTCATGAGCCTGTAGGTTGGTAGGGTTGGTACAGTAGAGTTGGAACGGTTGGTATAGTTGGTTAGGAATACGTGTATGTGTGGCAAGTTTTTTGTGCTATACAAACCTGGGTGGTCACCCACCCAAGAACTAGAGGCAGCGGCCGTTGCTTACTCTCAATCACGTCGCGTAATTGATTTCAGTCACTGCGCCGCGCCGAGCCACAGTACATAATTCTAATAAAATACTGCTCCAAAAATTTATTTCAAACGACCCTACAAACACCATTAAAATATACAATAAATTGCACGTGGCACGTCACATCAGCCAAGAACATTATACTATTATAGGTAGGTACGGTCGCATTACGTCATATTATTAGAGTTGATTAATGGTATTAATAAAAATAAAATATTTTTTATTATATACCTATTGTAGTGCATATTTCAATCACAATGAAAACATATATAAATTAAATATAATATATTACACAACATAAAATATACATAGGTTTTAAAATTTCAATTCAAGATCATAATTATTTTTTGTACTAAATTTAAGAAAACAGCTATTAATTAATTAAACTCATAGGTATACCTATATTATTATATTTTATTAATATTATTTGAAATTTATATTTTATAATGTTAAATTTCAAGAGTAAAGTTACTAAAAATCTAATATGTACCTATTCATATTAGATGTAACTAAAAATACAAAATGTATAAATTATCGTTTTTTAAACTCATCGAATATACGTCTCATACAAAACCAACTATATTTTGGGCTGTGTCATTTTATTTTATCCCAACAAAAGTAGTAGTTTTAACTAATAACATATGGAATAAAGGACTACAATATGATAAAAATACACGTGACTGAAATACAGGAATTATTCTACCTAACTACACACCAACCCGACTTGGAGCATCTGTCAGATCTCATAGTAAATTTGTTTTCAATTTATTTTTTACAGCTTGTCTTAAACTGTATTTCGTTTAAGGTACCCTTAAATATTTGACTCATAATTAGGTTTGTAGAATTGTACAAAGTGAATTTTTTTTCCATCGATAATTTAATGTTTATTTTGATTTCTGTCTGTTGGGGACGTTGATATAATAATTAACTTCTCCATTTTTTTTTTATATATCTGTAATAACTTAATTTATTTTGTTAAAACGTCTGTTGATTTTTTTAATCCTATGATAAATAAACATAAAATATGTTTGATCATTATTCGTGTATTTTTACTAACATACAATTAGTATTAGTAGACTGAATGACCTATGTTATAAAAGTACACGTCGGGTATAGTTAAGGGATAATATTATTTAGTATAAACTCAATATTAAAATCACAATTAACATTGATGTTATATAGGTAGCTTAATTTATAAACACACATACAATAGGAAAATAAAAACTAAAATAAAATCAAATTGAAGTATGAAACAAGCATATGATTTTAAAAAGGTGGAAAGTAGGTAAGCACTCTACTAGTAGGTACACCCTTATAATAGTTGTCGAGTGTGCCTGGTCATTGAGTATGCGCTGTAATAGGTGTGTTAATTTTGAATTCAACCATTGCTACGAAAAACTATTCTGAGCAGAGACGGTATCTTAGACTATATTGCTATAAATATATTTTATGATATTATTATATATTTACACTGACATAATAGTAATTTATTGCATAATTTATAATACGGTAGGTGAAATTTCTTAATTATGCAATTATATTATATTATTTTAAAATATTTATAATAATGAACTTACACCATAGTATAATTGTACATGGTATGCAAGACGTACATTATTAAAGTACCGTGACAATAATTTAAAGAAAATAAACTTAAAGATCCGATGAAATTTAAATAAGATGCTAAAACTTTGATTGCAATTAAAATTTTCCAAGAAATAAGTGTTATAAAAAACCTTTACAAAGCAGGCATACAGGCTACCTACTTTCTCAGGTGAGTACTGAGTAAATCAATGTCGCGACTACTGGATGTGTATACAATAATTCTCAAACCCTGCAAAACTATTTTAGGCTCAGATACCCTCGAAAAAATATTTTCACATTTGTAAGGTAATAAAATAAATACTAAATGCAGAAAAAACATTGACAACAAAATGTCTATTTATATTTGAATAATATTATTAAATATTAACATTGACTACAATTGTTACTGTATATATATACCTAACCGATCTTAAAAATATGTATTTACTAATACTAGTAGGTAAAACACATTTTAAAACAAAAAAAGATGAAAAACATTAATCACCTGAGCACAATTATTTATATTCTCTTCTAAAAATTCGAAAAAAAAGATAAAGATCTTAAATATTAGCTATGAATAAACTGTAGTAAGTATTCGGTGCGTGGGTTTGTTATGTCATGGGTATATAAGATAGAGACAAAATTGCAGCTGAGATGTTCTTTTGAATAGTAAGAAATGCAGAAATAGTTTCATTTTCAATGTTTTTTCAAACGAACGGACATTTTATTTATTATATACATGACTAAATAAGTATCTGTACTTGAATAATTTTTATAAGTATATTTTACAAGACTGACCATTGATAGATCACTAAACTTGTTCATCGCGAAGCAAAAATTAACTATTTGCACAAAGTAAGAATACATTCACTACATAATATTATTAATAATATAGTAATTATATATAGTAATTAAAAAAACCACGGGCACGTTGACGAATAATTGTCACACTTGTATTGTATACATACCACTATTATAATACTATATTAACGTGTTTATTTCATATCATTATAATTATACAGTTCATTATATTATTTTAATAACCACGAAAACAATATCATTGTTTGTTATAAAATGTCTTTATTCATAATACCTGAGTCGAACTCGAGAAACTCGTTTATTTAATAATTACAATTATTAAATAAACGAACTCAGCCACAGTGACAATGAATATTGTAAGAAACTGCGTAGATCATAATATCTATAATGAGGTGGCACAAAATATTAATCTCGTTTTTTTTATTTGAGTACTTCTGGAGCGTCACTACCAGAACCACTCCTTCACGTCAACTCCTAAGGTCCATCGGCTTGTGACGCTGTCTTTTCTTTACCTTGCAACCGTTCGCACCGACGTTTTCGATAAACACACAAGACTCAGTTATGACTTATTATTTTTCCTCGTGTCATCCACCGATATTTCTCCCCTGTTTGTCTTGGCACATATAATATTAACCTCAATTTTTTATTTGAGTAAGGTTTTCTGACGACTTTGACACTATATCGATCACTCTATATACATCCTTATCATACTACCATTAGTCATCATTCCGCCACCCATCGTCACTCCAAAAACATATTATATAGGTCAGTCGAGTCTCGGAAATAATATATGTCGCATGCGACCAGCGCACCGTCGGCCTACCACGCTGTCCTGTTTTTATTTTGCAACCGTTCACACCGAAGTTTTCGATAACCACACAAGACTCAGTTATTATTTCCTCTAGACGTCGTGTCATCAGCCGAGATTTTTCCTCGTCTTGGCACGAATAATATTAACCTCGCTTTTTTATTTAGGTAAGGCATCCTGAAGCGTCATTACTGAGATCGCTCCTTAACATTACACACCCTTATCATACTACCATCAGTCATTATTCCGCCACCCAGCGTTTCTCCAACAACATATTATATAGGTCAGTCGAGCCACGGCCTACCGCGATGTCCTGTTTTTATTTTACAACCATTCACACCGACGTTTTTGATAACCACACAAGACTCAGTTATTATTTCCTCTCGACGTGTCACCAGCCAAGATTTCTCCCAAACCCCAGGTTCGTCTTTTCGTTTTAATACCATAATGGGCGTTTTCGATTATAAAACTTTGTGCCCCGTGTGTGCCCTGTGTCTATTACCCTCACCCGCGCCTTTACTTTTAACGTGTCATCAGTGTCTTGTTAACCATTCAATAAAACCCGCACCGCCATTTCAACATCGTTGTTTATATCTTTTGGTTACCTAAGTTACTTTTTCTCCGCAAACAACGCGTCAAGTTTTGATACAAGTTATAACTTACACTTTATGCCTATGGTCCGGTATATTTAGTTCTTCATTTTTAAAACAGTTGTTAAAATATCGTTAAAAACATCATATTACTAAAATAAACGTTACTTATTTATACACCTAGGTATTGAATTGATAATTTTAACAGTAAAATTATGATGACAGTTTAAATAAAATATTATGTTATGACCTATACTACGATTATAATAAATCATTTTAATTATTATTGTTCATATTTAAAAAAAAAACTTATAGTATGACAGTGAACTATTTCTTTTTAGTTAATTTTGTATTTAAAGTATGCTTTACAACTTGAATTACAACCAAGATATCAGTACGACGGAGGCACCGTATATTTAGTAACTAAATTATTACACAACCCTTATAAACTAGCACACTGGAAAGTCGTGTAAAATAATTATTGCAGTTATACTAACTAAAAACTCCATTGTATATCACTTATAAAATAATAAACTGCATCTCCACTACTTTCGATATATTTCTATATGGCCATGGTATAGGTATGTAAAGCATTATCTATTACAAAGTGTAAAACGTTAAAGGTAAAACGTTAAAACCTATGTAGTTAACACTGAATATTTATCAAAGAAAACAGTATAATAATATTGTAATTATTCCAATATAGGTATTTATGGTAGGTGTTATAACGTTTGTTATATAGATAACTTTACAAATACTTTTTCCTTAATATTCATATAATCGTAATGCATTACACACCAAAGACGTTATAAACTTAACTTGTACTAACTTGTTTACACCGTTCCACTAAACGTATATTAATTATGAGTGATATGTTAAAAACGTTGAACAATAATAATGTGACATTATAGTAATAACTTTACTATATAATTTGGCAAAAATAAACTACAGTACCACTTATAGAAAAATAAATTACTACTTACAGTTATGTAAATGTGTTATAATAAAATATTTAAATATCCTTGTAAAATATATTATATTATATACTGATGGACGGTATCCACTCAGAATCGTTTTTCGTATGTTATGATGTATCATTGAATTCAAATTAAACACAATATCCATTACTGTGACCAACGCACCTGAGTGATGAAGCACACTGAAACCTATTATGTAAAGTTAAGCTACTTCCCCGGTTTTCGTTACTCCAATGTATAAGTAGGTAAATATTGTGAAATTACATGGTTTAAATTCGAACGAAATTTGTACGAAATCACTCAAATTGATATTTTATAAAATACACCTAGGTACTAAACCATTTAATTCAAGAATAAATCTTTTAAGAACACAACTTCTTGTTTTAATATTTACTTAGTTACTTATAATCTGAAAAAAATTAAATATTATGATGGGGTTTTAAAATATTCACTTTATTTGATAAACTTAGTCAATTATAAAGCTAAAAATATATTTATAATATAATTTAAACTTAATCCTAAGGGACACGGAGTAATAGCTATTTATAGTAGAGTACCTACTAAAACGATTCAAGTAAACATAATTTAATATTTTAATTGAATTTCCCTGACCAGATGTATATAACTCTATTTATTTAAATCGAATTGAAGAAAAAAATAATTAAATCAAAGATAATGACACAAACTTTTAAATGAGACGTAACAACTGTTATGCAATAATATTATTATTTACAATTTAAATAAAATACTTGTACTAAAAAAAAATGCACAACCTAACGAAAAATGTAAAATTTAGTAATACAATATAATATAAAGTAAAAGTAAACATAAAATATATATTTAATATACAATACCATCGAATAATAATATAGCTAATATTACTTTAAACTAACCAGAAAGGTGATTTACTTAACTGTATTTTTCAAAGCGCGAGTCTCTATAATGCAACTCGTATCTTGTATGAAATAGATCACTTTTAGCAATAGTAATTTCCTATATATTACGAACTGATAAATAACGTTCTGTTTTTAATATAAAAACGTAATATATATATATATATAATATTCCCGTGGAGTACATATCAATCTTGATTAACAATCGATTAACGCCGAACAACAATGTAATTTTGGTTGAATTATTTTACACTGCTGGGGTACTGAGAGAAAATATAATAATACGACATGTGTTTGTGCATATGAGAGAGAGGGAATGAGATTCAAAATAAATTATTTTCAAAACCGGCTGTTTCCACGTGGATTAAACATATTTTATTGAAAACAGTGTTTGTAAACAAATTGCCTGCCAACTGCAATTCTCAGGCGAAGGATGCCGGGCAATGGTGCGAGAGATGCGAATTAAAGTACAATTATTATTATTATTATTGTTATTATTTTTACAGTAATATTTTTACCATACTTTTTCATAGCATTCAAGTCCCGTTTGAAAGATTATTTACGTGTTAATTAATTTTATTAATTTCTCATAATATTTAAATTTTAAACTTTTTTAATGCGTCTTGATGCAACAGTTATTCCAAATACAATTAGTTACAACGTTTAACCTAAACAATAACATAATGTTTTATAAAAAATCAATCAAAAATGTTTTTTTGGATGCCATAACTGAATATTTTGTGGTACCGTCTTACAACATTGCGTAAAATACACAATTATTTACGTTCACCATAAAACAATAAAGTTCATGTTTGGTTTCGTCATATTATTTTGTTACATTCAAATCAGATTAGATTTTTCTATTGATCGTATCAAACATTCAAACCTAAATTTATTATCCAAAAATGTTGTAACCTTTATTAATCCCAGATATATATTAAATAGATAGCAAACCGTGTATACCAACTCTGTTGAGAAAAAGACTTTGCAAATAGCAGTATACCCTTGGGGCAGAAACGATACTTAAATAATCTGTATTTTTAAAACGATATAAGTCTTATCGATTATTAAGCTGTATCGATGTCTATTATATCATGAATATAATAAATGGCAATATCGCGGTAAAGAACTATCGTTTTTACCCCTCCTGAAAATGGCTGTCAATTTCATAAATTACAATGAGTTTGCTATCTAACTATTGTATATTATAATCGTATAATCGTTATACCTGGTATATGGTGCCTTTAAGTTTTTATACTAGGTAAATTCACTGTAATATTTAAACGAATACTAACGAAACGTAAGACGGATATAATATAATATGAGGGTTTCAATATACCTCCCGGGGTGACGTTTCACCAATGTTGTCTCGGTATTACAAGTGCTGAAGTGCGTAACATAGTAAAAAACCGTTCAACAGTTTCCGTTTGGACACGTTAGTCTTAATATTAGAGAGTGTATTATTAATGTATTATAAACGTGAAGGTAACAAAGTATGATGCGGTTTGTTGGAAGTGTATTTAAATTTTAAGTTACCTTTAAGTTCAATAATAGTTAAATTTACTATAATATTATTACAGCAACGAAGCTAAATGAGAACTGATGAACGTAAATCTGCTTACTTGTATGACAAACACATCAAATGAGGATTGACGTCATTTTAAGCGGATTCGAAACTGACCGATTTTCATGATGAAAACCCCTATTTTAATTTTAACATATTAATTGATTTAATTACGTGATACGATAATTTTGAAAAAAATATTTGGATCCCTCGTCTTGTATTCTTACATTTTTGTATACCAGACTGTGAATAACGCTTCTTCGGATAAAGAAAAAATGGAAAAATGTGTTAGTAGGATTCAATGTAAACATATTTACTATCAAGACGTTCAAATACGTTTTCAATATCACAACACTTCCATCAATGGAATGAACATCTATCAATTTATGAATGAAATAATATACGATTTTAATACACGAAGTGTCGAATTGTATTGTTGAAATGTGTGCGTTTGCGAGAACTATAGTCCTGATATAACCACATCATCTCTGCACACATTAAACAAAGTCAGTTATGAACCGACAATGGTTGTTATGAAATTAAAAAAATGTCAACAGTATTGTTCTTGATGTCAAAAATGGATATCATGACTGATTTCTCATTTGTCAATTTTTTAGGAGGAACATACAACAGTTTCAATGCAAGAAATTCCGAAATATAATAATATCATATCCCTCTGGACAATATTATTAGCTCTAAAATGTGTGCTGCAACTTTTTGAAAGTTATTTTTCCAAAGTGAGAAAGAAAGCCCTCGAAAGTGTAATATTCACACTTCAGATAAGTGATGATATCTGAGATTGGTCCATATATTTTATGCCATAATATTTTTACCAATTATAATATGTATATAATATAATATTATGCACTTTTTAGTTTCTTCGAACGGTAACGTCTATAATCTTTTAAAAAAGTCATATGAGATTCTACAGTTTTATAGTATTTTAAGATAAAAAAAAATATACGCCTAATATTACAACTTTATAAAATCGTCATAAGTGGTTCTTTTCAAATATACCTATAAGTACTTGACACTTGTTAAGACTTGTATTAGGATGGCTGTACACCTATATTATTTTATATTTCATGACCTGTAAATAATAATTTTTAGGATAATATTATTAGAAAATGGCTAATATATTTTATGAGTAATAAATATATGTATACAGTGAATATTTCCAAAATTAATAATCCTAATTAATTTTTTACGCCATACGTATTAAGGCAGCTCACAATACAATGATAAAATCTGAAAATCTGAGATATTAAATTATTTTATTGCGTTACAGTTTTATAAAAATTTATTAATTTTTGCTTCAGTCCAATAAAAAAACTATGATAAAAAAGTTAGCGATCCACGAAAATTAACCTTTTATTACACCAGTGGTAATTCACTTTAAAAAACAAAAACTTATAATTTACGAGCAGACATCAAGTTTACATCAAATTAAATAGCATATGAAAAGATTTCTATTGTTACGCTTAAATTCTGAACGCAAGAAAAGTAAAAACTTAAACCAAGTTGAATTTGGGCCAAAATATAATTAGCGCTCGTTAATTTATTTGAAATTATTTTCAAAGCATTAATTATTTTTAGTAAAATAAAATTTATATTAAACATTATGTAACACTGTATCATGTGTATGTGGTTTGGAATATTATGGTTATCAATTATCATTCTTCAGTTTGATTTACGTTTCCAGATGAATTAATAGGTAATTCATTCATCAGTATTAGATGTGTCATAAATGCCAATAATACTGATCAGGTAATATTGACCACATACCTCGTTAAAATCCGATCCGATCGATTTAATGAATGAAGTTTTGATGTATGGCTTATTCTTATTGAGAATCCATATTATACTGTCGAACTTCCGGCTTAATTATTTTTTGTAACTCATATTATTCTTTACTTTTCATAATGTTTACCAAATACTTACCTACTAGAATAACTAACCTAATTTATGAGATGTATGCTACTTATTATAATATTAAATTGCGTATATCATTAGTATTAATATAATTGTCAAGTCAACACAATCAAATAGAACATAATATTTATTATTCAGTTGTTCTAATGTTCTTTTGTCTGAGTTATAATAATGTATTGTACGTATATGACCGTATAGAATAATAAAAGTTGATAAGTTAAATAATAACATTTAGATTTATAATTATTATAAAATGTTATGTAAGGCTTTATAAAATAAAAAAGTTGTAATATTATTAATTTTAAATATGCGATACTTAAATAAAATATATATAGTTATAATTATAGTATAAAATATCTTATTTATGAATTAACTATTAGATCTGTTGAAGCTTTGATAGGTTTTTATGATAATGATAATGAAAATAATATTTATGTAGATTAATATGGTTATAAAGATTTTATGAATTGTCATCTTAAATTAAATGTGCCCTTTTAATGTAGTTCAATTATGTTAACATGTTTACAAACGTACAAAATCAACAACTGATGTTGCACTCAATTGCAATATATTATGAATTTATCTTTGAATCGTTAAACATAAAAACCATTCACATATTAATGGAAAACGCGATTAATTGTTTAATACGATGACTCCCATCAGGACGTTAACTTGATATAAGAATAAATTTAATTTAAATAATAATATTATATCATACTAAAATGATAACCACATAACGTTATAATGTTATGTTTCCTGATCAATATTCATATTGGTTTTATGCTAAACAAAAAACTTGATTATAAAAAAATACACATTTATTTTAAATACAACTAGAGTACAACAAAAAAAATAGGTGGTTAAAAAAGATTTTGAAGAGCCTGAAGATAATATAATATAATATTTAATTTTAAAAGCGTATTTAATAAATACGACCATGAAAAATGACTTGGAATGGAGCTTAAACATTTCAAATATGCTTTAATTTCATAGGTTACTATGGAGTTACGCTTAAAAATTAAGAAAAAAATAAATCTAATTATAAAACATTTTTTATACGTTATAATATATATATATATATATATATATATATTATATTTATACGTGCTTTTTTTTTGTATTTTTTTGACGAGGAATTTTATATAATTCCGTTTTTTGGTGTGTTAAGTTGTCCTTAAGTGTCACCACGACGCAGACCTTTTTTTTTAATTTTGTAGTCGAATTTCGTGCATCAATTCTGTATTGACAGCAGACGTATTCAAATAATAAGTTATTTCCTATCGATGACCTGTACATGCGATGATAATCAAAATACGGGTTGTAACTTGTAGTACAATCGAAAGTGGAAAAACTTGACCATTACACTTGGTATGCTTGAAAATAATATTCACAATTAAGTTTATGCTTATAACTACACGTAGTTTTAAAATAATGTCAGTTAATTAATAAATAGATACCTAGTAAAAATATGTTAACACATTTCTTAACACTTTGCTGGCAATTTTAATTTTCAATTTTAACTATTCCGATAATTTATCAATTATAAAATAACACTATAATATTATATTATACAATATATACAGACGAAACGTATCGTAAGAATATATTTATTATGTTATTAAATATATTTAAAAGGCACCTAATATATGTGCACTTACACAAAATAAAAAAATTCACTGTCTAACCCTAACGTATTGTTTTGTAATTTTTGTTTTTGTAAATTTGGTACTTAACAGTTAAGAGAAATCAATTGATTCCAAAAACGATGACTAAAAACAAATATTTTTATTGAAATCTGAAAGTAACTAAATAGTTTACTCTGAACGAATTAAATTTAAATACATCTCGTAGTAAATTTTCGATGTTACAATTCTGTTATAATATAATGTTATTTTATAGATTAAACATATTTTACATTTTTAGCATATTTTATAGTCGATATTATATTATATTATAGTATACTTGAATTGTTCAAACATATTATCAAGATAAGTCTTTAATTTTTTTTTTTTTTTTATTGATCGTGAAACGCAGCAACTTTGGCCATTGGGTGTAACACGTGTGTGTATTTTTGGTAGATTTTTTAGTGGGCACCTGTGGGTATCTGCCATGTCTAGGTGGGGGATGGCGGCACTTCTCTCAGGACACCGTTACTTGCCCGAAGAAACATGCCGCCCGTGAACCTAGGTTTGAACCAGCGTCGTTGTGCGTCACAACCAACACTTTAGTCCGCTCGGCCACTCCGTCCCCCATAAGCCTTTAATATAATATTATATCATTAATAAACTAGGAATCTATATAATATAATATTAAATAAGAATAACTAACTTCACTAGCAGTTTTTTTTTTTTTTTAAAACCAATACAATTTTTCAATACATATGCATGTTGAGCTTATATTAAAAAAGGTTGACACGACGCTAAGAAAAAGAGTCCCAAGCGATCACATTTAGCGTAACCTACTTATCAAGGGGGCGCATTGCGTTAGACAGAAGCTGAACTACTGCGTCGTATTTACATTCTACTTTGGTTGTATATTTTTTGATACGGGGCTAAAGAGTTTATCACAGACCTGGTTTATATTTAAACAATATAGTACTGTCAGTTATATTCAAATACAATTGATTTAAACAGTAAAATGTGTACTAAAAACAATTTATTTATTTTAAAACAAAACGCTTTTTAAAATAACCAGAATCGTGTTAAATAGTGTAGAGAATAAAGCAATTACAAGTAATGTAACCAAATAAGTAAACAATCTAAATGAATATTGTGAATAAAATAAATACTATTGTTGTTGAAGCTCAAAAAAAAAAAATTTAAAAAATAAAAATAATTAATTACATATTTGTCTTCGTGACACAACTACTTTTGACAACCCTGTAATATTATGTATAGTATTTTTAATTATTTTTTTTATATAAACCTTACATAATATCGATTAATATTTATAGTTTCTTTGGTAAAAATAATTTTATTTTTTTTTAAACCGGGGAACTCGCTATGTTGAATAGTAGATTTAGAGTGTACCATCTATCATCATCGAGAAGCTAACCGTAATGGACGTGTTGAATTCAATAAAGGATCATTGCAAACGAAAAATGATTCTGATCGAAAACGGTACGTCAGCCTCTATTTTCTATCCGTTTACGCCACTTGAAGTGTGATCATTGCAAACCATACCGTACGTACCTATTGTTCAGAATCGGCCTGATTTTGTTGTTCATTTACAACTATACTGTGTTGGGAAGACTTTGGTAAATATTCTATTATAATAGAATATAGAATAAAATATAAAAGAGCTACAACAGACCACAGTCGGTCGGCCAACCATGTCTTATGCGATAGAACCCTGCAAATGTTAGACGTTTGACGTCTGCAGATGTACTCTGCTTCAGCCCACCCACCGACTGTTCATGCCGGAGTTAAGTAACCATAACGGGCACCGATGTTTTCCCAGTGGCGATAAGGTATAAGTACGGCGTGTACAAACTTGTTAAATCGAATATACGCATCATTCTTAATCGCTTATTGTACGAAAGTCAAAATCGACTGCTGGGAATAATCAACAACGATATTTTGGATTACCGGTACAATCTGTGTGACTATTTCAAATTAAATGCTCTTTTTTGTGCCACGGATAAGCAACCTAATCAACTTAATAATTAATATCACTCATCATGATCGTGTGATAAAAAATATTGTGGTTCGTCTTCAATTTATTCAGTTCACAACTTACTAAAAATTGAAACTTGGAGATATTCTGACTATAGAGATAACGAGCCAGATCAACAACTATAATATTCCATGATTGGACAAGAGGCCACCTGACCACTAAAGATATTTTCTAATATATTTATATGCTACTATGGGGTGAACAAATGTATGTCAATTGGCGTCAATACCAATTTTCAACCAGATATCGTAACATTTTAGTAAGACTAAATAAGTGAAAAAATGTACTGATCACTGTCACTTAATATACGACATAAAATAAAAACCGAAAACAATCTTAAAAAACGTTTCCATAAAAGTAAAATTATAGGTTCTGGTGAGGTTCCACTTTTAAAATTAATTAAAATTAGGAATTCAGTGAGGTTCCGGTTACCAATATTCAAAGGGTTCTGGTACATAAACCAGTTATTTTCGGAAAGAGTTCCAGTCCCTGCTTCAAATGATGATAAAATACATTTTGACAATTTATTTTCAATATGTTTTAATTAGATACCGTAAAAAAAATCTTTTGAAGAAAGATGTATTATAATTTATATTGCAAGCGTTTTTGAAATACATACGCATTTTATCGGACATAATCGAAGATAAACTTTAAAGGTGTTAAAATGTCAAATGTGTATAAATAGCATACAAATATCGAGGGACGAGGATATTTTGAAAACTATATAGGTAGGTAATGACTAAGGTCATGTGTATAGAAAATGACTAATGAATATGTTGTGAAAATTTCATGTCTTTACAACAATTAATTTTTGATGACATAAAAAAAATCTATGTTGTCGATACCTATATGTACTCTTTAAATATGTTTATTGCTGTATAACGTGAAAATAGACATGAAAAAAAAGAATTATAAATTCGAAAAGAATTTTGAAAAAATTCACACTTGATAATAATAGCACTTATCATAGTTAAATCAATACAACCATGCTCCGTTCACAATATAAAATAAAAATAAAAACATACCCATCATGAATTATTAACGACACATATAATGAACATACAAAATTATTGAATTTTATTACAACTGTCTTACTTCAGGCGGCGTTCAAATGTTTTTAAGCATACCTACTAAGACAATTAGTATATTTTACATTTGACAACACGTTATATTATAATATAATTGTTCATATTACCGTCACCATTTCGTAATAAAATAAAACGTGAGTTCATTATAAGACAAACGAAATTTCCGGTCTGCTGTGTAATTGTTTTAAACGGTTTTGGTGTAAACAGTATTACAATAACTTATTTAATAACTATTGTTATTTAGTCCCTCGATATTATATATAGTAATTTGATAAAATATCTCCTTTGAAATCTGGGAAATTCTCTAAGAGAATAAAACTCTTGGAAAATTATATAATTCGTTACACACCCATGCACTGAAACGACGTAGATCAGCCAGAAAGAGAGAGAGTGTGTGAGAGAGAGAGAGAGAGAGAGAGAGAGAGAGAGAGAGAGAGAGAGAGTGAGAGAGAGAGACATAGTCATAGAATGAAAGTGCAGAGTATATCTGAGTCAGTTAACGCTAAATAACGTTTCCATTATTCCGCAGAGTACGATGGGAAATAAAAAACTTCACACAAACGTTCAATAGTTGTATTCAGTATATATTTAGTAATACCGACTGGGGCCACATCGTAGGGGAATACAAATCAACAAACAGGGTATTGCACTTCTTTTATCACCGCGCATACCTCCTAATCCTCGAAAACAAAAAAAAAATCCTTATAAACTGCACAGTTTAGTTGTCCATACGAATCTATATAGAGGTCATCTGTATAGCTGACGTAACGCAGACACTGCACGTGTAAGTAATTCAATCGTATAGTCCTTCTGTGACTCGGATGTAACTACTACTACACGTCGTTCTCCTGCGTATACCACCTATTATAATACGCGAATATTGCCGTGTTGTTATACTATTGTCCTGCAGCTGTTGATGTGTCAGAGGAGTTACCGTAGAAGTTGGCCATTAAACTTCACGAACGATCTTCATCGCCTAAATTACACATCACCAATGTCCGGCGAAACGACTATTTATTTTACTTTTATAATATTATATGTACCTCAAAGCTGGCGTAAGCACCGGTAAGCCGAATAATATTGTAAGTGACTGTGTACGACACGGTGCAGGTATGTACCAATCATATACCGCATATACCTAGCTATTGCTGTGACGTAATTTTCAGACGGTCGGTCAATTGGCAATTTCGTTTTCGCGGGCTTAGAAAAAGTAACGAGAAGAAGTAATAGAAAACAAATTTAATTTACTTGCACCTATAAAACGCCGTGAAACTTTGAACAACACAATATACTTGTACATGTAAACGAAAAACAATTGCATTGATGGTATGCAGTAGGATGACCGTTTGAGTCTCGAAGTGGGTACCTGCATTATAAATAATTAAATCTGATAGTAGTATAGTTTAAGTATATACAATTTGGAGTTTAAGACCAATTAAGTATTATAATGAAATATATTATAAGCAATCGATAAAAAAATTTTTTTTAAATTTATTACACAATTTTCGGCATTATTAAATCTAAGGTAGGTAGGTGCTAATCTAGGTAGGTGCCCAATTTATTTTTAATTTATATATGTAGGTACCTATTATTAGTTTAATATTTTACTATGAAAAATAAATCAACGTTTTAGATAATACTATATCGACAAAATGGCATGTTAACACTGAAATATTAATATAGTTTATAGGTACACTTACACGTTCTACATGGTATTCTTGGATGGATTGTCAGACGACAGAATTGATGATCCTAAGATCCAAAGGTCTACTAAACGTTTTCAGACAAAAATTAGGGTATAATATCATAAGTTGTGCTGAAAAAAGTTTTCAAAAAATTCAAATTATTGCATATTGTGTAGATCCTAATATAAAACGCTGCTTTTGTCGGCACTCTATTGTACGAAACCTCATTGAGCAATCGATTTCGCTGTAAAATCAGTCCCTTTGAATGATTCTACAGATCCGATGGTGGACAAAAACGAGGGTAAAACAAAAACAAAAACTTTGGGAGATAGCTTTATAACTGCGTCTATATATAGTGGTGTTTCCATGAAAATCCGAAGAGAGCTTAAAATCCATTCATTCGTTGATTAGTTATAATTACCATTATATTATATATATACACAATTTCTGTGTTAAACTCTTATTTATGTTTGGAGAGGACTTGTGCGTGAATGACATCGACTTTTCACGCGCAAATTCAATAACCTCGTTAATTACTATTTACTTTACTCCCCCGGCGTAACCGTTATGGTGTGTGAATATTACATTGTTCGAGTTGGATATCTTTTTCGTAAATGCTCATTCAAAAGACCGTAAATACTCTACAAGATCCCGATAGTCTACGCCCTGCGTGTTATATCCAACGAAAATAATCAGTTAAAAGTTACGCAATAAACCAATAACAATATTATTATAATCATAATATTTATCTCGATATCCTCCACAGCTAATATTATTTATTTACTATCGTATTAACCGTTCAACAATAATAATATTGTATTTACATGATTTGTTTTGCGGTTCTTTGCAACTATTATAGGAAAAAATGTATTTCATCTTGAAGCGAATTCACTTCAAGATGAAATACATTTTTTCCTATCATTGTTTTAAGTACCTATTTTTACTGTTGTATACCTATTTTTTTTAACATTTCAAACACTTAGTATACCAAGGTATCAAGTAAACTGTGGAGAATGTTTTAAGTCGATTATTCTGAGCATGGGCAAAAGAGCCATTTGATTTAGGATCATTATTGTTTTAAATAATATTCACACTATCACACGAACTATACCTATAGGCAGTCTTGTCAAAGATACTTTTAAAAAGATACAGCATAGATACAGACACTTATTTTGAAATATATTTGATATAGGTGTGTATTTGAATACTTGGTAACAAAATTATTTCAGTAAAAATAAAAATACTTAAAAAAAGTATTAGATATTTTCAAATACATTCAAATTTTTTATAAGACTTTTTTCCCCATATAAAGCAACGATTTTCATGTTTTACGTTAGTTAGCATTTTACACAACACCATTCAGTGTAACTTTAAAATACTAATTTGATATTTTTTTCAAAGTATTTGAATTTTAGATTGAGAATGATTCAAAAACCTATTATTATAAATGCCCAATTTTTATTTTATGCGATCAAAATTAAAATAGAAAATATATAATATAAAAATAATAAGTATTTAAAATACGTATTTGATTACTCAAAATGTATTTGAATAGGTACTTTTACTCAAGTACATTATAAGACTGCCTATACTATAGCGTAATACGCAAAGCTCAACGAAATGTCATACACTATCAGACTACCTATATGGTTTATTCTAAAATAATGAATTCTATTCTATTTTGTTATCGCACACTTGTGCATACATATATTATTATTCTATTATATTTTTATTGGTCATTTTATGACTGAAAAGAGATAATAACTTCTCAAATCCCTTTTTATTTCTAATAATGCAATAATTTATTTATGACAAAAACACATTTTATATCAAGTACTGAAAGTTAAAGCACTTAGAATTCTCAACGTTTTTGGTATTCGTTAACTAAACGCTTAAGCGTTTTAACATGTGTGTATATCCTATACAGTTATGAATTTATGATTTATTTAATACTTATTAAGTTTTTATATTACAGTTCGTGCGTAGGGTTATATATATTATATTATATGTTTTTGTTTTCAATAAAAAAAATATTTCTACAGTTTATACCAAAAAATGGTAATGTTAGGACTGCTAATATCTTTTGAGTCGCGTACTAGAATATTAAACTAAATAATTAAACTATGATTGCAAAACATATACAATTACCTAGTTTGATGGAACAAAATTAGTGACGTCGTAATAATTGATAAGATGGTGTTTTAAATAGGAAAATGGTATAATTGTATAAGTTAATTTTTAGCAGTTTTAATAATATATTACATTCATTTTGTAGGTAATTTGAAGCCGGATCGACTGATGGTACTGACATATGTGTATCTCATTCTTAATGATACCTTTTATTCAAAGAATGCATAAGATAAATAGAATCTGAGCCAATATTATAAATTATTTATAATACTGCTAGCTTGGTTTCTACATATCCTATGCGTTCGAGTTCTAATAACTTCTACAACAACAACTTTACACATAATAAATTTATACTTAAATAGTATATGTAAATATGACTATAACATGTATATAGTAGGTGCAATATAAGTTATACAATATGCACATATTATTTATAATAAAGTCAAACATTATATTATAAGGAATCCTTTAGCTTGGTTGCTTGATAATAATTTGGCATAGGTAGTTAATATATAAATATGTATAAGAGAAAAAGCCTAAATAGTTTTTAAAAATTATAATTTTTCAAATGTTTAATATTCGTATAAATTATAACTTTATAAGTATTATCATTGATTATTTATTATATTATATAATATATACTCAATGGTATTACACTAAAGGAACTGAAAAATGCCACTACATGTTATTTCATAAAAATGTATTTAATGTTTAAGACATATTATATAGCTGGTAGCAGTGGCGTAATTATAGGGGGGGATATATGGGGATATATCCCCCCCAGACCCTTTTTTTTTTTAGAATATCCATAATTAAATTCCCGTAAGCACTAAGTTTTAAAAGATTTTAAGATAAGAAATAAGAATTCATGGATATTAATACTAATATAAAACTACGATAGCTCATAAATTACAATATATGACAAGACAATTGTACAGCTCATAGTTAAAACATAACACTGATAAATCTACAATTTACGACTCTAGATTAGTGTTAAAAGCATGAAATATATCACAAAAACGTGAAACATTGAAATTTGTCTAATACAAACATTAATGCTAGTTATTTATCAATTATTGATTATATAATCTGTAGATTAGTTCTTATAATAATCATGGAATGAGTACAGTGGTTGACATATTATTACTATATTGATTATTCTTGTTTTCGACTAAACTTGGTAAAACTTCGATAAAATTTGGGGTATTTCCCAGGAAATTGCTTATCGACGACGTGCGACGTCGACAAACAATGTATTATTATTATAATGATATTATTATATATTATTCTATTCTGTGGTATTAACTATTTTCGAATATTACATTACTGTAAAAGTGTAAACGTTGAGCAACAGTGCAAGTGCAACACCAATCTCGATTATTATTTATATTATAATAAAATAATATTTTTTCTTGAACTGTGGTCTGTGGATGTGTGTCTATTGTTTTCTATTATTTAATATATAACTAAATTACATATTAAATTATTAAATAAAAAATGAAAAGACAGTCAAATGCCTTTATTTCTTTTTTCCAAAAAAAAGTTAAAGAAACTGATCAACAGAACAGCTTGTCAAAATGTTATTCAGATCAAGACCAACCTAGCAAACAACTCGTGGTAATAAAGTTGAACTATTTTTTGAAATAATCTAAATGTTCATACATTTATGTATTTCTAATTTCTATGTAAATTTATAAAATTATTTATATAAATTTAAAAATCAATAACACAAGGATATTTTCTTAGGAAAAACATAAAGAATTAGATCAATCTACATCAATTATTTCTGTGAAACAACCTGTTAGTACAATGTTAGGAAAAGTTAATGATTAAAAATTAACATTTTTAATTCTTAAGTTTATTTGTATATTTTAATTTGGACATTGCTTCTATTTGGTTATTTAGTTGTATGCAAATATGGAATAATATGCTATTATTTATCAGCACATATTGTGATATGCTTGAAATATGCTACATAATATATTATGTGTGATGAACAAATTTATCCCAACATATTTTTGCTATTAAAAATATTATGTACATTGCCTGTCTCGACCACTTCACCAGAGCGTATGTTTTCTACTTTAAAAAGAGTAAAAACTTATCTCAGAAACACAATGGATCAGGTAATAATCATTATTTTTGTAAATTATATAATAATTAAGAACTTTTACTAACTTAAATACCTACTTAATAGGAACTTTGAATGGACTTACGATGTTATCAGTGCATCGGGACATTAAGTTGAACCCCGATGACATACTGGATATTTTGGCGAAAAAAACAAAAAGAAAACTTGAAATAATATTATAATTTATGAAAAATATATTTAGCTTAATTTAATTGTTTACTTTATTGTCTTTGAAAACCATTATTATACCATTTACCTCCTTTAATAATTTATAATAATGAATTAATATAATATTGTGATCTATGAGATTTAATGGTCAATGGGGGGGGGGGGAGAGGGGGCATAGCCCCACTAGAACGATAGTATAAACTTATATCCTAATCCCACCCCAGAACCAATTCCAAATTACGCCACTGCCCGGTAGGTAATATTTCTGGTAAATTATATCCACTAAAAATCGTCTATTTTTTGTATTTACACAACTCTAGAACTATTATAAGTTTCTAATAACACTGAAAGTTACCTTAACATATTATTATAACAATTATTGTTATTCTAAAATTATCAACAATGACAATTTGGCTCATGTTGGAAATCAAATATATCTACCTACCTATATGAAACAGGTCAACCGCGCATCATTGTTATACACATTTCTGCCAGTAGTCTATTGGTAGTAAAACAAAAATAACTGGAAGTTATATGTATACAAAAAAAAATATATAACATGTTCGTTGCCGTAAAAACGATGGCAACTTTCATTAAAATTTACGAGCTGAGTCAATAGCAGTCGATAATTTCGCCATCAATTTAGAGGTCTGTTTTTGGCTCAATGGCTGTATTATCAAATAGATAAGTGTTATTGAACATTTGTGCCACTCAGCAGGGTTTTCTAATATTGTTATTAGCTATATATTCGCCACGCAACAATTTCGATGTTGTAAAATTCTAACCATACGCAAGTAACGATGCGCACCATTACTATATTATTATACTATACGGTTTTCATTTCCCAGTGCACACTCAACACAACCGAATAAGATTTGTTTTCTTAATATTTTTCTAATAATATCGTCTGCCACCCGACGAAATAATTCATAAGTAATCGGTTGAATCTCAGTCAATACCTATAAAAATATATTATGCACGTGAAATACAATTATTAGCAAAAAAAAGCGTATTTACGTTTTTAATAATTTGTATAACTATCAAGTGAAAATGTACTGCTCATTTAAATATATTTCAGTTGTAGGTTTATAAGCAAATCTGGACACTAACTAGTAAGAAAGTTTAAGATAACCTGTTGGTTTTAATTCATAATAAGTAATACCTATCATCTAACTAACAAGTTGAATTCAATGCCAAAAAAAATCTGATTCAAACCTGTTAAAAACAAAAAGTAGATAACTATAGTTAATGGTTATATTATGTTTGTAATTTTTTTTTTTTATAAAAAATATTGTTGCTCTGTAAAACGAAATACTGCTGAATGCTGACTGGACAAAATTAATAGTTAATATTTAGTATTTTGTGATAGTAGCTAATATATTATTTCATATCAATCTTTTTTCATTTTATATTATGCGAGGTTTAAATCACGTCTATAGATTTAAAATATATACCTATAGTTATGAATTATGATATAATTATTAATTTTATAAAATAAGTACTTTATAAACTAGTTTGTTCATTTTTAATGTACCTACCTAACCTATAAAAAAACTTACTTCTAACTTCTATTCTTACACAAGTTATTAATTCCATGTACTGACATCTTACTAAGTTAGACGTTTTGGAAATATTATAAACTAACTTATATTCCAACATGATCAGTTATTATAGGTATAACTCAATTTTAACCAGTTGAACAAAAATGACTAACTTGCCAGCTTTGTAATATAATGTTATGTATATAAAATGTATATGACACCAGTAGGTTGGTGTTGAACATAAAAAGAAAAACAATAATATATTATAATGGCCGTGGACGTTTGAAAGATGTTGCAAGGAGACAAAAAGGTTCGTAATACAAAGAGCGAGATTCCTCCACGTGTCGATGACATTAAACATAACTAATGTACCTTTAATTAAATTGGACGCAGTTGGGTCTGGATTTACGAAAACGCATCGTTACTTTTTACACTTACTCTTTGCGGCGCATATCGATTGCACTCAATTTAATTTCGTTCTAATGTTAGGTACACTATTTATTAGCAATTAAAATTCTCATAAAAACTATAAGTTTTTTTTTAGTACCTAGTTATATTATAATCAATTAATATAAAATCGTTTGACATGGTTTGAATAAATTAACTAGATTTAATATAGGGTCGAAAAACACATGACAGTGGTCACCGATAAAAAAACGTTTTTAGAGTGTGCTCCGGCTTTTGAGTACAAAAAATAATAATATATAAGTACCCTTGTACGTATTTCAACGACTGTAAAAAAATGTCCAAAAATAATTGATTTTACCTCTGCACCAATGATGAGTTACTTTTTTTTATTTCATTGTATATAATTAAAAAATTACATTACATTTTTATAGATGATGCGTACTAGCGTAGTGGCACCAGCTGACATAATATTTTTACTGCTTCGGATATCTGAAAGAAGTGGATTGAACATAATTAATATTGATAAAATGTGGCCGAAAAAGGTCGGGCCTTAGCATAGACTTCGGTGACACTGCCGCCGCCCCCCCCCCCCCCCCTTTGAAAAGTTGACGCACCAACGTCAAAATTGAGCATTTCGGCCCGTCACTGAGTCTCCTGATAGTCAAAATGATGAATAATGCGTTTCGACCAATACCTTGCAAAAATATTAATATTTGATGAGTACTTAAATATTATGAAGCCAACGTGCAAAGCCGTATAACTTAAACGGACAATAGTAGTTTGTTTAAAAGTACGTTAAAATGTGCTCGTAACTTTCACCAGAGTATGGTTCACAGCGAACGGAAACTTTGTCGAAACAATCGAGAGCATAATATTATCATACATATTCTCGACGTTCTTATCGATAAATTTCACGGCCAATGGTTATCGTCTCAATGCCCGCGGCTGGATAATAATTATAATAGGTACACGATAATCGATATGATATAAATGTAAGTACGAGTTGGAATCAAAAACATTTGTAATTTGTATACGATGTGCGTGGAAATGGTTTATCGGCGACGTGTGCGCGCATCAGTAGAAGCAACTGCAGTTGTAGAACTTCTATTATATTATTTTCCCTACAACATACTAAGACGGATCGGTCGTCGTCGATTGAATTATCTCGTATCCACGTGTATGCGATACGAACTTAAACAATGTAAATTGAAAGGCGCCGTGCGCGAAACGAAACGCAGAGACAACTCGGTTTCTCTGCAGCACACATATGGACGGCGGTATAATAATATTATTATTATGAACCTCTACCCTCCGGGGTGCGCAATAAAATAACCGCTGTTCACTTGAAAAATAAAATTATGTCACGTGTGTACGTGACCGAAATAGTTGGCCGCTTAACACGATATCTGATATATTATATTTTTATATACACACACACACACACACACACATGACATTTTATTACATAGGTACTACGTGTACATTATATTGAGTATAGTCCGGACGATTCCGTCTCCGCCGAGATTCGAAAAAGTATTTGTAGTAATACTGGCGCCTATTATTGGCTCGCCAAAAATCAAACTCGATATTTTTGCGCCGTCAGCAACGTACTATATCATGTCATGTAGACTCGATAATTGTATTCTTTATTGACAAAACTTTTCGAACCGTGGTTCTATATAATATTATCTAGAGACGCTATTTGCCACGAGGCTCATTGGCTCATTGGTCCGAGAGAGTTTAATAATATGATATTTACGGATGTCTATTCAAAAATCGATTGCCCATTATGTACAATCATATTATATATATTATATTATTCTAATTAACCATGATTTTTAGATTAGTTTGTCTAAAATTGTAAATTATATTCCAAGTGTGTATTAAATAAATATAAGTGTTCATTTTGGACTCATAGAACATATTATTGTAATAATCTAAAGTGGAGTACGGTTATAAATGTATTGTTCATTACGATTAAAAAAAAAATAGACACTTGTAGAATGTTTTATATAGATTTTACGCCATAAAAGTTCAATTATTTGATTGTTGTGATCATGCAATAAAATGGACACCAATAAAGAACATATAAATAGACGGTATACACTGTACAATAGTACAAATATTTATTTTATTTTCAAGCAAAATCAGTTTTCAATCTTATTGGTTTTGTTTTTTTTGTTGTAATTCAAAAATAAATTATTTTAATTATATTATAGAATTTAAAAATAATTGTATTAGTATTATCTATATTATATGGTATCATTTTAAAAATAGTTTGGTTCTTTTTGAGTTATTTATAAAAATTATAATAAATATAATAAAATAAGTTATATCAAATGTTAGATTTTTTTAGTTTATTTATAATTTATGTCGCTACATCTGATAACATTTTTATAGGACAGTAAAAAAAGTTGAAAGTGTAATAGGTACAAGGTTTTTCATAATTTTTTTTTACAGCAAATAAAAACATAAAATATTCAAAAGCACAGTTGTTTTTTATAAACATTTTATTTTCAAATTTTGATGAAATTTGTGAAGTTGCGCAAATTATAAATATATTTTTTAATTGGAAATTAATTTAATCTGAAATTTTATCACCTAACGTAATACTAATTTTCTCATGCATTGTCATTAAATTATATTTTTTAAAAAGTCAAGCAAAACCCCACTTTAAATTTATAAGAAAAATAATGATTTTTTACTAAACTAATTTATTAATTTTACTGTGATTCAAAAATGATCAACCATAGACTTCTACTGCTACTTATATACATATTATAATTTCATATTTTCCATAAATTTAAAAAATATTTAGATTAATTGTCAGGTAATTTATTGCGAATCAAGTAAAATCATTTATAATATTGGTCGGTATTGATTTAAAATGTAATTAAATTAATGCATGAGATAAATTGATATACATTTATAATAATATAGTAAATGATAGGTATTCAACAAATAATCGTTTACTAAACTATATTATTATTAAAATTTACCTTTGATCAATACGGCAATACGCATATTAAATTCATACTAATTCTGTACTGTTTCAAGCAAATTATGTTACGAATGTCGGAAAATGTCGGGGTTTTGCCTATTACAATCTGCAATGTATGAAATTAGAAATTCATAAAAAAGTGGGTAAGTAGATGTTGCTCTGCTGTACAGTAGGTTACAAGTGGGTCAATGTATAATGGATTGTATTAAACTTTAATTCAATGCTATAATATCATTGTATAAGAAAAACGATTCTGAGCGGAGACGGTTTATCAGTCTGGATATTTTATACTGTTATTATTTATTATATCAAGTAAGTTGAATTAATATTATGTTTTATTCGTTTCTATGGTGATAAACAAAGCGTTAGAAATTAAAATCCCATTTTTAGTGGTTTTTGGAAATTTTTCAGTTGTTTTTCCCGTGGCATTAAGTAACTATTGATAAAATCGAAAAATGACCTCTCTAAAGTACCATCTTGATCCAATTCGCTAAAAGATAAGATACTATAATATTATGTTGAATCGAATCACTCCTCTGGTAGAAATTTTGTATACAGGAAATAAAAAAAAAAAATAAACACCATTGTAAAACCACTAGCTTCCTCGCTCCGCACAGAATCTAAAATAAAAGTCACCATTCATTTATTTTAGATATATAATTATTATTTTGTTTGTAATCTTTTTAAAAAATATGTTATATCTGATTTTTAAATACCATTATGCTGATCATAAATTACTTATTGATATTATTTTAATTAGTTAATATCCATTTCCTATTTGTTAATAGAAAATGGAATGGTTTTATTAGCGTCCATAAAATTATAAATATTATTATAAAGCTACAATGGCAAAATTCACCGTATGTTCAAGAATTAGCGAAAACAACAATTCAATGTTATAAGACCATAATAATAAATGATAATATTATAGTATTATGTGTTTGTCGTTATATAATTTAATAAATAAATATAAAGTTTTAACCCGTGAAAATAAGTACATATTGTACGTCATATTTTTAGGGCAAAACTTAAAATAATAGATAGGTACACTCTGCTCATTATAAGTTTAGAACACACATCTTTTTGTATAAATATTTGTTTGTAAATACAGTTCACAAATTTTTGAAGAGAATAAAAAAATATTTAAGATAACATTTATCTATTGCATTTATTATGCTCTTTTAATTTTAATTTAAAAAATGCGTGTGAAAAAGGTGTAAATAATATATGTTTTACAGAGGCGTGGCAAGAAGTTAGTTAAAGGGTTGGGGCCATGGGGGGAATTTATAAAATGTGATCTTCAGGTGTTTTTAAGTGAAAAATCATGCTCACAATGTGTCCATGAGAGTGGATATCGATGGACATAGCCCACCCAGAATCTAACTTTTCCGATGGAACTTATTATTATACTTTTTATTTAGAATAATTTTAGTTTCCACGAAAATTCAACAAAACGTTCGCCTTCGCAAAAAAAGCCCCTACTTGTTTTATCATATATTATATAACCGTAGAAAAGTCAGAGATACTATGGATTTTTGTTAAATACTGTAATGTGATAGGTATTATTCGCAATAATACGATTTTTATATTCAAATAATAAAGCCGGTCTTATAGCTTAAAGGTTTGGTATCATGACAGTTTTGATAGTACTTGAATATAGCAACCATTGGATTAGATTAAAAATTATATTTATAAACGTGAATTATACCTACCTACTAATTATAATATATACGCTTATTATTCATTTATAATCCATAAAAAAAAATTTAATTTTATGAATCTAAATTGCATGTGGCCATTTTAAAAATGATAAGTAGCTGTATTTTTATATTCATAGAATATTCGTATCTTATTATTAGTATATTTGTATAAATTATATAAATTGTATTTTTCTAGATCCATATCGAGTTTTCTTAAAATGCATTCAAAACATCATCCGTTGATAGTATTGTTTATAGACGAATACTCATCAATGCTATAGGTGCTATTTATCGGTTTTCAACATTAGTATTTCTGAGGCATGTCTTAAATATTTCTTAGACCACTCTTTGATCGCTGTAATCACAGGTAGTATGATTATAGTATTTGGGTGTAGTTTAAAGGTAGAAGAAATGAAGGATACATTTATGGGTTACATAATAAGAGCTAATAATGCACTTTTTTTTCTTGTGGTCACTACGGTTACGAAAATGAGCTACAACTTTACTATACACTCATTAAAAAGCCACGACAGGTACACATGCTAATAATCCTTAATTATCAAGTAATTATGAAACCATTCTGTAAGTAGTTACCTCCTACCCCATGTCTACGTGACTGTAGGTACATATTATATTTATTATATTAAATTCTTCTTGAATTAGAGATAAAACCTATTTATACTGCACTTGTTAAATGGACATTTTTATTTTAATTTCTAAAATTGCACAAAGTAACGAAGTAAAATAAACCACCTCCCTGCATAAAACTTCTAGAATTTTCATTAATATAAGAAGAGATAAGAAAGTGTAAAAATAGTTAATTGAAATCAATTATTTATGCCTTTAAAAGTTCAAAATTAAACTCATTTTTTAGCAAAAGTTCAAGGTAAAGGACTGTAATTATAAAATTATTTTGAGAAACAAATTGTACTAATTAATTTGTTTTTAATTATTTTGTTCGTACAGTACATTATTACAAGTAGGTAATGTCTAAGCGTAAAGTTATTACATTATTAATTCACATAAACCTTATGGTAGTTAATAAAATACCTAAGAATTTTGATACTTAAGATAAAATTATAATCTTCACCCAAACAATCTGAAGAGTGTTATAAAAACGAACACTGTTAATATTATTCTCGAACATTTGATGTTTGATATGCACTAAATGTTCAGGTGACACTTTATTATTATTAATGAAGATGTAGTTAAATTTAAATAATTGTGTATGAAAGTATAAATCTACAAATTAATATTACCATTTTATAATAAAAATTTAAAATTTAACATTTTAATTATGAGTATAAAACACTTGGAGCAATTAATTTTCATTTCATTGTATTATTAATTGTTATAAAGCAATAAACTTTTTTTTATTTATTTCAATGACCAATCAAAACATGATATTATAAAATATTAAATACAAAATATGAAATTGTGAACGAAAAAAATGATTTTACTTGCAGTGAGCATACCGAACTAAGTACCTATGTAGTTTCATTAATCAATTTATTTAATAATTTCTTTTATGAATTATTCTAACTACTGTCATATACTGTAAAAACAAAACGTAACATATTTTAATTACTCTATATATATAGGCACTTTTAAATATACAAGAACAAACTATAAATTATAATTACGACGAATAAAGATGTATATAAAAAAAAAATAATAATGTCATATAAATAATAGCCAACAGATTTAAACTAATGACTGTAGCGCTATCCAAATAAAAATTAAAACAAGAAACGTAGAAAACTGTCAACACAACAATTTACTCTTTGGACATGTAAATGCATCTTCTAAGAATTATTCTTACCTATTCAATTTATTCTAAAGTAATTTTTTTCAAAAGAACAATTCAGTATTTGGACATTGTATACTGTTTTGATATCGTGGATCTTTAGATGATTGGATCATCAATCTTGGTTGATTCCTTTGATAACACTTGATTTAATCATACTAAATATGCAGTTTTGGATTTATGAAATACATCAGTGATAATAAATTACGTGTTACCGATACATGAACTATAGTATCATTAAATGAGTAAAATGAATATATTGGTTAAAAAAAGTTGAGTATTTAGTGAAGTACAGATCAATAAATAAAAACATTTTACCGAGAATCAAGCTTGAATCAACTATACAAATATATATTTATTATATTTATTAATATATTTTATTTTTATTTCTACATACCTAATTTAGTGAATAATTATTATTATTATAATATGTGTGTGGTATTTTATTGTATAGTGTAATATATTGAGAATGAAACAACAATTAATACCTTATAATTTATATTTCAATAATTCAATTAAAACAATATTATACAATCATTTTACTTATAAACATTGTTTTTATGGAGAAAAATGGAATTTTGTTTTATTTCGGACATCTTATAATTAATATAAAATCAATACAATACACAACACTACAACAGTTATATTTTTTAACGACAAATAATGATATTTTTATAGTAGAATATACATAAAATACAAAAAGATTAATAAATAATAAATAATAATTATAATTGCGTTTTATTAATTAACATATTTTTAAAATTGGGTAACAGAAAAAAATGCTGAATTTAGCAATCAAATATCTTGATTTTTAATATTTACGTTAGTTGAATGAAATATAAATTTGTATACAAAAATGATAATGAACAATACAAGTATTATACTTATTAACAAAATACAATCTTGGAGTGTTGAAAATTAATCAAATAATAATATAAAGACACATTTTTGAAAATTGATTAAAATGCTATAACAATGTAAAAGATTCAGCGAATGCCTCGTCGTTTAATATGTCTACACAATCAATCATGCTTTATTATACAAGTTAATAATAATGAAAACATTTGCTACTTCCATTCACTTATACAATAATTTTCCAACACTTTAATCACAGTTTACAGAATTAGCACTCAAATAATATTTCCAATTTATTATATCTACACTAATCTAATATTTTAATAACAAATAAAATGCACACACAAGCGTAAAATATTAAAATAGATGTTGTAGTTAAAGGGTTTTTTGTGTGAAATAAAACTCTTTCATTAACAATTGCCTATGCATTTTCTATCGATTCCGCTGTTTTTGAAGAATTTGAAATTATCATATTCTCTGTCCATATAGGTACGGTAAATATTTTCGAATCCGCGTGTCACTAAATGCAACATAATCACATTATCACGTGTGCTTCAATATTGTATTAAATAATGCATTGTACTATAATGCCTGTATAATACATTCGTTGCTGTTTAAGTCACATGCGTGTATCAATTAATTAGCATACATCTTGAATAAGCAAAACAATGGGTGGCGGGGGTGCAGTCTGCTTGTGGTGCAGCGAATTGCTTACCAAAAATCGTTATACGTACACATTTGAATAAATGGCTTCCAAACGTGACAACGTATTCAGACTAATACAATAGCAATAGTTAAGTTCTGTCAACTAACTTCTAGATATATAATTCCGATGTGTTTTGGCCGCGTACGAGTAATTGAAAATCAACCCACTTGTACGTAAGCAAACGGCGCCACTATAAATTATAACAGACGACACCCACAATCATCACACCCACACGTCATACGGCTGATACTGTTATTTTTCTTGTGTTCACCTTAGAATTGTTTACACATTACGTATAACAATTGTGTTAATATAAATTGGTCTAATCAATCAAAACCTTGGAGTATATTATGCAATCTCGAGTATCGACTTATTAATAATTTATTTATCAAACCATTATAGTCCATTAACACTAAACATATTATATGGTTTCGTTTCCAACAAAACTGAGAGCATTGTTTTATTATTCTATTATTTTCTAGACTCTAAGCCCCACATAAAAACGTCGTATCGTTCACGCCATGAAATTAGCAGTTTTAATAACACTCGATTCTGATCTTAACATAAATGTAGTTGTGAAACATGTAAATTGTATCATTATTTTACATATCATTAGATTTATACAAACATTTTATGATATTTTCCGAATTTAATATCAATAAACATAATAGTTTACCTTCATCTAAATAGTATGCTACAATATTTAAAATATTAGGTGCAGTTGATAATTTAAAGATTTATTCACATTCGTATTTTCTGTATTAAACGAAAAAAAATATTGTTAAAATTACTATGTATGCAATTGAATCATAATAAATTATCTAAAACCAACAAAACTAGTTTTATATAGCTATAGGTACATAACTTAACCAACAACTTACAGTAAAATATATTATTTTATTAATTTTTAATGTAAATAATTTTTAAAAAACTAATAATGTAAATATTATACCAATATACTAAAGTGACCTCATATTTGAATGTTTTTAAGGTTTTCTAATCAATAAAAATATAGCAATAAGATTCTTCCAATGTGCATATAAATATAAATATTTAAAAAAAAATGTAATCTAATGGTATATATTATGAATAAACTTTAAATAATACGTTGAAACACTAATGGCCTTAGCTGCTGAAGTTTTAAATCAATAAAAATATGTATGTATAAATATTATAAACCAGTTTTCTGATACTTAAACTATATTTCATTAAATTGGTTAAGTATACACGTATAGTAAACCTTAAATTTAAGTAAATATGGGGTACGCAAAACTAATAATATTATTTTAAACCAAATATTATATAGAATTTTTTAATAAGATATATTATTTACAAAGTAATTTAAACTCAATGGTTTATTTAAAGCTCTATATTTATCAGTAAAAAATAAATAATACATACACTATTACACAGTAAAACAATTTTAATAAATTTAAAGCTTGATGTTGAGAGTTTTTCGTTATTTTAATACATGCTATTAAAATAATATATGTACTCCTCATAAGTCACAATTAGTTTAGTGGTATTCAATATTTATTTATTTTTTAAGAGAATATTAAATAAAACGTTGGTAATAAAAAAATTAATGAAAAAGTATAATATTATGGTAATGAGTAATGACTATAATGAGAAACCACAAAATATAAAATACAAAACTGATAAATATATTCTTCATATTCTAGGACTCAACAAAATATTAATCGTACCATTATTATTACATTTTTTTTTTTATGAATTTCACTTGAGATAATCGTGATTAATGTTATAAGATGATCATTATTAATAAATTGTTAAAAAATATTATTATATTATTTAATTCATACAGGATACTGAATTATAACCTATACATCTGAATACGTAGATAGTACGAATAGTTTTATTTGAATACAATTATTTATTATTGAACAGATTAATAAAGTTGTTTCTCGCTTTGACTTATTAGCCAAATAGACTTCACGTCGTTCAATTTAATTTTGTTTCATTTTCAGTCGATTTATCAATTAATTTGGAATAGGACTGTTGTAGTAGATATTATTTTACAATGTACGTTATAATATTGGTCACATATAATAAATAAATAGGTAAAATATATTGGATGATTATTTTCATCGCAGATAAAAAATATAGGTAATAACGTCTTTCTCAAAAAGTTTGAAAAAAAAATTACCTAATATCGTTTTAATTTTTTATAGTGTAACATTTATTTAATTTTTTAATTTTTTAAACATTGTTTTCCCATTTACGTTGATCGAATAAGTAAAAACAAATTTTTGGAGACAATGCTGCAACAAGCCAACAACCACCCTGTAAAATGTGAACAATATAGCATATTATCATGCTACGTACATTGTATAATATAATATACACAATCATAATTATTATATTATGCGTGTATGAATAGGTAGCATATTTTCGTCGCGATATATTTCAGAGACAACATAAATTGGTACCTTGCGGTATATAATATGAATTACGGGTGTGTTAAGTTATAAGTATAATTTTGCAACGTGGTATTTCTTAATTAAACCTATGTAAATGCTGTACTAAGAAACACAACTGAATGCCAATGGTATACGATACTTCACCCTCGTACCACTATTTAAATACCTTCGTCGTGCAACACTAGCACTTACCCCACCGTGAGAGGATTTTAAAGCTTAACAGTGCCAATCGAATAGAAAATCATTCGCGTATGCTATACATATATTGTAATAATAATAACTTACTGTTTATTTTCGATACATTCGGTACATGGACTCTACTCAAATATAATTTTGTTAGCAGTCGTTTAAAATAAATCGCATACAACACATACACACATACGTGCGCGCGCACGCACAAAATCGATAATTCTTATCTCGATAAACCGTAATAGACTATAACTAAATCATAATATTGTCAATAATTGATTATATTTTATTTATACGAATATTTTATGATTACGATTCGTGTACACCGTGATTTAAAATAGTATGGTTGCACAACGACCCATTAGAAAAATGTTATCACACGGCATACGGTTTGAATCGAAAAGTCACGTGATCTACGGGGGCCCCCCCCATAGATAATATAAGAATGGATAGGACATAAGAACTTATCACATGAAACTTTAGTGATACTATTTTTAAGGTTATATGGAGCAAATATTGATATGATAATTGATAAATAATAATTAATATTTTTAATATTTTAAATATTTAACAAAGTTTAGAGTAATTTTCCAGGCACAAGTGGCACAACAATCAAAATAAAAACTGACAAACAACTAAATATAACTGACTATCATGTTATTCATTATTATTTAATAAAATAGTTTTGCACATAACCTTAAAAAGCCCCATATCGTCTTTCTCTCTATTTACGTTCTCTCTCCCCCAAAAAAGCACACGGCCCCATATGGAACTGGTATAGGCATGTCTTATATTATCTATGGGGCCCCCGCATACAGTGCTCATATCGGTTCAAATTAAAACTAATAAAAATTGTTGTGCTATACCTATATACAATAAAAAAAAATAAAAAAAAAAATTTTAAAAACACACTTTTCCATAAAAACATTTAAAAAAAAATTTTAAAAATTGCACTAAAAAGACAAAAATAATTCTCTGTACTTAAAAATAATGAAAAATTTACTGATGAAAAATTTAAAAGTGTGTGGTGCTCATACACTTGACATATATTCCCAGTCACTATCTTATAAACAGGATTGAACAAAGAAGTGTATGTGAGACTTAGCTCGGCTTTTAATGTTTTGTATGATGCACCACACACTTTTAAATTTTTCATCAATAAATTTTTCATTATTTTTAAGTACAGAGAATTATTTTTGTCTTTTTAGTGCAATTTTTAAAATTTTTTTTAAAATATTTTTATGGAAAAGTGTGTTTTTAAAATTTTTTTTTTTATTTTTTATTTTCTACTTTTTAGTTGAAAGTAAATATTTTTATTAAACGTTTAAGAAATATGTTTGTGAAACAAAAAGAATCAAACTACTGGTGATTATGATTTATTTATAAATAAATAAGTTTATGTGGTCGTGAAATGACAAGACATTTATTTTGTTTGCCACAACCAATTGAAATTTTTTTATATTAACAATTTCATTATGAGACCATTATGTGTATTATATATTTTGTTATTTGACAGTACTTATAATTTATTGTCCGTCATTTACAATTGCTTCCGAGATATTGGGACGATGTTGTCTCATTCTGTCGATTTCATCCAAAGCGTCAACGTTACAGAATGTCTTGCCCGTTATTTTTGAAGCGTCCAATTCTTCGATACGTAGTCCATCGAGGCTACGAACTCTACTAATGATGACGTACGCTTGACCTTGTACGAATAGTTTCTGTCCCAAGTTCAATATCTGCGAGAGATATTACGGCGACGTCGTGGGGACAATCCTTTTTTTTTTTTTTGGTCCATGTCCCAAAATGACAACGGATTATTGTATTGTCATCCAAGACCAAGGTCTATACCAATTTTCAGAATTTTTCATCTTCAAAAAGTGCCTCAAATCGAGCGCGCAAGATTTGATCACAGACAGACGTGAAATCAAACTTAAGAAAAGTGTTAAATATATATAATGATCGTATTATATTATAAATTATAAAATTGTCCACTAGAAGCACTAGTGCCGGGGGTCCGATTTAAATCCAATACCGTCTTATCATAACTCGTTGGGCAACCATACTATCTTAAATCGTGGTGTATACGAAAATAAACAGTTCAATCATGATAATAATATGAAATACATAAAAAAATCTTTTAGATTTAAACTTGAGTATGCACTATGCAATATCTAATGGTACGCAAGGTGTTACCCATAATACGATACCTACGACAACGTAGTATAATAATCACATAAATTGAATTTGTAAATGAAAATTAATTTTTTTTTAGATTTTGTTGTGTGCTAACTTTTATAATCGAGTTTTAACTCGTATAATACTTATGTCAATAAAAGTAATTAAATTACGTCCAAACTAACGAACCTGTTTTTTTATCACGTTAATAATAATTTGTTGTATTTTTTTCAACATTTTTAATAAAAGCGTTATGAATATGCACACTGTATAGGTACGTGGATTGTCTCCTAATTTAAAAATTAAATAAAAACAAAACGATATAAAGTAGATTGATAAAATATTTACAACACGATTCAAACTAAAATTGTTTTCAAATAAATAACAATATAGTCAAATAATAGCTAAAAATATTGTATTAATTTGATTATTTTCTACATTAACTGTAGGTATTTCCTAAACAAGTAAATCCGTGTAAAGTGTGTTATTCTGCACATTACTGTTTATTTTTTAATTTATTATTATTACATTCTGCAGTATATACTATTAAAGTACTTAACTATAAACAAAAATAAAGTATATAAAAATGTTTATGTGACATGTGTGGTTTGAGTACAGTTTATATTATATACACATACATAGTATGCATGTACATTGTACAGTGTACACATACCTACTTTATGAATTTACAACTATTATAAATGTCAGAAATCTGAACAAAATAAGACCGCAGGTTTATGTATTTACAGATAAACCGATATAATTTATATCTCAATACTTAGGTACAAAATAAATGTTGCCCTATTTTTGGTAACCAATGTTTAACCCAGAATTATTTTTTTTAATTATTTAATGTCTATATTGAAGGGAGTTATTGACACGTATATAGGTACGGAAAGTTCACAAGACATTTAGTTATAACGATAAGAAACACAGATAAAAATCTTTAAAATAAAAATAAAATAAAGGTCATGAAACACTATATTATTTTATTTTCATCCAAGTTACAAAACTATAGTGTGTATTCAGTATTTAAAATTATTTATGATGATTATACTTTAAAAAGTATATTATACATTTTTAAATGTTTTTCTTTCTTATGCAGTTATGCGTGCCTAAATATTAAAAGCAAATGACTCATACTGTACGTGATATTAACTAATAAGCTAGGTAAAATAATCAGTACTTATTCAAATTTGGAGATTTTGATCAGTTAAATAAATAATTTATAAAACGTAATAATAATTGTACGTCTTATAAATCATGATAAATAAATAAATAATGCAACACGCATTATACGTATAGTATATATTACTCATTCGTAACAGTTTTAAATAAATAACAATAATTATCAAATTATATGGTGTAGTAAAGTGTGTACACAATTTATATTTATATGGGTACAAAATGTATAGACCACCATAATACTAAAACCTAATGAGGCATAAAATATTTAAGAATAATATTGACGTTGATTAATAATTTAACATTTATTTTATACAATTTGTACTAAGGTTTATTCATACTCTATTATCAAATATGTTTAATAAAATAATCTACTAATAACGCAGAAACTAAATTAGACAAGTACTACAACAATAAATATATAAACGAGATGTAACATTTATTATTCAAACAATACAAACAGACGTCAGGAATTTATAACGATGCATACAATTGTTACTCTGCTTGAAATTATTATTTTTTATTTTTTATTTGTTAAGGCTTCAAAATTGGATGCCTTAACCTACATTTGCTAAAAGATTAATACAAATCATAACATCTTCAATCGAATATATATTTCCACAGTAGTTATTAACAATATTTGGATTTAGTTAATTATTATATTGTGAAATCGTGTATGGATTGCTTAAGTGATATGTTCATCGAGTGCTTGTTGCAGTCAGTGGAGATCTGCGAGGAAGGTCGTTGAAGATTTTACGTTCTTCGGTTTATTTGAGGCAATTGATCACTGTGTCTTTGATCGTAGGGTTACTGTTGCATACTTACAACTGACACCTGGTGCTGGTATTAGCTGATAAGGTAGGACTGAGTGTGATGAGTTACTAGAGTAGTAAGAACTTCGTCTCTTATTTTATGGTATACCTATTTCCATTTTTTTAATGTCGACTTCTGCATTTCTGAGTTCGTTTGATAAAAGTCAATTATTATTCCATTTAATCATGTTGTCATACTTTAATTGCTTATCTATTAATAATGTTAAATTTCTCTGATGTTGAAGTTAATTTTTGTTGAAGCCTAAGGTGTTTTTGTTGCTTTTTAGGTTGGATACACCCACGTGGATGAAATAACTTATCGATATACATACTTTTTATATAATAAACCGCTATGCATAATATGTATTTCATATAATACTGGATTAACCATTATCTCTCAAATATGTAGTTAGTTTTAACTTCATTTTGATTTCTAAAATGTTTTTTGTTATATCAACGTATACTTGCAAAACATTTTTTTTTTTTTAATTTCCCACCTTAAGCTGTAACAATATCAATATTATAATGGTGAATAATAAATATGATTAAACTATGTTTTTTTTTTTTTTTTATTAAAAATAAAGGTAGTACCTATAATTTATATTTACAATCTGTTGTTTACAAGTTACAAAGTATGGTGAATTTTATGAGAGCTTATTGACGGGAAAAAAGTTTATATTTTTAATAAATACAATTTATTACCAGTTAGGTATATATTATCAGTTTTAAAATTTGCAAACATGAAAAACAGAACAACACAAATAATTTAATATTATTGATTTCCTAGTACAATATTTAGATATGCAATCTTAATTATTTGAAATTAAATGTACCCACCAGTTTGTTTTATGAAAATTTAACTGATATAACTTCAATTAAATAGTAAAAAAAGTAAGGGTGTAAATATATTACACTTTATATAATATGTGAAACAAGTAAATTATTTGTTTAATATTATTTAGTTTATCGTGCAAGTATGGCGTTAGATTACTATAATAATACTCTACACAATATCCAAAATGTCCCTTGAAAACTTGTAAAGCCATTTCCTATTTTAAAACATTGGATTATTTAGATTCCGCCTCAGACCCACCGTTTTTTTTTTTTTAAGTTTCATTAATAACTTAACACGTTGGCTGTGCGTACATTTGTCTTTGCCAAACATAATAATACTTTAGCAGTTTGCAACACATCCTTCCGAGTTCCAGCGGAACTTGCACACACATCGCGGTCACCGTGGTAACGCTTGCCCGAGAGAAATGTATGTAAGAGAATCCTGGTAATTTGTCCATAACAATAGTGGTAAACACAAAAAAAAACCATGTAAGTCCCTTTACTGTACTGGTGTTAAATATACCTCGTCACCGAAGAGGTCACTTTAATGGATTTTGTGTTAAATATTTGCATGATAAACCATTGTAGAGGGACGAAAAACCATTTTCTGAGTATATCAGCATATTATATTTCTGAGAATATTAACTATTTTATGTTGTATTTCTATTTCTATTAGAAATCTATTTTTATATAAGTAAAACGATAGGTTGAACTAATTTTTTAACAAAAACGAATCACACGTAAGATCGTTTACAATATTTGTTCATATAATTCTACTCTAACTGATAGTTATTACTTATTAACTTCTCAGGAAAAAATATCGACACACCACAGAACGCTGTAAATAGAATTTATTGTTGTACATACCTATAAATACCTTATAATTAATACAAATTACTTTGAAAATGTAATTAAAATATAAAATATAGTACGTGTTGTGGCAAAATAACTGTTATGATCATTAGGTATTTTATTCTGTAAGCTTCTCATGCAGTGACTGTTATTATTTTTTATTATTATGTAAGCTTGTGGTATATTATACACAATTATAAGTCCTCATGATTAATCAAAGAAATTCAAATATTTATTTATAACAATTACCTATATGCTATAAAATATGTTGTCTATAATAAGTAGGTATAAAATTCACTATTTTTACAATTTATAGAATCTGAAATAGTGAAATCTGAATGCAATAAATTAAATCGGGATTATTTACAGAGATCGTAAAAAATAACGAGCTTAAACAGAAGTCATAAAAATTATTTTAACAGAATACCAGGTGGATTTTCATGACCTATACACCTAATAAAAAAGACAGAAACCGTTAACTGTTCATCCTCCCGAGTATTGTTAGCTGTTACACAATATGGTTGATAAATTGTGTTTTGTTAGTAACCGAATCTCATTGTACTGCTAACACGAAGAGATAGACACAGCTTCCATGTTGTTAAATAACATTTCTGAACGTAGAAGTACGTATATGACGTGTAAACTATTATTACATCAGATATACTGTGGTTTGGTGTTGGGATTCATAACTGTATATTGCACATACTAAATGCATTTCAAATATAAATCATAATAGACACCTCATACCTGTGGTATAACAGATACAACATTAATAAATTATTATTTTAGAATCGTTTTATATTTTCAAAAACTTTTATTGTTTTCAACAATAATGGCTAATAATAATATGTTATGAACCTCTTAGATGATGGTACAAAATTTAAAATATTATATTTATTCATTTTAAAACATCCAGTTCAAATCGTGTACAATATTGTATAACATGGATTTTTTCCCACGAATGTGCAGTAAAAATGTCACTCAACGAATTTGATCTTCGAAGCCAGAAAATTCGTCTGAAAAACTTTTTGGTATTTTACAGATGATTTTATGTTTATAAAATATGTATCATTTATTTTATTTTGGACACATTTCCAAATTAACACTGTGTTTTAAGACGTAGAAGAATATAAAAAGTTTCGGCATAAGAAAATAATATTTTTGAAATAAATCAGTAAGTATAATAAGTGATATTTTTGAGACGTGATATACAATAAAATATTAAATATTATGAAGTTCAATAAATATTTAAATTATTTATATGATAATTCGTTGCAACTACCTAAAATATTAATTATAGGTATGTGAGTTATGACATTATATTGTTTTCTCATAATTTATTATACATATTATATTTTATATGATTCATGAAATGTATCAAGTTTTATCGTGACTTTGTGAGTATGTCTAGGTACAGTATTAATATTTATCATCGATGGGCATTTAATGCTAAACATATTTAAAAATAATGGTCTTCTTAGATGAATATACAATTTTAAATCTCACAACGATTATCAAAGGATTAGAATCGTTGGAATCATTCAATTATGTATGGGGTCATGCCGCAGAAGCCGCTTGATCATGCATTTTGTGATCCATTGAACCACCAAAAAGTTTGGTCATTTTAATAGGTAGGTACTTGGTCTTGGTAATCAGTGTCCAGCATAACCGTTATAGATAATATAAAAATGGCTAATTCATTATTATTTATTAGCAACAAATAGATACAAATATACAATCGCATACATTAACAACAATCAACTTATGAAGTTATAAACAGCTTTATGACAAAAACATAGTCACATAATGTATGAGACAATATGTGACATTATTTTGTTATTCGAAAATCACAATCAATTGTATACTTGGATTGTATTATAATAATATCGTTATTACCGAACTACTGCAGTCTATTACATTTAAAATTGGCTGAAATGTAGTCAGTTACACTGAATTCAACAACTGATGTGTCAAAGCTCGATCAATTTGCTTTTGTGTATAAGTGTATTGTAGACGAATGTGAGGTTTTTTTTTAATTTGGTAAATTCGTCTTTTTCTAAAACGAATTTTAATTTTTAACGTCCAATATTTAAAACTTGTGACATTTTACTTTTTTTATTTGAATTATTGAGTTTAGTAATCAAAATATTGAAGATTGTTTAGCTTAAAGGTGTAGATAATTTTTATTATTTCCTTCAATACTCTTTGTGTATAATTTATTGTTAATCAAATAATAAAAATCTTAAATAATAAAAAAAAAAAATCAATAAAAAATCAATGGTAGTACCGTTTTATAATAGTATAATATACCTAGCTACACAAAATTCAGTGAATACTTAACGTTGAGCGTGTTATCATATACAAAGCAATAATAAATACGTGGCTAAATATATATTTACAACAGTCTCATACAATGATACATAGTTTTTACTTTTTTAGACAAAAGTCTCAAATAATGATACATAATTTTTAGACGGAAATCTCATAATATAATAATACTTTTTTTTTTAGACTCATATAATAATACATAATTTCCAATGAATTGTAATAATAATATAAACCTAGCAAAAAACATTGGACGGACGGCTGTTGGCGGGCGAACAATAATATTACAAACTTTAAGGGGGGTGGCGGACGGTGGTGGTAGGGGAGAGGTAGAAAACTTGGTGAACATATTATTGCTCTGCGTCTACGAAGGTTTGACAGCAGCAAACCATGCGTGCCATGTTCACCAACGACTTCCAAACGAATCGTTTGGTCCTCTTCCAGGCAGACCTCCGCCGATCGACAGATCGTGCTGCCGGGTATTCCGCAGGTACCGGTGGGACAGCTGTCTTCACGCTGTCGCACACTGCAGGTGGTTGAATTCGCAGTTCGGGAGACGACCGGAAACGTTCGCTCCGCCGTATCGGTCGCTGCTGCAGGGCAGCCGCCGTGACCCTGCGATCCACGGCTAGATCCAGCGCGTCGATCAACGAGGTCGTATTGGATGTCACGCGAAAAGGTGCCTCCGACGGTGGTCCAATCACAAGCTGCACGTCCTGCAGGTATACGGCTGCAGAGTTCGTTATCAATTCCGGCGAACACCGGGTACTACAACTGTTCTCTGCAGCGTGTCCGCGGTGCTGCAGTAGCGGTGACCCGACCGCGGCCGTGATCTCGAGGTTCGCTGCCAAATCTTGAACGTCAACTACGGTTTCCCCGAGTGCGTCCGTACTGGATGTCACGCGAAAACGTGCCTCCAACGATGGTCTGGTCACAAGCGCGTCCTGCAGGTATACCGGTGAGTTAATACTCAATTCCGGCGAAGACCGGGTACTACAACTGTTCTCTGCAGCGTGTCCGCGGTGCTGCAGTAGCGGTGACCCGACCGCGGCCACGATCTTGAGGTCTACTGCCAAATCTAGGACGTCAACTATGGATCGTTCCTCGTTATTGGCATACAACTGTGTGGATTGTTCAGTTCCTACTGTGGCGTCCATATCTGCAGCAGTATATACGACGTGATAAACGAACGGCGAACAGAAAACTATGAACAGGACAAGAGCTAAACACTTAATGACGGTTTTCGAACAGTTGTTTGTCTCCTACATTAAATAATTTATAGTTACTAAGGTAGTAGTGTTGTATTGTGGCTAGTATATAATTATCTTGAAGCCAGCTAGTAAGTAGCAAATAGTTTAAATTAAATCATATTATATACTTTAAAAATAATTTTTATGAATGAAACCTACGAATTTTCTTAACATTATTCCGATTTCAGCGCAACGGGATCATACCACATTGTGTCATGAATACATGATTTAGATTAAATAGTGAAATATACAAAACTTTTTTTACACAATTATTTCGTTTATTTCTATATTTAGAAGCATATTTACGAGGTATTTTAATACAATATTGTTAATTTTAAGTACGCACCTATCAAATCATGTTGACGTGGAGAGGTAATTTTAGTTCTAAAAAACATAAATGTCTAACTTTAGAATTTAAAAACATTGGAAAATAATTGCAATTGCAATTCGATGTAATTTTGATTTTCAAATCGATATGGGTAGGTGGCAATTATCAGTTCATAATATAGTACACGTTAATTAAATTAAGGGATCTAGTTTGCTTGTTAGCTGCGATAATTATTTGATGAAAGTAATCATTGTAAATTGTAATTGTGTTTATAAAGGTTTGTATTTATCATATATTTCCACTGAAGCCAAACAGAAAACGATAAAAAAATAGACAAATTTTAACTCGAGCGGAGTTGGCTATTATAATAATTAATGTAAGTAATCAACATTTTTATTAAACCGCAATATTATGCTATAATAGAAAAAATCATAACAGATCCAACTCAAAATGTTTTCCACACTAAGTATACATCCCTTAAAATATATGTGTAAATATTAAAAAAAAAAATAATTAAATAGTTTTAAAATAAATAAAACTGGAAATTATGATACGTAGTAGGTAAAGTGAGTTGTAGACAATCAATATAAAAATGTATAAAACTAATTTTATTCAATTTTCGTTTGTACATTCAAAAAATTATAAATATATACAAAATAATATTGTTGGAAATGTATTCGAACATTTTATGCCGACCACCTAACAACTCAGGTAAACAACGGAAGAACGTCGTGCTTGGCAGGGTATAGTTGTACAATCATAATTTCGGATGGTTCTCGACTCTCCAAATTCCAGATCTCATGCGAGTAGTATTGTAGTTGTAGTTATTTTTACGGATAAGTATAAGAAAAATAGTTATTAATTATATGGCTTCGAGTAACAATAACCCTCATTTATCTGATGTCCATATACGTCATCATTGGTATAGCTATGGAGGAAGTATATTGTATGAAACTGTTGAATGGACTTCGAAAATGTTGATTCACAGGCCATAAAACACGGGTGTGTTTTTGGTAAATTTGAGACACCGTAGTTTTGAATTAGCTGGTGACTAGAAATATAGTCCGTAGGGGAATGAAGAAATAAATGAGGGACGTTGGGTAAAGAAAGATCGAGTCTGAGTTTTTGCTTAAACCATAGGCTTATTGATGACATTCTAGTGTATAAGAAAGCTTGATTCATGACTGGACAACCGCACAAAACTAAAACGCAGTACATTAAATGATTAAATGTCTACATAGCTAAATATAATATTCTCAAACACACACTTTATTGTCCACTACAACGGCCGTATCGTTTATATTAGTATAAGCACGCGCCGCAGCATTACTATTTCACTGTGTTTTTAAGAACAACGAAATAAAACATTGTGCGTCAGCATGTAATAGTTTTGAAATCATAAAATAAAATATAACAATAGCTTTTGTTAACGATGGTCACCGGAATTGTGCGTTAAAACTGTTTGATTGATGACTGCAACGAGGAAAAATGAAATATACTATTTGTACGACATTTAATTACTATATTTATCTACGAGAGAATCAAATCATATAAGTCTTGAATACAATTATTTATGATCTAAAAATGTTTGTTAATATATTTTTTAAATGTATACTGGCTTATTAAAATATATATTATATTGAGTCTATACAAACTAAGAGGTACGTATACTTAATTTTGATTTAAAATTATTAGTCAATTGTACAATTATATAGGTAGGGTCATTTGATCCCCTATCCATCTTGTCACCCGGTCTTGTATACTTGTATCCCCCATATCACCTATTGTATAAATTATTACAGATTGTATATATTCTTGTTTTTTAATAAAAATAAAAAAAAGGTACAAGTGAAAATGTTTCATGTAAATATTTTACATAGGTACGATTTTCAGGATGATGGGTTATTGATTCATCTTGTTTGTGTACCTAAACAAGTAGTATCACAGCTAGTAGTTTTCTCTAAGAATGCAAAAACACGAGATTGAATTATTATTTACTTAACGTTCAAAAAGATTTCCGTTGACTTACTCACAAAGTTTACTGACCTAAAAAAGCGATAACGACAGTTTCAAGGCAGTTTCACATTCTTTCATTTGAGGTATCATGAACAAACATTAACTAGGTAACTGAATAAGTAGAAAAAAGTGAATAAGCTCCAACAAAGTTTTAATAATTTAAAAAAAATAAACTTGATGCTAATTTTTCATTGTAAGTAACAGAGACCCTTGAACTCTTCCACCCGCTTCCAAATCGAACTAAATTCACTTGTGACAGAAATTTGATCTATAGATACGGGTTAGGTTAGATACGGGTTATTTATTTCTACAGTCAATATTAGTATAATTTTATTCATCTCGTAAATTTTTTTTTGATCTTATTCCGGCAACAATTTATTGGTTAGCAACATTTTTATCCAAATGATTCATCTAAGCACCATTATAATAATATGAAGACTTATTAAGGTCTGACTGAATTTTGTCATAATGCAAGCAAACTACTGTGATTAGTACCAATTACAGTAGTACAACTGGCTTTAAAAATTAAAAAACACAATTTTTTCACAGGAAATGTCATATATATTTTAACAATTTTTAAACTAATCGGATCCTAAGAGCATAACGAGTATTTACCAGGGGAGTCGTGAAACGGAACAGGAAAAAAATGACGATGATAACGATTAATACAATATTTTATTCTAATAGTAAAACATTTAATTTCAATTGACAATTTTACATTAAAACATTTTATTTTTGCGTCCTTAAAGTAATTTAAGATTCGCCGAATTATTGTGAAGAAACGAAGGAGCCGTGGAATGAAACAGTTTAAACACCTCTGTTATATTATATTATACTTAAAAAAAAAAAACAGCTTGATGAAAATTAACAAAAAATGTAAACAATACAGGTTTTTAATATGGTTAAATGAGTGGTTCTGTATCAAAATGTCTTTTAAAACTCATCGTAAGACTGACAAATCTTGAACGTACAGTATAATATATACAAAAATAAATAAAAATTGTTAAACTTGCAACAAAATTAAATTGTGAATAACCCTATAAGGGGTTGATTAAATACAGTAACATAATATATTGTGTGTGTATCTATTTAAAATTCGTTTATTCGGTAGCTTCGTAATAACTACAGCAACATTTCAAACATGCCTAACTGTCTATAAAGTTAAACTGCCATCTAGTGCCATCTATGTTAAACTTTTAATAACTAAAAATGAATGTGCAATATACCCATTTGAACTTTTCTAGGATTCTTTTTTTTTATATTATAATATAATATAACTATAATCCAAAATTTTAAGGTCATGAGGCCTAAACGGAATAATATAATTAAAACATTAATTGACTACCGTACACAATTGGATTATGATTATGAAATTGGATTTGTTGATATTATCCATTAGAAAAGAATATTATCATCTACAATTTTAATTAATTATATAAACTATATTCTTCTATGTGCCTATACCTACTAGATAACATATATTTGTTTATTGATCTAATATCCGTTTTTTACTTGATTAGAATACTTCAGAAACTCCATTATGATTTAAGTGAATGGTTACACTTTGATTATATATAAGTGATACTAAGATATTAGAATAAAAGGTAGTCTAATACAAACACTAACTGCAGCTTACTGCAGAAAAAAGATAAAGGTAATTTTTATCAATTTTGATTTTATCATAATTTTGCACTAATCGCACGTAAAAACATCGTTTAATTCGGAAAAGAGAAAAATCTCCGTCCATAAATTAAAAAATAATACTCAGATATCACAGTTTACAACAGAAAAGATAAGTCCAAAATACGCTTCTGTTTCAACAAAAAAATTATAAAAAGTACATTTATGAGTTACGAGGTTTCAAATTTGTGAAAGCTAAGCTCACATTAAAACCATGAAAATGCACTTTTGGAGCCATGAGTTGGACTATTTTCAATTTTGAATTTCAACCCGGACGGAATGTGACTGAAATCACAAATTATCCAACACCAAGAACTATACATGATGTGAGACAATTTTTAGCATGGACTAGAATATTGTTCAATCGGTCTGTTCATAGTAATTGCTCATGACAGCACGTCAAGACAAATTTTGAAATTGGAAAATTTTGACATAGAAAATTTTAGGTTCTCATGGTTTTCCGAGTAAGATCAAGCCTTTTATACTCTTAATCGAAAATATTAACCTTTAGGCGTTAAGAACATACGTCACATACATCCACACTGTCACTAGCACTAAAGGGATATTGAAGATGAAGCAATCTTCGAGGCGATTCAATACGTATATTACATGTAACAGAGTAACAGCCACGGAAATAAATTGCAATTCTAGCAAATAATAAATATACATCACATAATTTTGACCTTTGTGCGTTAAGCAAGTAGAGGAAAGACAAAATATAGAACACAATAAAATATTACCTAGTCATATTGAATATCGCTTGTTCTAAAAACGAAGATGATGCAATCTAAAAACAGCACGAGATGCAGATCTCGTAGCAGTATTTGACTCAGTACCTCTATTATAGGCACCAATGACAATTCCATACCAATTTACTAGTAGCTGATCCAGGACCATTGAGTTATGAGACACGTATTAATTCTACCACGGAATTGTAATAAGATGAAGAGCTAAATAGAAACCTCCCACACACGGTTTTTAAAAAATATATATATTATGTAGTTTAAGTGTTTTTATTATTTGTTTTTAGTTAAGTTCAATTAAAGTTATTCTGACAAACTTCAACGACCAATGTCGTTTTAGTGTACGTTTAGTTTCCTGTTGGTGACGTTAAAATCGCTAACAGTTGTTTTCCACATTTCACAATACTATGTCAAAAGTCGAAACCATTAATTTTTTATGCCGGTGGTTTTTTGTTGCGAACAGTGCATTACTGCTAGACGGCTGCACTACAAATTCATATGAGATATTTAAGTTGCGACGATACTCTACGTTATTAAGTGCGCAAGTTTATCCAGTGGTGTACAACAACTCCCCTACTGTAGTATTGCGTGTGATGGAATCGGTGGTCTTTGCAGCAGCTCACCACAAACGTTATTCGCGTTAAAGACGGTAACGGAATCTAACTCGTAAAAAGGACGCAATTATATTTCACCTGGTTCATTTTTTACGTAGTGTTCCGTTTATACGGAAACATAAATAATCGGATCATAAAACTATTATCGGTTTTTAACGAATTCCCACTCGTGATTAACGGCGCCATTTGACCTGATATAATCCTCTAAACTTAACCCCATTCGTTTAGTGTCAGCTCAACCAAATAATGCTATTAAAACCACGTACCTAAATATTGATGGTTATTGCACCTATGATATTTTATAAACGTCAGCATACAATAATTAAACATAATATATAATATTATACATTATAAGTAAATTTAAAGCTCGGTGAAATAACTTTTGATGGTTAATTTTTAATTGATTTCCTATCATCCGTTATAATTTTCTGGTAAAGGAAAACAGCATGTTTCGAAAATTATAGTTTCATGAAGTTCTTAGTTTCAGCTTCTTGATTTTTCGAGTTCTCTCTGTATTATAATAATATAATATATATATACAAGGTACCAGGGGTTGTTCAAAAACTATTTGTTTTATAAACTCAAGTCGGTTTTTTTAAGTTCAATGGAAATTGTAATTACTGAAATACACAATTTCACTTGTCTACGGTTTCATTTTCATGGTACCACTCTTCGGTCTTAATTACTAATCAAATTGACTACCTACCATTAATTTGACGTTTATAGATATTAAAATTGTTCATATCAATATTTAAATTTATTTACTTTTTTATATAATATAATTGTAGATAGTTTATTGGTTTCATTATTATTTTATAAATATGTTTTTGGGTTGGGTAGGTAACAAATATTTATATTTTCTAACCGATTTTAACGCATTTCTTATCAGTTATCACTATAGAAACGAATAAAATGTAAAAATTACGCAATTCCCACTAGTTATATATACAACTGATGGTTACTCATTAATACATATTTATGATTCATTAATTAAAAGTGGAAAATATCTACCTATCCACCATACTTCTAGATAATATTAATTTAATTAATTTACCTTTTAATTATTTTTTTTCAATATAATTTAACTGATTCTTAATATTTATGTCGGCAAAAGTATAAAACTGATTTTTTTTTTGTAATTCACCGATAAAACAAGAAAACCAAATAATTTTAATTTTAACCCATATGTACGACATATTATTATACTATATTGTACTTTTTCAATCATACAATTGGTATATGTATCCTTAATACTCATCAAATAAAGGCACCTAGTACTTAAATGACGTGTCAGCTTATCATCGTTAATTTTTTTGGATGATGCTGTTCTTCTCTTCTATTTACACTGAAATATAATTACTCTCGTTTTTGTCGATACTTGGTTTACACTCAACCGTCACTTAAACTTTAAAATCAATAGTTCAAATATTATGTTTTATTATTTATTCTCACTGTATATCTGTCCGGTGTACATATTAATTCAATTCTTAAAGAATTTGTTATTAAATTAATTTTCTTTTCGTTACTCCTATCTAATTTGATATTAAGAGATTTTGATAGTAATTTAATAATATTAATTATTGTGTAAATTATTTATTATCAATAGGTATCACGAGATACTGTGTAATCCTCTACGATACAAGTTAGTGAATATTTATACAGTAATGATGTTATCGTAAACTATATGTATAGTTAGTTACCTATATAGGTATAGGTACCTAATATCCTTAATAATTTATGACTGCTATTTTACGCTATACCATCTACATGTACCATCTATATCATTATTGGCAACTGTACAATGTTTCAAATAATTTTTTTTGTAACAAAATTCACTGATTGAAACCCACGTTCATATAACCGTGGACTCAAAACTCAAACAAATAAAGTCATGAAGATCGCTAATATTACGTTTTATGTATATGTTTAGATTATCAATTTTGAATTTACCTGATACTGAATAAAATTATAAATCTGGACAACTTGCATTTTGACCCATGATTTAGGCACGTAAATATTGCGATAAATATTTTGATTCTGATTTCACATATATCCAACATACATGATATATATATATACAGCTCACAAAAACAACTAATACTACAATCGTTGAATTTACGAGAGCTGCACATTAATAAAAAAAAATTGAGATATAGATTCGCTTACACATATATTAAACTTCCTTACACCATTCCCTTAATCATTTGTTATACCTTAAGTAGTATGATATAATATTTGTATGTTCACAGCACCTTTTTACATAGAGATATTAAAAGTTGAATTTTCCACTCAAAGACATTAACTTTACAGTTTAACGCGCAGAATCATAGTATTTTTCCAAAACAATGGACATCAATAAAAATAATAATAAAAGCAATTCGTGTTCTTTTATTGTTTGAAATAATTATTCCAGTTTTAAATAAAAGGTTTGAATAAAATCAAAAGTTTACACAAAATAAATATTTGTGTATTGCCAACATATTGTATGGTAATGTGTTGGTATGCGGTAAATCTCTTTGTGTGAGCTATAAATTGATGGTCAGAGAATGTGTTATCTTCCAGTAAAAAGGTGATGAGAACACATACATAATAATATGGTACCTATACTTTTGAGAAATACTATGATTATGCGTTCACGGTAAAATTAATGTCTCTTAGCGGAACATTCCAACTTGAAAATCTCCCTGTAAAATGATGCTGTGATAATACAAATATAATATTCTACTACCCTAAGTTGGTAATAAATAATAATAATACCTACTATAATTATAATATAGTACACTAAGTATTATATTAATGCGTGTAAAAGTGTATTTGTTAGCGATCTATCGTTGGACGTTTTTGTTATTTAACGACATAACACATATTATTTTCACGATTGTACATATTGTAATTTGAATAAATAGAATCAACACAATGGTTAACGATAGCTGATAATTTATTGAATAATACAGTTCGTTACAAGTTTAGTTACCTTTATACAAATGAGTATTTTTAGAAGGAAATTTATTGTAAAATAGTTATTTATGATATGACAATATTATATTATGTACAATTATATTGGCTTATAATTGAAAATACTTCCGTTATTTAATTTGATCCAAAATTCATCCCAGTTATTAATTTGTTATTATTATTAATGTTTACAATTAATTTAATAAGTATCATAGTCTTATATATTTTAATTTAAAATTTAAAATTACGTTTTAGCAAAAAATAAAAAAAAAAAAAAAAAAAAAAAAAATTACGTTTTATTTTAATAATAATATGAGATGAGAAATTATACGTTTTTATTATAATATTTATAAAACTTAAAAAATTATGTATTCATTATACTATCCATTCTTTATTTATGTGTTTCGGTTATTTTGTATGCATTATTGTATTAATGTTATGGTATGTATAGTATATTAGGTACCTACAAATAGTTATTAGTTGTAATCATCGAACATATGCCAACTTTAATGTAACATAATTTATGAAAAACAGGAACTATCAAATATTTTATCGTATATACCATAATTGACAAAAACGATTTATCAGGTCTGTAAATTTAAATTATTTGGATTCTATAATAATTATTATGTTATTATGATTGTTATAAAGGTATAATATTACCATGATTTATAAATTTTATATTTAGTTTAAAATGAAATAAAAGCAAATTATACTTCATAGTGTATTAGTCGGTAAAATTTGCACTATTCATTTTTTGACATTATTAAAATCGGGTTCTTCCTTTAAGATTTAAAAATAAATAAAACTAATCGCACGAAAAATGTTGAAAAAAAAAAACATTGTCAACTATCCAGTTCAGTTGAGTTCAGTTCAGTAAGCAATATAGCTGTTTTTGACAAACATTAATCGTAATCGTTTTGTTAAAATATTCTAGTCGATCTATATTTCCAAGGTTAAATATAACTAATCATTTTAATAAAGATAAAAATATTGAACATTTATCAAACACTTTTTTTTGGTTCAGATGAAAAATATTTGAATATCTTAACGATTTTTAAGTGATTGTAACGACAAACAACACAATTATTTACAACATCGTTAAATATTTGTTTTTATAAATTAAATTTTATTTTACCTCTTTAAATTGTAGTTTAGAAACCTGTATTTAAGTGCTCGATAACTTTAATTATTTTGCTTGAGTAAGTAACAAGAGTACAGAATAATTGTTATTGTTAAAAATATTTATTTAAATCTAATTTATTGATTTAATCATGAATATATTTATCCGAAATGTTAATCGATCTAAAATCATTATTCTTAGGTATAGAAAATGAATAATCTTCCTTAATCGAAATATATTATACCAAATATTATGTTAAAGTTAATATTAATATTATTATTTTTACTAAATTGTATAATTGAATGCATAGAAACAATGCACGACATGAAGCCCAATAAATTTAGTTTAAATATTTGGAAACAATATTAAATACCCAGATACTGCCCTAGACGTATATGATGTATTTGAAAATTAAATACTTATGTAGATACTTTTCATAATTAAAAATAATTATAAATTATTCTTCACATTTGGATTGTATTTTGATAGCCAATATACCTATAATATTATTATATGTATGAATCAGATTATTAAAACTTTATTTATTTTGTATAATATCATTAACAATCATTCATTATTTTATAAATATTAAAGTATTTCTGATAAATGTTGAAATATAACATTTTTTTATTTATATTAATTTTTCAGTATAAAATTAAGTAGGTAGGTATAGTACAAAGCCGTATAATACTTAAATTGTACATTAAAATTTGTTTTTATTCATGTTTCTTATCAACGTGTACAATTAAATAAGTTATATTGAAAGATATTTGAAATTCATCTGAAATACTTAACTCTGGGTCCCTTTCATATGGTAAAAATCTTTCGTCATTTACTAAAGAAAAAATAAATTCTTAATGGATTTATTTGTATCAGGGCTTGCATCTGAATAAAAATTTCTATTTACATTACTTAGAATCAAAACGTTGTACAACTTTTACATTTATCGTTATCTAGAATCAAAACGTTTTAGATTTGTTACAGTTATCGTTTAACTAAAGTCCACAGACCAATTTATAGCTTTCATATTAAGTTGGTGGGGTAGCACGAGGGTCAGGGTGTGACGTTAAATTTATATTTCTATTTTCTATAAATTATATAATGGTAATATTAAAAATGTAACAATACTATTTAATTGGTATATGCCAAAGTCGCCAGGAGAGAGGATAATATATGTATATGCTTGGATTGTTTGCTAAGATAAAAATAAATCGTGTGGAAAAATATTGCCACGAAACCAATATAAATGGAAAAATGTATTTTATTTTTAGGATGCATAAACATAAAATGGTTCTAATTTATTTCATTTTGAGTTATTTTTTGTTCAATGATAATATCGTTTATAATATTTTGTTAACCATTGTGTTTTGTTATGCGGTATTTTATTTTTTATTTTTCGTTTTTACAAAATATTACAAATTTCAATCATGTGCATAACGTTATGATATTGTTTTCAAGCCACGAGTTGTATTTAAATCCAATTTTAAAAGGTATTTCTTACGAGACCGCTATTTAAGAAGAACACAACTCGTGCAGGTATGTATTACTTCTTGAATTTGGAAATGAAAAAAAAAAGCTATTAAACCAAGTCGACCGTGTAATGCGGTTCGGCCGTAAACACTGTCAATGGATTTTATAATCCTCCGATTATGGTCTAGCAGTCGCATCACTGACGTTCGACTCCAACAACTGACCTCTGCTGAGCCATATAAATCTTTTTTTCGCCTCGCCGGGCATTTTATCACCCTTGTCCACCAGCAACAGGTGTTTAAGGATTAGTGATAAGTTCTCTGGAGAACGAGCGGAGAATTTAAACATATTTCACGCCCGATCCCTAGGTTTTTATTTGCATTGCACATTTAAACAACATTATTATAGCGTTGACTAGGTAGGCATCTATCTTAACATTTACAATTTTAAATTGGTCGTATATTGCTTCGTTGAAATGATTAATCTTTTGGTGGACATTCTTACGAGTTTATTTAAACTAATCTAACTCAGTTTTCATTCACAGATACATTCGTAGAATCTCTTTTCTCAGTTTTGAAATTGTTTTTATATACTGTAAGTCATTAAACTTATTACAAATTTATTGTTTGATAAAAAAACCTTTAAATGTAAACCTATTTATCTAATTTACAAACATATTATATTATTTCAGTATTTTTAGCTAAGGTATGTGGAAAAAATACTGTTGATTGTATTATAATCAGCCAATTATTATGTTGTACGTTGATGATATTATCTAACATAATTATTTGTTTTATCTATAATATAACTGTTATTAATACATTAACGATGAAAAAGGTATTACGTATTTATTTATAAAATAAACTTTTTTAATATAAATAAATTTGTCTGCGTTATAAAATTAATAATGATATTTTTAATGCTAGATTATCCATCAGTATACTAGTCGTTAACATTATTCTAGAATTTAGAAAAATACAATTCTAACTTTTGTTTTGTCATACGTATATAATAGTCGTAATTAAAATTTGGACCGGCAAAACTTTGTAGATTGATATTAAATTTTCTTTGCACGCTGACATCGAATTTCCAGCGAATAATATTTATTTATAACTTGTTCTTAGCCAATTTATAAAAATAATCGAGAAAATAATATATTGTATGGGTAACATAAAGTTGTTGAGTAAGTAAGTAAAACGTATCAATAATGTCATATAAGTAGTACGATAAACTTAAATTTTACAGCACAGTATAATATTACTATCTAGATTTTTTCTTATACCTATTAATATTTTTTAACATAAATATGTTTTTACTATCCTAGAAACAAATAAAATGTAAAAATTACTTAATTCCCCACTAGGTATAATATGAATCGTAAAACGTAATAAAAATGAAAAGTTAAATAGTAATACTAAACGATTTGAATTGAATTTTATATTTAGTACAGTAAAAAATTATGTTCAAAATCGGATTAAATTTTTTGGACGTGTTCTTAAGCGGGGGTGGGGACCGGGGTAGAGAGTAAACCAATTGACAAACGCAACTAGATATTTTCATAGAAAATGTATGAATCGTAAATACGTATTAATAAGCAACCTTACATGTGGAAATTAGGTAATTTTAACATTTTATTCGTTTCTATGGTGATAACTGATAAATAACGCGTCAGGTACGCAAAATCTGTTAGTAAATAAAAATTAAAACTGTATCCAACCCAAAAACATATTTATGTTAAAACCAACAAACTTTAGTAAATTCTGTCGGATGATATTTAAGCGAATTTAAATCTGGAATTATTTCGTTAAAATCCTCAGTCGGCTTATTCCACCGGGTTGAGGCGATTGTACTATAATAATAATAATAATATAATCTCTATTATTTTGTCGGAAACTCAAAGTATGCATTTTTTTCCACTCATCGGAACCCTCAATCAAATCGACCGTACTATATACCAGTAATCAACGGAAGGATAGTAAACATGCGGTATCATATTTTATACACATGTTCTATACCGCAGATACCCTAGCTAACCATCAAGCACGCACGGCTGTTTTAACGATTTTATCGATTTCCAGTGTGATGCGCAAAATTGACTTTGAATAATGTAGTTATTTTTTTTTTTCGACACATTAACCACCGTCGCGTTGAAACTATAATAATATCCACTGACTGTACTAAACCATGATACACCGTTAGGGCTGTCACGTCCAAACACTACGTGTATATTAATCGTTAACCGTACCTATCTACAATAAATCGCGGTTTTTAAATCAATCTATTATTTTTACCCTTTTGTAACAATCGAACACATCCAGCTGCATTCGAACTCTGATACGGTCAAAGGGCAGAGGGAGTAGGCACATCTACGTACTGACCCAATTAAAAACAGTGCGCTGTATAATATAGAACGGACGCTGTCGCAGATACACCACTCGCATGTATTATACATTCCTTCAAATCGTGATTTTCGGAATTTTTAAGTATACTTAAAGCCAATATTTGATCAAATTTATAGACTTACTTATGCCATTAATGGAAGATCCTGTCACAATACAAACGTATTTTTTCCCCATTTTACTATTTAATTACTAAGCAGTCAAGCAGATGTTTTTTTTTTTTTGTTTTGAAAATGTCACGCATTTGAACCAAAATTTGAACATGCATAGTATAGTATATAGTCTCTGAATTATTAAAATGAACTCACTAAGGATAATTTATAGTCTCCGATACTAGTAAACTAATGTCAACTATTTGTCACCTATATATAATTTTCAACGCACTTATGGATTAATAATATAATGTTTATTACAAACGTCACGAATCCACCACAGGACTCTCACTCCGATTGTCGGAACAACTAATTACAAGGGTACAATATACTGTCACCTCTCCCCAGTGCCACCAATATAACATACATATTTAACAAATGTTTAGAGGATATTCAGCTATGATAATTTGAAAATTGTAACAATAAATAATAATCTATCAGAACTATACATAATTACAAAAATAATTTGAGTATTATTTTAATTACCTAGCTACTATACTAAAAATTAAATCTATTTTTTATTACATATTCTATCTCTGTGTAAGCCACCACGTTATATTATTAACCTAAATATTAGTGTTATCTTTGGTGTTTGAATAATATATAATATTATGGTCTCTTGGCCGGGCGTACACCAAAGCAGTACGAAAGGGGTGGCCAGATTGGGGCAGTGGGTATGTAGTCGTGGGTCATTACAGTTTTTTTTTTGTTTTTCATTGCATCGGTGTAGGCCCACGGCCTCGGTGCATACTCGAAAATTCCGAAAACCTGGATTTAAATAAATGCTTTTAGGAGTGCGTGCTCGGGGGGTGAATCATCCCGTACACGCCGCGGCGGCAATCCAGCAATATAGCGGTATGGTGGTGTGCGCCTGGTTTATAGCAGGCGCCTCGAAATGAAAATAAAACTTATTCGCGTTATTTGTAACCGTCCGATCGGCGGACGGCTTTAGATTGGGGTCGGAGACATACACCCCTTGCCCGCCATAGTTACCGTATTTTGATTTCTTTTGTGTTTCGCACGACCGGGTCGTATGTTAAATTGAAAACCCTTCAAAACGACCGCCTCGGGACGCATCTCAACGGTCGTCTCTGGTCCAGCCAGCGGGCGTGCTATGTGTACCAAGCGCGTACAAATAGAACACACTTGATATAAGTTACGAAATTCGATAGTCTTCGATTTGCGTTAAAGCGACAGGTGCGTACCCATGAATAGTCATATTATATTATAACGGATGGAAATAGTCACTCGGTCCTGTCATCGTTTCGTCGTGTCAACAGTTTAGATCATCAGTCGTGATAGGCATTCAAAGAATAAAATCAGATATAATAATATTCCTACCTCGTGCCGCTAAATTAATTCCGTCGAAAGGAATAGTGAATACACGACCTAGGCTGCGATGGCCAAAAAATAGCCCTTTGCAGGTCTCAGCAATGTCGCGAATACGCATTTGGTAAGTACAGCAACTATTTCGAAAATAATAACAATAATATAACACTTATATATAAAAAAAAATGGTATAGCCGCCAAAGGTTTTGCAAATTAAGCGAAACAGTCACCGGCCCCGGGTTGATTAATGACGTTTATTCGCCGCTGAGCGTTCTCCTCCCCGATTAGTGATATTTTATTTTAAAAAGTTTAATTATCCTGTACAGATTAAATTGGCACTTGATTGGGAGTTTGGCGTATCGGGATATTTCTTGGCAAACCTTTATTATTAAAAATAACTTCCCATTATGGATTCTATCGAAAAAAAAAATATATTTATATATCGCACACCATAAAGTATATAATATGTATAGCGTGTATTATACGCATCGAGTGAAAAAGAAAAACGTTGGAATTGATTATATCCAATGAACGATGATGTTGTTCCAAGTGTAAACGGTAGATCTTGTGACGTCAACTGTGTAAAAGTTGACAAGAGACATCAGATACTATTATACATTTTAGAACTGAAGTCAATGAAAATTGTTCGTTCGATTTAACGATGGAACGATATATCATCGAATGTTTAGATTCATTCATTATTGGATTTTCTGTGTTTTTTATATGATTATTACCTATAACTTAAATTTGTAATAACAAAAAATAAATAAATTCATTTGTCAGCTATAAATTAATAATCATTCACATATAATATATAAACCGTAAGTTTTCTAGTCATTTCTCTCATATTATGTATTTATCAACAAACATAATATTCATTTTTATAGACATCAAATTCAAATTTAAAGTATTTAGTTCATCAAAGTTGTTTGTTAAAAATAATATTTATCTATTGTCTAATCTCTTTCTACGAAAAAGAATATAAGAATGGAGACTGTCGATTACTTTTGTCAAAATTATGCACATTTTATTATTTATTTAAACTAAAAAATAATCGATCATTGTAGTTAACCAGCACCAAATATTTATTTTACGATTAATATGGAAAGTAAATAGTTGCACAAAATTTAATTTTCATACCTACGGAGATTTAAATAAATCTAAAATTTAAATTATTTGTATGATTTTTTAATTCAGTATTCAAAAATAATATTGTATAAATACGAAAAAAGTATAATATCAATATCGCATTATTAATGCAAACACATGCAGACATAAATATGAGTTATTCATAAAAGTAGAAGGAAAATTTTAGTAAAGATTTTTAATAAAAATAATAAATTTAATTTAAATTGTGTAGCAGTAGCACATTATATGACATAACAATAAATGTGTTTTTGTACTTGCAACAAAACCTTAAATGTAGTTACTTCTTTTTTTATTGGAATTGTAATAATAATTGGATATTACTTGGGATACCTACTATCAGATATTTAATTAAACAAGTTGGGGAAGCTCACTCTGATAAATGCTAAATTCTTGGTTTCTAAACGTATTTTATAATACAACATTTTAGTATAAAATTTACTTTGAATAGAACGGTTGTGAAATCTTAACAGATACAATCGTAACTATATACAGTGACTAGTCCACGAGGTATTGAAAAAACAACCTTCTTAATATCAACAACCATAACTATGTACTGCTAACTAACGATCGGACGGACGGACACAACGGGGATACAAGAGGTTCTAAACCCAAAACGTAATAGTGTACGTTGTTTAATTTAAAATTCTAAGCATACCTATACAAACTATATCTCACATAGGGGGCAAATTAAAATCAATATTTTCCACCAATAAATAACGCCACCTATGAATAGGTAAAACGTATATTAATAACTAATGACTCCTTAAATACCTTATTAGCACTTAAAAATCTATCCTCAAAAAATGAAATAACCCTAAATATTCAAGCAAAATAATCCAAAAGAAAAAAAAAACAACAAATTCATGTGGGTACATTCCACATCGGTAATGCATTAAACGAAAAAGCAGACAGACATGCAGATCACCCAACGAAAACTATTCAAAATCCTACAGTAAATAACATACCCACTAACGGCCAATTTCAACCAACGACAAGACATCGCAATCAAAATCGGACACTCCTTCCTCGCACACACACATATTTAATTTGAAAAAAGCTACAACCAATATGCGACACATTCCAAAAAGCATCAACCATCAAACACATAGTTGTGGAGTGTACACAATATACTTCAACGGACACTCACCAGAATATGCCACTCAACATACTATGTCTATTAGACTCATAGTAGATACGCTCAATGAAAGCCAAACATAGAAAATAATAGAACTTTGAAGAACCTACCCACTATAAATATTATAAGAAAATTGTTAATTTAAAAATCTAAAACGCATCACTTAAATTTTAAGAAACGCAATACATATGAAAAATGCAATGGCAGGCTGATAACTCACGATGTTGCTTAAAATTTAAATTAAATAAATACCAGTATTCTAAACCAAAATCGTAAATGGAAAATAATATTTTCGATTTCAAATTGCAATAATAAAAAATAAACAGAAAAAGTAACATTTCCAAAAAAATATACCACAGCTATACAAAATACAAATATTTGCCCAACTGCGCTTGCCCATTAAAGTTCTACACAGAAAAATAGTTTTTCATTTTTAAAAAGTTATAATACAACATTTTAATACAAAAATGCATAATATAGGTACTTATTTTATTTGCATTCTTCTTTCTTTTTTTATTTTTGTAAGCCAACGCGAATTTGATATGCAATATTTAATATTCAATATTCAAAATAGCATGTACACAATAAGTTATATTACGGAGTCCTTAAACGATAATAATAATATGACGAAGACTTATTGGAATAAAAATTTGAATGAATTTGATGAAAAGAATTTCACACCATAATATCATACTTTATCGATAAACATACTACACGCAGTTGTACAGAGAATGAAAAAGGTTATTTCAGATTATTTTTTCGCAATAACATTATATATAGGTACCACTAATAGGTAATATATGACTATATTGACGTCAAAAGTATTCAGTCTAATAAAAAAAAGGGAGAAATTAGGTTCTGCTGCACAGTGTTGTTATAGGAGTCGAGTATACCTTGTCATTAAATAGGTCACGGTGTACCTAATGGATGTGTTAAATTTAAATTCGATGATAAATTATTGCATACGAAAAACGGTTCTGAGCTAATTCTGATGTCTATTTATTATTATATAAATAATACATTGCTATTTTAGTAATTTTTACTAATATTAGTAATACGGTATAAGAAAAAACTAATAAACAATGGCTAAATGTTTTAAAAATGTCATTGTGTGCATAAAATAATATTAGAACATAGGTAAGTAACATTTTAAAAAACTCATGAAAAATTTGTAACAAAATAACTAAAATCGTAAAATATAGAATTTCATTCAAATGCCTATAAAATATATCAAGTACACATTTTTTAGATTTCTTGTTTCTATAGACTTCTTCCTTGTATTATATTATTTTCTAGACTTGGCTATAAAACAAACAAACAATTTTAACGTACTCTGTCAAACTTCAAATGCTCATAAAAAAATCGTACGAATGTATCTTTAATATTTTTAAATAGCTATTAGCTATAATAAGACAACGTATAAATAACTTTGTATTCGGTTTTCAAGTTTTTGTCTAAGATTCAAAAAACCAGTTTTTAAATGTAATAAAAATGTATAGATAATTAAATAATTATTAAATAATGACTAAAAATATCGAACATTTCTCATGCCTAAAAATATTTTTTAAATTATTGTTATTTTTAATAATTTATTATCTAATTACAGAATGCAGGTAATTGCATGTATTAATGGTTGTTTTTTTTTTTTTTAGTTGTCTAAAGGTTTGCGTAAAAATTACAAATTTCCTTAATTTATCCAGATTATTTTGAAAATACTAGGAATTTTCCAATTTTATATCCCTAAAGTACCAACAAGATCCATATTATTATCAGAAAACATCGTCAAAAATTCAAATTTAATTATTTTCTTAATTATTTTTCACTAATACATATCATTTTTATAACAATACATGGCTCAACTCAAAATCTAAAAAGAGCGAATTCTTAATAATATTATAATAATATGCATTTATGAACAATATTCAATTATTATCAATAAATATTACATTCCAATTAATAAATCACTTAGAACGTAATAATTAATAACAAAATCATAAAACAATTAAAAAATTAATAGTTTTAAAATTAAATCCATGCTCGGCATTGTTTAGGAGTGAAAATAATATTATAATATAGTATGTTTTTCACACGATCAATTAATTTCCAGGGTATGCATGAGATGTTCAAAAGTTTATTATTTTATTGTTTTTTTTTTTTTTTTTAACAAGTGGTAGACCTAACCTTTTGCTAAACAATAAAAAACACTACCTAGTGATTTATTATGTGATATAAAAATAAGGTTTAAAATGATAAAGCAAAACAAAATTATTTTAACTAACGTGAATAATTTATTTATTTCAACTTGAGTCGTAGGATGTAAGTTACCAACGTTTATAAAATCCACACTATTTATTGTTTAGAAAAATTATTTTTTACCACAACTATTTTAAATTGAAAAAACCTAAAACATAAATTTCGGATATAATATTAGTTAGGGAACAGTGTTTAGTAAAAGTTATTTGTGTTGTCAACATAATTTCCCCACAAGTTCAACAATAAGAAATGTATTGATGTGAGTGTACTGTTTATGTCAGTTAGTTTTTAAATTATGAACATTGTGAACATTCAGTCATTGCGAGACGTACCTCCGTTTAAATTACCATATTTTCCACCAGTTTAATTCAATCCAATGTAATAATTTCATAACTACTAGTCAAGCAGATAAGTGTTATTATAAGTTCAAAATGTTTAACTATTTTTAAAAATAAAACGGTACGGTTTATATTATTTTACCTCAATTATTTAGTTTTACACTTCTATTAATAATCGTTTGAAATTGTATGATTACAAAAGTGCATATTTACAAGTTTTCATGTAAGTTCCTACGTCGTTAGGTACTTATTTGATAATTTTGAAGCAAAAAATATGCCGTTGTTTTCACGGAAATGGACTCAGAAATGTATGATTGGGTAAGGCCCAACCAAATTAATAATGGTAAACCATGCTTAGTTTTGGTTATAATGTTTTTAACATCCGAATTAAAAAAAAAGGGGGTCTTCTTTTTTATTTAATTAAAATTAATTCCGAAATAGCAAAGTGAAGACATGTAATTATACAAGTAGTTTTCACGATGTAACATATTATAATTTTTTTTTTGCAACATTTAGCACGCGATGTCGGTATAATTTATTATGTTAAAAATAGTTTGTGAATGGTGAACAGTGTAGCCAGTCATTGCAGTTGATGTTACATATTGTATGTATTTTTTAAAGATTTAAAAAGTTAAAATATTATGTTACTGCTATTGTATAATCTCCTACATAATTAGATTTAGACTTTCTTTATTTTATAAATATAGAGAATTTCGTATAATTAAAAATAATAACACTAAGCCTTAATTTTAATAGTTTTTGTTGACTTTCAACCTTATCACTATTATTATGCTAAAAAAATAATTTTCAGTATCACATATTATAATATATAATAATCGTCGTGTCGCCACATCATTGTTCAAATAATTATGTCATTACGTACCTATATCATATTATAAAAAGGTGATGTTTCGTCTTCGCCCGACTAGTGAAAAAATCAGTGTTCATATAGTTATCATTTAACATAATATGATATAGTCATAATTTTTATTTACTATTTATATGCATCATTTTATGCCATGTTAAGTGTAAATTAATATTTATAGGTTTATTATATTAAATCTATTTAATATCTATCTACCATATTATATAATGATTTAAAATGGCTGTCTTGAATCCACATAAACACATATAAATCTGTTTTTTCTTTTATAAATTTGCCAAAGTACAAAAATAAAAATACAAACATTGTGTAAAGTAATAATAATATGGTTTAGTTAAACACGCCTTTATACAAAACTTTATTATTTTTATTTTATTCATTTTTGTTTTTGAGAATAATTGTCTGTGACTGTTGATATTAATTAAAATTCAGTATTTATATTATTTTTGTCGTACATTTATACCAAATTATGATAATTTTCATTTAAAATTGTACTTCACGTCATATTAGTAGGAATATTGCATATTTTACAATATGAGTTTTATTTAGTTAAAGAAAATTTCAAAGAGTGAACAATTTGTGTCTTCGTTTATATTTTCAAACAATGTTGTCTTTTGGTAGATAATTGTAACACAACGTAATTTCTGACTTATTGTAGGTAATCGACTATATTACAACTTAGACACATTAATAATTAATAATGAATAAAACATGAAAATATTACGGTTTTCGTCAGAGTATTATTTCCATACTTGACGATCGTTACAAGACAGAAAAAACCAAAAGAATTGATTTGACAACATAATATTATCCGTTTTCACTCGTCCATACCAATATATTATGGTTTGGACGTATAATTACGCGTCACCATTATTTTACGCGGGGTTTTAAGGGGGGAAAAAGACATTAGAAAGCCTTTTCACAGCTCTCTCGCTCCAGGGGGTTCCACTACTACTTATCATTTTGGCCTTGCTTGCACGAAAAGTTCAAATGAAAGCGTTGGCTTACCACGGAGACGGTGAACGGGAGGAAAGCGACCGAGTGTATACAACCGAAACCGACAGTAAAAGTAAAACAACAAAATTCTTCTTCGCAATTAAGATTAACATCCGTGGCTGGGGGTTGACAAAAACAGGTGGGCGGGGGTGCCAAAGGAGTTGTTTTTTGGACGTGGGGTTAAATCTTATGTGACGATTAAACCCCGAAAACCTTCACCCCCCTTGTAGATTAAATTACTCTAATTTCCGTTTCACCCGGATACCCCCTGTAGGACTTTAATAGTGTATATATACGTCGAAACATTCTATTTTATTTACGTAGACTGAGGAGAAAAAAAATAAAACCGTCACGCCAAAACAAATTAGTGTTTCGCTGGCGATAATTACGCTGGCATGTGTACAATACCTTCGTAGTATTTTCCTTCAAATTGCTAATTTATTATGTTATTAATCAGTTGTTTTTTTTCAATTCAGATTATTAAAAATAACTATATTACTTAATGATAAATTCGTAACGTGATTTTATCTCACAATACAAAATGCAAATTTGACTATGAACACTGTGAATGTTGCATTTAAATATAAGTAGGTAAACATTGTATGAACACATTTTACATTTAAGTCTATCCTTTCATATTATAATATGTAGATACACGCATAACCTCATAATATAATGTGTACATATTATCTAATTGATCGATTTAAGTTGTTGGTGACATTAAAAGGTTTCAAAATTCAAAATTCTATAAAATCTATACATTTAAACTGTGCGTGTAAAAATACATATATTATATTATTTAATAACAAATTGTTTAAAGAAAGCCATTAAAACAATGTGCAGTCTTCCAACTCAAAAATCAAAAGTAAAAACGGGTAAATGGGTGTCGCTCTGCTGTACAGTAAATTGCAAGTGGGTCGCTGAAATGGATGGTAATTTGAATTCAAAAATATAATATCATTGTATATGAAAAATGATTCTAAACGGAGACGGTTTGTCACCTAGGATATTATTCATATTATATTGTGCGCATAATAATATACTTAAGAAGTTTCAAATACCCAACAACAATATTTTTAAACTACAACAAAATAATTGAAACCATTATAATTGTTGATTATTTAATATGTAATTTCGTCCAAATTTGAACTCAAAATAATTATTAAAAAAAACTGTGTTTAAATATTTTTTAGATTTTTTGGTTGCAATATTAACTATACTTACGTGAAGCCTTGTTTTAAATGTTTAATTTTTAGCTATAAAAGTTGAGAATTTTATAAATTGTTAACTAGTAAATAATTTGTAAATGTTCAATTTGATAAATTTCGTCAACATTTGAACTTTAAATGCTTATAAGCAAAAAACGTACATACCAATGTATTTTTGTTATTTTTCAACTGATGTTTTAAAAGTATATAGGATTCTTGGATTAAATTGTAAAGCTTTTTGACCCAACGAAGAACATTTTATTGACATTTATAAAAAAAAACTAAACAAATTTAAGATTTAAAATCTTAGTTACAGCTTAAAACGAGTTAAAATAATTTGAAAATTTGATATAAAGTGAGGAAATGATTAAATAACAATTTTGTGTAAATTTCAAGTATCTACTTTAGATGCAAAGTACTAATACTAATACTAATACTATTAGTATTGTATTGTACATTTCAAGTGGTTATTAGTTTTTGAATAACAATACAATAAGAAAATCGTTGTATGAGAATTTGTTAACTTTCATGTGAATAAATACCTAACTTTAAACGCTCATGTAAATTTAATTTGACTATCCGGAAAAGTTTTTTGTTTTATGTTAAATGTATGAAAACTTAAGGGGAAACTTGTATTACATTTTCAAAGGATAAATAGAAAAATGTGTATGAATTTATAATTTGAAATAATAGGCAAATATTCGTGATTTTAACGAATTTTGTCAGTATTTCAACTTAAGGCACTCTTAAAAGAATATTGTGAACTTACGCTCAAGTTTTTTTTTAATTTTCACTAACAACTTATGAGAAACGTTGTACTTATTACATTTTCAAGTTTTTTGACATAAAATATTTTATCGACTATTATTAAAAAAAAACAAATAAAACTATAAATTTTCTTTTGCCTATAAATTGCTCAAAAAAAGTAGCATTATTAATTTTATGTTTTTCCTTGTAAATTATAATATCTTCTATTTTGTTTATTAAAAAAATGTTCACGATTTAATTGAATATAAAATTATGTATAAAAATGAATTTTAATACTTGTTGATACATAATGTTTTCATTTTTTGGATACCTACGTATAAAGATTTTCTGGATCACCACCTCTTGAACATGCTACGTTTAATTGACCATGAAGAAAAATTGCTTTGCTCTTTAACGATTATCCCTAATCCCTAGGATTTATTAATTGTGAATAATATAAACGCAATGGCAAGTTTTACTGGAAATTTCAGTCTTTCAAATTCTTTATTAAGACTAATTTATTCCTATTAATGTATAATTAAATGTATAAAAGACTATTATATAGACAAACGATTTCGACTATTTAAAAATATTTTACATAAAAACACAAAAATGAAATAAAAATAAAAAACATTTTTGAAAATAATATAATGATATCAATACTATTGAAAATTATGATGGATCAGCTGATTCTGATAAATATCAAAATGGCAGTCTCCATGAATTCAAGGCCATATCCCCACTTTTTTCAAAAAGCATTAGGATTTGGGTGAGTTTCGTACCCTTGAACCTTTGACCCAGCTGAATATAATATAATATTATGTTAAATATCAAGTAAATCAGCCATGTAGTTTATAAGATCACGCTTTAGTAAGAAAACCACTACTTATTTTTATTTTATAGAATTAAATAAGTCTTAACTCTGAATCGATATTTTGTTTAAAGTTACTCATATTTGAGTATAACATAAAATCAATTTTTTCAAAGAATATAATGTATTATTATAGTATTGTTATGTCGGAACAGTTGCCATGTTAAATGTGTTTTCCGTGCCAAACGTGAAACAAAAGTATAAGTTTATCTCTATTGAAGTGAGAGTGAAAATAATCAATTTGAATAATACACTACATTCGAAAAAGTTTATGTGTAATTTTGTAAAATATAGCCAACGTGCAAAATTTTTGTACCCATATTTATTATTTTACTGAAATTATTTTTTTATTCGTACACCTCAGTAAATCATGCACTTTGATTACTTTATTGGACAATTTAACCGCACAACAGGTACTTACTTCTTATTATTTATTGAGGATATCTGAAAAACAGCTTAATTCATCTATGTAGACAAAAGGAAATCAACATTGTAAACGTTGGATAATGTGGCCTAGGAGTGCAAATAAAACAGGACGTAACTATTTACTGACAAAAAATAATGTTTTCCATGTTTTTTACCTGTAGTTTATTAATATCGTCAATGTTTCAATTAAAAATATTAGATAGGGCTAGAGTAATTTTTTTTTTTCTTATCAATATTACACAGCTATCGATTTATGTTTGGTCGTGTAAACAAAATCACTATATTTAACTTAACGGGCACGTCATGGTATTTGACAATATTTACCTACATAATATTATTATACCCATACATTTTCTGACGCATCTTTTCGTTAATTTAAATCACATTCATGTATATTTTGCGTACAAATCGTCACACGGAACGTCATAACAGTACGGATTTAGTTTATACGTGGTTACAACGCAAGGGCACCGTTATATGACATATCCACTGACTCTATGCAAATAGTAGGTACCTATACAATGTTTGGTATACGTAGTTGTACGGTATAGTAAACATTGTAGACGAAACACTTGAATAAGGTGGTACTAGTCGTCTAAGATATCGTTTGGAAACTATACGTTCGTGTCGAAGATCCCACGGGATCCGCGATACGACACATTATAATATGCATGCATAAATAATAGTATGGTACACCGCGAAAAACGTCGGAAAACCTAAACGATAAACTGCAACGTTTCCGATTTATAGCATTACTATTACTTATTATTTATTATTATATTATTACGTGTTGTAGTACGGATGGAATATTGTACCCACGACCCATCACTTACTCGCGCGGTTGACACGATTTAGCAGACTCGAATAATATTTTAACGGGTACGGTGTACGTTTCTCTTTTGTGCACGGATGAAATATTATGCACACGGACACCGAGGTTTTTCGTTTTTACATAATATTTTTACTTGTTATGTATATACATAATATGCCTACAATATAATTATTGACCGGAATATTATATTATTATTATGTATTTTGAACAAAACAACTGTTGTTATTTTTCGAACTGACCGGATGTGGCTTTATTATAAAAATCGGTAGGTGCAGTATTCGCCGTGTATTGATTTTATTTTAAACGATATTATTATTTAGATTATAATGTATAAAATCAAAATATTTGTAGGTATAGACGATAAAATCAACGATTGGTTCGACGTGTTATAGGTACCCACTGTTAAGACCATAAATTATGTTTATGGCACGATGTCTATTTCAGTTTATAATTTTATTTTAAGTTATTTGTTTTGATTAATGAAATATATTTTTATTTATGATTTGTGATGTTTTGATTGATTTAATATAAAAACTTAAAGGTTTATAGGTTTTGTTGTTTACACATCTTACTCATTTCACCTACGAATCGAATCATATTTTTAAGCTACTAACTAAATATTTAATTCATATTTTTGGTTTTCTGCATTATTTGAATTGTATTAAAATATCATTTTAGGAAACTTTACCTATGGAAAAAGTGAAGAATGCATTCGGTGCTTTAGTTGAAAATAAAAATTTGATACATTCTGCAAGAGGTGCCTTATTATTTAAAACCTACTTTGTTAATATACCCAAACTATATACAACTTATATCTGCCATTAAATATGTTTATTTTGAACAGTAAAAATATTTAACTACAGTGCAAGTAGATACTTACATTAAATTATTATAATAAAAACCCATAATATGAAAATGAGAAGAATTTAAAAACTATTAATAATTGATTTTTACATTTATTTATTTAATTTAATATTTGATAATAATTATATAATATTTATTTATATTGGAAATCACTACAAACTAGAATTATTAAATTACTTATAACTTAGCAACAATTGGCAAACATTTTTTTTTTAAATGATCAGATTATAGGTATAGTGTTAAACGCCAGACTTGGGCAGTATTCCAAATACAGTATTCGGAATACTTTTTTTCTTAAATAGGTATATTTTAAATATTACTAATTATTACTTATTAACTATATTAATTTAAATATAATTTATAACTGATAGACAGCCAGAAATGTGTGTATTTTCGAGTTTATAAGCACAGAATTGAAAAAATAATATTTTTGTTATTGAAATCTAAGTCTACTAAAAAAAGTTATTCGAAAAATATTTGGAATACTTTTTGTGAAGTATTCCAAATACTTAGGAATATTATAATCATAAAGTATTCGAATACATATTCTGAAAACTTTTTTTTATGTATTTGAAATACTTTTAAAAAGTATTTTACCCAAGTCTGCTAAACGCATAGAGAAATTAAACATCATTAACTCATTTTTGAAAGAAAATCGTTCACCATAGAACTACAGTGGCTATTGAATTTTTTGTTCAGGAATGAAATCGGTTTTTAAGTTAAACTTACATTCTTATATTTTAAGCATGCATATTTTATAACGAAAAATGAAATTTTCAAAAACATTAATCGAGTTCGATTAAGATTAAATCTATTTTATGAGAATAAATACAAATATTTCAACTCATTTTGTTCGAGTTTAATAACATCTTTGACTTTATGTTTTACATAAGTAATTAAAAAAGTTGAATATATAGAGATTGTAATATTGTAATTTATATAAAAAAAAGTTACGAATCCAAAGGTAAGACATTAATTAGATTATAAATTTATAATATTAACTGTTAATACAGTTGGTAGTATTAAATTAGTATTTGAACAAACTACGCAGTTCGTTCTTATTTGAACTGAGTAACAAAGTTCGCCTTTTATATTTATACACAATTATATTTCCATTCAAGTTTTGGTCTTGTAAGTAAAAAACCCAATATGTCATACATTTCTTTAGAAGAATATATTTCTCAGGGTTCTATTTCAAAACCAGTTAGATTCATTCGGGACAATAAACTTATATTATACGTCTAAAAACATCAAGTTATTTTTTAACAAAAACTCTTATTTTATGCGCATTGATGTAACGTCACTTTACATATTCTAAATCTCCAGAAACATTTTTTTCAGAAACGATTGATGTAGGCATTTCAAAACTTCTTTAAAAAGTATTTTAATTCTTGGAAATGATGGATATACTCTGGTATGAATTGGCTTTATACAATAAGCATGTTCATGTAGGATGATAGATTACGAGTGAGGCTTTTGGGTAGTGATGGAATATAATTCATTGCATAATAGTAACTTATTAAGCAAAGTAAATATGTTATTTTGAATTCAACAAATGATAGGTATGGGAAATCATAAACTACGCATTATTAATATTTAGTAATTATATTTAATAATATACTTGCTTGATGCAAAAGTTTAATCATTGATAAGACATGTTTGAACATACGAGACACGTCTGCAGAAAATTAGTGACGAATCAATGGATATGAAAAAAATGGACCCACAAGAGCAATAATTATTAATTAGTATAATTAACTGAACTATTCATTAAGTCGTGTTATTATAATGATTTTGTTATGAAATGCATAAAAATTAAAATATGTTTTCTGAAACACCGAGAATAAGGCCTCAAAGATAGTGTAAATTCTGATGCGAAATATCTAGGTAGTTATAAAAGCATCATTGAAAGTGTGAACTAAGGAGATATTGCACCGAAGCAATTAGTGATCGTCGATTAAAGTGTTTTAGTATAAAAAAAGTTTTCAAGGTTACTTTAATTATAATATTTTCACTAAACATGAAATTTATTTTTAACATTCAACCCGGATATTTTTAACACAGTATTATAAAAAGGTATTAGTTGTTTACATTATGATGATGTTGTTTGGTGAAATGAAAAATCTAATTCTCAGAATCAAAGTTAAAAATCAACTGTGTTAGAAACTTTAAAAGATGAATTTGGTCAACATTTTTTTTTCCTCAAAACATTTAGGGATTTAAAATGTATATTTAAATAAAAAAACCATTTGCGGGAACGGATCGATGCATGGTTATTTGGATTTATTTCACAACAATGACTCGACAAATCTTTTAATGTAATATATTTTCTGAAATGTATTTTTTTTTTTTTTGAATTAAAAATGCATATAATTTTTGGTGAAAAATACAACATAAAAACGCATTTGTATTCACACTAGTTTGTTCAATATTTGAGACCAATCGGTTTAAAAATGACTATATTTTTTTATATTTTTAAATTATTTTTTTTTGTGTCTGTATACACGATAATAATAGGTAGAAATAATGTTTTGATTTTTAATTTCTGTATCTTTTCCGGTGGGAAAGTGAATTCTATTTGGTGAATTGGAAACGTCAATATTTCTAGTAGTTTCCAAAAGTACTGGGAGAAACTAAAAATAACAAAGGAAAAACGGGAATTTTCACGCAAAATCTCGACAAAATCGATTTTTGTTTTTGGTGTAACTCTAAAAAATATTACTCTAGATACCTATATGAAATTGTCACTGAATGTTTATATTACTATTCTCTATATATACCAAACAATTTTAAAATTATTTTAACTCATGTTGAGCTATTTATATGCGTATGAAATTTTCGATTATTATTAGTTCTTTTTTAAATTAATACTTATAAACATGTTCACTCGGTCAAAAGTTACACAATAGTTTTTTATGAGCGTCTAAAGTTGGAATTTTGACAAAATTCGTTAAAATTATAAAAATGCATTAAAATTTTATTTTTATATTTAAGATTTAATATTCCTCATTAACTTTTCTACAATTATCAAAAAAAAAACTTTTCACTTGAAACTCAAACTAAATTTTTATGAATTCAAATTTTTACAACATGGATATTCACTTGATTTCTCATGGAGTGATTTTCTTATTCTTCTGCAATTACCTATGTACTTGAAATTAACACCATATGTCTATTTTATCATTTTCAAAACTTGATTACATTTTCAAAATATTTTAACTTATTTTGAGTTGTTTACGGACATTTTAAATTTTAAATTATTTCAGTTTTTTTTCTATAAATGTCAATAAAATTTGGTTTGTTGGGTCAAAAAGCTTGAAAATGTAATACAAGGCTCTTTAGACATTGTTACAATATCATTTTAAAATATAAAATTACATAGACCAATTACATTTTCTAAGCATTCAAATTTCATATATAGGGAAAGTTTATCAAATAAAAAATTTACAAATTATTTTGCAGTTAAAAATTTATAAAATGTTCAATTTCTATAGCTTACTATTGGAAATTTTAAAAAAGGTTCCACGTAAGTATTTAATAATGTAACGAAAAAAACTAAAAAATATCTTTTTACAAGTTATCTTAAGTTTAAATTTGGACGAAATTAGATACTTAAACATTATTCGTGGGTACTTGAAACTTTAAAACTTCTTAAGTATTTCATTATAATATACAAATAATATTAATTTAACTTACTGACCACTGTATTAATAGTACCAATATAAATATAATATCCTAGGCTGACAAACCATCTCCTTTCAGAAGCGTTGTTCGTATGATAATGATATTATGTCATAGAATTCAAATTTAATGCCATCCATTATAGTGACCCACTTGTAACCTACTGTACAGCAGAGTGATACCAACTTAACCGCTTTTTTAAAGAATAATATTATTTTAGTCTATATTTGTTAAATTATAGTTTCTATAAAGCATGTATATTATTTTTAATTTTGTAAACTGTGCAAACATTTTCAAAATATTATGCTATCAGGTCTATTAAACCAAAACTCAATTTATTATTTTGTTTCTACTGAATAATGTTCACTTTGCGACATATTGATCAGGATGATGACTACCCACCTTTTCTTCAGCTTAATGATTAATGATAATATTGCAACAGTGCTTATAACATTTTTGAAATAAATTAAATATAAAAAATATATTCACTTTCGATCTTAAGTATCAAATCAATAATATTACAAAAATAAAAATACAACATTCAATATTTTTAAAAGCATCCAACGATAAATTTTAAACGACTGATTTTTTTGAATGTTATTTGTAATTTTTTATTAATTTAACTTGTATACTCTGTGCTTAAAATTTTGGCGATACTAAAATCTTCACTAAGATACCAACGATATGTAATCTATTTTTCTAAAACTATCGAGAAGATAATTAATTCTTTTAGTCATATTAACTATGTCATATTAACATAGGTAGGTATAATTTTAATTTAAACAATAATAATTATTATTTATTATTATTTAATTATTGAACTAATGTTCTGCTGCTTAATACTATACTTAATAGTATTATCTTTGTAATTTTTTCATTAAATTAATGTATTCATATTTTGTTTTCACAATTAATTGTATTATTAGCTTGCTATAAACTATAACGTGATTTTCAACGGTTAAATAACATTATATTATGCATATCGGGTAAATTTCACCAAGATATAATATAATCTGTGAGTACAATGTAATATATAAAATGTACTAGTTAAATGAGTAATAATTGCCAAAACACTATAATAATTATTTTATCTCTATATATTATATGGTAATACATCAGTTGTTACTATACCATACTATAGTAACTATAGAAATGGTTTTAAAAAAATAAAATTTTGTATGATATATTCTCGTAATCTATTTTAAATAAGTAACAAATAATTCGTGTCTCGCCCATTTAAAAAAAACATTGTATATACAAAAAAAAAAAGTTCTATTTTGCGTTTCGACAGTATTCTTTTCAGAGAATCCACAGTTATTAATTTGTTTTGATAGTCTATTAATAATGAACAATTTTTCTCGAACACTTAACAAAATTAAAAAGTCTCGATGTGCACGCGTATAGCCAACCTCTCTATTGATTTATAAACAAAAAAAGTTTTTTTTACATTAGTTTTTCAGTATTACAATATCAGTACTATTATTAATAATTATTTATAATAATAATCGATACAAAAAATGTAAGAATATAATCGGGTCTATAGAAATTATTTTACTCAAGTACATTATTTTCATGATTTTTTTATATTTAAATAACATATTTTAGGTAATTAATAATGTTAACATTATTTGTAAGTAATTAATTATAGTCATTACAACACAGTTTGGTACATTATTTTATGTACTGAAACATATTACATATTAAGAACCTAATACTTTTAGATTAACAATTATTTTTAAAATTTAAAATTTAAAACATAATATTATATTATATTGTTGTTTTCTGAGTTTTATACTTTTTATTGTTTACCAAATGTGTTTTTCCTCCAAAACCAACCAAGATGAAAATTTCTTGGAACTGCAATCATAAATCGTTCTAGCTGTAGAACGCCCATTAAACCTTTATAATTTACTTCTAAATACAAATGACTGTTTTTCTTTGTTTTTTCAAATAAGTATTGGAACGTTCCGTTATAATAATTAATGTTATAGTTGTAATTTATTTTTATTTCATTACTCGAGTTATTATACGACTTGATGGCCTATTTTTGTTTCAAATATATTATAGCTGTATTGTGGTGTAAGGCAGTATTTTATTGAAATGTGATTTAATACACTTCGGGGTTCAAAGTGTCCAATAAAATATTCAACGTAATTTTGATTAGGTATTACGATTTTAACTGTATTTCTAGTTCTATACATTTATATTAAACCATTTTTTTGTATGCCAATATTCATATTAACAATAATTTGTATGTCAAATATTACAAGATATATAATTTTAATATTATTTATAATTTATGAATTTATCTTATAGTGCTAATTATATTGAATATCGTATCTTATAGGTACTTTAAAATTACACAAAATAAAAAATCACTAAACCATTAAATATTTGATAAGCTCATATAAGTACGATCGTCGGTAGGAGTCGGTAGTTAAAAGTAAATTAATTTGGTAATTAATTAATTAAATTACTTTTCATAGATTATAATCGCCCAATTTTAGGTAGGACGGTGCATACTAAAGACAAATATTTCAATGTTATCATACAAAATAATAAGTTGTCTCATTTCAGTTAAAATATAGTACAAACATTATTAAACAAAGTTTAGAATTTTTATTATTTAGTATATAATTTTTTTTTAAATATATAATATATAATAGCTTGTATTCAATACAATACAGATAAATATCTACCCCATATTTTTTTACATTAGTCCTTGAATTTACCTGTTTAGTGATTTCATATACATAATATAATATTTTAAATGATAAAAAGACTGATGAATCTGTTTCAATAATTATGCGAACATCTATTTTGCTTAATACTTGACGTGTTTCATATTCTAATTTAATTATCAGATTGTGAGTCTTTAATAATGAGTTTAAACCATTTTCCAAATTAGTCACGATAATCTAATCACCGATGAGTAGAAACAAATTGATTTGGATGTAGGTACAAACTGAAGTATTTAAAACCTTTGTCCTGAAACTGTCTCTTCGTTTATTTGTTAAGACTACGAGTGACGTGCATTTTATATAAGGAATAGTGTTGGTATAAGCTATTTTAACGAACTCGGAGCTATTTTACTTGTAACGATCAATGTGATTTTTAATTAATAATAATATTACCAGTAATTTTGGTTAGGTGTTTTTGTTCAAAGGTAAGGTTATGCTCACTTCAATCGTAGGTACTTCAAATGATATATTTTCAGCCGAACCCAACGGGAACGGCATCAGAGATTTCCAAGATCCGTACGACTAGTTTCGACTTGTTAAACTTTAGGACGTGCTTGTGTATTCGAACACGTGTTGAACACAGGTGTACGGAAATGCGTTCGCTGTGTTTTCGTTATAACACAATAATAATATAGTCTGGGCGGATATATAATGGCTGTAACAATTAGATTAGAATTCCGCGCACCGCAATCCAAACACTTGGCGGCTGATTAACGAAATAAACTCGGAAGTATTTATCTTTTTGTATTCTGATAACTTCCCGGCCGCCATTTATATCAATTGTATTATTCGGTTTGGTATGAAACTACGGACTTCTTAATTGTTTGCTATATTATGCAGCAGTAGGAACGTGGAATTAAACGAATACGTTTTCAAGTCGTTCCTCGAATAAAACGTCGGATTTTTACTCACAAAAAAAAAACCGACCAGTACACGTTTTGGTTTCTGTTTTCCGAAAAAATCTACCAGCTGCTGAAAATTATCAGTTACAATTATTACATTCAGACATAAAATATGACGTGTTGATATACCTCTGAATCGTCTTCGCATTGCGTATAGACCACCTAGGTAGGTATTGCGCCAGATTTTACGGGTTTTTTTCATTATAATAACATTATATGTATCTATACATAATACCGGGTATGTATTATACATAAGAAAAATATATTAAATATTCGATAAAGCATAGCTAATATTCTAACATATCGTTTTCATCGTGAAACATTTTGAAGATGAACGATTTCGTTTTGAGTGGCAAAAAATAGCATCGAGATACTTAAGAGATACATAATTTAAGTAGCTAACATCATCGACTAAACGTCACAATAATAAATCAAAAACAGCTAGGAACGGTCATAAAAAGCACTTAAATACATTGATTGTAAATGTGGATTCAATATTGTAATAGATTGTTATTGAACGACTAAACCTGAAGAATTCTGAATGGAATAACTGCAGCCTCGGACGGAATGGAGAAATCTTCGAATTGTAAATGGAAATAATCAATTCTAAACCAACAACTAAAAAATATTTAATTATTTTCAGAACAGATTTATTTTTTTTATGATACATACCTACGCCCTACCTAAATACATATTATTTTCATGTTATTTAGTCTATGATTAATTTATTGGCAGTATTTTTATATTTAAGTAAAAACTTATTTTCATAATATGTAAATAATTGAACTTAGAAGTTCTTTTATTTATAAAATTAATAATGCTTAAAACCGAACTTAAAGTTAAAGTAAAAAAAAAAAAAAAAATGTTTTTGAATACATTTAGTACACACACCTAATTAAATATATTCACAAAAAGTTTTAAACATTTAGATAGTAACAAATATACAGCAATCGTTGTTATCATAAACTGAGTAAAATTTACTTTTTGGTTTCCATAAAACAAGTTAAAACGTATATTATGTTGTAATTAAATGAATAACAACCGTCTAAAATAACAATGACTTATTATGAGACACATAAATTAGGTACTTATACGTAATATTTGAATATTATTTTATTTACGTAAAAGTCTTGTTTTCTGTTTTGTATGATATACAAATTACATTAAAATAGTTGTACAGGTTTTTTATATGTATAAAAAAAATGTTTCCATATAAATAAAACCTTTTGACGTTATGGATTAAAAATATAATCTATTATTTTAAATGTTAGTCAAATTAAAATTTGAAATTTGTAACTAGTACACGTAAGCATATGTTATATGTTATATGCTGAAATATTTTAATTATAATAAATAAAAAAAAAAAAAAACAACTTGAAAACAATTTTTATAATGAAGTTAAAAATAAATTTGGTTCATTCATTTTTGATTAGCTAATTATTTAAAATTAGTTGTTTTGAATAGTGCAAATTTAGGCAATTATTTTTAAACTTATACAGTTTTATTTAATCCAACACTGTTTTTAAGATATTTAAACTTAGTAATAATATATTGTAATTTCAACAAATTTTTTTATTTATTTTAATACCCAACCTTAACGGGCATTCACAGACGTATAAATATATGAAGTACATTACACAATATAATAGATTAAAATACAATACAAATTTAAACGAAGAAATGTTCAAATTTAGGAAACTATTTAAATATTATATAATTTCTGAGGTGAGAAAAATAGCGTGAAAAGAACAACAATAATAATCGAACGAAGGATTCTTTTCGTGTGATGCAAGAGATGGAATAAAAGGTATTTTGTACAAAATCAGACGATGATTGTGATGCATGGAATAAAGCATAATTTCTTGTCTATTGGGCGGGAACATTAAAGTTAATGTCCACCGCTTAAGAAAGAGCTAGAGAGTCCACAAAGCTAAAAATAAAACCGGATAAAAATCGGCTACCAGTCAGACGTGAGCTACAACACTGCGCAGGTTTAACATTCAGCTAATGATTAATTGTTCATCATCACGAGGGAAGAATAAAGGGAATTCGGAGACACGGAAGTTAGAAAAATATAAAAAAAAAAAGGCATACCGTAAGAAGTTCTTATGTATTCAGTTTATTCAACATTGAACCTCCAGAAGTGTGAGGGTTGAAAAATATAGAACCGTATCGATAGGTACATGGTCATGTGGGAGCAGAATCAATTGCTTTTTAGAGGGACAGAGTGTTTAAAATCTTGTTCGGTCTTTTGGACCACACCGTGGGGCTTAAACTTGTATATTACATTTCTTCGTTGGGTATGTGAGGACTGAGGTTTCAAGTTTCACACCGAGACGCTGTGTGACGGTTGGAAAGCTACGAAAACCATATCCACCAGTAGAGTATCCGAAGCTCATCTGTGGGGGTGGGGTGTATACGAAAACATCCCTACTTCGCAGCAATCATATACTACTCGAATTGGTTTTCTTTAACCGTAATAAAATTATTTTTTTTATTTCGTTTGACGGCGATTTGGTGATAATTTCCGCCATCATCGTATCGTAAGGCCCAGCTAACCCAGCTCCCGGCGAACCATAACCCCAATCTCCCTTGAGCTCCTAAATATATGCTACATTCGTGTACAGACGGCCTCAGTGATAAAATAATATAATAAAATAATATATTATAATAATAATAATAATATGTTTGTTGTTCCACAGACGTAGGAGACATCGATGCTGCATCTCGGCGGCGCACGGCTGGCGCTCGGACGACGGCCACGGACGCGATGAACTCGTCGGCCGGTGGTCAAAACGGGACGGCCGGAAATCGGTCGTCGTCGCCTTTCCCCGAGTGGAGCGGGAGCGGCGGCGGTGGCGGTAACTGGTCCGTAGTGCTCTGTCCCGTGTTCGAGGGCGACGGGACGGACGAGGACGACTTCAACCTGCTGTTCGAGTTCATCACGTACGGCGTGCTGCTGAACGTGATCGGCTTGTTCGGCATACTGGGCAATGTGATATCCATGGTGATCCTGTCCCGGCCGCAGATGAAGTCGTCCATCAACTACCTGCTGATCGGCCTGGCCCGGTGTGACACGGTGCTGATCGTCACGTCCATTCTACTGTTCGGGCTGCCCGTCGTCTACCCGGCCACCGGACACCTGTTCAACTACTACTTCAAGGTGTACCCGCTGATCGCGCCCGTCGTCTACCCCATAGCGATGGTCTCGCAGACCGTGTCCGTGTACCTGACGCTCACCGTCACCCTAGAGCGGTTCGTGGCCGTCTGCCACCCGCTCCGCGCCCGGTCACTGTGCACGTACGGCCGGGCCCGGGCCTACGTAGTGGCCACCATCGCGTTCGCCATCCTCTATAACGTCACCAGGTTCCTGGAGGTGCGCGTCCAGAAGTGCATGCACACCGGTTACAACCAGTACGTGTACCAGGTATACCCCAGCGACCTGCGCAACGACCGCGACTACATATCCGTCTACATACATTGGATGTACCTGCTCATCATGTACTTCATACCGTTCGGGTCACTGGCCGTGCTCAACGCCGCCATTTACCGCCAGGTGAGCCCTACGCAACGACACGCGTCAGTGAGTCACCGAGTAATCGGTATCATGACTAGCAGCGATCAAGAGCTTAAGTTGTGAGGGGGGTAGGGGTGATGGGGATGGATTGGGGTAAGAGGATGGGGGAGCCGAGCAGGTTATTTCTCACGGAGTATTATCGGATGACCAAATTGGAGATACCGTTTTTGACATATTTATTAATTTTATTACAACAGAAGCAAATACAAAACTATTGATTGAATTCGAATAGTATTGATGACCTTTTACTCTCTCTTATTTTCAATATGAGCAAAAAAATAATAATAAAATGTCATCGTCGTTAAAATATAGGTATTGCTGTTTACGTGACATGATAATAATATGTCCGCGTAGAACAAAGACTTTTAACAAATCCGGTACCCAATATTATTTCCAAGCTTACACCATTACTGACCATGTATACAAAAACCATGACACATAAATCTTTAAAAATATAAATTGTTGTAAAACTGATGAGGGACCGTAAATAATTTGTTCGCGGTCGACCCCTGCTACCATGAGTATAATAATATTATAATAGGTGTAAAACGTATAAGTATTAAGCATATTTTTGAATCGCGTTTATTCATGCTATATCAATTTATCCTATGACTGATGAATATCATCAAAGGTAGATATTATAACCGAACAAATGAGGCCACTCGCCGTCAACCATAATATCTCACCATGATTAATAAATTCACCTCTGGTTCACACGTTATCGCATGTTAAATCATATTATAAAACTTTATGACATTATAATAATGTTATAACTGTACAACGACAAGACTGTCCTCCAACTTAAAAAAGTTCATAAAGCGAGACTTGTCAAGTTATAATAATAATAGATTAATATTTTCATATATGTATTATTTATAATGTATAATTTAGCAAAGTAGGCCGTAAAATAGACACAGGTGGCTATTTTTAGGTATTGGCCTCATGCTAAACGACAGAAATAATATGGAAAAATAATATTTTATGTTTCGTGTTTGTAATGGATTTTTCATTTTTATTTCTCACAATATTTTAACTTTACATAATATTATGTTTCTTAGAACTAACACGGTAGCTCACGTTACTTAGCTAGTTTGTTCAGGTCAAAGTATTAAATTGGATTTTGTATAATATCAAACGGTAACTGGTGGTGATCTGCAGATTATTCGGGCTCGAAGTATTAGTGGACAAACTTATTACAAACAATTTAACAAAATGTCATACAACTAGTGTTGAGTTTTTGTTTTTTTTTCTTATCTATTTTTAATACCCATGTTACTACGAGCACTACCTATAAATTATCATCCATGCGAAAACCCAAAGTTGGTATTTACAGTTTATAAATTAATAAGAAATTAATTAAGTAATGTAAATAACGTGAGACGGACAATGATAAAGCTATAAACACCTTTTTTTAAAATATGTATCATACAATACATCCTCGAATATTTAATCTTTATTAGTTATTTTGATTATTATTTTTTTTCAAAAATAAATTTCTACAAACTGTCGAAATAATACATTAAATGTAGCGTATGGTATAATTTTTGTACACGCCGCAACCGTTATTATTTGATACTATATTTATATATTATATTGTATTAAATCGTTATTCGTTATTAAAATGTATTGTATGAATAAACCATTAAGTTTAGTGTATGAAAATATTCCTTGACATTTCATTATAACCATTAGTTGCATAATAAATATTATTATTAGATAGTAATGTTAAATATTAAATAATATTATCAGACTGGTTGAAAATCGATTTGGGTAGTTAAAAATAAAACTGTAAGTGATTGAAAGTGAAATAATTTGGTCAGTAAATAGAAAATGAGGGGCACATTACTCTAAAATTGAAAATGAAGATAGAGATTTAATGTGCAACCAAGAAGAAGATATAAAAGTGTCACATAATATTAAAAATCTAGAGTTCTTTGAAGCGCAAAAGCAGTGAAATAAATTTATAATCAAGTTGCATAGGTTGCACAAAGGTTGGAGAGTAGTTATTGAATTCAATAAAGTTTTCGATTGTTTAAACAAGGTTTACTCAATGTAAATTACGGTATGTAATCATACAATTTGACATTTTATTGATGTAGCTTTTAACCTTATTGTGGTGAAACTATGGTATATATTTGGGTATTCAGGAATTATAATATAATATTATTAGAAAAAGTGCACATGTGCAGTACTTTAGTTTCAAAGATGAAATAAAGTTAATATTGTTATTTGTTTCGTTTATAATATAGTCTCACTATGTTCAAATAAATAGGTATATAATATTGTGATAGACTACAATTGTTGAACTCACGTGTATAACTATAAACTTTGAATCATTAGTGATTAATGATTAGGTCAGCGGAAGCTTCGTTCAAATAAGATCCAAAATAAAATTCAATTTTAAAGCCATCTAAAGTGGCTTAGCTATAATACATTTGACTGCTCATCTCTATAAATTTAGAAATTATATGTGATTCGATCTATGAAGTAAACTAACTCACTGTATATTTAGGTATGATATGAAATTGTTAGTTTGTATTAGCAATAATTGTAAAATCGAAAGAATTACAATGTATAACATTATATTTTTAAACAAATTATAGTTATTATAGTAAAAAGACAAAAGACATTTAAAAAAAAAATCAAACGCAATATTCTTCTAAAATACACAAAGCAACTAAGCATAAACGTGAACATAATACAATAGTATAACATCCATTATAAAAAAAAAAAAAAGTCATTATTATTTAGATTTTATGTTTTGGTCACTGTGGTGATTATTATATTCAAATTAAAACAAAAAGTCAAATACTTTTTTAACTTATAGATTTATATAATATAATAATATTTGTATAGATATCTCATTCATTAAAACATTGAAATAATATAAATACGCAATATGCCCATCACAAATACCTTACAGGTGTTTATTCATACTTGAAATTTAAATTATGCGATACTATAAAACAAATATCTGTTGTCTAGATATTGAAAACTCGTGAAGTACTCATTATGTTATTTCGAAAACCATAGACCACATACCTTTAACTTCGGTGGAAAAAGGTATGGCGCCAGTTACTTTTTTGTTTTTAAATTATGCATTAAACAAAACAAATCAGGACTCGTGGAACTTCCCCTCGTCCAACCGATACCATTAAAAAACCAAAAATTATTGCACTTAAGTTTTTTTTTGGTAGTCCGAGGATAATAATAATATCATAATATCATGCGTTTTGCACTAAGTCTTATAACGTTACTAAAGTTTGGTCAATGCGTTAGGTCACGGACCATGAATCATGTGATTCACCGCGTATGGCTGTGACAAGTTACCCTCCAATGGGTTAAGCGCTCTTGTGTGAATTTACGTCATCTGTATCAAGGGAGCTTGGCTTTTTGTAGCATTAAATCAAGTTTATAGTATGACCCGTGTGTTCAAAAATATTAAATTATATTAAGTAAATTAAAAATAAACTTCTGTCTTCAACAAGTAGATTGAAATATTGTGTTTAATGTTCATTGGTGAAAATGACGAGTGCACGTTCTACCGATGCAGTTTTAGTTTACTACTGCAAAAACTATAAATATTTATAATATATTTTCGCCTTGATATTAAATTAAAATATTTTATCGTGTTCTTTAATTTTTTTTTATTTTAATATCACATGGTTTTATATTATTACTGATTAAGTAAATGTACCTACGCAAAACGAATACAATATTGGATAATAGGTGCGTATCACTTACTAAAAACCCACCGAATTATATTCATTTATTGATGGTTTATGCTAATTATCTTTACGTGACTAGATTTTTAGGTTTAAAAATAGATTCACTCTATTGAATTCTATCATTTCAATACATTTTTATCGAGTTAATGATTATAAGTAAATAAATTAGTATAGAAAGAAGAAACAAAAAATACGCAATCTACTAATACGATTATTCTGTTAATTTATTGAAATTCTATCACGAGAAACTGAAACTAAAACCGAACTTGATCAGATACTATAATTAGTGTGTTTTAATGTGTTTATTCGACTTTGTTTTACATTTTAGTGCATCGTTTGGACTTGAATAACGTTTTGCTGAATATTTTTTTCAAGATTTATCTTATAATATTCAAAATAACTTACATAAATATTTTAAAATCTGTAATAACAACAAAGTGTTCATTTAAGTGTTTAAAAATTTAAGATCATGACACTGAGGTAAAATATAAAACTCGCATAAATAGTTTGAAATGAAAAATATTGACATATTATCCATGAATACGCTTTTGTGTAAATTTATTCAATAATTAAAGCAAGTTATTGAATATTCAATAAGGCACTATAATAAGTCCGAGTAATTTATCAAATGCTTTTGAAATGTAAAAAAAAATAATAACAGGGCATTTCAGAATCATTTTGAAATATATTAACTTTACGGTCGATAAAGTTATACCAGTGATACAGGGTAGTAATAAAACGCCTTAATACACTCGGAAGGAAACACCCACTATGAGTATAATATATCACACTATATATCAAATAATATGTATATTGTGTATGATATTATCGTAGTTAACAATGAGGATATTATGCTTAGCTTCTTTGTGTATTTTAGAAGAACGTTGGGTTTAATTTTTAACTACGTCTATTGTAGTCTACTTACCAACATGTTCGTGTTTACGGACATTGGAATATTTAATAAATATAAATATTATATAGATATTTGACAAAATACCTGAATGGGGTTAGCAAGTGGAGCAAGTAGGGAGCTAAAGTGGCTAAACCCTCTGCTATTAATATTGTAATAATTGGTTCAATTTTGGTTTTCATTGGTACGGTATAGATTTCTAGGTGAATTCGTTACACTACTCAGACGATAAAGTTATATGATAACATTTGCTAAGGGTACGTTAGCACTGAGCTATTTAAGGAGTTTTCGTCTGAGAACTAAACCCAAAAGTTTGGCTATATCGCTCGGCAGTAATTGAATAACTTTGAGGTACAAAATGGTATTGAAACGCACATTAACGGTATTATGACACTGTCCGAACATTATTATAGCATTCAACTGTATTATGTGCAAAAGTTTTACATTATTTTTTTTATCCGTTAAAAATATATAATATATACTAGGTATTAGCAATTCATTACTTACCTATTGTTATGAAATATAAATCGTTATTTTGGATCAAAGTTTTTGGAACTGAAGGGCTCACTGCAACAATCAGGCAAATCCACTTTTCTTGAAAATCATTTTTTAGTTGTTTCGAATGCGTCATATCATCACGGTTAATACTGTTCAAAAACAATAGGTATGTCCAATCGTTGTTTACGGAGATAACGTGCAAATGGACTAACCTTGTTTAATATTTTATGGTAAAAAACAAGTCAAGTCCGGACTTGGTTTTTGCAGCTAATATATTGTTATAATATATTTTCTGCATGATAACAATACTAAATATTATATTTTATGATCAAAACGTCAAAATAATGAACATGCACAGTATTATAGTCCATGTTGTTAAAATCAGTTCAAAGCATTACTCAATAATTAAATATTATTCGTAATGACGATCACTAATTAAACTGGTTAGGTACTGATTTTAAGTAAATATTTTTTTTTTACTTGACAATAAGTAAATACTTGAATATACATTGCATTTTATGAGCAAAACCCTGGAAAAAGTCCACATCATTCAAGAATATATATGCAAGAGAAAAACCATATACTGGGGCATGTTATTTGACAACAATAAATTGTGTGTGCTACCCAATATCATTGTTTGTCATTAAATTACTTTGTTTTTTTTATTTTCTATTGGCTAACCTAGTTACTAGGATAAAAATTCAAAATTGTATAACATATATTTTATCATTAATTATATGGCTAATTAGCACTTGTCAGTTAAGAACATTATGATGCATATCTAGTATCATTTTATTGAACAAAACGATTCAACGGCAATGGTTTTAAGCGTAAAGTTATGTGATTACAATTTTATTTTAAAAATATGTTTCAAAATGAAATTATATAATTCTGGCATTTTCAAAAATGTATTACTTTCATTTCCCCAGAATTTCGGATAAATGCTCAGGTAAACCATTTTTTATTTCTGAAGTCTTCGTATTTTGAACATTCTGTTATTATATATTTGACTGTTGTATCAGTATTTAGTATATTATATTTAAAATAATACTTTCATTTACATAACATTTATATTTTGAAGTCAAAACAATTATTTAGTTATTCAATAAATATTATTGAAGATTACGATTTTTAGATTCTTTAGATAAAAATGCATTATGCACACTGTACACTGCACAAAGGTTACACCATGTTTGCACCTTATTATTTGTGACATAAAAAAAATTTAAGAAACTAAGAAATTATTGTATCAACCGTTTTAAAAGATCTTACTTCGAGCTATTATTTTTTTTTTTGCAATTTGTTATTATTATAAATTATATTATATTTGACATCTCAACACAGCTGATGTAATGCATCCTTAAAAATCTCCAGATTACTCAGTATAAACTATTTTCTTTTTTTACTCATAAAAACTATCCTCCTAGATTCAGTGAAAATCTAAATAAAACAAACTTTAAGACGTATAGATGAATAAAATATTTAATACATTATGGATAAAAATTAAATATTAATTGAATTAAATGTTTTTTGACGAGCTTGGAAATATATGTATTTTAGTGAATTTTTTTTATTTTTAAAAATTGTACATAATAAAGTGCCATCTAACAATTTTATATCTATTGAAATATTATATTATATTAAATTAAAGCTATCGTTTACAATAATATACCTGTAGAGTAACATTATATATTACATAAATGTTGTCCAATATGAAAATCATAAGACTTAATCTATTTGTATTATAAAATTAAATTTAACTTACAAAAAACAACGAATATTTACTTAGTAATAATAACCATAGTAAATAATAAAGTTGAATATAACTATTTAATCTAGTGGAGTTCATCACTTATAGAAAATAGAAAGAATGATATTTTTTCTTGTAATGTTTATTTTTAAAACGACTTAATGATTTTTAATTACAACTGAACTTAACTCATTCAAATAATAACCGCCTCGAGGTCCAAAATAATAAAATATAATAACAACACAGTAAGTTATACAAGTGATTTAAAATCTTAATTTTCCAAGTGGCCTATGCAATGGTTGGTACAATTAGTTGATGGCCTTTTTAGTTTTTTTTAACCATTTTAATAACAGATAGGTAATACACTTGAAATCAAAAGGTTGTTTTTTAATTAGGTTTTAAAGGATTTTTTTTCTATTTCCTTGCAACTGATTGTAATGTTTTGTGAGATCTCGAGCACTTCGTTCCAAATGAAATAAACGTTTGGAAAAAATATTTAATAATTAATTATAATACTAAATGTTTTTTTTTTTGGTTTGTTTTCTTATGCTATACTCTATATTATGTACACACCATCGTTTGTTTTTTTAATGTCGTTGGAACTTACTGTATTATCATACTTTGACGACTGTTTTCCATAAAACATAGTTTCGTGATATAATTAAATCGTAATGACATGTCATAATAACGTTTTTTGCTTATTTCACCGATGAATATTTCTTAACAATATTGGCGTCGTTTCATACCATCATAATGCCTGGATTAATTTTAATGCTTAGCATTTTATTGTGGTATTGGATTTACTTGATATTATAAATACCTACCCGGGTTTAAAGTTTTCAGGGTTTTGGCGATTATTTTAAAATGAATGACGCGTAGGTTTCCCAGTTTTAAACTTTCGTTTGCAATACCGATTTTCCGGGCAAAAGGGTACCATTTTGTCGTTGACGAAAAAAATAAACAAACTCTATATTTTTATCTATAAAAACATTTTTCGAGTACATGTCTTTGAATACATTGAAAACAGAAAGACAAATGGATAGAAAAAAATCGAATCCTCTCTTTTCTCCGGAGCACATCATTTTTTATCGTACTTTTGACGGCGTTTTGAATAGGCAATTTTGTTGCATAAAAGTGCCTTAAAAGAGAAATATGCAACCCCAAAGTGTCGAGATGCATACGAATATACGGATATACATCAGAACACTTACCACCGATAATTGTCATGCAACAAAATAATATTATTTATTATTTTCACAGTAGTTGTAACTTTGTAAGCTGCAGCTTCTGAGGTCACCGCGTCAAACACAATATTGGAAAACGAGTTTATTGAATTACGAGTAATTTTTAAGCACATTTTAGTGTAAAAAATGTTTTTGTACACGACGTACCTATACTGCTATTGTTATTTTTTCAGAATGTGTAATAAGACATTCATTGTATATTGATAAAAAAATAAAATAAATTTGTATATGTTTAATAGTATTATAATACTTACGTCAGTGCATTATAATAATATGAGATGTGAAAATAAAGAAAATTGTTATGGTTTCGAGCTAAATAATAATAATATATTTTTCGCTTACCATATTATACCTATATAGGTAGTGCAATCTGTGTTATTCTTCGGTTCATCGAAGGATGGCAAATATTTTTTTTTTCTTAAATTTCCTTGATTTTGAATATAATAATAATATATTCGTATACATTTTATTCATTTTACTACTGCAACTAAAGTTCAGACAGATCAAATCGTTGCGGTTTGAGTGGATTTACAGAGAACATCGATTCGATTTCTGATAAATTTCCGAGAATAATAACAAATACCTACGATATGCGTCTCCAACATTCGACATCACAGAGTTCAGTACCAACGAATTGATTACATAATAATATAATATTGTAATAAATTATTATGGTTTCTGCATTTATAGCCTGACTTTAATAACTGTCTTAGCATTTTATATCTCAAAGTCAATCGACCGAGTATTACGAGTCTGAAATTTAATAATTTCTCAGACTGTTCGAGCCTGACGTGTAAATATTACATAAATATTATATAATATTATATTATATACTATTTATAAACAATGTATAATAATATTATGTCCTCTAATTATGAAATATAAATCTAATACAATAGGTATTGTTTTAACAAAATTGATACGCAAAATGTGAGTATGTGACCCAATTAAGATTTAACATTCGTAATTTCAAAAATATTTAATTTTGTTAAAAACATTATATTTAAATAAATATCATTGCAAAATAGCATTTTTAGAATTTTTTTTATTTTTAAGTTTTTATTTTTATGATTGACAACGTCATTCACTTATAAATTTTAAGTTCAGATATCAAAGTAGAACACATTTTTAGAGTATTTATATCAAAACAAATCAAATTTTGAAAGATTAGTGATTTAGGTGTTTTAAGTTAAGATAAACAGAATAGAGCGGCACAGTGGTACCCTGAACAATTGTGGTCCACAACTCCGCTCATATTGACTTCAAATATTTATAACTAATTAACGCAAAACCTACATAAATTATGTAATAAAAATTTTTTTCGAAAATGTCTAAATAATGATTGTAGGATGAAGACATATTATAAATAAAGGATCATCTTATACATATAATAATATATTATTTTTTTTTTATTATTACTGATCTTGAGCCCGGCAGCTGAGACCATTAGCTATTTTTTAGTTTTTACTGTAGGTTATTAAGTCGGTAGGGGGAGGAACACGTATGTGTTTAGTTTGGCAGAATTTTTGATTGGACACCCATGCCCAGGTGGGGGATGGCGACACTTGTTCTCCGGACACCATGACTTGTCCGAAGAAAAATGCCGCCCATGGCCTAGGAATCGAACTCGGGTCGACTGCGTCGCAGCCGACGCCTTAGTCCGCTCGGCCACTCCGTCCCAATATATTATTTTACATAAGTTATTAAATAAATATTGTATAAGACATAGGTACTTAATTATAATTTATTATTATTTTCATACGTTTTATATTTGGAAATTTGGTCACTGAAACTACCGATTTAATTGTAAATGTTTTAATTAAATTTATATAAACTATGAATATTTCATTAGGAAAATATAAAACTGAAACTCATATAATCATATTATGTATAGAAAATAAAATTAATTAATTAAATACGATAATTGTATTATTATTATAATATAAACATAGCCCTCATCAATGTTATTTAATAAAGTTTTCCAATTTACTACTTATGTGTAATAAATTATACTAATAGGGTACAATTAACATTAAATCGGATTAAAATCATGCTAAAATTAACTATGAAAACATATGGACTTAAATGGATAATTTTTCTTATCCGATTATGGCTTCAAAAAGTATATTTTCGATCTAATATAATATTGTGGTAAATATAATTAAAAACAATTCAGTTAATTTCATTTTGTATTTAACTCCACATGTATGTAACTTTTTATAACAAACGTGAACAAATTACTGCGAGTAAAATCAATTTACATCTTCTGCATTTTGATTCAGACGTTTATTTAATCATCTGATTAACAATATGTGTATATATATAAATTATAATTCTATATTAGCTGTCGTATTCAGCTAAAATCTTATTAAGTTAAAACCATTTGTCAGTTAATATAAATAAAAAATATTATGGAATAGAATCGTTTAGGGCGCCATAGAGGACTGACACAGTAGTCATTTGGACGTTCAAAAACTATATATTTGTGCTCTAAAAGAAACATTATTTTTCACTATATATGAAAGCATTATTGTCAATTTTCTAATGCTGTGTACCGGCACAATACTACACACCCCATAGAATCCCAATCCAAATATAATACAGTATGTGACTTCTGACTGTACGTACCAAAATATATAAACATTGGTTCTTGTTTGCTATTAAAATATAACTATAGAAAGTAATTTAAAAAAAAAACGATGAACACAGAAATATTTAAGTAGTGATGAAAAATATATTTGATTTTGTTTATTTTACCAAAAGGGCTCATAGATAATCGGTATAGCTGAGTTGACAAACAATTAGGAAGTAAAACAGAATCCTGGGAAGCTGCTCTGCAGTAAATGAATTTGTGTGTACCTCGTAAATGAATTAGCCACCGCATGGATCTGTACAATTTTAATTCAACGATCAGTCGTTACATACAAAAAAAAACGGTTTCGGCAGAGACCATGTGACAATCTCAATTTCTCAGAAAATTTTTTAATTTATTTAAATCCTTTTTTTTTTTTGTAGGTTTAACCGCATATTATGATGTTACATAACAAATAACAATAGTATTATACTATTTTTAAGTCAATACCTAGTATCATTAAAATTTTAATCAAATGCATCATCTAAAAATAATTTTATCATTGTATTTTTGATATTTTTATATCGTTATAAGAATCTTGTTCTGAAAACACTTTTTATAAATGCTAAAATAATTTTGAAAGTGGTTTCTGGTAGAAAATTAGATCTAACTAAAGGGGGTCAAAAGTAATAAGCTAATGTCCATGTTCTTCAATATCACTGTAAGATACAATAAAAAAAAATTAGGGAAAAACTGATATATTTTAATATTTCCTATTGTTTGATAAAAATCGATTTTATATGTTTGAAGTAATAAAAAAATAAACTCCTAACTTTCAATGTTTGAATTTTTCAACAAATATTTATATTAGTTTATACTAGCATTTTCTAGACATGAAGTAGTTTTTCAACATTTTACGTATTGTAGGTAGTGTCGTTTAATATAGAAATTTGAAATTCTTGACATTTTTTAGGTTTTTTTTTTTTTAAATTAAGTACTTATGATAAAGTTTTGGTTTCTGAATAAAATAGCTTAAACATTGAGTACACATTTCTTCGTAAGTTGATTTTACCTTAATTAGATAATATTGAAAATCTAAATTTACAAATTATTTTTTTTAGTTTAAAATGCATACGATTCGTGTCTACAAAAACGTGAATACTCCTAATTATAAATTCATCAATATTGCGTACAAAATATAAATATACAATCCATTGTTATTCGCCATATTCATTTCATATTACCCAATTAATGCAGGCAGTAGTATTGTATAATTTTTAAAGACATTATATTATAGAAACGTGAGTACACATTCCCCCGAACGTTTTGATTAAATTAAAACGGCCAACCTCGGTCGTGTATGCAGTAAGGTGCACAAAATCATTATATCTAAATTAAGCTATCAAGTTTGTATAATAGTGTTATTCACTAGTAAATGTTATGCACAAATAAAAATAATCTATCGAGCTGCTAATACATAACATTTTAAAAACGTAATAAAAGCCACAATTAAAAAATTGTGATTTTAAAAGTTGAAAGTTTTAAAGAAAATTAAAAAAAAAAAAACTATGCTAGTCAGAGTGTAAGATCGTATTAAAACACGATTTAATGCTGCGAAAGGAAAATTAAAAGGCAAATGTCAAGTAAATACGAACGCCACTTCCTATTTATTATACCTACATTTCAAACCGTATTCTTCTAGTCCGGTGAATTATTTCGGACAATTAGTTTTTGCCATCGCACTTTACGTGTACATACAGTCGAAACGGGTCTCCTTTCAAATAAATTGCGGTAGCTGAAAATATTATGTGCATCCCACTGTTTTGTTGCATCCGCGCAAGATAAAATATAGACACAAAACTATTATAATACGACCCTATACCTACATCAAAGCGTTTCATTTTCATGAAAATTATCATGCCTTGAGTGAAATATGTGTAGACATCGTATCTCGCAAGTAGGTAGGTTTTTTTTCTTTTCTTTTCTTTTTTTTTTTTTATTGATCTTAAGCCCGGCGACTATGGCCATTAGCTGATTGTGGGGTTTTTACGATTGTAAGTAGTAGTAGGGTTTGGAACGGTAGGGTTTTTTAGATAGGTTTTTAGGTAGGTTTTGTTGGTTTATCAACAGACTAATTGTTTCTACACAAGAAAACAAAACTGTATAATATTATACTATCAAGCATATGGCCAATGATACCCAACTCGATAATAATATGTAAGTTGGTTGTTGGTATGATAATGGTTGACACGTCTTATCTCTCACTATAATATTATTATATAGTAACACAGTGTCATGCGGACATAATATTATAATAATATTATCTTTATGATAAATGTTTATGCGACCGTTTTGGCGAACTAAACGCGTATCGATAAAACCTATGTGTAATGTAGAAGTCTAATTTAAGTCCAGATGATCCAGTGAAGTATATTCCAATAGGACAATGGAAATTCGCGGTCGACAATAAGACGTTATATAATTAAAAAATGCCTATTGTGCAACATTGAAAGTGACGAGTGCTGCGACTCTGTGCTGCAGCAGTTTTAGGTACCGTCTGCACAATTTGTCGAAACGCTCCTTATTTTGATTTTATTATTATCAACCCGTGTACGAACAGTATTTCGGGTTTGTTAAGTGCATAATATTATCATATTATGTTATCGTATTCGTGAGGTTGTAAATTATTACATGGCGTTCACGCTCGGATCGGTGTTCTTAGAGAACTGACGGATAAAATATTGTAAACCGTAAATGTATGATAATAATAATAATAATATAATACAGTAGGTATATATAATATACAATAAGCTGCACTTGGCACACGAGTACACGACGTCTTAATGTACTCAAATCGTATGGCTGACACGTGATGCTGAAATATACACACAGGTATCTCGTAAGGTAATATCACACTGTTATATTATGTATAATAATAATTTATAAGTGACTCGCGCGTCGTAAGTACCCGCGTTGAAGAGATCCGGCGCCCGCGCATTTTTTGTAATTATTATTCGTTTAAGCGCCAATGCTTTACTTGCTTAATCATCTTAAACCTATTTATTAATAAAAAATTATTGTTGCCCATTTAATCTAGATTTCAACAGTCATGTTGCCGATAACTTCTTTATATTTTGAATTTCCTTACATTACTTATTTTATTTCAATTTATTGTATTCACAAATCAAGTTATAAGTTATTATATATATTGCGTCCCCCGGTTTATATTCGAGTACACTTAAACAGTGGAAGTACCATAATACTCACTTATAACCGGTAAAAAGGCATTAGAATTTATTTTCTACTTTTTAGTTCATAAAGAAGTTAAATAAAAACATTTTTTTAGTTATTTTAAAACCAAATTTTAGATTTTGAGCAAATCGATGAATGTATTGATTTTACAATGATATGTGTTTATTTTTATTTTTATTTTTTTTTTGTGTCTGGCATCACCTTTTAGGACAGTAAAAGTGCATAGGCACAGTTTTTTTTTATAAGCATTTAAAGTTTAAATTTTGACAAAATTTATCAAATTTAAAATTTAATAATTATTTTGTGGTTAAAAATGTATAAAATGTTCAACTTTTATAGCTAAGGATTGAAAATTTAAAACAAGGCTCCACGTAAATAGGTTATATATAAATTACTTTATTGACAATAATACCATCAAATATATTTGGTAATATCATAGGCTGACTGACCGTTTTCGCTAAGAATCGTTTTTCTTATACAATGATATTATATCATTGAATTCAAATGTAACACCAACCACGACAGTGACCCACTTGTAACCTACTGTACAGCAGAGCGACATCCACTTACCCACCTTTTTTAATTTTAAAACATCATAATTATTTATTAACCGAAGCGTCATACGCTATTGGATTTTCTCTGGTACGTATTTTAGATACACGTAGATTTCATTACGATTACTAGTCTTAGCTCGGGATGGTTGTTGTCGTTCTCGGTCATTTGTTTTCATAAATATAATTGAAAACAATTCAATTATTTTCGTTTTATATTTACAACCCCACGTTTTTATTAGTTTCTATAATAACTACGGTTTTTATGAACAATATTCGGTCACACGATTCCGATAACGATTTTCGTTCGAGTTAAATTTGAAATAAATAAGTGACAGTTATTCTATGAGATTAGTTAGTATTATAGGTTATCATAAAACCATTGATTATAAGTTGATTTGGAAAATTTAACTGACCGGAGATTAAATTGAACGTGAATTATCCGTGCCTTAGCCCTTAGGTATACCAAACGTGTATTGTGATAATGTACGATACACCAAATACGGTAGACTAAAATAATATTTTAAATACATAAAAACCATTGACAAAAACGCACAGACACCGTAAATTCACCGATTTTGTTTTTTGGTGAAACCCGTTTGTATAATCGATGCAACGAAACATTACTATGTAAGTATGTAACAATAGTCTATTTAGTCCATATACAAGATGATTCACTATGCATGTTCGTCCCTACTTTTTTTCCTTAATAATTTATCCTAATTTTTATTTTTGGAATTTTTAAATATAATATATTTTAAAGACCATAAAATTTACAAATTCTTGACATTTTTTTGCACTGTTTAAGAAACGTCCGGTGGCGATACAAACTATGATTTTTAAAATGAAAACTTCCATTTTTTTACTGTAGATCATTTAGTAGATATTTTTTTTAACTGTTTACGTACCTAGTTCAAGATTTGAACCAGTAGATTTTCAGCAGTTATTAAATTGCTTATACTAAGGATAATAGTCCTTAAAAAAGGTTTTACAAAAATATTAACAGATTTAATACCTATAAGTTCTATTATTTATTCTACATTGATCATTTTTACTAACAATAAATGTCGATACATTAATATTAAAATTACAAACAATTTCAAAATCACTATAGTTCTTTTATCTTTCGAATTCATTACCATGGGCTTTGGTATTATCCTTATAGTGCACAGAGTTAAATGACTCAAAAACTACTCGTTCATATTTTGTTTTCGATATATTATAATATTCAGAAAAATTAATTGCTTAATAATTACATACATATTTCTACAGTATAAAAGGGGGGTTCTCATTTGAAAGTCAAAAGTTTTCATACCCACAGGCCACAAGCCACAGAACACTCTTTTAGTAGTACAATAAATCTCAAAAATTTGAAAATATGGTATAAGTATATTAAGTATATTTAAAAATTTTAAAAATTAGATTTTTTATAACTGCATTATTGAATAAAAACGGGTGCGCATGTTTGGCGAATAAACCTGTAAATAAAAATGAATGTTTGTCTGTTTCTTTGTTCTCTATAGACTCAGAAACTATTGGACCATTTTCAATAAAAGTAATATCAATAGATTCCTAGAAACCCTGGGAGTACTTATACTTTATATTTTCCAACCCCTATTTATTGCTATAAGGTGGCTCACACACAAATTTTCTTTCGGCTCACTCATGTCGAGTATTTTTTTTTGTTTATTCGAATGCGTGTTCCTTTGGTTACAGATAATAAAATAGTTATTTTATAAATTTTTACAATTGAGTAATAGCTATATTGTATTATATTAGAGGCAAAGAGTATAGTTAAGGTTTATATACTAAAAAAAAAAGTACACGACTGATCTGAACAGTTAAAAAAATTAAAAATTGAGAATATTAATTTAAGAGAAACAAAACGGAAACTATGGATCGATTAGTTACCATAAATACTTGGGAAATACATGGTAGGTATACCATTATTCGGGTTATATCTAAAATCTGACGGATATGTAAATTTACAGATTTCGACCAATTGGTAACAGATTTTGCACACTTATTATTTTGGATCACGAACGGGAGTCGTATAGTATAGAGAATAGAAGCCTGCACGGGGAACAGCTATTATATTTAAAAGGCAAAGGGCGTAGGGCTGATAGAATCAAAAAAACTAGACCTATTTGGACGATTTGAGGGAGGTTTAGATAATAGATCTAACCAGTTATTTTAGGGTGGCTTACCCGCCATGAATAATATTAAAATCATACCCACATCGTATTCGTTTATTTTTGCTTGCAATCACGGTTCACGTAAGCAAAAAAAGTTACTTGTTCATATCCGCCGCATGTGGATTTCCATTCGGATTCATCTATCCCCGGTCACTACCGAGTAATGAAGTATAAATATATTATAATAATGTGATAGAATTATCTAACGGAAAATATTTAATCACGGATCAAAGGGGAATAAAAATATAAAATTAAAGTGGACATGTGCAATGAATGATTTTCCCGTTACACATTATTGTCATAATATTCATTAAATTGTCATAATTTTTTTTGGAATTTATAGATAATACAATTATTTTGAAAATGAACAGTTAGATATTTGGACCTCTCTCGAACGGATGGCAATGATAGGGGTTCATCTAAGTATATTAATTAAAATGTCGTCCGTTAATGGTATAATGTAATTGTATAATAAGTGTGTTTAAATCACAAATCAAAACTCCGTAGATGGATATGTAATGTTAATGGCATTTGAATTGCATTTTGATTTTTCTTGTTATTTTGTAACTATTATCTGTGATACGAATAGAAAGTCATGAACGTTCGCTTGTGCTCTACGCCAGTGGTAGGATTTATTCGGTTTAGAAAATAGTTTTTACGTGACAAGAAAACGGATTAGCAACAGCTTTTCAGCGTATTAATAAAACTGTGTAAGCTTTCAATCTTTTTGCATGAAAATTTCACTCACCGTGATTTAATTTCATTGTATATGACGGGTTTTAGGCCGTGTTGTTAGTAAACGTTGTCAAACAATTTAATATTTTATAGTTATTATCTCACTAATTACCGTTTTGTCAAAATTGGCGGCACAAATGTTTCGGTCGAGCAAATAATGATATAATTTTTTTTTTAAAATACAGATGAGAAAATAAATACAGACGCAAATATAACATTATTCTAACTTGAGGTCCTGAACAATCCTCGTTACGTCATGTAATTTCATACAATCAAAGTCCATAATATATAATATACATATTCCTATATTATATGGGTATCCAATATATTTACTGTCGTCACACGTTGTAATCTATTCTGACAATACATTTTGGAAAAACCGATGAAAACAAACATAATTATAGTTATATTCATTCATACTTACGGTTGTATGTTTTGTACGAATCGATCTTGGTCAAACGACGGTAGTATAATGGACATTATAACTACGACGTTGGTTTTTGCTCATTGAACTGTATTTTCGAAGGAAATTCTTAGCGCTCTGTCTTAAGTCAGTGATCGGATTATGCATACGCTATATATACCTAATTCTGTATAGGTACCTACTTGGCTACTTAATAGTTACCTACGCCATTTCGAGAAGTTATCGAGGAACGTATTTCAACAATTCGCTCCCGACCGTGAACCGTGGACAATGAATATAATATGTAGAGCTGACAAAGAAGATATCGCGTTACCTACTGTGTTCGTTTATGCCGATAATAATAATATTATTATAGTTCCGTTAAACTTCAAGTCTCTGCGTTGGTTTCGCAACGAAACCCGAATTATAACGTATAGTGTGGTTTACCGACTGCCGCACATTCTAACAATGCGGAAATTATGTAACTTACTATATTATTATTATTATAACAATATCGCTAGTACCTAGGTATTAAAATTTTTATTAAATATTCCTCAGACACCGGTTCCTTTGACGATGGCTCATGACGTTGACGATATGACCCGAAAGTTATACGTGTTTTATTTAAACCGTGTAAGTATTTTACCGCAAATTATCGTACCGGGTACTGAGTAGTAGACGCTTGCACTGTCTATAATAATATGAAATAAAATAATATATGAAAACGATTTCTACTAATTGAATAACATTTGAAAAAAAAATTATTCGTTCCTGGATGATATTTAAAGCATAATATGCTATAAACTATTATTTTACGGGCGCATCATAAACATATTCGTGTAAGCACAAATCATCAACAACAAACCAAAATGCGTTATCTCAATAAATCAAATTGTTCAAGAGAGAAAGTTTAAACTTCAAACTGTTTTATCGTCTTCATTCAAAATGAACGATTTTTAATCATCACCGAATATAAATACTAACAAAGTTTTGCGTTAAGCCTTGTAATTATTTAGGTTTGTTCTAAGCAAGACTTAACGTTGAAAGAAAAACAAAAGTGTCAACGATTTCTGTTAAGGACCAAAAAGTTCTGCAGATAGAACCTTTTGGCTGTGATAACATTTTTTTAATAGGTATAATATTTATTTTTAGAGCTTTATTTTTTGAATTAAATGTAGGTATTTATTATGTTTCTCGGGAACGAAAATTCAAAAACGAAAAATAATGTGACGTGTAGTTAAAACCAACATCATAATCATAATAATATTATGGTACTATTATTTATAATTTTTTTAATTTTGTCGATGAATGTGTGTAATAATTAGGTAATAATATTGTATTATCACGTTATCAACGATTATGATAGTATAGTAGTTTCTTCGGTTATCGTCACTTTATTTTATCATGTTGAAAGGCCCTATAATTGGTTTCAATAATTTAGCTAAATATACTGAAAGGATCTATTTAGGTCAAAAATAAATAGTAAATTGATAAACACTAAATATTTACTACCCTATATATTTCGAACTGTTTAGTAAGTTCTTGATAGGTATGACTCTTTACGGTGTGCCTAAATTATTATTTATGAGTATGAATAATAAAATATTGATAACTTAACCTATTATAATGATGTGAACAGAATTTTTGTTGCTGGTCCCGCCTAACCAAATCCTATACCTACAAAGACTGACAGTATTTTCGAAATTCAATCACCTATTTCCAACACATGCCATCAACGCGATAATGTGGGAGACAAAACGTGTGCAAATTGTATTAAAATATTATATTATCTGCCTTCATTGTATCTTAATATTTACCTAGTTTAAGATCACACTTGTGACGTGTTATAATAATAATAATAAGCACTATATATGTGTTTTTTTTAACACGGAGTATGGCGGGAGTGCTTTAGTTGAGATATCACTAATTTTTTGTTGATCATGGTTTTACAATGATCTTTTGATATTTTTATTTTTTTGCTGTATTAGTAATTTTAGAAATTAGTATTATTATAATTTTTTTTTTGTTTTTTAGTTGCTATAGGTGTCGGATAGCAGTGGTGTATTTAGGTTTTTGTCATGAGGGGGGGGATATGATTTTATCCAGTAGCCCCGCTTTTAAAGCTAGATGTCTTAGCCCTTAAGTTAAGACTCCGAAAAATTTTGCATATTATATACATGCTATGGGGGAGGATTGATCCTCTTGATCCCTCCCCGGAAATACGCCACTGTCGGATAGTAATGTGAGACGCGAGGAATATTATCTAATAAAATGTTGAAAATACGCTACAAAAATGTATGGTTAAATTGGCTATAACTATGTTTATATCATTCAAAATGATTTGAAAACTACACCATGCACTTCTACATTCAATTTTCAATTAGATTATTGTATTTTCAAACTTCATTATTTAACTACAAAATATTGTCCATGTTTTCTCAAGAAATTTGTTCGTGAATCGTGTTGCTTCCTGTAATAAATTATGGTCATACAGTTTTCGCGAATATTTTTCCTATATGTGTGTTTTAAGGCGCACTTTTCTTTCTATACTCAGAGTGACACTGCTGTTTCGTTTGATTTGCTATTAATTAGCATTAAAATAATCGACTTTTGTATTAATGTAATAATAGAGTCATTGGACAATAATATGTCACATAATATAGATTTTACTTTTAATATTTTATTATTCAATCATGTTGATAGCTTTATTTTTATAAGGAAATTGAACAGTAAAAGTTATGAAAAAAGCTATTGAAAAATCAATATTTAAATATGTATAAACACATCACTTACGTAGGTTTGGAGCAACAAGGTTCTTTAATACGAAGGAAATTATTTCCTCAATTTTATAATAATAACACCTAAATATTTACTTATTGCAAAAACGATCGATGCTGAAATATAACGAGATAACAACATCCGATTTCTGGTTATTTCGATCCTGTATGCCATAATAGCATAATATTCTGAACACACGGCGTGTTGCATAGGCAAATAAATAACTCATTATTTGAAATATAATCAAATTGTTTTGTCATGATAAACAATCACATAAACGCGTTGCAGACGCTACATAATATTATTATTAAACGTATTTTAACGGATGTAATACAAAACGAGGCATATAACATTATGAGATAAATTTTATTTCAAATTAATATCATATTATTGTCTCTAGAACAAAACTACAACAACTTAAAATGTATGAATTTTGAGTTATGACTACTTTCGAATGATGACAAAATAACCCCGTAATTTTAGCCACTAAAAAGAGGTGTAAGTATTGAATTAATTAAATTTAAGCTAATTTACACACCAAGAGAGTCATATTATATTTACTTTATGGCAGTATACTTGTTTTTATTCATCAAAATAATCAATGAAGTAAAAATTCAAGATTGCCTAATTTCGATTTTTGGCGTTATTTTAAAATAAACAAAAAACAATCATCGTGTGATATTATGTTGAGTGCAAAACCACAATATTAAGAGTTCTGGCGGTAATGCATTTTATGATTTGTGATATTGCAGCCATAATATGAAATTCAATACTGCCATATTATTATAGTATGTGGCTGTTTTAAAATCAATTTCTGTATGCAATTCAACCATATCTCAAGAAATATGACAGTCTTGCATTTACTTAAAAATTTTAAAAGGCCACAAGTTGAACATTTTGGGTTTAAAAAAGTATTTCATAATATTTGAAAAAGGCATAATATTATAAAGTATTTTTGCAAATACATAAGTTTTTAGTTTCAAATGCATAGGTATAGAACCCTTTAAAATATCTGAGCTCAAACTTCAAATCGTTTTTTCATAAACTATACATTTGAGTCTTGTTCTAAAGGTTCCAGAGGTACATATTATAGTATTTTATTATTTTTATTGAGTGATTCAAAATTTTGTGTTAAGCGTCTTAAATGCAATACATTTTATTTTTAGTTGCGTACTAAATCGGTCAGAAGTGTTAAGAGATCTGAAATCAAATATTATTACGTACGGTGTTAATATTAATTGATTTTGAGTTGTATCTGAGCGGTCACAGTGACTTGTGTGAAAATTTAATAAATTTTTGATTGAGTGTATACGATTGAAACTAGTTGCAAACTTGTATGACTTGAGTACGCGCGTTTCCATATTATTCCTATTCAAATAAGTTAAAATGATTTGTTCTCAAAGTCCCCATCGATTTTTATCCAAAAGTATAAGAATTTGTCTACTACCTACATATAATAATTTACTTGACATTTTGCTATGAGCTCAGAATAAATTGTTTTATTGTTATGCATTGTTGTTACTAGACATAAAATATTTTTTACTTATTTTTTTTCTTTTAAATATCATAGTTGTAGTCGAATAGTCATTGTAGACGTACCTGTGACGTAAGAATATATCATATTCCTTTGTATTTATTTTCTCTCTCGGTTAAGTTAGGATAGGTTATATGAGCATTTAATATATAAAAGATCGTGAAAAAAATCGTTTGATACTTTAAGAAATAACAAAAAAAAATGTAATTTCTCGTGGATTGTGGTATTATTTGTATCAAATATCATGTCAAGACGCTGTAGTCTATATTACACGTCTTTTGTAAGAAAATAAACCAATAAGTCGGTTAGGTTATTGTTTGACATAACGCGTAGCTACTGATCAATTTATAACACAATATTATTATTCCATTGGTTGCGATAAAAACGAAAATCAAGTATAATACTTTATTTTAAAAATTTAAAAAAAATCATTGTTGTGTGTCAATCTCTGGTCCCTAACACGGACATCATCCAAGAATTATCAGTTTTAAATCTTCTAATCAAATACCCTAACAATTGAGAGCCAGAAAAAAACTATATTCAGGAACAATATCAGAAAATTGATCTGCAACAGAACTGATTTCGTGAAAAAAAATACTGTGAATATTTTAGAATCAACCAAAAGCAAAATATTTATAGTATGATTATTAATGAAAAATGGAATGTAAATATTTTAAATTGATGAAATACTTAATTGGAAATAATATAAGGACATTTAAAAAGCAAAAATCACAAAAACAAATGTTTGGGGGGGGGGATATCCTTCGACACACAACAACACCTCATTTACCCGCCAAGTGATGGTAACCGTCGCCGTGACCGCGGTTGACATCGAACCACAGGCCAAAGAATAATTATTAACCGTATATTAACGTATTAACCGGCGGCGGTGTTGTCCGCACCGCTTGTGTTGCAGGTGAGGAGGGCCAACCGAGAGAGGCAGCGGCTGTCGCGGCTGCAGAAGAAGGAGATCGGGCTGGCCACCATGCTGCTGTGCGTGGTGGTCGTGTTCCTGCTGTGCAACGTGTGGGCGCTCATATCGAACGTGGTGGAAGCGTTCTATGGCATCACCGTCGACCAGCTGGTCAAGGTCAGCAACCTGCTGGTGACGATCAACTCGTCCGTCAACTTCGTCATCTACGTGATATTCGGCGAGAAGTTCAAGCGGCTGTTCTTCAAGCTGTTCTTCCCACGGGGCGTGTGGATGTGCGGATGGCACTTCGCCACCGATGGCCGCGGAGGCCCGGGCGGCGGCGGCGGAGGTGGCCACGCGGCCATGGACGACAGCGAGGCCACGTGCAACGGGGCGACGGCTTTCGAGTGCAGGCAATTGGCCTCCGCGGCGGGCGGTTCCTCGTTGTCCGCGGACCACTTCAAGCGGTCCCACCGCGGCCGTCACCATCACCAACACCACCATCATCATCATCACCACCATCACCACAGCAACCGGGACGGCGATCGTCTGGACCACCAGCACGGGACGGCGGCTAACGACGGCGGATGTGGTAACGGTGGTAACGGTGCTTCCGACGACCGGGAACTCTGCTCGAAGACTCCAACCAACAGCGGTATGATTTGGGAACACTCGACCACTACCACCACGACCACCGTTAACGTACATCAGATCTGAGCGTTGTCGGATTCGAAATGTGTTTTCACTTTGTCATAGATGCTTCACAAAACGTGTGTGTGTTTTTTTATTTTTATTTCAACAAATATATCATGTTACCAACTAGATTAGGTCGGGTGATGAGTAAGAGAATGGTGGTGAGAAAGAGGAGGAAAGTCGGACGATTTGGTGGAAATTGAAGGGATGAAATATATCATATTAGACGTTGACGGTTGGACATTATTACTGTCCGATATCTTACAAAATTTTGTTTTTTTAAAACGTTCAAAATTCCATTAGGAAAAAAAATTGGTCGACTATAATAAATATTGTATAATCGGTGATCGGTTGTGCTATCGTCTTGATAATCGATAACACGAAATATTGGCCACGGGTGATTTGATATAATATTTCATGTGCATAGCCATTTTTTTTCACACAACTTCGTGGTTCACTGAACTTCATCTATTTGATCATGCCGCATTAAGATCATTATACGACAGCACCCAAGGGACGATCGCTCGCCATTGCGGTTACATGAGAGATAGCGCGTGGTACCTACATACATGCTACCAGCTACTACCGAGGCTGGGCAAATCATCTGATTTTTTTTTTAACTTGTTAAGTTGAGTTGATTAAAGTCAAGAATAACGTTTTTTTTTTAAATTATAAAAATTGCAAGTTAAATTAAAATTTAGTAATTTAGTGAAATCATTAAAATTATTTTATTTAAACCGAATATTTGCGATCAACTCCAAAGCACATATTAATTTGATGAAATTATACACACAATATCAAATATAAAATAAGTATAATAATAGTTATTTATAACATAAAAATACTCAACAGATAGGATGATACAATCTACTAACTACTAACATTGTTTATTTATTAATTAGACGAGTATTAACTGGGCTGGTTTATTTTTTTAGAGATCATGACACCAACGTCACTTAGCTAGTGTTTGGATTAGATAAGACGTTTTTTATCTAGATAAAGATAAAGTTAATGCAACTCTAAAATATCTAGATGGATATAAAAGATAACTTAACTCATATTTATCTATATAAAGATAAATTTAAAGATAAATACTTTTTTTATCTAGATAAGAATAAAGATGCAATTTTTTTTTAAATGGGTTTAAATTTAGGTATATTTTAGTTGGGCACTAGGAACATAATAATAATAATGGTATAAATAAAAATAATTACATTATTTAGAAACTATAAACTTGGTTTGCGAATCCGTATAAATATTTAAAATGTGTTTGTACAATTTCGCGATTTTTATCAATAAAAAATGTATCTAGATGAATTTATTTAGATTAGTATAAAAATTATCTAAGATGAACGTTTAGATACCTTGTAACTATTTAACTAGATAAGATAAAAGATGAACAAATAATTATCTAGATAAGTCCGAACACTGCTCTTAGCACATCAAACTGAGTTCTCTGATATTTGGTGTTATTGTCCAGACGTTTGAAATTAAAGTGCTTGGATGAGAATATATATATATAAAACTTTTCCGTGGAAATTTATAATAAGAAGTATTTATATCCATTAATTTGAAGTCCAGAAACACTTTATTCGAAAAATCGACATTCTACAATTTAGTATTCACAATACCAAATATAAATAACATTTACTTATAAAAAAAATATTATCGTTTTCTTTTTCACACATATATGTTTTTGGGTTGGATATATGAATTTGTCATTATAACCAATCTCTGTAACGCTTTGTTTATTTCAATAGAAATGCAAATCAACAATAATAAGTTACTATTCTAAAAATATTACCATGCTTCTAGATATTTTTCCTCTACCTACACTATAATTATACCCGAAAACATAATATAGTATATTATGATTCCTCAATTTTCTTGCAGAGGAAAAATATTTAGCTATTTTATCTTGGTAGGGGATTTTCGGACTGGCATTTTTCTTTGTGTCTATAAAAACAATAAATTGTACAAAACAAAATTAATTTCAAGTATAATAATATGGAGTTTAATTATTCGAAAACAATATTAAGTTAACGGGACTTTACAATCAATTAACTGATAAGTAACAAATTTTTACTCCAGTCCAACCTAATTCCTAACTAGGTAGTTAAGAGTAATATTTAACTTTAACTTTTTGTTGCCCAGCCTTGCATATTACGCGTCACAATCCGGAGATCGCACGTACGTGTGTAATATATAATATGGTTTTATATTTTTAATAAATGCTTGTGATGGTATCAGTTAAGTATGTAAAGGAGAATGATTCGTTGGTTCAACATCGAACGGCTGAATGCGAGCGCATATCATATCTCGTCTAAGGCACCTGCCACCTGTCAGATAAAATCATATCATCAGGAAAAGAACATCGTTCGGTATTTTTATAGCCACCGTTATTGTTATTAGTAAGCAACACGTGTCGCGTTCTTGTGGTTTTAATTGTGTGTACAACGGGAAAATGTACGACGTACGCACATAATTAAAATGTATTGAATAATAATCATTAAACTATAATTTGTTGCAATAATTTTTCCTCTTACAGATCAAAAAAATGTGGCAATTATATTTTTTTATTGTCTTGTGTACAAAATATGCGCCCACGGAGTGCATTCTGATGACGTCACTAGTTTTGTTTACATCCCGGATGACCTCACCGTTTCCACAATAATACAATATTATACTCTACGGCACAGCTGTGAAATCCGAATCCCGTGTTCGTATACCTAACTGAAAACAAATATTTTTTAATTTTTTTTTTCAAAGCGAAATCCCAAGACTTTTAGAAATTCGGAAGCGTTACCCGAGTCATACAATATATTATACTGAAACGCGGACAAACAGTTTCCGCATACCTATATAACACGTGGCGTATGTCAAAACGTCATTCGGGTTTTAATCTCATTTCCCGCCCGCAATCTGACCCCGAAACCAAATCGTACCGATGATACCTAACGTGGGTAGATATAGGACCGATGAAGTGGTTCCGTCTTTTCATATCCAAACTCAATATTGAAATCCCCCAAACACGTCAGCGAATTCATCTAATATTATAATGTACCATATTATATTATTATTATTATTATTAAGTCGTATTTACGTGCATGTATATGCCGATTTCCGTGTATATTATATAATATATTATACTATGTGTATATAATTTGATTTGTGTTTGTATATGTGTGTTCTTGTACCTACATTAAATTATATAATGACACAAGTATGGGTGGGTGGGTATACTGCGTTTTCAGATTCAATAGTACGTCACGACGTTAAGGTTGCAAATAAAATGACGTCCTGAGTTCCGTTAAACTTGTTTTTAATTCGATATTTACTTTGAATACCTATTATACTTGTACGAAACTCCTATATTGATGTTGTCGTAATATTATTTTTATTATTACTATCGTATGTTACGACGTATGTTATGAAAAAGCCTTGTTGTACGCGTAGTAATACAGAAAATACAAGCCATTGATAATATCATCCGAGTCAATGTAAACTGTACTGTATACAATATTTATTATTGATATTTTTCCTTTCATGTATGTCACTATGTATAATATAATTAATATGCTATTTTTAAATATTATGATAAAAAAAAAAAAAACTGTATACCATCATCATTTTTGTGTATTTCTTTTTATATGTAAAAAATCAAAAGTATATACAAAATACTTCTTTTTTTTTTAAATTTTAAATAACTTACTATCTACAATATTATGTAAAATATATGTATTTAATTCAATAACATTAAAATATATATACTTATGTTCACAAACATTTTGTTTTGAGATTTTTCTAATAATATTTGTAGCTATTTCATATATAAATATATACTATTAGTTTGAATTACATGGTAAATAAAGTTAGTAGCCAATTTATTTTGAGACTAAAGAAGAGGATTACCGGATAATAGCGTATAAGAAAAAAGATTGTGAAAAAATATAGAATTAAATTGATTGAAATTGATCAAAACAAAGATGACCATGTAGAAACTAGATGATAATGTGGACTTCAATCGATCAATCTACAAATCATGGGAAATCATGAAAAAAACTAAGTCGTGAAGGTTGTAAGAACAGTACAAATATAAATTTCCTGGTAAAATACGATTGTGCGCGGACCTATTGGTTTAGGATTGTGTGTGTTAAAATAAATACTACTGCAAGATTGTACAATGTTGCCAAATTTAATAAAACTAGAACATAAATTCTAATATTACTATATTATCGGTAATAATGAAATTTGTCATAATGGATTCAATAAAAGAAGTATGGTCTATTTTGTCAGGAAAAAAAAATTACGAGTTAATAATTTTAAATATCAATGTTAATTAACAAAATAAAAGACAACTTGATGAAATTGAGGTGTACTAGAAAAGTGTGTTCAGCTACTTAACTAGTTTAACTACTAAATTGGATAACACAATCTTATCAACAAATGGCAATCACGACCAACTAAATTAAACATTTATGGATTAAAAATTAAAAGTTTTTTAAAACATTCAGTTCTGTGCTTATACCATTACGCCTAATCTGAAAACATCGCAATTCTATTGTCCCGTAAGTGTATCAGAGACTGAATAATATCCATCAAACGTTTGTAGATTGTAAAGATTGGAATTCATTTAAGTTAATGTTTTGAACTTTGTATTAGACCCTGAAAGTTGAACGGCACAGGTCATCGAAGGACAAATCTGTTGTTTATGAATTGAATTAAGATTTTGCTTTATAGATACAGGTTTAAGAATAAAGACCTTTGTTTGCGAATTCTATAAGGCTCGAACTACATAAAAAAACATCATCTATACGGTTCTAACGCGCTTAGTATGGAAACCCTTGCTAGACATAAATAGATGCTAGGGTTAAAATTCTTAAACTACTTATAGATATCAAATCTGGTAAAGTTGATACTCCTCTAGTTTTATAACCTTCAGAGTCCCACAACGAATTTCAAAATCAAATACCCTTTTTTACATTCCTCATTGCAATTCCGATTGTTTAGCGAATGAACCAATCACCAGAGTAATGTCCTTTGCCAATGTTGACGAGTCCCTCCTGTGGTAATGTTGTGTCTATTTAATTTACGAGTATAATATCTTATAAATTATCATAACTTGTAATCAATTTAGAAATCTGTTTTTATTTTTCGTTCCAAAGAGCTAACTCGTAAAATACGTAAAGCAAATAAAATAAAATACACTGAATATATAAAACACTAACTATAATTCTAGATAAAAATCCATCCAAAAATGTTCATTGAGTCGTTTTGGATAATATATATATAATAAATTAAAAAGTATATTTTAAATAATATGTAACTTGTAATTTATTATTGGAGCATAAAACCATCACGGTTAAAACTGAAAACACACTGAATACATTCACCTTCATATTTACCGTCTTGTCACCTTAGTCGAAGCATACATACACACCCTATAGAGCTACGAAGATTAGGTAAGACTTAGAGGCTTATATTATATTTTAGATTAAACTATACGGTTGGCCACAGCCTAAAATGTTTTATTAGTTCTATGAATTTGTAATGGAAAATAGTTTGAATATAGCTATAATAATATTGAAATATAAATTACAAATTGTACAAAAAAAGTTTGTAATATCTACTTTATAGAATGTTATTGTTTGAGCTACGAAGAAAATTAGACAATTTTATTATATCTGTCTATATAATATTTGTATATGTATTTATAAATTAAAGTAAACTTGGTTGTGTCTTGTACACTTGGAAAGTACTGTACAAATTGACACAATATGATTCGGGAAGTGATTATTTATTCAACTCATATAGGATAAATTTGCTCAGACAGAAAGTTTGATTTGACTCACGAAAATTCAATATTTTATTTTATATAAATATATAATACCTAATAGAGTTGCACAGAAATACAATTTTTAAAAAATGGGAAAGTAGTTAACTGCTTTTCAAGTCCAGTGTATATTATCATAGGACAGGCACCGTAATGGATTTCGTGATAAATTTAAACTCAATTATAAATCGTTATGACATTATGTACGATGGAAAACGATTATGACCGAAGACTTCCGAACTTTGGTTACCTACCATACAATAATATTCTTAATACTGAAACCAAATAATCATATTTTTTTTTTTTAGTTTCTCCTTGTTGTTTTAAAAAGTACTGATAATTTTCTGTTTTTACCTCCAAAAAGTAACAACTAGATATACATTTGCTACAAGTAACCCGCATCAAAGTTGATGACTAAAGCATTATTTTTATACCAGAAAATGTGTCTTCTGACAAACAAAAAAAAAAAAAACAAAACAAACATAATTTTAAAATCAATACATTCATCGCTACGCTCAGAATCTAATATTGGTATGGACTAGCCGAGCCATCAAGCGTAGCTATGAGATTTTATTTAAATAAAATAATATATTATTTACTGTTTGTCATTCAAATGTACAACAAAAGGAAAGGCAATGCATTTACGTTTGTAGCCTATATAGACTCAAAAAATATTTGACCGGCTTTGACGAAAGTTCAGAGATTATTCTTAGAGATGTTAAATAAGTTTAGAGAGTAGTTTGAATCACATTTGAAAATAAACCAAGTGCTTGATCCAATCCGTCACAGATGAATTGCCCATCTCGGCCAAATTAGTTCACAAACCGAGGTAAACCGACGCCAATTTGACCGTAAACTGAGATACACCTATTATACAGCGCCATATTTTATATTTGTTCATTTTTTACCCGGGTGAAGTCGGGTCATGTACAGCTTAGAAAATATAATCTGTGTTTAGTGTTGATACTTCCAATCTAGATTAAGGTTTTAGTATTTCACATATTTATTTTCTAACAAAAAAAAAAACATAATACATCATTGTAAATAATCAAATCCCCTTTGTCATTTAATCGTTGAATGAACTCTAAAGAGAGAAATAATTTCAAAACTATTAATGTAATGACAAACAAACAAAAATATTGCCTGTACATTTGTTTTATTCATAAATTTCATTAGCTCTAACGCCAGAACTCTAAGAAACTTTAAATTTTTCTTTTCCTGTTTACAATTAATTTCTAGGTCTAGATTGATTATTTTTACCAATTAGTTTTTTTATTTTTATTCGTTTTCTACCTCCTTTTTAGGTATGATATTATATAAAATATGAACAAAATGACCCCCACTCATAAATAATTCTAATTTTATACAATCGTATATTTATTATTACATTTATTTTGAGTTGATAGTACCTAGATGGTATCTAAAAAAAAACTTTATATTTACCATGGTAAATATTATCCGCTCCACCTGCATAATATTAAACGAATAAGTTAAGATTTATGATAAGTAACCAGTTTTGAGATTGTAAGTTATCAATTATTTTCACTTCTTTTGTTTTTTTATAAATATACAGTAATATATTATATATAATATAATTTAAATATAATTATTATTAACCTCGTTGAATACTGAAAAACAACAACTATGACATCCCATGAGTTTAATTCATGCTTAATTATTGTCAAACCATAGTACCATACAATGATACAATGAATCTGAAAAAATTCACTCTCTTAAAAAATGTTCTGCAATATATTAAAATATAATAATATTTTAAATTTTCGTTATAAGACTTAAAATGTTTACAATCAGCTAAGTTAGTGTGTTGTGCGTTTCTTCAACACATAGTCAATGAATTATTTTACTTTTCAACACAATCATATATCAATAATTTCAACAATTGTTCAGCGAGTGATTTAACGTATAACAGTGAGGTAGGTATATATATATACCTATTATAGTATGTTTTCGACCCACAAGGGTCATAAAATACTGTCCGCAAACTTATAATCGTACGGCATACCTACGACCGAACGTAAATAACTAAATGCACATTTATCACGCACCTTGCAGACATTTTCTATTTTGGAGGAAAGTAAGAAAAAAACACTCTAAGTTTCGCGTGATTTCTTTTATTCGTATGAATTTCATTTTTATTCATAATTCGATATTTTTGTATACATTGTGTGACAATTTATTGTTAACGTGATTTATAACTATGTGCAGAACTATTGGCTGGATTTAAATAATTTCATACATTATAATAATATTATATTTTTTTCCTTTTTTAAATTACTATAAAATACCTCATGTACTTAAAATTATGAAAATTATAAGCTTAAAATTATACCCACTTTTAGTGGATCTATTGTTTTAAAATATGAAACATGAAGACAGTCGTGTACTAACAGGGAAGACATTAGCCAACGTTTAATAGTTGAGTACATGTTATGAGAAAATAAACAAGAACAACTTCTAAAGAACATAATATAAATTATGTTTTTGGACCCACGAAATGTGTTGTAACAGAAATTCCTTTAATTCATTCAAATATAATTTATCATCTCGTTACTTGAAAAGGGCTTTTTGGCAACCTGAGGTATAAGTTTACAGTAAGTACTTACTGTAGACAGATTATATGAAGCATTTTGGTCACAAATTCTTCACAAAACTAATCAAATAAATCATCTGTATTAGACTGATAATGTATAAGATTTTATGCGGTTATTAGAAAGATTTGTTAGACGGATTTCTAAGTTTTAAGGTGAGAATGAAAAAACTTTCTGCAATATGCGTCAGATTATATTTAGTTAATAAATTAGTGGTTTAAAAATAATATTCAACAGGTACCTAATCGGTGAAAACAAATTATAAAGAAATAAAAATTATTATAAGACTGTAATATTATTATACTTACGTTTGTATTGTTATTTTTGTTATTTTAATGTTGTTAAAAGCTGGTCTTATTTTCGTGCATTAAGTCCAATAAGCGGAAGAAAAAAAATATACTTCCGGAAGTCCAATTTTAATTTTAAAAAATATTTGAATTCCTTATTCTCATTTCTAGGTGCTTATATAGGAAATGGATTATCAATTTTTTTTTTAGAACGCCAAATTATAAAGGTAAATCTTTAAAAAAAAAATTAACTAATTTTGTACTATACTAATTATTAAACAATACAAAACATCGAGAAATTTCCTACATAACCTAGAAAAGAGAATAAGGAATTCAAATGTTTTCAAAATTAAAATCTGTTTTTTCGGATTGTGTGAATTTTTCTTCCGCTATTTGAGATTTTCATGTTGAAACTTTTTTGACCACAAAATATAGTGACGTATGACTGCGTCTCTAATTTCAAATAATCTTAGCCGGTGTTAATCTTTAATTACATAAAGCGTCCGGGCAACTCACCCACACTAATGATCAATCACTACACCCACAGTTGCTGACGACGTATATATTATAGAATATTACCTAAATCCTAACTTTTAAAAATGGTTCGCTTTCAACAGCCTTAATACAAAAAGAATTAGTATAGTATAAAGAAAATAAGTAAATTTGAGTTATTACTATTTACTTGAGTCAACCAAAATAATATGACGACATTTCTGACGAGCACAAACAATAAAATATAAAAAACAAAAACTTTTTCAATTTTTCTAATGGTTCGAGGGAAATATGTTTCATATCTTACTATGTTCGAAAAATGTATTTTATACAAACTCAAGTCAGACACGCAGAAATTAGAATTTAAATTACTAGGTACCTACGGTACCTATACTGGCGATAATGTTTTGAAATTAATTTTATATTATATCAATATGAAATTATTATAAAATTACGATTTTGATCACATAACATATTTCTCGATCTTTATTCACTGTTTTACTATTAGGTAGTACCTATATTTTGTATAATTTTTAAATAATAAAGTATCGTTTTAAAATTCAAATCAGGGGAATTTTTATTTGAAAAAATATATTGCATCCAGATGTTACACACCGAATAATCAAATTATACATTCTGGTTTTTTTTATGATCTGTACGTTGATCAAACATTAATTTTAAATTTGGATTAAGTTATTTAAATAAAATAATAAACACCCAGTAGAAAGGAAAAAAAATCACTTGGTCAACAGACAATATTGAATTATGATAAACCGAATTTAATGAAAATACAAAATGTATTATATTATAAAACAAATCCACTCTCGTTTAGCAGTCTGTTTCTCAAAATAAATAGTATGATATTATTATTTGTGTGATAACGAAAGGGCTATAAATGAGGCTTCAAGATTTTTCCTAACAGTATTTTGCCCAATAGTATAATAAGTAGGTAAAATATAAATATAAATATAACGAACCGACACTATGTCAACCGAAAGATTTTATATTATAATGTTTTGTTAGGTTAAGAAATTATGTTTAAAAGATTACGGCAATTATAATATTTGATATTAATGAAAACCCAAGTGGTTTGTGTTGCTCAAAAATTAAAATATGGTCTTGTATACACTGATTACTGGAATTTTATATTTTAGTATCTGAATAAGTAGGAACTATATAATAATAGATGAATTTACTTTGTAAAATAAAAATCACACTTATATGTACATACCTACAGCTGATATAATGTTCTTTAAAAAATAATCATATTCATCAATCGTCATCAAATGCCATAAAACATAATGCAAATTATGCCAATTTCTAAAATAAAATGTAGTTCAAACATAAATTGGATAGAACGAGACGACACTTTGTCGTGATGTGGAATATACCTTTTTTGATATTATCAACTAGAAAACATTTTTAGTATAAACGACCAGAAGAGTAAAATAATATGTACCTATATTAAAATGAGACTAAGCTGCATTTATTTCCTAAAAACTATTAAAATTTATTATAAGAACTATTTTTTTATCACATAAATTAATTAAAAAAATAGTCATATCTAATTATTATCCATAGGCACTTTATAACGGGGTGCCGTCAATCGGTGACTTCCCCTTCACGTCAATAAGCCCCCATCCAAATGTCCTCATTGTATAACATGTAAATAAAGAGTGTAAATATAAAATTGCGTGCAATAAAAAAAGGTACTTTATTTCAACTAACAAATGAATATGTTATATCTATATTTAATGTTCCTTTTAGCTTTGAAGTTATTATTTCTTTTAAAAATGTAATGAAAAATACCAATCTTTTCAACTTATCATGCACTCCGTTAATTGCATAGTAGGTCGGTATATACCTATAGGTAATGCAAACACAATTTATAACAAAACTGTTCAAAATAATAATAGGTATCGAAATTACATAATGACGTGGCCTGTGTACCATAAAAATGTGAGCGACGGTCAGTTATTTTCACAAATTATTTAAATGATGAGAACCGAATAATATTTATTTTTAAAACACATTGTACTAAAATTGCATATACATTGCGCCGTCTTAAAAATTTATATTGTTATTTTGTGTTGATCTCTCTATTATTATATAAAGCAGTACTGTATATTTATATCTTCCACAAAATGTCCACAATTTATAATAATAATAATCTTTTTCTTTTACACATGTTTATATATTATTATAGATAGGTAATACAGAACATTAATATTATGGATAGAAAGATAAGATCCAAGTTATCTGACTAATATAAAAAGCTACGACAAAAACTAAAGTGCACCATTAAAAACATAAGGATAAGGTAAACATATTGGAAGAGAAAAAATCTTTTAAAATCTTGATGAATTTTATAATTATTATAGAGAATTTTTAAATAACAGTTTAATTACATTTCAGAATTCAAAAACACAGCACCCTTAGGTCTTTGGGAAGAAGCCACTACTTTAAAAAGTGAGCCGGTTGCAGAGCTCTCTATTCATTATATTATAATACATTAATTATGTTATGCAATTTTCATGTAGGTACCTATTTTATACCTTATAGTCTACAGGTACCTTTTTTCTTTAGGTTGACATTTTCGAAATTCATTATGCAAATATATGTATAGTTCGATAGCCCTATTTCGGTCTTTGATCCCAACCATTTTAATCTGCTTAACACCTTTACATCTTAGTAAACTAACTAAGTCTTACATAACGTCGGTGATAAAGAAACACCACGACTGTTCTAAATCATTTACTAAACAAAATTACATAATATTTACCATATTATACGTTCAGATAATGATTTATAAAATATTAATAGTTGTGCATGCTGCATATTAAGTATATTGTGTTTTTAAATTTTCGTTAAAAATATTTGAAATTACATGGGTAATTACCTAATTAAACGATTTGAACAAAATATTACAAACGAATATTGTGAATAGAAAAGAACGAGAAAGTGTATAAATTGTTGGGGGAAGATTAACAATTTGTTTTGATGAAAATTAAAAACTGTATTACGTGCTTAGTGCAGAGTTACTGTAGTTTCACAAGTAAAATATATTAAACCAAAATTATTATAACAGAATATACGCCACATCGTCTTGTATGGTATTATTTCTTCACTATAATAGGTAAGCTAAGCTATATTATATTATGTAGGTAATAATAGTGTGTTGATTAAACGTAAGTCAACTTTATGAACATTATGATTACGACGCACAAAATAAACTTATAACAATTATTGTGTCACACAACTTATTAAATAGTATTGTATTTTGTACAAAATTGGAAGTACTCTTAAAATGCAATTTTTCAATAAACTATAAATCACACACATTTTTATGTACTATAACGATAAAATATTAATATTATGTATGTTTCGTGTTTAAAATGTTGCGTTTGCATAATATTTCGATAAGACGTTCATAGAGCAAAATTTAATCGATATATTATTTTACTGTTGTTTTTATGATGGTTTCTATGGTATTTGAGACAAATCACAAATTCATATGACCGATCATTGTAGGCGAGCCAACTGACAATGACAAATAGACTAAATATTTATGAACTTAGTCAGTAGAATATTTTTTTTTCCAAAAAGAAATCTGTTATACATGAGCTTATATTTTCAGATTTTTTAATTTTGTGGCGCCAAGTCTATTCTTTAAGTTATTTCAAATGTTCTTAAAGTAGACTAACTATTTCATCTATGCCTAAAATAATTTATCTCAGTAAATATTAATTTAAATTAGTAAAATTATAACTAATTTTAACTCAACTAGACTGATTTTTCATTACAAGAACTTCGCCACATACATAATTTGTATTTAAATTGCATATAGACTGCGCCTGTTTATGATAAAATATTAATATTATTTTTTTTTTAACCAAACTTATTTATTAACTAAGTAAACAAATTGTCCATAGTTTCACTGACTTCAACATTATTTTAACATCCTACATTGAAACCTCCTTTCTTATAACTTTTTTAGAATAAGTACAACTGCATATTAATAAACATTTTTACCATAATATTATGATTAATATTAGACTTAAACTTTATGTCGAAATTAATACAATAATTTTCCAGTGTGACTAATATAGACAATTAAAAAAAAACCTTAAAATTATATTCATCTAAACAGCTTACAAAACGTAGGTGTATATAGTACGTCTTAATGTAGTTAATAATACATAGATAATATACAATAGTAACTATATTTAATACTTACGATATGAAGACTAACCACTTTAGTGCTTTGGTTTCTTAACCATATTAACGCTAATACTGACAAATGTCTAAACTTAATTCGATTGAATCAATCGAAAACACACAAGATGACATATTATAATGATAATGAAAATAACAGGAATACCTTTGTCATATACATTTGGATAAACTATTGTAATATTAGGCAAAATTCATTTTTTATCTGTTTGACAATAATTGCATTAGTCTTGTCAAAAACATCAGATCAAAAAAACAATTGGTAGCATCATAGTTAATTTATGTTTTTTAAATGATCTAGTACCTCAGTAACTTAGCCAAAAATAAAATAAAATCAAATAAATATTTTAATGAAATTGATAATTTCTATTTGATTGAATATACATTTTTAAACAGCATTGTATTACATTTGGACATCTGGTAGAAAATTGTTTTACATTATAATTGTTTACAACAATAGTTTAAATGAAATATACATTTACCTATTTATGATATAATTGAATTATTTTTACTGCTATTGCGAAAATATATAAATAATTTTAAGTCATTCATTTATAAAATGTAAGCTAATAATCTTGATAAAAACGATGACTATAAAAATCCAAAAGTGCAATGAGCATGAAATAAACAAATTCCAGTCGAATTTAAATTGCTTCTAAAATTTGTTTTATATATTTATAAATAAAATTCTTGTGCATTTTTGGTAAAATGTGTTGATTGTTCAACATAATAAAACAAATAATAAAAAAACTATAAAATTAACAAAAAAACTGAAAACCATCGGGAAAAAAAATTAAAACTGATCCACAATAGACAGGTACATGAAAAATAGTGGTTTTTACCCAATTTTTGGAAAGTACGTAAACCAGTAGTAAAACAATTAATCCTTAACCACTACAACCGTCAATGTATCCGCACATTGATTATTATTACTAGTTATTTTTTTTTGTCTGTGACTCGCGTGAGTTATGGAAAAACAATTGAAAACATTTACATAGGTATTTGTGATTAATATTTTACCAACTGTCATTTACAGACAATGATGGTCAAACCGTAAGTTTTGGAAGCATAAAATATATTATTATAATTAATGTAAATAATAATTATGAAATATCTACCTATGTTGTACATTATTTTATTATAAATATTTTCCGAAATTATTTTACAACATTCTCCATAGTCCATGGTAATTAATTTAATACTAAGATCTAATAACAAAAAATAAAAAGTATTTTCTGGACTAGAATATGTACTTATTAGGACGTAAATTAAAAATTGAATTTTAATGTTTCGTATGATAAATTTTGTAAATTAATCTGCACAATTGTTTAATATTACCATAATAGTGTTTATAAAATAGTGACATAAATAAATTAATCAAAATTCCTGGAAAAAATCCACATCCTGAAATGAGCATTTTTTATTTCATTTTTAAAAATGTACGTATCCAATTATATACGTATCTGGGAAATATTTTAATCTTAAAACAGCGATAATAATTAATTGTGAATTCAATTAAAGCCGCTGTATTCATAATATTTAATAATACACTATATTTTCTACTATAGCTGACGCGGTGACTATGAGATTTATACCATTAATTTGAGCACTGGTATTTTAGTGAGATAAAAGTTTTTGAAAACTTAGAGAAAAGCTCGGGTAGGTTACCTATATCAAATGTCAAAGCGTCATCTGCCACCCGCAATACCGATCACCTAGCGACTTTATAAGTTTCCAAAGTAAACATCAAATTTTAATGCAGCAAAAGTTTAAATAAGAAAACAATTCACAAGCGAAAACTTAGCGGTGTAAAAACGTCCGGTTAATTTTCATTGTTCAAGTCAATATAATATATAATATTATCGACAAATACAGGAAATTCCATTATTTTTTTTTTTTCATACCTATACCCAATACGTTTTTACGACTACTGTTGTTATACACGGTGGTGTTTGGGAAAAACAGGGAACACTACAGGCGTGCACCCAGGATTTTCGTTTGGTGGAGGGGGACTTAAACATTTTCTTACTTTCCTGACACACAAGTAAACAATTTTGACACAAACGTATACGTACGTTCTTATCACGTACTAATGAAACTATTTATGTGTAGGTATCTAACGTCTACTATATTTGTGACGATATGGTAGAATGTATATTATAATTCAATGTAAAAAATATTTTTTTTAGGTTGGGAGGGATTCAGCCTTAAAGCCCCACTTCCCTGGGTGCACCACTGGTACACTGTATAACTCAGTTATTTAATATAATATTACCCAGTGCCATATGTACCTACATATTATTTTTACGGGACATGAGACTAAACTATTGCATCATAAATTCCTATAATTTTTTAACTCTTGTATTTAACGCATGCGCAACAACTTGGCTTTTTCTATGTACCCTGTTATTTCGGACACTCGGTGCATATTACAAAATTATCACTATTTTCGGTAGATAATAATATAATAGCGTCACGGCAATTCGTTTGCAACACGTTTTAGGTTTTTAAACATTTGTCGGAGCGTTAAGTATATAATATATTCCAGAAAAAACCGTTTTATTCACTGCGTTCTTGTGGTTGATTACATTGTTATTATTGTGTACATGAATAATATATTATTACAGTGGGTTCGTAAATTGCATAAAATGATGGCGGTAAAAATTATTCTGAATAAATAAACGCAAAAACACGGAAAAATAAGTTCGGGTAAGACGGTCCAGAGGTAGGTGCAGCTGTAGTAGTCCCTACATAGTCCCTACCTATATTTATCTACATCGATATTTTACATTGACGGTTATGACTATCATTGATCACTTTTATCTCTGCGGTCTTTCCGCGTTGAGTGTATCATAGACGTCTACACCTGGTGCTTAAGGTACCTAAGGCAACCGCACGGTCGAAATGTGTTTTTTCGTTTTAAATTACATTCCGTGGTCACTGCACACACCGCAACCACGCGATGAATTTACATACATAAATTTACGCATAACATCTCGATTGATAATGGTCTGTAAGTGCTATACAGTCATCTGTTGTTCGCCTACAAATAAACGTTTGGATAATGAATTGACAAATTTTTAGCACGATGGTCGTTTTTACAAACGTTGAAATATCAATATAAATTTAAATTCTAATACTTAATGAATATTGCAATGAGTTCAACAAGTAACTTTATTAAATTGAATTCTATATTGTATACAAAATAAAAATATCAACTGTTAATAAATGTTGAACAAATAAATGTTGAACGTATTTACTGTAATGATAATATTTAAAGCAGAAAATATTATTAACAAGTTAGGAAAGCCCATTCTGTCAGTGTTCACGCTTCTAAATAAAATTCATTTTTAAATAATACACTATATTTCCATAGTATACAATTTTAAAATAATTTGGTAACCGAGTGTACACTTTTGTTTGTAGAAATCTAAAAAAAATAAAATCTTGATTTGTAAATAATTTACTGGAAATGTTTTAAATTCTTTAACTACGTCTTTTACTATTTCGGTATCTATATTTTAATAATGTTGCTAATATTATATGCATTTATATTCAATACTCATATTTTGATTTTTTTAATACTGGCTAGTACGAATTTGCTTTTAACAGAATGGTTGTTATAAAATTATTTATTTATTCAACTTAAGTTTTAAAATATTATTAATAAAACTTACTGTTATACTCCTTAAATAAATTGTACGTTCATATTTTTTCTAACTCAAAAATTGATAATTTTGATTTTGTCATATTTTATTAGTATATAGTATATACCTACCGTTTTAATCTAGGTACCTGCTATTAATTGAAGTACCGACAACTAAATTATTGTTTAACGATTATGCTTTAAGTTATAAGTAACTACAAAATAATACATTGATATTATCTGCATTATACTAGCTTGTGAAAAAAATATCAAAATATAAGTAAAATCATACTGGCCACTATTAAATAGTACCAGGCACGCAGAGATCAGTTGTTGGTAACACAACTCACCATGCTTAAAAATCATCATTGTAAAACTTCATTATCATTGCAACAATCATTATGTTACTAAAAACATTTATCACATTGTACACCAAATAAACAATCGTAACCACGTTGCAGTAACAACTGACAGACACAATGGGGACACATGGTATCTAAATTTATGTTTAGAAACCTAAATTAACAATATTATTACTAATCATTTTTTTTTTTTTTTTAAATGATGTGTTAGGCTATTCTTTAATTTGGTGGGATTTTGTGATTTAGTTATTGATTTTAAAAAAAACTGTTGTTCATAATATTTAATATGCAAAAATAGTCTAACTATATAAAGTATAAACGCACAGTTTTAAATATAATTATTTTTCTGAAAATGAATAAAATATTGGTTTATCAAAATAATTTAAACGACTACACTCTTAAATACATATTAATAGTTTATTAGTTATTTTAGATTCCGAGAGAAGCAATGAATTTATTGATTTTACAATGATGTGTGTTTTTTTTTATTTTTTTATTTTTTCAGATTCTGAGCGAAGCGATACAAGGCTCCTCCTACTATATTGTTACAATGATGTGTGTTTTTTTTGTGTCTGTTATCACCTTTTAGGACAGTAAAAGTGCTTGGATTTTCTTCAACAGTAACTTTTCTGATAAGAAAGTGAATCTAGTTGGTACTTTGGGGGGTCAAAAGTAAAAATTTCCCAGTAGTTTTTAAAAGTGACATGAAAAATAAAAGAAAAATTAAGGAAAAACGGGAATTTTCACCTAACCTAACCTAAGATTTGAAAATGTGATACAAGATTATCCATAAGTTTATCTACCTTTATCAAAAAAAAAATGTCTACAAGAAAGTTAAATTAAATTTTTATGAGCGTTTGAAATTCATATTTTTATAACATTTGATATTCACTCGATTTCTCATGTAACAATTTTCTTATTTTATTGTAATTAAAAAATGAATGACTGTAGATACTTGAAAATTTCACTGAATGTTCATATTAGCATTTTCTATACACCATAAAATGTTGAAAATATTTTGACTCTTTTTGAGCTGTTTACGGACATTGTCAGTTTTCAATTTTTTTAGTGTTTTTTTTCTATAAATATCAATAAAATTTTATTTGTTAAGTAGAAAAGCGTGAAAATTTACAATAGCAGTTGAAAAATATTGAAAATACATATGCACAATTTTTTTTTATGAGCATTTAAAGTTCAAATTTTGACAACATTTATCAAATTTAAAATTAAATAATTATTTTGTAGTTAAAAATTTATAAAATGTTCAACTTTTATAGCTAAATATTGAAAATTTAAAACAAGGCTCCACGTAAATAGGTTATGTATAAAATTACTTTATTCACAATAATCTCATCAAATATACTCGGTAATATCATAGACTGACTGACCGTTTTCGCTCAGAAACGTTTTTCTAATATAATGATATTATATCATTGAATTCAAATTTAACACCATCCATTACAGTGACCCACTTGTAACCTACTGTACAGCATAGCGACATCCACTTACCCACCTATTTTTAATTGCTAGGCCAATTTTATATTGTGTTTAAAATAATAATACTAGTATCGAGTTAAATTACTACTGATTAGATAACCATTTAACAAATTCATCGAACAGCGAAAGAATTAAAGAAGGGATTGGTAGGTAGGTACATAATATAATAACAAACAATGCGTTAGTAAAATGTCGGGTGTATTATTGTTTTGCCCGCAGTTCAAACCGATCGATCTAATATTTCTGTAATAATGTTATAATTGTATGTATAACAATAATATTATTATTCACACAAACTGTATAATAATATTAATTACGGTATAACATTCTATAGACAATCTATTATATAAACGAGTACGACTGTTATAACACCATTATCTACTATTGTATATAATTATAATAGATTATAATATTATTATTAAATGTAGTGCCTAAATTTCAACCCGAAACGACGTCGGAAACTCATTTGGTACGTAGTATGAAAAAAAAAACCGATACTAAATTCGCCTACGCCCACCGTGTACTATAATATTGCTGTTGTATACCACTTCGAATATTATCACAATGTATTTAAACCTCGGCCGATTCTTGCAGCGACCATAACAATCCAATCACTTTCGAATTATTATTGTCAACGATTCGTTAGAAAATAATAATTGTCTTTTCTACGATTTCGAGTAAATACCATCTTGTATAATACTATAGCGGGGCGCGCGGACATCGGTTTTTGCGATCGGTAATACAGCCGCAGCAGCTCTCCGACCGTTTTAATCATACAAACTGCAGACGGACTTTTAGTTAATTACGATTTCCCAGCCGAATACTGTAGTGTGTTATCGTGTCGCGGTCGTTTTCGGAGTTGTTGTGTTTCGACTTAAAATAAAGACGAACGTGCACGCTCACAGACACACAGACACACACACACACACACACACACACACACACACTCACGCACGCAAAGCCGACGTGGCGCTAGGAGAGGAGAGTGTATAGAGTGGCGTTCTCGGACAGAAACAGATTGTTATCCAGCTAGTCGTACGCCGCCGCCGAGGGGATGAAAAAAAATAATATATATAAACACACACCGCCCGTTATATTTGGAAACGATTAGTCTTCGGACCTTTTAGTCGCTTCCTCCCCCCCTCCCCCCCCAACCGTTCGCCACTACCCGCGGCGGGGCTAGTGCGGGCCAACCGGAACAACGCACCGCTGGATGCTGTTATCAATCATACCGGAAACAAACCGCAATATCGAATGAGTGAAAAAAAAAAATAATAATATCCCCCAGCCGATACCGGCTAGCTCGTAACCCCCGAACGATCACGCGCCGGCTAGAATATTAAAATAATAATAATAATAATAATAATATATTATTATTTTAAGCCTACGGGACGCACGTCGCTCGTCGAGGTTTGAAAAGGAGAAAAAACAACGCGCCGCCATTATAGATCTATCAAAAATAATATTGCTGTATTGAATATTCGGTGGAAAGTTTCGTACACCGCACCGGAAATTAAGAGTTGAACACATATTTTCTGTGGCGGTGTATCGAAATAAATTCCAGAAACTCGCTCTCCTGGGAGATGAACACAATCATTTATAAAACATAGACAGCAAAATTATAAAAATAAAATGAAAGCCCCAAACTTATTTTTTCGAAAAAATGTTATATAATATCATAAAGTACTTATAATTATATAAAACAAATACAATTTATGGACATTTAGCCAACAATTACATTTCAGATTAGTTTTATACAGTGCCTAAAGTGGAATATAGTGAGCTATGAATAATTATTTGTCATGTCAGTCAAAAATGAGATAGGTAGCAATCAATAACTAAAATGATTAAACTCATTTGTATTATATCTTTGTTTCTATAAACATTAACAGTGAATCGCGCATTTTACTTAAAATTTTTTGAAAAATGTGATTCCGAATCGCAGTTTTTTAACACAAAAGTTAAATTTGGTGAAAGATCGGTCGTTTTCACCAGAATAAATTATTATACATATTTTCCAGTTCCCCGTAGTGGGTGATGTTCAAAAAATACGAAATTCTGTTACAATTATTCTGGTAGCCATCGGGTTATAAAAAAAAATAAAAAAAAAAATACAACCGCAGAGTAGCGCCGTTCATGATACCTGTTCATTGTTGTCGTTCCTATTATTATTTTATTGAGCCATTGTGATGCATGCGAAAAACGTTTCAGCAGTACACGACAGTGTAGTTTTTAATTAAACCATCGTCGGGGATTTAATTATAACCGTGATAACTCGTGAACCGTTTGTCGTTGGTCAGCCCACAATATAGTCTGTAGGCTGGCATCGTCAGCCGCAAAGTTTTATTTTAAACGGAAACGGAACTACGGACGCTTTTCGTCGTCCAACTCATATTATTATTTTGATAGAAGTATCATTGTTTACCCCACGCCATACTCGTCAAATTGCCAAGCATAATATCCATAGTTGGGTGTTTAAGGTGATCTATTTATTGCCTCCGTAGGTATTTTAAGATTTAGAAGGAAAATAATTATCATATAATCTAGTTGGGTTGATCAGTACTTCAAACGTGTCTCTGTTATTGGAAAAAATCAACTTTTTTATCATGGTGATATTATATGAGATTATTATGCTCATATTATATAACTTATAATCAGTCAAAGATTGTTATGACAAGAAGGCTTGTATGGTATTAGATCCCTTGAACTCTTCGTGCACTGCTCAGCTCATTGATTTCTTTTTGTGACATCACCTCGTCTGTAATGAAACCAGCCTATTTGATTGTTTACTTTACAGCACCACGTCTTTCACATAGCATAAAAAATATATAAACTCTTGAGCATGTTGAAAAATAATGCTCCAAAGATAACGATAAATAGTAATAAACTACATCTTGGAGAATAGTCTATTGGCGTCCGCAGTGCAGTAATAATAAGGCGTGTCGTCTAACACAGTGTTTCTCAACCTGGGGGCCACGACCCCTTTAGGGCCCACCAACTAATTATTTAGGGTCCTCAACATATTACAAGTATTTAAATCAATAGTCAATACAAAATATGAAAAATCTCAGTAATAAATAAATATATCATACCAACCCTTTATAATATTATGTCTGAATTTATTAAAACCACTATTAGAATTGGTTTAACAAATTCAATTAAGCCAATGAATAGAGTACCTATAGACAAAATTATTTCAGATCAACAACCACAACAAACCCTGTAGAATCTTAATTTAAGAACGATTATGAATATTTGAAGATTTATTAAACATATTATATTTGCGGTAAGACAAATACACGGATGTAACAGTTGTTTAAAAAACTACAATATCTGGGCTTTACCCTTTTCATTTCTTCACGGGTATTTATTTAAAAATGGTTATCTATATATGTGTATATAATATATATATATATATATATATATATATATATATATAATTATACAGTGTGTTTCACTCAAATGGTAACACGAAATATTTCCGTTCAGTGACCTTGGATTGAACTACGGATTTTTCGAGGAGCTAGGGAATACTAAAATACACATTTTGTGATCATTTTCGAATTTTTAATTCTTTTATTGTGCGCATGCGCAATAAAACTTACATTTTTTTAAACGGAAACACCTATTTTTATAATTAAGTTTAGATTTAATTTAAATTATTTTTAAACATATTATGACGAATAATACAAATCACCTTATAAATTATTCAAAGTTTTCCCCGTTGTTAAGTAAACATGATTGTAAGCGGCGCTTGACTTCGTCTTGAGAAGCTGCCGTTATTTGTTCCTTGGTCAGTCTTGTGCATGCTTCGGTGATATTTTGTTTTAAATGCCGAAGGTTAATTGGTGGTAATTAATTATTTCAAAATAATTCTTATTGTATTGTGCATTATTATTGTGTATTATTATATTTGTAATAATATGTTTAAAAATAATTTTAATTTAATTTAAACTTAATTACAAAAATAAAATCTTTAACTTTATTCAAATAACCTAAAAACGCATGCCCTTCCATTTATCTTGCTTCCAACCAAAAATAGTAATAAAATGACAAAATACAGAACATTCAAAATTTAACAACAATTTTTTTTGTTTCAACTTGGGATGGCTGTAATTCAGTCAATTTTTGAGATAGGAAAATAGTTTATTTATCAAAGTTGCTTAAAAAAAATAGTTCTATCGAAATATGGTGTTGAAAATAGGTGTTTTCATTAAAAAAAATGTAAGTTTTATTGCACATGCGCACAATAAAAGAATTAAAAATTCGAAAATGATCACAAAATGTGTATTTCAATATTCCCTAACTCCTCGAAAAACCCTCAATTCAATCCAAGGTCACTGAACGGAAATATTTCGTGTTACCATTTGAGTAAAACACACTGTATATATATAATATATTTAGGGGTGAATAGAATAACAAAGAATATTCATTTGGAGGTGGGAGAGGAGTCGCCACAGTGTAAAAATTGAGAAACACTGGTCAAGCAAATCAATATAATAATAAATTACTTTAGAGTCTAGACGATGGACCCGTCACCCTAGGACACAACTGCAGCCAAGTCCCACCTTAACCGAGACCGTTCCTTCCGGAAGGACTACGTACCCTGCGCAAAACTACAACATAAATTAAAATAAAACGCCCCTGCGTGCATCGCATAATATGTATAGTAATAGTCGTGTCAGTGTAAGAGTTTGACGGTTATACGTAAAAAAATTCCAGTGGCAATTTTACGTTAATATTATTCGGCGATGGGTATATTATGTTATGCATTGTGTTTGGGACACGTCTTTTTCAACGTTGTAGTTTGTCTTATTTTTTATTTCGTTCAGAAAACACGACGGTATATTATAATATGCACATAATATGGCTTGAACACAATATTATATTATATTTTACGTGTGTAAATAGTATTTTAAAATTATGTTAAAAGCGCGAAGTACAAGTATTTATTTACGAGCACTGCGTTCTCATTGGAAATAAGATAAAAAAAAAAATCGAAAACAACGGTAACATCTGGAAACGTCAAAAAATTAACTCAACTTCAAAGACGATCTCTATTACCGCGTTTCCACCGAGTCGTGTTTTGATGTACCTATACATATTATTCGTATATAGCTTACACGGGAATAGTATATTTTTTGGGGGACGAGGTGGCCGAGCGGTCTAACGCGACGGATTCGGCACAGCCGGTCCGAGTTCGATCCTCGACCACCGGGTGGCATTTTTCTCCGTGCAAGTAACGGTGTCCGGAGAACAAGTGCCGCCATCCCCCACCCGGGCATGGCAGATACCTAAGGGTGCCCAATCAAAAATTCTGCCAAAACCCAACACACACGTGTTCCTTCCCCTACCAACACTAACAACCCACAAAACAACCCACAAACAAACCACTACAGCTAATGGCCATAGTTGCCGAAACTTAAGATCAATAAAAAAAAAAAAGTATATTTTTTTTAGTTATCGTTTTAATTTTTTTTAGTTGTTAAATGCTGACGTTTAATGCCCCTCGTAAATTACGAGCTTAACTGTTTTCCGACACCTTGAATTATTTTATTTCGGGAAAAAGCCGGAGAGTTAACGAATTCGAAGTATAATCGTGCGTGGATTATAAGTGGTCTACAGTTTCAACCGTTTGGTAAATTATATACAGACGCACGGGGCAGACCAAATGGTTTTTATGTGTTACAGCAGTGGTATAAAATACGAACAGGATTTATATCGTAAAGTTTGGAAGTTCAGATCGTTTTGATTTGGCAGTTATATATACACCGTCGTCGGTAAAACAATACAAATTTCAACAATTTAATTTTCATCTCAACCAGCCAAAGACCAACAAAAAATAACCGGCTTCGGTAACAAAACAATTCATCGTCGACTATTATACTAAAAATCCGTTTTCAAAATACGACAAAAACAACCAAAAATAATTATATTAATGCATCGTTACTAATAATATGTACTATACCTATAACAACAATAAACGTTTTATAGCTATATGATGTAAATACCATACTGCTATTATGATACGTCACTTATTATTAGTCGTGTTAGACATTTATAAGTATACTCAAACAAATACAACACATCATAATATTCAGTAAAATAGATTATATAATTAAAAAATACATACCAATATACTACCTATATATACATTCATAATATACCTTAAACAAAAAATAATTGAACAATGGAATTATGGTTGTTTTTTTTTTTAATTGAAAAAGTTGCGTGTCATACAATTTTTTTTGTGAGTTTAATAATAATAATAATAATAAAAAAAAATAGACAGTACAAAAATGATGTGTTAGGTACTTGTCCGACTTAACTCTCCTCGGCACAAGAAAGAAGTGTTCTGTAATATTAAATTTAAGAGTAATGATAAATCATAAGATTTGAAAAATGATTCTGAGCTCGTACCAACCAGCACTTATTAAAATCTCTTCAGATTTCTTTTTCTTTTTTTTTTTTACGTTTGCTAAAACAATTGAAGGAATCTGAGAAACTAGTAAAATTTGAAATATGTTAATACTTTTGACGTTGGATTACGCATTTTTCAAATAAAATATGATGAAAGCCAACGATCTATTTTTACTATATCCAACTTTATACTGACGAATGACGATTATATATCGTGAATCAAAATAAATTCCCAATCGAGAAAAATGAGACAATAATAAAACGTAGTGTAGTTACTAGTTACTACTGTCTCGTCAATTATTTCAATATTTCGTTATAATATTATAATCGATTTTTACCCTTCAAACTGCATAGGCACTTCTAATTTCAAAAAAATACAACAATTACACAGAAAAAAATGGCTATAAACTTTGCATCGGAGTAACACTTGAGTAGTAAACAAATAAACAGGTGCGGTGGCTTAAGCACCAGACACTTATTATAATTTTTGCATAAAACCTTGTCATAATAAATATTATGCACTTTATATTTTATAAACGCTATACAAATATTTTCATTAGGAATTTAAAACCTCATAAAAGCATTTCGCTTTGTATAAAAGTTTCCTAGTTAGATTCCTCGTAACTTCTTTAATATTTTAATTAAAAACAATCGCCTAGTGTATATTAAATATGGGCTGGGTCGTAGGTAGGTATAAGTAAATGCGAAAAGTATAAAATGATCACAGATCCAATGGTTGGGAAGAAATTTAATTCCGTTCAGATGCAGAAATACACGAAAGCACGGTTACAATATATTATATTGCTGATATTCGAGTACCACTATTATTATAACACGAATAAAATTAATTATAATGTTTACTATTCTTATACGAAGGTATTTGCTCGGTTTCCATAATTCAATATTTAACGAATATAATATACTAAACGTTTGTTTGTAAAGCTACATTACATTTATATACATTCGAATATCAAACAATAACGATTCCAAGTAATCGTGATTGGAAAATGGTTCCGTTTGTTTATAATATTTCTTTGCCTTTAGATAAGTATTAGTTTCGCCAAAAGACTAATATAATATCTGCATTTCGTACCAAATGATTAAATATTTACCCGTTATGTATACATGTTAGATTTTTAATTAATTTCCTAGTTTTAAATCCCAATTCACATTACTTTATATTTTTGCCAGTTTTAAACATTTTCAAACGAGATTTCATTCAAAGCAACAACTGCAGCTAATGTAATCGCAAAGATAATAAATATAAATACGCATTTTAAACGTACTCTTTTGTTGTAAACATCATGTTGTATTACTTAATCTCCCGAAAATAAACATAAACATTAAATTTATCGATTATGTCTAATTATGTGCTCGTTATTGTAAAGCTGAACAATGCATAACTATAAAATGTACTTTATATGAATAATATTATTATATATTATAAAAAACATGTTGTCGTGATAACAATAAATTGTTTTATATTTTATCAAAGAACATATTATAATGTCTGGCTTTGGCAGTCTAATATTTTACATAGAATGTATGTTTAACGAATTGCTCGGATCATTTATATAGTTTTATGTATATATTTAAAGTTTTTAAATATTAATTATTATTTATTGTATTCAAAGAACAATAATGAGAGGACTACTTGGTTTTACTCAAAAATTATCAACTGTTACCTTAATATAATGTAAATTACGCTTTTTCGTTTTTTACTGTTTTTTTTATATTTATCAAAATTTTCAACTGACAAATTTAAAAAAAAAATGACCGTTAGAGGACTATCTGTCCAAAATGATCAATGCCTAATGAGTAAAACTTTTTGAGCTTTGTTTAAAATAACATTTTAACTAAAAAATTGCAACTATTATTGCAGAATAATTATTTATGGATATAATAAAAATATAATTTGACTGACCACTTAATACATTTAATAAAACTAATAATTAGTTATCTATCAAGTAATTGTACTACTGTATGTAATAATAATATAGTTACAAAAAAGGAGGGCAGTGAGTACCACTTAGCTGTTTATTATAGGTGTCTTGTGAGTCACTGTAATAATGGATGTGTTAAATTACTTAAATTTGAATTCAATGAATTATGATATTATTACTAATGAAAAATGATTCAGAGCAAAGACGGTCTGTCAGCCTGACAGCCTACCTTATCAAATTTATTATTTGATAAATTATATTTATATTGCCATTAAAGTAATTTATTTTACTAATATTAAACATACAGTAGGTTGAATAAATTTTTGGCAAAAATATTGCATTTTAAAATAACTTAAATCCTTATTCTTCGTTACGATATCTTATTTCGTCCAAATTTGAACTTAATATGTCTCACTATCTAAAAGGATTAAAATATTTCAAAAATGTTATCATGTATGGAATATTATGCTAATATAAAAATTTGGTGAACATTTAAAGTACCTATTTACGGTTATTCGTTTTTTGAGTTACACCAAAAAGAAAATATTGATATAATTTTTATTTTGTATTTTTACTACTCTAAAATTATACTATGATCTAGTCATCTAGTTGTGTAGTTTTGGGTTCACAATATACTATCATGGTTGGACAAGTAAATTTTATAAATGGTAAATGAAGTTCATTAATAGCATTTTTTTATATTGATAAAATGTAATAATTTAATAAAATACGATTAATGCATTTAAAACTTATTATAGATACCTTAAAAATAAAAATAAAATTTTAATACAACAATTTATTATTTTTCATGTGCTACACAAATATCGCAATTTAAAACTAATGTTAGTTTTCTAAATATTACACTCATAAAGTTTGTTTTATCAATTCGTGGTCACTAGCCATTAGAGCCAATTGTTTTTTCGACAGTTAACTTATACCAAAATCTATGTAAATATTATTTTAAATTTCAAAATTAACATTTTAAACATAAAAACTGTTATTGTTGTAAAACAAATATTCTGGATTAAATATAAAATATATAATACATAATATATGAAATATATAATTACTTTAAAAAGTATCCTTTCAGTTTGAGTATGATGAAATATCATTACCTAACTATTGAAATATTTTCATTAGAATTTTCTTAAAAAAAAAATATTACGAAAATATTAATTTAAACGTTTAAATCCGTCTTTTATATATATATATATATTTTTTTTTATTAGGGTTAAGGCTTCAACTACTAGGTCATTAGCCTATGGTACTGTAGATTTTTTTACACATGTGTGTTTGTTTTGGCAGAATTTTTAATTTGGGCACCCGTAGGTATCTGCCATGCCCGGGTGGGGGATGGTGGCACTTGTTCTCCGGACACCGTGACTTGCCCGAAGAAAAATGCCGCCCGCGACCGAAGTATCGAACTCGGGTCGGCTGCGTCACAGCAGACGCCTTAGTCCGCTCGGCCACTCCGTCCCCCTTTTTATATAATATTATGTTCACGGTTTAGCGTTGTACATCGTAACGAACAATGCCGATAGCATTTAAAAATTAAAACTATACAGTATTAATTTCATTATTTCAGAAAATATTTCATTATTAGAGTTTAAAATAGTCATAAATATAAATACTCGTATATTTCACTATTTCGTTTAGATGGTCGTAATTAAACATAATAATGTAATATTCATCTAAAACATTATTTTAGTTTTAACAGCTAGACAAACTTGTTAGCACTATTTGTATTTTATATTATTGACTGTTTGGTACAAATAATTTATACTAGTCGCTGAATACAATCGATGCGAGTCGTATCTGTGCGGAACTTTTGATTCGAATGACAGCAGTATATCGTTAAGACGTCGCACATCGCCGACTAGCGCAAACGATAAATCAAAATTAGTTTTCCAGTCGTTCGATTATATACGAACGAGATAATATAAATACTGCATGTACCATTGTACCTATATTATGGTAAATACGGTAGTGACATTATTTAAATCTGTCCTGGTGTCACATAATAATACCATCATGTATGCGAATTACTCGTACAATTAACAATTGATTGTGATATAGCCCGCGACGGTTTGCTAGGACGTTTATTGTTTGACGTAATAATATTACCTCATCCGTACTTAATAATAATAATAATATATTCGATAGTACCTACGAGTGTACATTTAAAAATAATTAATTCGATCATTTGTTCCGAGCAATCACTCGCGATCCCCTAAACACAATATATCGAGCATTGTCGGGGATACTGCTGTTTCAATTAAACAGACACGTTCGGTTCGATTCAGCCTTTTATAAACACGCTCGTTCATATAGGTAGGTAGGCAATATTTTTCTGTAAATTTAAGCGAGGTTTTTTTTTTTTTTGTTCAAGCGAACCATCTACGCGTTTTATCATTTGTCGTATACGATATCGTCTGCACCCCTGCACAGTTATAATAATATGTGAAACTGTTACCCGCCCGATCGATACGGCAATTCATATAGCAACCTGTTCAGATTTTTTATTTACAATTTATATCCTCAAATCTAATACCACGTACATAATAGGCGTGCACGTGCGGGACGTGCAAAGGGTACTGTCGTGGTAATAAATATTCGAAGACATAGTCTGTTTCCTCATATCTCACGTACATAACATATTATAATATACACAGGTATACTAACACACACACACACATATATTATGAATAGTAAACAATCGTTATCCGGAATTGCTGTGGCGTATACTCTCGCAGTTTTATTTCAGGAGCTCTCAGATTTATCGGACCAGCAAACACGAATGGGTTGTGTCATAGATAAATAAAAATAACAGCATAATAATAATTATACACAATTTATTACGTTTATTATTACTATAAGCATAATATTATAATAATATTATAGAGGAATAATGTATTGGAAACAATAGTCAAATAGATGCCTAATCGACTATTGACAGTAAATTGTTATTATTTGGATATCCGTTCTTAAAACAATATTATTAAGTCCAAAAAGTCAACACGCGTCTGTATGGATAATATAATGTGGGAGTGAGTACCGTCGCATATACAATTTTAAACACTTATAATACGAAGTAATTTACAACCTTTTGGGCGAAAACGCACATGCGATAGAAGACTTGATCTTGCGATATAATATCACCATCGATGTGTACAACAATTGTAAACCGTCCAGATACTAAACTCAACAGGTATAGCTGGTATACAATCCTCGGGAAGAGTAGACAACTGCAGTAGTATAAACTGGTTGGCATTGAAATCCTGAACGTAAAAGACAACGTCGTAAAGCATGGTAGGAACTCTGAGAAGCAAGGCGAGTATCACGAAAGCTGGTTTTCTTTATCGAGACAAAAAACCTATCTTTTATTGGGCCTAAACCCTCATTAATGGTGCTCTCGGAGGAAAATAATATAAAAATGTATAAGGTGAAATTGTATTTTATGCCGATTGGCATTTACTTTATGCACATACGATTCGAAACCCAAATTTGAATAGTATGATACAACACAATATTATGTTTGATAGTATAACGGCGAAAACTGTTGTTACAATAAATTAATGTTGAAGTTTCTAATATTTTAAAATATGAAGTCGGATGTTCAAGACAAGATCGAATTGCGTAATTTTGGTATTAACGTAAACGCTGCGAATGTTTCTTCAATGTAAAAAATATTATTATTATATTATAGTTTATTTTGTATTATTAGATAATGAAAAAATGTTAAAAATTTGTAGGTACGATGCACTTAAACAAATAAAAAAAATATTAAAAATGGTTGATTTCATCAAAACACCTGCGATTAAATAATGCTGGTACAATGTTTGAGTTCAAGCAATATCTTAATAAGTTCTATACTTGTTTTTCTCTTAGCAATATTTTTTTTATACAATTAAGAAAAAAGTTGATTTTTTCTTTTTGGTGGTTTTACAGTTTTGACTATTACAAGTATATATATACCTATTTAAAAATGGAAAAAAACTTTTACAAACTTAAAACTTTAGTTTCATAATTAGTTTAATAATTTTCAATTTTTGACTGGAACATGTGGAAATTTCACTCTAAATGTATTGAATGTTTTGTATTGAATTGTTAACTGTCGAATTAAGTCGTTTTTTTTGTTTAATCGTGAATGACGTGAACCCAACTATAGTGGATAAACAATAATAATATAAACCCAATACACAATGCTCGTAAAGTCGTAACCCGTAGGCATCATTGCGGGGTAGCGAGTTATAGCAATTGCAACCCCACCATTTGTATGATGGTTGCAAATAAATAGCTACAGTACGCGATGAGTATCTAATATATATAAGACAATAAAATATATTAATCGTTTCACTTGAACTTTTTTTCATAAAAATTGGATACATTTTCCAACCTTGGTTTACACTTTTAATATGTATTTAACTAAATAATAATTGATTGTAATAGATATGGTAATAATGATAATGAAGATGAATATAATTAAGTATCTTGAGCACTTCCTAAAAAATTAAATTGTGAGATTTATGATAAATTATAATATATTTTCTATCTAATTATGACCGACAATTATTTATTGAGACTTATCGATCCACCGACTGCTCCCCTGCTGACTTAATTCGACCACAATATGTAATTGAATTAAAAATATTATTCAAGATGCTTGCCACCTCGTGATTTCACTCCAAATGACGGCTCTGAGTCATTACTCATATTAATAGCATATAATCAAACATTATTATTATTATTATTATTCCGCGTGCGAGAATACTGTTGTACCTATATAATAACATGGTACCTATAACTACTGCGTGCGTTTTTTACACGTCACGTGGACCATCGCGAAAATGGGATGGGAAAATGTTTGAACTCATATGCATACATATTACGCGAACGGCGAGATGGCATATATTATCATAAAGAAACTGTACTATTGTCGTCGACATCTCGTGTGTATTTCCTGTAGAGGAGAATATATTATTAAAAATACCAAAACGTCGACGAGATAACGAACGAGGAAAACGTACGTTTTAGGATATTTTTATTCCCAAATACGACGGAATGGGGCAAAAAGAAAAACAAAAGGCCCTTTCATATATTACTATTATTATTTTATGGTGTGCCCACCGTATATAATATATATACCAGCTGATTATTGTCACCACGGGTGGACAATATATATAATAAAAAAAAAAATGAGCGTGAAATGCTTTAGAATAAAAAAAAAAACCATCAAAATGTGTTAAAAAAATTTAGACTGCGACGACAATATAGATAGAGAAGTTTATTATTATTATTATTGTTATTGTTATCAAATGTAATCGAACGTGCGCAAGTGTCTATTTCGAATAATGTAAGGTACCTGCTATAATCATAGATATATTGTGATATCCGACTTGGAGTGATATTGAAGCCGATAAAATGGCTATCCTTCGTCCATATATTAGATGAATGTTTACATTATTTACATTGCGCCGATGAAGAATGTTTGATTTGATTTGAAATGCAAACACAAAATAAACTCATTCTAAGTTGTATAATAGTATATCATATTGATACATTTTTAAATATTGATATAAAATGTTATACTTAAAACGTGCACCACGACTGAGTTACCTATCCGAAAAACGGCGGATGTCATATAAACATTAAATATAAACCAAGTGTACCTACAACCTACAATATATAAAATATTAATTATGATGAACGCAGTAAACATTCATTATCTCGAAAAGTATTAATATATACATGATATAGAGCGTGCAAAAATGTGATTTTTAAATTCCGCGTTCCTCGTCCTGAAAATTGCCCATACCGTACACACGACTATAACTACTGTCCAGTCATGCACAAGCTCGATCTCGTCCCCTTAGTAGAATATAAAAGAGTAGAGGCTAACTAAGTATTCCTGCGTAGGCAGATGGATGGATGTATTGTATTATAGATGATGCCCTTTCTTTGCTCTCCCAATTAAATTTTAAATTGCCTTCTCGTCACACACGATCCCAAATTCGTTGTAGTGTTTTCTACCCGTTCATACTATTAATTACGGTTACAACCACCCCGTAGATAGAAGAACGAGCCCGGGCACCCCCGTTTACTTGTCTAGTTACATATTATTTTGTTTTTGTATTTAAGGTACCCACCATTTACCTAGGTACTTAATCTTATATCTGTAATTTATTATTACCTAATGTAACTACCACTGTGTATTCATTTATTTTTTTAAGCATCAGTTGCAATCGATAAGCAAAATAAGTATTAATAGTATTTGTACTATAATATTGGGCTTATACATAAGATATATTATTATTATGAACTTTATCAATAACTAAATTATAATTATAATTTTTTTTGGGATGCCTACATTTTTGACACGATTTGAAGTTATTATAGAACACCGCTTTTAAATAATAATTACATTTTTACTCATTTTTTTTATCGTTATAACGTACTAAATTTTTGCTGTTTTTACTAAAAGTATTCAGTTTTAATTTAATATACTCAGGTTGAATATTTTTTTTGAAAATGTTTATTCATGAAGGTCAAATTTCCAACTAGTTACATACTTGATGAGTGGTAGATAAACATTTTACGGGATATAACTTCATACCTAATCCATCAAAGCATTAAGATTACAACTAATTAACTACTCACTTAAAAATATATATTACAACATAAATATTTACAATAAAATATTTTGGTGTGAAATTAAAAATTGTTTTTATCATTCTAAAAAGTAAAAATGAAAACATCAATAATTATAATGTGACATAGCAATTGTTTTAATTAACTGTTGAGGCAAATTAAGGAAAACAATTTGATTGTGCTAGTTTAGATAAATCAATATTAAGAAGGTAAGTTTCAATTAGAAGTAAAAAATAATATTTTTAACCCCAAAAGAAAAAGTTATTATCAAAAAAAAAAAAAAAATAATAATAAACTTAAATCAGTCGATAAAAGTTTTTCTGAAATAAATATATATATAGGTCTTAACGAATGATTTAATATCAGCAATACATATTTTCGTGTGCCCGTTACCTAATAATTACTAAAACACTATTAATTGTTATTGGTATAATTCAAGTCAATTCCAGATACCCTATGTTATAAGATTATATTTGTTCGTTTTACTGAATTGAAAATTTCTGACAACTGCATTAATTATTAAAACTTGTTGTACGCATTTGCTGTAATTATTAATAATTACAAACGAAAATCTATCCGTAGAAAATCAGATGAATAATCGCCTTATATATTGCATCAATTGGGCAACTGTAATATTATATTATTGTTCGCTGTAAACTTATATAGCAGATAAATGAATACCGTAGAAAGATATTATAATTTTTTTTATGATCACAATTTAAGAAATGATTCTGTACATAAATGTCAAATCGATACTATTTACAATGCTGAAGATATTAACTTTTTTTCTTTAGTATCTTATTGAAACTCTAAACTTCTTCAGACCCATACATATCCAAAATGTAAACCTACAACACCTATGCATATTTTTTCTGTATAATATTAATGTTTACATGAAATAGTATTATAATTTATATAATACATATAATATACTATTTTATTGTTCATTGTCAAAAGTAATAATTGCGATAGTAAGTTATTTTACTTCTGTATTAACGTTATCTAATTTGAATATTTATTGTTTGGATTTATTTAATTGTTTATCATCATAAAAATGTAGAGGTATTAAGTATATTATACTAAAAATATTTATCTAATGATATTTAAACTTTTAACTGTATTTATATAATATAATATATAGTTTAAATTAACATAATTTAATATTCAGAAATTCATCTCTTACACATAAGTAATACAATTATAACTCTACAACATAGTATCATACAACACCATTTTAAATAGTGCCGGTCTTAATTTTTATGATTAAAACAATTGTATCAACTAAACTAATAAGAAATTTTAATCAAATGTTTTACCTTCACTCGTCATTTATTTTGTAGTACGGCAACTAACGTGTTTTCAAAAACACAGTTATGTTTAAGCTTAATGTCATAATCAAATGTATTAATTTTGTAATTAAAATCAAAATCAAATAATATAATACACCTATTTTAGTATTCAGATAAGTACATAATATTCGTATTCGTGTTATGTTTTATTTAATTTATGTTAAAATCAAATCAAATGAAAGAACATAAATCAGAAAAAAAACAATAACTATATAACTAATGTAAAAATAATAAAAAAAATAATATTATCTATTTGTCAACGCCACATGATATCATGGTTTAACAAACATAATGTGTTATACGTGTGGTTAAAGTATGTAACATAACGATAACATAACATATCTAACGATTTATTAATGTCAAATTCCCAAATATTCGCGAGTAGTATTTTAGTTTGTGTGCGATGTGTAAATTAAAAACATTCAGATGTTATTACTTATCTCTATTACTTATATATCAATAATTTAGAAATTGGGACACAGCACAAAATAATGCAACAACTACTAGTTGCAGGTGTATTATAATATGAAAAATAAATAAACTATAATATATATTATATTTTGGTGAGTGGTGACCACAATTATATATTTAATTTTTTAGTAAAATGTATTACCTATAATAATATAAAATAATGACAACTAGCTACTGCCTATATCTATGGTTAAACGTTCGTAAAATATATTTTGTATTAATTCGTTTGAGTTGGATTCAATTTCAATAGTGTTTAATCCTTTTTGCGTGCTTGGCCTATTTGAAATAATTTGGTGAGATAAAAATATAATATTTTGAAAATAATTGTGGAATTTTTACTGTCATCGCTCATCACTGGCTACGTAATAAATTGTTTTGTGATTATTCAAAAATTGTAAATAAATTATTGCTTTGATAGATTATTATAATTCGTTATACTAGCGAAATTGACGAAAATTAGTTTTATATATTAAAATATTATAGTTATACGTTAAAGATAAGGTCATAGTGACAAAAAAGAAGAGGATTGGTGAGGTTCCCTCTAAATTCACTAAAACTGCTCTTTCCTTCCGTTACACGCTTAATATAATACTTCTATACTTGGCAGAAAATATTTATAAAACCGAGTATTTTGAGAGTATGGTTGTAATTAAAAATGAATTACTGAATTGTGTTGCAAAATTTAATTAAACATCGATTCAGACAAGATCGTTTATCTCGTTCTACTACTGTTGAATTTTCTCATTTTTTTTTTTATAGGTTCTACTTGTGATATGGAATGGTTAACTCTTGATAAGTCGATTCAACGGTACAGCGTACATATAATATTTAGATGCAAGTGCAATATTTCTGCTGTATTATGTTGGAATAATATGTGGATGCACACAAAGAGAGCACAATAATAGAGCAGACAATGAAAAATCTTCGATAACAATGCATACACTTTAAATGCCAGTTTAAAGACCGACTGTAGGTAAGTAGGTACAAGATTATTAAATAACGATTATTAAATAGGTGACACGTGTTTTTAAACTATACAGTGTATTTTATCTGAATTCATAATAGATACACAATATACTGAAATAGATGAATTGCAAATAATATTATTCACTGCACGAAAACTGATATAGTTATACTTAAATAAATATTCACGTTGAGCTTTCTATTGTATTATAATAATTATTATTGTTGTACTATTGAGCCACTGAGGTAAAAAAACAAACATTAAAGATATTATTATTATTATACCTATATATTATATTGATAGATATTTAAAATATTAAAAGAAACACTCGCAAGTAATGAATTGTAATAAATTAAATTTACTGTTTACCCATTTGTCTTCAAACGTTTACAAACAAGGCCTTTAAGCCATTCAATGGACTTGTCGAAAAAAATGTATTTTAATTAGGTACCTACCTATATCTAAACTCGCAAATTTGTATTAGTGCATTATATGTCTTGCGTGAACAAAAAGAGACCTTAATTAGATTCTAACAGCCGAGTGTTATAACTTATAAGAGACAAATAGTGACAAACTTATTGGCTCCTCGTACCTATAATAATAAAGATGATCGATGGCTGAACACTTCAATGTACAGTTTAAACGACAAACGACCGTAAACAATACATCGAACGAATTTGGTATAATATACCTTTACGTGTAAGTTGTCTATGGTTTTTATTTACGAGTATATGCATAATACAATATGTATATAAATCATATTATTATATTCTAAGTTTACTATATTATATTATAATAGCGTGTGACGCTTCAAGGACAAGGGCGCACGCAAAATTGCTACGCGATAAAAACGCATAAAATGTTTACCTGACACGGTTGTATCGTAGATAGATCGACAAACTAAGGTATTGTGTTCGGTTGACGTTTTTAAATATTTACGACGAACAAATTCCTCTGTGTGATACGTTGTGCCCGGCCGGACACGACCTATAATCTTAAAATACGTATTGTACTTCATCAGTCATCACTCATCATCCGGGGTGGGGTAACGCTTTCCCTCATTTTCACAAAACTGCGGACCGATGAACGAACAATATTAATTTTTTTGCCGAACATAATATTATCATGTCAATGTTTGTGAATGAATTAAAAACATTACTGCGGGAAAATAACGATTCAATTGGTTATAGTTTTTTTTTCTTTTTCTTTTTCTTTTTTTGCTTTACCCTACAAAATTATCATAACGAAGGATCTATGTTATCTATATCTCTGTTTATTAAAAAGTACAAAAATATATTAAACATACATTATAATACGAAGAACGGAAGGAATATCCAGGAAAACGGTTGATAATATTTTAAACATTCAAAATGATTCTTATTTTTAAAAACGTTAAATAGTGACTATTGACTTATTTTACAATTTTATTCCAACGTTGTATATCCAAAGAAGCTTTCGTTCCGTTACCTATCCACGTGATAACTTTAGTACTGGCATCCAAATTGTTGACATAGAATTATATTTTAGCGCAAACTTTGGTAATATCAGAGCCACTTTAAATCTGTTTCTTGTGTTGAAAAACATTCATGTGGGATATCATAAACTAGTAAACTACGCACAAGACTATTCTGTCTTCACTTATCGCTAACCAAAAATAAAATTATTTATCGAAAATCTGATCATCAGAGGAAATTCATACCCTTGGGAAGTGGCTAAGTTCCGATTCAACTGACCCGATAAGTCACGTATGAGTAACAACCGAAATGATAGAAATCATTTTAGCGATATTGTGATCTCAGCCCTCGCGAGCACGTATAAGGGTTGTGAACGGTCATCGCACTCCCATCCACCCTACTTACGCACGCCGGAAGTGGACGCCGGCCGCCACCGTAATCGTTTCCGGTGTCGCCATCTTGACTCGGCTGTCGCGAGCCACCGGAACACCGGACACGCGCGCTCGTCGAACGCGCCTCGCAGATGGCGCTAGACGATACACCGCGTGACGGCAACCGTAACCGCGTTCTTGGTCGGGCGGGTTCTCCACTCCCACCGCAACCGACGACTGAACGTTCGCGTGTACAAGAGACGGTGTGCTTGTGCGCGCGTACCCGTGGTAACCCGTTAGTAGACGATGTAGATCAGATGTAAAAGCACTGTTAACGCTGTTGTTGTCGTAGTCGTCGATATCATATTATGATAAAATGTTATTAGAATAAGCTCTGAATTGTATTTTTTTATTGTTTTTTTTTTCGGCTTGGTTTTGTTGTTCTCGTTATAATATCCGATTATCAGTGAACGCGGTCTCCGAGTTTCCGTGTTGCATTACTATACCAGCCTACCATATCGTCGTCGACCATGCTCTCGTCAAAAGTCTGACTTGCGGCTGTGTATTTATATACGTACAGCGGTTCCATAGTAAGTACACACGAATACGTATAATATAATTCGCCTAATACATATCACATATAATATATACACGACATTGGACCGAGTTTAACGATCGATACGGCGCCGGGAATCGCGGCGCCGTCGTGCTAAAAACCGAACTTGTCAACTCGGACACAGGAAACGCACATACGCACGCGTAGGCCGACTAACGATCGAGTTTATGGTGAAAACGACGATCGATCATCGTAAAATCGTATAGGTATCCGTTATGTCATGTTTTATATTTTCACATCACAATAATTTATACGATGTCATTCGTCCTAATGCGAGTATAATATAATATTATTATGTAAAGAGAGTAGGCATTACATTCGTAGCGGTCGTACACAATAACACAATAATATTATTATTATTATTACAATATCGATTTTGCATGTATACCCCGCAAATCACGCAACAGTGAGCAAACAAACAACAACAAAAACAACGATGAATAATAATACTTGGGGGGGCAGTATCGATTTTCGTAACCCTATATATATATTATTGTTATAATATATTATGCTACATCAGCTACGCGTGCATAATAATAATATTATGTTATTATTATTATTATTATTATTATTATAATTACTATAATTGTGGTGTTTTTTTATTAGTATGTAAGTATATTATATTTAATATGTATGTATGTATGTATGTATGTATGTATGTGTGTGAGTGTGTGGCCGTGTGGGTGAAGCACCTGCAGCCTTTCGATGTCAGAATATTATTATAAGTAACGATCGCCAGCAATGTACCTACCTGTGATCCAATTTTCGAGGCCGATAAGCGCGTTGTGTCTGACCGCGAATTTTCGCGCCGACGTCAACAAATAGCTATTATAATATATTGCACAGCCACATACTAGGCTGACGGGCGTGTGTAATCCCAAAACCCACGTTATAAAGATGTCGAATTAAATGTGTTCATCGTTTTTGTCGTTGTCAAAATGTGCCGTATGACGTGGCCTTTCTATTTTTCGCAATACAACTTACAATTCATATCGCTCAAGTGTCTTAAATACATTTTGTTTCTAATTAAATCATATAGATCGATAGTGGTATACCTCACCTATCTAGGTACAATCAGATAAATAATAAATTACATCACTGCAAAAACCAAGGCATTAACGAGTTAAAAAGTTAAAGTTAAGTTAAAAAGTTAATTTAATTTTAACTTTTTAACTGAACTAGTTACTTTTGGCTTTTCATTAACTTAACTGTTAACTTACTAAATTTATTTCTTAATTAACGTGAAATAACGAGTTAATTTTTCATTATAAGAAGTAAGTTAAGTTAATTTATTTTGTTTTTAATTTTATAATATTTCACTATTTCAGTCTATTTCGTTATCATGTCAAAAAATATGTATTGTAAATTGTTTAAAGTTAAAAATTTATATCATTCGAGTCTAACTTATAATATGAAAATACGGTATGAAGTATAAACACTAATCCCTATAATTTAGTTTTGGGTTGGAAAAAAATTAAGTACCTTAGCGTTGTATAAACAAATTAACTTTTTTTTAACTTAATAAAAAGTTAACAAAAAGTGTGTATTAACTTTTAACTTAACTGAGTTAACATATAGTTAAATGAACTTTTAACTTTTAACTTTTTGTTATTGTTGCATATTAACTTAACTTAACTGAGTTAAAAAAATCATTAACTTGCCCAGCTTTGGCAAAAACCCACTCGGAATAATTGACAGAGATGTGATTTGTGCGGGTTCTACACAAGCTTTTTTGGTCATTTTTATTTTATAGTTGTACCTACCTACTATAATTACTGAGGTGAGAAAATTTGACGAAATAAGTGCAGGCCACATAATGTTGCCATAGCACTTCTCAGTGAAATATTTTGAGTTTCTATTCAAATCATATTAACGGCTTTCAACAAAAACTATGAAAAAAGAATATTAACAAGTTATAGGTATACCTATTACCTAATAAAGTCGAATGTTTGATAATCACGGTTTACAATATTATTCGTTAATATTTTCATATTTTAAAAACTGAATAACATAATATTATAATTTAAGGAAAGAGGTTTTACAATGACTTTTCTAAGAATAAGCGATTTCTACATTATCATTATTACTAGAGAACTGATTGACACATCAGGTAAAGTCACGTCAGTACAGAAGCTGGTACAGACATTACAAGACAGGATAGGTCATCCATTGACATAATCGTGATTAAAAATAATTATTTTTTATATCAATTAGCAATCCCATATCTGAAACAACCAATGAAAAAACGCGAGTTGAATAATATATTTTCATCACCGTTGCCTGAAGTCTAATTTGTATTTATAACATATAAGAAAATATGTATCCCTATAACAATATTTATCATATATCTACGTAATGTTATGCTTAGGTACGTGCATGTTACTTATTAATTGCATACATCAAACATTGTGTCGTTCACAGCGTATTAGGTAGGTACGCCTAATCCATTATCATATTTCAAGTGTGTTTGGTTGCAAATTAATATTATTCGTTATATTGTTAACATTCGAACCAAAATTGTAAATTAATAGCAGGTATTAAGGAGAGACAATATTATAATAATGTTATTAAAGATAAATGGAAAAAATTCAGAATCTATAATAATATTATGGTCAAAAAATATTTGCTGTAAGCAACATTTTTACAATAAGCAACACGAGTCATCCAATGTTCTAGATCAGAAATTTCGCAACATTTATTTTTAGGGTCACCGAACTAAATCGCCTAAAATAATTTTTGTAAAATTTCTTTTAAATACACTTACCTATAATTGTACCTTTTTGATTTTAAATTGTTGGTACAATTCATTTTACAAGTAGGTACTTATCTATTGTTTTTATTTGAATACAATAATAGTCATAATAGTTTTAACAACGTTCACAACGTTGTAATACTAACATTACCAAACGGCCGTTAACAGTCTTGGCGACATTATATTATTATACTATTACAGGAGGTTGTGACCTCAAAAAGGTTGCGAACCACTGTTATAGATAACATTCAAATGCATCGATTTTGTAAATAGGTATTTCAATACGATAAATGTATAGTGAATTGTATTAAGAATTTGTATGCTCTAAGTGCTATCAATAAGTTGTTTAAGTATTAAATTGGGTTATAAACGACAAATTAAGCTGCAAACACAATAGAATAAAAATTATAATATGTGCAGTACATGACACAACTATTTTGTCTGCAGTATGCGCCTAAGTGTGTGCTTATTTTAGGGGTGCTTAAAACATTTTTGTTACAAATTACAATAGTTGAATAGTGTAAACGCCAATTTGTACAAGTAACTCAAAATAAAGTATTCGCCAACACAATTTGAAGACAATTTAATAAAAATATTTGAACCTTAAACTTTTGTTAAAACGCACTTATGCATTATTGTTCCTAAAAAGCAACATCTTATTGATTCAGGAACAAATAATTGTAATATCTATCCTTGGTACTAAATTAGTTTTGTAAAACAATTTAAGGATTCTAAATAACCCGAAACCGCGTGTCTCTTCTGAAAAGATGAATGTGTTGCTTAAAGCAAATCTTATAATACGTTGTAGAATTTATTAACATTATTATTATTTATTACTATTAAATTGTCACGGTCCACACTATCGATTATTGCATCTAAATAATTGTGGAGACAATGCTGATGACGAACCGTTTGTTCCTTAAAATTCATCGATTATCTATGTCTATTATAGTGTATAATATAATAATGATTATAATATGTTTTCTCTGTACTCAATAAATCCAAGTCTTCGAAATAAAAATGTATTGAAACAATAGTAACGAAATCGTATGAAGAGGTGGCAACAAAGAATATTACATAACATAACTGATTTCTTTTCGTGTATGTACAAAGTGCACCTACATACATTTTGTATTATCTTCGTGCTTTATCCATCAAAGTCACTGTCGAAATATCGGTTTCGATATTATTATTCTTAAAGCACTCTGCGGATCCTTAAAAAACAATTAGAATTGTATCTTTAACGATGTTACTTAGCAAAAACTATCCTTGTACAGGTTACTCATAAATAGGCCAATATTGAATTGTGTAAACTTGTATTAGGTACTGCAGCCGATTAATTATTCTTACGTTGTCAGGTCCAGATAAAACCATACTAAATAATATGTAGGTAAGTAAAGACTATTGACAAGATGTTTGATATTCAGATAATCGATGGTTCTCAGTTTAAATATTAAAAATTTGGCTACAATAAAATTCAATAACAATGTAAGAAGAAGTGGATTATTCTTTTTCTTCCGAAAACCAAACGTCGAACACGTCAATAATGTCTCTGGCCTTCGCTCATGTGAAATGTTTCACTATATAGACAATTAATTTGGGTTAATTAACGTGTTTTCTTTCTTTTTATATTACATTATTGTCTCGTGTACCTAATATATAGAGTAATTAAACCACCGAATTACCGAAACTATAGGTAGGTAATCAACTGATGAACAAACAACCGTATTTCTGCATAATTTGCGTTATTAATTATTATCGTCTATTCTACACGACGGTTTATACGCAAGTTAGTGTTGTAAGTACCTACCTATTTTATATTTTAATAATATAATATTACATTATTACCTCGTTTTTACCTACTTTTTAACTCAAAGTCGCAGTGATGATAAACCCATCACGTTTATATTATGTAGTATGCAACGTACATATTATATGATATATTATTATTTATTATCAATAGACGTATAATGATGTGGCCACTTGTTGGATTTACGGTCAAACAATAAATTTGATATATTTTTGTACAATCCGCAAAGATATTTCTCATAAAAAAATATTTATATATTTTAAACTATAATTGCATAGTATATTTTTATTAAAAACGCGGCCGGTAGACCGTAGTGAGATTTGATTCTACAGCTGCTTTTTAGCAGCGCTTTTTTCCGTCGTCCAAATCGTGTTAGTTAACCGATAAAATGCATAAAATAATATTTAGGTATATATAAATAACTCAAAATTTGCCGTATCTAATATTTTTTTTTATACTATTGCTATCATAAATTGGCCGTAAATAGCCGTCTCGAAATGTCGGCTGAGAAGGTTCATGTCACATCATAATATAATTTCATTATATTATATTATTATACTTTCTATGAACGTCGGAAAAATTGTTCTGTACGTATTTTTCTCAGATTAACACTCGAGCTCGTTGTTCGATATAGTAGATGCTATTTTTTTGTGCGAAATGACAATTTATTGTTTGACGTTTACATCTCAAGTTGTGTTTTCACGAATTATACATCTAAAAAAAAAAAAGAAAAAAAGTAATAGTTGCGAAAATAAAAGTAACCATGTTGACACTATAGAATACTCTATTGCTCCAAGTTGAATATATAAAAATAAAACTGCATACCTACCAAATGAATAATTCAACTGTATTTGTGTGTATGTGCGTTTGTGTTGGGAACTTAATAGTTTGTATACACAAAAGAAATAGGTTATGGCGCACGGTCGGACCATTATGAAACGAAATATAAATCACGATCTTGTAATTAGGTGCACTAGGTCATGTTTTGCACGAAACGAGAGTGTAAACATCGATTTTCGTTTTATCGTCCACGCGAATGAGTTTTGACTCCACGCCAGACAGATATTCGCAGAGACAATGCCCTATAAAATAAATAAAATCCAACTCGCACAATATTATATTATATTCGTCGAGTTCATATTACACATCACGTGTAGTTTTCTACGCGTGGCTATAATAATAGTGACTACACAATACCGTATTGATATAATATACGGACGGTCGGTAATAAGTAATAGTAATTTAAACTAAAACAATGTGCAAGTACGTATTATGTCATACGTATTTCGTAAAAATTTCGATGAAAACAAACTCCCAGGGATATGTGCCTATTAATATAATATATTATATAACATATTAAATTTGAAAAAAAAAAATCCGAACAATGCAATGGAAATTTAATTACCTATAAAAATAAAGACGTGCGCCCGTGCCCTAGTCACGTGTGAGTATAATATACGACGTATAGTCGCCGATCAATCAAAATCTGTTTCATATGTGGTCGACGTTAATTTTGGCGTATACTAATACGATAATAATATTTTATAAAATCGGCATCTGTGACCTACTCAAATCATAATATCATAAACAGATATAACAGGATATTATAATAATATAGGAATACCAATAATTAAACATATGGCGACCAAGCTGCAGCTATTACTAGACAGTATTTGACAGTAGGTAATACAGTTAATATTTTTCCGGAGGATATCACACCAATAAGAAAAAGGACGATAAAAAAAATATGTACCTATAGGTACATCTTCGTATGACGTGCATCGTCGTCGTACTATTGTTGCGGTTACGACGGCGGCGACGATTTTCCTTCTTGTTTTCTTCCGCCCCGTGTCTTTGTTCATTATTATAGGTGTGTATTATAAATATATTATATAGGTATATATTTATTTTTTTACGTCTATTATTATTGTGGCGAGTTAAGAGGACGGGAAGATTCTGCAGTTGATTCATTAAATTATTATTATTATTATCATTATACGACGCGTATACGACTCGTCTTTACGCTGAATCGTTTCACGGTGTGTTGGCGTCGTCGGACGAAAATTGCACACAATTATAATGTTATAGGTATATTGCAACGTAAATACCTGTCGTCACGATCATTTTACACCCCGGTGACCGCGTCGAACAGACCACGTCTTTGCCATCGGATCGTATAGTCTTAGTGTCATGTACAATAATCGGTTTCGGCGTGTATAAATAATATTATACAGGGTGGTTCACCGAGCATGCTCAACCCATTTTTTCTTCAACAATGCGCAGTAATTCAAAATATGATTTCTGGAGAGTTCTTAAATATACCTAAAGATCATATTATTATTTTCGAATAATTTAGATTTTTTGTACCATTTAAAGAGTGTACAGGACACAATGGTCCACAGGTGGTACAAAATATCGATTTCAAACGAGAACTTTTTACTTTAGATTATTCAGCGGACATTTTTTTTTTAAATTTGTTGAAGTAGGTAACTATCTCAATACAAATTTTAACGAATAGTTAAACCTACTATTATATATGTACTAAAGATAATAGTCAATGATATTAGCTAGCGCCCAGCTATTATAGTTACCTACTATAATTTTAAACCAAAACAATACATATACGAGTATACATTCGTGTTTTGTCTAACTCTTATACAATTTGATAAATTGGAAACAATTAACTACCTACTCGTTCAAGTTTTGATTTAGACACCAAAACTAAGATTTAAAAAAAAAACACCTGCCGAATAATTCAAAGTAAAAAAGCCCTAATTTGTATTTGAATCTTCTCATTTTAAAAACAAAAGTTTGTACAGCCACAGGATACTCCTTAATGGTACAACAAATCATACTTTGAATAACTACTGCATTATTAAAGAAAAAAGGTCGGTAAGCTGCTAGGTAAATCACTCTGCTTACATTCATACATGTACTATGTACAAGTACCTACTATGTTAGGGTAAGATTCTACTTTGGGTGAAGTCTACACATTGTTACCCGCCATGGTTATACGAGTTAATCTGGCATAAACACACGAAAAACTGACCTAACGAGACAATTGAATTAAATATTTGTTTATTAATTAAATAATAAACGGACAGAAGCCCAGTATACGTATTTAGAATAAATATAAATAATTAGTACATAAATAACAATTAAATATATAACAACAATATCACAAGTACCTGCCTATCTTTAATAGTAAATATAAATACAATAAAATGTCAAAGAACTAATATAATTATTATAAAGAATAAAGTCGAAGCTTATTAACAGTAGTGAAACAATGGGTTCTTAATCACTGCAAGACGCAACATGTGGCTGTTGGTCTTATTAGGAGATAATCGTCAGAGAAAAGTGGAAAAAAAAATTAAGTTTAATTCCGAGTGCTCCCGACAGGGACATTAAAAAAACAAATAATTTTAGCAAGGAGAAGAGAGGAGTCAATAAAACCAGGAAGGAGCTTGCGAAGAAAACCAAGATTGTGGGTGTGCAGACGATTTTCTAACGAGTGAAGTATAATAAGTTGAGCACGCGGAGTACAACAGGTGTGTAGTTATGATGAGGAGAGTCAATATTTAAGGCGTATTTCGAGGAAGTTTATGAACTTTTGTGGGACCTTCTCGACATGTATATAAGCATCAGAAGTATGAGGATCCCAAATAATGGAACCATACTCAACTAGTCAACAGCGGGTCTGACTAGAGCAGAATAAAGTGTTTTCAAAGAGGAAAAAAATATCATTCTATCAAAGCTGAACTTGACAACCACCGAGGGCAATCTCTTAATTCTTGATCGGGTAAAATACGGGGCAATCGACAGGAATTCGTATTTTGATAGTTTCATTTTTGACATCGGCCATACTATTATTTGAATATTCTTGATGTATTATTACCACTCGTGAAACCGATATTACTTACCTACCTATACCTGTAACTTATTAGAATACATACTTATACATTGAAAATAAGTATCGTGTATTCTGCGTGTACGTTTCGAGGTCGACGGTAATAACGTTCCCGCAAATCCGGCTAAACTCATACGCACGTGTGCGTAATAGAGTTAGAATCAAGTTTTTTTATGGCAAACAAAAAAATAAAATACGCATAGGTCAATTTACTGCTTACAATTTCATATTACGGAAGTCGGTTGTGAATTTAAAGAAGTAGAAGAAGCCTTTTTTAAATAGTAGATCATGATATTATATACGCTAAAATATGTATAGAGTATTTACCTATATTAACAAAAAGAAAAGTTAATTTAAATTCATCAATAATTGGTAATGAACTGTTTAAACCAGTTAGCATTACTTAATATTCGCTATATTACCAAGACGTTTTACCAAACCAGAAGACATCATAATATTATTATGAGACTGTTTGTCAAATAGAAAACCTAAGTATTAACAAGTTTCTCCACAGTATCAATAAAAAGTTGGCATGAGAGTGATCCGTCATATTAACTATTTTGATGTCTTATTTATTATTATTATTATATAATAAACATGAACTTAATATCAGAATTCCACACTTCCCAGTAGGTATAGTAATTTTAATGTTGACGAAAATGGTTATCATGATAATATTATATTTGCTTCGGTGGACTATACTGCGGTTACAGTTGAAAAAAATGAGTAGGCTGTTATTTCGCCATTCCGGTACCTTTTAGTGGGTACCTAATACCTATCTATGTAAAAGTCATACTTATTCGGCTGGTAGTTGCAGAGGTTGAGCCGTTACGTGATTTCACGAACATACCGAAAACGTTGTTGTAGGTATATAACGCGTGTTGCGTCCGAAATAAACGGAACATAATGAAGATGATATTTTTGAAATAAATTTCTCCGTTATAAGATTATTCGGGTTTTTTTTTTTGTCCACTTCCTCGGACGCGCGTGGTGACATTCGGACAAGGCGTTTAACTAGTCATCTTGTAATATTAACGGCCGATTTAATTCGTACAAACGTTCGGTGTCTTCTTCCTATGCAGTTCTTCCTGTGTCGACGAGAATAATGTATCGTTGTTTTTTTTTTTTTTTTTTTTTTTGGAATCTTGACAAAACGACCGCGGCAACCGGGTGTATAGGCCGGTTCCACCAACCACTACGATCGATGTCTTGTAACGGATATATTGTAGGTACGGAATAAAAAAAAAAAAAAACCGATTCCAGTCTATTGAATAACCGCTTCCGGCGGGCCTGTTACGGACGCGCGCGGAATCGCAGGGCAGCGAAACTACGTATAATAATAATATAATATTATTATTATTATTATTATCATCATCTGCGAGCAGGACGATAGCGCAGCCACTCGGCGGCTGCAGCAGTATCATGCGTCTGGTTTCTCTGCGCGCGCCGCTGCCGCCGAGACTTTCCATTATTCTTCGTAATTTTTTTTTTTTTTTTTATTATTATTATTTATTTACGAGGAAAACAACAAAATAATAATATACTGTTATGTTCTCCTTTGCCCGTATACGAGACGACCGATGCTGACACAGCTGGTCCCGAGAGACCGGTTTCCCCGCGATCCGATAGAAAACAATAATATACTTGCCTATAATAGGTGTAGCAACAGTGTATGGGATTACATTTCCGCGCAAACGATATGGAGAATTTTTCTGTTGCCTCCTCCTCCACACGCGCACGTTTGGTCTTCGCGTGCCGAGTTTCGATACTTTGTATTTCATTACGTCGCGATTATTATACTATTATGACTAACTCGATGTGACACGATTTCGACATGTACCCAAAAAATAAATTGGCACCCACCGTAAAAAAATTTCAATTTCTATTATATATTATTCTAATATCTATATGGCATGGTCGACAGTTATTGCAGTATAACATGTGTTTGAGTGTCATGCAAGTTTTCTATAATTATATGATTTAGAAAAGAGTCGAATTCAATTTATTTGGTAAAAACTGAGCTCTACGCAATTTTACTAATACAATTTACTTTGTTATAGCATTACATATATTCTAAGAATAACGATTTAATTAAAAATAAAAATCGATTTTTGAATTCATATCATAGATTGGGTGCTTTTAAATATCTATAGTAATATTAATATAATCAGCTAGAAGTCATAGGTACTTGCTATGCTAATAATATTACTTACAATTATTACTTGTCAGTGCGATTTCACAGTTTTTTTCAAATATGCATATAATTACACATATTATGTATAATGTATATAATATTTATACATATATTTATTGTAAAGTGTACACTATGTATGCATGCATAGTGGCTCCGTACTATAATGAAGATCAAATCTAGGAATAATAAAGAACTTTCAAATCGATGGAAAGGAAAAAAAAATCCATCCACTCGAATTTTATCCGCTACATTATTATTATGACGTTCAGTGTCGGACGTCGGTGTATATATAAGTTCAAAATAATATAATGTACAGGTGCCTATAATATATTATTACACGGTTATTAAAACAACTCCGCGTATTGGTAAACGAAGCGTACTCGATTGGCGTCAAACAGAAAGTATCATAGCAACATTATAATGATATAATAGAATAGAACCGAATAGCGGAACGGTAAGCGACGAACAACAACAACCTTGGCATTGATAATGACGAATAATAATACATATTTTGTGTATTAAAATAATAATCGAAATAATTGTGCCAAAAACGATAGTTTATTTTTTAAATTTCCATTCTATATAAGTACCTAGTATAGGTATAAACTAGGTATAATATTAATTTTCCAAAACAACTCTATTATAATTTTCTATAAATTTGGTGGGGTCTAAGAAATTATATTATAAACGTATAGCTTATATAGGTCTGTTGTGGAGCCAAGTGCGATGACCCATATAGTGTAATCAAACACCGGCCAATCTTTAGCGCGATACTAGTAAACGGAAATGGGAAACCGCTACAGCTCTTCTATAGTTTACGCAACAGTCGACGTTAGTAGACAATTGACTGCTGTACGAACCAACCTGACTTGAATAAAAAAAAATATTTAACGTGAGTTCCGCGCTAAGATGATTTTCAATATGTATAATAATATAAGCTCAAAATACAATACGAATAAATAATAATGTTCGAGTTTGGTAAGCCCAGAAGTACTTAACCATTTCACTAGGGCACTCCGATAATATTGGCCATTCGAGAAATATTAGACTTTTCACAAAAATCGCTTTGTCTTAGTAGACCTTTTTGAATTTATTATTCCATGTTTTTCCGCAAACGTTCTGCATTGTTTTAGGCCTTTCGCATAAATACCAATGGCAGTTATATCTTTTAGTAATACTATTTGAAAATTATGAACAATTAAGGTATTCGCATTATAATATCTTGTAAGACACGATATTTCATCATGAACAAAAAACTTGGTAAAAATAAATGAAATATTATTATTTTTTTTTAATATAAAAAAACTATTATTTTAAGATATTAAACATGATAGGCAATGTAATAATACATAATAAAATTAATATTTATAAATATCATGTTCTTACAATGTGCATTACGTAATTTTACATCTTAAAATATTTGGTCCCTGTGCAAAGAGTCTAGAATATTAAAGGCTGTTTATGGAAAAAAATTATTAATTCAAAACTGGCCACCCCTTTGCAAAGAGTCTAGGATTTTCGCAAAAAGACAAATTTCTCGAATGGCTTATATATTATGTACTATTATACCTATGCTATTTGTCGTTATTAGTATAATATTATCATTAGGTACGTCACACAGTGATTCGAAGTTTCGAAACATTAAACCGTAAATATTGTGAATAAGGAAGATATTATGAAAAACACATTACAGTAAAAATGGTTGAATAGAAAAAACTCTCGCTTTAAGTTTGAAATTTAAATTTCGTGGTCGAGAATATAAAATGTCGACCATAGAATTTGGGTCCGACGTACCTATATTTCAAACGGAACGTTATTTAAATAATAATGCGTCTACATAATATTATACGTACCATTATTGTTGTCCGAACTGTATATGAATGCGTACAATATTATGTGCGTATACAATAATAATATAGTATAATGTACGTTTCAACATACATATGGTATATGGCACACACGCTGACACCCAGCAGCAATATTATAGTCTGGTGTCATAGAAAACGGAATAAGAAAATTACTCAAACACAATAATATGTGGAGTGTGATAATAAATAATAAAATTAAGCGCCGAGTCTGCTTTGGCAATATTTAGTGCAGTTCGTTGTTATTATCGCACTCAATATGAGATCGGCCTAATAAAATAATAATAATATGCAAATGCATGACGAGCGCCGCAGAATTGATGATATGTATGTATATATATTTTTTTAGACGTTGTTGTTGGTTTTTATTATTATTAACAGCTACAATAGTCGTACACTCGTGAAATGAGGTTGTTGTTAAAATAATAATAATAATAATAATATTATTGGTAGTTAGAATAGAGTACCTACTATTATACCGATTACCCATTTTACAGAAATAAATAATATATCTGAGCTTGTGGAGTCGCACCAAAGGTTAAACGCGATATTTACCACAATAATATGATATTAAATGGTATATTACATTTACTAGTTGGGCAACTATATAATATGATCTGTACACATTATTGTTTTAAGTTAAGTTAGGTTAAATTCATTTTAAAGAAATTGTTTGTAAAACGATGTTTTCTTAACAGTTGCGTAATCACGTTTATTGTAGAACATGTAAAACCTTAAATCGATGTCCCTATAATTTCCTATACATAACTGGTTATTTACTAAAACATAATTATTAATAACAAAATATCTTCAAATAAATGTTTTGCACTATGTTCTTTATGGTCTGAAAAATTAAATGTAAACAAGTTATGTTGTACAAACAATCATGATCGAATGTATACAATAAACTAGTAATATTATTATGAATAATACTTTTTAACCAAAAATAATCGGTAGTTTGCAAGAACTTTTGTGCACGTATATTTTTTGGCACAAGTCGGAACTCATATAATATAATATGATTTATGAATCATTAAATTTACTAACCGTTAAAAGTTTATGCGTGAATTTAATTTTTACTACCAAAACATTTATCCGTACGCTAGTAAAAATTCCGACAAAAATACAATATATCGCGTAGGTAGTAAAATATTATTATGTCGTGACAAAACATCGGTCGGCAATAATGCAGCAGTTGGCGCCTTTGTGGTCATAATAGTAATAATAATAATAGCTTTAATTTTGACCATTATTATTATTGCGTAAACTTAATATTATTATTGCTGTTGTTACGCGTTTAGTGGAGATAGCGGTTGAGATCGACAATTTATTATGTGGCTCTATATTATTATTATTATTATAATATGAGCGTTCGCCATGATTCATTACTCGGTTATTGCGCGCGTGGAAAAGTTGGCGCTAACCCCATGAAAATCAAAACTGATGGCTCAATACTTTTTGCGATTAGCGAGTCATCAGGATTATTGATTTCGAGGGTTTTGCCGAACGAGAGGATTTTGATTTTCTAATACTAGCTTTTCGCTGTACGGTACAAGAATAACATATACAAATTATAGGTAAACACATGCGGTATAGGTACTTACAGTGACGGATTATCTGTATTTTTCTGGGGGTGGGGGGACGGGTCCTGTAAAATAATATGTATTTCAATGGTATTATTTGCAGTATTTCCGTCAAAAACATTAAACAACTATACTAACAGTATTTTCTTTTTTTAAATATATTACATATCGGTATCTAGGCGGGGGAGTCCAGGAGTCCGTGCCCCCCCCCTAATTAATCCACCACTGGGCACTTAAACCTAATTTACATTCGTACCACTGCGGTTAAGTCTGTCCCGACCATAACATTATCCGTCAACGAGTGTCGAACGAGTGAAAATGTCGCCAGCTTAACACCTGTAATTAAAATACATAATAATCTGTAGATGGTCTATATTATAGTCTAGTAACCGTATACAAAACGTGTATGTATGTATATATAATACATGTCATTCTAATAATTGGTAACAAGAGATTAATCGACCGAACCGTGATCATAAAAAAAAAAAACTGATATTATTAAGTATTATTTATTATTATAAAGTTTTTTATAATCGTGACAGAACACGACCGACTACTGGTTCTGAAATACAGGTTTGTGCGTCACAAATCATAATAATCTATTGCCATCGACTGTAACGGTCAATCTTGCGCTCGGAAATAAAATCGGGAAAAATACCATTCTTATCGCGGCGGACCGATAGTGTCCCGAGTCCAAGATAGTTGTAGTTGTGATTATGAGTTTTTCCGCGATGATCTGTTCGGCGACATCGGAAACCCGCGTATTCGCGTGTTACGATTATAATATAATATTATAGATGTTTACAAAAGATTACGGAAATGAGAAAAACGAAAGAAACGTTTCTACTATATAATATACGGTACTTGCGTGTATTATTATTACTGTGCACCGCAGCGTAATAATAATTACAGTCGACCGGTCTCACTCGTAAACGGTTTTAATTAAAACGCGTTAGTGCACATAATAACAATATTATTATCGTACGGTGAAATTGCAACGAATATCAATCGCGGTTTTTTCTTTTTTTTTTTTCTTTTTACCATTTACGCCCGTAATAACATATGCACGTGGATTATTATAATACACTATACGCGTGCATATTAAGTACCCATATTTATAATATTTTATTTGCTATTAATAATCACTTATTATAAAACGTCGCGCGCGCGTGTACCGAGACCGCTCGTGAGCCGTAATAATAATATTACTATAATATACTATGTCCGCAGTCCAAACGTGGTGAAAACCTCGGCGATTGCCACCGCCACCTCCGGAACAGTATCACATATTATAATAATGTAATCGACGCGATTCCGGTACACGATGATAGACCCGGCCGATCGTAATTATTATTCAAACATCGAGTTCCGCCGGAGTTTTGTGTCGAACGTAATAATGTTTTAAACGCAGGTATATTATAGAAAGCCGTCCGAGCGGTGCAGCCGGCGGAGCTGAAAATCGTTCGATTCGCGGCAAAAACGACGGCCACCACATTATAATGATAATATTATAATATTATAGGTACCAATTTGCGATATGCCTCACTAAGAATATTCCAAACGAGGAACATAAAGAATATTCCGGAGATGATTCCGGAACTGTAAACTGCGAATATTCCCAATTATTAGTTCATTCGACCAATGACGTGCCCGGGAATTTTCAACGGGGCGATTTTATAAATTAATAAATAATAATAACAATAATACATATTTAAATTAATCGAGGTGGTGCGGTACCGTATACGCAAAGAAGGAGATTTATGGGACAAAGGGACGACATAACCCTTAACCACCCACTACCCACAAACACCACTGAACACGACAGTATCATAATATAATAGCAGTGGCGTAACCAGGGCACCCCTGGGGCTTTGGGTTTTTAAACACCTCCTAATCGGTCGTAAATATGTAGCGTATGATTAAGATTTCTACAAAATATGCTGTATACGTGGCTCTATTTCATAATTGATATTATTAATATTATGAAGACTGATGACTATGAAGATAAGTGTGTAAAGTCTCCCACATGTTCGAAATGTTAAAATATAAAATTAATAGATCCCCTCCTAGAAAAAATATCCTGGCAATGCACCTGAATAGTACAAATTACTGTGGCTAGGGCAACTGTATTTTATTTCACTTTAATCTTAAAATCTAATCTTACCACTCGGCAATGACGACTGTCATTTAAGTATATAACTGGAATTTAAATTGTATAATATTATGTATGTTGTTTCATTGATTATAAACAGTATTATTTAAAATCAATAGTGTTGTATGTAATATATTTTTGGAATCACCAACTTTTAATATATTTGCGCAGAATTTAAATTAAATATTCAAACATCTAAACAATGTGTACATTATAATATATACAACTTCCTATCTTGGAAATTTCCAAAATTACATTCACGGGTATTTGCTCATCACTACCTTTACATACATTATCTGTAGATGTTACAATATATCAAATTTCAAGGGGGGCGAAAGTGGGGTTTCCGACCCCGTCATTGATGAGTGATCGCAATATACCTTAGAGCCGACCCAATACCAATGTTTTTTTTTCCTATGTCCGACAAACAACCGATGTAACATTGTACAATGATTGGTCGAAATGAATCCACAACAGCGTATCCGATTGTATAAAGCAGATGTCTCCAAGCTTCCGGCCAACCAAGTTAATTGATTTTTTTGAAAATATATTAGTTTTTATTGTTTTAATTTATTAATTAGGTAATAGAAATAATTCTTTTATAATTTCTTTAACCACGCTTTCCTCTTACCTCTCTAACCCTATCTAAAAAAATGTTTGCCGTGATGCCAACGCGTATCAATAATTTGGCTCGTCGTAAAAAAAAATGTAGATACTATTGTAGGTATACATAATATCCCTTATAATATAATGTATATAATGTATAGACTCGATGTCCGAAGTGACATCGTCATAATATAATAATTAATAATTATTAATTTCCTTTGGTAATAAAGGAGTAAGTATTACGTAGTTAGTGGTTACAGGGCATAATATTATTCACCATATATCTGCCTACATCATGCTATATTGTTTAAATAGTGATATTGACAACGAGACGACATCGTTTTGGATGACCAAAATCGGTTGGCAGGACCGAAATATCTGTGTTCGTTCTACAGAAATCAGTGTACAACATAATAATAATATGTACTACACATAACTACGCGTACTTAATATAATTCAATATAGGAAGGTACAGCGAAATATCGGTTATCGTGCAAGCACGGTCAGACCAGTCGACCACTTTCAATGCCGTTCGTAATAATGGATGAAAAAAAAAATCGTTCGACACGACAGCAGCTTTCCTACATAAATGCGTCCGCAGACGAATGCTATCGCGTGAACGCAACGACTAAGTCTCCACTTCTCCCGCCATCGCTGACATTACAGCCTGCACGCCACTACAATGTACCTATATTATTTGGTATTTAAGTCGCATTTACCATAATATTATTAAACGTTCAACAAAACGAATGTATTCATAGGTATGCGCAGAGCGCGTTTTAAGACAGCAATATTAAAACAATACAACACAATAATAAAACGACAAACCGTATTTTATGCGTTTTTTTTTTTGCCAAATTATAATGCAGTTTTAGATAAATCAATATTCAAATATTTTATTTCATTGATTTTTAACTGACAACCACAAAACCGTAATTACTATAAAATAAAAATGTTTTTCATTCGAGTGTAACATAGTATAATTACTAATTTTATCATCACAATAATATTAATAATATTATATACAACATACGGTGGCGGGTGGATATTGTTTTTTTTTTCAGAATTGGAGTACTTTTTAAAGTTTTAAATTCAATAAATATTCATTTAACTTGCTTATATTTATTAATAACTAATTAGAATTTGCTGTAAAACTATACTGAATGTTTGCGTATATTATAATAAATTTACAACAATATTCGTGGGTCAAATTTCTACAAATCATATTGTTAAATATTACTATATTAGTCAATAATGATAATGGTAATATTAGTATGCGTTTCATAAAAATATTTAAAATTTAATATTATACGGTATCTGACGTCTACCATTACAAGGATAAGATCAAGTACACTGTTTACATATATCTGCACGACTGCACTGAAAATGTATCTCGATTCGTTCATATCGGCTGGTACCGATTTTCATTTATTTTTTATCACTACATACCAAAAAAAAAAAAAGAACAGAATAAATTATTATGCTGTTGGTTAGTTGACCTGCGCTTTGTTTTCTCTGTAGCATACGTCCGTTTTATATATTGTGGTATACGATGTAAGGACTTACACGGTTATGTATATTTCTTAAATAAATTAGGACATTAGGTACACGCATTTCGTCTAAATCCGTTTGACTTTCCGGTACTTTACTCCACATGGTGCTTACTGCTGCTTATATCTGTATAAAACAAAAACAAAAAAAAGAAAACAATTTTTAAATTACAATATTATTATCATAATGATATACACACGCCACTGTGGCGATTGTTTTCACGAATTTCCCTCCAAATAATATAAATCACTCACGTGACTGCTGCAGAGAGCACACACGCATTATAATACAGACTTACAATACAGACGCTGCGTACGGACGAGACCAAAGTTTCGCGTGCATATATATATAATATATATGTATAAATATTTAGTTTAAATATCATTACACTATTTTATTCTTTGTTCGGGCCGACCTACATTCGTAACTTCGTTACACGAAATCGGTAAATAATAATTTACGAGTGAAGGGGAACGCGCTGGCTCTGTGTGTGTGCGTGCGCACGTGTGTGTGTGTGTGTGTGTGTGTGTGTGTGTGTGTGTGTGTGTAACGGTTCACGATTTCCAGCCAATGTTTCTGATACGGACCTTGGAAAACAACAGCCCATAAACGGTGTACGACGAGAATCTTTCGCGAGGTCCAAATAAAAATAAAATTTTAAAAAAGACTGCAGACTTCTCTGCGGAAAACCGCCCCCTCCGCCGCATTATACATAATATTATGTGTCTTTTGCGTCAAAAATATTATTTTTTCTCCTTACACGTAGTCGCAACAACCCTATTTGTACAAAGAATAAATGTGGATATATGTGAGTATATAATGTAATAGCATTGTATAAATTACATATTTTATTATATAGTTTGATCGATTCTCGGAGAACTTCAACAATACCTAATAATAATAACACGAGTGGAAAATTGTATGGCGTGCGTTGTTTAAAGTTATGGCTAAGAATTAAACTATTGTTCAACCTCTTTAAGGGGGGAGGGGCGAGGGAGTAGTGATGCGTATCGCTTAGTGTCAAAAGCAATTTTCGTTTAAAATATAATGTTATCTTCTAACAATTTTAATAACAAATGTTCGGTTTCAAGTATAACTGTCTTAAACTAACATTTTCTTAACTAACACCCACTTAAAATATTTCCTTGCACGATCCGCATGCCAGGGAAATATAAATTGTAATGTATAATGTATTCGCGTAAATAATAGAAAAATTCCTACTTGTTTTCTTCGTCGATATCGACAACTTTATTTTATTTTCAATTTTTCAATTGTCGTACAACACCTATTATTATATTATTATATGATTTACTCGAGTGTTAACACCGATCGGACACGATCATCTATCATCCTCAATTTCTCATCATACCTATATTATTTTATTTGCCGATTCCTCACGCTCAACCGAAATCCAGGCCAAAACGTTTTTTTTCGAAATTAACATATTTTAATATATTATTACTACTATAAATTTATCATTAATTTTCCACCGTTGATTTTTTGCATTTTCAATGGCAGACACGTAAATATGATACCAGTTCGAATTCGCTTAGTGTTACAATACAAGCACAACGAAGCAGATTATTTACAAAAACTAAATCGTTTTATAATTCAACATTTTTTTATTTTTTATAAATATTTTGATTTAGCGAACAAAACCTTAAATACGAAAAATGTAATTTTAATTGTATTATTCGAGAGACGTATAATTTTGTTATTATTTTATATTTGTTTCAGTTAATCATTAAGAACTTTTTTTTTGTATTTACGTGAAAATTTCTTTTTATACCTCATTATGAAACTTTTTTTTTTGTTTTGCACAGTTTTCATAAAAAAGTTTTCACGTTGTACTCTTACATTACCTACTGATAAGGTCTTTTGTAATTTGTCGTATAGTTTCTCACGTTTGATAATAATAAATGAAATTATCATTCAACATACAACAACAAAAAAACTCAAACATCTAAGACCATTGAGGCCAAATGTTCAGTGTAAATCATTTAAATGTCATTATTTGATGTAATAATAAAACAATTATTAATCAGGCATAAATAGTAAGAGAAAATCGGAGAAGCCCAATTGTAGCCCGAATTTAGTTAGCCTTATATTGTGTCCAAAATATAAGTATCCCTATCATTGTGACCTAAACGTAAATAAATACACATTGTATTAAAGAATGACGTATAAATAAAATATCACAAAAATATAATATAGTTTTAATTTTAATTATTTTACACGTCATTACCCACATAAAATTATAACATAAAAATAATTGATTTTTTATGGAGCAATGTTATATATCTACATTTACAATAAATTCGCATAACACGCAATAATATATTATATCTAATTATTACTTATTACCTACTTAGTCAATAAGTTTAAAAGGCATAAATGGTAGAAAATAAATAAAAATAGTTTTATATCGTATAATAAATATATGTTGATAGCCATAGTGATATTTCTCTATTCTCAAGTTTTTAATTTGAACTCAGATAGCTTTTCACTTAAATATGCTCTATATTTGTATACACATATTATATAAGATGCAATCTGGATGTTAATATTTTTGTTTCAACATTTTTTTATTATAATACGATTTTATAGCTTATTTATACATTATGATAATTACAATATAAATGTAGATAGTATATGTATAGTAAATATTACTAAGTATATTATCCAAATACGACATAATATTTTCTAATGTAGACAGAGAATAATATTATTGATAGCAACGTTTTTTAGGTTATGATTTTAAGAGTTCGTCTGTTCATATAATTTACTGTTTTCCCGCTTGCTATATTTCCAAAATAAAATCTTCCAACTCGTTATTCAATATCCTGATATTCAGGTACATATTAGGTATATTGTATATACCTACAGAATAGCGCAAAATATCATGGAGTTTGTTATTTTTAAATACTTATTTGCAACATTTTGAGTACCTATAGAACCATATTATTATTAATTATGCCTGTGTTTGAGTGAGCATAATATTTTAGAGGAAAAGAGTTCGCATAATTTGGTATTCGATTATTCTTTCAAATGACATATTTTCCATAATTTTTTTTGGCACCACAGTGTTTTTATATAATTAAGATTCTTTTTTTATGAACACAAAAAGAATAATTTAATTTTTTCTCAAACACTATAAACAAGTGGGTACCACATAAATAACAAAATATCAAATTAAAATCTCTAAAATATTTTGTAACGCTAATGGTACAATAAACTGTGGCAAAATCGCAACTAGCAAGTAATAATATGATTATTAATATTATTGTGCATTTAATTCGTTAAATGTTAAAACATAATACAACTTATTACAAGTAAGTTATACATCCACAATGGTAAAATCTTATCGTGGCGCCAAATCGAATATTACGCAATACAATGTGTGTGAAACATAATACAAATGTATTTTTTTCGAATATTGCGGACACGCAGCGTATTTCGGGTTTTATGCAATCCGACAATCGGACACAATAATTGTATTATGTGGTGGCGTCGGCGCACGCGTGTAGGCATATGGACCAGCTATGTTGTGTTACCTAATACAATATAATACGCGACATTAAATCGATATAATACACGGAATCATATTATTATTATTAATCGAATGGGTTTTCGGGTCGAATAATCATTAATTTGCCAATTGTTACTGCAACAACTCACTTACAACTGCTGCCTGCATTACACCATAATAATAATATAATGTTATACGGGACATTGGGACATAAAAAAATGATTTTAATATATAGTACAACAGGTACGTCCGGTCCTACCTACGTGTTTTATATCGGAAGACGAAAAATCGTGTACCTTTACCGGCCGGAAGGCAAATGCGCACGAAAATAATAAAATATTATTAAATATATACCTAACCTACTACGACCGAGTTCGCGTATTATCCTGCTGTATAGGTATCTTCGTTTTACTTCTCCTCGCAGGCACGATCGTCAAATCGTAAATCATATTGACGCATTTATGTCTTAAGCACCGCTATATTTGTTTACGCGTATGTGTATAATAATATAATATAATACCTGCGTTATACATATTATCATAGATATACGCACATATTATATGCGTATTTAGACACACTTGACGTCTTGATGGTCGCATCGATTTAAATGTCAAGTCGTTAATGTCCGGCCTGGCGTGTCCGTCTTGACCTAAATATAATATATTCTATGCTCATGCACAGTGTGTGCATGTATATATGTGAAAATTGCATATTTATTCCGATTCGTTTGTTGCCGCGGTGTGCCTGCACGACGATAATATTATTATTATAAGCACTCTGCGGGGCCGACGTGTTCGAAAGACAGAATATTCGTGATCCACGACCGTCCGTTTTAGATGCAAAAAGCAAAATAGTAGAACACTGCAGGTATAGGTACGTAGATATTATTATAAATTATAATATTCGTATATTACTCGAGTCGATATCACTCGAGGGCCTAGCACACAATCTCTTCCCCAGTCCGATATATTTTTCCTCAAAAATAATAAATTATTTTTGAGTTTGTATTATGTTATATTACAATAGGTATATGCGTACGAGTAACTTCCCATAGATAGAGTAACGATCATTTTCAAACAGACGTATACATTTATGAAAAATGTAATAAAAATATTTAGGACCTTTTAATACTGGACCATCGAATTGTCGTTTAAATATTTGATGTGTGACCCAATATGACAGCATACGTTCACGTGAGAAATTCCTAAGTCATAAATATTATAATTATTTTTTTGTACTACTTAAGGAGTGTTGGTACTGTGGAGATATAAACTTCTGTTTTTTCAAATGACAACCTCCCTCTTCCTTTTATACTGTAAATTATTAAGCAAAACATTTTTCTGAAAACGTTGATGTATCAAAATTAAAATTGGAACGAGTAGTTTTCGAGTTATTTAACTTTATGTACCAAGAATAACAGGTCCATGATTATGATGAAAATAGTATAATAAATACTAGACCCAATATTGTATCTATTTTATATTTTTGTAAAACTATTTTTAAGAAGTACATAATTGTTAATATAAACATTTTAACATCTAAAAACTACACAGACGAATTTTTAATTAGGTATATTAAGATTTCTTTTTAAAAACTAATATTTAAATTATTTATAGTTCTTATTTTAAAAACAGTAGTTTGTATTGCCACAGGACACAGGACACTACTTAAGTGGTACAAGAAATGTCTATAATTTGAAAATAAAGTCTTTAAATATATTTAAAAATTTGAAAAATCAGAATTTGAATAAATTCATTATTAAATGGAAAACGTGGGTGAGCATATCTTGTGAATCACCCTGTATAATATAATATGCCATTTTTTATCATATTTTAAATGCTTTGTTTGTTATTTATGTATCGCCTTCAAATCCAAACCCCAATAATATCTACCTATAATACATACTATAATATTATATCGTGTGAGTCGGATATCGATTTTCCTGTTCTATATGGCTATACAATAATATAGTATTACGTGGTTGCGCAGTCCGACAGACGAGTGCGCGTTTTCTTACAGCGAGGTGGACGTGACACGTCGATTTCCATCAGACTTCCAAAGCCAATATCGCGGGGTTATATAATGAGTGCGACGAGTGCGGCTTTGGAAGTGGTGTGTACAGACTATTATGTATAGTGATATTATTATAAAATAATATAATATAATATGTGTGCCGTCCACCGCGACCTTGAAATGACGACAATGAAAAATTCTCTCTACGATATAACCATAATAATAATATTTATACGATCCAATAGGAAAAATAATACTATTAATACTATGTACCTACGTATGTGTGTGTGTGTGTGTGAGTATAAAAAATAGTCCCAGTAATTTGGACGGTCGAAAAAGAATTCCTGTTTTGTACACATTATACCATGAAGGCGGGATGGTTTTTTCTTTTCGTTTTGTGCGCACCATTAGTATAGATTGTTTCGGTTAGTTCCAATGCCGTGGTAAAAAAAAAGAATAATAATAAGCGCAATGCACTATTACGACGAATTGCCGCGCCACCGATGGAATTCGATTATAATAATCGTCGGCGTTTTATTTAGATCCAAAAACCGACGTGGAAAAAACATTACTGGAGAAACGTCGAAAGCGAATAAAAAAAAATTCTACCATAAAAATAATATTTCAGTCTCGCTTGGAAAACATAAAATGCACGAAAACCAAATTTTACCGTCCAAAGGACGCGTTTTGTAAACCTAGTCAAGAAATCCAATTCAAAACACTGGAACGACTGATAATTTTTTCGATAAGAAATAGGGCATGCATACGTCGAGTTACTGCTGTATATAACTATATATAGCCACTATATATATAAGTCAAGTTTCAGGGAATGCGTGACTGTAGCATAAGTATTTAGTAATATCGTAGCTGCTGTTCTCAACATAATATATATAAGGTACACACCACAGGTCACAACCACAGATTAAGTGACAGTGTACAATTCAAATTTCACAATTTCTTATTTATAAAAATGTTTATGGTTATGTACTGCTCCTTATATAATATTATCCATCGATTTGTTTGGTTTTATGACAAAAAATACAAGGATTGAGAAAAAACCACTTTTTTTAAAAAAAATGTATTCATAACGTTTTATTCTATTAGAAAATGTGTTTTTTATGATCATTATGACTTGGGTTTATATTTTCAATGGCACTATTATAGCACTGGAGTATTGTAGTACCTACTATAGTATATTGTTGATATATTTTAAGGGTCTGAATTTTAACGCAAATGGGGCACTTGAATATGTGATGTAGAAATTCCTAGTAATAATAATATTAACGCACCAAAAATAAATTTCCTCGCTAAGTTCACAATGAAATTCAGAAGTTTTCAACGTATTATTTTGCTAGTAATCACACAACCGCACGAAACAAAAATTATTTAAATGTAATTTTAACATGATCCGTTATTTTAAAATCAATAAGCACACAACTGTTATTCTGGTGGCTATACGTGATAGATTACACATATTATGTTTGCGGCCACAAATCCTATGGTATAGGAGGTGTCTTAACGGGTCATTGCCACAGTTTCCCTTATGTTTTTTGCATTACTCACTGTATCGTAGTAAATGTTTAAAGGGTCACGTAAAATGAGAGGTTAATCTCGTTATAGCGCTACGATCTTTCAGCAAATTAAATCGGCATTACCCATGGAATATCTTGAAAACTATAAAAGTAGAATATGAGTTATGCGTAGTACAATTATATCAACTGTTTGCGGGGTACGAACTACAGACAGAAATAACTCCTATTAAAAAAAAAAAAATTCTCAAAATCGACTTGGAATTTGAGTGTGACGATCAGTGACGTATTTATGGGGGGGGATATGGGGGATAGATCCCCTCCCTTGACCTTTTTATTTTTAGTTTATGTATAAAGTTTAAGCTGCAGTACTGTTGCTATTTATATTTTATAATTTTGTTATCCTGTGGGCTGCGAGTGATATTACCCAACAATAACAACAAAATTAAAATAGGACTATATTCGAGAGAAATCGGGTAAAACCCGCTAGTACCTAACCTATTATACTGTTATATACGTAGAACACGAAACTAATTGCGACAGCGGACAGAAAACGATAAGGAATTCGTAAATTTTGAAATAAATATTAAAAAATGTATGTGTTTTGTGATTATAGACTAGACTTAATGGGTTGGCTATGCTTTCTTGTCACAGAGAGGTCAAAATTACAACAGATGAAGTAATTGATGAGTTGTGCTTAAAAAACAGAAAACTAGAGTTTATTTTATAAATTAATAAAACAGAGTAAGATTAAAATCAATATTATTGTTTTTATTGTTAGCCTTACATGGAGTAACTAACAAAAGGTTGCATCAACACTAAAAAATTTTGATATCCCCCTCCTCAAGAAAATCCTATATACGCCCCTGGTGACGATTCGCGGAGCCGTGCGACATGCCCCGATAGAGACGTATAATATTATTACGATATACTTCTGAGCTGTGCCTATAATAAGTAATAACATTACAGTGTAATCACGATACGCGAGCACGCGTTTAACCGCGTTACGTCACTTACGTATACGAGAAAACCGTAAAAAGAGGTTTGTCTGAAAGCGCGCGCGCGCGTGCTAATTCGACGAGACGTGGTCGTAGGTCGTACGACACTGCATTGCGGCTTATCGATTAGCGAGTGTTGTCGGCTGTTACCGAGTCGTCCGCATAAACGCGATCCGGTGATAATAGTAATAATAATAATAATAATAGTATGTAGACCATTAGAATAATGCCATTACCCTGCAGCCGAGTATGTCGTGCGATGACGGCATGCGCACGGCGCGGCGGCGGTCGTCTTGTGCTCGAACAGCCGTTTAGAATATCGCCACAACAAATACTACGACTGCTATAATAATAATAATTATGATGTGCGCGCGATCGACCGCACAGGTCTTAAAACGTTTGTGTCTTATCATTTTTTCGTGGTTTCGTTCCAGAATGGGCGCCGCAGAGGTGCTGGACGAATTTCCGCAGCCCGCGGTCCCGGACGACGGGTCTCCGCGGCGGCGGCGGCGGGAGCAGCAGCAGGAGAAGCAGGAGAAACAGCAGCGAGAAGACGGAAAATGCAATGACGCCCACGACGAAGAGGACGTGCTGACCATCGAACAGGCTCGGACCGTGATAAAACAGCTGAGAGACAGATGTCGGTTCCAGACGCACCAGACGCTGTTGTGGCGGAAAAAAGCCAAAATGCAGGTAATATCATAATATCATGATAATCTGACACGATATTTTATCGGAAAGAGCTGTTGAGGTACTTGTCTCTTAGATGTAGTGGAAGACCACCGCTATATTAATATGATATTATAATATTTCGGATTCTCGTTTACGATTTTTTTTTTTTTTGTTTCTACGGTATTCGGTATCCACCAGCGGGTTTATCGATTAGGTGCTTACATATTATAAGAGATTACATATTATTGTTTTTTAAAATACCATAGAAATTTGACACAACACGTAATATTTCAATAAAGCTAGTTTTGTGTATATTTGTGTACACATGGTAATATAAATTATATTGTATACACTATTATACAAATACTCAAAAAACTGGTCGATGCACAATCGATATACGCATTAATATTGTTACGTGTCTCGTGACCGGTCGAATAACGTATAGGTATAATATTAATAGCGTTGCAACGATATACGGTTAAGTCTGGAAATCAAAAATAGTAAGCCTTTTGAAAAAAATAGTAAAATCTAGTAGGTATAGCTCTGCAATTATTAAATTCTATACTTAGCACATTCGTTCTCCGCAAATAAAATAAATGCAGCTGCGGTGCGGTTAAACTTGAAATACTATAACCATTGATATTTTATCTCGCGGGGGCACTATTTGAGCTTGTCATCGTCACCGTGACTCCACCCTTGACCACTGCGTGCAGACCAACACTTTCGATCGTAAAACGAAACGGTATCAGCTGTGCTCGACTTTATGACACCTGCACAGTCACTAGTTGTGAGGTGGTGCGTGCAACTCGGACGGCGAATCGAAAACACGCTGTAGGGACACATTAGAAATTATTATCGTTTTTACTTGGCGAGTTGATTTCCCGTTCGACATAATAACTCGCGGCGTTTTGTGTATAAGGTCGACCGTGTACATATTATTATAATAACAGTCACCGGATAAAAATGCTCACGTCTCCCGCGCACAATATACTAACTGCACAGTGGTCTCTAAAGTATAATCGCGGCAGCACGTCACCGGTATATCAGTAAAAATATTTTACCCGAATGACTTGCTGAAAGTGATAATAATATTATTATAATATTTTTTCGTGGGCCAGTTATGTTTTATAATGATGTACAATACGCCATAGCCCCACATTGACAGGTCGTTTTGGAGTTTAGTTTTTGTGCGAATTAGCCAGTCAGGATTTTTGTACCAACGATAGCAATAGGCTTATTCCAAAAAGATAAGATATCATACATTGGTTAGGCTCTTTGAAACACTTTGATATGAAAAATCGATTTTTAGTAGACCGATTTTTTATTTATATTTTATTTCCAACAGCAATTTATTAGTAATGTACCTATTATTGTGTTATTATAGGTATTAAGTATTTATAATAATATGTAATATATATTATACATATGACATAAATGCACTGGTAATTATTATATTTAATTAAATTATGTAATAGCCAACAGGAAATTAAAGATTATTAATTATTACTCTTATTTATATATTTTTTTTAACTTTAGTATAAAATTATAATATGGATCGCAAATATAATTTTTTTCTATCGGCAACTACAATCTTAGTATCTTACATTATAAATGTATTATACAGTCGACATTATTTAAGCATTATTGCTCTTCTTTCCCACAATCTACGCTGAGCTTAGTTTCACTTATACATCGGTGTTTATCAATTCCTTTAAGTCATTCTCAGTCTGAATTTCCATTGTAACATACTTTCATGCAAATTCGTGCCAGACAGTCCAATTTTTGGTTCACTTCCAAATAAATCCCTATATTGGCTTATATTAATTTGACGGTGTTATCAGAACAATAATTATCATTGTTTTGCCATTGTGAAGTTATCGAGTATTATTCTTTGATTTCCCGTCACTGCAATAATTTGATTCAATATAACGATAAACAGCCCATTGTTGTAATATTATTATTAAAATTATTTACAGCGCGATAGTCGGAAGTTATAATTTAGATTCGGATCGAATATTAATTATTCAATAAAAATATTTTGATACAATCCAACCGCCGCCGTCACGTTCGACCTGCAATCGCAATATCCATCGCTGTAATTCCGGAGTTTCTCCACGACCCTATTCCATATTACCAACAATATCGTTATATCGAACACAATGTCATGTTTATTTAAGACTGAAAATGTTACAAATTTTTTTTCTTTTTCGGCGCACACCGCAGTCGTAGCAATCACTTTACGGACCACTGTGCAGTGGTGAAATGCGCCATCGCCGCACCGGGCGCGAGCGTTTAACCTCCGCCGCGACAAGTTCAAGGCGGGCGCCACATTATTATTATTATTATTATAATATCAACAACTCTAAAGTCGTGTAAAAATCGTGCCCACTCCCGAGGTCGTCGCGAAAATCGTAGGCGTCTATTATAATAATATGAATATTATGAGGATAAGCGCCGCGCGAAGGTGTACCGATACTCTGGTATTATTATTATACCACTTATACCGGCAGTAATAATATTAATATTATTGATTGATAGTAACATGTTGTTATTAGCGATTGATTAGCATAATATTATTATTGCAGTTCCGCAACGAATGCAGTTTAATTGCAGCTGCAGCTATTTTTTCATGAATGCTCTCGTGCTCGATAAAAACACGGTTTGAATCCAAATGTTTTATTTTATTTTTTACTAATCGTTTAATATTGTATTGGCTATAATTATTATATTATTACTATAATGGCCGCAAAATGGAGAAAATATTCGTTATTATCGTCGGTATTACAACTGGTTGTATTGATAAGTACTATCTCAGATTTAATAAGTAAAAAATCACTCGTACACACGATTCGGAACAGAAAAATTACAAAATCGTTTAACAGTTTAACATGCAACGGTCTTATACACTTGATTCATATTATATTATTATCATTATTTATTATTATATTATTATTAGCCGTAATTACTCGCCGCTCACGTTTTTTATAATATACGAATCCGTCAAACTCGAATTAGTATTTTGTATTCTAAAACTATACACATATATAATGTACCTAAGTAGTAAGTGTAGGTCGTAAACACCAAGTATATTATGCGGACCGAAACGGCGGCCAACGACGATGTCCCGTTAAAAACCCGCACACACCTACTGATGAACAAAAGAAAACGAAGAAGAAAACAACAAAAAAATAAACTCTGTTCAGAACGTAATTCGGATTCGTTACCCCGCGCTTTTCCGGGTCGATGTAGAAAAAAAAATCTTCAAAATCGGTTGAGGGAAATAACGGGAAATCTTGAGTTGTTGTTAATAATAATAATAATAATAATGATACTAATTATCGTGTCGATCCGACTGCATCACTGCTGGTATACGTCTGTGCATTGCATTTCCTTTTTTCGTAATAATAATATGTTATTTCAATTTATGGCGTTTTCTTCGATTATTTTCCCCTCTACCCCGATCTATCATCATTTGGCGGTGACGACTTACACATTGGTTTTCTCTTATCTCGTTAATTTAATTTTTTTTTCCATTTCATCCTAATACCTTATGCGATCGTTTATAATCCCGTTTATTACGCGCATTACCTAACTTGGATATATCACAAATCGACTTGATTTACTTTTAAAATGCGTCCGTGGGTTTCCTGTTTTCTAACATGTTTTAAACAATAAGGTATTATTTATTATTATTACCGTTCTTTTTTTTTTTTTTGCGAAATAATAATAATAATATGTTCTTATATAACGAGCGGACGAGTCAGAAGCGTACAACACCAACATAATAATATTATAGAATAAAAAGAAGATTCTCTCGAAACGACAAACGGTATTCTTACACAAATAAAATATACAAACCGCGTAATGATAACGATTTCCTTGATGCTGCACCTAAACAACCTGCTTGAACGGGTCACGTAACAGCCGCGGCGGAATGATATAGGTATTATTATTATTATTATTATTACGATTGATAAATACCAAACGTTACGGGTTTCGTATAGGAAAACAGTGATTATTTCGTCGCAAACGGAGAGTTATAATAATAATTCGATATAGGTACGTGTGGTCGTAAAACTAATAATATGTGTTCAGAGAGAAGTTTCGCTGATGATTGATATAATAATACTACACCCATATAATATGCACATTAAAACACATTACACGCGTGTACAATAATTATCACATGGTTTCAATGGCTGAAACTCAATTTATAATAATATTTGGTATTTACTTTTCACTCGTGTGTGTTTAACTATCACGATACGACGCCGCGAGACCGGTAAATCGTTTAACGCATTATTTCATTAGGGCCTTCTAAAATCCACATTACTATAACACCGATTTGGCACGGATTAATAGAACATTTTTTTTTAAAGCAAACAACACACACTCACACACGTGCGCGCGTAGTAATGTGCAAGTTCCCAGAAATTAATCGAGAAAATTATAAATTTTGTGCATATAATATTAAAATATTGTTCATGGTATGTTTGAATTTAACTTGCATAGTCATAGTCATAGTCGTGTAATATTAAAAAAAAAAAAAAAACCACTATAATATGAGATTAGGATGACTTTTTGGCGATTCTAAAGATATATTATGTCAAGCAAGTCTATAATAATTTAAGATATTCAGTGACAGTCAAAATATTTTGTAATGGTGGGAGAGATGTGGCAGATTTTTTACTTGCACTATTTAATCGTTAAAATATAATTTATGGTTATAATATTATCATAAGTATTGAAAAAAATCAAAGATCATGCGGGATACGCTTTGACCACCATTGTCTACCCACTTAAATCGAGGTCGTCAGTGTAAGGGTTAGATTTTAAATTGATAGGTATGATATTATAAAATACAAGTGCCCCATTTCACCTATAACACTGTCGTATATGACGTATTTAAATTGGCTATTTTTCTGAAATAACACACTCAAAAGGTCAGGAAGAATTGCCGAAAAATTCCTCGTTCGCAATAGGAACGCGTTATTCGAGGATTTGACACTCGTATTATAGTGACACGCCACACGCATTATTACTGCTCACGCGTAAGAATAATGATATAATTTCTTATAATACGTCCGAGTCAAAAGTGTCTATATTCCGTAATATAACACGTAATATTATTACCCGTATGTTAATCAAATAAATACAATTTTTTCTCGAAATTAAATTCTTCTTCCGTTGTTGTTCGCAGGAAGAACGGCTGATGCAGATGAGTTCGGAGTACGGGTCTCGGCTGGAGTCGTTGACGTCGGACCTGCTACTGTTCGAGTCTCGGCTGAGCCGCAAGCAGCGGACCATCGGCGAGCTGCTTGACCAGCGCGAGGCGGTCATCGAGCGACAACAGCACGCCATCAGGTGCCTGCACTCCAGGCTCGCCGACTTCGGCGTGACCGCGCCGGTGTCTGGATGCTGTGGAGGCGGCGGAGACGGAGGCGGAGGTCCAACGTCCGACGACGGAAACGTGGACGACAGCGACAGTGCCGTGATCATGGAGGAGGACGAGTCGGGCAACAGCCAAGAGGATGCGTCCGAACGGCCACCGCATGCGCGGACGGACCGGCGACGGGCGTCGGTGGCTTCGGCGTCGGACGGCTCGGCGGATGGCCGTCTGCCGGCGGAAGACGGACGGGAGACGGACGGTCGGGGTGCCGAGAACGAGACCGCGACCACGTACAACCGGGTGATGAGCAACCACCGGTCGGTGACCAAGCCGAAGGACGTCAAGTACAAGCGCATCAACAAGGCCAAGTCCAAGTCTTTGGAAGAGCTCCGGGGCCGGCTGAAGAACTGGGTGGACCGCGGCCAGCGCATGTCTCTCACCGTCGACCCCACGTACGGGTGACCAAGGTGGCCGGCCGTCTCGGGCCTCCTGGACAGATTGCGGCCATCCCGGAAGTCCGCGGCGACGACCCGCGACGATGAGTGACTTTGCGCGGCCACCGTAGCCGTACCTACTCCTCGCGTGACACGATGTGACACACTTGAAACCACTAAACGAATCGTATCGTCCCGCTCGGAAAGATTACATTTATTATCATTAGGGCTGAGATTTTAATGCCCCACGAGGCTACGAATCGTTAAAAAATATCCACCAGAAAAATGCAAAAATGCGTTCAAAAGTTTATTTCTTACCATTTAAAAAGTTGTATATAAAGGAAACGTGTGGCACAATGATGATTTTTTTTTTGGTATACAAAATAGTATAATGTATAAATAATATTAAGTTAACTTGATTTAGTTACCTAATCACTAAACAGTAACACCTAAAATACAATTTCCACGTATGAAACTACATTTTAAAATATCAGAAAAATGACATTATTGCATCAAAATCCCAGCCTAAATCCTAATATTATTAACATACGCGTTTTGGTATAGTAATATTCTAATATTAAAAACCATCGTCGTTGACCAAACTATATAAATATTTGTATTGTTATTATTGTTATTATTACCAACTATGTAAAATCCGAACAGGAATCGTTTGGACCAATTAAATATAAATATTAAATACAGCTTTTTTTAATCGAAAAATAAAAGATAAAATTACGCGAAATTACCTTTTTTTGTATTTGAACACGCGAGTAGAAAAATTATAATATTTCAAACAATCAGTAGACGACATCTTATTGCGCTTGGGAAATGGTCATACATAAACACTTTTTTGTAAATGATATCATGCGTTATGAACCTAAATAATATTTCACATTTTGTAATAATTACTGTAGTTTATAATAACCAATAATATAGAATTTTGTCCACTGTTCGGAGGTGTCCGATATTCAAAGGGTTTAGTTTATAGAAAGTGTGTAGTTATTGTATCCAAAAAAAGTCCACTATTTGAAGGTGACCGTTATATATAGAGGATAGATATCCTTTAGGGAAGTTTTCACAGTACATTTTAAATTAGGTACAACAATAATTTCCCCTTAAAAATAATTGAACCAGATTGGTTGTAATTTTTCAGTACGATTTTTTTCCCAAAATGGTTCAAACGTTTTTTTTGATTTCGATGATGATTCATTTAGTTTTTTCCACGACAATAACGGTCGATCTGTTTAGAAACGTTGGACTTTACGTTTTAAAACGGCACTATACATAATAAAAATATATTTAACATTATCGGCTTTGGATGGTTCCTAACGCGCTACCGCCCCTCGACGACAGTGTGTCGCACTTGGGGTGATTTTATTATTATTAGTATTATAATTTTTGTTGTTTTATTATGTCCACTATTATTGTTAAAATCGTTGAAATCGTACACGATTGTCATTTATATAATTTACTATTACTTATAGATTTATACATAACATACTATTGTATATGTAAAATGAAATAAATAATATTGTACTTCATCTTCAACGATAAAGTGTGCAACGATATTTTAAAATAATTTATACGAATATATATAATGATATAAGTATACTACTATAATTGAGTTATATATGTTTGATTGATTTCGTCGCGTTTAATTGTTTGCGTACACATTTAAGCACGTTATATTGTGTTCACAAAATATTTTATTATGAAATCGTATAATATTTATGAACTTTTGTATTTATATAAAATATTGAACCCAAGTAATTATAGGTATTATTAAGTTTTAACAATTGTGGTTACAATATAATACTCAATGGTATTAATATTATTCAAATGTCCAATAATTGTAACTTGTAAGGTATATAAGCTTATTCTTGTTCGAGCCAAAATCATTGTTTTTTAATTCTTAATAATATTATAAGTAACTATATTATAATAATTATGTATACTCCAAACATACCTGTGTAACGACATAAAGCCGTCCAATGTAGGTGCAATCTTTCTATTACCTATTCAAAACAATAATATATAAGTACCTACCATTATTATTGCAAAGATTATGCTTATAATGTTCAAGAAATAATTTTATATTTATACTTAAAAAATACTAAAAACTATATATTTGTATACATTATTACATTACACTTAATGCTTTAATCAGTGTGATACTTGAGCTCTATTTTTGGTTACCTATTAATGTAAAACATAACTTTCTTTTGTACACATGAACCAAAGATAATGATTATTTGTAACGTTCGAGTACTTATTCAAAAAAGTTGTCTCAAAAATGTTTGATACCTATGTTTTTAATTTATAATAATAATTTGTATTTATTTACTATGGCGTTCAAAATTTGCATTTTAATGAAGTTTGACAAACTATTTTATAAGCAAGTACAATAATAACTTAAGCTTTTAATCAATATATATTGATATGAATAAGTCATCTATTAACTAAATATGAAGCTAAATATATTAAAAAATATAAATATAAGCTGATTCTTATGTTTCATTATTTATTATCGATAAGGACTTTATTTTTAACGACAGAGTGAATGTCTAAGAGTCAAGAGACAAAAGTATTCAGTCCCTATGGATTTTTTTCCATAACAACGAATACCTATTGTAAAATACTGTTTAAATATTAACGGCCAGAATGTTAAAAAAATATATATTCATATAATATAAGTACCTACATAATATATATTATCAATTAGGTACCACGTACGACTACAAGTATTTGTAATGTTTCAAAATATTCAAAATAAAATAACAAAAAATACACATTTGAGGTTGGAATTCTGATTTATACTAAAATCATATCTGCTTGTAACGTATGACTACATTAACATATTGGATAGAAGATTTTTAAAAATTAAAATTAAATGTTTTTTTTTTTAAATTATTTCATAAAACATAAACCACTTAAATTTTATTTTCTATTTTGTTAACAACATTATAGACATTGAAAATAAAAAACTTCAAATATCCGAAGTTCATATTATTATTATTATTATTATGTAAAATTCATTCCTACTGTTAATATTTCAATTTATGCAATCAAGTAATGTGCAATAATTAATATATGTAATAGGTACTTGATTTCCCACGATGTGTTCAAAAAGTTGCATTGTAAATAATGAAAACAGAAGGTATAATCAATGATCATATTGTGTTACATTATGACTTTGAACCATAAATCAGTGGTCAAAGTGAGAAAATATTTTTTACTTGAATTTTACCGAGCTTTAGCGTTTTGCCCGATTTCCCTTATTAATGTCTGGCGTCCAATTAGTGTGCACAGAGATAAAGTTCTGTTTGCTCACTACGCAATTAAGTTGGATGCTACCTTCTGCGAATCTTCAGAAAATTAGGATACATGAGACGCTCTCTAACAGCGTTTCAGACGAAGGTATAATGAGTTATAATAACCCACTGGGACAGATAGCTTCATTAAATCCGTTTAAATGAGACTGATTAAAAAAAAACATTGTAAAATAATATTTATAATTAAATGCATAATTCTTTATCAGAATGTAGCGTGTCTTATAATGGAATTTCAATCGAATCAAATTATAGGACCAAGCTGTCGGTGAACGATTGCCGATGATAACAATTTATGAGTTATTATAGCATAAGAGTTTAGGTAATTAGTAATAATTATTATTACTGATTATATAATATAATCAGTATTCTGTTATTACAATACTATGTCGGCATGATAATATACAAAATGTTGCAGTTTCCTCACAATGCAATTAGGTAGGATATAACTAGGTAGGAAAATATAATATAATATAATTAGGTAGGAAAATTAGGATTCAGGAGACGCTCCCTAATAGCGTTTCAGGCTGTCTACGGTAATAATAACCCACCGGGAAAAATAGCTGCATTAGATCCGCTTGAGATCAAGTGAGACTGATTATTTAAACCATTACCACTACCTAAACAATTATCATTAAAACAAAATATAAATAAGAATTCAATGTTGTATTAGTTTACAGTGGAATTACATAGGTAAAGCATTATAATATAGGTATTCAATAAATTACAGTTTGTACGTCATGTGAAATTAAATGCATGTTTCTTTACCAGAGTGCTGTAGGTAGACATACTTTGTAATGGAATTTCAATTGAATTAGTAGTTGTCGGTGAACGATTACCAATGATTATAATTTACAAGTTATTAGAACAAGAGTTTAGGTAATTAGTGATTACTAATAACGCGTTACTCCCTATTTGGAAGTGATACGATTGGACACAATATTGTCAACTACCTATAGATAGCTGCTAATCTGACAACCGTCATCCACAATATTTACAAGACAACATTGAACATCAATTATAAATAAATATTGTATTAGGTATGAAGTTATATAATTTATGGTACTATAAGTTACCCATAATCTCATTTATCTCAAACTGGAATTATTGTAGGAATAAACAATATAATGTTTGAAAATCGCTTTCCGCAAATATTTCTCATGTAAAATTATCTAAATAATAATAAGTAATCAAAAAAAGGGTGAACACCTCGAGTGTCCCCAAGTGCTTTGTCACTGAGTAGGTCACTGTAATGAATAATGGATGTGTTAAGTTGTACAATACAATGATGATAATCGCATACGACAAATTATTCTGAGCAGTGTGCAGCCTTTATTTCCAATGGTACGTATTTGTTAATCAATTTATAAATTATTACACTACTATTAGTCAATTATTTTTACAATTAATAATACCGTATTCGCGATTAGGTAGAGACATTTAGGGGCATGTCCCCCCCTCCAATATACAGGATGATATTTTAAACATGGTCACCCTTTGTTTGTGCTTAAATTATACAATATACAATATACATATATTCAAATTCTGATTTTTATATAACCTTGAAAGTATACACTTGAAGACCATATTTTCGAATACTTGAAATTTTTAGTACCACTCAAGGATGATCCTGTGACAATGCAAACTTATGTTTTTCAAATAGAAACCAATCAAAATTCGAACCAGTAATTTTTGAGTTATATAACTTTGTGTACTAAGAATATTATGTCTATAAAAGAAAAATTAAGGAAAAACGGGAAATTTTACGCACAATTTGTTTTCAAGAAAATCGATTTTGGTTTTTGGTGCAACTCTAAAACAAATGATTATAGGTACATGAAATTTTGACTTATTTTGAGCTGTTTACGGACATTTTCAGTTTTAATTTTTTTTTAGTTTTTTTTCTATAAATATCAATAAAATTTTATTTGTTGGTTAAAAAAGCTTGAAAATTTAATAGAAGGCTCCTAGGTTATTGTTCCAAAGGCAGATGAAAAAAATTAAAAATCCTTAGTCACAGTTTTTATTTATAAGCATTTAAAGTTCAAATCTTGACAAAATACGGAAAAATCTCGAAAATTAGCAAATTATTTTGAGTTGAGAATTTATAAAAATTTTTCTTTTTAAATCTAAGATTTGAAAATGTAATACAAGATTATCCATAAGTTTGTCTACCTTTATCAAAAAAAAAAAAATGTCTACAAGAAAGTCAAATTAAATTTTTATGAGCATTTGAAATTAATATTTTTACAACATTTGATATTCACTCGATTTCTCATGTAACGATTTTCTTATTTTGTTGTAATTAAAAAACGAATGACTGTAGATACTTGAAAATTTCAATGAATGTTTGTATTAGTATTTTCTATACACTATACAATTTTGAAAAATATTTTGAATCTTTTTGAGCTGTTTACGGACGTTGTCGGTTTTCAATTTTTTAGTTTTTTTGTCTATAAATATCAATAAAATGTTATTTGTTGGTAAAAAAGCGTGAAAATGTAATGCAAGGCTCTATATTACAAAATTTATCAAGTTTATAATTTGATAATTATTTTGTAGTTAAAAATTTATAAAATGTTCAACTTTTATAGCTAAGGATTAAAAATTGAAAAGAAGGTTCCACGTAAATAGGTTATATATAAATTACTTTATTCACAATAATATTAGTAATACTATAGGCTGACTGACCGTTTTCGCTCAGAATAGTTTTTCTTATACAATGATATTATATCATTTAATTCAAATTTAACACCATCCATTACAGTGACCCACTTGTAACCTACTGTACAGCAGAGTGACATCCATTTACCCACCTTTTTTTTTGTCTTTTTACAATTATTAAGCAGATTTTGTTCTTATAATTATAGTACCTATAAATATATTTAAAAATTCCAGGAAAAATAAGGGTGCATGCTCCGCCGCTCTGTGAATTAAACTGGGTAAATATTATATATCAATATGTATACCTAGGTATAAATATTGATGTAAATTTATATTTATTACAAACCATTACTAGTGAGTATTGTATAGAAAAAGTTGATTTAAGTAATAAAAGGAATATTAAATATTTCAAGTTTCTACGAATAATAACTTTTGGATATTAACAAAACAACAAAAATAGTTTGAGGATAAATCGTTATTATACCTTTCTTAATGGCATTAAAATTTGAATTTCAAACGCTCATAAAAAATGTATGAAAATGTATGTAAAAAATGTGGCTTAACGAAACTTTTTTTTTTGAATTCCAGTAAAAGGAAACTTATGAGGAGTTTTGCATTGCATTTACAAGCTTTTTTTACTTATGGCCCCTTAGAGTATACCAGTTGAAGATCCAATTTGCTATACCTACCTACCTGCCAGTTGAAGATTGGAGCATATTTTCAGACACAAAAATCCAATAGAAAAACACACGCCGTCTTTTAAATCCATTATATTAACCCTCCGCTCAGAATCTATAGTAATGCACCTACCTACTATTTCATATTTTATAATTAATTTTAAAATCATATTTAAAACGATACAATAATGGATTTCGTGATAAAACTAGACACTATAGTACCTACTTATATTTATTATATGAAAACTAAAATGTTGTACATAGGCCCGTTAATAATATTAAAAATTATTATTTTTTACACGCGCAAAAGATTATTAGTTATTACAAATATTGGTCGGATTCTGACTATCGTATTTTTTCTATTCACGAATAGGATATTTCTGATAATTCTTTGCACAATTTACTGTCATAGCGATACTTTTAAAGTACTTTTACATGTTATATATAATATTATTTAAAGTAGTTTTCACTATAAATAAGACTTAAAAATAATGAGTGTCGTACACGTAGTCTTGTACACAATATAATAATTATTATTCTTCGTCGTCGTCGTCCACCGCGAGTAGTGTAATCATTCGTTCAGCTTTTTTTTTTTTAAAATGACAATCGTTCGACTTTTCTAAAATACGTCTACTGGCATTTGACGTCACGATGGGGTCTTGAAATAATATTGTCGCATAATATAATATATATTGGGTCATATCGGTCACTGGAAAAATGTCGATCGCAGCAACCCTGCAGTGGAGAGCTGTTGGTCCGGTCAAGTGGTCACGCGCCGGCCACTTCGGACGGATTCATCCGAACCACTCGTGTGGCGACGGCCGCTAAATGTTTGCAGCTGTATGGACATAACGAAAAACAAAAACAAATAAATACACTCCACGCGCCGTCGGTGGCGAGCGGACAAACTTTTTTATTTATTAATTAAAAAACTCGAGTTTATGTGTCGTTAACACGCGTTATGATTATATTAAAATATAATAATGTTTGATTATACTCGACGTTAACCGCAGGCTCAAATTTATTATATCAGTGCTTACTTAAACATAAAAATAATAAAAATAATATTTATAATAATAATAATAATAATAATAATAATAATATAATATTCCGGTTAGGGGTCATACGCACACGCAGCGGATTCACGCGCAACTGCCATATTATTATGACCGCCGTGAAATAAAAGTCCAATATCAAAGATAAACAACGCATATTATAAAAATATTTTCTCGGCGCAATGGAAAAAGTAAATAAACAAATAAAACATGACAATATAATATTATGATAACGTAATACTAAATAGGTATGTGCACAGGTAAATAAAGTAAATAGGTAAAGGTAACTAGGTATGTCTCTCAGAGATAGGGTTCCGTCCAGTACTTGACGGCGGCCGGGTACGCGGACTTGCAGTCGAACGACGCCGACTTGGCCCGGTTCCTGCTCTTCACGTCCTTGGGCTTCTTCACGTTCCTGTGCGACCCGTACGCGTTCCTGTTCGACTGCACCGTGATGATGGACTTCTGGCTGAGCCCGGTCACTTCCAGGAACGACTCGTAGTTGACCCGACCGGCGGCGCAGCAGCCCCCGTCGTCCCCGGCCGACCGCAGCAGGACCGCGGCCGCCGAGACAGCCGCGGCCACGGACGACGGCGACGACGACGACAACGAAGAACCGTGCCGGGACGGGTACTCGAGCCCATCCGCCTCCGACCGGCCGCAACCGTACTCCTTGTCCAGGTCGCTGTCCTCGAACCGGAACTCCTCGAAGTTGTTCCGGGGGTCCAGGTCGCTGAGCGACACCGCCGCGCAGCCGCCGCCGCACACGTCCGGTTCCGAGTCTGTCCTCACGTCCAGCTCGGCCGCCGTCCTCAGGTCGGCGTCCGCGATGTAGCTGCCGTCGATTCCGCCACCGCCGCCGCCACCGCCGCGGTCGTCCACCGGAGTCGGAGACCTACCGTCGGCGCCGCGCGACTCCGACCCCGTCGCCGAACCGGAAGTCGTGGCCGCCGTGGTGCATATGCTCTCGAACTTCCGGACCATCTGCGACACGCTGGGCGACGTTTCCGTGGACGCCGTGCTCGAAGTGTCGTTCTCCGATTCGGTCGAGTCACCGCACTCCTGCAGCAATAGCGTCTCCACCGTCTTGACGATGTCCGTCTGACCGTCGTCATCGGGCTCGGGTATGTGAGTCGTCTTGCCGAAGTGCACGGACTTCGGTGACGGGTACTTGTCCGCCTTCTTCAGAGCGGACGTGATCACCTTTCCGTTTTGCTTCACCGAAGTTATCACCTGCAAATCAATATTTAATACGTCAAAATGGCACGACTCTCTTTCCTATACAGGTGTTGTATGTGTTATAATATCATTAGGAATACATTTTTTCGGAGGAAGAATTTAACTCGCTAGGTATAATATTTTTCTATTTTAATTCTACCAATTTCCGAATAACCAAAATTAATTGCTTAACGATAAAGTATGCGACTACTGAATATAATAATAATTGTTATAATTTTAATGTTAACAGTGATATAATAGTATATACGGTACAACGACGAAACTGATTTAACGATTACCTACTGCATTATCATGTCGCAATAGTACAATAATTATTTTTGTTTCGTGATCGCGTTTAATGTCTGTTATATTTTATCAGCAATGCGGATGATAGGATTAATTTTGTCAAGTAAGTAATAATGATTAAGATACTACAGCAGTTGATATTATACCGATTCGTCTTTTATTTATGAATTAGGTTGGTCAAGTTTGTGAACGTGGTCAAAACGAATAAACGGTAAGCATTTACAAATACATTTCTCATTATTATATTGTACATTATATTATTAAGTTCCTACATAATTTAAAATATTTGATATTGATTATTATTGTTTCTATTATTATTTATCGCCTTATATTCATTAGCACACGTAAACGTACAGCATTCGATTAAAATAAATGTTGGTGTAGTCAAAATGTTATTTTATATATTTATGTTTACAAAACGAATTACTTTCATTACGCGTCTTACCGCCTATAACGACCAATTTCACTGGTCCCTTAAAAGTCGTAATAAAATATAATTTTCACAGTTTTAACCTATGAATACAAATAAACTTATACTGCTATTACATATTTTTTTTAAGAGTTTTTTTTTTAGTTATTGCCGATCTATTTTTTTCAATTTTACCGGAATGTATTCTCGAGTGTAATTTAAGCTGATTCACTAAGGTAGTAGAATTCTACCCAATTTTACTATAAACATCGGTAAAAATTCACTGGCGAATATTTTACCGATAATAATTTACCAGGGCGGGTAAAATTGCACGGTGGTATATATACAATCCCAGTTACAGGTTACGACGGGTCCCGTCATGATATATCCGGCACAAATCATATTATATAAACATTAATATCGGTACCTGAGCGCCGATTGAAAATATGTACCAGGCAACTTTAGATTTGTGACGTGAAGAGCCAACAAATCTCGTAAGAATAGTTACTATGCAATGTAGGCATATTTCAGTATAGCTGTTAGGAAAATTTTCCAACAGTCGGTGTTACGGTGCTGTAAGGAAAAACAATTTCCCAGACGCGCCTGTTACAGGTCGGCCCGCAGTAATATCATTTATAGAACTGCGCCAGTCCAATAATTAGAAGACAATGTATGCAGAAGACAAAATATTTTATTTCCTATGTATACTATCAACAGGTATCAAAATATTAAGCGCCTAAGCTGTATGCACGAACAAACGGATTTTGATAAAAATATATAATATGAATATTAGCAAAAGGCAAATATAGTTATTGTTCAGATGTAAGTATACAAATGTATTGCACATTATTGTATTAAGGTTTGGTATTTAAGGCATTTTTAAGGACGCCGTATAAGAACTACTCACTGTTAGTCATATGTTAATGTGTCAAAACATTTAATTTAAATATTATTATAATTTATCATAATATTATTATGCGCCTAGGAAACATTTTTTATTCTAATCGTAACGTACCATTATAAAATATACTGAACAACGGTATGGGCGGAAATCAATACTTCCGAGTTCAATAACTATTTTTATTGATAAGAAATAAATATAGAGCCTAACGAAATAAGCTTTACTAAAGAATATTACCATTATTAATAAAATAAAATGTTATTCCCCAACAATATCGATTTAATTTTAAATTAAGTTTACCTCTTTAGAGACTTCGTTGTATGTAAACTCGTTTTTCGAGAAAATAGAGTTAGACACAACAAATAAGTTGTTATTGGGTGTCGGGTTTGGAAACGACGATATGTCATTGAGAGACAAGTCCGTAACAGTTTTACTGTATACGTTCTTGTTAAAGTTTATATTGTTGTTTGAATTTTTCTTAGTACGCGTGTCAACCGGTAAGACATTTTTCCTCGGTCCCTCTAATTTCGGCGGTAGCACTATGAGTTTTTCCGAATTGGAAGGAGAATCTCCATCGTTATTTTTCACTTGCTCGTTTAAGTGTGATTGTGACGAGATAGATGTGATCAAGTCGGGCTTTGAAATCGAAATTTCCGTTTCCTCGCGCGTCTCATTCTTATGACAAAGGTTGGCTAAATTCTGTCTCAATTTTGCAATTTCTATTTGTTGTTGCCTTATCACCGAATCTCTCTCCCCTAGTTGCCGTCTGATTTGCTGTTGTTCTTTTCTTAATTTCGACTCGAACACGTACAGTGACCTCAACACTTTGCCTAGATCGTTGAAATTTGAACGTTGGAATTCTTTTAGTTGATTATTTTTTCTGTCAACTTTCATTGACAGTTCAGCCACTAGCTGATGTCTTTTGATAATTTGACTGTTCAATGCATTTTTCGTTCTAGAGAGTTCATTTTTTAATCTGATTATTTCATCATCAATCTGAAACAAAAATAATATTAAATAATTAAATATGATTATTCCCTTGTACGCAATATCATATATAACTTAAATTAGATATTCTTATAATTTCATTAATAGACTTTTAAATATTTTTGAACGAAAAAAATTCACTAGCTAAATTGACAGTAAAAAGATAATTTTATTTGTGAATATAGTTTGTATACTATATAAATACATAATTATACATAATGTAAAACATTATTATCTTGTTCTCAAGTCATCACAATTATGTTTAATTTTCCTTTTTATGTTTTGATCGTTAGTGTGTTATTTAGCATTAATGTATCGGAATTTCATTCATTCGTAGATAACTAGGTCACGTTTAATTATTAGCGTTTTGTAAATTCCAAAAACTATGCGTATTATACTAAAGCTGTTGTTAAGGAACATCTGTAGAATTATTGTTTTTTAATACATTGTCATTGTAACGATGGATAAATGAATTAATAAAACATCTCGGATGGAATTATGAAAATAATTTACACATAGTTAATCTCTTTCGGAATTCTCGCGTACCTAGTGCAGTCCTATGCAGTCCTCATACATACCGTACATATTTCTAAACAATGCGTATACGAATAAAAACGTAAAAATGTGGTAACGAAAATAAAAATATACTAAATAATAGGAAGTTATACAATAGGTTTTCGCAGTGTTAAGAAATAATAATAATTATGGAAATATCCATATTAACGTTACATATTATTATTATTATGATTATCATAAAACGGTTTATGATATGGTGCGCGCACAGCCACTTTCATTAAAACGTAGGTAACAAAATTAATTTCCTCGCAAGTATTTGTGTGTGTGTGTGTGTGTGTGTGTGTGTGTGTGTGTGTGTGTGTGTGTGTGCGCGTGTGTGTGCCCTACCTATACAAACTACGATTTCTCATACTGCGATATATAAACAGATGAACAAATAATTACTTCACTAGAAAAAACTTAAGTAGACAACGATCGCATTCCGCACGCACGAATACAATAATATGTTTTAGGACCACTATACCAACGTTCTTATTAAAACAACAATCGCTACATCAAACAATAATCTGACATAGGTTTTCCACTGACGTTACGCCCCGCGTTTTCTACAATGACGACCGGTTTTCACGATTTGTTAGGAAATTGTTGTAGAGTAATATAATAAAATGTCTACATCGATATAATAATAATAGGTATAATATACTATTCGGACTGCGACAAAATATTTGGGGGAAACCACTAGGTTTAGGTGCCTATTTGCTATGCAAATTATTATCGATATTTTATTTAAATACAATAATTTACACAGTCGTGTTTTGTAAGTATAATCTAAATGATAAACATTTCAGTGAATTTTCAATTGCGCCCCCCAGTGTTTATCTCCCAATGCTCTATATGATAATGCAATTTCGGCTTCTCTCAATAAAAAATACACGAGCGTTCACGAGTTGTTTTCTTTCTTGGTTTTAAAATTAATCCCTCGAGATACATACCACCACCACATCGACCAGACCAATTTCGCCTTACACAAGTAACGTTTTCGCGGACGATTGGTTGCGCGAACCCCTCTCCCCCAACATTGATACAAAGCCGTTTTTCAAATAATCTAAATTTATCGAGCAAATAAAATGTACGTATACAATAGGTAGGTAACATTATGCTACAGTAATACCTTCGTATTAAACACACACATTGTACACGCGCACCGCAATCGTATGCGATGTATATTTTATTAAGCTACAATAATATCTCGTGGACGCACCACACGTATTTCCACAATGAACGCGTATTATGTTGGAATGAGTATTAAATTAGAGTATGGTAATATTAGAATACGACGCATTAGGTAGGTCCTACTTGTAGTTTTTATGTACACGATTCAGTCTCAAATGACAAAATATATCATTGTCATCCGTTGTACTTTAAATACAATTGATGCCTATTATATAGGCAATTCATGCCTATGGCGGACCGAATGAAATTTCCAGATTTGTGATAAACCGAATCTAAAAGAAAGTCGGAAAGGAAGTCACTCTGGTGTATAGTATAGATTTTGAGCAGTGCACCTCATCGTCACTGCAGAGTGGGTCGCCGATATAATAAAATTTGTTTATAATATTACTTTTATAGTATTTTATTTTTATATTAGCAATGCGGTAAGTTCGACACATTTGTTTTTTCGACAAAAACATCGCTTATATTATACTATTTATTTTTATAATAATATTAGCCACCCTGTCCGGGGTTGCCCGTTTCAAATAGGGCGCCCGTGAAATTCGTTGAGGTGATAAGGTGATCTTGTATTTAATTTGTAAGACTTAGGGATGAACATTTTTATGATATTTTGCTACACAGTAATTTGCAAATTGTCGTGTATTTTGATGAATCTCATAAAATTTTTAAAATTAAACGATTTTAAAAATATTGTGCTTTTTATATACATATTTTGCAATTCCTTTATTCCCGTAACTTACAAAACATAATAGAAATTTTGTACTATATTTTCAAAATTTTTGACTCGTAACAATTTTTTTTTTTATAAATATCTATTGACCCGCCTACATGTACGAACAATAACAAATTTTCTGCCAGAAATCACCTTCGGTATTGAATCATTTTTCTGGCATAAATTGTGTCTTCAGACACGGACAAAAAACCACCCAATAGTTAAACCAATATACATTCATCGCTATACGCTTAGAATCTTAACGAACTCCGTTTCAAACTTTTTAATCTCGCGACGTCCTCCCAACGAACCGGCGTCCGTGTTTCTTTCGTAGCATATTTTGCGAGGTTTTTTCGATGCCGGACTTTCGAAAACGGCGGTTCGTGCTCGGCACGACGTTACAATTATTATTATTTATTATACCTACGGCTATAGCGCACAATACACTATAATATTATAGTCCGTATCAAATGCCATATTTTTTATTTATATAATTATTAACTGTTGTCGTCGTTACGTTATATATATTTCTGCGAACAGTGGCGCAATAAAATCTGCTGATCAATTGCGTTTTCAACGAATCTCAGGCCATAACGCCCAACTGGATAAACTGCCACAGCAACGTCCGTTACCGAGAATTTATCTGCTCGGGATAAACGATGACGATTTTGTGCAGCGGTTCGCTTCGAAACGGCATTTCGTACTGCGCTCCACCCATCCGACCACGGCCGCCTCCACCACCTCCACCGACGACTATTGCGTTTTTCAGCGTTAAACGAATTCCAGAGTCGGGACGTGTCGGCCGTAGAATTTACCGGTGCACAACAACGACTGCACTATTATACGGCAGCACGACTGTGTCCGATACTGTGGAAAAAAAAAAACACAACGACGCCGGTGCGATGTCCGATAAACACGCGAATAACCCGATCCGGCCGTTGCCGGAGGACCGCCCATTTCAACCCTTTCGGTCGAAAAATCGTCCGTGTCCCTGAGTAGGTATATATTATTATAGGTGTATACAACGCATAAATATCGATTTATTGCGCATGATTTTCGCCCATTAATTTATCATGCCTAACGTGCTGCAGTTTGGACAAAGGCGTATTTAGGGGGGGGGGGGACGATTGTGAATCCAAAACGTGGAAACATAAGTTCAAAAAGGGGAAGAGTATACATTTTAAGGTATCACTTTTAACGGAGAGAAAAAGTAAATTTTCTTATTAGAGGGGGCTTTAAAGTATTTTGTGACAATGAGTAAAACGAAACTGAGAAAAAAGGGTCACCAAAATGTGTGTACCTAGGGCCCAATGTCATAAATACGCCTCTGAGTTTGGTGCACAGAGTATACTTACCTAATACCATGATGTTTTAATAAGCTCGCGCATAATACAATATCAAGGCGGGTAGGCTAACCTATTACCTATTACTGCTAAATTATGTGGCCACTGTGGCAAACTGTACTCGAAATGATTTGTTTTAAATCGCCTACCTAGTTGTACGAGCTGTATTGGTCGATTACTAAAAGTTTCGAGTCATTCTTCTGAATTTGTGGTAGGGGTGGAGCAACAAAATAATAATAATATTATATGTAACGATAATTAATATGAATATCAATCGGAGACCGCAGCGAAACAAATGTAGAGGGTTTTGTGGACCGGCGTCGGAATTCAATATAATATTACATAGTCTTGAAGGCGGTTAGGTCGGGCGAGTCGAAAACCCAATAATCGTCGGCAAAAAACTGAAGGAAGGTAAAAGAAAAAAATCCAAAACTATTTTAGTCGTTCAGCGAATCGGCGGACATAATGAGATATTTTTACGTTCACGTATATACGGCGGCGCCGGGATGTTCGCTCGACGATTACAGGGCAGATAGAAATCCATTTCCTGCGCACGTGTATACGACCAGTGTATAAATTCGCAGTGAGGTACATGGTGTATACCTATACTGTGCAGAATTCGATCGCCTGAAAATAAATATTGTCCGCGTTGTACAAAAACCACCGACGACGCCATTGTTCTTGCCGTCATATTTTCGCAACCGATTGTTGTTGTATAATATTATAGATTCGGCGGAAACGTTTCGTCGCAGGTACCATATTATACTATACAATATCCTTTTGTCCCGCAAACAATCATTACGCGAGCGTTTTCAATATGTTGTGGCAAAGATGTCCGTTTTAAAATAATATAATATAATATGCGAACTACCTACCCGCGCTGTTTTATTCGAAAACGTAAATTCAAACCATTCCGTTCATCCGATCAAATTTTATAGTTTTCGGTCACTGCGGTGTAATAGATTCTCCGGCTACGTTACACTCTGTTTTTTAGTATCGGATACTAGGTAGGTGGTTTATGCAGAACGAGACGGTATAAATATCGTGGTCACGTGCACAATGGGTAAGGGGCGTGGGGTTTGAACCCCAACTTTTTCGTTTTATAATGAGTTTAATCGTATTGTAAGTGCGCTCCTCAGAAACTACTCGTTTGAATTTAGATTTAGAGAGGTCAACATATTCAAAAAATCTTCTGCTTGATAATTATTTACAAACATAGGTTAAATTGTATTTAAAAAATTAATAGTTGTATCGCCATAGCCCATAGGACACTATACCTGAGTGGTTTCAAAATCTACATAATTGAATATATTATGGTCATAAAATATCCTTAAAAATTGAAAAAATCAGAAATTGAATAAATAAATTATTAAAGTAATATAGGTTATTTAATAATCACTCTTTATAATATTAAGGATTATCGTCTATATTGATTTAAATATGTATATTGTAATACCTTATTTATTTTTTTTTATCAATATTTTATTTAAAAGAACAAACTTAAATTGCACCATAATAGTATTATAGAAGTAGTTTTAATGATGGTCATTTAGAATATTACCAATAGATAACTCCAAGTGGCCATCACAATCCACCAAAAATATTTTTTTAGTTTGGATAAATTGAAGTTTAATAAAAAAAGAATTTTTATATTTTTTCAGTTTATAAAATTTAAAAAACATTACAATTTACCTATATATTAACCAATATTCTTTGGGTATGTTAGATTATTTAAACATATTGTGTATTAGACAAATCATACATTGATTAAATATAAATATTATTAATATACTATACTTAAGTTTCTTTCGTAAATCATTATAGTAATGCGACATAATTTTCACAATACATTGAAGTCTCGTAATATAATTTTTATACTTTTTCTGATAGAAATAAACATTCGTCTTGCGCGCCAATACCACAGTGTTTAAAATAGATATCGACGAAAGAATTGTCACTTAAACACAGTGGGTTCATATTACCGTAACTATCCATTTTAGAAATAGAAAAATGCCCGGTGCAATTTTTACTTCCTAGAATACTTTTTTTACTACCGCTGTTCATCGTGAACACAATTTTATTTAAACAAGTATGTCCATTTACACTTGGGATCTATAAAAAAAAATGTCCCCATACAAAATTCCCGAGAACGCCACTGCTTTGAAATAAAAAAGAAATACGAATATAATATTTGCAACGTAGTTCTACCTAAACAAGCACAATGTGTTTACCACAATATGATTTATCCGGTACAATTTTAATCAACAATGATGATACTGTATTCGGTATGTAAACTGCATGTTTATTCTGTACCCATAAATCGCCGGTGGTTTTTTTAAGCAAAATAATTTTACATTTTAGCCACATTCATAATTACACTGATCTTGGGAAAATCCCGATAAGTCTATAACTATTAGAAACGATGATCAATAAAGTTAAGATAATGAAAATAAAGGAAAAAAATCTTCTTAGTACTACTATTAACTATTGTACTGCAACATTCCTGGGGGAAAAAAAAACATTTATTTTGTATTCCGACTGAAGTTCATAAAAAACAGTTTGTTGTAATGATTCGTTAAATTTACAACACTAAAATTGGTATTTTACAGTATAGGTATAGGTACTATTTTATACCTATCAAACATTTTCGTTTTGCACGCATTATAGTTAATGTGGTTTATAATAAATGCTAATTATAACGTTAAAAACGCATTAACATTTTTCGATTTCGACATTGACGATAGGAACATTTCAGTAAATTATGGGAAAATTATTTTCTAATGACTCTTCAATAATTGTTTGCCATCTGCCAAAACTATATCGATTCAATCGGAACTATGTAACAACATAATATTATATAGGTACAAGTTTTGCTCCCTCGCTCGCGCATGCGATTTTATATTTCTCGACTCATACCCTACAACAACGATGCGTATTATTACCGATTTAACTGGAAACGGAAACGGGCAAGACTGAAATCGAAATGTTATTGAAATTTAAAAAAAGAAATGACTTATAGGTTCTCACGTGTACTTAAAAACGAACGAGTATCGGAACGAGATTCCGAAATTACACACTTATGGGTATTGCCGTTTTCGGTTTACGCGTAGTTTTTACCGAACCCGCGCGCGATGACGATGCATTACATTATTATTATTATTATATTACTATTTTATATACGTCTGCAGCGTTCATTGTTAAATCGAATTATATCGAATTTCATTCAACGATTCGGTTCAGCGATTTTCCTTCTTCTTACGACGGCGGTGACGTCTTATTCTTCCTACATCAAAAATATAACGAGCTCGTTTCAATAATAATATACCACGCGGAGAATAAAATACACAACATTAGGTAGGTATGGGTATATAGCTAATAATTTCCCACGCGAGAAAATATTTACGCACTCTATCATTATAATAATATACGACAGATACGCGCGATACCTAAGAGTAGGTAGGTAAACAGGTAAGTATACAAATATATTATTATGCCGAGTAACTGCAATTTTAACACCCGACGCATGTTACAATAATATGTTATGTTATATTATATATATATATATACGTGGAGATACTTACACGTAAGTACTTATGCATATTATTATAAAAATATATTACAATATTGTATTATATTATATACACTGCATTTCTGCAAGGCGATTGTTATAAACGTCAAAAATCTTAGTTTCTCGAAAAGTATTAACGTTTTTGGAAAACAATTTGTACATAATTTGATCTGATTACAGAACGACATTTTTGAGAAAAAAAAATTATATTTTCAACTGTTTTTACTATCGCCGTCGTTTTTTAATGACAGCGTACATTTTTTTTATTACATAATATTCCGACGCAGATTATTTTACCGAGAATTTCAACGTATAAAAAAGAAACACACTTGAAAAACTATAACAATAAAAAATAGTAAAAATAATTTAAATGTCGTTTTGTAATCAATACAAAATAACATATATTGTAAATGAAAATATTTTTAAAAACATTAATACTTTTCGAGAAAATTTGTGTTTTTCTCCTCAAGAATTACTCTGTAGGTGGGCGCACGCCCACCTTTAAAGTTTACGCGGACGAAACAACTTCCAAAAACCATTATGAAATCTCACGTTTTTTTTTTTTGTTCTTCCGGTATTCCGTGGTCGTCCGTAGGTATATCATCACGGCAACAATACGGACTTACAAAAACGAAATAAACTGATTTGACAATGATATTATCACACTTTGGCGAGTCGCGCCCTCGAGGAAGGCATAGGTACACAACACACCCGCAACACACCGCCAACCCGTCACCTCGATTCGTCGTCTTCGTCGAAAACCCAAAACAGACCTCGCAGTAGGTATAATATTTTTATATACCCGGTCGAAAACGATTTTACAAACCACACGACGTCCATAATACAGTTATCGGCTGGTAACCACTAATCAGCGACCGGCTATATACCGTTCGCGTTATAATGGTATACTGTTGTCCCAATGCTGTTGTTGATGTTGTTGTTGTTGTTGTTGTTGTTGTTATTGTTGTTGTTGTCGTTACTATAATATTATTATCAACGACGGTGTATAATCATTATCATTATTATGCGAGTTTATTGTACGCTGCAGGACGTGTCGATGACGACGATGGGTATCTCTGCCTGGAACGCGGAAAACATCGTTTTAACGAGTTGCGAAAACGATACTGTTCGGTGAGGGAGGTGCTCATCGTATTTCACGTTCCCGTCCGTCGGATCAGCCATTTTCGAGGGCCGAGCAATGTTATGACGGCTCCATTATAATAATAGTATAACGTTTTAATAATACGCGTCAGGTATATAATATTATTATCTAGATTTTTTTCCTCCGACAATTAATTTTAGATTTTTATACTGCTTAAGAATGTAGTGTCCTGTGACGATCCGTGGTGCCTTTTTCCAAAAGACAATCGACTTTTTTAATTCGTGAAAGTTAAGAGGATGCTTTTTTTTGAAAATGTCGACATCTCCAAAACAAAATTCAAATGAGCGTTAGTTGTTTCTGAGATATTAAAATGTATAATATATACTAAGCACGGATAATTATTATAATAAAGTCCTTGAAGATGGTTTCATACAAATATAAATTACATTATTTAATATTGAATATATTGTTAAATATGTAATAATATGAAATCATCATATCCCTCATATTAAACCTATATTTTATCGCGGATATATTTAAATAATATTATTATCTTTAGTACCTACACAAAGTTAAACAACTCAAAACCAACTCGTTTGAATACTTTGATTTAGATACATCAACAAAATTTTCAAAAATTCGTTGAATGGTACAAAAAATGTAAATAATTGAAAATTATATATTATGGTCCTTGAATGTGGTCGAAAATTCCAAAAATCAGAATATTTGAGTAAATACTTTATTGAAGGAAACAATGGGGTTGACCGTGTCCCGTGAATCATCCTGTATAACATGATGTACTTACCCAACACGCAACTAAATACCTGCGCCTTGTCGTTATTACTACGACGAATGGGACATATACTTACTGTGAGCGCACGTCCCGAGTTAGTGGTCGCGGTGCACACAAGTGGTTGTGAATCTGATATAATATATTATATTATATATATATTATTATGCTGTGCATCGGCTCTATGCACAATGTTATTACTGTTATCATTATTATAATATTATGTACACGCATATGTGAGCTGTGCGATCGCAGACAATAACGCATAATAATATTATTACTATTATTATCTACTGCCGCGTACCTTTAATATTGTACAGTCTGTAGGTATGTTGTAGGTCGTACTACATTATAACCCGTGCAGCGACTGTTTCCAATGAAAGCCGATAAGTCCGGTTACCTCATGATATTATTTATACGCTCACTCGTCGAGTGGCCGATCAATTAGAAAATAACTTTGAGAAACGCGTTTATTGTTTTCCCGTATCTATATAGAGGTGTATTGTACAACGATATCAATATAGTGTAGCACAACTCAGCGGCGGGGGGGGGGGGGGGGTGTACGAAAATATTACAGTAATGTATCCACTGCACTGCACGGTCACAATGTGAGCTTGACTCGTTTGTTCAAACGAATATCACTAAAAAAGTGCCCCGAATTTCGTTAATAAATAAATCGAAATCCGGTATAGTTATTCGTAGAATGCGTATGTACGATATAAACGAATTTATAACAAATGTAATTTACGAGTTTTGTATACATGTAATTGGATTTGACAATATTTGCGTCAGTGTATACATGTAGAACATATCCTATTAGAATATTAATTGAAACGAAAAAATAAATTTATAGTTGTTTATTGAACAAACTGTAAATAGTTTGTTTTCGTTTTCAAATAAAACGACATGACATAAATTTAAAACTATGATTTTTTCGTCGTAGAAGTATTTGTTATAAAGTATTATATATGTATACATATATTTTGTTTTAAAACATAGCTAAACAGTTTTAAAGAGTTTTGACATGATAAAAAAAGATATTGGTTCAAATAAAATGAAGGTCGAATTAACACTTGTTAGATCACAGCTTATATTAGATAAAAAAAAATAAAAAAATATCTAAGTCATCTATGGTTCTCAATTCATTAGACACTATACAATGATATGTTATTTATCGGTAAATTATACATGGCAATTATACATACAGGTGAAAATATTTGAAACAAACAATTTGTTATAAAATAATATTATGTACAAGGTGATTCACCAAGCATGCTCATCGCCATATTTTTCTTTAATAACACATTTATTTAAGTACCGATTTTCGGAATTTTTGAGTACCTATAATAACTAATTAGGTACTATAATTTTAAATTCTTAGATTTTTTACAACACCAAAGAATATGGGTTCTGTGGTACATACTTCTTTTTGTTAAATGAGAAACACCATTTTTTACTCAAAATTGTTAAGCACGTGACTTTTTTTGAAAATGTTGATGTATCTAAATCGATATTCAAACAAATAGTTTCCGTGTTATCAAATTTCAATAAATTTCAATAATATTAATTTACAATAGTTTTGCAAAAAATATATTTAATTAGTAATCAAGTATTTTAGTCTAGTATTTACTATCCTCGGACGGTTTTACAAATTATTATACAATGTTAATATTAAGTGAGTATATTGATTAATTTACAAATAATTATAATTTATAACCATCGTCAAATCCATATAATATATTTTAATCCTATTAATTATTATCGCAGAAAATTATTCCAAGTAGGTACAATAAAGTTTAATAACTCAAAAACTGCTCGTTCAAAATTAATGTACAGTAAAACTTTTTAAAAAGTTTGTATCGATACAGGATGCATGATACTAAAAAGGTATAAAAACATAAACATTTAAAAATATGGTCCAAGAATTTTTAAAAATCTAATATTCTAAATTTAAATAAAATATGCATGGTAAGTGAATCTATGATAAAAGTTGATTCACCAAGTATACTCACCTCCTTTTTTTTCAATAATGCAGTTGTTTAAAATCAGATTTTTTGAATTTTTAAATATATTTAAAGACCATAATATTTTAAAAGTCTTGAGATTTTTTGTACTACTTAAAGACCAATGCCCTGTGGAGATACAAACTTCTGTTTTTCAAAAAAAAAAAAACCCCCTTTCAACTTTAAATTATTCAGTGGATAATTATTTTAAAAATTCAACGTATCAGAATCAAAATTCTTACTAGTAGTTTTTGAGTTATTCAACTTTGTGCCATGGTAATGGGTTAATATAATGATTTGAAAATTTTAGTCATTAATCTATCAACATTAATAATTTGTAAAAATGGTATAGTATAATAAAAAAATATAATAAATACTAGTTTTAATATTACGTCTATTTAAATTATTGTAAAACTATTTTTAAGGACTTTTATCCTTAATACAAACATTTTAATAACTAAGAAACTAATCATTCACATTTTGAATTAAGTACATACATCGACATTTTCAAAAAAATATCAACTGGATAATTCACAGTTGAGAAGGGGGTTCTCATTTGAGAAACAGAAGTGTGTATCTCCACAAGGCACAGTAGTACAAAAAATCTCAAGTTTTAAAAAAATTGGCTGAGCAATTTAAACATTTTAAAAATCTAAATTTATGAAATTCTGAAATTATTAATTTAGGCAAAAATTGGGGTGTGCATGCTTGGTGAATCACTCTGTATATGTATTTAAAAAATAATAACCATGAAGTTCCATCAATGGATATGGCCACTTCACACAGGCCCCCTTATGGAGTCTTAATTTAATATAATTTTTTAATTTTATCTAATATTTTATATAAATCCACAACATCGTTTGTGTTTATTGTGAAAATGTTCCTTGACAGATTCTACAACCACTAGATAAAAAAAATTAAATAATAATAATAATAATGAGTTTGTGAGTATGACATTTTACTACTATACAAAATGTATTTATTTAATAATATTTATGTGATAAATATTTTTCATCACATATTTGTTATATTATACCATTCTATGCAATAAAAATGTCTCACTGTCTCAAGAGATTTTGCTGAACCATGTAATAAAATAATGTAGATTTTATTGTTGGCTAAGACATAAAGGCATTAGTTAAATTCCTTGGATCAACAATGCAATTTTATTAAAAAACAAATTACTTTTATTATATTACATTAAGCATCTATATGGAAGAATATTGTGTTCAGTTAGGTTAGATTATATTGTTTATATTTTATTTAAACGTTCTACACATTATTATATTATTCTAAATGTAAATTACAATAGTTTATTTTTTATTTAAAATTCAAAGTATAATACTATAATAATATGCATAATATAAGTAAAAACGACTCGCTGTTAGAATTAATACAACACTGTAACATATACTGTAGTATTATATTATATTCATATTTTTCGACATTAAATCATTTTAAAGCGTTAAATATTATTTTACATTTGAAAGAGAACGTTCAACGTTCTTGCATATTTTTTTTATCATATATTCCGCAAATATTTGTTTAAGTTGAATATTCATAACACTCAGCGTTATGTTAATTACTATTTTTTTTTTTTTGCAAAACATTAATTGTCCTTAGGTACGTATATTTTGTCATAAATACAATACAATAATTTACGTTCATTATGATATAGTCAAAAAATCCATAATGAACCGCGATTTGTATATTAATTATTTTGTCTACCTACTTATTTCGAGGAAAAGTAAAAATTATTAATATACTATACCTACCATTATTTTATAAGTATAATTGTTCGTATGTTATTTTTAATTTATAGTTTGAACGAGACAAACAGAAACTTAACAGCTGCAAAGAAACTAACGATTGCATAAAAAAAAAGAAAAACAATAACAATGTGTGCTCATTTGACAAAATTGCAAATATAGTTTTATGAGGAGCCTCATATATGCAACACCTGGGAATCAGTATGCATATAATATTGTATATTATAATGTGTACAACCGTCGGATCCCCTTGACGATGTATTCAAGACGAACGACGTAGGTATATGATTATTGTTCAAAGTCCCTACTAAAGTACTAAACGTCTTAATGGCGCCCCGAAATTCTAATTCCGTACACCAGTGTAGTATAGCTAGGTATATAATATTGTGTGAGTCGTAAATCGCTTGTTTTGGATGGTAACACAATTAAGTCTATCGACAACTATATTGATTTGAGTTTAGATGTTTCTATATAGGTACCTAGTCGGTGGTCACATATCGCGGTTACACAGGAAAATTATCGAAATTCTAAATAGCAGTGGTCGGGAGTCTGCCGAATTTGCATTTTAATGTGCCAGCTGGCTGAATGGAACAACAAGCTGTCGTACGAATATAATTTCATAGTTATTTAGTGTACGATTGTCGTAAAATAATATTAGCTTTCGGTTAACGTACATGATAGATACAGTATGCCTGCGTAGGTGCTCTGCAGGTTCCCGTAACATAATTAGTTTACCTAATTGCGTTTTCGATATAGATTAATATTGTTCATGATTAGTGCCCACGTCTCCGGTATACTCGAATTAATTTTAGTCGCACCGAAACCCCGCTGTATAATTATGCATTCGCTATTCGCTTTGTAGGTTGTACAGGACGTACGTCACGAAAGTATCGCACGAGTCGAACGTTAAACGAGACTGTATACATAAAATATCGGTCATCGCGACACGTTTCCATAACCGATTTCCAAAGCAACTAACTGGCAATGCTGTCTCAGTGTGGCTGTACGCATAAAATAATAATCCGGCGTCGTTAAATTTTAATTTTAATTTTAATGTTTCAAATACAATTAGACGATAATAATAACAAGATTCGTCGTTAAAATTATATCTATTTGTTTAAAAAAACAATGCCAGCTAGGAAAACGATTAAATGGATTTTTCTAGAGCCAACAACGATAAGACGAAAATCCTCACTTTTTATTTCAAGGTTAGGTACCAAATATTGTAATATTATTATATAACGCGTAACACTAATATTATATTATATTGTGTTTTATCTGTATTAATTCAAACGGTATTTTTAAAAACGATTCATATTTCCTGAAAAATGAATGGAAAACATTATCTATAGCATTGTAAGAGTAACAAATTCAATTTGATTTAAACTTTATACCTATAGCCAGTTGCGAAATATTCTAAAATATCATAAAAATAGTTTTGATTTATTATTCTTCAAACAGTCAAAAATTGTCTTATTCGAATAAATTATGATAAAAATATGTTAAAACAGTTTTATTAAAATGTATTTTATATTTGCATATATATATTATATTAAATTATATTATTAAAACGATATTTTGTTGGATGATAATAATAGGAAAATTATTTATTTCATCATAAAAATAACAAAAAAATATCATCATTGTAGTTATAGTAAAATATATCTAATCTAATAGTATTAAGTACCTACCTACTATAATATGCTAAGTATTATATCGAATTTATGTATTTTAATGATGAATACGAGTGGTCAATATAAAATAATAGGTACAGTACAATGTTCATAAACATGATCGATTTACACTGGAAAATGAATAGTATGCTATTTCAAATTAATCTTATTAGGGTCAACAATCAAACTAAAATTGACAAATTTCCTAGAAAGCTCAATAACAGAACTTTTATCGGGAACTGTAAGCTAGTATACTGGTAATGCAATAATAATAAAAAATAATATTTAAATTAATATTGTATACATAATATTATGAGATATAAAACTAGAAATCCTTTTCATAGGTATTCCTGGTGATACATCAATATTATAAAATTGTCAAATAGGCGAGATAAAATAACTATAAAACATAATAATATTAATAACATAATCATTTTGATTTAACTATAACGTAGAATTCCTTACAAATTGAGGCGAATATTATTAGAACAGCTAACCCAGAAATATAAAATTATTACGTTTTATTATTTTTCAGAGCCAGACTGGGCCTTATGAAAAATATTCCACTACATGGCACGGAATTTAATATTTTTGACGTTGAAAAATTAATAATTTATTTCAGAACCAAAGTATATAGCCAAACCCTATGATACTGGATAAAAATAAAACCATTTTGGCTACTATGCGTATTACTTATGAAATAACTTAGTTTTGGAATATCCATAGTGGCCTAAGCCACAATAAAAATAACAAAAATTAAAAAAAAAAATACAATCTGCCAAAATAAGACATCATATTTAAATTACAATAATATAATGGTTGCGTACTATTATTTTATAACAATAATTGTTATTATTTAAAATAGAAAAATCTTAAAAATGATTACCTTTCTCTTAAAATAATTTATTTATTATGTTAAAAGCTGTTCCGTTGCCTCAATTGTTGACAGAATTGCAGAATTTTAAAATACTGAACATATTTTGGGTTTCTAATTTCTATAATTTAATTATTATTTACCTAATCTTTTAGTTATAAGAAATTATATAAAGTGTTGACTTATGAAAAATAAAATCTAAAATCTAGTTTTATAGGTACCTACTTCACTTATGCATACTTAAATCGTTAAATGAGTTATAACAGTCACAACTACTGACAATAATATTGCTGCAGTTTGTTTATCGTATAATATTTTATGAATAATTCCGATTCATCGTGGTCTCTCTAAACAATGAAACCAGGTTCAAATATAATACACACTTGTAAGTGTAGTACCTACCCATTCATTTGAGATTGAGTAATTAACTAGACAGGCGGTATAATGGTTTATTTATCATTTATCATTTGTTAGATAACATACTACAACAATAATTTCAAAACGATGAGCAATACTTAAGTACCTACTTACTTACTATAAATTTGCATATATAAAAATGATCGATGCAACGACTTACTCATCACTTATATTTATAATATATTAGGTAGGTATGTATTATATGTACAGGTATACGCTTAAATTTTAATTATCCTTGTATGTTTATTTTTCTCAAAAACAGTTGCAGTCGAGTTGGAATTCATCATCTTTTGCGAAGTTAAATTAGTAAAGTTCAGCAAAACAAATACATTCTAAATTTAAATAAAACCAATAATTTGATGCAATTAACAATCTATTTATACTTTTAATATATTTGCGTCATATAATTGATCATGTTTAAAATTAAATTCGTTTGATTCGAAAAATATTTAAGCTGTTTTTGAAAATCAAAATGTGAAATTTCTTACATAATAGCACGAAGAAAAATAATTATTAAGTCCACGAGGGAAAACGATTAAGATCTATAAAATTAAAACATTAAAAATAAATAATAATTGTACGAGGTAATTGGCGTACGCAACGAAATGCGTAACCACATGCCTAACTATAATAATATTACCTATACGCGTATGATGCAAAAATCAGTTTAATAAAATTATACAATCGGATACAGTTTTAATTGGCGTTTACAATATCATAATGTATACATAGCACCTAAAGTCTAAACGGTATATAGTACAGAGCTAAATAATTAAATAGGTAGAATATATAGTTAACCGTATTTGGGAGAATTACCTACATTAAAGATGTCTGGTACGACTCTGGTATATAATAATATATAGTTTAATTGGTAGGCACAGACGCTACATGCTTGGCATAAACTTAACCGGGGCCATAATGTATAATATTATTATGTATGGCTTAAACTCAGGTAGATGGAAGTTTAAAGGCTTACCGAGTATAATTGGCTTACAATTCCAGCGCACCGATATTATCAACAGCCATAGGCCATAGCTAGGTATATAATAGTATTATTATAAGGAACCTCGTAGTTTTGTGGGTAATGAATTTAACCGGAATAAATTCGTGATACTTGCAATATGTACTGAGGACAATATTTATTATTATTGTCTAAAATCGAATTATTTACACGTTACCGTGTAGCAACGGGGGCGCATGCGCATTTTGATACGCACGTAAACTCTGCAGTATAATACATTAAGAAGATGTCAGTGCACTGTTTGTTTTCTCTCTCTCTGGCGCGCGTGCAACATAGACAAAACGCATTTACAAAGAATCATTTATTTTTATGTTTTCTAGTAATCTTAGAGTAAAATCATCCATAGCAAAAATGAGAGAATAATATTTTCGATGGTATTACATATTGATTTGTCTTTATTATATTGTCTCAAAACAATTCAAACCTCATTAAAATTTACAGCATTTTTTTTTTCATTCTGAAAGTCGAATACAAAGTCAAATAATAATAAAATAGTAAAACCGATGTCATACCTTTAAAAATATTATCCTCTATAATTTTTGTAATAGTTGATTTTACTCTAAGATTACTTAAAAATCACAAAAAACGATTTAAGGTGAAAGCGTTTTATCTATGATGCGTTTGGGTCTGAGAGAGAAAACAAATATTGCGCTGACATCCTCTTAATAATAGCATAATACTCGAATAATATAAAGTATAAACCGATATAAACATAAGTATATGACAGAAAAATGTAGATACTAAGGACAATCATTATTATTATTTAAAATCGAATAATTATATTTTACACGGTTTTACTGCAACAACAGCGCATGCGCATATTGCTACGCACGTATAAGCTTCTCTGCAGTATAATAATGCATTAATACGCGTATAATATAATAATAATAATAATATAATAAAAAGGATTAACCATAGCTTAATAATATTATAATGGCTTATAATATAATTACGGTATAGTCGTATAGGTAATATAGGTATAACAAGCCTCGTTTTATTGGTACGTTTAAACTCGTCGTGGAATACCTACCTTTATATGACACTGCTGAATATCCTATCAGATGTGTTCTATAAGCTTTACAATATAATACGACCGTAACAACGTTAGGTTAGGTTAGGTATTGTTCATTAATACTACTACAGAGATTTAAAATACTTTACAATTAACTTACTATTTGTAATAATATATAGGTAATACAATGGTCCCGGTCAACAATAAAAAAATCCTAACCTAACTCGGCTTGCATCCGGTTCAAATTCACCGTTTATAAATGTATACCTATGTAAAACTGCATATATAAAAAAATACCTATACAAATAAATCGTATTTGAATCAAAAGTAGGTACTTATATTATATTATTATTAAAAAAAAATTAGTTCAGACGAAGCCAATACAGTAATGTAAGACCAAAATAATGTTCGAATGTATATTTTATTCATTCCTTCGGTGTGAATAAAATATCTAATAAAGATTTCAATCAATTTTTATTGCATTTTTTCTATACAATGTGTAGTTTTACGAAGCATAACATTCTCGAGCATAATATTATTTTATAGGGTATGGTAATCTAACTCGATTTTTCGAGCCGTAAAATACGTTTAAAATGTACGAGCCTCCGCGTTAGATTAAAACGACATATAGATTCTTATAATTAAATGTCAATACAAAATATTCGACGTGTCACTTGACTGGTTATAGGTACAACTATTATAATATAATAATATTGCATTGAAACGGAACGTTTAACAAATTCGTTAGTGACATTTTAGCAGCTGAGCACGCGGGCAAAACTATTAAAATGCTTTTTACTATTAAAACAGTATGACGTGTTTAATATAAAACGCTAATAACTATTATTCTCGTCGTTGCAGCGTGAGATTAAGAGTAGATACCTACACAATGAAATATATTATTATTATTATTATTAAAGTTCCGACGCGGAATAAGGAGAGTAGAAATTGCATTGGGCGCACATGACCCTAATAAATTCGATCGGTGCTCACTTTCTTCTAAACACCTGCCGCAGTCATTGCTCTCCGCTGATCGTGCCGGAGTTTAAAACCCCGCGTTATCACCGTTATCAACCACCGTCGGTTGGGCTGTTATCTATGTCCGGTGTTCGAATATTTTCATTATCTGTTTGAATCATTATATTATTATTATGAAAATCGAACAATCAAAATATTTTATTATTATACACCCGAGAGAAACTACACACAATTTCGGGTCCGCTGGTGTAGGTAGGTAGGTACAATAACTACAACAGACGTGTGCGGGTGGACGGTCGGGCCGGGCAAAAGAGAATCGCGTAAAACCTGTACCGCCGTTTCCTCCGGCGGCGGCGGCCTGGAATGTATGTATAATATATAATACGTGATATGAAACCGAACAACATGCCAGGGAATAACCGTCGTCGCTTCCCAAACTCGACGACGAAACCGGAATCGACCGGAACGATAATATAATAATATACTATTCGAATCGACCGACGTCGTCGTCGTCGTAACGTTCGATCGCGTTATCACACACGTCGGTAAAATATTAATAATATTGTATTACCATATTTTGTCGTCTTGTCTGTCGGTGCGAGACAAAATAGCAGCGCGCGTTCATAAACTGTTACGATTAATTGTTCAAAATAATTATACGAACTTCAATATATTATTTTAATCTTCGGTCTTCCGGAAACGTGATGATAACATCAATATTGTTTTCAAAACAAGACGAGTGCGGTGCACGCGAATTCGACTAAAAATACAAGGGCTAGGAAATGTGTGTTTTTACGTTTTAGTACATCCCCCCTATGTTATAATATAGGTGGGCACTGGGCAGGACTACCACTGCTGGGCGGCCGGTTATCACTAAAATAATACAGTATCGTCGTCGACTATACAACAGGTGGCACAGGTGCGCGCGTTATCAGTCGTGATCGTCTGCGGAATGCGACTGCGGCGTCGTCGTCGTGTCCGGACGCTCTTTAGGTATCGCTCATAATATTATTACTGTCTTACCTGACTTATGTCGGAGGCCGTGTCCATGTTTCGTCCGGACGTTTGATGGCAACACCATGAGTCATGACAGCGTCTGCTGGGCGCTCTCGTGTGCGTTTCTCGTGTGTATTTCGACGTGCGGCGACGCGATGTACCTACCTATATAATATTATTGTCATGTGTTATTATGAATTGTCGTTGACCAAACGGACCGAAATCGGTCGACAAATCGGGCGAATAAAAACGGACGGCCAACCGCGGGTGATATCGTCGGGGGTATCAGTGTACGATTATTATTTGAATCGTATGAATAATAAAATATTGAAGCCGGTCGCGCGCAGTGCCTGCGTTAATATCATACGCGCGCGCGCGAACTCGTATCGCGAGAATAAAGAAACGACGGACGGCCGCGTCGTGTCGTGTTTTGGGACGCACTCGGCCGGTCGGTGGCGACTATAGCAGCGACTGCCGATGCACACACACTCACACACTCTCGGCCATAACCAGTCCCTCTCGGCTGTTTACACACACGCACACGCACACACACACACACACACACACACACACACACACACACACACACACACACACACATACACTTTGCTGGTCGGTAGGTATACACGCGGGCGGTACCACGGTAGTGATATTCAGGCCATACCCACTCCACGCAGTAAACATTCAAATAATATATATAATATTATCATATACAAATGTGTGTGTGTGTGTGTACACGAGTAAATATAATAATAATAATAAAATATTGTATATTCCGCTTAACCCAAATATTATTATATATTATAATATAACATTATTATAATACGCGTGTTCTAAAATTTCGAGTGCGTTCGCCGATGGTATAATAATAATAATATAAGAGGAGGTGTCTCTTCTCTCGGACTCCGTGTATGTTGTGCGTGCCGTAATAATATAGGTATTGTATTATTATTGTGCAGATAGGTGATACATATTAAAATATTAATACAATATTATTAATTTATATGATATCAAAACCACCTATTTTTACCGTATGTATGACATTATTATGTATCGTAAGATATGGGTAACGGCCTCGATTGGTTTTTCTGTTTTAGTTCTCGAGCACTTGGCCGCAGTATCGATGACGTTATATTTTGACGTTTTTTCGGTGGTAGGTACACATTATATTAATAATTATATACAAACTTCATTAATTGTATCATATTGATATATTATGTCGTGTCGTACTCCCTGTGACGTTTTAATAATATTATGGACTAGTGATACAAAAACGGGAAATAAAAATCGTTCGACGGGCAAGTATGGTAGGGTGATAAAATAATCATACCCATGTTTTTACCACAAAATATAAATAATATGATTAAATTTAAGTACTGCGTGAGTGAACGTCGTCCTCATACTTTCCACAGGATACAGACAGACGTCCTTACTAAGCTAACCTACCTAATCTACCTAACCTTACCTACCCCCTTTTTTTGATAAACGTGTATGATGAGTATAAATAATACTTTAAAAGTTAATAGACCACATAATACCATAGGGGCCCCGTATCAAGTACCTTTATAGTCAACTATGTTTATTGTGTAAACTATCGGTTTGAACCATGAACACACTTACCTAGTTCTTTTTGTAAACAAAAAAACACCTGCCAAATGCTTTCCAACTATGGTATATTGTATAAGTATCAAAAAAATATTTGTATATATTTATATTTTGTTTTCAAGAAAATAAAATATTTTAGTATTTCGCCACTTACAAATGGTAACTTTTTTAAGACCATAGTACATGAATCATCTATTTTTAAATCACTTAAACTAAATTAATAATTCTTGTCTTATAGATTCTGAGTGGAGTAGATTTTGTTTTACAATTAGGTGTGTTTTTTTCATTGTTTGTCTGCAATAACAATGTTTATATAGGAGCAGTAAAAAAGATTTTATTTTCAATATTTTGAGGGTAGTTCTTGGTAGAAACCAGCATATTAAATATATAACCAATTCTTTAGAGAAGGGGGTCAGAAATAAGAATGCCAGCACTTTTCATAACAATGGAGAAAAACTAAAAAAAAAAAATAGGAAAAATGGGATTATTTAACACAGTTTTTGTTTGGTTTTTTTTTTGTCGTAATTCAAAAACGTATAACCGTAGAGCAGATGATAGTAAAAATAATGATAGAATAACATACATGTTGAAGGTTCAAATTGGTTCGAAATTAAATATTCAAACGTAAAATTACGATTACTCTCTGACGATATATGATATTTGGTGTTATTCAAAAGATACTAATGACAGAAACTTGACAGAAACTTAAATTATCAATTTCTGTACACAATTACATTTTCAAACTATTTGAAGCTATTTAAAAGAATTTTTAATTTTAAAATACTTTTAGTTTTGTTTCTTGGTCGGACAAAAAGCTTAAAAATATAATACCTCCGAGGTTCTATATAGTTTTTAAAGTTATTTTAAAAATGTCTCTCCTCATCAATAACGAATAACGTTTATAATATATATTTATTTATTTATTTATTTATTTATTTATTTATAGTAAAATTATATACCTAAAGATAGTTATTATCATAAATTGAAAATAAAGTAAAACAACTTCAAAAAAATATATATGTTGTATATTATTTTTGTTAGTTTATAAAAATTACTGGGACTTTCCTATTGTTGACCTACATATGATCAACATTTGATCAAATATCTTGACGGAAACCATCCTTAAAATTGAATATTGAAGGAAAATATGATCTATCTTAGATGTAATAACAGACACAAAAATAAATAAACACAATATACACTTTGAAACCAATATATTCCTCTCTCTATACTCACAATTTAAAAATAATAAAATTTTTAATTTATTATAAATGCACGATTTAGAAAATAACAAAGTAGGTACCTAGTACCTACCTAATAATATTATAATAATAATGAAAATGTAAATATTTCTTTGGTAAGTCAACCTTTTTAAGGTTCTTTTTCATCAATCGGAAAATTAAACAAAATGCTCTATGTTTTTATAATCAAACAATGATTGAAATTTTTAGTTTTACAGTTTCTAATTTTATTAAAATAGATGAAATCCAAAAATATACCATATGAATTATGCAAAAACCCTAGAAAATGCAAAATAAAATTTTACACAAGTTCTGCCGAATTGTTTTTAGATTATTATTGATGAGTAAGTGACACATTTTAATATAAACTAATGATTAATGAACTATCTGATGTACTCTTTGATCAATCAAATAAATTACATAATATTATTACATTAGAGTTACTACGGTCAATTAATCTTTAATAATAGTTTAATGTTATATTAGAATATTATATTTCTATTTTCTAATTCCTAAATATTTAATGAAACTATTTTTATCACGCCAATTATGTTTTAAATTGTAATCGAAATTGATATTTTATAGTTATATAATATTACTATTACAATTAGGCGGACTAATAATAATAATAAAAAAAAAAATGATAAATATTACTGAAAACGATATTTGATATTTATTTGTTTATAGAATACATAAAAAAATACGAAACTTATAACATTTTTATTAAAATATAATATAACTACAATAATACCTATATACCTACTAACTAACTATAAAAATATTATTTAAATTATATAATGTGTTTACTGTTCATCTATTGATATAATACAATAGTCTAAGATTAAATTGTTACTTTTCGTTATTTATACATATAGCATATTATTATGTATCACAATAGTAATCCACGCAATATCGTAACCAAAACCTATTGAATGTAAAATTGAATTTGTATCCTTAATATCATTCCAAATCTCATACTTAATAATAAAATATTATAATATAATATTGTACGCGCGTAAATATCGCTGTATATTTGAAGTAGGTACATCGTTTATATAATATGCATAGTATGAGTTCTATAAATCTAAATGAAATCTTCATGGTCGTAATCCGTGCTCGACAAATATAAACAACATAATGTAATATAAGCATAATATATTTTGTATTCCGTCTTACATATTATATGATCAGCGTTCACAATAATTTTATTTTTATCCTCACATCATATCACGTCGTATTCGTATCGTAAACATTATAATGACAAAATGAAAAATCGTAATTCAATACAATCTCAACGTTTATGTATCAAAATCTGTATAATCTACACAATTATTAATAATCAGAATGTAATCTACATATTATATGAATGCGCGATTATATTTTGGTTTTATAATAATTATGTACTATAATAATGATTCATCAATCCATCATTATCGCGGTATAATATACGAGGATGAGTCAAGGACATACTTGAACATAATTGCAATTTTATTGATTAGTAAGTATCTACTTTATTGGAACACCCAAATCGTATAAGGAACATTTAATTATAAGTAATTTAAAATTATAAAATATTCAGTTTAAAAACTAAAAAACTTTACCTACAGTTAAAAAATAAATCGAAATCACATTATTTTCTTCTTTGTTTTCATTTTTAGGTAGGTACCTAGTTTTATAACTCACATTAATTATTGTTCCCTACTTGATATAATCTATATCAAATCGTTGAGCACTAACATTTATGATAAAAATTATAATAATATTCCCAGCATGCCAGCATGACCTAGTTTTTGGATATTATGATAAAATCGAGAAAAAAAAAACTAAAATTAATTGTATTCAAAAATCGTTTCAAACTGTTGTATTATTACCTACCTACTTGTTTAAAATATTATCATCAACTAAAATTCTCGGTCTGTTTCTTTTTTTTAATTAACGAAAACTGAATTAACTGGATACAATGTCTGAATAATAGCATATTCACTTCCGTAATAGCACGCGTTGTGCGCGAAATCCATACCGTTTAAACGCATCCCACGCACCTCTCCCACACTTTACACTCCTTATTCCTAACCACACACGCAAAAAATTAAAAACAAAAAACTCGTAAATAGATAACACGTTTATGCACATATTTATTATTATATTTATATACTGTGAGCATGTATGTTTAAGAATATGTAAACCACAGGCGATTGTTTATTTTTAAATAGTTACACGAAATTCGACTGTGGTCCGTACCTACAAAGAGAAAACATAATATTATAGGTAAGCGCTAGTTTTTTTTTCAGTTTTTGTTACTCCACTAAACTCAAATCACCCGGTTACGTGACCGTGCACGGTACCACCATACCAGGTACACCTATATATATAAAATTGCTGGCTAATTATTACCTCTGTTTCGTATAAAATAACTATACAATAAATAATCCAACGTCTGCAGCTATTCAATTTTAACGGAATTCGGTATTTGATTGATAATATTATATACATTGATGGGCTATGTACATTGATCACCCGCGGGCTACTGGAGGATAGCCTATGATTAAGATTTAACCTGTTATTTTTCAGTTGACCTCAACACATCACCGCAGACATTGTCATAACGAACGATTAAAACCCTATATTTTCAAGAATTTCTGAGTAGGCGACCCGCAGATAAAAAAAAAAAATTTCTTTTTGATACTAAGTATATTATAATATAATACCTATCTATAAGGTACGCTGTCTGATGAAATTCATAATTTTTGACAGGTGATCTAGTCAAAAACTATAATGGGCAGCAATTCGAACCCTATACCATCATAAACAAAACTCAATTGTTGAACAAATAAATTATTTGAACGTATTCCTACCAAACTAATAGCCTGAATAATGAAAATATCTTAATTATATTCGTTAATCTTCAGTTGTATTACACCATTACATATTATTATTCCTCTGATTTTTTGTAAATAGATTAATAACGGCCCACAAAGCACCCACGTTTAGTGTATACATTAAAGGAACCGACATTAAAGGAATTTATATGTTATTAAAAGTATTATTATTACTATATTCTCGTCAATACGCGTGCTCATTTAACTTTCGATTTGTAGGTATGTCTCTAATCCCAATGAGTTTTGACAAAAATAAAATGTTGTTGCATATTATACTTTTACTATTTATACCGTCTGTAGTATATACGTACAGTTAATTTTCTCCGGGATTATAATTAATGACGAAGTACAATGACTTGGTTATTATTATATTATAATCAATCTTATCATTATTGATGGTTGTAATACCTAATACGTACCATACTACGATAAATATTTAATTGTTTTCATTCATTCTTTAAAAGTCCACTACGTATTATTTTTTTTACTCTTTAATTATTAATAATAAGAAGTTGGGATGAATTACAGAATCAAAGTAAAAATCTTAGTTTACAATAACAATATGTTTGATAAAAAAAAAAATTGAATTATTACAACGGGCGACAGCAGTTGCTGTAATCAAGCACGCAAATCCCTGCACGTTACAATGCATTTATTTACGTTTATATATTGCTTGTAAGATAAGAAATGGAATGAGATTTCTGATTACGTTAATATATGTTTCTTAAACTTTTGTTAAATTTAAATACAATGTCGTAAAATATAACGGTTAGGGGACTTTGAATATACGATAAAATTGGTTTTAACTCTGAACCGAAGTGAATATAATCGGTGGAATACATTAAGTGCCGCAGTGAAAATCGAGTCAATAACTTATCAATATAATATTATCTGTTCGTGGTCACAACAAAAATGGCGTTGGTATACCTACCCAATCGCATTGGGCATTACCGTCCAAATTCAATTCTCATAAATCAATCTCAATTGAGTTTTATTTTGTTTTGTTTTATGCGCACATAATATAACCATATATGTATACCAGCAATAATCTACTATACTATGTACATACATGTATATAAGTACCTACAACATACATTAAAAAATACATGAAATAAGTTATATATAAATTGGAAACAGAAACGCCAAGTAGGTACGTAATATGTTTGCGGACCAACAAACTAACTGTTTTTTACAACAAATTTGTTGAAAAAAAAAAATTCAAACTATACGAAAGAAAAAAAAACGAAAAGATTATTTTGCTCTTTAAAATGCAAAGGTTTTCAAAAGTTTAACTCCGAAAACAATACAATATGGTAATCATGGCCGGCCACAAGCCCTGCAGGAGTGTTTCGTTCTTTCCGATGTATAGGTAAGTATACTATATATATACATATATATTTATATTGATCCTACAGTGTTATAATTAGCATCGATGTTTTAAACAAAAGACAATTCCAGGATTACTGAAGCAGTTATAAGGTTGTATGGTGCCTAATTAAACTTTCATTAATATTTGTAATACTCATCGATTGTCTGTGTATTCGTGATATTAATATAATATGAATTTTTTTTATATTTTCAAATTATTATATTCAAAATCACAGGATTATAATATATGTATAGCTTGTGGCGATAGAGTCAAAAAAATCATCAAATATAAATTAGAGCTGTTTGATGCAGAATACTGAAACCTGGAATAAGCTAGGAAATTTATACTACTACAATAATTTAAACTTGAAAGTACCTTGGTAGATAGTTTGAATCGCTATTATTGAATATTTAATTGCGATGAAAAAAACTGTAAAGCAATACTAACCTATATATTACAACATTTCAGTCAATTATATAACTTGTAAGTAAGTGTATATATATACATAATATACTACTTATTGTTATATTATGTGTATTTATACATTATGTCTCTTTTATGAATACATCGTGCGTTTCTATGAATAATACAAAATGCGTTTTACAAATCACAATGGAGAGCTAGCTTCTAGAATACGATGGTGTATTGTATTCAAATAGAATAATGCGTATTAGTTTGTCTGAAGATGTTCTCTGATAAAACATTCATTACGCAGATAACTCATGAAATTGCCGCAGTGATGTTATATCGGAATACAAAATAAATTCAAGGGGCTTTGAACTTAAAATTATATGGAGAAAATTACAAAAATTTATATCTTTCAACTCAAAAGAATTCAGGAACTTACTCCGATAATATTACACATTGTACTTAGTGTATTGGAGAAATGATAAAATAAAATCTTAGTTATTATATTTGCTTTACATAAATCAAACCAACATGTTCAAGATAAAAAAGGGTGGACAAGTAGGCACCGCTCTGATGTAGGTACAGACGGTACAGTAGTTGTCGGGCATATCGTTGTAATACGGTTATATTTTGTTATTTAATGACAAAAAAATATCAAAAGATCGACTTATGCAATTTCGAAATGAAAACTTTTTTGAATTTCTAATTGGAAAATAGTTTGCAAATTTTCGTGATTTTGATGAATTTTGTCAAAATTTGAACTTTAACGTTTAAATGCATATAATAAATAATCATGTTTATATACCAATCTTTATTATTTTCACGAAATTCAAAAAAAATTTTCTTGGCTATAATTAGCTCAAAAAACGTTAAATTATTTTAAAAATGTTTATGGAAAATGCTAATATAAATTTTTAATAAAATTGTCAAATGTCTACCGTTATTATTTTTTGAGATCAATAGTGTAAAATAATATTGAAAAATTATTTACGTAGGTAGGTATACAAAGATATGTAAAGGGAAAATGATTATTCAGGATTTAATATACTTATATATACTAATATATTTAATAACAGATAATATAAGAATGTAAAATATAAAAATCGGTATTATTTGTAAATTTTCATCAATTTATGGACGGATTTTTAAATGCAAAATAAATTTTTAACTGTTTAGTCCAAAGTAATGCTTTTTAAGAACACAATTAAGAATAAATCTATTATAATACTAGACATTCATTTACATTTTTTTTGAGTTTATTCAAAACATTTGAATCATGAAAAGAACAAAAATCCAAGAAAGTTGCCATCAATTCAATATTAATTGTTTTTGTGAATTTTTATAATATACCTATTGTAACAAAAATAATTAAAATAATAAATTTTTAGTGGAAAAAGAAAAAAAACCATAACCTTTTTAATATAGTAATAAGAGATTTTATGTCATTTTTAGGACATTATGGCAGTTTAAGTGCATTTTTTAGAGCATATTTTGTATTTTTTATATGTGTATTTTTTATGTTTTATGGGGAATTTAATCCAACTCCTAGACATTATTATTATTATAACAACTATTAAGTATTAAAATAATTACGAAAACTTATAGTATTGACAGAATCAAAGTATTTGGTACGTTTTAATTTCCAATAAATTAAGTTAATTAGTTTATGTAGGTAATTAGCATCATACGAGAACATTAGCATGGTATCAAAAATGACTTAAAAATAAAAGCAGCATGCATTAGTATTTCATTTCAATAGCTTTAACTATCCAAAAAGAATATAAAATAATATTTTATTTAGGTAACATATAACATGATAATTGTGTTTAATAAGTCATTGTTCAATATTAAATATAGCTTATAGATACATAATATGTTATGTAATATATACAATTATAAACACATACATTCATACATACATACATTTGATAAACTTTATCCCTCATTTTGTAATTATTCAAAATTTCAAACATATTCAAGTTACCATCGGAAAATTATATTAATTACGTGTAACTATAATATATAGTACATTAGGTACATGTAGAAAGTGAACAAGAACATAGTTTCCATTATTACTCTGTTAATTATTGGTAATGTCTAATACAATATAATTATTATTTATGAATAACAGTTAATAATAATATTTTGAGTATATTTATTAAATATGTGAATTTCTATTAATTAAATATAAACATTTTATCAACCCATAATTTACCTTTTTCCCCTTCCTTTTTGATCCATCACAGAGCGAATTAGAATTACTTCCTCCAATTAGTATTACTTACCTCATTCATCAATAATGTCCATAAACATAATTTACCTAAACTGTATACTCTATGTAAAAACACCAAGACAACATTAACGTATCATATTATGGTATTCTTTAACTTTACTATTTTTTTTTTAAATTTGAACTAAAGCTAAAATACAGAAAACAACACTATCAATACTGTCCAAATCACCAATTTAAATAAAACCCCTAACTTTCCATACCAAAAATCTCAGCCTAATCCCCCAAGCTCCCACATATGCTTCAAACGAAACAATTTCCAATGATTTCCAAAGTCACATATTGTATCTACTAACATTCAAAGAAACTATAACCCTACATTCTTTCACTACAAAAGACTCCATTGGCGTCAACAAAAACCAAGGTAATCCTCTTATAAATGCTCTTTATTTATACACAATACACATTGGTACCTACTATAATATGTTTCTCACTCTTTCTCTCTCTCTCTCTCTCTTTTAGATGAATTCTATCCAAAATAATTAATTATATTATTTTAAAAATCAGCTTATGTACATAATTTACATTTTATTATTGGATTGTACTTACAAGGTAATAACTAGGTAGTTTAAATGTCATATCCATGCAATACAATAATCTAATTTAAAATACTAAATTTATTATAACGATTAATATAATATATCAAACAAAACAATTGGTATATAGGCGTTTTATCGTAACCAAGTTTATCTTCATAATGAAATATTACACTTGTAATATTATTTGACCCAATATCAGTTAGATTGTATAGTTTTTATGTTAAAAAAAACGTGTTTAAAACTTAAGAAAATAATTTACGAACGTGGAATTTTAACTTTTCTTATAATTGTACAATGATAAAGTTGAGTCAAGAAAAATATATTTTTATTACATGTAATTCAATTAATAATAAATTAATTCAATCATTGATCCAACATAGTAATATAAATAGAAAACAGAAAGTGATTCTGAATTTGTTTGAGGCACTAAGAAATGTGATTGAATACAAAGAATTATTTGAGTTTATTGTAGCAAATAATAAAAAATAAAACGTCCACCTTCATGCAATTTATGAGGTTAAAAACGACTTGACAATATTTCACAAACAGACAAGTATTCGCCATATCTTTGGTAAATATTATTTTAAACCTTGTAATTTGTTTAGAAATGTAGAATAGGTACTGGAATTGTTTTCGTTTATTTTATTAAGAACACGAAAATATACTGACAATAGGTATTAGTGTATTACTATAATAATATGACAAAAATATTAAATATAATTCAAATAATATATTATAGGTTAACGGCGAAATTATCCAAAATGCATTTAAAATTAAAATTATCTAAATTGAACACATAATTAGTACCTACAACCTACATATGTCCTTTATTTCTATATTTGGACATATTCATTTGTAATGTATTTGAGTTCAATCATCCAAAAACGAAAGTGTCCGTACTCTACACCATATATAAGTATGTAGGTATAATAGTCAATTTATCTTAGATGATATATTTGGCATCGCGTCTATCATTTATTATGTTTGGTTTTCAAATAAAACACAACATCATGACCTACATATAGTCATGGACATTCGTTTAGAAATCAGTTAAAAAAACACAATACGTAACAGGTCCAGAAAAATATATAGTTTTAAGACAGTAAATTAATCAACACACTCCTGAACGGCTGAACCACTTATATATGAGACACATATAGCTTTATAAGTAATTTTGTTTTTATTCATAAGTAGCTATTTTATTATAAAAATGTTCACAATATACGATGTGCCATCCTGCGTAAACCAACATCCTAAATTAAAATCATAGATTCATGGCTGCTAAGATGCAAAGGCTAGGCCCGATGTTTTAGTATGCAAAAATAATTTAATTGAATAATCCATACCAAAGTATTTTCTCCTTTAATTCTATACGTAATATCTTGAAATTTGAATACATGTTAGATAGCTACTATTACAGAATGTGATCGTAGATATTGTATTGCGCCCGGCATTGTTCGACTTGTAAAATGAGTATTTGTAGTAAATTGCACCCGGTATTTTTCTATTTCTAAAATGGGTATGAAAATAAAAATAAAAATTTTTCTATTTTGAATTCTGAGCGGAGCAATAAATGTACTGATTTAAAATTGATTTGTGTTTTTATTTTTTTATTTTTTTGTCATCACTGTTTGGGGCAGTAAACTGCATCGATTTACTTCAACGGTATCTTGTTCGATGGGAAAGTGAATCTAGTGAGGCCAAAGTTTAAAATTCTCAATAGTTTTCAAAAGCGTAAGGAAAAACAAAACAAATATGAAGGCAAAACGGTAATTTTTACGCAATATCGGTTTTCGACAAAATCGATTTTTGTTTTTATTGTAACTCTAATAAAAATAACCGTAGATACATGACATTTTACTGGATTAGAATTTTCTATACACGATAATATTTTCAAAATATTTTGACTTGTTTTGTGCGGTTTACGGTCATTTTCAGTTTCCAATTTTTTAATTTTTTTTTCTATATAATTTATATAAATTAAATTTTATTTGTTGGGTCAAAAAGCTTGAAAATGTAATACGAAGATCCTAATATATTGGCATATTAATATATAATGACAGTTGAAAAATATTAAAAATAAATAAGCACAACTTTTTTAATAAGCATTTAAAGTTCGAATTTTGACAAAATTTATCAAATTTAAAATTAAAAAATGATTTTGTAGTTAAAAATGTTTAAAATGTTCAATTATTATAGCTATGGATTAAAAATTTAAAACAAGTTTCCAAGTAAATATGTTCCTAAATAAATTACTTTATTCACAATAATATCGTCAAATATAGGTAGGTACTTAGTAGTTAGTTATATATAATAGGCTGACTGACCGTCTTCGCTCGGAATCTTTTTTCGTATACTTTGATATTATATCATTGAATTCAAATTTAACACCATTCATTACAGTGACCCACTTGCCACCTTTTTTTTTATTAATTTATTTTAACCAAACCAAAAAATCATTTTTGGAGGACAATGATAGCCGCCTCTTTGTGGTGTCTCCTAGAAAATGCTAAATAGCTATCATTCAAATTATATTATTTCTGAAATTTGTTGACCACAACAAACAACTACAGAATTTACTACGAAATAAATAGACGCATATTTTGATGGTTTAGACTGTTTAGAGTGTTTAGACGGAGGATATATTATTATTGTTGTTGTTGTTGTTGTTGTCGTATTGCCATACACGCGACAGCCCGCACGTCATCGGCGTAGGGTGAATAACATTTCATGCAAAACACCCACCCGAGAGACAATACAATTAGGTAAATAATAATAATATGTAAAATGCGGGAGTGTAAATTAAAATTTGTACCGACGTTCTCAAACGAATTAACTAACGGGTCGACGCGATGTCGTGGTGACCGCATATATAGTCACATGCAGGTACGTCGTACACCGACTATTGTTAACACGTCTTGTGAACCGGGACGTGGTATCAGGTAGGAACCGCCATTCGCCATAGTTCCGCAAGGCAATGGAAAACTATGTGTGAGATCAAAATGAAAATTAAATTAAATTCCCGTTGTACGTTTAATTCGCGTCCAATTACCAGAATGCACGAGTGTGTTCAGACGTACCTATCTGGTATGCTGTGTAACCGTGTGTGTGGTCTACTGTGGGTACTGTATTATACGATGGATCAAAAATTGCCGGAAAATTTCCGGGAAATCGCGCGGTCGAGTGAAAAAAAAATGATAATAGAAACAAAACAGAGTAGCAGCCCGCGTGTGTTTGTGTAGGTATGTTCCTAGACGTCACGAGCGATGTTATTTGTTGAATAAAAATAAACATCGTTAGGTTTCGATACGTGCGAATTATACCTACGTGTTTATAAACGACGGTTCGCAAAATACCATCAAATTGAACAAGCTGGGGATGTGTCAGATAAAAAAAAATTGAAAGAATAATAAAGACCATTACGAGAATTTATTATACAGAGTGATTCACCAAGCATCATCACCAACTTTTTCTTCAATAATGCAGTTATTGAAAATCTGATTTTTAGAATTTTTAAATTTACTTAAAGACCATATTATTTTCAATATTTTTAGATTTTTTCGTACCACTTAGGGAGTGTCCTGTGGAGATAAAAACTTCGGTTTTTCATATAAGAACCCCCTTTTTAACTGTAAATTATTCAGTGGATAATTTTTCAAAAAAAATCTACGGGTAGTTTTTGAGTAATTTTACTTGGTGTTCTAAAGATAAAAGGTCCATGGACCATGGTAATGGGTTTATAAGATATGGGAATTTGACAATTTGGGTCATTAACATTATTCTACCAACATTAATAATAATTTGTAAAAATTATGGCTCAAGTATAATAAATACTAGTTCCAATATTATATCTATTTTATTTTTTTGTAAAACCATTTTTAAGTACTATTATTAAACATTTTACTAAGAAACTACTAATTTAAATTTTGAATTAAATATACACCAACATGTTCAATAAAATTATGCACTAAATATTTTACAGTAAAAAACCCCCTTTTTAGAAGAAATAAATAATTAAATAAAAATATGGGGGTGTATCATACTTGAGTCCAACCATGCTTGGTGAATCATATAGGCTGGAATAGGATCCATCAAATATTATTATAATATTATGATATTCATACTACTAATTATTTTAATCATTGTAATTTATTTATTTTTTTGTACTCAAAATTTATGTTTTTTGTCTATAACTGGGCAATTTTTAGTAAAAACTACTACCCCGCCGCACCATAAAATCCAGTATAAAATTATAATATGAAGACGTGATAGTATGACCCACATAACTTTGGCACTATAATGGTGATGCAAAACTCACGTGACCCGTATAATTTGAGGGTCCAAATTCTTGACCAATTGCTTGGTAATATAATATCCGTTCTAAGATTTAAAGTTAGAAGATTTTAATATCTTACGTCTTAAATTATTTTTTTAAGCTGTTTAATACGGTTTTAATTTGCATATTCTTTCAAAATATGTTTTACGGAGAGCAAAAGTGGCTATAAACTCTACGCATAACACTATGTGTTTGTGTAAAAAGTGTATCATTATAAGTGTGTGTAGAAGCATTCGAAACCTATCGTAATAGACACTATAAACACGTTTTGGTCATGGAAACTCACTTAAGATGTACCAATGTATTTAAGCGATGATAACAACTATCAAAATGGATTTCAATTTTTCTTTGTGTCTATACTATCGAGTATTGATGGACTTTCTAATAAATATTTTATTTTGTTCCTCTTAAGTCTAAGAACATAATTGCTAAAGAAAAACTCGGTTGAATATAATTCAATACAAAATGTTTGGTATAAAAATTCAAACATGTATTAACGGTAAGCTTTAAATTTTCTTTAAATAATTTGTTACAGTTTAAAGGCGGAGCAGAAAAGAATACGAAACAAATATCTAAGAATACACACAGGACAAGCTGCTTACATAGGTAGTAATTATATAACTTTTGTACGATGAACAAAGGTTGTATCATGGAACTCTCGTAAAAGGCTAAAGATTATAGTTTTATAGTAGACGACGTATATAAAATAAAATGAAAATTTCAAGAAGACCTTTGTATCAAAATATTCAGGTAAGTAGTTCAGAAAAAAAAGTAAACGTAATGGTTTGAGTATGAAAGCTGGGTCCTAATCCATAAAATCTATTAATAATGTATATTTTTATTAATTTTGGCTTCACGCATTATTATACCTAGTATTTTCTAAAAAAAATTTACTCTTAAAACCGAACTGAATGTCATAACTTATATTGTCTTAATTTTTATAAATAACAATAATTGCATTATGTCATATATGTAATTAAATATTATATTATAGAGATGTGTATAGGTACCTAATTAATTATGACTATGATCCAAAACTCCATTGCAATTATGTCATACATATTATGTACCACTATAGTGTTTACCTTAGGTACTCATATGTAGTAATATAATATAATATTATTACTGGGGGGACGGAGTGGCCGAGCGGACTAAGGCGTCGGTTGCGACCCGAGTTCGATACCTCGGCCGCGAGCGATATTTTTCTTCGGGCAAGTCACGGTATCCGGAGAACAAGTGCCGTCATCCCCCCACCCGGGGCACGGCAGAAACCTACGGGTGCCCCATTAGAAATTCTGCCAAAACACAACACACACGTGTACCAACCTACCCAATTTAAAAACCTACAGTGCCCTCCCCCACACCCAATGACCTATGTTGCCGCGGGTTACCCAATAAAAAAAAAAAATATTATTACTCTTTATCAGAATATGATTGGATATTTTGTGTAGTGTGATTCAAATTCAAACTATTAAATAAAGAGTAAAAGACTATAAGTGGAAAACAATATGTAATTTTAAATTTAATGTTGTACATTTCTGGAAAAAATAGGAAAAAGATATTAAGCTAAGTACCTAAAAATAATTTGAATCAATAATAATTTTTAAATATATTAAAAAACAATGTAATCTAATTATAAAATTATTGAAAATTTATTGCGTAAGGTTTTGAGTACCTAACTATAATTAGAGTATGCAAAATAATTCTCCCGTCTCCTTAAATATTTAAATATATTTAGTTTCTTAAACTGAAATTTTTTCAGGCCACAACCTGGCAAATATTTTAAATACTAAATGTGGTTATTACGAGAGTAGTGTCAAACATAATTTAAAAATATCAAAACCATTGATAGTCTTTGAAGTTGGTAAGCAATATACATGACAACGAAACATTTCACAAATTGATGCTTAATAACAAGTTAATTATATTATATTATAATATATAAGATACGTTTATAAAAATAATAAATAAATATTGTAACGTTAAAGACGTATATTCGTAGCATCATTAATTATTTACTTATAAGTTATAATTATTTTCAGAATTTAAGAACTAATAATTGCATTCAATACCTTTACGGGTAGTCATTAGTTATTCGGTAATTGATAAAATATAATAGTTCAGTAATATTTACCTTAGGGGATACTAATAATAATTTATACTTTGCGAACAATTCGTTCAAGTACCAAGTGCGTTTCAAAGGCACACGTATGGTTTTAAAAAAAGAAACATCAATCTATTCCGTGGTACACGTAAAATAAATAAATAAATAAATCTGTATAGAACACCTATAGTACCTTCAAATAGTCAATAAACGAGGTGATACGAGCATAATAATTAAATGTTCAAACTGTATTGATTATTTCACTTATCATAATTATTATACGAGTATAATATAAACACATACAAGACACTGAAGAAACTACGCTATAACTCAAACTGCCTTCTCAACACCGAAACACATCTTCCCCTTGTTGGAACTCTGCAGTGCTGTAATCTTGATATCTCTGGCAAAGATTCAGTAGAATCAACTCACGGCTCAACTCCTATTCAACAAAAACAGCAATCCACACTAAATAATCATAGTAAACTTTAGTGAAATTATAGGTAAATACTGAATTCCATGACTTTCTCCAAATATATACTGCAAATATATGTATATCAAATAATAGCAATAGTGTATCTAAACTTAATAGCCACTTAAGTAACCTTTTTAAGTTTTAACTCTTTACGCCCTCAACAAAAAACCCAGCATAATCACAGTGAAGACTCGGGCAATAAAGAACCATTGATTTATTCTAATATATTATAACGACGGAAAACAAAATTATTATTATCAGTGATTCTATGAGTGCATATTTAGTTCTGGAATGACCAAATCCATCTAAATAGACTGGACAGGAATTTCATAATATTATTACAACGACCCTTTAACTGTTAAATTTGTGTGAGTTTTCTATGGACGTCACAAAAAATGAAAAAGTCGACTTATTATTACCTATAACTTATAAGCACGCGATGAATACATAATTGGGAAGAAAATTGGGAAGAACTACTAGACTACTTAGACTCTAACAAACTTAAATAAATAAAAAAAAAAAGAATATAAATAAATTGTGAACTCCAACTTATAAATCTCGTCACACCAACCTCACCCACATCTGCTCAATAAAATTTCATGAAAAACCCTGCATTAGCCAACACAGTAAACCTTTCGGCTCTCACAATTAAACATATTGTCCTTCTCGTTGTCCTATACATTGTTTAAAATCGGCCACGTCAAATCACATATAATACACGCCGTACAATATAGAATAATCAATCGGGGAACTAAACACCCATCTCGCCTTATATACTGGTTTTAAAATTCATCGTTATCGATTTACCAAAGTAAAACATTAAAATACAAAATAAAATTAATAATTCTAAAACAAATATATACCCATTGTAATTGCATCTTAATCTCTTAGTTAATTCTAATAATGTATTTAAATTTAAGTCAAATTAAGTTAAAAACCAAAACAAGACATATTATATTTCATGCTAATTTTGGCAAATGACCTAGTAGTTGAAGCCTTTATATTTCTAATAAGAAAAAGTAATAAAATAAAAACAATCATCGTAGCAAACGCAAGACTTTTCAGTTGGTGATCTACAATCGAATTAGGGTATACCACAAAGATTACAGACAGAATTTGATACCTATATTGAACACTTGGTATTCCCGATGGAGTTGTTAAAATGCTTTCAAGGAATTTAAGCGTTTTTATACATTATTGATCAAATTGAAAAGTATATTGCGTATAAATCTTAAGCAATATTTACTCCTCACTAAATTTTTCTTAAAATCCTAACATGAGATTTGCACGCCAACACACTAATTCATCTCATTTGTGCGAAATGTCAAAACGTAAGCGCAACAATTATACTTGTAACTTCGAGTAATCCAAGCTGACAATTTATATAGTGTGTTGCTTAATTAATATTACCATACCATAGTCAATAATTTAATTCACTGACAGCACGAATAAGTATTAATATCAATATCTGACCCATAAAATCAAATAAAAACATTTTCAATAGATCGATTTTAAGCTTTGAACTTTCGAACTGAATGATTGCAAATGATTGTTGAATCTAAAAAAACCGGGAAAACACTCTTATGAAAGGGTTTTGAAGGGCACCACGTAATAATTGAGATGATCAGTTATGGATGAGTTAAACTTTAAATGCAATTATAAGCCATTTAATAGGAAAAACGATTCTGACCGGAGACAATGTGTGAGTTTCTAATTACTAGGATATTTTATAATATATTTAATATTTATATTGTTTTCTAGTATTTATTTTTATGTTGGTAATATACGGTATGTTGAACCAATTTTTGTTAGTAAAAACTAGCATATTATTATTATACAATATCTATTAATTATTATAATTTATAATATTATATCATAAGCCACCTACTATTTTTATTGAATTTTAAGTCAATACCACGTACCGTGGAACGGCGTGAATAGGTTCGTGGTAAAAATAGCTAAATATTTTTTAATTTAATTTTATATAGAAAAAAATAATATACGGAATTGCAAAAAATGTCAAGCCTCTACGATTAATATTATTACATAACATATTGTCATAACTCATAATTAAAATCCTTATTTTTCATTTAAATAATTAATTTTTATTAACATATAAATTCAAATGTACCTATATAAGAAAAAACAGTGCATACTATGTATTTTGGATGATTTAAAACCTTGTAGTAATTTATTTTCATATCCATAAAACTCTAATATAAATATTTGGGGAATGATTCAAATTTCTGCGGATACTTGTTTTTATATTACAACAATAAAACATTCAAATTTATTGAAAACTAATAAACTATTATTGATACATTATCTTACTCATAAGTTATAACTAATAAGTAATAACTAACCATATTTAACAAATATATTTAGAATATAATTTCTTATCTAGTCTTAATATTTGAAAAATTCCATTAAAATGTTACTATTTTGTAAATTGTTATTTCAAGCATACGAATTGTTGTTTTTTAGATTCTGAGCCACATATTGATTTAAAATAATGTATTTTTTCTCTGTAAACACTATTTAGGGTAAAAAAAGAGCTACAAAAGTTTTATGTAGCATCTTTGTAGGTAGGAAATGTTATTTAGATTGCTGACCGAAGTAGTTCTCTTTCGGGTTTCTCAGTAACTTACCTAATGTTGAAATGTTAAACAAAAAAATTAATTGATAAGCAAAAACAGCAAACAATGATTCTGAAAACATTTTATCAAAACTTTGATCAAAAGTCAAAATCTTTTTTTCAAATACAAAAAATTATTATAGATTTCAAATACATTACGATTAAAATTTAAATAATTGTTGGTTATTAACGTAACTTTATCATGCATCGGATTGAGCGAAATTATGAGTGTGTAACACTATAATATAACAAGTCTCCGATTTCTGACTGGCTATTACAGTTAATCCTTTTTTAAATCATATATCAATCGACACTCTGCGTACCAAAAGGGCTCAAAATAGATGCCTAAGTTTTGGTGGACTTAGATTAAAAATGTCGAACCCTAACACACAGTTTCAGACGTCCTGTTAATCAGATTTTTAAACTTGTGCTACTATATCAGAGGCGAAAATCATTTGATCAGGGCTTTATCCGGGGTTTGTTAGTTGGTCGTATTGATGACGCACCACGATTATTGCAGAAGTGGCTCAACTTCCAAGTTTCGGGTAATACCAGGTCTCAAGGACATTTCTATACTTACCCATTAGTCGAAGTAATTTATCAAAATCAGCCCCTCTAATTCGTCTGATGCGCATTCCAAACACATTCATGATTCAAGTGGAGGTCTCCCGTATAATTATTAATATTCAAGCGCGAGTCTTTTCTTTTTTTTTCTATTGTTTGTCTAGAACGTTATAAAGCTTACTTTCAAAATTATATTAGGCGTTAACACATATATTATAATATAAAATACCAGCTGAATTACCCTGCGTTGCCCGGAAAAAAATGTTGATCGCTCAACTCATTTGGGTGTAACACGCTGTTGAAGCAATGTCTTTTTAAGTGAAAATTATATTATACGTTAATGTATAGTCATCCCGACCGGTGTTGTCCATGAGATTCGCTCGTGATTATGCGAGCAGTATACTAAAAGGTAGGCAATCTAACTGCGGTAGATCGCCGACCCCGTGTGGTTTGTGCGTAGGTAAGTGTATCATTTAACTCTTAAGTATCAAATTATACCAAGTTTGTCGTTTTTACTTAATTCAACCTACGGCGGATAAATACAATCAATTAATACAATATCCTAACCTAACCTAACCGTACTAAAACCCTATGAATAAAAAAAACCAAACATTCATGTGTAGAGATAAAGTAGAAAAAGAAAAAAGTGAAAAAGAAAAAAAAACATTGCAAATAATTGGTCTACCAAAACCGTAGTTCGATCTTGAAACATTCTGTACTAAAATACATAAGTGCCCAAAGCGTTGACAGGCATTAACAGTTATTATTATTACTATTTAAACCAACAGCAACCATTTACAAACAAACATTTCCAACGTTAATCTCGAAATCCCTGTTATTTGAGCACTCCCCCCCCCCGGGCCAGACTTCTAATTTACCATTTCTAAATTGACCTATCTTCTTCCCAAAGGGCTAATCTACTACTATACCAAATGGCATCAAAATCGGATGAACGGTTTAGGAATACATAAAGGACACACACAGACACACAAACATTCATTTATAAATATATAATAAACAAAATAAATAAATACCAGTAACCCAAACTTCACTCAAAATATTATTTAAAACCATATAAGTAACAACAGTAGTATAATATTATGCCTTTGACTGTATTGTAAAAAATAAACACTGGCGTCGGACTTGTACGAAGGCGGAAGCCCAGAAATCAAGACGAGAATTTAAGACCTTAAATAATTTTGTGTGTATTAGTATTATCGATCGTTATCAATGATATTATGTGTTTGTAATGTTATAACTTCGATTGAAAATTAAACAGATTTTATTTTAGTGGTTTTATTTTTAATTTATCAAGATTTCGAAAATGTCAATTGTGAATCATCCGTCTTTTATAGAATCTTGATAATATCTATTTAAGCTTAGCTCCGCTCAAAATCGATTTTCAAGCCAACAAATTGTAATTGCTTTTTAATATAAAAATCCCAACCATTGACCGATTAAACTTCAATATATTTCTCTTTCTTAATAATTATATGCCAATGATATTTACTATCAAGTGAAATAAACAATAATATTATAACATTAAATAGTCAATAAATTCCATTTATAAATTTATGATTTTATATAGTTGATCGAAAATGAAGTGTATAAATAATTCGTACTTGTACAACTGTAACGTCAAATATAATACTTATTATATTTATAATTTGTTTTTGTAATATTCAGAGTCAATAAATGATTGAATTTGTTTGCCAATGAAGTTTTATGATATTATTTATGATGTAAACACTGTTTTTTGAAAAATTAATGATAAAAAAGTTATGTGTATCAATTAAAATCAGAGTTAGAATGAAATTCACCATATTAATTTTTTTATTACCACAATGGTTTTTCCTTACGAATAAACAGTCATGACATGATACATGATACATTATAATATTAATTAATACTATATTAAGCTGTAACGAATTATTAAATTTTTTATTAACACATTTTAATAATAAAGAAATGATAACACGGCGTTATGAATAGGCTATTTAGGTACGCCGTTATAATTCATAATAATTTATTTTTAGGTATCTGTGAAGTTATCGAATTTAATGGCTAAATGCAGTTTCAGATAACTGAATAGGAATATTTATTGAATAATTATAATTCAATTAAAAATGTTTATGCTTAATAATCAAATTCAGATTAAAATAACAACTATAAACAAACCGTACACCATCCGAGTTTTATACCAATTTGTAAACCTCTTTAACCAACCTTTTAGTATTTAAATTAATTCGACATCGTCGGGTGAGTTAAATTTGAATATACTTTTGAAACATAATGACCTATATGTTAGGTACATTATACTATCATTTTGAGTTGTAAATTAAAATATGATCTGGCTACTAATTTACATTTGTAGAATTAATAAAAACAAAATAAAAATATTTGCCTCAAATAATTTTCTAATTAACATTTCTACTTTTTATGTGTCACTCGGAAGAACAAAAAATCGTTATAGAAGAATTTAAATGGAAATTGTTTAACATATTTTATGTGTCAAAATACCTCAAGGTGCTTTTTTAATTTAAAAGTTTATTTTGTTTTTATTTATCATCTACTATTGTTATCAAAACAAAATAATATTTCCACTTACCTTTCATTGTTATATTATTTTATGGTTAAAGCTAGAAACATATTTAATAATATTTTGAATACCTTTATCATTACCGCTTATGTCAATATTAATGTATAATTGACCGCTAATATTGATCACTATTGGTTTACGCGTACGTGTTAATAATATAATTATTCAGACACATTATCCCTAATATAAAGCAATAACACTATAATCATTATGGCATAATAAATTCATGTTTTCTCTGTGTTTGGACGCGATGAGTCGTAATAAAAACTGCATTTTATATAGAAACTTTTTGAAATTATTGCAATTTGTTATACGTTTTAATTATTTATGTATAAAACAAAATTGTATAATCCAATTCTTAATTTTGTATACAATTAAATCTATATTAATATTATAAAGAGGAAACATTTGGATGTCTGTAATGAATAGACTCAAAAACTAATGGACCGATTTCAAAAATGCTTTCACCATTAGAATGCTACATTATACCTGAGTAACATAGGCTAATTTAAAAAGTGTAAATTAGAGGTCCAACCCGGGGAAGTTTTGTAAAATAGTGATTTTGAGAATAACGTTGGAAATGTTTGTTTGTAAATGGTTTCTATTGGTTTTAATAATTATTATTATTAAAGTGATACGCCTGTTGGTACAGTGGCCCTTCTATGTACTTTAAATAGCAATAATAGGTATCCGCGCGGCTCATACGCTCATACTAATAAATCCGTATGACCACATACGCCAACACTTAGATATTGGTTATTGTAAAAGTTATAGTTATAGCTGGAGTTTAATAATCACAATTATTTTAAGAGTTGACATTTTTGGAAATTCGATTGTCCAAACAACGGAGTCAAAAAAACCTGCAGCCGGCCGAACTCAATACGGAGTTTCCGGTCGTTATTTGGACAATCTAATCGGACGGCACTTCGATTTGCGTTTGCAGCGCCGTAATAGCTTGCACATCTAGTGCCGGTCTCGTTCATATCCATGGAGCTTACATGGTATATGGTTGGCGTCTATGTATGACCGTTTTTTTCCGGTGACCACTGTGTCCGTTTATTTAGCATCCGTATCCTGCTGCTAAAAATCCACAGAAACGACCGGTGCCTCCATATTGAGTTATGTCGGTTGCACGGGTTTCGACTCCATTATTTGGAAAATCTAATCAGACGGCGCTTCGATTTCCGTGTCGGCGTGGAATAATATAATCGTCTGAGTCCACAACCGTCTCGTATAATCATCATCTTCCAAAGCTTAACGTACCTGAAGACATGTTTATAATAATAAGTTTTAATATTGAAATATAACTATAGTTCGTTGTATAGACAATAATCCGTTGTAACAATCTTCAATTAATAATTGTGAGACGAAAGACGAATGTGTTTTTAACAGTAGCTGACTATTCTAATGGAAACTATATTATTTTGTACAATATGCTACTATATCTGGAATACATTTTAATTCAAATTTTACAAGTACCCAAATACATTTTTGCCAAATAATTAAATACAAGCTGATTTACAAGCGCCATGTTCATCCCCATATTTTTCTTTTTTAATGGCGATTATTAACGTTTATAATATCATTTATAACATTGGCCTTTGGATATGGAAGCAAAAATATAATTTTCAACCATGTCGTAATCAGTCTTATAATCATATCTCCTTGCTATTGTAGACGTTTGACAGAGTGAATCTGTCCTGTGAATTGAGTTTCTTAAAATACGAATCAATATCAATGTTAAATTATTATTAACATCTACCAAACGAATTATGTGAATGTTGACAGTCGTCATTCGTCAGTGTAATTTATTTGGTAATGTTATTATTGTTTTGCACAATATGTTCAATGCACACTAGCTGATGCATTTTAACGTTCAACAATTCGTTCTTCGCAGTAACCTATATACATTCTAAGTAGGTGCCTCCTATATACCTAAATATATAAATATTTTTTTAATGTACTTTTTGCTTGCACGGTCGTTGGACATTCGATATTTATTTTATCGATGGTAGAATCCGTTGCCTTTTAAATAGGTAGGTAGTGGGAGTTCAGTTGGATGTTCGTCCGTATTATTCCAATCCAGTACACTCAATCACAATACCTACTAATGAGCTTCACCATAAAAACATTAATTATCACGGGATTACAATCATTACAATTATTACGGTAAAGGTCGTTAAAAATTTAATAAAATAATATGCCTAGTGCGTGAATACAAAATGCGCAAGACAAATGGTTTGCGATGTTTGATACATGATATTATTATCATGTTTTCATTGCGTATTAATAATTTTATACAGATATTCATATTACGTCACTTAAAAGGTTTGAGTTCTGGTAGTCAATTTGTGTTTGATTTTCAATCTAATTCAATTCTCCTACTGCATCAGATATTTTATATTCTACTACGCGCTTCCGAGTATTGTAGCTACGGTAAAATGTATTTATTCCTTTGACGCAGTCCGAATTATGTAAATTGTACATCCAATTTATGGAAATTTATATACCTATGTACATTTATACGCATATAGGAAATATATAAATTTTAAATATTTATAGTATGACTTATATTATGTGATGTAACTACGTAAGTAATACCTAAGTAATACACATCTTCAAAAAAACAAGTAACTATTGTAAAACAAATATACCATTTAATTATCTACGTACTTTGAATAATATAATATTATACTTCAGGTATTTCAAAATATTTTGAGAAAAAATGGCGAAAAAAATCTGAAACTATCGTATAATTATATATTGTTTTGATTTTCACTACTAGGAAGTCACTGGCCAAACATTTATAAACCTGAATAATTGTTAATCGATAAATTACTAAATCATCAGAATTTAGTTCGTTACTTTTTGAGACTTTGAGAATGTTTGAACATTATTTCATAGAAATCAAAACATATAGTTTAGGTTGGCACTCCCGGAAATTCCCAGGAACTTTCCTGCCGAGAAAAAATAATATTAACGGGAATTCACAGGAGGGGGTCATGGAGACGTTAAGTTCGTTCCTGGAAAAATAAAAATGTTTACTATACAATTAAAAGTATTTTCCTTCTTTTTTAATAATAAGGAATTCAATTATTTTAATCATGATATTTTAAAATATAATTTGTAATAACTCGAAAACGGAACCCATGCTAAAGTAAATATTAGTCAGTCAGTCAATAGTGAATGCAAATCGTTCCAATATCATAATATACATGTAATAATATTTATCTATTGTTTTTTTAATTGAGTTGGTCTCTTATTACTCTTTTACGTATTCAATTTGTATGATATATAAATATATAATAACAACAACTCTGGCACTGTAAACAGTAACGAATTGCTGCGGTGAGAGGAAGGCATGCCTTTTAAATTTAAAATTGGCCAACCACATTTGTGTAAGTACTTATTTAACTATAAATATTATTATTGTTTATAAGTACTACAGATATAGAAATAATACAACGAATCCCGAATACCATATGCAAGCTTTACATAAAACTATATGATAATAATATTACTTTGCAACAAACACTAATCACTATTTAAATTTTTCCTGACATTAAAACATCTAAGCTTGGGTATAAACTAAATATATTTGCAATTTTTGAAATTTGTAAATCAGATAACATTGGTAGTATAATAGTAAGATTACTAGATTTTAAATTTTAACACAGTACAATAACATATTTTTCCCAATGCAATATTATGTTATACATAACAGTTTAAACATTTTATTTTACCAAATAAATCATATTTAAAATAATAAGTAAAATTAATTAGCTAATTTAAAACGTCTTAGGGACGTCCATGTTAGAATATTGAGTAAATTACTGAAGAAGCTTACCGATAGATCCTTGATGTAGTTTTTGATTGTTGGTATTTTGAAGTCTGTATGCAGTGCATAATTTCGAACAAACCCTGAAGCGTTTTAAATCACACTTAGGACTTCGGATTGTAGGACTTGTATTTTATTTGTGTGACTTGTATAGCACATTGGCCCAATACCGGGATAGCATATAAAAGACGAATAATATGTACATATAATAATATTATGAACACTTCCAGCTCAGTGAAAGTTGACGATTAACTAGTGTATGTAACAATTTTAACGCGTTTTAACTGTAATTTTGAAGATATGTGACTATTCTAGGTAAATTTATTTTATCTAATAGAACTTCAAGATATATTTTAATATAATGGATATTATGTCCGTCGAACTTTAGAAGATTATAGTTATTGGGTCCTACGTAGAGTGAAGAGAACTGCTGTGCTTTTCGACGGATTGAGGAAATACAATATATATAAATTAAATACATGATAACTATAAAATAATAAAAAAAAACAAATCAAAACAAATTTAATTAAACAACAGAATTTATAGATTCCCTACTTAAATTTTAAAATTGTTGTGTACATTTTAAAAACAAGTTCATTTTTTTTTTTTTTTTTGATTTCCTGAAATTTATCAAAATATGACATTGACCTTTCTTGAACCAAGCCACAACACTATTATATTATTACGTTGTATTTCGGTACAAAATCACTGAGCGATCAAATATTATTTTATCGTGGAGCGACAACTCACATCAGCAACGTGCCAACGTCGTCAAAAATGCACCTATAATGTATAATTACAGTAGATATCACCTATAACGATATCGTTTATAATGCCGCATGTTGATTGTAACGATTCGACGTCGAAATTGACTTTACATTAATAGGCTTGAATAATGGTTATTACGACGCGATAATAAGGACGTGCATTCGTCATTTACAGAACAAATTGTAAAAATTCCAATATAATTCATCGGTAATAATCGAAACAACACATTTAATTTTTTTTTTCCACGTCATGTATAATTAATGAAAATATTTCACGTAATTAAATTATTTTTTTAAACTTTTCCTTTTTATCACTTTTTGCTTATAATAAGTAATAACTATTTGGCTATAATGACTTATTTTAAATGGTCCATTGGTGGTCGTTATATTATGTGATAACTGATAATATATATTGTATATCAATCATCTAACAAAATACGTCCTAAAAGTAAAATATGGATTTGTACACACGTTATTGGAATTTTCATAACGCCTTTTCGTCGTCATTCGGTAAAAATCAGCCATGTACATTGTGCAGTGTCTCTCATGTGATATTGTGATGAAACTATATTATTTAGGTATCAATAAAAACGTATAATACTTATCTATTATATATATACATATATACTAATATTATAAAGAGGAAAGATTTGTATGTTTGTATTGAGCAAACTCAAAAACTACTGGACTAATTTCAAAAATTATTTCATGGTTAGAATGTCACATTATCCCTGAGTAACATAGGCTATATTTATTACTAGAAAAATTAGTAATTTCTACTACATTTTCAATAATGTACGTTTTTGGTATGTATCAATCAACCTCTTTTTTGTATGTACGTGCATATCTCGAAAAGTACTCAACGGATTTTCATATAATTTTCACTAATAGATCGGTTGAGTCATGGAGAAGGTTTTAGTGTAAAATTTGTTTCAGAAAAATTAATTGGGTGGTCAAAAATAATAACAATAATATCTATATATATATAAATGAATGTTTGTCTGTATGTCCTTTGTACATTCCTAAACGGCTAGAATGATTTTGATGACATTTTTCGTGTGTGTTTGAGTGGTTCCTGGATGATTTAGAATCACAATTGGACCTGGTGGGTCCAACCCGGGGAGGTGCTTAAACAGGGATTTTGAGATTTACGATTGAAATGTTCGTTTATAAATGGTTGCTATTGGTTATAAGAGAAATAATAATTAGTAGAAATTAGTATTTTATTTGTATATTGGTTGCCATTGGTTAATCAGGTTGATCAAGCATGTCGCACGTTTAAATTTAATATTTAATAAGTATAAACATTTTAAGTTTTCTAGTTTACATAAATCATGATTGTTTCATCAATGTAATTTCTTTATACATTTTGATAATTATTTTAAGTACATTTAAAAATTAACTAGGTATTTAAAATAAAAATACAACTTATATTTTTGTTTATCACTTAGATATAAGTTAATTATGTATTTAAATTTTGATAAAAAATATTAATATCTAATATTGAAATACGCCATTTGGTACATAATTATGATTAATAATTATTCTAAATTGATAACGGTAAATAATTGTTCGATATTCCCAGAGGAATTCCTACCACATTCCAGGGAATTGCCAAATCCTACACGCATTATTATAAATATTAACATGCCAACATAATATTTTGAACAATTATGTAGCCAGTTAATAATTTTCTATCCAACAATACTAGTTCATATCATATTAAAATACGATGTATACCTAATATCCCCCACCCCCAAACAATTCTACATCAACTGATAATTATCAATTTAAATCACGTCATATTGTTTGTCATCACTCGTCATGAACTATAAAATATATTATTATGGTAGGTATATAATTTTATGTCTACATTTTTAAATTTTTATTATAATTTGATTTTAATTAAATACTATATGTATATTTTTTCTATAAATATTTCGTGAGAAAAAAAAAACTGCATTTGAATATGTAGAAATGTAGAATTTAAAAAAGTTTTTCCCTTTAACTTTCATGAATTTTTGTACCGTTTAAGTTCAGTCTAATGTATATAAAATATAATAAATATATTTTTAGAATAACTGTTTTAGTAAATTAATATTTAAAAAAATAAACCAATAACTTACGAATGTATAATACGAACACATTGGTTGATCTTAATATTTATATTGTAATTTAATTATTGTGCAAAAATGAAGAAATGCATAGACATAATGAAAATATATTAAGTAAGTCAGATTTTATTTTAAAAAATATAACTGAGTACTATATTAACTAACTAAATAAAATCTTTAAACTAATGAAACATAGAATTAAAATGTTGTAGTATGATAAAAAAAAAGATAAATAAGTATACTATTTTAATGTTGTGGTTTTCTGCTTAGCCGTACATTTATTAATCATTCAACTGAATACAAACATTAAAATGTTTCACATAAATAAAATATATATTATGAAAATTATAAGAAAAAGCAAAAAAACTTTCATTATTAAAAAATGTAATTATATTAATGATTTTTTACTATAAAATATAGTATAATAATTATTATATGACCAATACAGGTTTGACAGATAAATATTTAATATATATATAACTATTATATTCAGCATTTCTACACAAAGGTGAAAAGAGTCAGCAATAAATAATAAATCTTTTTTTTTTTAATAAAAGACAAATATCCATTAAGGATACCGTTGGCTTTTAATAAATTACTATAGAGAACGAATAAACCATGTATGTAATCAGCAAAACTCTATAGGTTGGTTGATAAAAATATTAATGAAACAATTTTGCACTTAACACAATTGTATTTTACTTTAAACATTGCTTTTAATATATTACATTTCTTCCCTAAATATTGAAATACTAAAATTAGGAATAAATAATTCTATAATAGTATGCGCTATGCAGTAACTTATAACAGTTTTTTTTCAAATTTGTTAACAGTAAACCACTGTTGGTATAAAATTGCGTGTGATTAAGAAAAGTTGAATTTTATAACTGAATATTATAGATTTAGATTTGCGGGTTTGTAGAATCGACAGAGGTATTAAGTATTTTGTTATTTTAAAATATTTTCAAATAATCTTGATTAGCAGCAGCCAACTAGGAACCTAGGTATATAAAACATTTTAATAAGGTGGTAATTATAACACTGGTCCATGATTATCTTGAAAAATATTGACGTTTTTTTTAAAAAAAAATTATGTAAAAAACCATATTTCTATAAACATTAATAGCTAAAGGTAAAAATAATATCAATTTAAGAGGATGTTTCACAATTTCATGTTTTAATTTATTTATACTCAAAGTAATTCCAAGAATACTGTCTAGACGTAACACACAATTTCAAATAAGGTATACCGACCTAGTAATAATATGATATTTTGATTGTGGGGAGTAAAATAATTTTATTTTTAAATAAATAAATTATTTATCATTAGTTAGTTATAATCATGAAAAAACTTCCAACTTAATTCAATTATTATTATTTTATTTATTTTCGTATGACCTTTATTGAATGCATTACAATTTCAATCTGGTATTAATAGTTAACAGGCAAATTATAATACAAATATTAAAACAACAAATATAAAATATAGAATATAATCGAATAAATAAATAGAAAAATAAATACGATTGGGCAGCAGGTACACTACGTTTTGTCTTTGGTACTGGATGGAGTTAAATGTCTAATGAGAGATCTGCAATTTAATTTCCTTGTTCGTTTCTGCGTTTACTTTAATTTTTTATGCAAAATCAGTAAATCAATTATGTTATTTTATTGTAGTTGAAAAATAAATATCTGTGGACAAATTTTATTTTCACTAAATGTTTGTATTAATATCTTTTAGCCATGATATAGTTTTCAACAGATTTTAGAGCTTTTGTAACACAGTGTAAAATAGTAAAACCTAGAAAGTTTAAAAAAAAAAATTATTTTAAAATTCCTAATACTTCCCGAGATATTACTGGTTCACGATAAAAAAATCACCCTGTATTATTTCGTTTTACTAAAACAAAATAAAATGTAAGTTCTTATTTCTCTCTTGTAAAGATTCGACTAATTAACGAACTGTGGGTTACTATAGGTTAAGTATGTATCATGAAGAATAATCGTCATTTTAATGGAATGTTGGTAATTTATTAAAAAAAAAAAAAAATAATTTAGTTATTAATTGATTATATTATTTACTACAATTTTATAGAAATCAATAACTGATTATTTGAAAACACTTATTCTATCGTTTGTAAATTAATAGGTCTTGACACACTTAACACATGAACACAAATTTTAATACACACGCATTTTATTTTTCATACGGTGTAACGTAAAGATTTTTTTTTGATAGTTATTTCAACTTCTATTTTCTTAACGGATAATTGTTAATTAAAATAGTGGGTTTTCCATTTGAATTCTTTGATAAAGTTGGTTTACAGTTCAAAAAACGTCGTACTTATCTTATCAGTACAGTGTGTATTGCTTACATTTTAGATTGTAGGCGTAGCGATGGAACTACTGTTTTAAAATGAAGAATTTGCACTCCTCCATTTTTTCCCATAAGTTTTCTAAACGTGGTAAAAAAATAACAAAAAAATCAGTGAAATTTACTCTACCGAAAAAAATCATTTTTCTATTGTGTCGTATTCCAGAAATAACGAACCTGTGTTGATTTGTATAGATTTATTTTATAATATATCATTGGGTACGTATTATGCTATAGAAGCATCATATTTATATTTGTTTTAACTGTTTATTTTATTTTATAAAATACTTATAATTGCCGGTGCAATTTTAAATTTATAAGTTTTGATAAAATTTATTATTTTGTGTTTAGAGGTTTTATACTAAAAATTAATAATTATGTGATGAGTCCATTTAATGCTAACATGACTTTAATCATATATCTAAAATATCTAAATAACTTTATTTAACGTGTTTGCATACCATGGTATTTTAATTTTATTTCATTTTTCAATCAAATCTTTAATAACATAACGTACCTAACTTGTATTGCACTAAAATATAAAATATATTGGATGTTTTGAGGTCATTATGTCCTTGGTTACGATTATTAGTGTGAACATTTTGATTTTATTCGGAAAAATTAAACTACAGTATGTTGAGTTTTTATTTTCACGCTTCTCATCTTTTTACGACGAGTACTTATATACATATGTATTTTTATAATTTTATTGGGCTTAGAATATTTTAGATTGAAATATAAACAATATTGAGTAGTAAGGCATTATTACATAGGTTAGATTAGAATTTAAAATGTCCAATTACTTTAATATGCTTTACTGTGTAAAATCGAAAAAATTATCGAAAAGCTAACATTATATATATTATATGCACAGACTTCGCATTTTTAGTATTATTAGAACAAAATAAATCAATATCGTATATTTTACGGCTGGAGGTGTGGTTAATAATTACTGGAAATTTCAAATAACCTTAACCTATATTTCAATTATTTAAAGAATAGACTTTTAAAAATATACTCTATATAGATTATAATATTACGTTATATTCTAAATCACAACTGAATACCCAATATAATATTTGTTTGTTTAAGATAACCATCCTCCGTGTTATAATATAGTGAACATATTAAATATATATGCATTTGGCGATTTTGTTTATTTAACTCTTATACTGCTCTCAAACGTAATAGTGTAATATATTATACATTTATACCTATGCAATATACCATAATATACCTACAATTTATTTAGGGTTTCCATACTATTTTATTTTACTTAAGCCAGCTCATACATTTTTGTATAATTTTCACGGAACAAATCTAACCAACCCTCCACGGTCAACAACCAGCTGTTGTATCGTCATTATAACATATTCTCGAAACACTTTAACGGGACAACGGGACACTTCGGCCCAACCCGGACGTAGGCAACTTTACTATGATATTACACATTTTGTCCTTCACACAAAATTACAAACGCTTTTATAAATTAAAATTGTGATTTACCAGTATCGTTAAAGTATAAAATATATTATATTTTTGTGTCAATATTTTTTAATTGGTAGGTACCTCCTATGTTTGAAAAACCAAAATAAAATGTGTTACAAATCACCGATTGCGAATTAATATCCATCTGAAATTAATTGTATTCCTACCCACTAAATAGAGATTTGATACAATAAGTAAATGACTGATGCATTGGCTTCTCCGTTGGTGGAATGGGTGGTTAAGAAGTGAAATATAATACATCTTACCTTTTAGATTTTTAGATGTATATTATTTTTTGCTGTCGTAAATGTGGTTGAAAATTGTAATATGTCTAACCATAACGTCTTAAGAAGACGTCGTACCCAAATGTGTTGTCTTCGTCTAATTAACGCAAAACAAAACAAATTTACGTTCAGTATAATCCATTGTGGCTCGGTGTGGTCCTGTGTTTACTTTCATTCACGAATGTGCTCGGACCCATCGTGATTTTTAGTGACAAATTCTTGCCACACATACACACATGTTCAAACCAACAGTACTCCCCCCCCCCCCCCCCCCCCCATAGTAATAGTCTAATGACCTCAGTTCCAAAGCCTACATTTCAAATAAAAAACCATTATAGGTATTTTTTTATATATATATTAAAGTAATTTGACCTGTTATAAAATATGTGATATTCTCAATGTAAATTTAGCCATGTTATAAGTTAGCAAGACGGCGACCACGCATATGCTGGTATGAAGTTTTCTTTAGAGAATCACACTGTTGGTTTTCTTTCCCTGGCCCTCGCGCAACATATAGGCAAATAAGTAATGACATATAGACTTGTCTAAATATTGTATCGAAATTATTTAATATCGTTTATATTTACAATTTTTTAAAGCCACAAGTATAAAATTAAAAAATAATAAAATATAATTCCGATGTGTCAAACCCTCAAAAAATTATCCTCTATAATTTTTGAAACAAGTAATTTTAATTTAAAAATTAGGTACTCAAATACCATAAAAAAACACAATAATACGTGAGACCGTTTTACCCATATTTCGCGTTGGTCTGATTGAGTAACACAATTTCACAGGCTCCTAAATTGGTTTTACCGTCTATGGTTGTTGTGGGTCTGAGAGAATAAACAATTATTGCCTAGATATCCTTTTAAAACATACTTATAAAAATGAACCAATATTAATTTATAGTAAGAAATTTAAAACTGTTTACACCAAGACCGAGTTTAGACCTTAAGTTTTATCTCTCCTCCCTCCCAACCATATAGATTAATCTCGGGACTCCACTAGTATGACGAAATGACTGGCTTGCACGATTTTCATACACACATAATATACACTGTTTCGAGTGGTATCCAATTAAGGCGTAACTATCTGATATTGTATTTACTAGCAGGTATTAACAATATGAGGTATAATACAATATATTATAGTTTCTCAGCAATTCAAATATTTATCACAAATAAGCCGTTCATAGCAATCGTTTAATTGGTCCTACATGTTCAATAATTAAGTCAACTGCAGCAGGCAGTATATATATATATATACATTTATTCGTGCGTACATTTCGTTTGATGTCGAACACAATAATATTATGTAGTTATGATATTATGGTTGTCTCACCACATTAAATGCTCGATACGCCTACTGCATACAAGATGAATTTAAGGGGAAATCGTCAGCCAGCATAATGTTATGGTAATAATACGACTATAATATAGATTCTGTAACATTCATGCTCAATCCCTCCAGATGTGGAAAACTTATCCATTATGAATACGATTCCCTCCCTGAATAACTGATGTTGTAATTAGGCCTCACCCCTCTCCCCCACACCATCCGACCAAGTTTCGACTCGTAAATCTTTTAACTGAAATTGAGTGCATGTGGTGTGGTGTGAATCGATCATTTTTTTCCTAAAAGGTCACAATAATAGACCGAGAGCCCAAGAGCATAATATTATATTTAAAGGTACACATTAAATTATTAAATTTTAGGGATGATCGGGGTAACGATAATTTTATAATATTATGATATGATATATACATACGACCGAGTATTATGTTTTTATCGTCCAATGAATTAATATTCAATAAATAATTCCGGCCGCACCTGGTTACATTTTACGAGCAATGAAATATGTAAATTCGCATGTAACTTTATTGTGTTTCAAGTTATATAATGTATTCTAGTTGTTGAGATGCAGTTAAGTTCTGTTGCAATACATAATTGATGCAGGGTGAAATGTTTATTAGGTTCTGCATTGTTTAAAGATAAACTTGGTTTCAAGAATGGTTGATACCCAATTAAAATGTAATATTATATTATACTATATTTCATCTACAATTAAAAAAATATATATATTATTATGTAAAAAGACAATTTTGATCTGATAATGTAATTATTTTCTATCGGATTTTCAATTAAATCTTTGATTTTAATTTAACATTTAAAAACACGTTTTAATCTTTCAAAAGGTAATTTTCAATACCTAGATCATAGATTTATTGGTTAAACATTATACCTATATATAATATAATATATCACCTTGTTGTAATTTATTTTAAGTAGTTCACACAATTGCAGTGTTTTGTATTTAATGTCTCATTTTTTCGAGACAATAGAAATGGTGAAATATGAAAAAAAAATACTTCACGACTTGGATTTGTTAAAAACATTTCATATTAATTTTTAATAAAAAATAATAATAAAATAAATATTATTATTAATGATTATAGTTTATGTGCCATATTTATTAATTATATGTACTTAATTTTGATTTTTATGTAAATATGATAACATAGCGAGTTAAAATAGTTATTAAAAAAACAATTGATTTAATAAAAACAGCACATTATTAACCATTCCTGTTCACGTACAGTCCTAAGCCTGCAAAAGTGAAAAGTAAAATTTGCTTTTTGGGGGACTCAGTTTTGGCCTTATTATCAACAATTTCAAACCCAGGACTCAGCTTACCACAAAAAAGGTGTTTTGGACTCATTTTATTAACTCCCTCAAAGAATATTTGTGTATAATTTGCTACCAATTGGTCAAAAACTGTGGATTTTTATAAGAAATATAACATAACCTAGGTTGGATGGGGGTAGATTGGGCATTTTAACTTATATAACATATTCCAAAACAAGTTTTTCAAGAAGTGCGTGGTTCATGAGGAAATAAAAAATTCACAACAAAAGAATTAAGGCAGGATAAAAAGCCAACTCGAATCAATCAAACTACAATCTACAAAAATCTACAAAAATCTCAAAGCCTCCGATGAAGCACGGTGTCTTCAAAAATTATAATTCCACATTTAGTATTTACTTGATAATCCCTTTTTAATGAGTTATTAAGCAACTTTCTAGCTATTATATTTTAGGAGAAAAAGTAAAAATAGAAATTTTGGGACTGTTCACGCCGGCGTTTTTATGGATTCAAGTAGTTATACAGCTTGGGAGTGATATCAATTCTCTCTCATTAGTATTTTATATTAAAGCTAACTAAAATACCCAGCTACTCATTATTACCGAGTTACATTTTTATTATTTTCCTATTTAATACAAATTCTTGAAGTTTTCAATACTCAGATTTTTTTCATTATAATTACCATACTTACTTGATTAAAAATCAATAAAGTAAAAAACAACTGTAGTTTATAAATTCACGGTTATTTCTCGATAAATTAGAGAACTACATTTATTTGAACTATTTTAAACTTTATTTTCAGTACACAATATATTATAATATGCCTTACTGTACTTTGTTGGTACTTGGTAATATTGTTTGTTCGTATAATTGATAATAATTACATTGTCAAGTTTTTCAGTGGTAACAGTTTTGTGTTCAACTTTTATAATTCAATACTCGATTAGAATTATTACACAAAATATTTCAAATATAAATCAAAATTAATAAAAAGTGATTTGTTGTAAGACAATTTTTACAGACATCCGAATGTAGCCTACAGATTGGAAAAATCTAACATCAAGAGCGTTAATGAAAGTAACATACTTTTTAGTATTGTATTGTGGTTGTGTGGTAGATAATATAAACATTACCTATTAGCTCGAAGTTTTTATTTTATATTCTAAGCTTGAATTATGAAAATAATAAAATATTAATTACCTTTATATGAATATATTTTTTAAAGTGAAAATTCATTGTATCTTCGATTTAATGACATTTAAATTGTATTATCCGGTCAATAAGAAACGGACTATGAGGTATGTGGTAGAATTATAATACAATGACTAACTAATAGTAATAATCTAGTATTGTCAAATATTTAGCAGACACGACAGACTGCACGTTGAATCAGCCCCATGTGTTAGAGTATACCTCTAGGCCAGTCCACCCCCGGGTTGTTATATGCAAATTAATAATTATATAAATCACATATATTAGAAATATTAGATTTATTAGTTTTTAGATTTATATATAAACTAGTGTTAAAAATATTTTTCATTATTATGTATATCAAATGATATTATTAAATCAAAAAATAAAAGTTATTTTAAACTTTAATCGATCACTATATATATAAATATAAAAGTTTTTATTTTTATTTTGTTTTCTTTATACATACATTTGTTTTTGAAAAAATACTTTGGGTTTATAGAATTGTCATTATTATTATAATTTTTACAAGAATAATTTTCATTGAACTTTATCCAACGTTAATTTTTAACAAAAGTATTTAATTATCTTATAGCAACAAAAATAAACTCGAAAAAAATGAATTGTTTTATCTATGAACGTTCACAATAAGAAGAAATAAATATCCAATACTTATTATTGCTTTTAAATTATTTTAATAATCAACAAAAAAATGTTCGTATAAAAGCCACTTAATGTTCAAGACGTGATAACTAATAAATGTATGCACTTTTTAAACTCTTTTGGTCTACCCAAAATGAATCTTCAACAGTCAAAACACATTCCATTTCTTTTGAAAATGTACATGCACATTGCACAAGGCACACGAAATTTAAAACCTTAAATCTACCCAAATAAATTATATAGCTATTATAGTAGTTTGGTGTATTGTTTATTGATATTTTTTTAATTAAATATTCATATAGTTCAGTATATAGGTATTATTATATTTAAATTAAAAAAAAAAAATTGTCTGTTTGACTTTTGCACTTCATTTTTCAACATGATATTGTGAAATTAATGTACGATATAATGTCATATTTAATTAAGATATTGAATATTGATGTAAGAACACTTTTCATTATATTTCAAATCTAAATAATATAAATTAACTTTAAACTAAATTATTTTATATTAATTAATATTTAAGGTTACATACTATATCCATAGTAATTACTAACTTTAATATCTAGGTAGTATTATTTATAGTTTATTGGTAAAAACGAACAAAATATAAGCTAGTTCATTGATTATTTGTATCTCTTCAAATAATCTATAATATTGTTATATTGTTATACGAAATGCATAATAAATAGGTACTATATAAATAAATATTCATAGAATTTCTAATAATAATTATTATTAAGACAATTAATCAAATTTTATCGATTACTCCACAATATTGTAAAATTATGACGAAATTGAGATGTATTATATTTTCACAAAAGGCATCATGATCCTAAAATTAAAATAATGTTCTCCTCTCAAATTTATTATTGTAAAATAATAATAATCATAATAACTATATGATAATAATTATAATTATTATTTGCTCTTTCATAAATCTGAATATCTTTTTATTTATGAAAATGTTCCGTTTGCCACAACTATAAATTCGAGTAATTAATTAAATAATATTTTACAATTTTCTATTTTATAGTTTCATTGCCAGTGATAAATCGGCTACTATTAAATTCATCCGGCAACATAATCTCGTACACAATTTATCCGCATTTTTAGGTGGTAATTAAAATCGTCTAACGTCGCCGGTCTTTTTAAATAGGTAATTGTCAGATTTTCTTCTTTTTCAGCCTCTAACATATTATTATTATGTATTATACCTATATAAACGGTAAAATGTTGTTCAACATGATTAACAATTAACTAATAAAAATACGAAATTATTTTCGGTTACCGAATTGTAAGCAATCTATTTTTACCTGAGTATTCATAGAGAAAGTATTATAAATGTATTAAGTATATATTTAACAGTAATTTACATCCCAACCACACTATTATATTATTGATGTTTTCATACGTTCTATCAGAAAAATTTCTCACATTTTAAATGCATAATAATATTATGCACGTTATTCTGAGTTTGCATTTGAGTATGAAAATAACAAAACATTATAATGCACGAAAACTATCAAATTCTCTATAATTAATACTGATGTATGAACAAGAATGTCTCTATAAATTCATTAAATATAATATACATAAAATATAGATTGTATTTACATTTAGACGCTTGAGTTTTTGATATTGTAAAATGTAAATACGAATTAATGTGCGATATTCGTGTACGTAATAATGATTGTAATTAAAATTTACGTAGAATTATGTCCATTATAAATATTACAGTTTTAATGATATATTAATTGTTTATTATATAATAATATAAGTAGGTGTCATTCTATTTTATCTCCTCGGACATATTTTATGTTTGAATTACTATAACTGATTAATTATCGTTAGAAATATTTGTTTATAGACTATATTAATATACTTATCTCTACACAGTTATTTACAACAGCTAATTATTTGGTATTGGTAATAGTTTTAAAAGTACCTTTGATTAAACCTAATCCAATAATAACTTATATTCTGTACATAATAACGTTTTGGTTAACCTCATCCCGTTGAATAACAAAATATTATTTTTATTTTATGTAAAAATATTGATAGATTGAGTTGATTTTTAATAGGTCAAGTATTAGCGGGAGCTATCTAAGTAAGTTTATGTCACGTTCACTCGTAATATTTATGTATAATTTATTATTATGGTATATTGTTGCACAAACAGTCCATTTTTTTTTTAAGAACCTCATTTTGTTTTTGTAGATAAAATGGCCTCGTGAAATTAGTACGATTATTTATCCCATATTATCCTCGCATATTATCAAAACATGACAAGTTCAAGGTATAACGCGTTGTGATGGATAGCGAAGGACGTCGTTCACGTCAAAATTGGTAGAATCCATAGGGTTTTTTTTAGGATCTCGACGTACTGATTTCTATCGCAGTTACGAAAACGAACGAATATCTTTGGAAATACGATTTGAAATTATGTTTACTTTGATTATTACGCAACACAGATGGAGTTTTTATTTAGTGTGTTATAAATCTGTGTTCGTTTGTACACAATTAATTAACCGAACAATAAAATGATTGTACGCCTTTGAGTTGAACAAAGTTAGACGAACAATTAGAACTTTGTTTTAAATTATATAGCCAATCATAAATTTGATATCGTAAAAATACTATAATATTTTATGTCACACACACATTTCATGCAAACCGTACATATTTTACCCGTGGTATAATAAAATTATTGTAATGACCTGATTCGTTTCATAGTGTTTGTCTGGGAATAGATAACCATTTGTTATTACATTTATCGCTGATACAAATACAAATAGGTATACAACAAATAAAAAATTCGTTTTCTTTTTTGTGCATATTCATATTTTTAACTGCTGTGGATTTTTTAGAATCATAGAAAAAAAACACAATGACCTTCAAACATAAGATGAACTAATATATTTTAATATTAGCATAGAAAGCGTTCTTTTTTAAGTGTCACCCAAACCTCAATAATATTTTTAAAAAAGCCATTCATTTAGGACCCACATCATGTATAATATGTCATAGTTTTCCTATTTAATTATGAAACTCAGAAAACTCTCAGTAATATGCAAAAATAAGCAAACACAATACAATTATAATTGGTAGTAACTCTACGTCACGAATATAATGTAATTTGATTCTGGTAAAAATATAAGTCAACGAAACAATAAGTCCGAAGTTTGCGCCAGTAAAAATTTGACGGAAAAAGTGTTCGTTGTGCGATCCCACGACTTGGGCTCAGATTTCGAAATTCCTCAAAACCAAGAATAGAATTTATGCATACTCTATCCGTGACGCATTTGCGTGACATCGTTCGTATTGAAAGACCTACTGATCTTCGATTTCCGACTGCCAATATCATAAGCTATATATTGTACAATCAAATTACATGCAAACCAAATATTTCCGAACCCACTTTTTTTTCGCACTGTATAAATTCTATTCCGCGGAATACATTTTGTCTTCCAATATGCTAGCCAACACCCACGACGGAAGGCTCACGAGTTTTGGGATATTTGTGAATGTTAACAAGAAAAAATACAACACCGTGTATATAATATGCGGTTCGATCCAATATAAGTATAATATTATACAAATATTGTGGTCTGAATATTATATGCTTATTGCTTTCAAATGTACAACAATAGAATATACAGCTAGACCAATAATAGAATTTGGTCGTCAGAGAAATATATTTTACATACATATTATTTGTAATGGGAAATTATTCGATCCGTTTATATTGCAGACGGTATAATAAAAGAATTATAATATTATTTTTTTTAAAAAGGGGGGGCACATTTACTGTATATAATAACACTGTTTATTATTATTGTATTTTATATTAATTATAATTACAACTGAAGTCTTAAACTTTGGAAACTAAATATTATATTAGTCTTATGATAATTTGAATCCATTAGGACGTTGTTATTTAAATAATATTAAATAATGAATCATTTTGATTGGAAAGTTATTTAGAGTTTTACTATACTAAAAACTATCAAAGCTAGCAACATTTTAAAATTTGTACTGTTGATTGTTTTTGTAAGCATCGACCATGTACTTACTTCTCGAGTATGGCATTTATAATATATTATTTTCATATAATCATTATAATTGTATATAGGTATTAAGTTATCACGAATATCTTAACAAACGAATAGACTACCTATTATATCGACGTATCTAATTAAATACCTAATAATTATGCGGTTTAGAGAACACAAATTAAATTATAAATTTTGTTCATTAATTACTAACCTTTAGTATTTATAGTAAATAGCTTTGATTACAATATCATATTTTAATTTTAATAACAGCTATACTTTATTTAAATTATATTATGACAAAAATATGATTCTTGTTAAAATTTCTTTGGAAGTAGCTAAAGTTCTAAAATCCTAAACCTTTCTTTTATTCAGCAAAAAAATAGACCACTAGCAATGCTTATAAATGATAACAAAAGATTATTTACTATTAAGCTTACTTGTTTTACCTATACCTATAAATTATAAATTCAATTTAAAATTATTTTATTTTATTTTATTCTTATTTGATAAATTGTTAAAAAAGTTATAAAATTAATTTAGTTATATTGTATTTCATGCTTGTAATAAATTGTAAGATTAAATTATTGTCGTCTGGTATCGTAATCGAATTTTCGTGGAATATACCATATCTGTATAGACTTCCGCCATCTTAGGTTCCGTACTGGCAGTTCAATCACATGATCCAATTTATTTATTAAGAACTTCCAATCAATATGTGGCTTTTTCGACGACTGTTGACAATGTCTCACAAATTAATTTAACTCAAAATTAAGTTGAAATAACTCAATACGTTTGCCAGAGAACCACTATGGAACAATACAACTAATAAACTATAACTAAATAAAAAAAATAACCGTTAAAATTATAAATAAAATATCTTTTTTTTGTATCGGCTGTAAAATATGTCTATAAACGGCAATATCTCATAACACTATTGCATTAATTTGATACTATTTTTCTAGATGCAGGTGAATGTATTGGTTCTACAATGATGTATATGTGTGTGTGTGTATTTTTCAAACAAATGTTTAGTGTATTAAGACCATAGTGGAGTAATATTATTGAAGCGAACGTATATTGGTATGAACAATGTACGCGTCAAAGCATTATTATAAAACGATATTCACGACCTACTAGCAAAACGTGTTTCGTTTTATTTTTTCAATAACACGACATTACATTAAATCCTAAATTGTATGATGAGTCACGTACCTATAAGTACTGATTCGATTAATTCGCACGGGTATTTTTGGAAATGTTTAATCCTACTTTTTTATGTTGGCTGTTATAATAATATGATGTCGTATAAATTCGATGTATATAAAAAAAACTTCTCGAAATGTTTACTTACCTACGTGATTGGGCGACGCGTGTAGGTACACGTTCGTGTGAATAAAAAACGTCGAGTGCGGCACATTTCAAGTGTGCTATTCCACGTGGGGCTGTAGTCGTATATAAGTACAGTTGTAATTATTTTATGGTTTTGTAGTTATGTAGTATTACGTAAATAAACTATGTACGATAAAGCGGCGAAAACAGTACCGGCGACGTATGAAAACTGTAAACTTGCGCGCCCAATTATATAATATTATTGGCTATCCAACGGTTGAGAACGTTATACCTTTTTGGCCGAACGATTGAGAACACTCAAAAATAACAAAAAACTTACCGCTGACCCAAAAAAAAACCAAAAAAAAATACGATTGAGAACGAATTTACGTGCAACGTTGCCATATCATTTATTCCGCTATTGAAAGATTCATGCCCGTATGCATAAAATAAATATTCTTGAAACAATTCATCAATTAATTATTGTTAAAACAGTTAAAATATTCATACTAAGGATAATAATCCTTAAATATTCGAGGTCTTATTTTTCCGGCCACCTTTCGCCGTTCGTCCTGCGAGTTTTCATCACCCGGAATTTACCACTGTTGTTGTAACCCTTCGGCCGCTGAAGTGCTACGGTTAGGACATGTGCCTACAAGATCGAGGTCCGGCTGGTTTAAGACAGGCGATTTTTAAACAATGCACATATCGTATATTAATATTACACAGAGCAGGTACAGGTCCTATAGCTCGCTGTATCTCTTGATATTGTGTTTGAGCAGTTTGGTGCCGAACAAGGTCTGCAGCGTTTTCTTTTTTCGGCGACGTTGATGTTCATTTAGTGCATTTTTCTCCGCCTGCCATATACAGGGAGAGAACTCGCCGTGGTCTGACGAAAATTGGCTTGTTCTCTCCCCCGGATCCCCCTAGGGCTTAGGTACTTACAAATATTTTACTCTTGCTTACGTAATTATATAATATAATATGCAATAAAAGGTAATTTTGTTATTAAAGTTTGTTTGATTATTATTTTATAATATGCACGTATGATGAATATTTTATTTACTTTATAAAAACTTAAACTTAATGCCTATGCTTTTATATACTTGAAGTACATATTTTCGTCTAATTACTTCCCTTTTTCATTTCTAGATCCACGCCTTTGTGTACCTGCCGGACACAATTTTGTCGACGATTTTACGATGAATTCGTGACCGGGACAATACAAAACACAAACCGAAAATAGAAATCAGACCGTTACATAATGTTAGAGGTTTGACACTGTGCTGTTTTCATAGGAAATAAAACTGGAGTCGTCAATCGCAGAGGTGAAAATATTCATTAAAAATTAAAATTTAAAAACGCATTTCACAGTGTCAGAGTTTTATATCATCACTAACTATTTTCGAATACACCCTACACGAGACCCAAATTCAGAGTAGGTATACGATGATAGTAGTGAATAATAATATTTACGATCACTAGCTAGTAGCTGCTCATAGGTGAAAAATCCAGTACAATTTCAGGGTATAACACTAATGTGGTGGGGAGGGGGCTTTGATCTCCCACAACTAAAAATATGTCCTATATACCTATCGTTGATACGTAAAAGAGCGTTCAAGATTTTATAACAAAAACACAACGTTAAAAAATTGTATAGTATTTATAAATATGAATTGAATTAAAATTACTAGGAAAATGATTGGAAGTGGAGTGGAAAACTATAATACACGGAATATTATATGTATTTTGACATTGTTATTGTTCACCGTAGTAGTAAATGATAATACAAAACATGTTATACACAGATATATGTACTCAATATTTCATTCAATTGAATCGTACCCAATGAAAAAATACCACTCGTTATAAATTCATTAAAATTTCAACAAAAATATATTTTGAATTTAATATTTACATTAAAAACTCAAAATATTTTTAACTGAAATAATAATTTTTTCCTAGAATAATGTTATTTTATCACGGCCTTTACATTAAGTAAAATAATATAATATATTCAGAGGTTTTATTATAATACATGCACTATATGCGCATATAAATAATAGTATGAACAGTTTTGAACATTTTATTATTTTATTCCCAGTAAACTCAATGGATTTCTTATTTTCATAGTTGACACGAGGCATGTCGAAGTTATTAAACGACGCGTACTGTTATTCAATGTAAATCAAAATCTGATGACATTTTAGTGAAATGCCGCGAGGAATAACTACAACCACGGCTCTTCTTCATGCATTTCGTATTTATATTTTATTCAGAATATACTTAAGGGACGTATTACGAGCATTTTGGATGGGTAGAATAAAAGGAAATATTCGTCAGACGTCTATAAAATACACTTTGACAGCAAAATATTCTCATTTTGAGGCATGCCCGCAGACATAATATATCAACAGGATGTCGGTACCTACGACAGCTGTACGACTCATTCTCGGTAAGCCATTCGAATCAATGCCAATAATTCAGATGAAAATTCCTCAATGCTTGTCCAGGTAAGTACAATACAATATTACAAAATATGCGTTGCATTAGGTATTATCATAATGTTTGATATACAAATCAGGGTAAAAAAAAACATAACTGAAAGTACAAAATGTTTTATATCATTGAAATAACAATCTTCTAATCTCCGGTCTTGACGCGTATCGGAATAATGTATAATATGATGTATAAACATGGATGATTGTCTGTCTGTGATAATATACTCAAAAACTATTGGATCGTTTTCAATAAAAAATTATACCAATAGATACCCTTGACACTTGGAGAATGTTTATAGCTTATTTTTTCAACTCGTATACGTATAGTAAAGGTTAGATCAAATATGAATGTCTTTCCAGCTCACGAAAATAGATATTTTATAGGATTATATTATAATATTAGTAGAAATATTGGATAAAAATTGTTTTACAAATGTATTTATAAAACATAAAACGGTAATAAAAATAATAATAAATGCTTATAAAAAAAAACTGTGACTAAGGATTTTTAATATTTTTCAAATGTCATTGTAACAATATAGTAGGAGCTTTGTATTAAATTTTTGAACTTTTTTGCCCAACAAATAAAGTTTTATTGACATCCTTTTAAAAAAAGACTAGTACAATTGGAAACTGAAAATGTTCTTAATTAGTTCAAAACAAATCAAAATATTTTGAAAATTGTATCGTGTATAGAAAATGCTAATATAAATGACTAGTGAAAATTTCATGTGTATACGTTCATTTGTTTTAGAGTTTCACCAAAAACCAAAATCGATTTTGTGGAAAACCGATTTTACGTAAAAATTCCCGTTTTTCCTTAATTTTTACGTTGTTTTTCCTGGCGCTTTTGAAAACTATTGGAAATTGCACCAACGTCCAACGATATTCACTTTCCCATCGAACAAGATACTGAAGTTGAAAATCTAATCATTATTTCGACTACTTATCATGTACACAGACACAAAAATAAAAAATTTAAAAAAAACACATATCATTGTAAAATCAATACATTCATCGTTCTACTCAGAATCTAAAACTATATTATTTGTTTAAAAATATTTACAGATAAAATGAATTTTTCGAAGTTAATTTGTTTTGAATACACCTTAAACAGTGGTTATTTAAAATTAAAATAAAGTATGCGTAATAGTGACCTGATAATTACCTATATAAAAACCTAATAATTAAATAACAATTTAATATATAGAATTTAAAAAATATATATATAATATTATAGTATAATGAGTAACGACTTATTACTTTTCATAGTTAGTATTATAATCAAATAGTCCAAACGAAAGTTATGCATCTGCCCTGTTTATGAATATTTAGAAGCAATTTCATTAATAAATATTTTTTATAACACTTTATTATAGCACTAGTACATCACTAGTTCTTCTACATCACTTACAAGATAATAAAAATATGTGGTAATAAGTATTTGACATAATTTTTAGATCAAAAACAAAAGATTCATTTAATATTTCTATTTTTTTTTTATTATTATAATTTAATTACAATTTGAACTATTGAATGAAGTATGAAAAAAAATAAACATTAACTATATTGATTTGAACATCTACTGGTGTTTTTTATTTTATTTTTAAACCACAATTTAATAACAGACACACAAGTTACAATATAATATGCATTATTTATGTAACTAATGTATATTTTGAATCGCATCATCCTTAATAATAAAGTTTAAATTGTATCAGATTAAAAATGTATATAAGATGATAATAATATTATAACTATTAAATAAACCATAATTAATTATTCGTTAAACTAAAACGCAGTTGAATGTTTTAAAAACACGGAAGAAACGTTACTTCCTTTATATTATAACTTAAGCTAAAATTTCAATTATTGTTGCTGTAACCATCAGTCTTTGTTACTTGAGTGATTGTATGTCATGATGTGGAATCTAGTAAATGGATACCTTTGGTCCTTATATACCATGAATGTGGTCTGATGTCTCAAGGGGCGAATTGTGTCAGATATCAATAAATCAACCTCATTAATCTTAAGAACATTATTTATTTATTTAAGAGACTCTGGGTGAAAACTATTAATTCAACTAAACCGTAACATTTGCATAATTGATACACAATACAAAATTATATCTATATAAATAATTGGTATTTTTTTTTACACAATATAAATTTCTTTAGTTTTTAATTATTATTATATTTTATAATAGCCTGCGTTATTTAGAGTTGTTTTTTATAAACATAATAAACATAATTTTATTACACTTATTTGTGTCGTTAAAATTATTTCAATTTCAAGTTTTTGAAATTAAATTTTATTTATTACTTACAATAGTTAATTACACATCTATATTCTATATATATATACTAATACCTAAAACTATTTATGTGTATGTTCGACCGGATTTTACTTGAAACTATTGGATAGATTTTGAACAATGTTTTTTAAAATTGTTTCATATATCTTAGAAATAACATAGATAAATAATACTACCAAGCTGTATTACCAGGTGTTTCCAGGTCATTTTGGGGGAGAAAAACAATATATTTTAATGCCGATAACTTATAAGATTATTTACAGGAAAATTAAATACAATTAAATGAAGATATATTGTTATTATTTTATAAGTAGTGTTGAAAATAACAAAGGTAACATATTTTACTTTTGTTGTATCTTTTACACGCCCTATGGGTTTACAAGAGTTACGCTCTAACCTATGATCGTCTCACCCTCGTACACTCTAAGCTAATAATGACGTTCATCAAAGCCAATTGGATCAGTGCGTTAACTTATGTGAGGAGCGATGGCAAAAGCTTATTTAAAGTTCGTCACTTCTATAATAGAGAATGACTCGAGATTCCATAAAACGTTTTAGGTACCGTGCGTCAGTGGCGTATTTAGGTTTTTGTCTTGAGAGGAGGGGGGTGGATATGGTTTTATCCAGCAGCTCCGCCTTTAAAGTTAGAAGCTTTTAGTTAGGACTCCGAAAACTTTCGTATCCCCCCCCCCCTCCCGTAAATAAGCCAATGTCGTGCGCTGTTCCTTATATAGAATAGGTATAAGAGTAAGAACGTCAAACGATTACAAATAAAGCTCGATCGGTTGGAAACACTTTTATTGGTATAAAAATAATCCTAAAACAAAACACTTTGCACATGTGATTGTTGTCGCTTCACTTCCGGAAAACCTTCACACCTACGGCATTCTACGCTCTTGCAGAGTTCCACGACAACAGCGGGACTTTCTGTGACTGCGTGTGCGGTGGTATTTAATAGTAAAATGTAATGTTAACTCAACATATTTTGCTTCACTTGCCTGACCTATTTTAATTACTTACTCGCTAAAATAGATTCTTACACGAATACTACATAATAATTAATAATATGTATACATACATAGTGTATTATAATATAATTTAAAATGTACGACCATCTACTACAATATATGACACTTATTAGTAGATGCGCCTGGAGGTACTGGAAAAACGTTTGACAATTCATTAATTTTGGAAAATAATATTAGTAAAAAAAATCACCACTACAGTTGTCTCACCAAGCATAGCTGTGACTCTCTTAACATGTGGAAGGACGTCGCATTCTACCCTCAAATTACCTATAAATGCATAGTCTAATCAAAGTGCTGTATTCTCAGTGAAAAAAAAATAGTGGTGTTGGCCACATTCTCCAACAAGCCTCTTTAATAGTTTGGAATTAATGCACGATGTCTCACAAGTCCCATATAGATCCCGTTAATAGAACCTTTAAATACTTAACATCAGAAAAAAATATGGGTGGTGTAACATTAATTGTCTTAATTACCGGTAATTTCGGGCAAACGTTACCAGTGGTGCATAAAGATACACGTGCTGGCATTATAAATATCTGCGTGTGAAATAATCAGAAGTCTGAAAGCATGTCAAAAGACTTCAGCTAACTATTAATATTACAAATTATTGTGAGTACGAGGCTTCCAACATTTAGAAAGACTTACACGTGGCATGTTTTTTTCGACACAGTCGCCATTATCGAAAGACGGTGGAGATAGCGGTGCTGGTGGAACAGAGAGTACAATTAGTGCCTTTGGAGCTGCAATTACAGTCGGTTCCAAAGGTACAAACGGATCTGTGGATGTTGTCCGTATATCGTAATTCGTAAGCGGGGAATTTATCGGATGGCTGAAAGTCGAGGGCTAGAATTTGTTTGCAACAGCATGTTTTTTTTGCTACATTTAAATGGAGTTCTAGTGAGTAATGTCCACAATTTATATTATTCAGATGAAAATGGTGCTATTTTTATTTTGCATGTTTTTGCATATATTGAGCTTAATTTTTACTACTATGATCGTATTTATTGTATTGAAGCCGGTAATAATTAAACTGATCAAAGTATATAACTTGGTTTTTTTTTCAAACATTAATTATTAAAAATTAAATAATAACTTATAACCGTGAGCATGGTCATAAAGGTTTTCCAAGTACGTTCCGGCGGACCAGTAGCTATAATCTGGTCATCTCCGAAGTCCGGTGCGGATGATTAATATTTAATACCAATGTATTTGTGTATGCTGGTAACTCGACTGTCCTACTTATCCGGTGCAACGTATAGGCAATTTTACTACATTGGTTTATCAATAAAATTATAATAATCTAATGTATAATTGAAGTGTTACGAGTGTAGGTATATAATATTATATTGTTGTATTTTTGCTGCAGCTGGTTTAACTCAGTGTAAGTGAGTACCCTTGGCCGAAACATACCTATTTATCTGAATGAATATTTCTAGTTGAAATTATTCTGAAGATGCAATTTATGTTTTGTTACGTTGGTACTAATGATTTAGTGGGTTGACATATTTTTTTGAACCAATAAAAGATTTAATTACTGAGTTTGAGAAAACATATTGTTTTATTAATAATATTCTTATTAAAATGTAAACAAATATTTAACATATTAGTAGGAACCTACAAAAAAAATTATTATAGTGTTGTTTTATGTTTTAGTTATATTTAAAAATTCAGACGTGTTTATTATGGTTTTTTACCTGTTTAAAATAAAATATTGTTCATAACATTTAACCACGGGGCGTTCTGTTTTTGATAATAAACTAGTTATACTACCAAGTGATTAAAAAATAAAAATATATTTTGTGGACGTACATTTTAATATAAAGCCTAATATTTCCTCTATTGATTTTTAATACAAACTGTAGACTTATGTAAAGAAAATATATTTTATATATATTTTAAGATACTATCTGAGATAATTTTTCCAGTGATATTATGCAAACAAAGACACAATATAATTTCTTATATAGCCATGTAGGCATATAGTTAGTTATACCGAATTTAATTTTAAGGGATTCTGAACAAGACTACTGCGATAAAGATAGAACCTGTTGAATTATGTTTAGAACATAATGATAGTCGACAAAATATACCGACCTAAGCAGAGAACTATGAAACCATGTCACTACGATCAACTAAAGATTGGAATAATTTATCATAAACCTACATTTATTATTCACATATTTATATCTTATATAAGTTAATTTTTACCAAAATAATTATAATAATACATATACTATATTTATACAAGGACTAAATAACCTACCTAGTTCATTACTTCAATATTAACCTAACATAATTAATTATACATTACAAATAATATATTCATACCTATACAATGTACACATATATGATTTTATTAATGTTCATATGAAAATTATATTGCAGAATTTTCAAACTCACAATAGTATTATGATGTAAGTAGTAAAATATATCTATTACGTTGCGATATGTAACACGGTTACATAATTATTAATATTGTTACAGTTACGATATTAATTATTAATTCATCGTTACATTATTTCAACAAATGCTTAGAATATTTTTTTGAGATACCTAAGTGTTTTAATTGTTCGATTATAATCACCCAATGACATTTGTTTTCAAAACTATTCCTCGTTGTCAACGTTTTCACGATACTCAGTTTGTGATGGTCGTAAACAGTTTGTAAAAGTCCGCCGAGTACAATTTCGAGTTGTTGATGTTTCACCCGATGCTCCCGAGGGAGCCATATATCTCCGTTGGTGGTTGTGATTTTCATTAATAGTATTAAACGTATCTACCATTATCACTTTCCAATAATCGCAGATGACCTGAAACCGTTCTTTAGAGTCAACACTATCATGAATAATTGTCAATTATTAAAATATGACCATAATACGGTAGTCTGCAGGTACGCTAGCAATTTATGGCTAACCCTAAATACCTCTCGATATTACCTTGTTTGTAATATAAAGTGGAGACGGTCGAGTTTCTACTCTATAGGGCCTTCCTGACATAGTATATAATAATATAATATATATATTATGTGTATGTGTATTATGTATTATATGTGTCTACTGTATATAATATATATATATATCCAAATAATTAAGAAGACTAACTTTTCAGCAATCATATTTTAACTTTTAGTAAATCGGTCAAAAAAACCAACGACACGTCCCATTCAATTTTTAACACTACACGTCTCCCGGATAATATTATATTATATCGTAATTCCCAAGATGTTGAATTTATATTATTATTTATTTATTGAAAATTATAACATTGTTCTGTTGTAATTTTACTGAGAGCATTCTCGACGTTCATCAATATGCTACTTTATTAAATCGTTGTTTCCTGAAGTGGAGATTTTATTGCATTTTTATTGCATTTTTATCATCATATTACGTCTTTTATTATAGACCCAAGATAAAATGAATAATATTTTTAAATTTGAAAATAAAATAATCACATTTTTTTTTTACTACGAACCTTAGAATTTTTTTTCTACAATCCTTTGGAAAAAGTTCAAACAACAATATGCGCATGCTAAACTGCTAAATAGTGTTATTATTTTTCTTCTGTAAAATTACAATAAATGCAATGTACAATTTACAACAAGATAAATGTAATTATATCCGAAATATGTTGTGGACATTATCCAATAATATCTATATTATTATTATTATTACGTATTAATATATTTCGTGTAACATTATATCGTAAATTTTACACTCTATATCTCAGAATTGTTTTTGAGAACATATTACGTAGTTATTTGTAAAATGTGTGTGAAAATCGATTTAAATAACATTGTGTATTGGGAATTGAAATAATATCCACACGTCGCATCTGAAGAATGTATTTTGCTAAAACATTTATTTTACAAACATATATTTATATTTTAGAGTATTTTCATACTGTTTGAATACAGATTTATCTACTTTATATGAAAACAGTATATTACAATAATTATGTCAATTATAGCAAAACGTACTGCGAACAGTCGAGGTGTTTCGTAATGCCGGCCATGGGGAAACTGCTCATAACTTCCCTCAAGCTCTTAATAAGGTGGCCCAAGATTATCTGCTAATATTAGTTTTCTATATATGTTGTATGTACACAGTGAACAATAATATCACAACACCTGAATCAAAGGGCAAAAAACCACAGGGAAATCCCAGACTTCAGAATGATCGAGTTAAAAAGTTTAAAGTTCAAAACTTATGAACGAAAATTAATTAAGTTCATAATAATTTGAATTGAACTTATATTCATGTTTTATAATATGATCTTGAACTTTATTTTAGAAATTACTTTTACATTAAATAATAAATATATTATCTATTAGTTTATTTTAATAAGAACATACGATTAGAAAAATAAATATTAAATATTAATAAGACACACCAATAATTTTATTATCAGCAATAGTGATGATTTTATATATTTTAATTCGTTTCTAAATTCTAGCTATTTTTAGTCAGACAGCGGTCGATTACACAATAATTTATCGTTGGATCACGTACCATCACGATACGTACTATCATAGTCGAATTTAGTTTGACAACCACAATCAGCCAACGGCCGTACTTGTTGAAAACAAAAAAATATCGATAAAATCACTGATAACAGTTGGAGGCAATGTTTAAGTCAGTGCTTACTGCTTATACATTCTCAAACTCATGACTTTTAGTTACATCGTTCACATATTGTACTCTGGTCTCCATGGTCTTACTTGATAAAGAAAACAAGAATACAAAGTAAAAAAAAGGTTTTAAAGTAGGTAACCAGTAGAATAAACATTATTTTTTCATTGAAATTTTCTAAAAACTAACAACTTTCTTTGAAAATGTGATTTCTAAAGTAAATTTTTTACCATAATTAATTTTGGTGGTTGTACGGTTGATATGTTCGTTAAATTTTTAAGCTATCTATTGTTTTGCTATTGCTAAGTTTTTGTGATTGTTCAACTTCTTTTGGGTGTCACACTATGTGGAAGAAATGTCTTTTTAAGGGTAAATGATATTATATTTTAATTTATAGCCATACCGACCGACCGGCGTTATCCGTGAGATTCACTTATGGTTATGCGAGCAGTATATTATTAGGGAGGCAATCTACCTGCAATAGATCGCGGACCCCACGTAGTATGTACGTAAGTGTTAATTTTGAATTCAATAACCAATCATTGCATATTTATATACGAAAAATGATTCTGGGCGAAGATAGTCTGTCAGCCTAAATTAAATACTAACATCTATTATTAAACCTATATTACTAATTTGATAAAGTATAGAAAATTAAAATATACATTTTTTGTCGAAATTTCAAGTATTTACGACTATTCGTTTTTGAGAAACACCAAAAAAAAAAATCGGTTATGTGTAAAAATTCCCGTTTTTCTTATTTTTTTTTCTTCCCACTTATTTTGAAAAATTACATTTGACCCTCTAAAGTATCAACTACCTAGATCCTAACAAAAACCACTCTCAAAGTTGATAATCAAAGCATTTTTACTACCATAAATGGTGAGTGGTGACGACAGACAGAAAAACACACACATACATCATCGTATAACCAATACATTCATTGCTCATTCGCTCCACTAAGAATATAAAATAAAAATGTGTTGTTTTAATACTAAAAATTGTAATCATAATATTCCAATGGGTTAATATTGTAACACTCTGTTTATATTTTATTAATTATTTTTAAATAATGAGTATCCTTTTTACACAATAATATTCTATTAACATACCTAATGGGATATTATTTGATAATATTATAAAGAATTCTATATATTAATGATAATTGATAAGGCCTCAACGAAAATCTAATTAACTGAATAAAATTATATACATAGTATGTATCTTATATATTGTAATTATATAAATTAAAATTAAATTAAATAAGTTAATTTACTAAAAAATTCGAACAAAACGACTTAATTTGGAAATACGAGATCATGTATTTAGTCCAATTTTGTGACTACGAAATAGTTCATATTTTAAATGAACTCTCCCAGGATTTAATTCCCATTGAAGATAGCTAAACGTAGCAATATTATTTATATTTTATAGCAGTTTAAAGTTACAGTAAATCGAATAATAGTTATCATAGTGTAGGTAATACACTTAACGCGTACAATGGTGGATGTTAAAACTAATTAAAATTGAAAAACGAAAATGTTAATATAAAGTCACATTATCAATAAAGAATAAATTATAAAATAGTCGGTAGGCGATTTTGGGTTTCACCTCCCCCCTCTTTTCTCAAAACCCAATAAAATAATGTATTTCGTTCGTCGTTGTCGAATTTAATTTTCTGAAATGTAAATTGTGATGCAATTTCACTTTAATGTTTCTCTAATGTCCACTCGTCTTCCACTAGTGGCACTACACAGAAATACAGAACAGTACTAATATCAGGTACTCTTCACTGTAACAAAAGGTATCAATATTTTATCGTCTTGTTTAAATAAAGATGTAGATATACTTATGCTTACCCACAAAGGATAGTGCCACCGATGCTTCACTCCAAATATTTGTTTTGGAGTACCCCGAAATAATCGTATTGTATATAGGTATTTTGTCCACAACTATATTTAAACAAATTATCTGTAAAAATATCAAGACTCCGGGTTTTTTATTTGTCGAACAACTGCAATAATCAAATCGATTTTGTCGAATGCCGAATGTGTATAATATTATAATTTACTACATTTTAACCTAACCTCACACTCAACTAAATAATATGGAAAATATCTGATCGAGAGAATATTGTTCAAGTGGTATGAATAGTATGATACATGTGATTTTATCATGTTATTTTGACTTCCCCTTTCACTAATAAAAAAAAAAAAAAAATACTAGAAATAAAAATAATTAAATGTATTTTAATTTGTGTTTTTAAATAATTTAAAAACAGAATAATATAATAATCTGTCATGGCGTTGACTATGGATGAAAAAGAAGAAAAACGTTAACTATAATTATAACGCCTTAAAAAGTACTAAATACTAAATGGACCACTTAGTATGTGGCTGCTGTAACTACTGACATTTTTCGTAGGAGTAATTACAAATTACAAGTACTCTTAAATATTTCATAACACAAGTATTCAAAACGTTAAGATAAATGTGTAGATCGTAAAACACAGCTGTACCAATTACGGGCATTGCTGCAGGCGACATTGAGCATTGACAGCATCTGTAGGCTTAACGTCCTATGACCGCTTTTTAACTGTAACAGTCAAAGGAGATTAGATTTAATGTTTTAAATGCATTAATTGGTCGTAAATAATTTTTAATAAACGTCGCATAGTTTCAACAATGTACAAACATTACAAATTATGTTCATTTGTTATTCTTATCGGTATAGTTAAGATTTGTTTTGGACGAGAGCCCAACAAATAATGCATCTATAATAGTTTAGATCAACATACATTATAATTACTTTCACAAAGTTTTAAAGCATTAACGTTTAATAAATTAAAGAAATATAAACACAAACATAGAAGTGTGTTTCTAAAAGTAAACAATTAATGTTGGCTGTGTAAGAGACAATTTTAAATCGATTAAGAATTGGACACACAAGACTAACCCATGGGTTTCTCGTGGTAAAAGAAGAACCACCTTTACGCAAATCGTGAAGTATATTATGATCACAATAAAATGTTATAATATTATACTAACGGATCGCAAACGATATAAACAAGACCGACTTGACCTCGTCAACCCATGAACCAAAACTTCAGAAAATTCTTAATTTTTAAAAATTAAACAATCCAATAAATTAGGGGGATTCTATCCCGACCGTTTTTAAGGATTCCAATATAGGCAATTTTCTACGTGCATACGGGTTGTGTAAAAGTGTGCGTAGAAAGGGATCGTTAGTGACCGTGCTTAAATAAATATTGCACGTGTACGCACATGTCAATTATCTATTACACAAATATTAATTATTTTGTTGTTTTTATTTTTGGTAAAAGTATCAAAAGTATATTTTAAAGTATATTTTGCCAATCATATTAACTAACCATTTATCCGATAACATTTCTAAAAATATATATGAATTTCGGCATTCTTAAATTTTAAAATTAAATTTTCATCTTCAATATTTTAACATTTTAAAATCCTTAATATTCAAAATTTAAAAATCCAAACGGTTTGAAGGGTTAAGGAAATCTATTTCAAAAAACTGACAAAGACGCGTTTAATAAAACTTCATAACGAATTCAAATATGTTTTCAGAAGTTTTATTTGATGACTAGGAGAGACGGAAGAATTGGCATAAAATAGGTACAGGTAGAAAACAGAGATGGGATCGAATTTCCTTAACAAATGATCATAAAAGTAGTTAATTAATAATATTGTAAACAATATAACTAATTATTGTATTAAATTATCCAAGTAATTATAATAAATGGCCTTTGATGACCAATTGATTGAAATACCAAAAAAAAATTGGCTACATTTATATTGAAGCCTATAACCTTAGTAGACAATTTTTAGTATGGTTCGTCACAAAAATACAAGTTTCAAGTCAAATGGTAAGACAGTAATATTTTTTATATTTTATTGGATTTTTTTTTAATTTGAGATTTAGTTTTTATATAATAGTAATGAAGTACATATTTTATCAAATATCGGTGCATAAAAATAAAAAAACAACTATTATTTGCTACATCTTTTTAAAGCAGATATTTTAAAATTTACAAAAATGAACCTAGGTCTGACAACTATACCATAATATGGTACATTAAAGGGTTTGATAATAGTAAATATTATTTACTGTTATTAAAATTGTTACAAAATATTTTCTTGTAATGTACGAACTGTATATTTAAGTGTATTTAAATACATACATTTAAATTAGATTCTCTAAAAACATTGACTTTTTGTAAAAATGTGAATAAAAAATAAAAAAGTTTAAGCACATAATCTCATTTTGTGTTATTAAATTAATAATAATGGTAGTTAAAACCATAGAAGCGGATATTGCAATACATTTTAAATGATATAAAAAAACTAAATTAATTAACCGTGTTTAAATAAAAAAATGTAATTTAATATTTTGAAATATGAATAATTTGTTCATTTCCGACAGTAATTTAAATCGTTATATTTAAAAATTGTAATGTGTAATATTTATAATTTATTATTTATTAATTTCCTTAAATTTTCATTTTTATTTGTAACAAGTTCCTTTCATATAAATACAGGGTAATTTCTCTAGCATACTAGACCCCATTTTCCCTTAAAATTATTCAAATTCTATTTTTCGGAATTCTTAAATATACTCAAAGTCCATTTTTTTAGAGTTCGTGAACTTTTTTGTAATTCACTTAAATGGTGTTCTAAAGGCGACACGAACTACTGTTTTTCAAATGAGAATCTTAATTTTTAACCAATAATTATTTAATGGATAATTGTTTTGAACATTTTGACGTACTTAACTCGAACGTGGAGTTTTTCAGTTATTAAAATGTTTATACTAAGGAATGATAATCCTTAAAAATGGTTTAACAAAAATTTAAAACAGAGATTAGATCTAGTATTTATTATACTCTGGTCATTTTTACAAATTATTTATGTCGATAGATCTACTAATCACTAAAAATTTCAAATCATCGTAGCCCCCATATAGATGTATAATTTACCTATTATCCAAAGTACACATTGTTAAATAACTAAACAATTTTTCTCTAAAAATGTACAATAAAAAGGGAGTACTCATTTGAAAAACAGACATTTTATCTCCACAGAACATTCTTTAAGTAGTACAAAAAATTCAAGAATTTGAAAATATGGTCTTATTTAAAAATTAAAAAACATATTTTGAACAATGAAAAAAAATAAGGTGAGCATGCTTAGTAAATCACTCTATATATCAAATATAATGAAAAATGACAACAAATAAATGATAAATTAGTATTTGATAGCAATCATGTATTTGATTTGAAATTTTTTTTGTTGTCTCACACAAAATATTTTGTTATAGAAGTTTTAATTTTAAGCTTATTTTGAACTAAAAATTAAAAACTGCGCCCTAAAATCATTCATAGTTAATTCGGAAATAAACTCATAATTTCTTCTGCTATTTATTAGTTCTGAAAAGGTAATACTGTTGTATATTTTAAACATTTTCTTTTCGAGTTAACTTAATATAATTACACGCAAATGCTGTAGATTTTATTATTCACATTAAATCTCGTTCTTTAAATGTTCTGAAGTTAAGGAAATGTTTTACAATTTCGAGAAAACGCAGAATTGGAATCAATTTCAATAGTTTATTCACACTCCATTCTGAATTTATATACAAAAAAAACCATAGAATCTAGTAGTAAAACTTTATTTCTCAGCAAATAGTAAATATTTTAATAGTTAAATTTATTGTTGTTTGAGTTAATATTAATTTTTCTGTTTAAAATGAAATTGATGTTGGTGTTAAAAAAAGCATTTCAAATTCATATAGAGATGTTCGAAAAACAATAATAATAAAAATATGCTACACTATTTAGATTTAATTTCGTGGTTTTTCATTGTTATCTACGCGAGAGAAATCATGCTTTTCAAGGATAATAAAAAAATGAGATAAAACTGATTCGCCGTTAACAGAAAAATAAAAACCATGCCAAATGTTTGTGTTTATGTAACTTTAGCGGGGGATAATGACGTCATTTCGTTGTCACTTTTCAATATTTTCATCAAACGTTGAGTCATAATCGTCTGATTGGTTTACCAAACAATTTTTAACTTTAATTTTCGGTCGAAATTATTTTACGCACCAACTAGTGGGATCTCCCAACTGGATTTCGAAAACTTTTTTTTATGGAGTAAAAAGCGTTTGTGTTCGTTTTAAATGTCAGTTACTTGGAGTCGGCATTAGGTATCCACTCAGTGACGTCTAAAGTCGGATAATTACTGCGGAATCCTTATATCCCATTTTATGGATAAGCTTGCACTTGTGATCCAGAATCTGACATGAATTTTAGTAATTTCTCTGTTCCTTGTAGTCATGTTGAAAAAGTTTGTCACAAAGCGCTAAAAATTCCGGGATTCGTCAAAAGAGTAACAATCTAGTTTAAACTTTCGTGATCGTTAAAGTCCCTATTTATTGTTCTGTCGTGGAAAATGTTTTACCATAGGGTACTGCAATATATGGTGTTGGACTGTTGACTATTGTCAGTTGTAGTTATCCCGAATGACGCGTGTTCTTTAAACTTTGTTATCAACATTTTTAAAATAAATTTCCTACATAGTGATCGCGTTTCTGTACTTATATAGACCACTGGGATTGGATAACTTGGCGGAAAGCCGGCAGCATTCGACCCATGTATTTATTTCATATGCGGGGCATTATCATCATATTATTGTATATTTTCATCCAAGGTCAGATTTTACATTTTAGCTGATGTTCTCTTCTCTGCGTCAACATAAGCCAAAAAAATACATGTGAATGTTAGACAAGTTAGATAAGTGATTAACTCGGAGTGTAGGTTTGACGAAAGGGTTACTGTCTCATTCGTTCCATATAAATACTAATTAGTTACAAAACTTTTAATTTAAATAATTGTCTTCTTGGTTGTAGTTATTAGAAACGAGCCTTATCGTCTATTATAATTATTATTTTTAGTATAGTTATACTATAGTAATATGTTTGATGTTTTTTTATTTATTACTTATTAAGGCACCTACTTAATATTGTAAACTGTTTAATAGTTATTTAAAAAATATATTATAGTTATACAATTATAGCAGTGTAAAGTTTTATAACTTTGTATATACATTCTAAGTATTTAACAATATAAGTTATATTACTGTAATACTTTATTGTAGAAGATTGTTGATATTTAATCACCTAAGATACTAATTCGTCCAAATGCGACATTTGCCCATCTTGCACTAAGCCACAGACTACAGAGTCATTCATTCATATTTTGAGCTATTATTATAAATTTACGCTTATAATTTAGACTAAAATAAAAATAATACTTATTAGTTATTATAATAAATTGTATGTTTATACAAAAAGTTGTGTTTGATTTTTTTTTTTAAGTAAATAATAACTTTAAAAAAATAAATTGATAGGACCTCCATTTTTGTTTAATATTTATTTTTATTTGTATTTACTTAATAAGTTGCAACCAATTTATGCATAAACAAAGTTGCTTTATGTCATATTAATCATTTCATGACGTAATATAAAATACTTTTTACTCAAGTTAAAATCCTCGTTGAACTGGGTAGAAAATTTTACTGGGTACGTGTTTTTTTATGTATATATTCACTGAACAGTGACCTAGTTTTTATACATATTATGTTATCAGCTTAACTATTTTCTTATTAATAATGATAATTATTGGTACTATACTCATACATGTATTCACATAAGGAATTCATTTTACATAAAAATATGATTTTTCTTCAACTTTTGAAAACTAATTTATGATGTGTTTACTATTTTAGTAATGTACATATTTTGAATATATATATAATTTGATAAGACAATATCAAACTAATAAATTAATTTTTGTTGTAGACCAGCAATGCATAAAATAAATCAGAAAATTGGCATACCTACTCATTGTGTCCTTTTCTTTACTTACGTCTACTTTATATGCTACTTATGCCATATTTAACGCTTAGGTATTTGTATTATAATATTATAACAGATCAAAATATTAATTCCTCAGTTTCCTATATTAAATTATTACTTATTATAATATATTGAATTACATGTTATGTTATAGGTATATATATATATGTATAAAATATAATTTACTGAAAAAATAAATTAAAAAAAAAAAAAATTACGTATAAAGTTTTTATGAAACTTACTCTGTATATGATAATGTAATAATCATAAAAGGTTTTCAAACACATAGGTATAAATGAAAATATAATTTCGTGAATATTTTTTATGCATTTGAATACATTTACATAGTTTAGATTTTCAAAAAATAATAAAAAAAATCTTAATTAAATGTTGTTCGGGATAATTAATAAATTAATCAATACAATTAGTATAAGTTTAAAGTTTATTGCTGAATTATGTTTCCTACTAGGCCGGTTCATTATAATATAATACATATTCATTTTAGATTCTGAGCGAAGCGATGAATGTATTGATTTTATAATGATGTGGGTTTTTTTTTAAATTTTATATTTTTGTGTCTGTCATCACCTTTTAGGACAGTAAAAATGCTTGGATTTTCTTCAACAGTAACTTTTCCGATAGGGAAGTGAATCTAGTTGGTACTTTGGCTGGTCAAAAGTAAAAATTTTCCAGTAGTTTTCAAAAGCGACGTGAAAAATAAAAGAAAAATTAAGGAAAAACGGGAATTTTTACGCGAAATCTGTTTTTGAGAAAATCGATTTTGGTTTTTGGTGTAACTCTAAAACAAATGACCGTAGGAACATGAAATTTTGACTGAATGTTTATAATTGCATTTTCTATACACCATAACATTTTCTAAATATTTTGACTTATTTTGAGCTGTTTACGGACATTGTCAATTTCCATTTTTTTTAGTTTTTTTCTATAAATATCAATAAAATTTTATCTGTTGAGTAAAAAAGCTTGAAAATTTAATAGAAGGCTCCTAGGTTATTGTTTCAAAGGCAGATGAAAAAAAGTAAAAATCCTTAGTCACAGTTTTTATTTATAAGCATATAAAGTTCAAATTTTGACAAAATATGGAGAAATCACGAAAAATAGCAAATTATTTTTAGTTGAGAATTCATTAAAATTTTTCTTTTTAAATTTAAGATTTGAAAATATAATACAAGATTATCCATAAGTTAGTCTACCTTTATCAAAAAATAAATGTCTACAAGAAAGTAAAATTAAATTTTTATGAGCGTTTGAAATTCATATTTTTACAACATTTGATATTCACTCGATATCTCATGTAACGATTTTCTTATTTTGTTGTAATTAAAAAACGTATGACTGTAGATACTTGAAAATTTCACTGAATGTTGTTTGTATTAGCATTTTCTATACAAAATAAAATTTTGAAAATAATTTGACTGTTTTTGAGCTGTTTACGGACATTGTCAGTTTTCAATTTTTTTTCTATAAATATCGATAAAATTTGACTTGTTGGGTAAAAAAGTGTGAAAATTTAATGCAAGGCTCCTGATATATTGTTACAATAGTAGTTGAAAAATATTAAAAATATATAGGCACATTTTTTTTATAAGCATTCAAAGTTTACATTTTGACAAAATTTATTAAATTTAAAATATAATAATTATTTTGTAGTTAAAAATTTATAAAACGTTCAACTATTATAGCTAAGGATTGAAAATTTAAAACAAGGCTTTACGTAAATAGGTTATGATAAATTACTTTATTCACAATAATATCATCAAATATTCTTGGTAATATCATAGGCTGACTGACCGTTTTCGCATAGAATCGTTTTTCTTATACAATAATATTATATCATTGAATTCAAATTTAAAACCATCCATTACAGTGATCCACTTCTAACCTACTGTACAGCAGAGCGACATCCACTTACGCACCTTTTTATTATTAATTATAAATTTTTTATGGAACTTTGAAAAATAGGAGTAGATTTATTACATGATGTTTTTTAAAAAATAAATTATATTAATTGGGTAAATATTGGCTGAACAAAATTACTAAATAAATATTTGAAAATCGTATTCGAATAAATATTTACATTCTATCGTATTACAAAAAAAAAAAAATCACATTTATATTTAAATAACTATAATATTATTATTTCCTTATAGCCGTTAAAGTTTGATTTTATATTTTTTAGATAAACAAAAACATTATATTTAATTCAATAATTTTTTTTTTTTTAACTAACTCGCGGCCACTTATGCCATTGGATGGTTTTTAACTGTGTGGGAGGGTATTGTAGGTACATTATGAGAAACATTTTTTCTGACCTTTCCTAACCTTATAGCTATTGCAATATTTAATCAAATCAATGATTTTCCTTGAACTACAACACAATAGGTACATGTTATATTCACATGCCAGTCGAGTAATTGACTACATAGAAACGGTGTTAAAAATCAAATTAAAGATAATTATTGATACACACCGTTTGAAAACTGGAAAAGGTTTGATACCACGTGGAAGAAAAAACTAACAAAATAATGAAATAATATTATATTCCCACGAAAAAAAAATATTTATTATAATTAAATTTCGTTTATTGTATACCTTCTTTTTTTTTACTAGTAAAAATAACTCCTAACAACATGAGCGTACGTGTTTTTTTATTTTTATTTTTTAATTATGTTTATTACTGAAATGTTAAATTAATTTATTCCGAGAAAATTGTTTTCTTTTTACACTTTAATGCATTAGATATTGCTCAGGGGTATACTGCAGCTCGCGCATAAAGTAAATTTACAAACAACGTTTTGGTTACTGCAAGAATTAACATATTATTTAATACATTATTGTAAGTGGTTTGTGGTAAGAAACCGTTTAAGAATTATCATCAAACGAAATAAAATTCCAATATCGTTCTTAACAATTTTACACCTACATAATCGCTGCAATAATCAAACACAATTATTAATTTAATCAATTGCGTACCTTCGATCGACACACGTATGTGTACGCAGGTACCTATATCTTATGATTATCACAGGCTTGGATTCGGGAGAGGCGGTCTATGGGTGCTCTAAGTACTGAGCCGTAATGTTAATGAATAACACTAATCTGTACACGAAATTAAACAAATATACATTTTATTTTTCCTCGCCCGGTTTTATTGTTTTGAAATACTTACAGCAGAGGTGCACAACCTTTTTTGACTCACGGTACCCTGAATTATTTTCTAAAAATTCGGAGGCACCCTATAGTATTAAATCGTGTATTTATACTTATATTTTATAACTTCGGGTTTCGTTAACTGGGTACAATCACAATAGAATTTATATAATCTGTGTTGTTACTTACCTAGATTAAATACACACGCCACATATTTCATAAAATCATTATTTTTTTTTTTAAATCGTGAAAAATAATATGTACGATTGCTTTATATTAAAAATAATTTTCTCTCAATTCAAATTGCCCTGGTTGGGAACCTCTGACTTATAGGTATGGGTGCGACTAGTCAGCGTCCCGATGCGAATAAAACATGTCGAGATACAATTTAAGACCGTCTGCGAATGATCGGAATTTACGTAATACTATAACGCGAGTATCGGTTGTATTGTCACACCGACGACCTGCCGATCGTTCTCGCGTGGTGGGGGGGGGGGGGGGGGGGAGGGCGATTGCGATGGGATTTTCGAATGTTTGCTGTAATGACGTAGGTAGTTCAACTGCGTCATCGACACTCTGTTTACGCGAAGCTCCGTCGTGCAAATATTCGGAATATTGTCACTTGTCACGCATAATATATATATATATATATATATAGTGTATGGTTCTCCGGCCCTCAATCTAATGTGTAAAGCCACGGGGGCAATAATCTGTCGCGAAGTTAGTGTTCAATCACTGGGTAATGAATCGGTGCCGAACAAGTAAGCGGCGGGCTAATAAATTGGAATTACGCTCGGAACTCTGCAGTCACTTACAATATATTATATATTATATATTACTACAACCGTTACGCATGTAGAATTTATATGCACACGTTATTACGGTGGGGCAATTTGAACGACCAACGAGTAGGTACACCTATACACTTTGATTAAAGTGGTATTTTACTCCGAACGTAATGTACATTACTCCCCCCGTCAACTACTAAGACTACTCTGTCTCGCGAACGTATATGCTTCGAACAATAATTAATAGTATTTACCTATTACGTTGATACAGTTAAATATGTCAAAAAATTTGCTCTGATAATAAGTGGTTACGCCGGTAATAATGATTATTGCTTTATAATATAAATTATTATACACTCCAGGCGTATAAGAAGTAGCGCGTTTTTCGGCGGAAAAAGTTTAAAACATCACAAACACTAAATTATCACACGACTGGCCAATGAAAACTTTTGGGAAAGGCACAGCTGGTCTCGTCGATTCGTTTTAATTTTTAATTTTAGGCGCTCGTTTTGTATTGTACCTAGCTACTAGCAACCGAAGCTAGGTCTTTTTTCATAATTTTGAAGATTTTCTTATAATTAGGGTACGAACGCAGTTCGAACGACTAAGGCGTAAGTAACTGCAGGTACCTATAAAAAAAAGATTTAAAGTGGTATTTTACACCGAACGTAATAACGTATCCCTCGATCGTTAACCACTCAACCTCACAAATATATGCTTCAGAGAATAGAGTATTACGACGAGGATACAAAAAATTAATGAAATCAAAAAATTGGCCTGTGGCTCTAAAGCCTAGTGATGTGCTATAAGAGATGTGCAGCGAATCCTATCGACATATATACGATTCGCCAATAATAATGATTATTGTATTATTATATGCACGCTGGGCGTAATCGATAGCGCGTTTTTTGACAGAAAAAATTTATTAAGCATCACAGACATTAAATCACACAACTGATCAATAAAGCCTTAATGGGGGAAGGGGGGACAGGTCTCGTCGATTTGTTTTTGTTTTTAATATTGAGCGCTCGTATTGTATTGTTAGCTGCTGGCATCCGAAGTGAGGCTTTTCTCAACCCATTTCAGGCCCAAGATAAGTCAAGATTTTCATTTACTTAGGGTACGAGCGCAGTTTGAACGAACAACGCGTAGGTCCCTATAAATAACTACACTTTTATTAAAGTGGTATTTTACACCGAACGTAATGTATACCCCTCGTCAACTACTCAGACTCGCGAATATAATATGCTTCAAAGAACAAACAGTATTCCGACGACCGTACGATTATAGACGTGCTATCGAAAAATTGGCCTGTGGCTCTAAAGCCTTGTGATGTGTAATATTATACGCTATGGAGGAATGTTTTGAACATTTTGCTATAGAAAGTATGGATATATTTTTTACCCCACGACAGTCTTAAGATCGCACACTACATGAATGGTTATCGAGTTTATTATCTATTTACAATATGATATCATTAATCGTCGGTAGTCGACGACAGTCATTATCGCAGCTGCTAATAATATAAAATATGACGTCAGATTTGGACTAGGATGAAACCATAATAATATTAATAACACGACGAGTCCTAAGCTGGAAAACTATAATACCAATCACTTGATAATCACGAGCAACTCGAACGTATCATTATTTTGTACTTGACCATCCATATTTCGGTACGTTTGAACGATAAGAAAGTTTTCTTGTTCTATGTTGGCATAACAAAATATATTGTTTCGTGTTCATACATTTCATATGTTCTACTCGCTCCGAGCCTAAAGGTTCCTATAATTCGCTGTTGTTTTTTGTTGTTGTTGTTGTTGTTTTTCCACATTATGGTAATAGGACGTGTGGTTTATAAATGGTTTGCTTCGTTTACCATGGCTTTTCCATTTTATCATTGCCGAAAAAAAGAATCGCCCTTCGTTCGACGGCGACACTTTTGCCGTTTAAATTTAATCATGAACCTTCTGACTATAATTCAACGACGATGCGCGGTTTATATTATACATAATATTATATATATATATTTTTTTTTTAATCCCAAAACGTCTAAGTGAAAACAACGTGGAAAAAAAACCGCCTCTGCTGCCGTCATCTCCAGCGCCCTACAAGCTGTGTGTCATCGTCATCGCGACTGGCGGGTACGTCGGCGGGCGGCGATCACAGCGCAATAATATCATAAAAAGGGCAGAGTGGATGCCTCGCGTATGTATAAGACACCCGTCTCCGGGGCTAATTTGCCCGTTTCGATACCCAAACGGTCCGGGGTCGTTTCGTTAGCCCCCCCGCCGCCCGCTTCGACGGGTCCTTTTTTCACCAAGTCCTCGGCGCCTTGTGACGTGATGACGACGACGCCGACGACACTGGTGATACATCACGCGGCGTCCGAAAGTGGTTGTGTTTTAATTTGTCGCGAGACCGGCGTGGGGGCGAGGGGCAATAACCTTTAAAAGTCGTAAGGCGTGTGTGTCGTACACGCCCCTGCCCCTAGTACAACGCACCCCTCGCCGCCACCACCGCCGGTATAGAAATAGATACCTAGGTTCGACGAGTGTGGTGTGGTGGGCGGGGGAGGAGGTTTTTACGTGTGTTGCAGCAGGCGGTCGTAGGCCGAAGTTGCTGTTTAGTGTGTATAATGTATATATATACATCGAATATACGACGAGAATTGCCACTGGCGCGTTCGCGAGTGCGCGTCGGTTTTTGCGCTCGCTACACGTCGAAGCGCACACGCCCGAACAACCGTTCAGTTTGACTTAGACCCACCGCAACCCACGACACGCGGCCCGTCGCCGATCGGTCCGCCATCACGTGCTCGTCGAAATTTTTATCGGGTTAGGGTTAACTGTACAGAGTTAAAATAATAATTGTAATATTTCGTTTTTTGAGCTTCGGCCGTGACGCACGGCTGACGTTATGCACGTGTCGTTACGTCCACTATTATAGACGAATCGCAGAGCCAGCAACGAACGAATAATAATATCGTACGTAGCACAACTCGAATCGCATGTGATTTTCATCCAATCGAAAAACGAACGAGCGACGCGATTCGTCGTTGTGTGCCCCGGTCGAAAGGTATATTATATCATATTATTGTATTTTATTAAACACTTACATTAAAATAAAAACGGATAGAGCAATAAAACGCTCGGTGGACCTCGTATTATATTCATGGCCGTTGAACAACGCTGTATCTATTATAAACAACGACGACCAACGGTGCGCAACTTACTCGGGGTTTCTCGGTAAAATATTAATTTTCACTTTTTAAGAAGTCGAGTTTTGAGAATTTGAATCAGTTACGAATGAAATTCGTCCGTTATTTATTGTGCACTGTATTTGTTCTTTTGGTAGTTCATTTGAATATATAATTGTAAGACAATTTGTATTTTAGATCTTAAGCAAAATAGAAAAAAGTTTTTTTTTGATAACTTTTCTTTTGAAACATAATAATTTTATAGTATAATAATATGAAAATTACATTTATTCGATGTTCATTAATCACTATCTGAAAACATTTCACTTTTGTCAATTTACCTACCTGCATAATTTGTTTTTTTTTTTTTTTTTATATTATTAATATTATTCTGAGTCCTGTTTTTTGCTATTTTTCTTCTGTAGCTTTACGCAATTGTTAATAAAAAAATCATAGGAATTTAAATTTTAAAACACGTCTTTAGGAGTTATTTCATCAATAGAAAAATTATTAATCATAAACTCATATAATAGCTCTCTCGTCCAGTTTAGAATTTAAATTGGATAAATTACGTTAAAAAATCATAATTTAGAGTTTTCTTAAAATAAATTATCTATTATTTATGTGTACACTGTACAATGATGAATGATATAGCTCCATAATCTAGAATCAAGATTAAACTGTCATAAAATAAAATGGCAATTAAAACTATGGTAAACTATGTAGTTGTATAAACATAGTATAAAATCTTATTGTAATAACTATTTTAGTATAATTATGATATAATAGAATATAAATTATAATTTTAAGAGTTAACTAATGCTTTATAATAGAGGTTAAGTAAAATATATAATATTTTATTTCCTACAATACATACAAAAGTGTCAACGTTTTAAATGAATTTAATAATTCATTTTATTTTTACATTTTAATGCTTTTCAGAGATAATATTGTTTGTTCTAAATAAAACTGTATTCATAAATAATTTAAATACCTAGGTATACACTAAAGCAACACCTTTATCTAGTGATTACTGATTTATGATTTATTTTTTTAATATTATTGTTATGTGTTTATATAATATTATTAAAAATAATCAGTTTACAATAAACTGTTGAAATTTTCGATAAAATAACAATGAATAAAATAAAAAAATACTTAATAATATTATTGTCATGTCTGTTCGATCTGATGACGTAGTAACATTTCCTGATTTCATCGTGCATATGCCATATACCATGACATTGTCGTGTTTGATAATGATATTCTCCGCACATGAATTCCATTATAACGTTGCTTTGAGTCCACCTCAGAGAACAACAATCAAATGTTCACGGATTGATTACCACACACATAAGCAGTAGTAGTTATAGTGCCCATTATAATAATAATATATTATTCCGTTTAACGTTCGCGATACTATACTGTTATCGAGAGTTACGGTAGGCATATAGAACCCGGAAGTCCGCACGAATCGAATGGTCCAATAATGAGACTTATCGCGATCGCTGTTATTTATGTTTAAAAAATAATCAATTTACAATAAACTTTTCAACTCTATTACAATAATAATATATTATTCTGTTTAACGTTCATTATTGTTCTCGCGGGTTGTAGGCATAGTACCCACACACACACACACAAGTCCACACACGGATCGAATGGTCCGACAATGAGTCGGTACATATCACTACTGGGGCAACGCGAAACATCGTTATTCTAGAACTGCCGAATCTTCTCCAATAACACATCCCGAAAACCCGCAGACCTTATTGTTTCATCGACCATAATATTATCACTTATCGCGATCACTGCTATTTATATTTAAAAAATAATCAATTTTTACAATAAACTTTTCAATTCTATTACAATAATAATATATTATTCTGTTTAACGTTCATTATTGTTCTCGCGGGTTGTAGGCATAGTACCCACACACACACACAAGTCCACACACGGATCGAATGGTCCGACAATGAGTCGGTACATAATACTGCTGGGGCAACGCGAAACATCGTTATTCTAGAACTGCCGAATCTTCTCCAATAACACATCCCGAAAACCCGCAGACCTTATTGTTTCGTCTCGGCCATAATTGCGTTTAGTTTTTGCCGAACACAGCGGATCACTACTAGCTATTCTCTTCGGACGAATCGAAACTGTCCGAGTCGAGTGATAATAATTGCTCCCGCACGTCTATTACCGAGTAATTTCCTTCCTGTTGTATTTTCTTTTGCCCGCGAACAATGAGACTCATCGTCTGTTTTTGCTACACGCGATTTTGTCCAACCATCGATTTTTGTTCGTCGAAATAATGAACCTAGTGAAAGTGAGATAATATAACATAATATAACTGAATAGTATAGTATTATATTTTTCGCAAATTGGTCATTTTTTACGCACAGCAGAACAATATTTTTCTGAAAACGTTTTTACGAAAAATTGTTTACGAACAGTATATTATAAGAACCAAATGACAGTGTCTGCACAAACGTGGAATATTGTACTTAACGAATTTCAAAAGACGCAATAAAAAAATTGTGTTATTATTGTTTTATTATAAAATATTATTGTTTTCGTGTCTCCGTCATAATTTTTTACAATACGTTTTATCATCACAAACCGTTAGAAAAAACATTGTTTTGTTGTTTTGTAAAATATAAATATTAAACTATACACATACGTTTTTTATGTAAATAATAATAGAAAAATTGAAGCTCGAACTTTTTGATTTATATTTTACTATCATGTAACATTATACAGGTATAATACATAAAATATCAAAATTTGCTCACTGGCACAATTGTGTTATAAACCAATACAGTTGATATTGCACGCTTCCCTATTTTTTACCTACATATTAATTTACTAACAATTTAAAAAAAAAACGTATTTTAATGCATGTATTATATTTATTAAGCGTTATAATTAATTACTCCACGCCAATAATAATAACATAAATTTGTCAGTCATTCTACTCATTTGGTCAATAAATCCATTTAAATGTGGTACCTAACTTTACTTTGAATTTAAAAAAAATGTTCGATAATATATATTGTACCAATGTATATTATATGAAATATTAATAATATAATAATTATGACTTATAATAATAAAACATATAAACTTGGGACATAACATTTTTATTGAAAACTATAGTTTCCATTTTCATCAATAACCGTATCTAATTAGTAAACAACTTTGCAAGGTATTTTCGAATATAAAATTCTTAACCACGCACGGTTACATTATATTATACTTTTAAGTAATCAGAAAAATACGAATTATACATTATTCAACTAATCATTTACCGAGTAACATAATGACGCCGAAAGAGTGAAGAGCTTTTTTTCATAAACTAGCTTTTCTTTATCAGACGAAAATTTGCCAGTATTGGCGTATATATAGCTGATATCATAATATATTAAATTGTATCTGATAAATTAATAACAGTTATTATTTTTATGTCTAAAATTAAATATCTCTAAAACATTGTTGATTCTGTAATAATGATAATAATAATAATAATAATAATTGCACTACATTATTATTCGTTATTATTAAATAAACATTATGTTGGCAACGAACCTTTGTAGACGAACAACAAAATTAAATTCATCTGAAACTCGTGCACAGAGTTTTTCATGAATCCATATTATATCTATACACACGTATAATAATGCATTGATGATCCCAGAATGTTTCAGAACTTCGAGAATGTTCGATATCGACTTAATACGTACCGTGTTATTGGTATCGAGATTTCTTCGCTAAAATTTCCTCAGGAGCCACTTTCGCTTTATAACATGTATTCAATACGTATATACATAATATATATATATATATATATATATATATATATATAATAATATATTTTTCACTGATCAAATTAAATTATTCAACTATATTAATACGCTTGTTTTCATCTTCTTCTTTCGTATCTATTACAATATTCAGTTACTCGGACTTTTACCACTTTTATATTCGTTTTCCACTCTCTTTTCCATTCTCGCTTCACACGTCCACAATTTCTTTATAAATTTATTTTGAACCACCACTATTTTGGCTTTTGACACGTCGGATCCAAGTGCTCATTGTATTACCTATCATTTTTCTCCCTTTTCAAGACGTCTAAATCACATAAATCTCCACTGATTCACTTTTATTTTATTTTCGAATTGCAGCTACATTTTTATTAACTTTAATCTTCAATTCAGTCATGTCCTAAAATAAATTAGTATATTCCCGAAGCATTACTTATGAGTATTACTAACCGATTTGGCATAAATTATTTAAGTTAAATGTATACATACAAATCTGTATAACTCAAATTTAAATTATTTTAAAGCTTGTTGTGAGTTTAAAAATTTTTTTTTTGCATGATAAACCGTGATTACTTGTTGATCGGGTTTAAAGTATTAAACCATCAAGTATAAAACTCGAAATGTATTTATTTACATTTTATCGAATCAATAAAATTATATTTATACAATTTGTGTAGTGTTTAATATTATACAAATAATAAATGATTACCCTCAACATATAGGCAAATGGCTATTATTTTTAATGACGACGACATATTTATATATGTATTCACAGTGCACACACTTGTATTCATTTATTTTTTAGTTTTTCGAGAGGTAAAGCAATATTCATTTACTTATTAACCATTATATTATTTTAATTAACATTGTTTGTTAGAATAAAACCATTAAGTATAAAAAAATTTCAATTTCTAAAAAGTTATTTGATTGTATAAACAATAGGTACTATGGTATATAATCTATGATATTCGTGTAAACTAATAATTCTTAACAGTAAAGGAAACAAGTTTAATACACTTTAACAAAATATTAGTCGTAAACTTATATTCTAGTTTTAAAACAACTGTAATTTTTTAGTACAAGACAACTTTTCAATTTTTTCTCCGGTAATCAAACTTATCCAACTTAACAGAATAGTACCTACCAAAAAAATGTACTTTTTCTTCAACAATACAATACTAAACCACATTGGCGCCTCTACATGACTTGACCGTTATATAACGGTTTCCAACATTTGACACAAATAAAACAAGTCGTGTTATAAAAGCGATGTTTATCAATAATAAACTGTTTATTAATAATAATGTTATAGATACATATAATTAAATCAATAATTATGAGTATCCGTTTTCGCTACACGGTTAAACACAAAAGGACATTATTACTGTTGTTTTAAGTTTATTTTTCGTTAATAATACAATATTATACAACAATGGAAAAATAATACTCATATTTATTTGACGATTAAAATTTTCAAAATGATGATTTATAAGATACAAACATAATTATGTACCACAACAAATCTATTTATTAAAATAGTATGTGTAACATTGCATGTGATATTCACTTCTAATAGTACTTCAACTCGTCCACTGTACATTGGTCAGCAATATAGTTTATGTCTTTACGTATTTTTTCGATACAAAATATTTGCGAATGTCTGTTTGAATGTTCAACCAATTTGATACGATTGAATTACAAATTATTTGTGATGTTTAAAAATCTATTTTTCGTAAATAATACAATATACAACAATAGAAAAATAATAGTCATATATTTTATTTGATGATTAAAATTTTAAAATGGTTTATAAAACGTATGCATAGGTATTATGAGCCTACCATACAGCATACATACGTACCAGTCTTGTAAAAGATACTTTTTAAAAGTATTCAGATAAAGATACTTATTTTGAAAAGTATTTAAGATACGATTTGCAGAATACTTAGTAAAAAACCATTTATAGATACCATCAAATACTTTTAAATTGTTTATAAATATTGTTTTTTGTTTGCCCCAGAATCAACCGAACCTATTTTCGTGTTTTACGTAAATTTTATACAGCATTTTTCACTGTATCATATATGTGTAACTATAAAATACTCGTCTGATTTCTTTGTCGAAGTTTTGAATTTTCAGCTAAGTATAATTTCAAGTCAAAGATGAATATATCATTATCAATCATCAATTTATTTTTATTTTTTATTTTACGTGGTTAAAATTAAAATTGAAAATATATCGAGCAAAAACAATAATATTATTTTAAAATTAGAACTTGATTTTAATAACAGATACTAAGCATTTAAAATACTGAATCCGAGTACTTTTTCAAAAGTATTTAAAATTCGTATTTTAGTACTTACAAAACATTTGAATACCTTTACTCAAGTACTTTACAAGACTGATACGGACGTACAATCCACGTATATTATAATATAGTACTTGCAAACCTATTAATTGTAATACTATTTGTATCATTGTTTGCGGTATTCACTTCTAATAGTATTTCAACGCGTTTTTACTCGATAAGTTATAATCGAACATTTATATTTAAACGTTCAAACAATTTGATCTGATTAAATTACAATTTTTTATTTATTTCAATGTCTGTTGCATCATGCGTAATATACAAAAATTATTGTAATATAAATGTCCATAGATTAGCATAATATTATATAGCACAAACAAAATATTATACAGTGTAATTTTAAAGTAATTTGTAGTTGTGAAATATTGATCACACGGCGTCATAGTTAGGCAATTAAGCACCATGCACGTGTATAACAACTTTATACGAGTTTACCTACCAGGATGTTCGATATTATAATGATAATAATACTTATAATGTTGTAAACATCAGTATTACACGTTGAATTGAATACAAATTAATTAATAAATTTAATGATTTTAGTTTAGTCTGATCTAGGCAGCGTTTATCAATATTATTCCTATAACCGGTATTATACCTTTAACACTGTTTAATATATTAATATTATTCAATTCTAAAAAAAAAAATCGTAGCTCATAGTTTTATCATATAAACGTTTATTTTTATTTTATTTAGTATTTAATATTATATTTGGATTTAGGTTTCTCTGGTTTTTATTATTTTAAAATTAAATACAAATCGTATACCATGATATTTCTTGTTTTAGGTCGTAATGTGAGGTACCTACTGTTTCTCAGCTTATATCCTGAAATTGAACAACATTATAAAATATTTATATTTTTTGAAACAGCTATTACAATATTTTACTTCAAGTTTATGTGAAAAACTATATTATTCCAAAAGCATAAATAATCATGAGTTATATTACGCTATAGAATAGTTATTGAATAAAAAGGATAATAAATAATAATATAACACTTGATAGACGTAAGAATTATTAATTCTAAATCATTTTTATTATGTATAATTTTAATCGGATATGCGTTCAAATATTATCATCAATATAATAATTACACCAAACTTATTATAATATTATCACCATGCCCAATTATATGCAGTGATTTTTTTTTAAATGTTTCATGGATATATTGTATAATAAATTCATCAAATAATTCCTTTTTACAAAAAGAAATGTTGTATGGACATGAAAAAAATTTTTTTTGGAATAATACTGTCAACTAATTAATGGGTATCACGTTTATTTGAATATAACTGAGTGTCATATCGTTAATATAATCGAGTTACGGTGTAGATAATATATTCGAAAAATATAATATTATAATATTGAGAAATGACTAATAAAAAATGAATAAAATCGTCGGAAAATCAAATATATCCTCTCTGGAATATTAAAATAAAAATAAAAAAATAATGATAATAATAATAATAACAATAATAATTAAAATCTCATTAGTAAGTTTGCTGAAAATGGGATAACTGATACAATTTTTGATACAACAGCCAAAGGATTCATGATTTATTACTTTTTTAAAATAGGGGATTGCAACCTCACTCAAAGCAATCCACCAGGTACTGCATTGTTTTATACTATATTCATGGAATCACTTTTTTTTTCGTAGAACTTATTATATTATTTTGTTAACAACATTAATTCTCTTGTGAATATGGAACAACTTATTTCATATTAACATTAACATATCGTATTGAATTTGTACATACATGACAGGCCAACGCACTTCGCCATAACTATATTCAGTACTTAAACATAATATATTATGTAGCTAACATGCGAATAATAATTATTGTAGCTACCTGTATAAATTATTTTTAATTATATTTGCGACGATTCTCTAAAATATGAGTAACAAATATAATAATACAAGACTCGTACACTATAGTTATACGTGAATATAATATAAGATTTTCGTATCACACAGAAGTACATTTTAAAGGTTAGACGCGTAAGTAGCTAACATTTTTCTTTAACTTCTCATCAAAAGTATTTGATAATAATTATGTAGGCATGCCTCTTGTGTATCATTATTTAAAATGTACTTTTAAGACCTTAATATGTATTCATGAACAAAAACTAGTTATTATAGTGTATGAGTGTTTCATTAGTGTTGGTACTAATTTTGTGAATCGTCAACAATATAATATTAAATCATATTCGTTAAAATTCCAATTTAAAATGGAAATACTTAGGTAGGTACTTGATGAATTTAAATTTTATAACACTGAATGTCATTATTACTTTTAATTATTTGAAAAACAAATTACAAATCACCATAAATAATTTTGAAAAAATAACATAACTAATTAAACTTAGTTACCCACATAATTATTAACTGCTCTATATTATTATAGAAACTAACTTTTTAAATTCTCACGAATATAAATCTCAAATTTAAATGTAGATTAAACATAAAAATTGTACATTTTATGATGTTAATGTATTATATACACTGTCTCTATTTTATTTGAATTTAAAACTTATTTTTATTTTTATGAACGAAAGTGGAATTTTAAACCTCAAATGATTTCTGAACTCGAGTACTTCATATTAATGGAATGTAGTATTATTTCCAGTAAACATAGTTAAAAGGCTTTCGCTGCATTCAATGTAATAAATCAGCAAAGCACATGACATTATTAAAAAAAAAAATACATAACATGATTAAATGTCGAAAACAGGCAATGGGCAATGTTCAGTTGGTAGTACTAGGTATATTATTGAGACGGAAAATTAATTTCGAAAAATCTGGAAAACAGTTTTTAGTTCAGTTCGTTTTTCCAAAAAAAAACCCTTTTTAATATTCAGCAAAAGTTGTTATTCGAGTCTAAAGGGAGTAAATAAAAAGATCATTTCCCCCCTGGAAGCATGTTATTACTATATCCATCTGCAATTATAAAGGTATTTCACAAGGGAAATATAGTAATATAGCATGTAGGTAATGTGTTACTATAACAGTAATTAAATATGACCAACCTTACAATGTGAAACACACCAAACACGTCGGGAAATTTGAACTATATCAAACATAATGCACGCTTACCCGATATGGAATATACAATTACGTAAAATGAATGTGCATTATACCTTCCCTAGGGCACTCGCTCAATACTGAAATAGTTCTATAATTATAAGACAAGTTAGTTTGTAAAAAAAATGATTACCAAATAAATATCCAAGCCATGAAAAGTGAAGACTTTTTCATTATTATTATTATTTTTTTTGTACGTTTTAGACCGGTTGAATATAACCCGATTTTGGGTCACGTGGTCTTAACAATCTGGTCACGATGTACTTTTATGTACTAATAATATATATATATATATATATATATATAAATATTATAATATATGAAATGGTAAAAATATATTTCATTCAATTATACGAAGCAAATAGAATTAAAATAATAATACCAAATCAATGATCATTGTCTAACGATGCTTTTCCATCTAAACATGTGTTACTATAACGTAAAAATCGAAATTACAAATTTTTATTTTGCACTCTACCACTCTACCACTCTTCAACATTTTAGAATCAAAACAATAAATGTAGAAAATGTTTATTACATTTTACAACTATTTAGTTGATAAAATATCTGTGTTTTTAAAACGCTATAGCAAATAAATATTAATACGATTTCCTTAAAAAATAAAAGAATTATAAACTTTTATTGTTGTCATATTTTATTATTTAATGTAAATATTTGATTTATAAAATATTAATTATAAAACATAATATTATTTTGCTTGATAATTGTATGGCTCATAAATTTTTTTTAGTGTATTTTTTTTACATTTTAATATTTTTATATTTGCATATTTTGTTTTAAGGTCATCAACTTCCAAGCCTTAATAATAACCTAACCAATATGGTACACAACAATGTATTAATTAATAAATGTACTTACCTATATAATTAAAATATAAAAACAACGGCTTATACATTTGGTTTTTATTTACTATTTTGATACATCATACTAGAAATCAAAAACAATGTTAAACAAAATATATGATATTGGAATTATTTTTTAAATCCAAATACATACGTTTCGTTTGGAACATATATTTCTACATTGTTAGGTTCTACATTTCGATTTTACAATTCAGATTTAGTTTAATTATCTTGAGGTGTAATGGAATAAAGTGTTCACAAGTTTTGTGAAATCAGCTGTTCGTAGACAGTTGGAAATGATACTAACATAGACACTTAGCAACAGAATACGTTGGCAGCGCAAAATGTATAGTCACCGTGACGGCCTCTCACATATCTGTCTCAAGCCCGGAAGCAATGTCATTTACAAGAATTAAAAGTTTTGGAACTCAAATATAACTTTATTACAACCACACTCGAAGAGAGAATAAAAACCGTCGTTGTCGTAGAATAATATATTAAGCGCGGTCGATATTTTACACGTTTTATAATTAATGAAAATTTCAGTGTTATATGCTGTGCACAAGGCAATAATAATTAATTCATATCTTAAGAGGAAATATTATGTAGACTGCGATTGAAACTGCAATTGCGTTTGCAAATTAAATAATATAATATATTATGATGAGAATATTGAATCAAAAAATAAATTATTGTATTGGTTAACAAAATATGTATGTAAACACACAACGGATTACTATTTTCAGTTAAATTAACGTTTCGCTAACGTCGACTTTATCGTATATTTACTACTATATTTTAAAAGTCTTGATTGAACAAAACAAAAATGTATGAAAACATAATATTTTTTTATATAAATTAAACCATAGAATGATATGTATACGGTTTTGTTATTTCTAGTAAAATCGATGAAATCATTTCAATATTTATCTTAGAAAATCTTGTTACGTTGTATCAGATTTAAATAAATTACAAAATAATTTTAATTAAAAGTATCTAGGTACGTATTGGTACTTATATTTTAAGTTTAACTTTTTTTTTTTAATTATAACTCGAGACGCATAAGTATTATTAAATTATTATTTTAGACTCTGAGAAAATTACACGATTATTATTTTACAGTGAACTTAGAACTTTGTGACACACATTTAATAGGCATGTGTCATACGATTGTATATATCAATGTTTTTGTGTATATGGATTTTTAACTATTGCACTGGAATAATAATTTATGTAAACATTAATAATGGTCTAGTAAAACAGACAGCTGATAAAAATAGTCGAACGTCAAAATAATATATTCACAACTATTGTAAGTTTAGTGTAGATTTAAGATCTCCAAGTTTCAAATCAAAGTTTTTAGGCGCCCCCTAAAACGAACAGAAAGGCTTATAAACTTTTAAGCTCAAACTCCTAATGTATATTGGACGAAATTCACGGGAGTGAAAACCCATTATAGTATATTCACAGATTTTAAAATGCATTGTATATTATATGTCATTGCGGATTTTGTTCAGAGTGAATTAAATACGGTCTCTCAAAAGAATTTTTTATTTATTTTATGAAGTTAAAAATGAAAATAACTTTTTATTTACAACTATAGTTATAATGTTACATTGGAACCTATTGTTGCGAGACGAGAAGACAACATCGTGTCAATAATATTAATTGTATTCGTTTACCACATAATACGAGTAATATATATACGCCACGACGACTCTAGATATTATAGTATTAATAACGAGGTTTACGGTAAATTAAATTAAATATAAATAGAATATAGCACTGTCGTTTAATTGTCAAATTTTGAATATCATACAAGCACGTTTTGTACAATTAAAATATGTCATATAATTCTATCGTGTGCGCGTGTCGATTTTAATTAAAGTAAAATTAAGTAAGAACGGACAGTGAATTTCAATGAATTAAGTTTTTTTAAAACGTTTGTTTACATGTGAGATGGGTCAACGTAAGAGATAAAATACACGTGAAATAAGCCCCATAAACATTAAAGGGTCCGCTACTTATTATTGGGACACAGTTATGCAGTGTACCTGGTTCTGGGTTGTTGACCTAACTCAGGTAAGTAATCCATGGGTTCATCGCTCATCATCGATACACCTTCTGGCACAACGATCTGCAGATGGACATATCACGCGCTTCGTATTTTTGTGAAAACCACCTCACTATTAAAGCGAGTAGGATACAAATCCAAAATCACCTTACGCAATCCATCACTAAAGAAACCAATGAAAATCGAATCGTTCTGAAGCCGTTATGAAATACCACGCCAGGTCCACGCTTTGATTGATATTTTTTCCAGACCACGTACGTGTTACTCCACTTTTCTAGTATTGTAGTCACGCCCACACAGGTCTCGGCGTGTCTAGACGTCTTGTTGAGATTCGAATAGTAAGTCATAACTACCACTGCAGTATACGACTATTTGGACTTCCGAACGACATGTACACAAAAACAGTTTTTACCTGGTATAGTAAAATATATTATATTATTATAAACAAATCCTACGCGCCCACCATGACTCACATAAGCGCAAACGTATTTTAAATGCGCGGCGTCGCTTGAGCCAACAAAATTCAAACTTTTCAAAATAAAACATTCAGAATAATACCGAAATATTATGCTCTATGACATTTGTACTCGTGAGAAACTATGACTTAAACATAGACTTCCGTATCAAAGAAATCCGTCATTGTACGAAGACTCTAGCCCCATGTATTTCCATACAACAACTAATTACTTAATAAACTTCATTCAAACTACATTAATTCGACGAACGCGGTGCTAATAACACCACTTCAACGCCGCTTAAAACGTGGTCGACCGGACGATCTTGTTATTTAATTATACGTAATACGTATTACGTACCTCTGACGGCTCTGAGTGTACGTCATAATTTAGGTACATAATTGTAACACTCTTAATGTATTATTATTATTTTATTACAATTTGTATACGTATAATAATTAACTACTAAACTATCACTGTCATAATATTGCTTTAATAATTTGACTACGACCACCTGTTACTGCAGTATTTTATAAATCAATGTACTATGTTAATCAATAATCACAATATACGTATCTATAACTTATAATATTACGTCCACAACGTTGGAAAAAAGAATAAGATAAGACTGTAAAAATAAGTACCTATATATGAACCTATATTAAGTATACATCACGTGTCTAATGAGACGTCCAGTTTGGCCGGTTGCTTTCGATACAGTTCCACTCCGATCCAGTTGTAGTCGAGCAGGTGAAATATTTCTCTTACGCCTCCCCTCACCGTCGTTTTTGTGTAAGACCATACGTTGTTGGTTTTTTAGGGTTCCGTATGGTAAACTACGGTACCCTATTACTAAGGCTCCGCTGTCCGTCCATATGTCACCAGGCTGTATCTCATGAACCATGAAAGTTAAAAAGTCGAAATTTTCACAGATTATGTATTTCTGTTGCCGCCTTAACAACAAATACTAAAAACCCTAGAATATATAATATAAGCAGTGTTACCAACATGTTTATAGATGATGGTACGGAACCCTTCGTGTGCGAGTCGACTCGCACTTGACCGGTTTTTTTATTTTAAATATTAGTGAAAATTTTGTTTTTTACTATACTCCCGCATATTTTTATTCGATACCGTATCGTAAAAACTACGGGTCCGAGTCGTCCAGTCACCACAACAAATTTTTGTCTTATATTATAAATTGATTAATATGTTTTTGTTTATGATAAAAATTAGTTCAAACAATCTTAATATTACTAATATCAATATACAATATATATTAAAATAACCTAATCTTATAAAATATAATTAAGTCTGGCAGATGATATCCGCTAAAAAAAATGTAAGCAATTATTTATTATTGAATTCAAATTTAACACATCCATCACACTTGCTTACTCAACACCGAAGTATACTCGACGACTACAGGCTACAACTATACAGCAGAACGACTTCCCTGGTTTTTTTATATTTGCGTATTGACAGGACCTTTCGAGTCAAAGTTATTTTAGATTCTGAGAGGAACGATGAATGTATTGATTTTTTAATGATAATTTTTTGTGTGTGTGTGTGTGTTGTTATCATCACTTCTTAGGGCAGTAACACTGCTTCGATTTTCTTTAACAGTATCTTTTTCGATGGGAAATTGAGTCTAGTTGATTCTAGCATTTGGGAGGTCAAAATTAAAAAATCTCAATAGTTTTCAAAAGCGCAGGGAAAAACAAATCAAATATTAAGGAAAAATGGTAATTTCTAAGAAAAATCTATTTTGGTTTTAGGTGTAACTCTAAAACAAATAACCGAATGTACATGACATTTTCACTGAATGTTTATATTAGCATTTTATATACACAATAACATTTTCAAAATCTTTTGACTTGTTTTGAGCGGTTTACAGACATTTTTAGTTTCCAATTTTTTTTAGATTTTTTTCAAAGTATGTCAATTAAATTTTATTCGTGACCCACTTCTAATTTACTGTACAGCAGAGCAACAACCACTTGCCCACCCTTTTTTTTCATATGCTGACCAAATTTTCGAAATCCACAAATGTGTATCCTAAATAATGTCTAGAATTCATAATGGATCAAGATAAATCAACATGGTTACTCTATTATCGGGTTTATTGTACTTGTTGTCAATCTAATATAGCTAATGTAAATAAGCAATAAATTTGGAAATAATTTTATAAAGAGTGATTTAGTTGATTGAATAAACGTTGAATTAATGTTTAATCACACATGAAAGAAACTCAATGGACCAATTTTATAACAAATGGTACTTAACTATAATATTTGATGAGTTAATAGTTGATTAATTTAATTTAAAAAAAGAATGATTTTCAATTTTGTCTGAAAAGAGAAATAATACGTCTATTATTTTACGTTAAAACCACATTAAAATAAATTGAATTTCAAACGCATGACTTCCTTGGTACTTATTCTTTGCAACTCAAGTGACAGAGTTTTGGCGGGATTGTTTGAGGTTATTTATACTGACATTGATAAATTTTACAAAAATTATATCATTAAATTAAATTGTATTCTTTTTGGTCATCACACTCAATTGGTTTATTTCAACTAGCTCTAAGTACTTAATTCTTGTAATTGTTTTACCTATACAGTGATTCACTAAACACCGTATTAATTCCCTCACTGAATTATTGTAATTTAGAAAATATATTTATTTTTTACCCTTGTTTTTATTATTACGGTCAGCATAATATAGCACATCCAAGTAATGAACATTGATCAGTTTTGATTTTTAAAAGAAAAAAAATAATTATAAACAAAATCAAGATTCCCTATAATGTAGGTCGTATACACAAGTACGTATTTGATGAGTTATCTATGTACAATTTAATGGACTTCCGAGTTATGCACACTTATGTTTTACAGGACACCCACAGTAACACTTCTCTACTCATTCCCGAAGTAAGGCGCGCTTATAAGTATGAATTTATATTAGTTCATTACTCGATATTTATACGTTGAGAACTTATAAAATAAAAATATTCAACATCAGAATATAAAGTTTGAAAATTCAAATGTAATTTTGGCAAAAAAAGATAATGTAGTGTGCGACGAGTGCCTACTTAGAAAGTTTTAACTGTATACATTTAAAAATGTATATATATATATATATATGTTTTAATCTCAAAAATTGTTGATAAAATGAACTGATCGTGTTAAACGAATCGCCTTATTGAATACTGTAAGGGATATTTTACAATTCTATCGACTTGACATTTTTTCTTTCTCTTCCAACTCGTTTTAATTAAATGTATGATTTTATTTTTCTATTCACGTCTTCGCATTTTAATTATTTATATATCATTGATCTCATGTAAACTTATTTGCGGTAGGTATTAAATTACCAATATTTACGGTGAAAATACTGTTTATTTTTCAATTACCGCTAATTGAAGAAGGTATTTATAATTTACGAGTGTTTTATAATATTATGTTATTACATAATATAGGACGTCAATATAAAGTCTGTTTACCGTTATCAAATGCTGTCAGCGCGAATGTGTACACAAGACGTCATATTATGATTAGCGTAATATTATATGAATGGTTTTAAAACGATAATGTAATAAAGCTAAATATTTTAACTCGAAAATGAAAATAGCGTTAAATTGGTTCCAATCTAGGTTGCGGATTTATTCTAATACAATGGTTTTTTTTCTTTTTTTATATATTATGTATAACTTATAATTCACTGTTCTTTGAAACTTTAAATTGAATCGCCTATGAGTAGTGCCTACATAGTATGCCCAGTTATGGATTTATGTACGAGTTGGATTGAAAAGTTCGATTAAATTATGACTTTTATTCGCAGCACTTATTTTGGACTTAAAACACGTTAAGATAATCGAAAATAAAAGTTTGGCTGTTTTCTTTTAAACTTTTTACGGCCGGGAATATTTGTGGTTTATTTTGAATGAAATTCCCATACCACATTATAGTCTGGCATACATATTATTTTTACTCCAGATACGAAACGATGATGGATAAATGTAAAATGATGACAACAAGACTATAATATAATATTCATATTTCATTTATCATGTATAATATAATACCAAGGTATCTCACCTATCATAAGACATCATCACATCATAAGTCATCATATAATTATGCCGTATAATATTATGTAATACCATGTTATGAAAGAATTTTGTGATCAGTTCTTGTGTCAATGTTAATAATACATTGCAAAGTGTTGAAGACTTTTGTTAATATTTTATAATTAAATTTTATTTTTACAATACAATCTATCAATTCAATTTAAGAATAAAATAGAATTTGGTAGAACGTATCAAAAGCAGCGTTTAAACGACTCATTTCAATTAAAATTTAAGAAACATTTCAAATTAAAGCATGTAAAAAAAAATCAATTTACCGAACTCGACTTAATTACTAAATACGTAATATTTGGGATAATTCATAAACACATAATAATATAAATCCGTTTTTTTATTGGTTATAGGTTGTCTCTGGGGAACCAAAAATGGTTATTGATAATCTTTTTAATATTATGCTTTTTCCTGTGGTTCAAATTGGTCATAACAAAATGCACATAAGCATAAATAAAATAATATTATTGTAGTTTACAACGAGGTGTAGATATATTAAAAAAATACATAAATTATTGAATAAAATTGAAAACAAATATAAAAAAAGCATTTATCTTTATAATTCGATTTGAAATTTGGTTGGATGAATAAAGTTTTATGATAAAAATTATATTATATTTTAAATTATGTAAAATAAAAAAGAATATCGTAAATACAATATTCAATGTATTATATTATTTAGAGTAGGTATAGGTTAGGTATATACTATAGGTATATACCTATTTCGTTTAAAGTACTTCAAAGTATAAAAAAATTATTGTTAGGTGTTTTAAAATAAAACTAATGGAAAATAAAATGGAAAATCAAACCATAGATTAAAAAAAAAAAAAACTATTACTACATAAAATAAAAATCCATTTTAAAATATTTATAATTACAAAGTATATACGACAACTATAAATCAAAAATTTGAAATAATTAGTTAAGAACACAAAGAATACACGAAAATATATCTCGATGGTAAAAAATAATTTCAGTGACAATAATACTGAGCACTTAAAACTATTTGGAAACATTTTGAACGACTATCAAATGTTTTGTCCTCGATAAAATGCAAACAATTTATACAAGTTTCATTTTTGTTATTTCATTAAAAAAATAATATAAAAACTACCATGACGTGTTTCAAATATGTATCATTCTTGTGAAAATTCTGATTATTGGTTTAAAATAAAGGAGCTAGAAACAAAATAAAAGACAACTCTGTATGCCAAAATAAACGGTTATATTTAAAGGTAAATAATCTAGTAAAACCCTTAGTAAATTGTGTCCTGTTCAAAGATTTTTCTCAACATCGATTCAAAATTTAAACTACTACAACACTACACATTTCTATAGGTAAACTATTTTCTCAAGATTTTTAACAAAAGAGTCTGCTATTTTGTGCATCGAGGCGTGTACTAAATGTTGAATGTATGCACACATATTTACCTTAAATATTTTTAGCATTATTATTCAACAAAAGAACCAGTAAAGTGTAAAATAAATGATAACTAACTAGTTAGTCTTTGTACCGTTTAGTTTTGTATTACTTGGTTTCAAAGACATCTATAATATAGTCGTCGGGTACAATAAAGTTAAGTTTTTTTAAGATTATTTTGTATTACATTGCACATTTTGACAATCAAAATAATTATAAGCCCTACCATAAGTATACAGTGATAACAATCAAATTGAAGAAATCAAAAAATTATGTATTTGTCTTGACGAATTACAATCTATCTTAGGGAAGAAAACTGTAAAAAAAATTTTAAGTTTACATAATTTCTGTTATTATTGTCGTAGAATATTGCAACTCGCAATCAAGGATTTCGCTAAATATTTTTAACTGTTTTACAGATTTTGTAAATTATTTTCGGTTTCAAATAGTCAAAATTTAAATCATTAAACAACTGATGTTTTTTTAAAACACCAAAGCTGTAGTTTTTATGAAATTTATGTATTCAAATTAAAATACCTATTCCTAATTGCGTGGCTTTTTGACAATTTTTTGAGAACATGTCCAACGATTTAAAGGTGGGAATTCGGTCGCACAGTGGCGTATAAAAATGTTTTAAACATAAACAAATATTTGTACAAAAATTATATTGTTTTTGACTGGCTTTTCTAAAACATAAATGTGACAATAATATTTATAATAGCATGAAAAATACATTTTACTCGTCTTTCCGTAAAATATTTAAAATATTCGCAAATCTTTACAAAAATAATATGGATTAGGTATGCTCGAATTAAAACATAAACCAAAATACATTTTTTATATAATATATAAACTGTAGGGTTTTGATTGAATTTTTCATGAATTATAAATATTATTAAATTATAGTGTTTATTCAACTTCAATCTTAAATCTAGATAAGTTGATATCATATTAAAATGTTTTTGATTTGAAATATAAAAAGAATAAATCGATTTTATTTTAATTTTCCAGCTATCAAGAATCTTAATATAATATTATATAAGAAAGGAGAAATTGTGTCAACATTATGGGGGTGACAACTTACAGGTGCCAAACTATACATTTCAATTTTTTCGATTATATCTTAAAACTAAACTTTGTTTTACGTATTTTTATTAAATAAAAGTATACTTTAAATTGGTAGGTAAGTTCCTATTCCCCAAAATAAATTCTAAAAATGTCTGAATTTAATTAATTTAATATTTATATTACTATACTAAGATCGTATACAAGAATATTATTTATAGGATACTAGTGTCTATTTTAAAATTGTATTCTTCTAGAAATTATATTTCCGTCATCTAACTCTTTTAATGATATTATTAAACTATTTACAATACTTAGGGGTTTCTAAAATTGTCTTGTTGTCTAAATGAGAAAAGTTAACGTAGTTTGAAACAGGAAATTTAAATCTGTTTCTCTCAAACTATAGAATAAAAATGTAGATACTTCATGAAACACTTGGTTGATAATAATAAATAAAAATAATATAAGCAGTGAAATATTTTTTTTTATTTTTAAATCTTAGCATTTAAGTTTTCACAAGTTACTTTAAAATTCTCTTTGATTTTCCTTCTACATAAAAGTTCTAATATGAATAAATTTAATTTGAATTCTAGAAAGTAATATATTATAAAATCAGGTTGCTTATTAAGTTGAAACGTATTTAATTTATTGTAAAGAAGTAATAGAAAAAATATGGCTAACCTACATTATCCATGTAAAAATATAAAAAAAACTTCCCATATAATAATAATGAATTTATAAAAATATAAAATAATTTAAAAACTGTTTTTATGCTACAATAAATTCGATAAAATTGTAATACTAAATTACCATCACCAATCGATTTATACCATTATAAAATTCATCATCAGTGCAAAATAAAATGTTTTCTTGTTTGTATATAAAAACGTAAAAAAAATTATATTTGATTATGTCATCCAATGGCCACCAAGTGTTTAAATAAAAAATTTATTTTAGTTAGTTCAAACAAATGTCTATAGAATATGAGGTATAGAAAAAATTTAGATATGGTAGCCAATGATTCAACAATTGAGGAATTTACATCAATGCATGTCGAATTACTTAATATCAATATTGCCTAGGTGGCTTGGTATAATAATATAAGGCGTGTGATATTATAAGTATATTTCATTGGTTCATTGGGTACTTCTGTATTTTCGGAAAACCGGACTTTTTGTAGATTAGGTAATTTAATCTTAATTTCATAATTTAATATAATCAATTTATACTAACTTATTTAATTTGTTTTGTTATTAAAAATATTGTTTCCATTGCACAATATGATTGAATTTCAATATTATAATTTCAACTGCACACTTCATCAATCAAATAACTATATTTAATCCAGAAAATATGAGAATAACATACCAATTATAAAAACAATTTTATAAATTACACAAAAACAACTATATAAAAACGTGGATGAATTTGTTTTGCTACAGGAACTCGTACAGTTTTAGATTAGTTAAACTAGTAAAGCGTATATATGTGTGTGTGTATACTATAATATATATATGCATATATTTTTTAAGTTATAGAAATTGAATAAATCTACGAAACGAGAAACAGGTTTAAATACATTTTTTCAGTTTCTGAGGGTATAAACATATTTAATATCACGAAGATGGTTTACACAACGTTTGAAATATTTTAGTTAGACAAATGCCGAGAACCTTCCAGCCTTTTACGGTTAGAAGTATTGAATACCAAATAGAAGTGTATAAAGTGCAAACGTCGTGCATTATATATATTTTACAATTGGAATATGAGACACGTATGAAACCTTAGAAAAGGCGCACTTTCGTATTTTTTATGATAAGTACATTTTTATAAAAGTTAAGTAAAAAAATTAACATAAATAGCTGTAAATCTGAAAGTATTATTGCGGGAGGAATAATATTAAGCGAGCGCTTGGTCATAATATTATCCTACTGCAACACCCATTAACATTATTCGTACACGACATTAGTGACTCTGTTGTGTTACCATTCTTTGCACATAAGATGTTGAAAATATATTTTAGTAAGATCAAGTGTAAATTAAATTTAAATAGCGTCGTAAGAAAAAAAAACACTATACGATTGAAATCTTTGCGTTTAATTTTCATGAGAATTAAATCTGTAAATAAACTGCTTGTCACAGATTATGGTATGTTTATGATATACATGGTTAATATAACTAAGCATATTACAAGTAACAATACGCAAAACAGAATTTGTATTTTTAGTTTTTCCAAATAAACATTGTTATTTGTTATATAAAACACAACTTTATTTAAACAAATTGCCCACCACAAAACATTATACAATATCAATAATAATAAACATAATATGTTTATTACACACAATATTAAAAAAAATAGTGTTGCGGAGAAACGAAACATCTATTAGGCAGAATGAAAAAAAAACAAAAATTAAATAAAACAGAAATAACATTAAAAAAAAATAATAATAGTAGTAGAATTCGTTGTATATAATATGCACTTGAAGTTAGGAACTTTACGGATATAAGTGGTAGTTAATAACATTTTGTGCATCTTTTAAGACCGATTAACATACATGTCATATTCTCTAATTCGGAGATATTTAATCAGTTGGTCTTGAAAAAAATTCTCAGAAGACAACATGTGGTATACCACAGGCGCCGAACCATAAACTTAGTGTATTATTATGTTATTAATGCCGGATTTCACAAAACATTTAATGAATCAATAGTGAGCTAATGGTCTCTTAAGCAAGATTTAGTGACCCGTGATTGGTCGATTAAATTTTTAGTGAACCATTAAATTTAATAAATTATTTACACAACCCAGCATAAGTGTATTATTATACTTACAAAATTGAGTATATCCCAAACGTTCGGTATCCGTTACAAATCTTATTGCAAACGGCACTAATATAATCGTTTTATAATTATTATTATTATTATTATTATTATTATTGCTGAGGAGATGTCCAAAACAATATTTTGTGGACAAGTGGGTAGGTATACAACTGCTGTCAATGTAGTAATGGGTGTGTTAAATTTGTATTTAATGATAGATATATTATTGTATATACGAAAAACTAATCTGAGTGGAGACGGTATGTCTGCCTAGGATAATATTTTATATTATAGTAATATTGATATTGGTAACAATAGGTAGGTTGAATTCATTTTCGCAAACAAAATATTGTATTTGGCATTTTCACAGGTACTTAATATATTATCCTAAAATTATAAAGGAATTTTAGGTTACATGATGAAATACTCGTGGGGAACCGTGTGTTACATTTTCAAGACTTAGCTATATACAATTTGAACGTTATAATATATGTTTTTTTTTAAAAAAACCAATATTTTAACACAGTTTAAAATTTTTTATTTTCGTGTTTTTCCTTGTTATTTTAACAAGTACAGCGAGTACGGAGAGTTTTCAATTGTGGCCTCCAAAAAGTACCGACTAAACTCAATTTATTACCAGAAACATCTATTGAAATTGATGATCAGAGTATTTTTTCAACTAGAAAAAGTGTTTCTAGACACAAAAAAAGCACACACACATACACACAAATCAATGTAAAATCAATGCATCGGTACGCTCAGAATCAAAAAATTTTCGCCGACGACATACATGTTCATTGTTCGTGTATTGATGTGTTCAGCTATAATATGAGGCACGTGATTCATTTTGACCCTTAGGTTATGTCACAAGTCAAAAATTGGAAAACTCAATCAAAGAAACAACGCCTCCATTTTTTATCGAACCTACCCGAAATGCCTACTTACGTACGATAAAGTAGAATATCAAAAGGCTGAACAAAATACAGATATTTGTATTCGCCGGCTTAGTTTTCCTGTATATTATTATTAGGACCAAGATTTATGCAGATAAAACCACGTGAAATATGCTCTGACTGATGCGTGTGTGTATGCAGAACAAAAACAAAAACAAATAATCACTCACTATCAAATAATGTACAAACATATTTATATTTTTTTAACAACGATCACTATTAAAGTCAAATTGTAATTTCAAGAAAAATTGTTATTATTAGTATCTATGCCTTCGTATGAAATTATTTAAATCAAATATTATATGAAATCAAATCAATATGTTTACATGTTATGGGTAGGTAGGTAGGTACCTAATGTAATATAATATATTTTATGAAAAATAAATGTGTTGGTACCAGCATCGAGTTATACGATAGTTTATTTTAGATTTCAAAATATTTAAAGTTCTTACAATTATCTCATAGCAGGTACTTTAAAACACTTCGTACGACGTCACTTGGTACGATCGGCGCATATTTAAAGCTGGATCAATCTCGAACTGACATAATACCTCAATTTCATTCGATCCGCTAATTTATCTCTTTATTATTTTATCAATTTAAAGTACACATGAGTTTTTACAATATTTAATATACACTCGTAAACTTAGTTATAGATAAATCATGAAATTGTAAAAATTGTAACATCATTTTTTTCTAAATTTAAATAATTTTCTTATGTACCTACCAAATGTATACAATATTAATATGGATTTTTTCAGAATTATGTAAGTACCTACACATTTTGGCATTAAAAACATAATATTATGACACCTAAAGATTTTAAATCACGGTTGTCTTAGGTCAGATATATAGAAATATTCATTTGTATTTAATCTCGGGTCCTAATTATTATTATAATTTTAATAATTCATTAAACATCATATTTTAAATATTACTTAATATTATACTGCTTTAGTAAAAATTACTTTGTCGTGGTTTTTATATTCTAGGTTTAATATTACGAGTAGGTACATAAAAAAAAAACCAAAAAATAATATCGTCATATTATAATATTATTTTTTTTTTAAATCATTAACATTGGGTTAACGATTTTCAATTTATGCTAAACCTGTTGTTCTTCAGATATTCATTTGTGTTGGCAATTTTATAAAACTGACCTAAACAAATTTTTAAAATATACGAGTTTCTATAATATACAGCGTTTAACCTGCAAGACGAGTTACAAAATTTAAACACAGGTTCGAATGGTTCGATCTTGTACGGTAGGTAATCCATCATAATATTATGTCCGATTGACACTCTTCATCTGTAATGCACCAACATTATCTTCACTTCTTTGTATAATTTGCGTATAATTTAAACGTATCGAAATCGTTCAGTTTGACACTCAACTTATGGCAAATTGAACATGTTCGAAGCGTGCACATTACATGTGCAAACTATTAACCGATTTGGGGATTATTATTTATTATTAACTCCAATGATAAATCAAAATGCCGGATTTCCCGCGAAGCATCTGCCACGTTCCGAATAAACAAATAACATTGTTTGCATTTTGTCTATAGGTTATGACTTAAAATATAATATTTTTATAATTTTTCATAGTGTAATACAAATTTAATCATATTTAGTGATCCCGTTTATAACAGTCAAACAATATTCATCTACAAATACTTACGAAATGATTTTTGGAAGATTATATATTTTTCTACATAGCTTGTTCTTGGTACAACAGACATCAACAAAGTGTTTACAGATAAATATGGGGTACATAAAATGTATTCCAATATCATTGTAACACTTATAATTAATTCCTTAGGTACTTTATACAGTTTCCAAAACGTTATTTGATTTGTTTTAATTTTCTGATATTAATTATACGTGAAATGACAATAACCAAAACTTTTCGGTTGAATCATTTGTTTGAAATGAATATCACCTCGTTAACTGGTACATCAGTAAGGTTAATTTTAAGTGTACATAATCAAGGTATTTAGATGCAAAACACAACAACAACAACAACAAAATGCACGTTAAATGTTCTGATATCTAACAACATCGCGCAGTGTTGTATCTTCTATAAATGTACCCATTCATTAATAAAAAAACTTACTGTAAAAGTCGTAACTTGGTTTCATACAAGTCAACACCAACCTCGGACAATATTACCAGATGCTCGCTAACTCGTGAATAATATTATCCATATAAAATATTATGTAACTAAAATAATAATAATAATAATATGCAACACAATAGCGCTATTCAAATTGTCTATAGTATCATAATTTCGAACGTGTAATATTTTAACTCTAGCACAATAACAATATTAATTGTTGGTGTAGTCAAGTTATTAGAAACAAAAGTTGCTGATATACGTTGTGTGTATACGGTGCAAGATGATTTATGGAGAAAGAGAAGTGCGGACGAAAGAAATTATTTAACTTAAAAGCTTTTCGCTGTTTAGAAAATGGCCCCGGTAACTTTCGTCCATGTTATGTAACATCAACTTAATTATGGGGTTGGTTCGCGCATAAATAAGCGGCAAGGGCGGGGTTGGAGAACAAAGCAAAAAAGAAAATCGTCAATCTCGGGGAATAGCACTTGCCGTATATGTGGAAGTGAATTTATTAAATTATTCATGGGAGACATAATGTGTAATTTTAGGATGGCGATAAAAAAAACCCATAGTTCCACGAGCACCGAGCAACTCGTTAAAATGTAGCGAGTTTGAAAAAAATACATCATAATATTATTATAAGCCAGTGGTGACCAGCGAGTGAATAAATCAAGAGGTTAGTAGACGTCGACTTAATACATTACATTCAAGGTATATGTAAACAAAAATTAAAGGAATTGAATTGTCGAGTGTAATTTTTTTTAAACAAATTTTTCACATCACATTCTATAAGTACTTGCCTAAAACTATTATGACAAAACAATAAAACATAGCTATTCCTTTAATACGTGAGTTTATGTTATGACTATTAAAATTTCACGCTCTACTCTCAATAATTACTTTTAGATATGTGCCAAATGGCAAATATTCTGATTACTATATATGGCGACAACGGTCCTATAATCTATATCAACACAAATAATGTTCTAATCAATCAATTCCAGTTTTAATCCACACCAATAGCTACTATCCACGCGAGTAAATACAACTAAATTTTATATATTTAACCATTCTCGAGGACTCCCTGTCATCTAATTTCAATGTAAACTATCACGAAACTAGGCTTTCTAATTTGAACCGTTGATTATTTTATTTATATTTTATACTTTTGTCTGAATAAATGGAATGGTTGTGCTATATAATATATATTAATATATCATATTTTTAGATTCTGAGCAGAGCGATGGATGTATTGATTTTACGATGATGTGTGTTTTTTAAATGTTTTTTTTTGTGTCTATGTACACGATAAGTAGCCGAAATAATGCTCCCATTTTCAACTTTAGTATCTTGTTCGATAGGAAAGTGAATCAAGTTGATGCATTCGGGAGGTCAAAATTTGAATCTCTCAAAAAAAAATTAGGAAAAACGGAAATTTCCACACAAAATTAGTTATTGACAAAATTGGTTTGGGTTTTTGGTGTAACTCTAAAACAAATAACCATAGGTACATACAATTTTCTCTGAATTTTCTATACACCATAACATTTTTAAAATATTTTTACTTGTTTTTAACTGTTTAAGGATAGTTTTAGTTTCCAATTTTTTTAGGTTTTTTTTCAATAAATGTCAATTAAATTGTATTTGTTGGGTCAAAAAGCGTGAAAATGTAATATAAGGCTTCTGATATATTGTTAGTATTGCAGTTAAAAAACATTTAAAAAACATATTCATAATTTTTTTTTATAAGCATTTAAAGTTCGTATTTTGACAAAATGTATCAAATTAAAAATTTAAAAATGATTTTGTAGTTAAAAATGTATAAAATGTTCAACTTTTATAGCTGAAGATTGAAAATTTAAAACAAGTTTCCACGTAAATAGGCAAATAAATTACTTAGTTCACAATAATATCATCATATATACTCATATATAATGTATATTATATATACTAATATATCATAGGCTGACCGACCGCCTTCGCTCAGAACTGTTTTTCGTATACCATGATATTATATCATTGAATTCAAATTTAACACTATCCATTACAGTGACCCACTTGTAACTTTCTGTACAGCAGAGCGACACCAACTTTCCAACATTTTTTTTATATAAAAGCACTTAAAATCATGAAAACGAACAATTTGTATATTTGATGATAACGTGTCTACCTATAGACTATCAATAGGTATTTTATTGCATAGTGTTGTCACCATTAAACAAAATAAAATCATAAGTAGTGTAAATATAATTCATCTGAATACACCAAAAATGCATCAAATGTATTGGCCAAAATAAATGTTTTTTTTTTTATTCTGTATGGAACGTGTCAGATAATGGTTTTACAACGATGTTTAGTTTTTATATTTTCCTGTGGACAACTTCTCTACCAGAAGGCTTGATTCAATAGGTTCACGTGTACCAAATTTCCGGAAGCAAATTTCATCTATTGGTACTTTTGAAAAGTTGTTTTTAGTTTTTTTTATTTTTCTGCCATTTTTGATAAAAATTCGTAATGAAAAACTATTGAGAAATGTCGAGAAATGCTGAAACAATATTGTCTATTCGCTCGATTATTTCATACAGATTCCAAAAATTAATAATTCATAAATATTCAATAATTTTCAAAATTTTGAAATTTACAACGAATACGTAGTTAAATATTATATTGACATTTTCAATTTTCAATTCTGAGCGAAGCGATGAATGTATTGATTTTACAATAATGTGTGTTTTTTTAAAATTTTTTTTTGTGTCTGTTATTACCTTTTAGGACAGTAAAAGTGCTTGGATTTTCTTCAACAGTAACTTTTCTGATAGGAAAGTAAATCTAGTTGGTACTTTGTTGGAATTTTTATATTAGCATTTTCTATACACCATAACATTTTCCAAATATTTTGAGCTGTTTACGAACATTTTCAGTTTCCATTTTTTTTAGTTTTTTTTTTCTATAAATATCAATACAATTTTATTTGTTGGTTAAAAAAGCTTGATAATTTAATAAAAGGCTCTTAGGTTATTTTTTCAAAGGCAGATGAAAAAAATTAAAAATCCTTAGTCACAGTTTTTCTTATAAGTATTTAAAGTTCAAATCTTGATAAAATACGGATAAATCACGAAAATTAGCAAATTATGATGAGAATTCATAAAAATTTTTCTTTTTAAATCTAAGATTTGAAAATGTACTACAAGATTCCTTATAAGTTTGTTTACCTTTATCAAAAGAAAATGTCTACAAGAAAGTCAAATTAAATTTTTATAAGAGTTTGAAATTCATATTTTTACAACATTTGATATTCACTCGATTTCTCATGTAACGATTTTGGTATTTTGTTGTTATTCAAAAACAAATAATTGTAGATACATGAAAATTTTACTGAATGTTTATATTTTCATTTTCTATACACCATACAATTTTGAAAAAAAATTGAGCTGTTTATGGACATTGTCAGTTTCGAATTTTTTAATTTTTTTTTTTCTATAAATATCAATAAAATGGGTAAAAAAGCGAGAAAATTTAACGCAAGGCTCCTGATATATTGTTGAAAAATATTAAAAATACATAGGCACAATTTTTTTTTATTTTATTTTATTTTTTTATTTTATTTTTTTTTTTTCAAATTCAAATTTTGATAAAATGTATAGTATTTGTAGTTCAAAATTTATAAAATGTTCAACTTTTATAGCTAAAGATTGAAAATTTAAAACAAGGCTCCACGTAAATAGGTTATATATAAATTACTTTATTTACAATAATATCATCAAATATACTTGGTAATATCATAGGCTGACTGACCTTTTTCGCTCAGAATCGTTTTTCTTTTACAATTTCGGGCTCTTTTATGAATATATTTGACTTTAAGAATCTTACGTACTACTTTATGTTTATTACTTTGTTTGGTATTCCGATATAATGTTAAACATACTGAATACAGAATACATAACTAACATTAATAATTATTAAATAACTATGTGTATATTATACATGTTATGTTGCATAATATATCAAAGCTCTGTAAGAATTGTTGTATTGAATCCAATTCATCTATTACAGTAACCTTAATCAATTATGACATATACTCAAAAAATTGCTATTCAGCAATATTCAAGCACCCCAATTTTTGTTTTTTTTCCAAAAACTTTTTCATGTCAAAACTAATAAATTAACTTACTCCTATAAAAGTTTCAAAACATTTTGCATAATGAATCATTACTGTGAATGATAATTTCTTTTATTTTTAATTTTTCAACTAAGACATCGCCTTTAACATTTTCTATTTATGAAATAATAATTATATTTAAAATGCTGTTAATATTTTTTTAGGCCATAGCTATTACAGTGTCTATACTTCATATATTGTAGTTTCATTTTAATTCAATAATGGTCACGGTATATAAACACATTTTTTCATTTTTAACTTCTAGGGAATTTGCAAATAGTATCTAATTTATACTTCGATGGGCCAAAAGTAGACTACATTCCATTACTTCAAATTACTTTTCAAAATTATCGGGAAAAACAATAACAAAACTATATAAAAACGAGAGTTTACGTAGACCCAGTTTTCGACAAAATCGATTTTGTTACATTGTTTTAATTCAAAAAAAATATTTGTGGAGACTTTTTTAGACTTTTTGATTTTTTTATTCAATGTATGTACCTACAACACAAGTTTTGTTTGAGATTAGAAAGCCTTTTGAATTGAATTCAAGATGTCTCTCATGTCTTCATGTGGCATTTTTTTTTTTTAAGTTTGGCGTTAAATCACATTCATTTTTTCATTAGCGTTTGAGTTTATAATTCTTAAGAAATTCCACGAAATCATTTTTTAGACGAAAAGGCTTACATACCGTCTCCGCTCGTAATCATTTTCCATCTTATACAATTAACTATCATTGAATTCATATTTTTACACATCAGTTACAACGAAATACTCACTTTTGATAAACTATGAAAATAAAATAAAATTCATATATAAATAAAAAAAAGAGTAAATAAGTGAAAAAAGTTTATTAAACTGTAAGGTATAATTTAACTGTTACAAATATTTACTATTTTAATAATAATTTCTTTTTATTATAAATAATTATATTTCTTTTATTATTTATGAAAATTTTTTTTTCTTTATTGAGCTTGAGCCCGGAAACTTAGGCCATTAGCTGTTGGTGTGTTTTTTTTTTGTTTTTTTGTAGGTTGTAAGTAGGAGGAGGAACGGTTGAAAACATTTTCATAAATGTTTTGCATTTGTGGCAAGGATTCGTTGCTAAAAATCCCGGGTGGTCACCCATCCGGGAACTAGCAACGCCAGCCGTTACATACACTCAGTGCGTTTCCGCAGTTAAGTGTACCTACGTACTGCGCCACACCAAACCTCATTTATAATAATAATTATAAATTACAATTATTGTTTTTTTACAAATTACAAGCATTTCAATACTTCTTGATATTCTTATTTAAAATTATACTGTTTATAATGTAGTATATTATTGTACACGTATAAATAAAACGCTATATAACGCCATTGTTTAAGTTCAATTTTAATGATTGATGAATATTACAACAAATATTTACTTATACAAATGTATTTATTTTAATAAAATGCACCAGCAAATGTTGAGTATGAAATATAAAACTCATCCCATAAAATGAACTTACAATTCATAATATCCAAGAAAAATATAAATAAAAAAAATACTTAATAAATGAAAGATTTTAACTTCATTCATTACATATTAGTACTTTATCTTGGTAGTAATCATTGATATAAATATATTTATTTATTCATTATTCAACAATGTTTTAAACTCATAATCCCACAAAAAAAATATAATAAAAGGGAACAAAGTAATATTATTTAATAATCTCACAACACGATAAAAAAAAAATATAAGTGGACTGTTGTATACAGTTTCTTATTATTATTGTGTTACTAGGGTCCATATTTTCAGTATGTGTTGTTGAAGACACCTTGAGATCAGTGTAATAAATTCAGATGTAGATGTATTTTTTGTTTTTATGATATATTTTCTCTTCATCCTCGTCGTTACGTCGTATCACAATTTATATAGGTGTATGTATTTATATAAAAAAAAAATAAATAAAAATTATGAGAAACACGGCTGATATTACTATGGTTATTGCTTGTAACGTTATGTGTATAAAACTTTCAAGGATAATATTATCCTTGATAACACATCCCAGTGTCGGATCGTATCGACGACGTACATATACGCACTCGGTTGAAATTAACGGGGAAGTAAGGTCGTAAATCTCGTATGGACATCAAATGAATAGCTATCGTATAACGAAGAAGAAGGGTAAACGTTTTCTCACATAATTCCGGATAAGGTCTGCAGATAAATATCAACCCTCCGGGCTCCGGGACATTTTTTGCTCATTTTGGGTTTTATATTTATCATGTATTTTTTTTTCAAACTACCTATCCAACAAATAAATTAGATCCAATGACATTTAGTTATGCACATTTTGTACCTAGTCAGTTCTCTGATATACTCCAAAGTATCAGGTATAAAATCCTAAATATAAATTTTCACAAATTCAATAATATAAAAAAACAAACTGATAATGCAATATTACGCACAGACGGTGTTGATTAAGATTATTATAAAAAAATAGACAAAAAATGAATAATTAATGACAAATTTGTTCGTTGTGCCAATCAATAATTAACGATCTGTGTATTATGAATAAAGTTAAAATATAAAGTACTAAGTAAACACCAAACATATTTCACAAATTTGATCAAAGTTAAACACAAATGTATGTACAAAAAAAAAACTTACGATTGTAACTAAATGTCAATATTTTAAACAAGTGCAGTTACTGTATTGTTTATTACTGCTCGTGTGAACATTAATATATTTTATTTTCTCACACTAACCGCGATAATTATTTTCAATTTTTCCATTTTATTTTCCAACATGACACGACTTAACGAGGTTTTAATTAATATAATTAGGTAATATTATGATATTATTTTCAATAAAAAAAATCTCGTAACTAGGTCTTACGACAATAGAACCTTGAATATCGGTTTCTATAATAGGGCTTCCCATACAAATATATTACAAAAAAGGTCAGGAGAAAATTCCTTTACTTTACTTTTGTGTAAACGTATCAATATACACGTAGGTTCGGACTTCTGAACAAACCTATTAGTTTGACAATGATATGTGTGTATATATGTTTTTAAGAATTTTAATGAAGTTTTCAAATTTAACACAACAATGGTACCTTAAAATAGGTCATTTAATTAGAGCTGGTATATTTTTTTTTAAACCTGTGTTTAACAAAACACCAATTTGCTTATAAGGAATTAAGGTGTTTTTTTCTTGTTAAATGTTCTATTCTAAGGACTGTTATTTAAATGCTGGCATTTATTTCAAATGAGAAATCCCCACAAAATATTGAAAATAAATTGTAAACATTTTCATAGTCGTTTTAAGTTCAAATTTTAACAACATTTGTCAAAATCACAAAAACGTGTATATTATTTTTAGTTGAAAATATATTTTTGTAGCTAAGGCTTAAGCTATTGAACACAAGATTCCTCATAAGTTTTCCTCAAAGCATCAGCTATAAATCCAAACATTTAAATTTAAACTTCAAATAAGATAGAAAAAATTAACATTATAACAAAAAATAACATTATTTCCTTTAATTATTTTAGTTGTTTTTTTTGTAATTGAATAAATATTAATCGCAGAGACATGAAACATTTTTTCATATATATTTTCGTATATTATTGTTTATAATAGACAGGTGGAGTTCACTAAATATTTCAACTAATTTTAAACTATTTATACAAAAAAACATATTTCAACCGTTATACTGTTCGTCAGTAATAAATTATAAGTTAATAACAACAATACATCATAAAATATTATAATTATAATTATTTAAAATGGGAGACATTCTTGAAAAAAAAAAACAGTTCAACTAACCGCATTCTAATGAAACAATAATAAGTTGGAAAATCTCCTTAGAAGAGACAACCATAAACTTGTTGATGTATGTTTCCTGTTCAAAGTCGTTGATTATGATATGTAATGAACTATCATTGAATTTAAACTTATAATATTATAATTATTAAATTGATCTAATCAATGGTGAAATTCATTCTAATTTGTCTACGAAAAATGTGTAATTTTCTTTAAAATACTTATAATTAATATAAACACACATATTGTATTGTAAATAAAATGTATTTATATTTTAATTGATAATTTTTTTTTTCATTTAGCTATACATACAATATTATAGTTATAATAGGTTGTCTCAAATTAAAAATCTTATTTACTAATTTAAATAAATAGATATTTAAGTTACCTGTGTAACGATTTCACGTTCTATAATCAGCTAAAAATTTAATTTTGGACACTATTAATGTTTTTATTTAAAAAAAAAACCATCATTATTAATGCTGATAAGTATTTATGATAAGTTGTATAAATTGGATTGTCTTTTACTAACAACTAAAAACCTTTAAAAAAAATAATAATAAATAAATATATTTGAGTAGTTCCAATAAATAAATAAATAACCTTCTTTTTTTCGATCGCTAAACATAGGTAAGTGCATAGTGCTATGAAAACAGTGATAAGTTTCAATAGAGAAATAATACAAAAATAAATTGTATGGATACGGTTCGTAACTGACAAGAGTATTATAATGTCGAGAAAAACAAACTCATACGTCAATGGTCTAAGACAATCTACCTTACAGTTTAATAACGTATAAGAGAATGATATATTGTTTACTCCGTCCATAACTTTATGGGGAAGTTTTTGAAATTCAAAACATAAACACTTAACCTCATTGAACGAACGATTCAACTTTATTGGTTAACTTTTAACTACATCATAACATAATAAAGAAAATCGACTCTAACAATATAGATATCGATATTATTATCCAACGAATAAATTTCAAGAAAAGTGAAAACCATTTACGTGTACAAATAATAAAACTATTATATTTATCAGGACTATAATAATAACTGTGTGAATTATATTCTACTATAATAAATTACAGTTAAATTTATAATTACTCGACATAGTGTAAATAAATTGTATTTTGAAACACGACACGAATCCACTATGTGTGCAACTAAGTGTAAAAATGAGTGAGAAGTGAAATATTTTTAAATATCCAAATACAATGACATGACGTTAACTAACGTTTGACATGTTTTTAACTACAAATAGGTAGTTTGATTAAAAAAAATTAAACATTATTAATTATACTTTTTTTTTTTTTGTATAGATCCAGGAATTCACTGGAAATTCAAAACAGTAAGTATTGAAATGTGATTTTGAATAGACATATAAAATCATGAGTCCAAATAATTTTTATAACTCAACAACATATTTTGTACATATACCTATTCAACCAGAAATTAAGTTAAAATAATAATATATAAACCTATGGTTAAGTTTAATAAAATCGTGTTATATTTTTAATCACTATACAAATTGTTTAGAATATGTCCTTTGTGCTGTATAAAAATTACTTTGAACATGAACAATTTAAAAGTAATCCATTTTTTCGCGTGTCAAATGAACCACAAATTATTATATTTTGAGTAAACAATGGGTTCAATAATGATTATTCGGTTCATCAAAAGATAGTAATATTACTATAACTTATATTATAACATCAGATTCAATGAACAATTTCTAAAAATTAATGTAAATACTTTACTTATTATAATGCCAGCGTATAAAGAAAAAAAACATATATGTTAAAAAAATATTTATTATTTATTTAATATTATTGTATTATTAGTTCTATAGTTTCTATAGCTCCTTTTTCTGTAGTTTATTCGTCTGTTATTCAAAATTAATTAATGCAATAAGTAACGTAAGATAATATTATGAGTGCCTGCGTCTAATAATACAATTATTATTATATCACAATATTTTATTTCTTAAATAATGGTCAACGGATTTTTTATGAAAATTTGATATTCCGAACAAATATTTATGTCTGTTATTTTAAATATTATTATGCTCATCGTGGCCCTCAAGAAATTTTCTAAGAATAAAGTCTAGTTGGTACATTTAAAGAAGGAAAAAAAATATTGAAAAAAATCCTAAATAACTGCTTAAACTGAGGTTCTCTCGTTATAACTATTTCAAAACAATAAATTATCATATTTTTTTTTATTCATATTGTTTTGGGACTTTAACAGTCAACCAACTATGAGTTATAATTATTTGGTACCTATTTGAAATTAGTTAATAGAAAATATTGTCAAAGCAGTTTAGTGAATTATTGCTGTGATTATGGGATTGTAATACTTGCACGAATGGTAAGTTCATTGAAAAACATGGAAACCCAGTAGTTTAGAGTTTTTTCCGTCAGGATAACATCAGAATACCTCAAAATTAAACGTCGACATTTTCGGGGAAATAAATAACAAAAATAAGGTACATATATATTTTATTACTTTGAGAATAATATCAAATGTAATGGTTATTTTTTTTTATTCCATTACTATTATTATTTTTATATGTTTACGTCTGTTTTTTTAACGAAATAAAAAATATCATACATACATATATATATATTTTCAGAATTGATCTATGACACATGTCACGTTTGAGGAATTAAATTCGCGTATAAAACAAAGAATATAAAATAAATACTCGTATAATATACCGTGGAGATGTATACACCACTAACCAGAGAGTTTCATGAATACATCTTAAGTGTCAGTAGCTGGTTTTTCAATCCTTGCGCGAGAACTATGGGTTTGGTTTAATAGTTTTTAGGACTTTATATTTTCACGTACAATGCACTTAAAGTCTATAAACTATATTAACAATTTCCACGGAATATCTAAAACTATTTTTATTCTTAACACGTATAAACGTATAAGTACAATTATTTCAATAAACATATTATTGAGAAATTGTTCAATTCTCCAGATCACCCAATCAATTCAAACATCCAACACCCTCTATTGTTTTGGTATATGTACTGATACTTGTATGAAATTCATGATGTAAACTCGTTATGGATTTCATGAGAATTCATTAACTCAATTTTTATTATTATATACGAATTCTCAAAATATTTTTTTAACCCACATGTAATCAACACAGATACAATAACATAGTATACCTACCGAGTTAGTATGTACTACTAAGCATGATTAGGTACCCACATTTTTTACATTAATAATTAATTTATTCAAATTTTGTTTTTCTGAATTTTCAAATATCTTTAGACTATTTTTCAATTTCATTTAATATACTACGACCAAGTTTACAAACAAATAATATTATTTTTAATATTAATCGAATAACCATACCATAATCCATATATATGCCTCATATCTCACAAACCTATTATCGTGGACATAATAATATTATCCTTAGTGCACAAAGTTAAACACAAAAACTATTCGTTCATATTTTGATTCTGATACGTAAAAATGTTCAAAAATATTATCGGCTAATTAATTTACAGTAAAAAACTGTGGTTCTCATTATAAAAACAGAAGTTTGTATCTCCAAAGGATACTCCTTAAGTAGTACAAAAAATGAAAGTACGGTCTATATATAGGTATATTTAAAAATTCCAAAAATCAGATTTAATTAAAGAACAATTAGGGTGAGTATCTTTTGGTTAATCATCCTGTATACTATATTATACTAGCTGAAAAAAGATTCAATTTCCACCAGGAATATCAAGATCCCTGTTTTACAACCTCTTTAGAAAGCGGATATCGGAAAATCCTTTCCCATTGCACGTCTAAATTATTAGATAAACCACTCTTCCAAATGTCCAGATCGTACGTTTTGTAGTTTTTGAAATGAAGCGATGTATTAGTGGTACTTTGATTTTATATAATGTATAGATAGATAATAATAATAATAATAATAATAACAATAATGTAACACAACGGTTTTATTCTGGATTTTATGACATTAAATTCTTCTAAAAACATTTAAGTACACACAATCTTAAACTTGTTGAGTAGGAATATAAAATAAATAATACAATGGTCGAACTCCCATAGAATATAACATAATATATATTATTTTATTAGTTTTTTACGATGCTGAGTGCAAAGGAAAATTTTTTCTTGCAAAAAGTTTGTATTACAGAAAATATATATCATTTATTTAATTGATTAATCGTACACTTATTAGCTACAAAAACTGTGTCGTTTTAGAACGAAACGAGTTTAATAATTGACAATAATCATCGTTTGGTTACATTAGACATAAACTGAACATTGCCGAACAATTGGAACAGATTGTATTTTTCTAACTATACAAACTTTAATTGGACATCATTTACGCTTGGTCGAAGAAAACAAGATATCGTATTTTGTCTGTACATTTTTTGAAAGCTTCGTCTATGTTATACAAGACAATATTGGTCCCAGTGGAATTTATTGTTCGACAAATAATATGATACGAATACGGTCATTATCGTCTAATGATGGTTGTCGATGGGAAATGTATTTTTTGATCGGACACTTTTTTTTTGTTTCGCCTTTCCGTTTATTGTCCCTTCAAAGAAAACGAAACGTTCGTATTACAATTATAAACAATAAACGAATATCTTGTGATACATAACATAAAGTCCCAATCAAAGGATAGAAACACGTTTAAGAATATTGTTAGGTAAGAACATTTTTCGTAAAAATTAATACAATTATATTGTTATTTGTTAACTAAATTTATGACTTCTGACGGGTCTAACATAATAATTATTTGATTTCAACTATAGGAACGTCATTAAATGGACATTTATTTTCCTATTTCCATACAATTTATTTATAGTGAACACAAAACATATATCAATTAAAATGATCAATTTACGTTAAGCGTATTATATTTTTTCATATTCACATTATCGCCCAACTACTCCACTGGATGTATACATAGTATACACTCAAAACGTATGTCAAAAAATAGCGAATAATAGAAAATTGGTTTTAAAATTTAGCTAATCCAAGTTCAGATAGCCCACACACTTTTGATATTTTTATTTTTATAAGATTTTTATTGTATTCATCATCTAGCCATATACAATATTACGAATAAGTATATAATTAATTATGAGACTGGTGACTGCAGTGCAGGATTTAGTGGGAGTGCAATGCGCCGAGTCATCAAGGCTGAGTTAGTTTTATCCTAGTATATATTATTTACCCGGGAGGTAAAAATATCCCAGTGTTATTTTAGTGGTGCTAAACCCTATAGACCCCTATAAACCGGGGAAAAAAATTAGAATTGTATTATAATATTATGTTATTGATAATGATGGCTATAAATTTACTTTTCAAAAGTTTTTAAACAATAATATCCAATGATGGTCGTCTTTAAAACATAAGTGTAAATCATATTCATATTAATGACAATCCCCCTCATCCATCCTATCCATAAAAGTGAGAAGCATGTTGTACCTAATTTTTAATTATTATTGCGGACGCAACTTAGATATTTCGTGGGAAAACCGTGAACGCCATTTGACCAAATAAATAACTTTTGTGCACAACTTAAATGCGCCGATTATATAATAACTATAGGGACTTTTGATTATATCAACCTAACTACTAACCAAACTTTTTTTCCACCAAGTATATAGAAAGTAACGTAGTCAATCCTCGGCTTTCTCAGTGAGTAAAATGTCATAAGTTAATTGACCAACATCCCTAGAGTTCAGTTCTAAAAATAAGGACGTATCCTAAAACTTATGCATGCGTGTGTGGGTTTAAAATTTGCATACTAATAACAATATCTAACGTATCCTATAGCCAAATTGTTAATCTACATAAAAGTATGTTGCTTAGAGAAATTTGATTTACGGTTATATATTTAACACAGTTTTCAATTTTATGTTGCATTTTTGCATATAAAAAAACAACATTATGAACATAGAATTGTATTTGTTTGTGGTTTTTTTTTAATATTATGTTACTTAAGTATCAACCAACCTTCATAAACACTCGTAACTTTGAAAATCCGAAAGAAAATGTTTATTTTCATTCGCGTGAAGATATATAGCTCACATATTCATAAATGTATTTTGTATATTTAAAATAAAAATGATAATATATTTGGTTAAAAGGGATTGTAAAACAATTTTTTTTTAATAAAATGTATAAAAAAAAAAACCATAAATAAAAACAAAATGCGTAGAAAAGTTTTAGATTTTACTTTAAAACGATAAAATCTTATGAATATATTAAAGTGGGCTATTATACGTTTTTGCCATCTTTTAACATAATAAAAGCTCGTCACTCTCATAATGGTATTATAACCATCCAAAATACCAAAATGTATTTATATTTTACTTCAACAAATAGGTATATTGTATCTTTCAGATACATTAAAATACGAAATAATTTAGAATCTTTCCTGCGTCTAAATAATAAACTTAATTATTTTCAACCTTTTTGTTGGTTTAGGAACGAAATTGGTATTTATTTAAGTAAATAAAAAAAATCCGTTTAATTAATTTAGGAAAATATAGCGGGGAACCATGACAGGTCAGCCAAGTTCACCTGAGACTGATTAAAAAATTACAGTATTTGTTTGGAAACGTAGAAAAAAAATTGAATAACTCAAAAATCAAATTTTATTATTATAAAATATTATTTTTTAAATTTATTCAAAAACAAAAAAAAACATTATTTTCGTTTAAATTTCAATAACCAGAACTAGATATCACATTTTGTAGACATCGTTTATGATATAATTTGTAATACATAATTATAAATATTAGGTAGGTAATGTATAATAATATCGATTTGAGCATTTTAATTTTCTTATCTGAGTACATTCATATTGTGCAATTTGTTTTTAAAACGTTAATATTATTTTTTGATAAATTAAGATTTTAAATATTTTTTTTTCAATTTACTTATCACTCTTTTATAATATTTTATTAAAACAACAGAAATGCACGATTTAAATTTATATTAATTATACGTCATGACGATTACGAAAAGGTAAAATACATATTTTCTAGAAAAACATTACGTTATGATAATATTTTTACGTAATTAGAGTCATTATAAAATAACATTTTTGAGAAAAAATGATAATTTTTACAGTCATCATTTTTAAGTTTTTACTTTTTTGAATGACTGCATAAAATACGTTTATTTTTTAGTAAAATCGGTCTTTACCTTTAAAATAATCACTTTTAATATATACATTTATATATTACATATAAAAATAGTTGCCAAATTACATTTTCTTTAACACATTTTATAAGATAATATACAGCTTTAAAACAATAACAGATAAGGTTTTTCGTAAGCTGTTGTATCTTATAACCTTTTATTTCGAATTAAGAATAGAATAGGTAGGTACTTTAATTAATTTTGTATATTATATAACATTTTAATTAATTCCTCAGTTTGATTACAATTAAATACAAGACGCAAGATTGGATATGGGTTACAAATACTTTATCCAGAACGTTAAGAAATGTTTTTACAATGAACTCCAAATAATAATACAAATCTTTTATCTCAAAATGTACAAAATATCTACATTTATAACTTACTTGAATTAAGATTTTTTTTTACGTTTAATTTATATATCTTCTTAAAACGGCCAACGCCACATTATAATTTACAAAATGAATTATTTTTTTTTAATTCACAATTTTACCATCTATTTACATTATTCGTTTTTTGTTTGTATCTAAATTAACAATCAGTTCAGTTTGGTTTGTTTTAGTAAATGTGTGATTGTATTAGTTGGTTGGATTTAAAGGTTCATAAAGGATATGGTAAAATTGTTCGACTATGTTTTTTTTTTCTTCCTGGTTCGAATATTCTATTAATATAATACGTTTGACTGTTTCTTGGATTTTTCATTAGCCATAAGATATACATGAGTGATCTAAGTATGCTCTAGCTAATCTTAATTCATTCAATAACTTTTTTTCAAAATCATTAAAAATAAAATTAATCGATTAAGATTATTTTAGATTATTTTTATTTAGTATAACTATTTAATATAGCCTATTAGGTACCTAACTTAACATATTTACTATGATAACATAATTTAAAAAACTTTTCATGTAGACTAACATTTTTTTAACTTGAATAAATATTCTTTTTAGGTATTATTGTTTTTTTTTTAATAAGTCAGACTTTTTAAATGCAACGTTATAATAATTTAAAACGGATCTATCTGCGACACGTTATTTCGATTTCTTTTATAATGATACTTCAGATCTTCTAAATCCTAGAAGACCTTCGCTGTACAATTTTATTCCAGTGTTTGATAACGAAAAACCACTATTTAACACTTTAATAATAATTATTATTAGTTCGTCCTTTTAACTTCATATTTCCAATATAATTTATGTTTGACGTAATGATAATACAGAGTAAATGGTTAAGCTACCTATTTATACAACTATAAACACACCACACACATACTCAAAGGACTCGACGTGACTTTATTTTCATGACTTTTTTTCCTACGGATATACCTTCCTTCAATCACTCAAAACCTCTCTACGATAATGCAATTCGTAACCGGCACAAAACGGTCAATATTAGGAGTGGTTTTGTTGATCGTCGACGACAATGCGTCTACACCAATTTTATACCATCGTCAAGTTCAAAACGTTGTGCTTTGCCAACTTTGACCACATAAACTCAATTACACTAAATAGATTATAAACGTTAATGTACTAAATATCATACAATCAAAATTGACGAACGTTTTGATGATTCAAAATTAATTTTAAATTATTATCTTTAGGCCATTTTAAATGTGACGTATTTTATACTTCTGTTCTATTTAATTTCTATATGATTGATAGCGCATTGTTAAAAATTGCCATATAAACATTGCCATTTGCATTAACGAGAATTTTGTGTACCTATATGTGTCACACGGGCGAAGATATTATTTTACCGTCTTATAAAGCTAAAAATTACAATGAATACATATTAAACATTTAGATTCCAGCAGTGTATTCAAATAACTATTATCAGATTAAATTTCATAGATCAATTCTAAATATAACATTTTGTTACAGAATTAATTAACAACATCATGTTTTTTTATTCAGTCGATTCTGGTTTAAATATTATTTTAG